>NC_143149.1:9677500-10927500 GCF_059928025.1 Delphinapterus leucas
TCTGTGGTGTGACCCCTCATCACGCCTAACCCAGCACTGGACATGGGTGCCAGCTGTCACCCGCACAGCCAACCACCCGTGGGATAGAAACGAGCGGTTCCAAACATGCAGCCTCCTGACCGCCGGCCAGTAAAACTGTCAAACAGAGAGAGGGGGGTATTGCTGTAATAACACACGCCTTAACCACTCTGAATAGCAGCTTAAGGAGAGTCACTTAAATAGAAACCAGGAACACGTCATTTCATGATAATGTGTTTCTCCGACTCTTTTTCTTCACTTACCAGTTATAAGCTGTGGAGATCCAGGTACACCAGCAAATGGCCTCCAGTTTGGGACAGATTTCACCTTCAACAGTACGGTCAGCTACCAGTGTAACCCCGGCTACACCATGGAGCCTGCCGCGTCCTCCACCATCCGCTGCACCAAAGACAGTGCGTGGGATCACAGCAAGCCTACCTGCAAAGGTTTGTGGGCTCTACTCGTGCATGCAGAAGTCTTTATTGAGTTATGTTTTATTTCATTTTGCAAGCACCTATGTAGACCTTCTATGGGCCAGGCATTCTTGTAAACTCATTCGCAAATATTAAATCACTTCATTTTCTTAATACTTTAATCTCAGCTTTACAGACGGGAGGCTGACTCACAGAGAGTTTTAGTAAATGCTCAGGATCACAGATCAGGGCTTGGAGACATCAGGGTTCATTGGCAGTCACACTCCCTCTGGAGTCTGTGCTGTGAACCCCAGCTTTGCTCTCTCTTGGCGAACGTGGCCGTGTTAAGTCTGTGGCAGATACGATGGGGACTGTTACCACGGGAACATAGAGTCAGGTCAGAGAGAGAAGCCAATCATCAAATAAGGCAGAAGAGGGGCAGAGGTTGTCAGTGCGTGATGTTCTGTGGGCTTTGGATGCGGAGACTAACGATGCCACGTGGTGTGGAGATGGTATGGAAAGATTTACGACTTGGACAGCAGACTTTCCAGGGAGAGCAGAGCGGGCGGAAGGTGTCTGCATGGCTTGAGGGAAGCAGGGGGGCAGGGGGGTGACAGCTGTACCGGGGCTGGATTTGCACGGTTAGGGCTCTGCAGCAACACGTGAGGGAGCCTGGGGGCTCTTGTCAGCTGGGCCAGAGGGGAAGGGAGAGGGGAGGGTATTAAAAAGGGGTGTCCGACTCTTCATTAGACGGCAGACAGATAAAAACCGTGAGTTGAGAGCTGGAGCAGCAGGAAACCCTAGTGAGGAAGGCGCCATGCTCAGAGGGCTCTGAAGGACAGGTAGTTTGTGTAGAGCTTGTTGTGAGGCTCAGGTGAGACCTCCACACCCTGACGGCAGTGTTTCCAACCCTCCTGGCCTGGGCGGTTCTGGGCGCGCCCTGGTTTCCTCCTGCTGGAGGGCCCCTGTCTTCCACCCTTCTTTCCATCTGCAGTTATTAATATGATGCTGCTGTGGAGCAGGTATTACATGGATGTGTAATGAAGCTCACACAGTTGTGTTGGGACTGTTGCGGCCACATGAGCTTGTTGATGGCACTTGTCCATAGATTGTCAGGTCCCTGGGACTTCATATGTTTGTGTGGGTCTCTGTCCCTCTGTTTAGAATCTGTTGCGTTAATAATACTTCCCTGGCCAGCCAGGCCCTTGAAGGAGAGACCTCTCTCTCCGCCTGAACTCTTCTCCCGCTGGCCACCCTCGTCCTCCCCTCCGTGGAACCATGTCACTCGTCACCGTTCCCACCCAGGGGCCTTGCCGCTTGACGTCATCTGTCTAGAGACACATTCCCCCAATCTTCACATAGGGATTCTCCAGAAATATTTGCTGAATAGACAGAGAGAAGGTTGAATGGCAAGAGAAGGGCCCATTTCCAGCTTCCGGCTGTGCATGAATGGTTCTGGGTCTGTGTGTCTTTCTCGCGTGCGAATGCCCATGAGCAACTGCAGGTGAGAGAATATAGGTGAGTCTTCCTTCCTGCTGCCTCCTGCTGCCTGGACTGTCATTGGCAAACCTCCTCCAATGTGAAAAGTCTAGGAGCGCTTGGATCTTCAGGGAAGCTTTTAGACAAGGCATCTTAGAATAATGGCTAGAATGGGAACGGTGGACGCCAGCACCAGCTGGGGAGTCACTCGTGAGAACTGTGTTCTGGCCCGAAGCTCCTGGACTGTGATAAAACCCTGGCAAGTGGTTTCTTACAGAATCTTCTTCAACCATGCAGTCACTGGTTTTTAATTCTTCAGCAAATGGATCAACAGACTATGTCTTCTGGAAATTATATGCTATCTTTATATAAAGAAAAAAATACAGATAGAGGGGGAAATTCTTACCATCTGTATATATAAATTCAAAAGTCTGTACTCATGTCATGGGACCACGTTCTGACTGGATTTGTCTCTGGTAAACAACATAAAAAGACATAAATCGAACAGCAGTCTCTTTCTTTCTTGGTCTTATACATATTGAGACTGTTGTGTTTAATCCCACACTTTCTTTTACAGTGTGATATCTTTTGACTTTGCTTGGCTTTTATGGACTTGATCTAAATTAATGAAGAAATATTGGAGAAAAGTTTTATTATTTTGATTTACTTTCTCAATAATCTTCTATTAAAAAATTCAGCCCTTTGTAGATGTCATTTGCAACGCAGGTAAAATTAAAATGTTAGTCCTTGGTGCATTATGGTTGTGGTGGAAACTCTAGAATGTTGAATCCCATGTGTTCTCTGGAAACAGCTGTCATGTGTGGTCAACCTCCTCCAGTTCAGGATGGGAAAGTGGAAGGATCAGATTTACGCTGGGGCGCCAGTGTGAGCTACAGCTGCGCCCAGGGCTTCCAGCTCTCTCACCCCGCCATCCTCTCCTGCGAAGGCCGTGGCGTGTGGAAAGGAGAGGTCCCCCAATGCCTGCGTAAGTCCTCTGGGAGAACCGGCTCCCGGTCTCATTTGCAAATCACCAACATGCACACCCTCGGTTACAGTCTGAGGAAAAGAGCCTGCGTGATTTATAGCCACGTTACAATAGGTAAAAATTCCAGTTTGAGACTACACTGCCCAAGGGCAGATTCTGTTCTTTTCATCATTTGTTGGTTTAATAGTGATACCTAGAGATTTAATGGAAACTAGTTAAACAAGTTTAGTAGGTTAAGCTAATCCAGGGACACAGAATGCGAACCGACGTCTCGGTTGTTTTCTACAGCTGTGTTCTGTGGAGACCCGGGCACGCCTGCTGAGGGACGACTCAGTGGGAAAAGCTTCACCTATAGATCTGAAGTCTTCTTCCAGTGCAGATCTCCCTTCATCCTGGTGGGGTCATCACGGAGAGTCTGCCAAGCGGATGGCACGTGGAGTGGCACACAGCCCACCTGCATCGGTACTGATGACATGATAGCCCTGAGGGGCTTGGGGATGAGGACATTTCATTTTAAAACTGGACCATTTATGGGCACATAGATAACGTTCTTATAGGTAATGCTCTGCGTAGGTGCTAATCGGCTGCACTGATGGGCAGCCTCTCTTAAATCGTGACAACTGAGTTGGCAGTTCATGTTACGAGTCGCTTAAAAATCGCTCCCAGAGTCTGTTCTCTTACCCCAGTCCCTCTATCTCCTGCCCATCTCAACCAACAGCCACGTTCTTTAGGGGGAAGAGCGCTTTGCGGAAGCTGCCACTATTGCTGTGGCACCAGAGGGACACCTGAGCCTTTGCTTTCCTGTCCCCCTGTCCCCCACTAAACTGTCTGCACCGCTGGCCACGGTAGAGAGGGCTGCAGGGACACTCGTGCTCTGTTGACTTTCCAACATGAAAATGAAACTTCAAGTCAGAAGACACTCTGTATGTGACCTAACCCCTCATTTTTAGACCTAATCTCTGTCTCATAGAAAGGGTTCAGGTAGAAATTACAGTGGTCGAAAGTCACTCCATCAGCAGTACAGAGACCTGAATCCTCCATTCTCCACTCAGAGCCTCTTTTCCTCCTGCAGACTCAAGGTGATGGCCAGGGTCATTCTGCTCGCCCAGCTCTCCTGAGCACAAGATGCGTAGCAAGCAATTAATGATTTATATCCTTGGTTGTTTTCTAAGAAATTAAATCATATCTACTTAATACGGTTTTTTGAGCTTGCTCTTGTGGCACTTAAGAGGTGCCAGGGGTACATTTTTGCACTGAAATCTAAAGATGTTTTAAAAAACACTTTTTACAAAAAATAGTCCTTTGTCATTACATTATTTACTCATGTGTATGTACATTTTTGTATATTAATTTATGAATGATTTTTTCAGGAAAAAATACATATTCAGGAACCAAAAAACAATACAGTGTTAGAAATAATTTCATTGAAGCACTGCCTTTTCTAGTTAATGTTTACTGCCACTTGGTTTAAACTATTGCTTTACACTATAGCTATTTCTGAAAAACTTTTAAAAAAATGTTTTTCTTCCCCTGATAGGTTAGTTTCTCTTGAAAACATACTTTTTAAAAAGAGTTATCAATTTTGTTTTCCCACTAGCAGTGGACAACAGCCGTAGTAAAGCTGAAGTGCTCGCTGATGGCTGAAATACTACATTTTTTGGAAGATTATCACTGTTGGTCTACTATATGCTTCTGTTTCTAAGCATTAAGTATACTCCTCATTTTGAAATCTTGAAGAAAATTAATTCAGGACATTTGGAGTAATGTAATATATGGCCAAAGGAGATGGTAATTAATTAAACCCTTAAAAAATGATCATGATAGATAATTATTGAGGATAATGTACTATTAGCCAACCAATACATCAGTAGAGAAATATTAAACCAGAGAATGGAAAAGAGTGTGCTTATTCTGATATAGAAAATAATACACAGAGCAATTCAGAGTCTGCTAAAGCACTAAAAGTTAATATCTAAAGAAAATATCTGAAAAAAAGGCAAAAAGAGCGATTTAATTTTAAACTTTTGGCAAAACATCTTGCACATTTGACAAAACACAATTTTCTGAATTTCATGAGACCTGTTAGTAAAAGTGTTAGAATCCTGGTAATAACCATACCTGGTTCTCTAACTTTTGTTTTAATTGTGAATTTCAGATCCTGCTCACAACACCTGCCCAGACCCCGGTACCCCACAGTTTGGAATACAGAATAGCTCAAGAGGATACGAGGTTCTCCATTTTTACTTCACCATGTTTTTCTCTACGTTGAAAGGAAACTGATACTTAAACATATGTGTGTTTTTATGTACCGTATTTGATTCAAGTTATATTTGCCCAAACAAAATCCATTCAGAGAGGATTTCTGCTTGTTATTTTAACTGTCAACACTGAGATAACTGTATGTATTTTATTTACACAGTATTAACTGCTATATTAATTTCTATTTGAAAGCAGGCATATTTTTTAATTTTTTGTCTGCTGAACTGACACAGCAAATCTCAAAGCAGGGTGACTTGCCACTGAAGAGCTACAAATAAAAAGACCCCATTTGGTGACCTGATAGAATAAGTGAATAGTATTAAATTCTAGAGACAAAAACAGAAGAAGAAAATGTGTTCAGGCCCCATAGTCTAGGGTTCCTGTATGGTATCTCTTCTTTGTATGATCTCTCATAACTCTAAGAGTGGTTCGCATGCTCAATATTGAATATTTTGAATGTTCATTTGACTTTTTAAATAAAAAGTACATTAACACGAATATTG
Organism: Delphinapterus leucas; assembly: GCF_059928025.1. Lineage (NCBI taxonomy): Eukaryota > Metazoa > Chordata > Mammalia > Artiodactyla > Monodontidae > Delphinapterus > Delphinapterus leucas. The sequence continues at coordinate 9,683,158 of NC_143149.1, forward strand.
GAGAAATACCTAAAGATGGAAAGTAATGAAGCTTGAAATACAATGTTTCAACCATCTTAAGTAATCGAGTGACTTCAGGGGTCTCTGATCAGATGGCTTTGAAAGCCAGAGCTAAATATGCACACTCTGTTAATTTAGAATAAAAGTCCTGTTAATTTAGAATAAAAGTCCTTTTAATAATTTAGAATAAAAGTCCTTTTTCTTCAGCCACTTCTCCCTGTTTTTCCTGAAACTTAAAATGTTCTCGTTTGATTGGCCCTGATGCACACTGGCCCCTTCCTGATGGCCTTCATACACCCTGCCAAGGACGTAGGTTAAAGCCAGCACATTTTATACTGGGGCTCACGTGTGGCCTTGAAGGCTCAGGTAACATCTTCTGGCATATAGACATGTAGGGCCAAATATGTCGGAACACTGGAATATACTACATGTGTGTGTCGTTCTCACTGACTCACCATAAGAAACCCAAGTTTTGGTCCCCCCTGGTTTCAGCAGTTCCTCACTGGGTTTCCCATCCAGGTTGGAAGCATGGTGTTTTTCCGGTGCAGAAAAGGTTACCACGTTCAAGGTTCTACAACGCGAACTTGCCTGGCGAACCTGACGTGGAGCGGCATCCAGACAGAGTGCATCCGTAAGTGTGACCCCTGCTCGAGGTCGGCAGGGACCTGTCTACTCTCCAGCAGCTGGGGAGTGTTTTACCTGCCCGGGAAATAATGAGGAACTTATTTTTGTTTGTTTGATTGTTTTCAGTTCCCTAAACTCCTGTTTCTCAAAGTTTGATCCCCTGGAACCAGCAGCAGCATCACCTGGGGTTCGGCTGAAATGCAAATCTTGAGCCAGATCCCATCCAGACCCGCGGGACCTGAGGCTCTGGGGGCCAGGGGAGGGTGGAGTGCAGAAGAGGGAGGGGTCCAGTCCGTAGCTCCCAGGCCCTCCAGGTGATACCGAGGCACTTAAGTCTGAGAAACTGCCCCAAACCAAAGATGGGTGGATAACATAGTTAACATTCACAGGAGAAAACCTACTTGTGCTATTATTCTCCTAGTATGTTCATCTCAGGTTATTAGAGATCATGTGATATGTCAGCATATTAATAGAAATGTTTGAAGTGTTCCTTTCAGAGTCTATATATGAATCGATCATTCAAATAGTTACTTAGGACCAAATTTTATTCTGTGACTTAATCATGAGAATTAGGAGAAATGTTGTATGAATGATTAGTAATCAACTTTTCATCCTTTACCAATTTAGTGCAACGTAGTATCTCTTACTAGGTTAGACATAAAGACAAGTACGATGTTATACAAAAATCTTCTAATAGTATATAAGGTGTGATTTTTGTGTATTTATGTATCAGTATTATCAGATGTATATTTATTTCAAAGGTATCATCTCTATTCTGAATCTCTACTCAAATTATATATGGGGATATTATATATAGAGGTATTATATTGATACACACATGCACATCTATGTATGTATATACACATACGTGTGTGTGTTTGTGTGTGGAATAGGTCTTCATTACCTTGAAAGTTTACTGAAGTGCAAAATATTAGGATACTTAAAATGATTGCATTCATGATTTTAATAATGTAAACTTACAATAATCGGCCAAGTCCTTTATTTGATACATAACTGTGCACTTTATAAAGAATAAGTTGAGATCTAAACATTACAACCTTATTTACTAATAAATGATATTTTTAAAGATAATAAGAATCTATATTTCAATTAATTTTCTAAACACACATCGAATTTTGAACAAAAGTAATTATTCATTTAACTGAGCAGTAAATTTTCTAGTTGCCGTTGGACAAAACTCAAAGCGTATTTAAAAATACACTCTAATGTGTATGTGTTTAGTTTAAAGTACTGCTCTTTTAGTAAAATTTAACATATTATTTATATTAATAGTATGTCAGAAGTGTTTATTTTATTTTATTTTTTAGAAGTGTTTATTTTAAAGCTATGATTTCTATTCTAAATTTCTACACATAATTACACACATATATGTAGAGAAGGAGATAGATAGATAGATGACAGATATCAATAGATAGATAGGTGGATAGATAGAGGGAGTGAGAGAGAAGGAGGAGGGCAAGCAGAGGGAGGGAGGGGAGGGGGGGGAGAGAGAGAGAGAGAGAGAGAGAGAGATGGAGAGAGGGAGAGAGAGAGAGAGAGAGAGCGAGCGAGCTGGCCAACACCAAGGCTTTGTTGTGCTGAAAGCTGCAGAGACCAGAATGTCGGTGATATGTACAGCTCCTGTATTCTCAGTTTTAAATGGTAAACTGATTTCATAGCCATTTCCAATTTTTTTTGCTGTATTTCCTTAGACACATATGCTAAGGCTACAGTGGACTACTAATGGATTAAATCCCATTTCAGCTCACGCCTGCCGCCAGCCTGAAACGCCAGCCCACGCGGACGTGAGGGCCATCGACCTCCCCACTTTCGGTTACACCTTAGTGTACACCTGCCATCCGGGATTCTTCCTCGCGGGTGGATCTGAGCACAGGACGTGTAAAGCGGACATGAAATGGACAGGGAAGTCACCTGTCTGTAAAAGTAAGTCACTGGTGAGAAGTGAAAGTGGGTCCCTTCAGAGCAAGGATGAGTGTCAGTTGCCCATCAGGCTAGTGTCCAGGTTTAAGACCCACAAGAAATAGCATCTTGGAAGCAATGTCCGTCACCCCGACCAAATCCATGCTTAATGTGTGTGAGCTGTGTGTGTGCGAACATGTGTGTAGTCAGTGTTGGCTACAGTAGTGGCACAGACTAAGGAGATATGCAGATTTCATTATTTGCAAATCACATTTTAAGCCAAAAAGAAACACATTTTGAGTTAAAAGGAAAAATATACAGTATTATTTTTGGAAAATGTATTCTTTAATGAAAATGGGCAAATATCACCAAATATTGGTGAATGTATAAAATTAAGTCTCATTTTTGAGACTACAAGCTATTTGGTGGTGAAATATAAGTTTATGTGTTCTTGACATTGGTTCTGCTTTTTAAAATTACAAAAGCAATAACACGGAAATGATGCATTAATGAACTCACAAACTTGTGTATTGACAAATAAGAGTAATAACTGAGTCAGATTTGATGGCAGCTAACCATTCAGGTTCTCCACCAAACCCTGCTTAGTCATGCAAGTCAAGCAGCGCAGACAGAAATTACGGAGTGTGATAAAGCCTGTGCCCTTAGCTTTAGTTTCCTGGAGCCTGTCTGTAGCTCTCACGTTAGGAATAAAGACACTTATGTTTCCCTTGCCCCTCTCTCTCAGAAATAGCAAAATACACACTTTAAAAAAGTGATAATTTGTAGTTTGATACAAAACTATAAAAGCAAAGAGATTATGAGTTAAATCTAAGTTGATAGGCCGAGTTAAACATTCCGCAGGGAGATATTTTGATGTTATTGACTGTTAACTTGTGAGTTCACTGATTGGGTTGGGGACCTGGAAACCTGAGAAGGGTTATGAAGTCATAGTGATTTTGTATATTACCTTTCAGTTGGGGGCAGTAGATTCCAAACAGGAGTGACAAAGGGGTATAAACACCCTCATTTACAAGGCTCTCTGTTGTAACACACTAAATGGATATGCTCATGTCAGATCCAGATTGATTTCCACTACGCAACTCAGTTTTCCCACAAAAGCAAAGGATATTCTGCTGTGAATATAAGGGTTTAAAATGGATATGTGTAAGATATTCCTATTTTGTGCATTCAAGAAATCTGGAGAAAGGAACATTGCTTCAATTTGACATTTTTTCAAACTTATTCGAAAATAAATGTTTTTTGAAAGTGATAATTTGTCTTTTTACTTGTAGGTAAAGGAGTGAGAGAAGTTAATGAAACAGTTACTAAAACTCCAGGTTTGTATACCAGAACAGTTATAGATTTAAATCAAATAAAGTGATTTGTTCTCTACTATACTCTGTGCAGTGAAACAAACTTTAACATGCAAATTTCTGATTCCATTAGTCGATGAACAAGTTAATGTTTCAATTATTTAAAACACCAAGCCTACACAGATTCCTCTTTCTCTCATGACTATGGCTTGTTAACGGAACAATACTTAAAAGGAAAACCTTTGTCCTTGTCACACACTGTTTTATTAAAAGGTGCCTTAGGCATTTTGTAGGCAGAAATGGACATCAAATATTGACCCAGAATGTGGTATAATGGAGAGCCTTATAAAGAGGGTTGTGATTCTTTCCTCCAAATGAGGAAGCTACAGTAAAGGACGTTTTATGACAGCATCAGCTGTGAATTCGAGCAATTCAAATGCGGGGCTCCATTTTTTTCCCCAAGTATCTCTGTAATTCAGACATCCTCTGCCTCCGAATATGTTAATTATCGCTTTTTGTTGTGTGTGGTACCTTGCTTAATGCATGCCATAGCAGATGGGAAAGATGCAGTTTTATTTCCTAACGAAGATGTTCATTACTCCAAATCACCTGGCCTATTGTGTCTATGTTATAAATTTAGAGAATATTTAAACAATACAATGTGTCCCCAAATTATAATGTAAGTCAAACTTTAAAAAAAAGTTTAACAGAAACAGAAAACATTTATAAATATATAAGGTCCCTTTTCTGGTGTTTTCCTTACTCAGGTTTTCGCACTTGTTTCTCAGACATAAAGCTCCGTTCCAGGATCAAAGGTGGAAAGAGTATGTGGAATGCTGTAGTTAAGTCACAGTGCTGGGTTTTGCATTTAATTCTTAGATGAGGCAAAAAGTTCCAGCATAGTTAAAGAAGTCCATCCAATGTACACCGTGAAGTATAAAATCTACCTTAAAAAAAGCTTCTGGAGTATTCTATGTAAATGTTATTTATACATATCAAATACAGAAATCAATGCTCTATAGAGGCAACATTTTCTTCAATAAAACGACACAGTCGGTGGTGGTGGTGCTGGTGGTGCTGGTGGTGCTGGTGCTGGTGGTGTGTTTGTCCTGTTCTGTTTGCTGCGGTGGTCGTGAAAAGTCTGCAGGCTCTTTCTGAAGCTGCAGACACCCCGTCAGCGTGCCTTACCCTCTCTGAAGGGAAGTACTGATTCAACAGGGGTCTTTGTTTAGGAGGCACAATCTAGCACCTCCCCTGTCGGTGGTTACAGCACACTGCAAACCACCAGCAACAGGTCAGAGGACAGAGACCCGAAAAGATCATCTTCCACGTCCCCGATGGTCACAGCGGGACACAGACCAGCCACTGGGCAGACCAGCCAGGCCGACCCACTCGGATCCACCAACGAGAGGGACCTAAGTGCGAGGCCCAAACAGGTGCATTCACAGCTCCAGTTGAGTGTATGCGTTCTGATCAGGGAAAACAATCTTGACGTTGTTTTGAAGGCTGTTTTAGAAAAGGCTGACAAGGCATTTTGGGCTTTGCTGACTAAGAGTGTGGCTCAGTGACGCTGCTGACGAAGGGCGTTCAGTGTCACTGATCAGTCAGCAACTCTGTCAGATGCCTGTGTCATAGCTCCGCTTCAAACTTATTCAATTTTTAAAATTATTATTATTAGGAAGTTGGGTCCATCAAAGCCATAGGAGGTGATGACATCTGTTCTCCGACTCTTCTGTCACTAGGTGACGTCTTACAGGGTCAGCCTGTCTGGGGAGACGGGCAATGGCCAATGGGACTGGAAAGAAAAGGGACACTCTGCTTTGTCCTCCTCACGTGTTGCCATAAGTGCTTAGGGAGACACAAATATGTTTAGGGAGACACAAATCTTTCCTTCTACCTAGGAAGCCCAACAGTATGTTCTGACCACTTCCACTCATGGTGGATCTTGTCCAGTTAAACAGTTTACACACATCATGAGACAAAAAGCAAACAGAAATTTAGTGGCATCATTGATGTAGATTTATCTCAATTACCCCGTAAAATTTTATATCAATATTGTAAAAGTATCAGGATTTTATGCATATTTATTAGCAGAAATGTGAAAAATAATTTTTTTCTAACCAGTGAAAAGAGAGAATAGCTCAATAACCTTTGCAAGAATTCCTGTCCCAGATGACTTGTAATGTTTTAAGAAGACTTTTTGCCTTTTGTTTCTGAACTTAAAAGATGCCATCTGACATCATTTAATCTAGCTTTCTTACCAACACTGGACTATTTTTTATAAGGAGATTAAAGAGTAGAAGAGAGAGATGAGAGATTGGCTCTACTTACAAAATAAAGACCTCAAGAAATAAAACATCTTTGTCTTCATACGCTGGGTCTGTGCAGTCATGGTGGTGCTTTGAAATGCAGGCTTTTTGAGGGCAGGAGGCTCCTGACAGATGCTGTCACTTCTTCTGAGCCTCCTAAGTCTTTCCAGAGTAAGTAGACTTAGATACTAAATGAAGTATCAGTAGCGATTTTCCAGGTCAGTTTAATGTATTTATTAAGCCTGATACAATCTAACCTAATACCGGGAGTCCCAATTCACCCTGCACTCTGGCCTTGCCAGACCTGGTAAAATAGGTGTGCGCTGGCATCTACAAGGTTTTTCCGACCAGGTGACAGATGTGTATTTGCATCTCACAGTACTGTCCCTGCTCCCTGCTCGGGTCATGTGATTTTCACCCCTGCTGTGCAGGGACACGCAGATAGACCATCTTTGTCTCCATCACTGTCACTGCTGTGCTGTCTTAATGAACGTTATACCTTCTGTGTATTAGGATATCCAAGTGGAATTTTTCTGTGGGTGCTAACAGTCACCTTTTCTCCCCCACAGTTCCTTCAGACGTATTTTTCATCCATTCAGTGTGGAAGGGATATTACGAATATTTAGGGAAAAGACAGCCTGCAACCCTAACTGTTGACTGGTTCAACGCAACAAGCAGCAAGGTGAACGCAACCTTCGTTGAAGCCGCCCAGGGGGAGCTGAAGTTGGCAGGTAGGTGCCGAGGGGTTTCACTAGCCCGGATGTGAGCACGGGTAGACCCTTCTGCTTCTCGCAGAGAGGGCGCCAACGCGCGTTAAGTGCTGGTTAACGTTACCTTGGCTTTGCATCTGCTGCATCTCACTGGATCATCTCAGTAACCATGACAGGGTGGTACTATTGTCTCATTTTAAAGATTACAAAACCAGTACAGAAAAGTGAATTAATGAGCTCAAGGTGACACACAGATCGTCTTAAGTCAAAGATGTAAGATTTATGTCCAGATATTCATGTCTCCAGAATTCATTCTTTTGCTATTCTCTTTCTCTCTCTCTTTTAACTCATTTGCTCCTGGTGAGTTTTTATTGATGTATCCCAGTTAATAGAGCAATAGCTCTGATTTATATGCCAGACACTATTTTAAGTGCTTTATATACATACTGTCCTTTTCGTTCTTACATCCGTCTTGTGGTGTATTCTTTTTTTTTTTTTTAAGGGTGAGAGTTGTACAAGGGAAAGGAATCTTTAATTAATTAATTTATTTATGGCTGTGTTGGGTCTCCATTTCTGTGCGAGGGCTTTCTCTAGTTGTGGCAAGTGGGGGCCACTCTTCATCGCGGTACGCGGGCCTCTCACTATCGCGGGCTCTCTTGTTGCGGAGCACAGGCTCCAGACGCGCAGGCTCAGCAGTTGTGGCTCACGGGCCTAGTTGTTCCGCGGCATGTGGGATCTTCCCAGACCAGGGCTCGAACCCGTGTCCCCTGCATTGGCAAGCAGATTCTGAACCACTGCGCCACCAGGGAAGCCCTTGTGGTGTATTCTTATTAAACACTTTTTTTTTTTTTTTTTTTGCTGATTAAAAAAGAGAGACACTCAGGGAAATTCAGTGGCCTTGCTAAGTGGATATGACAGAAGTAGGATTTGAGCTCTGCCATCAGAATCTCAGCAGTTAGAATCTCGAGCCCAGGCTCTCAACCAATGAGACACAGAATTACCTTCATGACTGAATCTAGTGCGTTTTGTTTTTTCAGTTATCTCACTTCTGACAACCATGTGTCTTTTTCTATAGACTGACTCCTGAAGGGATCAGACTCTGAGTTGTCCACAAGCCCCAGCACTGGTTCTGAACCCCAAGGGGCCCCTGATGGCACCCGCACACTCACTGGTTACTAGACAGACATGGATTCATCTCTAGGAAGTGTGAGGGCAGGTCAGGACTTCTCCCCGGCCCTCACGCCTCACTTTCCTGCTTCCTTGGATGGGAAAACATCTAAAAATGGTACACATACTCTGGATTTAGGAAAAGAAAAATAATTCACACTCAAAGATTTTTAAACAGGTACATATTTATGAATTCGTGGTCCGGGGGCCCCAAAATTGCTTTGCGTCTTGACCCTGTGAATGTATAAATGATTTAGACCAGGTGCTCAAGTCTAGTTCTGTGTCAGAACAAACCGAGACTTTGTAAAACATTCAGATTTCTTAGGCTCACCCATCTCCTTTAGATATTATTTCTCTTCGTGGAGTTTGGATTTTTTTCTTTCCCCAAAGAAAAGGCTCTAGTGTGGTTTTGATGCAACTGATGTCTGTGGATAAGTGTTGGGAAATCTCTGGTTTGGATTTGGGAAAGCGGGTGGATCAAGGGTTGTTCTGGCTGAGTCCCAAGTGGACATAAGTCTACCTGCCACGTGCATTCTCATGAGGAGGGGTTGTGGAGGAAGGAGGGAAACTAACGTCCACGGAGGGCCAGCTGGGGCCCTGGTGGTCTGCTGAGTGCTCTCATTTCATCACCGTAAAAGTTGCCTAATTCATGGTTTATTTCTGCTGATAGTATATAGAAGTGGGGTTCAGAGTTTTAGAGGTTAAACTGGATGCCAGAAACACAGAGCTGCTGATGGTGGACATGATGGAGCCCAAAGTCAAGTCCTTAGGTGGTCCTTCTTGTCCGTGGGTCCCCTTCCATCCTGTGTGATGGGCCAGTGGAGACTCTTCCTGTCGAGTTTCACTTACCTAATGGGAGTTGCTGGGAATGAACTGCTGGAGTCCCTGAAGCGAACACCGTGATTTTTCCCTTGAACCTGCCTCTCTACACAGAAGACATTTGGGTTCATTATTATTATTTAATATCTGTTTGTTTCTTTGTTTCTTTACTTATTTAGTTCCTCCTCTGAGTAGGGAACTAGCCGTAGCTGCAAACACATTCTCCCCCTTGCCACACCGTGACACCCCTGGGCAATACCACTCAGCAGTCATTCCGAGGAGCTCATGAGTAGCTAAGAGGTGTGACTGTCAATCACTTCACGCCCAAGGTCTCACGGGCTCCACAAGTATGTCCATCACACTTTGGCCACCCTGCTGCTCATTTCATTTCAGTAAGTGCAATTCATCTGTATAAGTAGGGGTTATTGTTTTGGTCCCTCTTTTTATATTGATTTAGAAATATTTATTTTTTTCCCCATGTTGAAATTTTATGATAATTTTGTACTAACTCCCCGTGTGTCTTTTCAACATAGTTGTCTTTATCACAATTGTCATTTTTTAGTGATTCAATATTTTTTTAAATAAATTTTAATAAATTTATTTATTTATTTTTGGCTGCATTGGGTCTTTGTAGCTGCGCGTGGGCTTTCTCTAGTTGCGGCGAGTGGGGGCTACTCTTCATTGTGGTGCACGGGCTTCTCATTGCGGTGGCTTCTCTTGTTGCGGAGCACGGGCTCTAGGCGCGCGGGCTTCAGTAGTAGTGGCACACGGGCTCAGTAGTTGTGGCTCGCAGGCTCTAGAGCGCAGACTCAGTAGTTGTGGTGCATGGGCTTAGTTGCTCTGCGGCATGTGGGATCTTCCCGGACCAGGGCTCGAAACCACGTCCCCTGCATTGGCAGGCAGATTCTTAACCACTGTGCCACCGTGAAGCCCATGATTCAAGATTTTTATAGATGAATTTCCATTTAAAGTTATTATAAAATATTGGCTATATTTCCTGTGCTGTGCAATATATTCTTGTAGCTTGTTTAGTTCATACACAGTAGTTTAATCTCCTAGGTTATGGTCTCTTTTTTTTCGACATACTCCTGTCCTCAGAAGTGAGTAAAATATGAATAAAATGCTGGATTTAGGGCTTCCCTGGTGGCGCAGTGGTTGAGAGTCCGCCTGCCGATGCAGGGCACACAGGTTCATGCCCCGGTCCGGGAAGATCCCACATGCCGCGGAGTGGCTAGGCCTGTGAGCCATGGCCACTGAGCCTGCGCGTCCGGAGCCTGTGCTCCGCAACGGGAGAGGCCACAACAGTGAGAGGCCCGCGTACCGCAAAAAAAAAGAAAAATACTGGATTTAAAAAATTAATTAACTGAATGCATATTACTTTTGTTCTTTCTGTGGGGTAAAGATGTTGAATTGAGTGAAATAGATAATACTTAAAGATAAGACAAGGACTTTCATAAGAAGTGATTTTTAGGAAAAAAGTACTGAAGCTAAAATTTAAAAATAAAAATATTAATCTCTGTGATTTAAAACGTTATCATCTCTGTACCATATTCCAAATCAAATGGATCGAATGCCTGCATTACTGACTCATAAGCATCCCCATGTTGTAAGAATAACCCCCTGATCCTTTCCTAGGCGTTTACAAGAAGGAAGAGGCCCACTTACTTCTGAAAGCTTTTCAAATTAAAGGCCCAGTGGATATTTTTGTCAGCAACTTTGAAAACGACAACTGGGGACTGGATGGTTACGTGAGTACTTCCTAGGAGGGTTTTCTAATCACCGCGCCTGCGCAGAGCTGGGGGCGCCAAGGGGGATTCCTTTCCGAGAGGACCTGGTCAGGTCCTGTCTGCCCAGAGAAAACTCAGCCGGCCCTCATCCCAACTGCGGGGCCACTTCACCTCTTCATTGTATGATGGAAGAAACCTGTCTCTGAAATGAGACACAAACTGGCCAGGAGCAAATGGGCTGTTCCTGCCAGAGAGCTTAGATCCAGGCCGCATCCCACCGTAAGGGTGGGGACCAAACTCTTTCCAAGGCCACTGGTAACCACCCCGAAAGTTCTGAAAGGTAGCATCCCCAGATAAACCGAGATTTAAGACGCCCCCTTCACTTTCTTCCTTGCAAGTCAACCCTTTGCTTCTGCTTTAATTCATCATCTAACTAGAGGGTAAACGGCCTCACGTGAGGTACACGAGACAGTAGTTGTGACACAGCAAGTTTTACATAATGCAGCTTCTGACGTAATTCATATGTGTGTCCCCGTTTACCAAGGGTACTTAACCTATATATATGTTGTAAAAAAACTACTGTTTTTGAGATCAAAACGAGAGAATTTATTTGTTAGTTGAAGTTCGTGTCTGTATTTTTCAATTTCTAACTATAAGTGGGTACCTTGAAGGAATGACAAATGTTTTTAAATAGTTAACCTTTACTTTCTAAATAGAAATAATATTTATATTATGATAAAAGAAGAGATTATCATTAATCCTTGTTATGCATTGTTTTTCCTTTTCATGCGTTATCAGGTATCATCCGGACTTGAAAGAGGAGGATTTACTTTCCAAGGTGACATACATGGAAAAGATTTTGGGAAGTTCAAGCTGGAAAGGCAAGGTACACTCTGCACTTACGTTGTTTTTCAAAGCATAAATCAGGTTGGCCTTCAGGTGATTAAGCTGAGTGTGACGGAAAGGTCATGACTCTGAAAGAAACAGAAACAAAAATGATGGGAGAGACTCACATATTTTACAGCTGGATGAAGAAACCCTTGTTTTGAATAGCAATATCAGCTGCAATAAACATGCCAGACATGGAATTAATACAAAGAGACATTTTGAAATAAGGGAAAAAAGCAAAGGTGAAACACAATTGAAGAATAAACTACATGACCTTAAGAAAATTATAAGACGAACTAAAATGTCCAACAAATATGAAGAGATCTTTAACTTCAAAGATATGTATTATGACAACAAAGATCATTTTTAGCTATGAGAATGTCAGAGTTTCTTAAAAATGGTTTGGGGTGGACAGTAGAAACAGGCACCTGGGTGTTCATTTTCTGGTGGGTGTATGAGTAGATATGTGCAATTTGACGGTATTCTTTCATCGACAGTTCTATCCCTAAAATTTTTAATCAGACAAGAGTGACCATTATTTTTTGCATATTCAGGTATGTCTACAGCAGGACTACTTTAAGTAGTTGAAATTAGAAATAATCTGTGTATCTCACACATCTATCATAAATAAATTGCTTACATCAATAATTTTATACAATGTGTTACATTAAAGAGAGAACAATTTAATTCAGTATATTTCATTAAAGAAACAAAGATAACATATTGATGTGGAAAGGTGTTCCCGACTTAGTTATGAGAAAAAAGTTTGCTCTAGACAGACAGACGGGGCAAATATGCCTGTCTTCCTTCTTTATCTCTTTCTCAAATACTTGATTACGTCTCAGTAATCCGACAAGAAAAATGTATGAAAAACAATCGCTAGATGTGAAGCTTACCTCATCTACGTGCTAGTTTTGTAATCTAGGATGAATTATAATATTCTTGAGCCTGTTTCTTCATCTGAAATCTCAGTAGAGAAGTCAGTTCCTGGTTGCTGTGAAGATTAAGAGTCAATATGAGGGTTTGCTTTGTGCTAAAGCTCTTTTCACACATGTCTTTACTTGTGTTGCTATTAACACAGATGAGAAGATTCTTTTTTTTTGTAATGAGATGAGCACCGCATTTCTCCTGAATAGTTATCAACTACTTTATACTTTACTTACGGAATTCTACTAACATTAATTTTACAGAGAGGAATATTGCTATGTAGGATTTGATGCCAGAGCAACCTGTCAGAGGAACACGAGTGTAATATTTGGTGATGATTGTTGCTGATGAATTCATTTCATAAAACTTTTATCAGGGACTTCCCTGGTGGCACAGTGGATAAGACTCCATGCTTCCAGTGCAGGGGGCCTGGGTTCGATCCCTGGTCAGGGAACTAGATCCCACATGCATGCTGCAAGTAAGAGTTTGCATGCCACAACTAAGGAGACCTGGAGCTGCAACTAAGGAGCCTGACTGCCACAACTAAGGCCTGGTGCAACCAAGTAAATAAATAAATACATAAATATTAAAAAAAAACTTTTATCAATATACCAGGGGATTCCAAAGGAAATATATGCCAACCTGTATAATATCATGCTTAAAAAACTTGACCAAAAGGGACGTTTAATCATAAAATACTCTAAATCCACCTTTCCAAGCTAACTAAGAACTTTTAAATAGAAGAGCTTTAACTTACAATGTCTGAGATGGCTGAGATGATTTTTTAAATGGGGTTATATTATTTTGAGATAATGAAATAGACCAACACTAATGATGGGTAAAGTTTTCTTTTGCTGTGAGCCAAACCCTGTAGTTATTTGCCCTCCTTTCTCCCCGATGCACACGCTCTAGTAATTTTGTCTAAAGGCACCCCAGCAAGCTGTGCACGATACTCTGTGGATGTCTGCATTTACTCATCCAATGAGCCTGACCCAAACCGTCACTTTGCTATTGCAAATTTTCTTTGCATTGCCCCATTTCTTTTTAATCTAACAAAATAACAGCTTGCTTTAACAAGTAATCTTTCTTCTCATGTGATGATGAGCTTATTGTCAGGAAAAACAATTTGCCTCACAAAATAATTTGAATCACAAGCGAGTCTCCCATTCAACTAATTAGAAACGTCTATGTTTAATACTTCAACAACAACCATTCATTTAAGAATTACAGCTACACTCTATTTTTTTTTTAAACATCTTTATTGGGGTATAATTGCTTTACAATGGTGTGTTAGTTTCTGCTTTATAACAAAGTGAATCAGTTATACATATACATATGTTCCCATATGTCTTCCCTATTGCGTCTCCCTCCCTCCCACTCTCCCTATCCCACCCCTCCAGGCTGTCACAAAGCACCGAGCTAATATCCCTGTGCCTTGCGGCTGCTTCCCCCTAGCTATCTACCTTACTAGGTTTGTTAGTGTGTATATGTCCATGACTCTCTCGCGCCCTGTCAAAGCTCACCCTTCCCCCTCCCCATATCCTCGAGTCCGTTCTCCAGTAGGTCTGCGTCTTTATTCCTGTCTTACCCCTACACTCTATTTTTATGGTTAAAAATAAACAACCGCTTAATTGTCTCCAGTCAGTAGATAAACTGGAAAAAAATGTGATTATCATTAAACGGACACTAAACCAAGTTAGTTTGAAAGACAACTAACTCTGATGCAAAAACTTGTGTAAGAAACTGAAAAATAAATTGGTTTTCCCATTAAAATTGAATCCCCTCCCCCAAATATACAAAATCAGGAGGGGAGAAGGTGCAAGCCATGTATCTAACAAGGAACTTGTGTCCAGAATGTATAAACCCTTACGGCTAAACAGTACATAGGCAAATAACCTAACTAAAACATTGGCAACGAATTTAAATAGGCATTTCAACAAAGACATAAAAATGACCAATAAGCAAATGAAAAGATCCTGAACATCATTAATCATTAGGGAGACACAAATCAAAACCACTTCACACCCACCAGGATGGCTCGGATCATGAAGACAAGAAACCAGTGGAGGCAAAGCTGTGCAGAAACTGGAGCGCTCGTACTTTGCTGATGGGAAAGTACTGATAAAAATGGTTCAGCTGCTGTGGAAAACAGCCTGGTAGTTCAAGTAGGTAAAACATGGCGTAACCGCAAGATTCAGCAGTTCCACTCCAACATGTATAGGCAACAGAACTAAAAACATGCTCACACACAAATTAGTACACGAATGTTTATACCAGCGTTTTTCCTAATTGTCCAAATGTAGAAACAACCCAAATGTCCATCAACTAATGAATGGAGCAACAAAATGTGGTGCATCCACCCAATGGAATATTATCTTGAAAACATTACGCTAAGTAAGAGAAGCCATTCACCAGAAAACACCTATTGTATGATTGCATTTATATGCTGTATCCAGAACAGGTGAATGTATATAGACAGAGAGTGGGTGAGTGGTTGCCTAAAGCTGAGGCTGGGGTACGGAGGGTGAGGGATGACTGTAAGGGTACCACTTTCTTTTAGGGGAGGCAGCAGTGTTCTCATGTAGATTGTGGTGATCCTTGCAGCACCAAAACCCCCAAGTTTTAATAGTAAAAGACCCCTTGCATTGTATGTATGCATGAAAAGGGTGAATTCTGCAGTATGTGAATTTCTTTCAATAATGCTCTTTAAAAAAACTGAATGGCCCAGCCTATAATGTGAAAAGATGCTCACCTGCATTCTTAAGAAATGGAACTGAGAAAATAACTACACGCTGTGTTTGGTTTATTAGCGAGTAGTGATAATAATAGGGAAGGAGGGGGCAATGGAAGGAAAGGAGGGAGGTGGAGAGGGAAGGGGAAGGAGGGTGGCAGGTAGATGGGGTACAGCCATCCAGGTGCCTCCTAAGACAGGGGTTGGAGTGAAACTGGGACCCCACTTTGGAGAGCAAGTAGGGAAGACTTAGCAACACTACAAGTTACACATTCTGCTAGGCAGTGATTCTACTGCTTAGAATTTATCCTGTATATTCAGACCCCTGCTGACGTATTGCTGTAGAAAAAGAATTTCATGGCGGCGTCACAGAAAAAGACCTAGAAATGGCCTAAACGTTCTTCAACAGTAGACTGGCTAAATAAATTCTGGCATAGCCAATTAATAGAATGCTGCACACGTGAAAACAATTAAATTCATATGCACAAATGGAAGAAACTCACGAATATATGGTTAAGTTTAAAAAGCCAAATACAAAAAATGTAAATAGTATCGTCATATTTTAGGAAAGTAAGAAAAGAGAAACAATCATATATATTAACAGTACATTGTGAAAAGGACACTAAAACAAAAACAAAAGCAAAAACAAAAACCTCGTCAATCATAAAGAGGAAAACTAGTGTAAAAGGGCAAGGAGTGACCCTTTATTTCCATCGTCTTTATAGTATTTGTTTCGATATCCGCTTATGCCATTTTAATTAATATCATGTGCATGTATTACCCTTTAAATTATTAAAACACAGGTAAATAATTGAAATTAACTAGGAGCTCCAGACAGCATAATAATATCAGAGTAAAGTCAGGAGTTTAATTCACAAAGACCTTTTATGTTGCCCTGTGTTATGATGTGAGGTCTCCTGTGGCAGGTCCATTATCCAGGATTTTATTAACTGGAAGTCTGATATCTATTATGGCCAAAAATGTATAGTCTTATTTGCAGATAACAGAAAATAGCCTTGGTTAATTTAAGCAGGCTACAAATTTATTAGAATGAGGCAAAGAGATGCACAGAATTATAAACACTTGGAGAATGAGCCATGGTAATTTATGGAAACCATCGGATGTTGAACTACTCCAAAGACAGTACCATTTTTTCATACCTCAAATATATATTGAGCAACAGTTGTGTTCTAGGTTCTACTGTAGGCACCGGGCACTCAAGAGGAAAGCTGGCCAAAAAACTGCCCTGGCGTAGTGCAACTTACATTCTAGTAAATGTGGGTCCTGGGAAACTTTTGCTACGTGCCACGCATTGTTCTAAGTAGTGGAGATCTGACGTTTAACTCTCACGACAAAACCATGGAGTTGGAGCCCTTTGAGCAGCACCGCGTTTCTCCCTGCTGGACAGCGCCACCCCTGGTGGCTGTGTGTTTCTGCTGCGCGCTGCCCCAGGACTGGCCGGTGGTGGCTGGAAGCACCACCAGGGAGCACTTGATGGGGTCCCCAGGGCTCTAGCCCCACCCCACCCCAGCCTCACCACAGCCTCAGGACCCAATTCTAAACTGTCTTAGGAGCCTCTGAATCACTCGTGCCAAACTCGATGCCTGGGGGCGGCGGGGAGCTTCCCATTGGCTTAACGCTGCTCACATGCCCATCACCTGGATGCTGAGATTTAGGAGAACAAGTATGTGGCGTTTTCCCCTTGCATGGCAGCTGGTGAATGCATCTGGAAATGAAAAATTAAATCTGATTCATATGTGCCGATACAGAAGGATCGCCAAAAGATATGGTTAATTTACAAAGTGCCAACATCCAGGATAAAATACATTTATATTAGACCTGAAGGTGGCAGGGAGTAGCATAATCCTGCACCTGTTGAAGGAGATGACAAATATATTATTTTTAGGTTTTTATTTGAAAATTCAAGACTGTTTTCTTTAAAAGGCTGTTTAATTATTTTAAATATTTGTTTCTTTGTATCTGTGGTTTGTAAAAAAAAAAAAAAAGAAACAAGAAACATCCCATAAGTTCTGGAAATATACTTCTAAAACAAGGTCAGCTTCTTTCTAACAATTCTGCTGTATTCAGATGACCCCAATCATAATTGATCACAAGCGTGCATTGAGTGGTTCCATGCAAGTAAGCCAAATACATTTCAAATTGCAGTTTATAAGTAAATTCTTCAAGAATCAACTGCATTATTTGGCAATAATGCTTTCTGATTAGAATTTTTAATGTTTGCATCTTTCTCAATGCCGTGCATGTATCTGCCATGGCACAGGTACGGAGCGTTAATGATTATATCACCTTCGTGATGTTTGGGATGTTTACACCTGCCTTCCCTTCTAACTGACAGAAATCATATTTTTGTGTCCTCATAGAAGCCTGCTTCATAACACCGAGTTGCATTCTTTGTTCATTTCTAAACTCTGTAGTGAATTTTGGAATCTACCCAGATAAAGGGAGATGGCACCTTGATGCTCACCTATGATGAGTGTGACACCCTCTTTATAGAGACCTGGGCTCTTTATGTAACTTCAGTGGCACATCTTGCTGAGGCTGTGTCTTAGAGCAGGAGGCAACAGCAGGCACTGCCCATCCCGTAGAGAGACACGGCCGCACGCACGCGGTGTCCGCAGCCCCGGGGGAGGTCGGGCGACGGCGCCTTTGCCCCGCGCAGTGCGGACGCGAGCCTCTCCCGGCGTCGCTGCGCGTCAGCGAGCGGGAAGCGGGCTTCGCGTCCTCGCCATCGGGAAGGTGGGCTTCCGGAAGGGAGCCCCGGCGGGTCCCCCGCACCCCCTCGCCGTGTGCACGCGCTCCCACGCCCGCCGCAGAGCGCCCCGGGCAGGCTCGGGGCCCAACTGCAGGGTAAAAGCTGCTCTCTCTTCCAGGCGCCCGAAGCTCGGCTCCAGACCCCGCGCGCCCCCAGCGCGGCGCCAGCAGCGGCTCCGTCGCGGCCGCCATCCTGGCCCCGCTCTCCGCGCTCGTTCTCTCCGGGCTCGCGTTTCACCTCCACAAGCACAGGTAACGTGGCGACACCCCGCTCGCGGGCGTCGCGTCTCCTTCTGAGGCCCTGCGGCCCTGACAGCTCGTCCCCCCCTTGCCTCTCGCCCGCAGAGCGAGGCCGAAGGTCCAGTACAACGGCTACGCCGGCCACGAGAGCAGCAACGGGCAGGCCTCCTTCGAGAACCCCATGTACGACACGAACTTGAAGCCCACCGAGGCCAAGGCCGTGCGCTTCGACACGACCCTGAACACGGTGTGCACCGTGGTGTAGCGCTCGGGCCGGCCGCCCATAGCCACTCCTCCGACGCGGACGGCAGGGACCACAGGGGCCACAGGGCCTCCCTCACCCCGCTCCCCCGCCGCCGACGGACCCCGTCCAGGGAGCGGTCCCCGGCCTCCCCTCCCCGGCGGCCTCCGGGCGCGGTGACAGACGGTAGCACCGCGGTATGGGTTTGGTTTGTTTTTCTCAATCCCCATGAATACGAATATTCTGGAGGAAAAAAAAAAAGCCCTCTTGAAGAAGACCCCTTTCTGGTAGCCGCACACACCTGCAGACGCTTCACGCCGTCCCTGCGGAGACCGGACGAGCTTCGAGGGACCCGCAGCTCACCTCGGGGTCCATCCCCAGGGCCATCTGCAAATTTCCCACTCAGCTGTTCTCTTGCAGAAGTTTTGATGCACAATTTTTTGCACTAGTGTGTTCTGAATGACTAAGATTCTGATAAATAAACTATTCACACGGGGTTTCCACACACTCTCCATTGTATATAAGCTGTCAAGCTAAGCATTCCACCCGCAGGGTTTAGTTGGCGCGTTAGAAAAAGAAAACACAGCCCCAGATGCGGCACAGGTTTTAAAAGGAAAAAGAGTATTGAAGAGATTTATTTTATTATTGCTTTCTTTTAGCTTCATAGATGTGCTGAATCCACTGAAAATGTCCGATGAGGAAAAAAAGAGGCCTTTTTATTTCCCACGTGTTTTCTTTAGTCCTGTCACCTCCCGTGATCGTCGCTCTCACGCTACTTCCGAGCAGGTTTGCAGCATGTTCTATTTGCCGTGTACAGATGTGAATAGTAATTTATTTTAGTCGCTCACACTCAGAACCTGTGGGTTTTGGCTCACAGCACGGTCTTCCCTTGCGCATTGTGATTTTTTCCTTTCGCTGCCGTCACTGTCTGTTATCGCGTTGAAGGATAGTGAACCACAGTAGCCCCGGAATATAGTGGAAAAGGTTCAGGATCAAAATATCAAGTGTTCCTTTAGAGGCAAGGAAAAGTCACACCCACTCTTCTTTCCTGATGACATAATTTATGTATTACTTAGTCTTTTGTTTCATGCTTTATAATTCCAGATGGAAAGAAAATTTCAGTGACTTCAAGTTTAAAATTCATCATAGGTAAATTATGAATTGCAGTATAAATAAAATAGGTGTGATTCCCCCCACGTGGATAAAATCCAGACACGAAGTAGAAGATGCGACAATGAGAATTCAAAAGTGAAAAACAAAACAAAAAAGTCAATAGCTCATTCCTTCAGAAGTTTCGATCTGAACATTTTAGTCGCTCTCACCCACTGGGCGCTCACTGTTGCCATCAGGAGGCACGGTCAACCTCCTCTGGTTCCCCCGGCCTTTCACACCCCACAGCGTTGAACTCCAGGGTATTATGCTGAGTTCTCTGCTCCTTTCCCTCCGGCCAGCCTGGCCACCGGACCGAGATCTGTCTTGCAGCCTGGAGTCCTTATGGCTGTTTCTCCTCAGACCAGATGAGGCCAGCCAGAGCCAGGCTCCTAGCACACCCAGGGAGCCGAAAGAAAGAGGAAACGGGAGGAGGTTTGCGCCTCTTTGTGTGCATGGGAGAACAGGGTTACCGTACATACGAGGTGTATATATATATACATACATATAAATATAATATCGTGTACATATGCGGTTTGACTCATTCAAACTAGGTGCAAAATGCTGACTTCAGAGTCTGAATTAATGTCTCTCCACATCCCCGACCTGCTTGCTGGTCAACGACGTTACGAAACCCTGAAACAACAGGACATACATACATACCAGAAACCACAGATCAGATTAAACATGATTCTCCTTTGTGTGCAAAGTCAGAGTGTCCTCAGTTGCCAGTTGGGAGCATGTTATTTAAAAAAAAGAATACTCCATGAAATTTCCTTGCGAGAATTCTGCCTAGTTTCTTCCCAGGGTGTGTGCAGTGTTAATCAGATTCCTGCGAGGTGTTGGAGGGTCCTGTTCAAGCCGTCGGCAAGTGCGCTCTCTGGGTTCGGGCTGGAAGATTCTTTCCAGAAGCAGCCGGAGTGCGTGGAGCGCAGGAGCCCCTCTGACAGGTTCTGTGGCTTCAGAGCTGTTCAAACTGCTGCTTGTCCCACACATCTTGCCTTTCTTCAGGCTAGCTGCAATAATTTTTTTCTCCTGTAAAATATTTTGTAAACAACCACAAAAAAAGCTACTATAAAAAAGGGGAAAGAACGCTGGCATTATGATCAGGAAAACCATCGTCATCCCCCCATCCATCCGTGTCGCCACCCCGCCACATGCTGCTGACATGAAGTAGGTGCAAACGACCTTTTTGTACAGAGATATATTTTTTATGAAGAATTTGTAAAATTATTAAATATGCTGTAATTTTTTGATTAATGTAGGTAACTTGTTAAAAAATAAATGTTTTTACAATACAAAACTGTAATTTTCCCAATAATGTACAATGTACCATCTCTAGCTGACGTTCAGTTCTGATCCTATTACACATGTATTAATATTAAAGTGACCTGTTAAAATGAACAGTATCCTTTTTGTCAAAAAAAAATTATACAGAGAGTGTAATATAGCCTGTGCAATGCCACCTATCTTTAAAGCAAATCAGAGTTCTAATTAAATATTTAATTTTAGATTTCTATTTTTCAGTGTGAATTTATTTTATCTTTAATAGGTGCATGCGAGTCTCTGGAAGGGAAGGAACAGAATGAACATGTCATTGATGGGCTTTCACTTTATTTAGAACGAGGGCCGATGTTTTCCCAAGACACAGCGTCACCATCATGGTTAATAAATAGCACATTTACGAAAAGCCGTGATACAGAGAACAGCAACGTGAAAGCTGTCAGAATTCTTGACAGTTTTTGCCTTAAAAGTCAATGAGAGCTTTTAGTTCCCTCCAACCCAAAATCAAGCCTAAATTTTTATGATAAAAAAAAATTGGGGGCTTCCATGGTGGCACAGCGGTTAAGAATCCGCCTGCCAATGCAGGGGACATGGGTTAGAGCCCTGGTCCGGGAAGATCCTACATGCCGCGGAGCAACTAAGCCCGTGCGCCACAACTACTGAGCCTGTGCTCTAGAGCCCATGAGCCACAACTACTGAAGCCTGTGCTCTAGGGCCCATGAGCCATACCTACTGAGCCTGTGCTCTAGAGCCCATGAGCCACAACTACTGAAGCCCACGCTTTAGGGCCCGTGAGCCACAACTACTGAGCCTGTGCTCTAGAGCCCACGAGCCACAACTACTGAAGCCCACGCACCTAGAGCCTGTACTCCGCAACAAGAGAAGCCACTGCAATGAGAAGCCCGCGCACAGCAATGAAGAGTAGCCCCTGCTTGCTGCAACTAGAGAAAGCCTATGTGCAGCAACGAAGACCGAATGCAGCCAAAAATAAATTTAAACAAAAAAATTGGGAGTTCTTTCTGTAAGCCTTCACCACACTGAAAATGCCATGTAAGAAAATTATAGACAGATTTTACGGAACATTTCAAGGGTCACGAGTGAAGAAGGCTCAGAGCATCACCTGTAATAGCACCTTTAGAGGTCAGAGCCAGCTCCCCACTCACTTCTGGGCTGAGAGAAACAGTGCTTTCCGAGTCAGTGGCCCTTTAGGCGGGACGTCTTGCAGTTAAGCAGAATGATATACTAATTTTCCTGAGAATCAAATTATTACAAAGTAAAAAACAACCAATAAACAAACAAAAAAAATAGCCCCAGCGTGGTATCCAAGTAACAGTTTTGACATCCAACCTAAGGTCTGGGTCTCGGTGGACCAGCGGATGCCTTTAAATGCCAAGGATTAGGACCTACTACGCAGCAGACACAGCTCCAGACGCCCGACATACATTCAACGTAATCTAGCAAAGTAGGTTTTACGACCTTGATTTTATAGATGACGAAGGAGAAATGCAGAGACATTAGTGACGTTACCCAAGTATGCACAGCTCGGCAACGCTGCTATTAGAGGGCAGTTTTCCCTTGCTTTAACATTCTTTTTCACCAAAAAATCGTGATTAAATTCATCAGTGTTCCCTTTTTCTGCAATTAAAAATGTTGTCACTCTAACTGTAAATATATTTTTTGTTGCATCTGGTAAACAATGACCACAAGTTAAGAAATTCAGGAGAAATAAATACTGCGTATGATCAGCTGTAATATCCCCCAGCACTGCTCCTATGTGATACATTTGGGAGCCCTACAATTAGCCTGTGTGTTAGCCTAACACACTGACAGCACATGAGAGTTTACTCCTCACTGACCCCTGCCTCGGGGCGCATCTTGAAGACTGACCGGGAATTAATGAGTTGCCTGTGTCTGGAGGGTTTGGGATGTGGCCGCCCGTTCAGCACCGAGGAGGTCCTCCCACAGCCGCTGAATCTGAGCCAGCTGTGGGGCTCGCACACTCGTTCTGGCGCCCACCACCTAGTGCTGCGGCCCTTTGGCCCCAGCCGTGGCTCCTGGCAGCACTGGATAAAACCTGACTTGCTCCTTGTCTGGGCTGGACAGCTTTCACTGGACGACAGTGGGTCTCACTGAGGCAAAGGAGCCCAGAACAGCAGCGCCCGCCTCTCCGGACAGTCACCGTTTGTGGAACCCGGCCCGGGGCCCTTTTCGCCTGAGAGCAGAGCCCAGCGACCCCCGGGAACGCCCTCCCATGACCGTCATTTTGTGGGGTGTCAGCGCAGTTCCCCCGCCTCCCTGAGCCAGGACCCCCCTCGCGGGGGCTGGAGCCTTAAGGGGCGTGAGGCAAGCCCGGGACACGTGTGCCCGCTCTGCCGGGTCCCCCAGCATCCCCCCAGCATCCATCCTCCCAGGAGCCCAGCCGTCACTCCTCTCTGCCGCTTCCTCCCCAGGGCCAGGCGCTGGGCCGTTTTCTTGATCCTGGGCCCACCCCACACCTTTCTGAAATTCCTTTTCTATTTTCTTCACGTCAGTCACGCTCGGTGCTTCCACCGCTGCGCAGGAAGGCGGCGGACGTAACTACAGTGGAACAGATTGAGAAGGCGCCTCCCGCTGACCCACCCTCGGGGCTCAGCCCCCGGCTGCCGTGGACGCCTCCGGGCTCCAGGTCTCGGGATGGACACAGCTTCCAGGGAGGCCGGGCGGGTGTTGCTAAGCGCAGCGCCTCTCGCCGAATGGAATCAAGCCCCTGCAGCTGCGTCCCGGCCTTTGCGCGCAGGTGGCAACCAGAGGGACGGTGGCCTGTAGCTTCGTCGAGTGCAGGCTCCACCAAGGGTCACAAGGCAGCCACTGGGAGGCTCTTCATTACGGAGGCACTGGGGTCGAAAGGGCAGCGCGCGGTCTGCAGCACTGCGCGGGAGGCCTGGCTGAGTTTGTGCACAGCGTCGCACAGGGTCCCTACCTACCGGCCACGGGGTCCAGGACTCCGGGGCTTATTCACCCCGCGAGACGAAGACCTCGCGCACTTGACCACGGCTCGCCGTCTCCCCCGCGCCCGCACCCACGGTCCTCCCGGCCGGAGCGAAGGAGGTTTGCCCGCGGGGGTCAGAGGAGGGGGGCCCCGGGCGCGCAGTCGGGTCCCGGGTGCCCGCTCCCTGCTGGCACCCAAGCCCAGCAACTCTGATCGGACGCGGCCGTGGCTTCCCCTCTTCCGTCTCAGAGAAATGGTGTCTGCAGCCCAATGTTTCCATCAGCAACACAGAGCTAGGTGACTTGATCGGAGTTTCGTCGATTTAGCCACAGTGGCTAGTTTTGTTTGTTTTGGTTTGGTTTTCTGGGGAGAGGGGGGCAGATGCATCTGGAGCCCGTGGGCTTTGTGGGGCGGGCAGAGCGTTTTGCCCCGCGAGGTCCTGCTGGCCTCCGGCCACCTGACCGTCCTCCCTCGGCCTTCGCGGCTCTGAGACCCCAGGGCCGGTCTGTCTTCCGTCTCCTCATCGCCCGCCCGGGACGGCGGAGCCCAGGGCGGGGCCCTCACCTGCTGCGGGAGCGCAGCCGACCTCAGGCCTCAGGCAGAGGCAAGGCGGCTCCAGCGGAGCTGGGCCGAGGCGCGCTGCCGAGGCGCGCGCCGGGGTCCCTGGAGCATCAATGCATGCTGCTTCTCTCAGGCGCAAAGAGGAATGGGTTTCCAGAGCATGCTCAACAAATGAATAATTAAAATATCAATTTTATCCGACTTTTTACTTGCTTGGTAAAAGTAAAAAGAGTTTGGAAATACAATGTATTGGGGAAGGTGGATGTAGTAACTAGATCTTCTTACACTTTATTGGTAGGAATTTAAATTAAGACCTTACAGGATCAATTGGGGAACTAGTCGGTCCTAAATATTCTCACCCCAGAAAAGAAATGGTAATTATGTGACATGACACTTGGCACGGTGGTCATCATTTTGCAATAATTTATCAAATCAACAGGTCCTACGGCTTAAATTTACACAATGTTTACGTCAATTGTATCTCAATAAAGCTTAAAAAATTCTCTTCGGGGAACAATTCTACTCTAAGTAACATATCATGATACAATATGCTCTGAGGATGAGGGGCATGTGTATGCTCCAGCCCTGTTCCTGAGAGTGAAATACTGGCAATAAGGTAAAAAAGCCATTGGTAGAGGAGAGATTAAATACGGCACAACTCTATGATGGAATACAATGCAATTAGATAAAGAAGAAGGCAGTTTAAGGTGTATTGATATCTAAGGATGTACAAGATTCATTTAAAGTGAAAAAGTATCACGCAGAGCTGGGTTTATGATACACTTGGATGTGTGCCCGCAGATGCTCTGAAGAGTTTAAGAAATGGCAGCAGTGGATTTCTCTGCTAGGGAATCTGAGGGAACGAGGGAGAGGCAAGGAAGAGGTACATCTCACTCCCTGCAGCTTTCTAACCTTCGAACGTGTATGTGCTGCCTACTCAAACAATTGAATACATTTTCCTCAATTAAATAAAAATAAATGCATAAGCTGTTGCTAGACTCCTGTTCCTGCCTCCCATGATTTGATCGCCAATACAGGAAGAGCGATAATCCTGATCTTAAACCTGGAACCTCCTGTCTTTGCTCAGGAACAGTAACAGCAGGAGTAAAGCGTTCATCACGGGGACTCACTCACCACAGAGGAGCGAGAGCCTGGGTCCAGCAATGTTCCCCAGATGGTCAGCCTTTCTCCTCCAGTGTTGCTGGAAGTTCACTGTCATTAAAAAGTCCAGCTTAACTGTTATTTTCTCTCCATGACATGGTGTATACTGGAATATTCAAGACAGTAATAGAAAGAAAATTTAAAACAAAAAAAGATTGTCAACAACAGCTACTAGAAGCCAAAGTTGGGCCAGTTAAAAATGTGAAGAAATACTCCATATTCAAAGTTTGTTCTCCATGGGATATGAATGCGTCTTATCCCAGATAACTGTCCTGGCTAGACACGACTCACTCAGAGCAGCTCTTTAGAGCAGATAGCTTCAGTATCTGTGAAGTTTATAAAATCCACTCATTTGACAAGTTTTTATGGAGCATTTACTAAATATTGAAACTTAGGTTTGGATAGCTCAACATAAAACAAGCAGAGGCCAGGCTCCTTAGAAAATTACAGTCCAAGCAGAGGCAGTTACATAAACAAATAGTTACAGTAAAGTGCGGTCCATGCATTTTTCTGTACTTGCACAGAGTAATGCATTAGAGGACCAATGGGAAGGGATGCCTAAATATCTCTGGAGGCAGAACAGGGGGCAGATTATTAAGGAAAACTTCCCCAGGAGCTGTGCCTATTAATGGAGCCCTTCTGTTAGAATCCTAGTGTCCCTGTGCCTCCTTAGTAGATGAATGATACTAGTGTCCCATTAGCATCAATATTCCACCTCTATTGGCTCAGTGGCTCCCCCTGCAACTTTTCAGTTTGTTAGTCCTAAAAAAATACAGCCCCTATCTATTTTGGGCCTCCCTAGAGCTTGCCTTACACGTGTTTCCAAGGTCTTCCATTTCACGTGTTCTGTGATGTTTCTTTACTCCTGCTGTTCGTCAGTGATTCATCTAAGGAAAGGGAGCTTCTCTCAACATGCTTGCCCTTGACCTCCTGACTGCAGACTGGCTGCCATTGCTGCAGTCATTACAGCCATGTTAGGCAGGCAGTTCAAATGTGTGAGGTAAAGAAAAGCTGACACCAGCCCTCTTTTGTATCAAGAAAGGCAACAATTTCACAAAGCACCCCATCTCCCCCACCACCTCCAACAAACTTCCATTTCCGTCTCATGACCTAGAATCTGGCCACAAGCCACCCACAGATGCAAAGGAAGCTGGAAAAATAGACCACAGGAACTTCCAGTAACATTAAGACTCATCACCTGGGGATCGGTCAGCAAGTCCCCAATGACAATGTGTGTTTTGATGGTAACAAAAATAAGGAAGATAAATTGCTTTAAGACATTTTTTTCCCCTTTGATAATAAATAAAGGATCCCACAAGTTTACCCCTCTAAATAGAAATCAGACTCTAAGACTTAGTCGTGGGGATCAAGTCTCGTCTCACTCACTTAGCGATTTTGCATCATTGTAGGATCTCATGATGCATTTTACTTCCCTCTAGCCCACCTTCCCCCACATTTTTTGATAATTTGAGGCTTTAAAACAAAACGACACAGACAAAAATAAGCTTATGAATACATGCACTAATTTAGAGAAATTTCTTTATGGGTAGTGTAGCAGTAGTTCAGTAGTTCCCACCACTAGACAGAATGTACATAAATAAGATTTTAGTGGGAAAATGATTTACACTGAAGTTACCTTTTCTTATTGTTCTGGGGAAATGTGTGTGTGTGTGTGTGTGTGTGTTTAAAAGACTTAAGCAGATGTTTTCAAAAAGAAGAGTGGCAGCATTATAATAGTGCAAGCCTCTGTGAACATGTAAATGTGTTGGCACACGGCTTTTATTACTCAGAGAGAAATTTAACAGCTTATGGAAAAATCAAATATACGTTGTTCTAGCTGTCAAATCAACTTCAGAAGTAGTCACATAGCTTCCTACGTATTTGTTTTGAGTTACAGGTAGAAAAACGAATTCTCTTTCTCTTATTACTGTGTTTGAGTCATAGATTCTAGTGGCAAATCTGAAATAAAAAGTAGACCTGAGCTTTAGAGCTTTGTATCCATTTTATTCAAATGCCTGTTGAAATTTTTCAGAAACAATAGTCGAATATATATTTATGCTTTAAGGCATTATTCACACCCAAGCAATATTTAGCTGGTGATGTCTGTAAAATTAAACTCATTATGTAAGAAAGGCATAGACTATTTATGAAGTGCATTTGCATTAACTACTAACCATGGAAGGGAAGAAAAGCTTATCGTTTTAAACAGAATGTGACAGAAACAGTGTGGCAGTAATATAACTGCAATACACTGAAGTGCTATTGTAAAGCAGGTCAATAAGAAAAGACAATCAGCCTGTTTCCCAAAGCTGGTGAGGCTACAGTAAAACTGACATGTCTCCATATGTATGTAATTTGCAATATAGTTTGGTGATGTGGATCAGTACTCTCTATGGTGTTGATATAATTTGACCTGTTGACATTATGGATGAAACCAAATCCTGAAAAATAAATCTGAAAGAAAACAAAACACAAGCCTATACACTAGATAGGTAGGTATCAATATAATAGATGGATACACGTGTATATTTGTAAATGGCTAAATGGCAAAGATAAATGAAATAAATATTTGAGAGCAGAAAAATGTCACATTACTTAAAGTGAAATTTGAGAAATACTACACAGCCATTAAAAACATTAAATAAAGACCCCATAGCATCATAATGTGGTTAAGAGGCACTGTGAAATTTAGAACGGATTTATGCAATAATTGTAACTGGAAAGGCATCGCATGACATAAGTATAGACCAGAAAAAGCAGGAACTAGAGGCTTGCTTGTCTTATTTGAGGGAAGCAGATTATGGATGTTTTTATTTCCTTCTTAAATATTTCACTGGGTTTTCTGTAATGCTGTGTGTGTGAATGTTTATTTTTTTAATTAACTTTTTTTTTAGCAGTCATGTTGCTTTATCTTTTTTCTTTTATTTATTTTTTTATACAGCAGGTTCTCATTAGTCATCAATCTCATACACATCAGTGTATACAAGTCAATCCCAATCGCCCAATTCATCACACCATCACCCCACCCCCATGCCGCTTTCCCCCCTTGGTGTCCATACGTTTGTTCTCCACACCTGTGTCTCAATTTCTGCCCTGCAAACCGGTTCATCTGTACCATTTTTCTAGGTTCCACATATATGCGTTAATACACAATATTTGTTTTTCTCTTTCTGACTTACTTCACTCTGTATGACAGTCTCTAGATCCATCCACGTCTCAACAAATGACCCAATTTCATTCCTTTTTATGGCTGCGTAATATTCCATTGTATATACATACCATATCTTCTTTATCCATTCGTCTGTCGATGGGCATTTTGGTTGCTTCCATGACGTGGCTATTGTAAATAGTGCTGCAATGAACATTGGGGTGCATATGTCTTTTTGAATTATGGTTTTCTCAGGGTATATGCCCAGGAGTGGGATTGCTGGGTCATATCGTAGTTCTATTTTTAGTTCTTTAAGGAACCTCCATACTGTTCTCCATAGTGGCTGTATCCATTTACATTCCCACAAACAGTGCAAGAGGGTTCCTTCTCCACACCCTCTCCAGCATTTGTTGTTTGTAGATTTTCTGATGATGCCCATTCTGACTGGTGTGAGGTGATACCTCATTGTAGTTTTGATTTGCATTCCTCTAATAATTAGTGATGTTGAGCAGCTTTTCATGTGCTTCTTGGCCATCTGTATGTCTTCTTTGGAGAAATGTCTATTTAGGTCTTCTGCCCATTTTTGGATTGGGTTGTTTGTTTTTTTAATATTGAGCTGCATGAGCTGTTTATATATTTTGGAGATTAATCCTTTGTCTGCTGATTCGCTTACAAATATTTTCTCCCATTCTGAGGGCTGTCTTTTCATCTTGTTTATGGTTTCCTTTGCTGTGCAAAAGCTTTGAAGTTTCATTAGGTCCCCTTTGTTTATTTTTGTTTTTATTTCCATTACTCTAGGAGGTGGATCAAAAAAGATCTTTCTGTGATTTATGTCACGGAGTGTTCGTCCTATGTTTTACTCTAAGAGTTTTATAGTGTCCGGTCTTACATTTAGGTCTCTAATCCATTTTGAGTTTACTTTTGTGTATGGTATTAGGGAGTGTTCTAATTTTATTCTTTTACATGTAGCTGTCCAGTTTTCCCAGCACCACTTATTGAAGAGCCTGTCTTTTCTCCATTGTATATCCTTGCCTCCTTTGTCATAGACTAGTTGACCATAGGTGTGTGGGTTTATCTCTGGGCTTTCTATCTTGTTCCATTGATCTATATTTCTGTTTTTGTGCCAGTACCATATTGTCTTGGTTACTGTAGCTTTGTAGTATAGTCTGAAGTCAGGGAGTCTGATTCCTCCAGCTCCGTTTTTTTTCCCTCAAGACTGCTTTGGCTATTCGGGGTCTTTTGTGTCTCCATACAAATTTTATGATTTTTTGTTCTAGTTCTGTGAAAAATGCCATTGGTAATTTGATAGGGATTGCATTGAATCTGTAGATCGCTTTGGGTAGTAGTGTCATTTTCACAATATTGACTCTTTCAATCCAAGAACATGGTATATCTCTCCATCTGTTGGTATCATCTTTAATTTCTTTCATCAGTGTTTTATAGTTTTCTGCATACAGGTGTTTTGTCTCCCTAGTTAGGTTTACTCCTAGTATTTTATTCTTTTTGTTGCAATGGTAAATGGGAGTGTTTCCTTAATTTCTCTTCCAGATTTTTCATCATTAGTGTATAGGAATGCAAGAGATTTCTGTGCATTAATTTTGTATCCTGCAACTTTACCAAATTCATTGATTAGCTCTAGTAGCTTTCTGGTGGCATTTTTAGGATTCTCTATGTATAGTATCATGTCATCTGCAAACAGTGACAGTTTTACTTCTTCTTTTCCAATTTGTATTCCTTTTATTTCTTTTTCTTATTGATTGCCGTGGCTAGGACTTCCAAAACTATGTTGAATAATAGTGGCGAGAGTGGACATGCTTGTCTTGTTCCTGATCTTAGAGGAAATGCTTTCAGTTTTTCACCATTGAGAATGGTGGTTGCTGTGGGTTTGTCATATATGGCCTTTATTATGTTGAGGTAGGTTCCCTCTATGCCCACTTTCTGGAGAGTTTTTATCATAAATGAGTGTTGAATTTTGTCAAAAGCTTTCTCTGCATCTATTGAGATGATCATACGGTTTTTATTCTTCAATTTTTTAATATGGTGTATCACATTGATTGATTTGCATATATTGAAGAATCCTTGCATCCCTGGGATAAATCCCACTTGATCATGGTGTATGATCCTTTTAATATGCTGTTGGATTCTGTTTGCTAGTATTTTGTTGAGGATTTTTGCATCTATATTCATCAGTGATATTGGTCTGTAATTTTCTTTTTTTGTAGTACCTTTGTCTGGTTTTGGTATCAGGGTGATGGTGGCCTCATAGGATGAGTTTGGGAGTGTTCCTTACTCTGCAGTTTTTTGGAAGAGTTTGAGAAGGATGGGTGTTAGCTCTTCTCTAAATGTTTGAGAGAATTCCCCTGTGAAGCCATCTGGTCCTAGACTTTTGTTTGTTGGAAGATTTTTAATCACAGTTTCAATTTCATTACTTGTGATTGGTCTGTTCATATTTTCTACTTCTTCCTGGTTCAGTCTTGGAAGGTTATACCTCTCTAAGAATTTGTCCATTTCTTCCAGGTTGTCCATTTTAGTGGCATAGAGTTGCTTGTAGTAGTCTCTTAGGATGCTTTGTATTTCTGTGGTGTCTGTTGTAACTTCTCCTTTTTCATTTCTAATTTTATTGATTTGAGTCCTCTCCCTCTTTTTCTGGATGAGTCTGGCTAATGGTTTATCAATTTTGTTTATCTTCTCAAAGAACCAGCTTTTAGTTTTATTGATCTTTGCTACTGTTTTCTTTGTTTCTATTTATTTCTGCTCTGATCTTTATGATTTCTTTCCTTCTGCTAACTTTGGGTTTTGTTTGTTCTTCTTTCTCTAGTTCCTTTAGGTGTAAAGTTAGACTGTTTATTTGAGATTTTTCTTGTTTCTTGAGGTAGGCTTGTACTGCTATAAACTTCCCTCTTAGAACTGTTTTTGCTGCATCACATAGGTTTTGGATCGTTGTGTTTTCATTGTCATTTGTCTCTAGGTATTTTTTGATTTCTTCAGTGATCTCTTGGTTATTTAGTAACGTATTGCTTAGCCTCCATGTGTTTGTGTTTTTTACGTTTTTTTCCTGTAATTGATTTCTAATCTCATAGCGTTTTGGTCAGAAAAGATGCTTGATATGATTTCAATTTTCTTAAATTTACTGAGGCTTGATCTGTGACCCAAGATGTGATCTATTCTGGAGAATGTTCCGTGCGCACTTGAGAAGAAAGTGTAATCTGCTGTTTTTGGATGGAAGGTAATATAAATTGCTGTAATGTTTTAAGAATAAAAATGGGAAAATAAAATGTAGAAAATCAATGAAAAAGGGTGAAATGATAATCTTTTCCAATCACTAAATCTACTTATAACAACTGAAAATTTGGTTTCTTTGAAACAACTGAGTATGGAAGGTTCTTCTCTGTCCATATTAGAGTGGCCGATGGGAGGTTACAGATCCTCAGAGAAACGTGGTCCCAATTTACAATTACTTACCTTGTCACACTTCAATTGCACAAAGCTTATTTTTTTACAGTCTCACTAATTTATCAGTTCTAAGCAATTTTTATGTCATGATATGAACTCCCAATTAATATATATATTTGGCCAACATTTCACATAAAAGAACTTAATCTTGGAGTACTATAATACTTTATAAAATAGTCTTACTGACTCTGATCTTTTCCAACTCTAGTGCACACCAGATGATGTCATTCATTTTGTCATTTTCCCACAGACACACTCACACCCATTACTCTAGTCTCTTCCTTGTTCTAGGCAACCTCTACACCTTGATCTCATTATTGCCTTTATATAATATTTCCCCATTATTCTCTAAAATGTGTCCTATTTTTGGTATAGAAATGGTGTTTGTAATCAGAAAATTTTGGATTTAAAACCCAGCTGTGCCACATAGTAGATTCATGATTTGGGAACATTACATATTTCACTAACCATAAATATTCTCATGTATAAAATGGGGGATAATAATGCATTCCATTCATGGATGTAATGAGAATTTAATGAGCAGTAGAAACTACTCAGAATTCAGAAACACTATTTTGGGGCATGCAAATTGGTACAATCTCTTCAGGGTATGATTTGACAATACCTATTTTTTTAAAAGGTGCATCGATTAGGTTAGACCAAGTTGGAGTAACAAACAGATTGAGATTGCTATGTTTCAGTAAAACAGAAGTGTATTTCTTACTCACCAAGAGTCTGGGGCAAGTGTTCAGGTGAGAAGGGTTACCTTCCAGGTCACATTCTGGGACCCAGAGGGTGCCGGTTCAGCCACTATTGGAACTGTCCTCCCAGATGAGAAACGGATTAGGGAAATGTGCATGGGAGGACTTTGAAGGGCAGAACGGGAAGCAGAAAAATCACCCTACACTTTTCTCTGGAGAAAACTTAATCATGAGACCACAAATAACAGCAAAGGAGACTGAAATACTTAGTCTGACCCAAAAATGGGAGGAGTTTTGCAGACAGCTTGCCGTGTCTGCTACAATCACCTGCAATAATAGAGACGCACGCAAACAAAGGTATTTACCCAAGAAAATATCCTGCTAATTTCTAACAGAAAAGAACCGAACCAATGTAACTATCCATCAACAGGTGGCCAGTGAAATAAGTTACTGCACATTCATAAAATGGATTATTATGAAGCTAGTAAAAGAAAGCATGGATAGAGTATATTGTTTTAGCAGAAAGCTAAAAACGTTGTCTGTGGAAATAAAAATAAGAGGTAAAACAGTGTAACATGCCCACATCATCTGTGTACGTATGCATTCAATAACAGGATGCCTTATTTTTTTCCAGCTTTATTGAGATTTGACATTATACACATTTAAGGAGTACAATTTGATGATTTGATACACACACACACACACACACACATAGTGAAATCATTACCAAAATAAGATAACACCTCCCTCACCTCACATAATTACCATTTTTTTGTATGTGGTGAGAATATTTACCATCTATGTTCTTAGCAACTTTCATGTATGTAACGGTATTATTAACTACAGTCACCATGCCGTACATTAGATCCCGAGAACTTACTCATTTTATAATTGGAACTTCATGCCCTTTGAACATTTTCCCAGTTCCCCAACTAGCCATCCCTGGCTACATCATCGTACTCTCTGTTTCTGTGAGGTTCTTTTTTAAGATTCCACATTAAATGAGATCATATTCTATCTGTCTTTCTCTGACTTCTTTCACTGAGCATAATGTCCTCAAGGTCCATCCATGTTGTTGCAGTTGCAGGATTTCCTTCTTTTTATAGTTAAATAATATTCCATTATGTATATCCATCTGTCAGTGGACATTTAGGTTGTTTCCGCGTCTTGGCTATTGTGAAGAGTGCTGCAATAAGTACAGGGGTGCATACTACTCTACAAGATAATGATTTGATGTCCTTGTGATATATATACTCAGAAAGGGGATCGCTGGATCATCTGGTAGTTCTATTCTTAATTTTTTGAGGAACCTTCATACTGTTCTCCATAGTGGCCGCTCCCAGTTACGTTCCCAACAGTGCACAAGGGTTCCTTGTTCTCCACATCCTTGCCAACACTTGTTATTTCTTGTCGTTTTTGTTTTTTTGCGGTACGCGGGCCTCTCACTGTTGTGGCCTCTCCCGTTGCGGAGCACAGGCTCCGGACGCGCAGGCTCAGCGGCCATGGCTCACGGTCCCAGCTGCTCCGCGGCATGTGGGATCTTCCCAGACCGGGGCACGAACCCGCATCCCCTGCATCAGCAGGCGGACTCTCAACCACTGCGCCACCAGGGAAGCCCTTTCTTGTCGTTTTGATGATGGTCATTCCAGCGGGCGTGAGCTGCTACCTCACTGCGGTTTTGATTTGCATTTCACTGATAAGTAGTAATTTGACATCTTTTAATTTACCTGTTGGCTATTTGTATGCTTTGGAGAATGTCTCTTCTGGCCCTCTGCCCATTTTTAAAGTAGGGTTATTAGGTTTTTTGTCAATGAGTTCTATGAGTCCCTTATATATTTTGGGTACTAACCCTTTAATGGAGATGTGGTTTGGAAATATTTTTTCCCATAACATAGACTGCTTTTTCATTGTGTTGATGGTTTCCTTTGCAGTGCAGAAGCTTTCTAGTTTGATATAGTCTCATTTATTGATTTTGTTTCTGTTGCTTGTGCTTTCGATGCCATATCCAAAAAAATCATTGCCAAGACCCATGTCAGGGAGCTTTTTCCCTATGTTTTCTCCTAGGAGTTTTAAGGTTTCAGGTCTTGCATTTAAGGCTTCGATCCATTTTGAGTTAATTGTTGTGAGTGGTATAAGATAGGTGTCCAGTTTTATCCTTTTGGATGTGAGTATCCAGTTTTCCCTGTAACATATGTTGAAGAATAACTTTCCCCACTGAGATTCTTGCTTGCCTTGTCAAATACTTGGCCCATGCATAGGGAAAAAAAGGGGGGGAAATCTTTGGAAAACTTTTCTGCTCTTTATTTCTTAGAATTCTGAATTGTTGGCACAATGCCTTATGAAAATAACCTAATTAATTGCTTTCAGGGAGATTAGGTCTAGAAAGAAGCAATTCCTGTTGCTTGATTTGTGTCCCCAAATTTCCCTCAAATATTCTAGTGCAGTTGTCTCTAAAATTAACTGTGAATAAAATCAGAATTCTAGCAGTCTGTTGAGTAGTTGTGGAGTCTGAATGTATACGGTAAGACTTAGAGCTGGAACTGGGGACAGGAGGAAGGGAAGAATTATCACTGCAATAATTCTCTGAGCACCCAAGACACATGGCTGGTTGAGGGAAGAGGGGGACTGGGGGATTCTTCCTCAGCTCAGGCATTTCCTCCGTGCCTCCAGACATGTACATGTAGGATGAAATGTCATCCTCCGTAAATCAGTCCGGATTCAAGGGCTCAATTCAATGTACAGGAGAATAGTTCATCCGCAGAAAATGATAAAAGAAGGGATACGGGCATTTTGAAAGAGAGAGTTTTCATGTATGTATCTAAATCCCCATCGGACACCCCTAAGTCTCAGACGATGGTGTTCTTATTGATATGCCAAACAAACAAATTAAAACAAAAGAACAGCAGCAAAAAACCTACTTCCTTAAATGGCTCAAAGATTTGCCAAACCCTAAGACCGGAACAGTTTACAGTGGAGTAAGTCTGTGATAAGAAATCGCTGGACTGTTTTGCCCACTGCGCTGGAAGGTGGGTGTCTGCATCTTGCGCCTCCCGTGAGGCCATTGTTTAGTCTATTCGGAGTCACCACGTCCAGTTCTGACAAATCGGTTTTGGAATAGCACCACCCCAAATTCGCAGTCTGCCTACCAGTTACACGTGATTTAATAACAGTCCACAAAGTGCTAATGCAATGAGAAGAGGCGAGTTTCTCAGCAAGCAGAGCAGCTGCGGCTGCCTTGGCAAAAGCCATGACCAGCTGTCAACCAGGATGTCAACACTGCAGGGACCCAGGCCAAGGGAAAACATCAAGGTAAACACTCAGGAATCTTGGGCCTGAATTCTTTCTGTACCTGAACTGTAAGGGACTCTTCTACGGCATCACCAATAATTTGTGCTGACCTATCTGCTTTAGAGGGCCCCTGCCCTCAGAACAGTGATCAGCACAGCTCCCCTCAGGGACAATGAAAAGCCCCAGGGGTCTTCCTTCCAGAATCTTTATAAGATCGCTCTGGAGAGACCCCACACCTCATGTCAATTTCCAAAGCCAATATTTAGGAATTTAGGGGCATGGTCAGTACAGGGCCATAGGAGACACTAATTCTGAGAAACCTTGCACTGATGAGATGATCCATTTTTATCAGAGGCCATTGAGGGGGGAATATTTACAGCAATGAAATCATAATGTCCTTGCAAACTGGACACGGGGAACCAAAGAAAATGCCACCCCTGTAATGGTTTTGTCATTGAGTTACTTGTGTACTGAGCTCGACTGATTCCAACCCTGGGAAGGAGGGGCCCCTGTGTGTATGCGAGGGGCACACGGTGCAGGACGCTGACAGATGGACACGCCAGCCCAGCCAGGGGGCTCCCGCTCGTACTGTATCGTAAATATAAAACCGTTCTGCGTTGCAAGGGGAGAGAATCTAACCAGCAGTATAATCACAAAGGTAGAAGAATCTGCTTTTCCAGTCTCCCACTGAAAACCTCAGTCCGGCAGACCACAAAGTTAGAGGGTTCCTCGAGATTAACATGGAATCCACCCAGAAATGTGGGTCTCTGTGTCAACCACGCTAGCACTGACCACACCTAGCTTCTCTGCTGCGTGGCCCTTGGTCTGGCAGCTTCATGCCTCCCAGTACACTCACGTTAGCCCCACAGTGGTGTGACTTCCCTTGGCCGAATTGCAGCTTACTTTTTTTTTTCTACCATGAAAACACTTAAGTTCCTCACCATATTAATATGTTTTTGTAAGACAGTACTTAAACTGATACTTGAGCCCTAATTCAAATGTTGAGTGTACTACAATATCCCAAAGCCACAACAACGATTTGGAGGTCATTTTGTCTGACATTCTGTCCTCTCCTATTGATTTTGTGACTGAGATGGAACAGGACAGGCAAGTATCCCTGAGCTGTCTTCATCAGGAACCTCCTAGGAACGCAGTTGTCTCTACTAGCAAGGCCAGGTGAAGAGTTTTGTCCCTGCCACTTCCTACTTGAAGGAGGAGGTGTGAAAACCACTGGTTATTGTAGTCAGTTTATCTCACACCTGGTGTTACATACTAGTTACTTAAGCAAGTGGTTAGAAGTCATCAATCAGGTGCTGTGTCTCTAAGCCTCAAAGTGTCTCAGCAGACCCCAAAGTAACACGCACCTCCTCCCAGGCCCGTGATCCGCAGACCGCGGCAGGTGGCCCGGAGGTCCAGCCTCGAGGACATGGAGAGCCAGCCCCTCATCCATCAGACAGCTTAGTCCTAAGACCCAGAGCAGGAGCCCTGGGAATCCAGAGACACAGCCGGGCATCCCTGAGGAGGAAGGGTGCGTGGTTTACCACTCCCGAGACCTGAGCTGCTCTCAGGAACTGGATCATTTTACTCCACTTCCATGCTTGGGACAGGAAAAGGAGATGCTCACTGCAAAATGAAAGAAGTACCTCGGGGAATGACACGCTGCCAAGAGCGTCCACAAGACCCAGTGGCTGCTTGACCACCGCCCCAGGCTGGAAGCACATTATCCTGGCACCCAGTGGACTCCAGCATTGACTGGACCCACCACCCAAGGGTCACTCTCCTCCCAAGGGTCACTCTCTTACGTTCTCAGAGTTGCTGTGTTCACGGGTCACGCCATCAGTATCACTTCCAAATGGAAGTGTCTCGGTATGTTATCAGCCCAAACAAACATCACACTTCTGGGGTCGTGCTGAAGTCCCGACAAATTCAGGAATGAGACAAGGATGGTCTACTCTCCCCCACATCACTGATCACCTTAATGGAGACGTTAACCTATACGTTAGACATGAGAAAAGTGAAAAGTAGAGACAGGAAAATTTTATAAGGAGGAAGCAAAGAAAACAGTTGGAATAACTACGTTCTTGGAAACTCAACTGAGAAGCAATTGAGAATTCAGTAAATTAGCGAGACATATAATAAATATAGGGCTTCCCTGGTGGCGCAGTGGTTGAGGGTCCGCCTGCCGATGCAGGGGACACGGGTTCGTGCCCCGGTCCGGGAAGATCCCACGTGCCGCGGAGCGGCTGGGC
Organism: Delphinapterus leucas; assembly: GCF_059928025.1. Lineage (NCBI taxonomy): Eukaryota > Metazoa > Chordata > Mammalia > Artiodactyla > Monodontidae > Delphinapterus > Delphinapterus leucas. The sequence goes on from NC_143149.1 coordinate 9,721,508, forward strand.
CCGTGAGCCATGGCCGCTGAGCCTGCGCGTCCGGAGCCTGTGCTCCGCAACGGGAGAGACCACAACAGTGAGAGGCCCACGTACCACAAAAAAAAAAAAAAAAAAAAAGAAGAAAAAGAAAGGCTTCTAACTACTCTATGTGACTCTACAGAACATAGAGTTTCTTTGTGTAAACCTCCTGCAAAATAAATAGTGACACCCCTTCTGGTTTGGAATAATGACTATAATAGATAATATTTACGGGGCATTTATGATGTGTAATGAACTATTTAAGCTGCTCATACCTATTAACCGATGATTGAGGATCCACTGTGTAAATAAATCACTTCTCTGTTCATTTTCTTGCAGAGGTACAATCTAGTTAGCTAATTAAAAATAAATGAAAAATTCTAGACCAGAAATGGAAATCTGACTCACGACTCCAGCTTAGTGCTTTAAATGACATTGCAGAGAAGTCACTGCCTTCAAAACAGCATTTTGCTCTTCACGTGGAGAATTTCCATTATTCATTAGCCGACCTTTTTATTTCATTGTGCAGTAATTGGCTGTACAATTTAATTATGCACAAAACTCTAATTGATGATCTTAAGGGTTCCCAAATGGCTCTATCAATCAGAAGGAACAAATTGTGATGATTATGTGGCTTTGTTATGTGGCACACCAAATAAAGAAGCATATTTCACCCTGTTGTATGCATTTTATTCCTAAAGATAATCCGGGTCTCAGAATCATCAAATGAATTATAAATTAAGATTCAGATGTGTGCTGGTCACTCACCTCATTAGCCTAGTAATTAAACATATATTTCCTCTGTATAATTCAAGGGTCTGTGTCTCCTGATGCCCTCACTGTATTTTAGAAAACATCAAAAAAAACCTTAGGAGACTGTTTTGTTTCTCTGATCCATGTCTACGGCTAGCTCTCATTCTCCAGTGGAAGTAAATTGATCTTAAGGAAATATCTGAACTCTTTATAGCCACAAGGATATCACTGTGTTATTTTCTTGCTGTTTCACTCTTAAGTCGGCTTTTATTTTTAGTAGAATTATACTTGCCCACAATTCAAAGAGTCGCCAACTTTCTCAAGGTACAGCAGCCCCTGTCCTTCCTCCCACCGGCAAACAGTTCAACCCTTTTAATAAATTTCTTGGTATTTACCTCTAAAGTGTAAATATTACCCTTTAATTGCTAGTTATTGACTTTCATTTTGTGACAATATTTATTGCATTTTGAGTATGGAAGATGGGGATTTAGCTCACTTTCACCCCTCCTCTTCCCCACAATACTTTCCATTTCTTCTTTTCCCTTTCTTTCCCATCATAATTTGCTTAGACCAATATTAACTCTCATGTTACTATGACAATGCAAATGCTATTCACAGCCAAGACCCATACATCACGACTCCTTTTCATTTCCTGAACAATGCTATTGCTTTTAAGATTTGTAAAAAATTAATAAACAGAAACTTCAATTAAATAGATTTGGGGGACCAGAAGGGGAACTCTCACACTCTGATGGTAGCAGAGCCCAACCTCTTCTTTCCTGGCAAGGACTTAGCCGATGAAGAGCCACGGGCTCTTTGCTCACTATGGCCCTCCCACCTGCCTCTCCCCACTGCATAAGAGTGTTCTCCTTCCCGTGCCAGGCAGGGACTTGCACGTGGCTCGCCATGGCGGCAGACCCCAAAATGCATTCTCTGCTGATCCCGAATAAACCCATCTTTGCTGGAGAAATATCTGGCATCTGTTGGTTTCAGGTCAACAGATTCTAATTTGCCCTCTCCACCCCATATGTACTTATTTATGTAGCCCTATACATTTCCTTTCAATTTGGTATTCTGTCAATTTCCTTCTGTATAACAAATATTGCCCAGAGGTTTCTGACCTGTTTCAACTGGAGCTGGTCTCCCTCGAGGTCTGTTTCACAGACGCTCTCCTGGATTTCTCCACCACCATGCTGAGGGCTACCTCCTCTTTTTTCCTTTACTGGATTCCCAGCTTCTCTCAGTTCAAGCCTTTCTGGCATCCCCTCTGGTTTTGGTAGCATCTACTTCCTGTATCATTCCAAATATAAGCATTTAAGAATTACACTTTTTGAGAGCTGGTTGGCCCAAATTCTCTTTAAATATCATCATACTTCATGAATCCCTGCAACTGCAAGGCCTTCTCGTACTCTGACCAGTCTCACCACTTAATGGTGCCGGGAATCTGAGTCATGGCCCGGCTGGATCACTGAATATCTCTGGCTCTGGGCACAGGTATTCCTATGTTCTACTCGCTCCCCATCAGTCCACCCTGCAAGCCTCCGTCAAACATTTCTTATTTACTCACATGCCCAAAGTAGCACCTGCTACCTGAGAGCTCTTCCTCTTGTCACCTGCACCTGCTCTGTCTGTACCAGTGTCTGCCTCAACCCACATCTATACTTGGTCCTTACCCAAGACCCTTCCTGTCTGCTTCTTTCCACATCAGTTTTCCAGTTCCTAAAAGAGGTGGGGTTCAAACGATTAATGGACCTCAGATGTCACACTCAGAAAATCATTATTATTTCAATGTGTGTTCATTTATTGGTAGTAGTGACAGAGGTCACATTAGATTAACAGCCCATTAAGAACCTTGCCAGGCTCATGTATAACAATATACAGTTATCAAAATTTCACCATGTTTGGTGAAAACGGTGAATTTTCCTCAATGTGAAATCAATATCTTTAAACATTTCCCCCCAAGACCCCGTTTTCTGTATAAACTACTGAAACTATAAACATTATAATGACATGAATGCTAATTTTATTAATTCTGCTTGGTAAAGTGACTTATTACATTTTCTGTTTATTTGGAAATCTTAACATTTCAGATCCTGTTGGTTGATTCTGTTGTTCAGATCATGGGCAAGCTTGTTGTTTTTTTGTCTAATAGTTCTATCAGTTATGGGGAGGCAGACGCTTAAGTCCTCAACTGTAATTGTGAATTTGTCTATTTTTCCTCTCAGCCCTATCAGCTTTTGCTTCATGTATTTTGAGGTTCTGCTGTTTGGGCCATAGACATTTAGGATCATTATGTCTTCCCAGTAGACGACCCTTTTATCATTATGTAATGTCATTCTGTGTCTCTCGTAATTTTCTTTGCTCTGAGGTCTATTTTATCTGATATTATTATAGCCACTTCTTTTTTTAAACTTCAAAAGGGTAAATACCAAAGAAAAATAGGTAAAAATGTACAACAGAATCCTGCAGAAAAATTAACCAACGCAAATAAATACTTAAGGAAATGTCTAATTAAGCAAATGCATAAAATATGAACCAGTTAATAGTCCAGAACATGCTTAATTGCATATTTCAGTCTAAGACCAATTAGCTATGGATAATTTAACAATAGTTGTTGCCGCATGTAAAATTTCAAATTAGATGTAAAAGATATACTATCATTCCATTTTGTCTGTGAGTTTTTTGCTTGATTTAATACTGGTGTACAATAAATAATATAGCTCAATTTTCTAAATACAGCTTTGACATTTTCTGATTTCAATCAATTGTTTAAGTCTACCTGTTATGCATGCAAAATCCAATGAAAATGGAAATCTTTCTATAGTAAGTGCCAAGGCACATGACACTCTATCAACTAGATACGTAGACATTTGATATCTTCCCTATGAATCCTTAGTATTTTAAACTCCATGTTACATGCTTTTTTTTTGCAGAGGAATTCATTTAGACTTGCAAACTACTTCTCTTTCATTCTGCATCCATAAGGGAAGCAAGGAGATGAAATATTGTAAGTACATTTAATTTTAACTTAACTATAATTGGTTGGCATCTATGGTCTTTCTCAAGTGATGGATCCCCAATTTTTATAATAGAATAAAATATTATCAATATTAATGAGTAGCCTTTTATCTTGAAGAATTATCATTGAACAAAAAAATACATCTAAAAGAGAAATGGGATGCCATCTCTAAACCAGTAAGAGTCAAATATTGATAGTAGTAGAAATTTTTAAGTAAAGTTAAACCTTACAAACATGATAGGAGAAACTGACAACTACCCTATGCGTGTGAGTTCATCTACTGCATCTCTACACTTTTATCAGGTGGAGATTTTAAATCATTTTTGGGTTTCCTTGATCAACAGTGAGAGTAGCCGGTAAAAAAATGTGTGTTTGTGTGTATGTTTGTGAAGGGGCTTAAGATACTGACTTACTCCCGGTTGAGAAAGAATGAACACGATTTCCTTAAGACAATATGAAGGTACTTAGACTAAAGTGCAATGTAACGCATGCTGTTAGGGGGAATATATTCTTCAAAATGGATTTTGTTGGTTATCTGTGACAAAATGAAGCATCTTGAGTTTTATTGTTATTTAATTGATGGCCAGGTTTAGTGGGCATCTGCTAACTTTTCCAACACACTTTGTGCCTTTTTGTCCTCCCGATTTCCTTGAGAAAATGCACGCTTCCAGGCCTGCCTGCGGTTCTTGCGGTATGAACCCAAGTATCTATCCTGCTCACTGTAACCTAAACCAAAGCTGACCAGGAATCATCTGTTGCCATTTTTTCAGCAGTAAAGTATAGAATAAAGACAGATTGGGGGTGATGACATCCTTTGGATCACAAGTTTCAGGCTGTGAGGTCAGCTCCTGTCCTCGGAGGAGTCAGAGGTTGTTAATCTAACGCACAGCAGAAGAGAAAGATATAAAAACATGAAGACAGAGTCCAGATTGCCATGTAAAATCAGTTCTTAGTCGTAGTCCTTAGAAATGATGTATTTTTTCCTTTCTATGCTTGCTACATTCCTCTTTTTTTTTTTTTTAAGCTCAAGCTTCTGTCACTGGCGTCCAAAAATCCTGACATACGTACTCAGGGCAGAACCAGGAGTTCCACAACTCCTATTCGGGGAAAGATTGAACTAGAATTCCTTCCTTCCTTCCTTTTTTCTCTACTTAAAGTCTACAAAATTTGTGGAAAAACAATCAGATGCTTATGTGGCTGAAGCTCAGGATTTCTTTCCTCTTAAGGAATAAAAGCCCCTTGTATAAAGATGATGACAATGTCCTAGGGGAAAGGGCAAGTTAATGGGAATATAAAACTTGGTCTTTCCTCAGTGTAGTTGTTTTCTAAAGTTAGCTGAGCCTTGAGTTAGGAACTGTGTGTGTCCACTAGCAGTTGGAGTCCTGTATTTGGCAAATCTTAAAAGAAAAAACCCAAAATGTTAAAGGGAAGAATGAATGCCTCTTCTACCCAACTTGACTTGGGATCAAGCATGACACATGGAACCTTTGGATAGACTGAAACTCAGAACCCCACATGGCTCTCAGCAAAAGCAGAGCAGAGATTCACAGTGTTGGAGAAAATGTAGAGAATCTTGCAGAGAGGCCACAAGGTGAAGCATCTGGATTGCCTGGGAATTGGGTAAAACGTCCACCCTTTAAGATGGGAAAGCAAAGGCAGCAACATTCAGGTTACACAGGAAAGTATCACCTAAAAATTAGATAAAGACTCAGCTGTGCATGGAAGACATAGCTAAAGAGGGTTGAAATCCTTTTCAGAAATTTCCATCCCCCCATGGAAGACCTCAGGTCATCTGTGGAACCCCTAGGCTTCTTAGAACACAGCTTGGAAAACACTCATCTCACCCAAAACCCTAACTGGAAATATTTTTTTAATTTTGAAAAATTTGTACCTTTAGAGAAGTTAGGTGAACAGCCAAAGTCAACAACTACATTTGATCTAATAAAACAACTGCATCTCATGGATACTTCCTGTCATGCAGCTCATGTTGAGTTTCAGTTTAAGCTCGTACAGATCATTTTGCTTCCAGTTCATCAAATATACAGGAAAACGTCAAACCCATCAAAAGGAGCTCTGGAATCTCAGATGTGGGCAGAGCCCTGAAGATACAGATGACGGAACAGCCTTTCCTTGAGGTGATTAAATTCATCGGGGTATAGTTGCGATTTCTAGCTGTCGATGTTGGCAGTTGTCTGGCGAGCAATGTCCATTCTTTTCTGGGGTCCAGCATTCCATAATGGCCGCTGAAATGCCCGTTCAGAATATCACAGGTTTTTATTAACTCATTACGAAGAATCCCAGTGGTTTTCTGCATAAATTCATATTACTCTTCAGGAAACTGTGTGTGAATTGTTCCCTGCTCTGGACTCCTGCAGAAAGATGGTCATAATTCTAGCAGAGGCTTTACCAGCTTCTGAGAAATTAATCTGCTTATCTGCTTCCACTCCAATTTAGCCGCTGTTTTCAGGGAACAGCAACATTTTATCTATTTGTATTCCTTTCCCTTTTCCACACTCGGCGCGTGTCACTGGGTAGGTACCGTATATTCAAAACCTAGCTCATTTCTCAAAAGAGAAAGAACTATATATATATATATTTATAAGATATATACGTATTTAATACATATATGCATGAGTGTCTAATATACATTTTAGAGAAAATACACGGTATAATTATTGTTGTTATTTATTATTTGATCGTGTTATTGTTATAATGAACTGACCACCTTTGAGGCCTGCAAGCTGAGATTTAAAGAGGCCTCACAAGCCATTTAACACCCATTCAATTACTGAGTCCAACCGATACATACGAATTTCTGCTCCAAAATGCATTTGGCAAATATTTATTAAGAACACTGTCTGAAGAGGCCCTGGACTGGGGTTTGGGAGTCCAGCGGTGAAGCGCCCAGCAAAGCGGGGGACATCCCTGCCTGCCCTGCAGAGCCCGGGCCTCCCCCGTCCCTGCCTGACTTTGGGAGGAACTTCCACCAGAACTTTGTTGGGGAGGATCTCTCAGGATGGAAATGCTATGGGCTCCACTCCCCTTACCATGCTGAGGTCCTGGAAGCTTTCATTTTCAGAACAGTGAACTCAGAGGGAAAGACTGGCAGCGGGTGGCTTTAGCCCACGGAAATGGCTACTTTTTCTGAGCCCCGTGAGACACGATTGTTGTGGTGAGGACGTGAAGGCTGTTAGCAGATGACTGTGCGCCATTTTGTTCCTTAACAGACTACGTAAGATGTCAGGACGGGTTTTCGAAAGAACAAATCTTAGCCTCCCCATTCCGGCTCAGCCTCTCTCAATTATGTTTTTGAGACTAGAAATAGGATCTAAAAACCGCAGTTATCTGAGCTTGTTATTGGTTGTCTGAACTGTTTGGGTAGCTCATGCCAGGGGTGACAGGGACCACTGCCTCAGACCCAGGAACCAGGTGCCCTCACTTGTTTCCCCAGAAGCCACCAAATTCCATGAGCCCAGCTTGTTACTGTGAATGTCATCACCCATTGGTTTTCTAAGCTAATTTGTCCAAGCAAAGTTCAGTACTTTATAATTGAAGAACTAAACCTCAGCTTTTATTTTACCTTCTAGTTAACTCCAAAAAGAATAATATTTTAAAAAGGATAGTGCATGTGCATACAAACACACACGCAAAGAAAGAGAAAACAACTTCTTCACAAATATTTCAGCATAAGCATCATACATATTTTTCCTGGTCTTATTGAACCTTCCAAAGCTTCTCTGTAAAGAACTGCTGGTCCTGATTCTATTAACAGGCTGGAAGGTGATGGAGAGAACTTCTTATTGTCTCTGTTCCCAGGGCTCTCCCTTTCCAGTTTCTACTCCAAACACACCTAAAAACAATCATTGAAGTTATGCAAGAAAAGTGTAGTATGTACTTCTCCATTAGCAGAAAGTTCCTTTTGAATACACTGTGAGATGCAGATGTTTTCCTCAGAAAACTCTCCATACGAAGGATCAGACCTTGCTTTTAGAATGTGAGTGAGTCATGTGTCATTACGTGGTACCGTCCCCTGCCAGGCCTCGCTGAATTATAACTTGTAATTCATACCTAAGAGGAAACGGCCAAACACTGCATTTTATTTAACTCCGTGTGAACTCAGCCTAAGTCTCAGGGGTCCTGTGATGTCAGGTGACAACAGCCCAATAAGGCTTGGTCCAGAAACCCTCTCGGGGATGCTGTGTGATAACAGTACCTGCTCAGACTGTTTCAAGTAAAGTTCCATTCTTTACATGAAAGTCCCTTTTCCTATGTCACAGATTCTCATTTTATTCTTCAAAACAAAAACATTTAGTGTTCATAAACATCAGTGTACTTAGCATTCTTAAATAAATTATGCGCATAATTGATAAATGATATTTTAAAGTCAACACCATCCATTCTAAAGCTTCAAATAGTAGTGTAGACTTTGAGTGTCTGTTGGGTTGTTTCTGGACCAACTACCCAATGACAAGGGGGAGACTCTCAAACAAAACGTCGTCTCCTTTCTCTGAACTTTCAAGATTCCACGATAATGTTCCAGAAGGACATCGTGATGCTGCCGTTACTACATCCACGTGGTCTTTCCCTCCACTTCCTCTCTGGCTTCCTCACCTCACTGTATTCACCAGCATAGCTTGGGCTTCCGAATATGTAAAGAAAAGTATATGCTTGATGTCCCTGAGTAGAAAAGCTTGCAATTTAAAAGCAACTGTTTTCTTTCCTTTTTCAGACAAGCTTCTCCTTTAGTAACCTAATGTTATTAGGGTACACACCTCCTCAACAGGCATGATCTTAAAGGGTTATATTACGATAAGTAAATGTTTCACCTCATAAGGTCTCATATAGGGAGGAAAGAATTGATAGATTATGGAAGGAGAGAATGAGAGAGAGAGGATGAAAGGAAGGAAGGAGGGAGAAAATAGAAAAAAGCATGTAAGTTACCAACTTTGGGAAAGAGTCAGATGAGAAAAAAACAAAAAAAAGAGGAATGATTCACAGCTTGAGTCTGCACAAATGTGGAACGGACATTATTTACAATGAAAGCCAGAGATGATGGCTTTAGGATAGAGGCTGAAAGAATTGATGGGCATTCTGTAAACACAACGCGTAATGTACCCGTCTAAAATGATCGTGTTCCTGGAATATCTATGACTATCAAGCAGTGCGTTATCACTTGGAAAATCCAGGAGTCACTGGGTCCTAAGAGGCTCTAGAGTCTGCTTTTCAAAGGCCAGTTCTCACGGGGCTGTGGGTCTCTGGAGGTGCCAAGTGGAATGAATAGCACTTGAAGTCCTCTAATTGGGTCCTCAATCCAAGAGTCGTCAATTAGCATATGAAGTACTTTAATAGGAACCAGCACCTTAAAGGCTGGTCACTTAGCATCTAATGTGTCCTTACTGAAATTTCACCAGATGGCGGGTGATCATAAAGGCTGTGAGAATCTTTTTGTTATTGGTGAAGTGAGTGGTGTTAAGAATGCTAATTAGGAAGAATGTCCAGACCCTGGCAGTCCAGCAGGGCAGAGCCCTTGGAGCAGCACCTGGGTCTAGAGGTCCAGTGGCCCGAAGTCGACTTCCGTCACAGCACTGACCCCAAGAGTCCCGTTTTGTCATTGTCACGGCATCTGCTTCCAGCCTTCCTAGGACACAGAGCGGGACCTCTCCCAAGCGCGGGGCAGATTCTGGACCGTTTTTGCCTGGTTGTGTCACACTCCCATGGCCATCACTCCGTCTATTTGATGATCCCACTCTGGTCCTTCCCACACACTGTTTACATGCCAGGCGCATCCTTAGGGATGGTCTGGATTCTCATTCTGTGTGTAGGAAAGAGACTTCCACAACAAAACTCTCAACATTCAGGTACAGTGATGTGTAGGAATTTCCGGCCATGCCCCGTAACTGGGGCAGGGAGACCAGGGAGGGGACCCCCGGCGGGGTGCGCTGGATACTCACCCTCTGCAGGGAACCCCCAGGGGAGAGTAGCACCGAGGGGAGGGGGGGCAGGAAGGACGTTGTCAAGACAGGGCAGCTCCACGGCCGGCCTCGCCCCAAGCGTCTTTGAGCTTCTCTCCTGCCAGCTGCTGGCACGCGACTGGCACGGGGGCGGTTCCGGGAGCCCAGGGGTGGGTCCGTGTCACTCATCTTCTGTCTCCTGCTGCGATCTTTCTCGCTTCTCCTCTACTCGCTCCTGTTCTCTTCCCTCCGTGATTAAAGGAAAAGGTAATAACAATGAGCCACGCTTGCAAAGGAGTACGCCTTGTTCTTCTGTCTCTTGGACTAATAAGATGCCTGACGACGCAGAAAATTTTAAAGTATAGCTTCCCCTCTGAGATCTGTATTTGCAGGCTACAAGCCTACGTAGAGCAGACTTTTCGTTAATTATGGGATGATTCCTGTGCAAAGGAAAGGAGGCCAGGCCTCCGTGGTCCTGGGAGAAGGATGATACTTTGAACCTTTCGGGGCTGATGACCATGCCCTTTCCCGGTGTCCTTCAGTGAGTGCACACCCCGGGGCGGGTGGGAGAGGAAACAACCTCCCTGTGTGTCTCCTTTACACAGCACTTCTGGCCCCAGAGGTGTGGGTTTTCCCACACCAAGCAGTTCTGCAATGCCAGCTGGGCAGCCTACGGTTTAACTCAATTCCGACTCTGTCTTCCTGGCGTTAGCCTCTGACCCCACAGGCTAAGGGCTCAGTCCCGCAAGACGCCCCCCATCCCTTCAGACGCCAATCACGAGTCCAGGTTGTCACCTGTGCTTCTGATCGATCGGCCAGAGGTTGGATGTTCCAATGACCCCTCCTCAGATTTGATTCATTTGCTAGAACAGCTCACAGAACTCAGAAGCATTTTACGTCCTAGATCATCGGTTTACTGTACAAGAATAAAACCTGGAGCAGCAGATGGAAGAGATGCACAGGGCAGGATAAGGGGAGAGCACAGAGCTCCCAAGCCCACTTGCCAGCACCTCCACGTGTTCACAACCCAGAAGCTCTCTGGACCCCATCCTCTTGGGTTTTTACGGAGGCTGCATTACGCAGGCATGACTGATTAAGTCATTGGCCATTGGTGATTGATCCAAGTGCCAGCCCCTCTCTTCCCTCCCCAGAGGTCAGGGGTGAGGCTGAAAGCTCCCATCCTCTAATCACCAGGTTTGTTCCGCTGGCCACTGGCCCCATCCTTCAGGGCTTTCCAAAAGCCACCTCATTACCATAAGCTCAAGTGTGGCTGAAAGGGGCTTGTTATGAATAACTGAAGACATCCTTATGTTGTTATCACTTAGGAAATCCCAGGAGTTTTAGGAGCTTTGCAGGAGAAATGATGGGGCCTCTTCCTGGCAGGAAAGGGGCCTCTTCTCTAGATTGAAGCTTGGGGAACACTGGTCCGAGGCCAGCTGTTGGAAGGGGACACCAAGGACCAGGATGGAGAGCTCGCCCTGGGTCTGGGGACCTGTGTGGGAACCTCCACACAGGGAGGGCCTGAGGCGGCAGCGAGGATGCTGGTTGCACCACAGCCCGTGACTTGGGTCTCAGTCCCCTTTAGACCTGCCGTTCTGCTCTGAAAGCCTGTTCTGAGGAGTGCTTGAGAGTGAGCACGACGCTGGTGCGCGTGGGCTGGAGGGTCCTTGCGAGGGGACGACACGCCTGGGGGTCGTCCTGTTTCCCCAGCTCTCTGAGCTCTTTCCTCTCCTCCGCTCAGCTGTTGTGAGGCGGCGGTCATTCTTATTTCACCAAATGTGCTTTGACCTGATACTTGCCTCTAGGTTTATTAGGACTGAACTGCCTTCCCGATAGGTACTGCCCCTCCACGTAGACCACCTCCGAGGGGCCAGGCCCTGTGGTCTCCTCTGTGGGACCTGGCACGAGGGTGGCCCACAGAAAACATGCAATAAACACTGGTTCCCTCAATGAATTACTGTTCTTTGTGGATCTGCAGGTACTTTGGGGGGCTTCCCGTGCATGATAATAAATTTGGTTTCGTGGTATTTCTGATGCCTTTAACAGCTGTTGAGTAGACTAAGATTTGAGTTCGCATTAATCTCATAGAATGTTTTTTAAAAGAAGATATATTAATGAGATGCCTTACCCAAATGTCATCCCATTAAGGCACCATTTTCGAAGATGTCAGGTGCAAGTCAGCATGATCTCCACAGTATTTAATTTTGGGTTCATTTCTTTTATCTTAAGACAAAATGTGTATTTCTTCTAGAAGGCATTATAAAAAAAATCAAAATCATATATGTATGATTCACTCTCATTTTTTCCAGTGGGCATATCCCCAAGATACACTGCCATCCTTAAAGTTAGAACAAACACCTTCAGCAATACACACAACAGCCGATTCTTCTCACTCTAAAACTTAGTAGATCTGTTAGAAAATGCTAAATCTTGGCAGCCTCACTAGCAGGTTTTAATGTGCTTATGAATTGACTAAAATTAAGTTGAAATTATTTTAGGGGATTCTAAGCTGATAGCGTAAGTTAAATTCATCTGAAGAATAATGATGTGTCAGAGGTAAACCACACAGAATATTATTTAAATTGATAGGCACATTTAATGTTTCACTTCAGTATTTTTGGTTTAGATTCAGCATAGAACTGCAGTCAGACAACTGGTAATGAAAATATTAATTGGAATAAAATTGGGGGAACAGGAGTGTTTTTCAACATAGTAGGTGGGCAATCACAAAAGGGAAAATGCTGAATAAATGCCACAGACTTTTTTTTTTTAAGAAATGTGAAAACTGAACGTGAAGGTACTTTTCTTCAAAGTCACATTTGGAATGCGCTTACTTGCACTTAGGCATTTGCGAGATTTAACATTTGTCTTTTAAAGCCTCAAGTTCCTGCCATAATTAAATTATTCTTTGAATTATGTGAACTAGAGTAGCAATAGTTTTTTTTTAAATTCAAATGTAACATCCAAATAGTTTTTGAAGTTAGTATCCACACTGTATGTGCCTGTGAAATGTTTAAAATCTGCATCTTAATCTTCAAAGTGAAAAAGGTGATTCCTCATCTCTAGGAACATCACTGGCAGAAGAATTAAATTTTGTCTAAGCAGCAGATGCACGAAGTAACAAGAATCCACAGAAACATGTCTGGGAAGAGCAAACAGTAGGCGCTCTGCCCTAATTACTGGAGCAGCCTGGGCCGAGCAAGCGTCCTCATTGGTCCGTTGCTTGAAGCCCTTCTCACCTCCGGACTGGCCTCAGCCTGAGAGGCCGCCCTGCTCCAGCCACTCACTCCCTACCCGCCTGCATCAGTGTGGTTCTTTCATGCACTTATGACAAAAGCGCTACATTAGTGATGTTTTCACATCTCCTCTCCATTTTTCTCTGCAAGACCTTATGGACAAAGGTGCTTTTGTCTATTCACTGAATCCCTGTCACCAAGAACCGTACTTGGAACCTTTAGACATTCCACACATGGCTCCGGAATGAATGCACAAGTGAGTGAGTGAATATGACAAAAAGTCTAAACAAATTAATGTATTTGAGATAAACACAAAGATTCCGTTTTCTCAGTCGGTTTCACTGATTGTCACCTGGATTGATGAACGCATAAAATTAACAGGTCTACTTTATGACACACAAACATCCTCTTTCAGTGAGACAGCAGCAGAAGGGATCCAGAGGACACACTGGTGCCCACGAAGGGCAGAGGGAGTGGCGGGGGGGGGTGCGATCGTACTCGTTCAGAGACAAACCGACCAAAGCACCACATGCAGTGCGAAGGCTGCTGGGTTAGCAGCAGCTTTTCTTACCAAGGGGGAGCCGCAAAGCAGGGTGGGAGCAGAGCAGGAGAGAATGTGGGCGCGTGGGGAGGGAAGGGAGGTGGCAGGGAGCCTCGGAGAGCAGAGAGGGGAGGGAGGGGGTCCTACCTAACCCATCAGACGTCTGCTCCCTTCCCTTATTATTTGATCTTCCTAATCTCTGGCAGTCAACTTCTGTGCCCCTCATCCCTGACGATAAAGTATAAAATACGCCATGGCCCTTTTAATCTTGTTACATATACACTTAAATGAGGGCAGCAAAGATCCTAGGGTAAAAGGAGCCGGAGGTTAACTTTGGTTCCCGGTCTCCCACCTGAAAACAAACGCCCCAACTAGACAACGCGCCCTCTACAGGCAGAAGCGGAAACACGCCCTGACTGATGGCCTGGGTCACGGGCGGCGCCTCCAAACTCGTCCATCTCTGCCCGTCTGTCCATCCTCCCTCTCCCTCCATCTGCTCACTGAGAACATTCTGGAGGGGACACTGCACACCGGCCCCACTGCAAATAGCCTCCTCTCTGTTCTGTACCCCTGGTTAGCACAGCACTGACCCCCAGGATGGAACAGACACTGACTTTCCTGTGACTCTGGGTGGATCTCGGGCAGCAAAGGCTGGGAGGCAGCTCCGGCCACAGCTGTTCCCGGGGCCCGTGGGTGAGGATGGGCTCGTGGCGGCCTCGCCTCATCCCTGGCTGGTCCTATTTGAGCCGTTAGTCAACACAGCAGAGAAGCTCGCCTCCTGGTAAGCAGGAAGGCTGCTGAGGGTGCTTTTGGATTTTGGAATGACAGTTCACACTGAACGTTACAATGTTCTGCATGATTGAAAGAATCCCACGACAAGGCTTTTTTCTTGCTTTCTTTTTTGCTTTTGACAAAATGCGTGCTGGAGGAATGCAAACTCTGGGTGCAGCTGCAGTAGGACTAAGGGCACCTCTGTGGCTTCTGTGATGGAACAAAGGCACTGGCGTCCCACATTCTACTGAGAATACATGGCTACTAGGCTAGTCTCAAATATCCCAGTGCACTTATGTCCCACTGATTGAGTCATTTACTTTATAGTTTCCTTAAAATAATAAGGAAAAAAAAACTGGAAAAGATATCTAGCCTTTTCACTGCAAATGTCTGGGTTCTAGTTTCAATTCTAATCAAAAGTGTAAACATCAAGGCTGTCCTGTGAATGTGAAGGAGGCTGGGTACCTGGGGTGAGACCTCTTCTCTCCTTCCTAAAGAGGATGCTGTGGACCTGCACTGGCAGATGAAAAAAAAAACTGGAAAAGATATCTAGCCTTTTCACTGCAAATGTCTGGGTTCTAGTTTCAATTCTAATCAAAAGTGTAAACATCAAGGCTGTCCTGTGAATGTGAAGGAGGCTGGGTACCTGGGGTGAGACCTCTTCTCTCCTTCCTAAAGAGGATGCTGTGGACCTGCACTGGCAGATGAAACGCATCCACGGAGAGACTGGCTTCTCAAGTGATGTAGTAGTGACACTTAGTGTGACACAAGGATGAAGGACCCAGGAAGCAGGGAGAGCTGAGAGTACAAGAAAAGGAACAAAGAAGCAGTAAAAGAACCAGGGAGATTGTTTCTTCCCAGAGTCTGAATCTGAAAAAACTAAAAGGTTGATCCTAGTTTTATAACACACTTCAAATTCCACAATTTTAGTGTCTTTTATAGTAACACTGGATTTAGCTTCTCTTTTTCTGCACAGTATTTTACCTGGGGAAATAGTCAATGGATGGAATTCCTTGTCTCTCAGCAATACTTCAACGATGGAGCCTCCCCAGATTAAAACTAAAGACTCAACAACTAGAATATTTATTTAGTAGTTTAGGCTTAATTTCTTACATCAGGAATTAATGTTTTCCCTCAATTTAATTAATATTAATTTTAAATTACCTATATTTAATCGTATGTGTTAATGCTTAAGTTTCCCATAATTAACTAGCATTTGCATGTAAAAAAGGATTTTTTTTTCTTAGCTAATATCTCAAATCCCTAGCATAGTGTCAGGGCCATAGTAGGTGCTCAATAAATATATGCTGGGAAACAGAAAAAAGTATAATAAACTAAACTAAATAAAGTTTTCAATGCCCTACAGCAAGGAGCACTAGGAATAGAGGAGCCTGGGGTACGCAGGCTTGATTACTCGTGGCAACAAGAAAAACCACACACTGAGGGAACCATGGGTGTGTCCATAAGTTGGGATAGAAAGGGTTTATTAATAAGATTGGGGCTCATGTAAAGTAATATGGAGAGGGAGGGAAGCAGGGCTGTTCCCTGGACTGGATGCTCTCAGGAAGTAGAGGTAATTCTTGATCCAGTATCTCAATGAACCTTATCTGTGAGGCCTAGGGATGAAGTGGGACTAAATCTATAATTAGAAAAGAAGCAGCGGATACTCCTATTACCCAGGATGGGCTGCTTGGTCATATTTGTGGTTTGACAATGCTCACGCTTTTGATATGTTCAGATGTGATTATGGTTATATTTGTTTCTACGGCTGTCATAACAAAATTCCACAGACAGCTGGGCTTAAACAACAGAAGTTCATTTTCTCACATCACTGGGGGCTGGATGTCCAAGATCAAGGTGTCAGCAGTGCTGGTTTCTCCCGAGGTGTCTCTCCGTGGCGTGCAGACAGACAGCTTCTCGCCGTGTCCTCACATGGCCATTCCTCCGAGAGCACACGTCCCTGGTGTTGCCTCCTTTTCTTAAAATGTCACCAGTCCTATTGGATTAGGGCCTCACCCTCATGTCCTCATTTTACCTTAATCGCCTCTTAAAAATCACCTCCAAATGTGGTCACATGCTGAGGTCCTGGGGTCAGGGCTTCAACATATAGATTTGAGGGTGGAGGTTATGTTCAGTCCTCAACAGTAGTGAGTCTGATTTTTGATCCATCACAGAATGGTTCTATTTCCTGTTGGCTTCTGTGAAATTGTTCATTTCCAACAGGTCGATGTCCGGTTCTGCAATTGCATTCTGAGGGTCATTCTGAGGAGCTCAGCCCTTTCAATTTCCTCTCCCAATAATCTCACAAGCATCATGTTCACCGCATTAAAATATATCCCCTTAAATCTACAGTTGTGTCTAGTACCTGCGACCAGATTCTCACTGATTTTCCCAGTGAAGACTCTCCAAGGTCAGGTTTCCTTGTGGAGCCTCCAGGCTGGCAACCTGTATGCTTCTTGAGATTTCCCGGCCCTCACCTTCCTCATGGTTGATGGGTGTGTATTTTCCATGCATATTTCTAACTCTCACTAGGTTTTAAGTTGCTTTAAGAAGAGGGGCTCCATTTTACTTATCTTTGCGATTTTAATCTCTCAATGCTTTGCTTACAATAAAGCTCCACCAAGTACTGAATAAATAATATAAAAACAGTCTTTATCAGCATATATTACACATCAGTATTTCTTAACTAATTTTGATAATATCATAGTTTTTTTTGCAAACATGCCTTAAGGATTAAAATAACCTTTTCATATCAGACATTATAATCAACTCCCATTATTTTCAGCATAAAGAATCTTTAATTTAAGATGATTCATTTTCCAAAAGCTTTTGTGTAATTTGAAATATGAGACAGATAAAAGACAAGGCAATTTCTCATTGGAAACAATAACAAAGAAGGCTTCTAGGTTTAGGCTTACCTCAATTTAGGGAAACTCAGTCTCCGTAGTATTGCTAGAAATCCGGCTCTCAGAATAGGAGCAAAGGAGGCGGGTAAGCAGCAGCCGTGATCTGACTGGGTCACTGGTGAGGAGACCCAGATGCAGGGCCACACCAGCAGGGGCTCCTGGCCAGCCTGTAGCTTCACAGTCTACTCTTTCATAGCATGGCAGAGGTCACCTCCACAACCTTTACTCAAGAGTAAGTGCCGTCATTTTGTACTCCTAAATGAACCTGTGTGTGTACCTGGGCTAGAGCACCGAGCTGCGGGCAGGTGCACCAGGGCTAATTCTGCCCAATGCAGGGATGGGAAGACATTTGTCCAAGGCTCCAGCTGTGGTCATTTCAGTGCTGACTTTTCACATTTCGTGAGATGAGATTGGAGGAGATGTGCCCTCAGGACGTTTAGCAGTCCCCCAAAGAAAACAAGGATGCCAACAGTAAAAACAATTACGATTTTCTAGTTCTCCTTTTTTGGGCACTATTGTCTCTTAGAAAGAGAGAAAGATAGCTATGATGGAGTCTTTGGTTTTCCCTTCTTAAAATTAAAAGAAAATGAAAACAAAACAAAGCCAGAGGCTGTTGTTTCCTGAAGCAGAAAATTAAGAGCTTATGATTCTGAAAAAAGAGTCTGTGATTCTGAAAAGGAGAGCGACTCTTTTCTTTGGTTCTACTGGGAGAGAACCCTGTCTCCTCCTGAGAGTGGCTATTTTCTTTGAAAACTAATTTGCTAAATTTGTTCTTGAAAACTGAGTTGGATTAGGAGTTTGGCTATCTAGTTCCAGAATATGTCTGTTAACACCGGTTACTGAACAGGAGGTAAAAGTGACGGAATTCAGAATAGTAAGAAAACTGAAGATGAAGTTTGGCAAAGGGATTTCTCTTGATAGGAGATTTTCCCACTTTATGTATCTCATTAATTCATTCAAATATCTACTAAGAGCCAGGTGAGGGCAGGCCATGGAGCTACTGCCAGACTTACAAAAATAATGAGGTTAATCTTCTTTCCTACCATTCAGAGCAGCGGTAGAAAGCGCTACCACTTTCCTAATTTCCAGATTCCTAAACAGGCTGCAGGATACGGGGACTTACCTACTAGTTGGCCTCTGAACACAGAATATCGATGTGAGCTTGAACTCGACGTCCCACCACTTTGGGCTTTTTGGTGTTTTCAGTACAATGAGGTCGTTGTTTAAAGTAGAGGACCTCTGATATCTCCTATCTCTAGGATTCCTGAAATGAAATAAGAGAAGAAAGTCCTATATCGAGTAAAATAACACAGATATTAGTAATTGGGACCATGTGACATCACTTTAAAAGTTTAAAAATTCACTCTCTCTAGTATTTGAAATGCTTTTATTTATTTGATATTTCGACTGTTTCTTCTTCTACTTAAATAATTATTTATTTGTTTTGGCAAACTCTAAAGCATATACACATTTCTTAAGACCCCTTCTTGCTTATCAGGAATACTGATTTCCAAGAGAGCTTTCAAGCTGGCTCTCTCAAGAAGCATAACAAGGGATTTCACCCAGGTCTCTGGGAGCACACTCAAGAATCTTCTGGAGTTCTACCTTGGGAAGGACCACAGCTGCCTGCCGGCACCAAAAATGGTGGCCCTCGCCTCGGGGAGGTCCGCATTTAACTGCTGCTCTACCCATCAGCATCTGTTCTGTCAGCTTGCTTTTTTCTTTCACCAGAGTTTCAGCAAATGCCTCCACATTGTTCACATGGTAAACATATTTGACATGTGCTCTGAAGAAAGAATAAATCAGTGTATTCAGCATATCACACAATATTTAGAAAATAGATTTGTTTTCCCTCTTGCGGACTTTGAAGTCAGAAATATACAAACGGCTGTGAAACATCTAACTGCCATCGAAGGCCGTTTTCTCTGAGGGAAAAAATGAGTGTGCTTTTACTAAAACAAGTTGAAGAGTGATTGCCAAAGAGCATTGGGTGGAAACTCGCCTTTCAACTCTGTGGTACCTTTTTCATCTCTACTGGAAACTGGATTAACTCAAAGGTTTTCCTTTCTCTTTTCTCACTTTTTTTTCCTATTTGTATTTCTAAGACCCTGAGCAAAGTCTTTCATCTGAAAATCCACAGACTAACCTCCTTAAAATGCATGGCAGAAGATTCTGAATATCGTTTTGGCAGATGTTTCTACAGTTTCCTCTGTTCAGTGTTATCTGAATTCTTCTCAAATCAGTTCAAAGAAGTTTTACAATACACAGTATGCTTATAGTCTCCAAGACTGAACTGCAGTTTGGAAGTCTCATATTAGTTAAATGGGCCACATACATGGCATGAAACAGAATGGGAAATTTGATCAGGAACAGTAGGAAATAATCTAAACCTTACAACCCAAACCAAGGAATCTTGTTTGATATGGAATATTTTGGAGCTGACTCTTATTATCTATTTGTCAAATTTGAAATAGTATTATTTTTTAAAATACTGAAAGTTCTACCAATTAGATTTTTTTTGTTATCCTGTAGACAGAGGCCAACCAGAATTATGACAATAATTTTTAAAAGGATATTGAAATTAGCCCCGTATGCACCACCTAGTTCAAAGAAATTTGACAATTTTATCTTACTTCTATTCTATTCTACCCTAACCAGCGTACATTAATCAGTGCTCAGTGCGTTCAAGGCAAAACACTGGAAATTGTAGGAAAAAAGGGATTGTTATAAAACTACCTGTCAGAAAGTGAGTATTTTTATGTTTCTGCATGGTTAGAGCATTCTGAACAAATTTACTGGGACCTCGGTTAAAGGATAAGCCTGGAAGCTGCTGAATCACTGGTAAGGGACCTGCCTCCCTGAAGGTATGTGTTTACAGTTCAAGGAGGACGAGATTTGGAGCCATGTGGACAGTCCTGAGGTTGTAAACTCAGAATGCTTGTCCCGTCTCCCTCTGAAGACATTTATTTATATTCCGAAGAGTGAGAATCCAGGACCCCGCCCCTTCTCTCCTGAAGAAAAGTGTTAACACCAGGGAGCAAAGGTTTTCCTCCCTTTATGAGAGAAGAGGGGAGTGGTGGCTTACAGGGGTGCCACTCCCATGTGAGCTCCCAGATTCATGTTTTGGGGATTTCTCACCTATGGCAGGGACCCTGATACATGCAGGGTAACACCCGGTTCCCATCACGAAACCCCAGATACGGGACAGATTGAGAAAGGAAAACCTATGTAGCTACAGCTCTAAGTAGGAAAGTATAGTCTGTCTCTGTATCAGAAACCATGTGTCCACTTTCAGGATAACACAAATATATTGATTGAGTGACTGATCAGTAGATGAATGATAGGTTGATAGATAGACGTTGGCTCCGTAAGTGGAGAAATAAACATCAAAGAAGGCAAATTTTAAGTGTCCTAAGAAAAATAACTAATTGTTTTGGAGGAGATTTAAGGAAGGTTAAATTACAAACGGTAGACGGCAATCTGAGGAGGTGCCTTGAAGTCATTTGCTTTTTCCACTGGTCTAGAGTGATAACAAGAGTCCTAGGACTAGCTCGAGGGTGGAGGAACACTCATCCAGATGGAGGGATAACCGGGGCAAAGCAGGGCCAGGGCCGCTGCAGAGTCTGCAACACAGCACGTTATCTAAGGAGGAAAGGGCGGAACTAGAGGCCACATTTGAATCACATGCTGGAGAAGCACATGCAGTTTTGAATAACTTGGGAGCTACTTCAGGTTCTTCAAAGAAGAATGACATGATCAGAGATTTTTTTTCCTTAAAGAATTTATCTGGCATATCCGAATGAACATGGCATTCTATATGCTTATGTGTGTTATTTAACTAAAAATTAAATATATATTTCAAGTTACCCCCCAAAATTATCTGATCTTTTGTGTCTGTTCAATCACCTAATGCTTTCAGAAGAAACCCATTTTGAGGTCAGCTGATGAAAAACACTCTGAAAGGATATTGACTCACCTCTCAAAATGTTTTGAACCCAACTGAACTGCAAAATTATCAAATTCAGAAATGTCTAATAATTAGAGTTTATTTCTTCTAACAGTCTGCGTTGTTTTGTTAAGGCCACCATAACAACACACGACAGACAGAGTGGCTTAAAAAACAGAAATTTATTTCCTCACGGTCTGGGGGCTGGACGTCCAGGGTCAAGGTGTCAGCAGGGGGGTGCTTCTCTCGTGTCTTCTCCCAGTTTGCAGATCTTGCTGTGTCTTCACACGGTCTTTCCTCTGGATCCATCCCAGGAGTCTCTTCTTTTCTTTGAAGGATGTCGGTCATTTGGGATTTGGGACCACCCTAACTTAATCATCTCTCTAAAGACGGGCTCACGTTCAGTAAACTCGGAGAGGGTTAGGGCTTCAACACATGAATTTTAGGTAAGGGGAGAGTGCACACTTCAGCCGATCACAGTCTCTTGTGTATATAAAAGCCTTAAGCCATGTCTCCTGAAATCCTCTATAGCTGATTTTCCACAAACACAGTGTTGTCCTTTGCTAGAGTGCTTGTAACCCTGGCAAATTCACACCATTTGACATCTAAACCTGATTTGCTTTTTGAAGCATGAGTGGAAGGAAAAGAATATTGCGATTCAGTAGGGTGCTAAGAGTCTCATTTTTTTGTCTTTTAAATCTTTTTTGTCCCTTTTCTTCTGACGTGTTATCTGAGGCTTGCTGGCAAATGGACAGACAGATTCTCCATGGAAGTGTATGAATGGTCTTCAAGGGATATGTAAAAGAAAATAATTTTCCAACTTTACAAACATCAGGGTTTCGGAACATTTGGTTTAGATTATGATAAAATAATTTATGAGAGTAATTTTCTTTTTCAGAACCTCTGTGTGGGTTGCCTTTATTTTTCAGCCTCTCTACTGATGAAAATATTATAGTTATTTAAAACCCTCTGTTCACTCCCAAATTAAGAGATCCTTTGTGTAGACACCTGTGTATATTGTATAAACTGACAGATACATATCTAGTGCCTGAATCAACTACATGGCAGTTGATCATGAAGAAGAATTGGTCTCTGCCTTAAAGTAACCTATCGCCTGGTGGCATGCGAAAAATAATTATGAAATTCCCTAAAGCAACAAAAATTATTTGCAAACGAGTACTTTTCATTAAATTACTAAGGGCCTCATTCTTATGCTGGACAGAAGGCTTATGAATTAAAAAATGCAAGTTATCAACTTGGAAATGAAAATGAATCTATTTTATGCCAGTGTGTTTGCAAACAAGTGCTTCTCTTATAATATGCGACTGTTCAGAACCTGGGAAGCACCCAAGGCGGAATCTGAGGAGGGAGGCGCATCTGGTGAACTCCATCAGAATAATGAACATACATGGCGTGTTCTCTGACAGGTGGTTGGGGGCATTTGACCAAGACCATCAATTACTTAGTGACACTTTTCAACATTTATAAATCTTATTGTTTAAGTTTCCAGGGAAATCGTTTCCCAGGTTTCGGAGAAGAAAAACCTCCAAGAAAGAAAAGCACTTGTTTTCTCTGGGATCTGCTATAAAAAGTATCAATTATGGGAGGACCGCCCAAAACCATGAAGAGCTGCAGGGTACGACAGTAGGCTGCTACAGAAGATAGAAGATGTCTGGATTGGAACAAAATAATCTCCGGACCTCAGTTTTCACTTCTTAGGCAATGGATTTAGAGAATTTCAAACACAAGAAATTTAAATATTAATGAAAGGGAAGCACATGTCTTCTGTTTCTGGCCACAGTGAAGTAGCCAGTATCACACTCAGCCTCTTGAAATAAATAACTATGAAACCTGGACAAATATGTATAATAATTGTTTACAGGAGATGGACAACTACCTATGCAGCCTGCAAACATGGAGAGAAGGCTTGGTGAGCCACAAGCTCCACTTGGAGATGCTTTCTGAGTCAGGAAGGCACAGCCAAGGTGGAGAGCAGCTGTCTCACTGGGTGAAGATGACAAAGACCAGAGCAGTGAGGTTCTAGCACAGCTGGGATTTGGGGGGAAGAAGTACTTGAAAAGGGAGCATCGTGAGGAGGGAATGGCAAAAGTCTACGTGGAAATTCGTCTTCAGCCTTTGACGGACTCCTGAGCTGCATGCACAGGAGGTCCAGGACACCTGAGGGACATGGCTCCCAGGACAAGGTGAGATTCCAGAGCCCTCACCTGCTGGGGAGACAGTGCAGTTGGTGTCCAATCAGACGGGAAATTTTGTTGGATATTCTGAGAATCTATAAGGTAAATATTGACATTGCTAAAAGGAGACAGAATTCCACAATTATAGTTGGGAATTTTTACACAAGCACCACAAAATTGACAGAACAAGTAGATAAAAATCTGTTAACTATATAGCTCTGAACAGTGCTTTGAACAACCTTGTTGATATGACATGATATGATATGATACATATACACACATATACATATATAGGTGTATGATATATACCAAACCCAATAATTATAGAACTCGAATTCTTTCCAAATACTTTTAGAGCATTTACTAATATTTTCCATATGCTGATTCTCAAAGCAGTCCTCAACAAACTTCAAAGGATTGAAATCATTCAGACCTTGGTTTTTGACTAAGGTGGATTAAACAGATAAGGGGAAGTTCACCCACAGATTAGAAATTAAGCATTACATTTCTAAATAAGTCATAATTAAAAATTCAAAGCAAAGTTTAGAAAAATAATTTAATGAATCCTAATGAAATTTCAAAATATCAGTATGGATAGAAAAAAGTAAATTAATGCTCAGAGGGAAATTTATTAACAATAAATATATAAGAAAAAGATAAATACCTAACCTTCCATCTCAAGGATCTAGAAAAATGGCAGTAAACAAAACATAAAGCATGTATAATTAAGAAAATAGGATAAGAACAGAAATCAATAAAATGGGAAAATAAATGAATGCCACAAAGGAAACCATAAACGAAATGAAAAGATAACCTATGGAATGGGAGAAAATATTTGTAAACAATGCGACCAACAAGGGATTAATTTCCAAAATATTCAAACACTTCATACAGCTCAATATCAAAAAAAAAAACAACCCAGTCAAAAAATGGGCAGAAGATCTAAACAGACATTTCTCCAAAGAAGGCGTATAGATGGCCAACAGGCACATGAAAAGATGCTCAACATTACCAAGTATTAGAGAAATGCAAATCAAAACTACAATGAGGTATCACCTCACACTGGTCAGAATGACCATCATCAAAAGGTCTACAAACAATAAATGCTGGAGAGGGTGTGGAGAAAAGGGAACCCTCCTACAATGATGGTGGGAATGTAAATTGGTGCAGCCTCTATGGAAAACAGTATGGAGGTTCATTAAAAAACTAAAAATAGAGCTACCATATGATCCTTCAATGCCACTCCCAGGTATATATATCCAGAGAAAACTAGAATTTGAAAAAATACATGCACCCCAAGTTTCACTGCAGCACTATTTACAATAGTCAAGACATTGAAGCAACCTAAATGTCCATTGACAGATGAATGGATAAAGAAGATGTGGTGTATACACACACACACAATGGAATATTATAAAGCCATGTGCAGCAACATGGATGGACCTAGAGATTATCATACTAAGTGAAGTAAGTCAGGCAGAGAAAGACAAATATCATATACTACTGCTTATATGTGGAATCTAAAAAATGATACAAATGAACTTATTTACAAAACAGAAATAGAATCACAGACATAGAAAATAAATTTATGGTTACAAAAGTGGGGAGGGAGGGGATAAATTAGGAGTTTGGGATTAAAATATACACACTACTATATATAAAATAGATAACTAGCAAGGACCTACTGTATAGCACAGAAAACTATACTCAGTATCTTGTAACGACCTACAATGAAAAAGAATCTAAAAAAGAATATATATATATACACTATATATGTACAGCAATGTGATTCAGTTATACATACATATACATATATATATGTGTCACTTATTAATTTTTTTCTGGCTGTGTTGGGTCTTTGTTGCTGCGCACCGGCTTTCTCTAGTTGCGGCAAGCGGGGGCTGCTCTTCGTTGTGGTGTGCGGGCTTCTCATTGTGGTGGCTTCTCTTGTTGCAGAGCATGGGCTCTAGGCGTGTCAGCTTCAGTTGTGACACACAGGCTCAGTAGTTGCGGCTCATGGGCTCTAGAGCACAGGCTCAGTAGTTGTGGTGCACGGGCTTAGTGGCTCCGCGGCATGTGGGATCTTCCCGGACCAGGGATCGAGCGCGTGTCCCCTTCATTGGCAGGCAGATTCTCAACCACTGTGCCACCAGGGAAGTCCCGCCACTTATTAATTTTTAAATGTCATGTAAGTGTTTGAGAAGTCTTGACTACCAAGACAGAGCAGCATGGCACACGTGAAATAAAATGGTAATATAGCTGGCATGTATATCTTGTATTCTATGTGCCAAGCACTGTTCTGGGGCATTTTGTATGTGACAAACCCAGTGAGGTAGACAGTTTTCTGCATTTTCAGATGAGCAAATGTACATGCAGAAATACTAAGAGTCTTGCCTGCTGTCATATAACTAAGAGAACAGAACTAAAATTTTAACCTTGACAGTGTATTTCCTGTGAATTCTCTTAACCATTGATATTACCTCTTGATTCACGAGTTTTACACCTTATTATGCTATTTGGGCCAATTATTTATTTTCTTGAATTAATGTATTACTCTAGTACGGAAAATTTCACATAGCATTAAATGTATCTTTCTTTCTCAGATTTATCCCTTGATCAATGCTTTGACAGAAGGGAATAGTATGTTTCTATCTTTGACATATCACCTAGCTCATGATATTATCTGTCTGCCTGTCTATCTATTATCTATCATCTATTATCTAGCCATCTGTCTTTGTTGAGTAAAAAAGAACAACATGTTTCTAGGGGTCAAGTAACTAAACACACAGTGAAAGAACTTCTGCAAAGGAAGGAATTATTTTTGATCCAAAGTGAAAAGCTTTTCTGAATAATTAAAATAATAGAACATCAGAAATGGTTAGCAATCAGTGATTTTTTTTTAACGTGACACTCACCATTCTAAGTACTTTTTAGCCATCTTCTGCAGTAATGGGAAAAATCAGTCCATGGTTTTACATCCCAAATAATGCTCACCAAAAAAAGACAAATTCTACCCAATCTTAATGGTCAACTAGGTTTGTTTTCAATAAATCAATAAGCTAAAAATGTCATTCAAAGGACGAAATGCAACAATTTTTAATCTCATTCTCACTCAGCTAAACATTTTAAATTCCCCTTTGGTAAGCAAGATCTGAGGACTGGGGTTGCAGCCTGTTTGAATACAGAGAGAAGATGTCAATTATAATTTTGTTCATTTTCCGAAGGATGAACCTCGAGGTTAATAGAATCAAACTGAATAATGAAGGAGAACGTCCAGACACATTTTATTAAAAACACAAGACCTCTTAAAATTCAATTATATATGTTGTCAATAAAGAAGTTTAACTCAATTTTAATGACTCATCAAAATAGTGTAAAATGAATCATTCCAGGACTCCAAATTCATTATGGAATTATTCTGAAATCTGCTCTCTTTTAAAATTATGTTGGAAAACCCATCACTATACTTTAAGCTAGCATTAACCTTTCAAAAAACTAATAAGTCAAAATTTTTGCAAAGTATCTGCCTCCTCATTTTAATTTTAATAATCCTTTAATAAAGATGTAGAAATATTATGGTTTCACTTATTTTCCTTTTTAATTGCAGATGCACAGTAGAGAGGTAGCATATTCACGGTTAGTGGCATGCAATCATCATATCTTACACACTTAGTTTTCCCAACTTTTCTCCATTTTCCACAACAATATTATTCTCCCACCCATAGCTACCCATTTCTTTATGTAATGGTTATTCTTGTTACTAACCTACCAATGCTTTATTTACAGGTATAATTCCCTGCTACAAAAGTTATACTATCTCTGAATCACTCTGTGCTCCAGTGATGACTTTTCCTGCCTTCTGACCTTCACATATATTTTGATTCTGATTGGAAATATTTTTCCCACCTCTTGACCAAGTGGAACCCCTAATCCTCATTCGGGATTTAGTTAAGAGAACGCGTTTTTCTCAAGAAAGCATATTCTGAGGTCTAACATGGCCTTCTGTGTGATTCTCTATCTCAGTCAGATTATAACATTTTTATACAGAATCCAATTATTTCTGTATTTTGAATTCCTTGTACCCTCATCTGCTTCTATCACTAAGTTGTAAGGTGACTGAGCAGACGGCCTGACTACCAGCAGTCCGCAGATGCCCAGCACAGAATAGAGTTTTAGTAACATCTAATGAATAAAGAAATATTGTATCTGTGACACCTCTGCTATTGCTGTTTTCATCACATAAGGACCCTCTGTGACCTGAACCTCCTGCCCTGTTTAAAATAAGTAAACCTCAATTAACCTGCTTCATTTGGTTCCAGGTTAAAATAAACGATCAGAGCCTTCAAAAATATTTGGTAGTATCCAGTACCTAATGTATTTAACATTAAAAGAGCTATAACAATGATGTATTTTTAAAATTTATTTTATTGAGGTATAGTTGATTTACAGTGTTGTGTTAATTTCTGCTGTACAGCGAAGTGACTCATTTATACATATGTGTGTTCTTTTTCATATTCTTTTCCATTACAGTTTATCACAGGATATTGAATATAGTTCCCTGTGCTATACAGTAGGACCTTGTTGTTATCCATTCTATATATAATAGTTTGCACCTGCTAATCCCAAACTCCCAATCCATCCCTCCCGCACCCCCTAAACAATGATATACTCTTGACAAAGAATTATT
This sequence comes from Delphinapterus leucas, assembly GCF_059928025.1. Taxonomy (NCBI): domain Eukaryota; kingdom Metazoa; phylum Chordata; class Mammalia; order Artiodactyla; family Monodontidae; genus Delphinapterus; species Delphinapterus leucas. The sequence goes on from NC_143149.1 coordinate 9,749,522, forward strand.
ATAATAAGAGAAAGTGGTTATTTTCCCTTAAGATTTTTAGAACTTACAGTTTGTACCAATTATATTTTAATTTTATTTCTAAATGCCTTAATGGAAAAAACATGGATATCATGAACAACTATGAAACAATAAGCTTATGTATATAACATGGGAAATTTATTTTATTTTAGGAGTACTATAAAAATAAATGTTTTGGTAGCTATTGCATTTGAAGCTCTCTTTGGGGCTAGTGGGAATAATGTTTCTTTTTTTAAAAAAATTTATAATTCAGAAGTTTCTTTTTAAAACTTCTTTTGAAATGTGTTTTCCTACTGACATTTCACCCTGACCATTAGCCTGGATTACAAATACACATTTTAAAATTCATATCAAGTGAATAATTATTGCTTTCTTTCTCCTTTAAAATAAACTTCCTCGGGCTTCCCTGGTGGCGCAGTGGTTGAGAGTCCGCCTGCCAATGCAGGGAACGCGGGTTCGTGCCCCGGTCCGGGAAGATCCCACATGCCGCGGAGCGGCTGGGCCCACGAGCCGTGGCTGCCGAGCCTGCACGTCCAGAGCCCATGCTCCGCAGCGGGAGAGGCCACAACAGTGAGAGGCCTGCGTACCGCAAAAAATAAAAAACATAAACTTCCTCATGACAAACATGCACGTGTAAGGTTTGTCAGCCCCCTGCCATCGACCCTCCCCACCAGCTGCGGCCATTTTCAATTCTTCTAATAATTGTTTCCGGTTATTCCCGACATACCTGTAGCAAACCAATCAGGAACCCAACGAAGCTCAGTACTGTAGTAAAACTAGCTATTGCAAAAGACTTGTACTGCATTTTATATCACTAATGTTAGGAAGAAGGAAATCTGTAGTTGGAATGATTAGAAAATTGGTCCTTGGAGGACCCACCTTTATTTGCCAACATCCCTTTGTCCTCAGTGTTCAAATACTTCTGAGTTGGAATCCACTTGTAATTTAATAGCTTTGTGTCTTTCAGGATTTACATCAACTCTGTTCATCTCAGTGTCCTATGCAATTGAACTGCTACCCCCTCCCCGCCCCCAGCTGGCAAGAGTTTCATTACGGGAGACGAGAGGAAGTGAAATGACCAGCCCCGGGCTCAGCCGCCAGACGCTCGGGAGAGGCTGCTGCCACTCCTCTCCACCCACTCTCCTCAACCGATACAACACACACAGTCACCCCTGTCGAAACATACTTTGGTGAAGTTATGTAACAAAAGCTGAAATAAGAGAATAGTTTATGCAGTTTAGGATGGGTAGATGGAGAGAGGAAAAACAAAATTATGGAAAGAACTTGCAAGAGTCCCAGAAGGAAAGAGATGGCGGAATTCCTCCTTGAAATGGAGGAATTGAGAAGCATTTATTAAAGGGACAACATGCAAGAAAAATCAGCAAGAGATGGTAAAAAAAAAACCACCAGGGTTAGCACAGGAAAAGAGTCGTTTCTTTCCAGTTTCTTCCCAGGTGTACAGTGAGGGCAGCTCCTGGCACCGTAGGGTCTCCAGCTGTAGGGGTCCTGGAGGATATCGGCCTTCATTAGAGGCCCCCCGTCCACCCTTCCTCATGCCCTGAGTGTGATCTGGGGGCACCTCCCCTTGCCTGGACGTCAGCACACACACGAGGGCCTGACAGCCCCACTGACTCAGGCCAGAATAAGCAGCCCTGAGCCCCAGGCAGGGTCAAGAGTGGACTGTTGGTCCGGGGGCTGAAAGGGGAACACAGAGCACAAATTATGAGCACTGATCTCCATTTGGATTTTCTACAACTAGAGCAAAACACTAATGTCCAGAAGAGCCTGGTTCTTAACTTCCACACACAAAAAAAAGAACGATGAAATTTGGACTCTTGTTCATTGCCTCTATTTCCCCAAGAGTTAGATCCTTCTTGTTCTTCTTTCTTATTAAAGGGTTGTTAGCGGTATCACTTGGCATGCAGTTGGAAAGAGTTCCTGGACCCAATTCCAGCATGTGGGTGGAGGCGTCCCCGCACCAACAAGCAATTCTCTGACGCCAGCCGGGAGTCTGAGAACCCACCCCAATTCTGAGACTCTCCACCTGTGGTCAGCGTTGGGTTCCACAGGGAAGGGGCTCTGTCCCACAAGACCCCCCCCGCCCCCCAACTTGAGACTCCAGTAGAAAGCTCATGTTAACACCTGTGCTTCTGACCAACCAGCTACCAACTGGAGGTCTCCATGACCCCCTCCAATTCAGGATCGCAAGTCCAGGTTGCTACCTGCACTTCTGAACTGGCTGTAAATCAGAGGTTCCCACGACCCCCCTCCTTGGGTTCTGTTAATTTGGTAGAGCGGCTCAGAGAACTCAGAAACATTGTACTCATGAGATTACTGGTTCATTATTAAAGGATATTAAAGCATATGAATCAACAGCCAGATGAAGAGATACACACGGTGAGGTCGTGGACAAAGGAGCTTCTGTCCTCTTGGAACTTGGGCCCTGGCTTGGTGGTACCAGGGAACTTTCTGGTCTCCTTACCTGGAAGCTGGTGGAAAAAAAGGAGCCAAAAAGCTGTCCTTGTGGGTTTTTATGGAGGCTTCACTACATAGTCATGATTGACTAATCAGGGACCAATGACAATCGATTCAACCCCCAGCCCCTCTCCCCTCCTCAGGTCAGCGGATGGGACTAAAAGTGCGAACACTCTAGTCACAGGTGGGTTCTCCTGCCAACCAGTCCCCACCCTTGGGTAGGAAAAGCATTTTCAGAAACTGAAGACCAGGGGCCAAATATGATCCCACTGCTCTTATTACACAGGAAATTCCAAGGTTTTGGGAGCTGTGAGCCAGGCACTATGGATGAAGACAAGCTATATGTATTTCTTATAAATCACAATAGCACAACAGTCATAGAGCAAAACTCCCCTGAACAACGTATGTGATTTAATTGTAATATCTGCAGATCCAGGACAGAGGAAGAACTCAGGAAATACTTATTCGATAAATTAATGAACATGTACAAAAATGTGACAAAAATATTTATAATTAAATGCTGTAGGATCATCCAGCAGATCACATATATTACCTATGGTTAAGGTCATGTAGAATCCTATAGTTAGCCGGATTAAGACATGTGCATACGGTTAAGGTCATGGAGAATCCTATAGTTAGCCGGATTAAGACATGTGCATCTAATACACTGTTGATGGCATTTGTTGTGCCCTCTTCCCATATTTCTGCCTCTCCCCAAATAAGAACAAACATCTTCCCGAGCGTGTACTCTGCCCCTTCCCCTGTAACTAACTCTTCCCTCCAGGAGAAGTGCTGACCTGCCTGGTCAGGGACGCGATACCCGCTGTCTGCACTTCACAGGCTTGAGGGTTTATAGTAGAGCCATGCACAGCCATCCTGCTTCCTTATTGAACAGAGGTCAGCGGTCTCCTTCCTGGCTTCCTTTTCCTGTTCCTGCCCAGTGGACAGGTAGCTCTCGTCCTGCTCTCTGCTCTCATTCCCTCAGGTGGCCTGGCCTCCCGTTCTGGCTGAGTGGTCTGCGCTGGCCCCTTGCTGGGCCCCCCAAGCCAGCACTGAGCAGTGCAAGACTGGTAGGTGGCCCTCACATTACCGTGGTGACACCACGTCCAGGTCAATGGCCACATGGGCAGATTCACGGGAAGAGAGCAAGGGTCCCCGAGAACTCTAGACTTAGGCTGCGTTTTCTAAACCAGCTGTTTATGGGGCATTGAAAAGGTGCCTTTGTTGCTAGCTCAATGATTGATAAAATGGGACTTTGTTATCAATTTAACTATGAATCTCAATGGATCTGCACATGAATTGGGACCCCAGCATAGAAGAGCAGTGAATGGAAAGCCCTGAATCTCTAACTGTGGATATCAAGGATTTACCATCAACCAGCTACTTAGCTTTTATCAAATCATGACTAGAGCTAAGAAATCTTTAACTTTTCTTCCAACTCTAAAATTCTGTGAATCTATGAATTATTAAAATGGGGAAAACTTCCGCCAAATGGACATGGAACACAAAGAATCTTAATTATTGTTGTTAGTTATTTGTGTTATTATAGGATAATTAATTATAATATTAAATTTCAAGAGCCTTGAAATATTTTCAACAGTATTTTGAAACAACTTTTTGGTAGAATTTTACAGTCTTAGCTTTTAATCCATCACCAATGGTTGACTTTTCCCCAGATATTTTTATATTATCCCTATTAACATTCTGTCATGAACTAACACTTAATTAAAATATATAATCCTGTTTTAGTTCCTTGGTTGTTCTCCTAAATTCCTTGCTATTTATGAATACATAGCAGAGCATAATATTTGCATCTTAATTAACTTTTTCATACTTAATAATCATTTGTTATTGCCTTTGTATCTGTTCACAAAAAATAGCTAATTCCCTAATCAATTAATGTGTACTCTTACTCCATGATTGCTTTAATTTCTCACTAAACTGAGAAAATATTTGCAAAGGCTTTCTTTTGCTAAATGTTTTTGGAAGATTATCACTCTGCTTCAGAAATGCTCACCATATTATGCAGCAAGATCCACTGATTTGCTTAAACTTTATGTTGTCTGGGGGGAATGGGGCCACATAAAATTCAGTGGGGTGCTAACCAAACCCCTTAGGTGATTTAATCCCTGCATCACTGTCCACAGTAGGGCCCTTTCATTTTATGATATGCCAAATCAATACTGCTCCCATATAAATTATAATCTATAGCTTTTCTGTTCTGGAGTCTTGGTCTTCAGGGCAGCTAGTGCCTCCTTTTCCTTAGTAATGAATCAATTCTGAAATGTTCCTAAAATATAATCCTGAGCAATTTGCCTCACTACTCAATGAAGAAGGTCACAGCACTGTAGTCAATGAAAACATCCAGCTTGACTGGTCCATACTCAGGCTCTAGAACATTTTTTAAAGGCTGTTTGGAACACTCGCTTAGAAAAACACAGTTTGATAAAGAGACATTGTCTCATTTAACTTTCAAAATATTAGAATTATAACTTTATACAAATATAAGATAAACCCATGAAAAGATTTTATTAAACTCATTAATTAATGAGTGAACCAGTGAGGTGTTCAAATTAATTCAAACACTGTTTTGGAGAAGGTGTATGTAGGGACCGGTTAATAAAGGAAGATTAGGGTAAGATTTTTGAGTTAGATACGGAACTGGTTAATGAGAAACAGGACAATCAAACATCACCATTCAGTTATCTTCTCTATTATACAGAAATTATTTGTATCTCCACAATGTAAGTTCATTTCTATCCCTACGAAGTTAAAATAGCCCGTTCAATAAAAAATTAAAGGTTCAAGCCAATTACTGCCTTTTTCAAGTATCAGATGATTTTTATAACAAAGGCTTTTTAACAAGTAATAAGAAAAAATGTATATTAACAATGGAGATGGTGGGAACCTGGACGAAGCAGGGAGTGCATGACAGATCCAGTGGGGCTTCCTGTTCTTGGCTAAAGCTTTCTTGTACCTTGTGGATACATAGTCCCAGCGCAATCTGAGTCTCTTATTTTTTTTAAATAAAAATCTAGAAAACAGAAGTTTTTTGCAAGAAAACCCTTGATTTGTAAAATGCTAAGCAGACCGGAAAAAACCAAAATGAAACAAAATTAAAAAACCGTCTCTTTGGGTACAAGTTTTTATCTCCTAAGCTGCTCAGGATGAATCTACCCTGGAGGAAACTGCTCTTGGATGTGAAACCTGCAGTCAACTCTGGACACGGACATCGTTTGCACAGTCTGCCTACTTAGCTGTTGTTAGTTTCCCCAAAGGCAACTTACACATTTACTATGTTTACCTCCAGACTGGAGGGCCCCGGGGTTCACCCCCTGAAACTTAAATGCTCTAAACTTACAGTCAAAGACCTAAAGCTGTCCTTCCTCGACTCTCTGGGTTTCCAGACACTAGGAAAAATACTGATCTCCAATGTTGGGGAAAAAAATATTAATCCCTGTTACTGGTTGAAAAGCACTGTCTTTCTTTTGTATAAAGGAGGAGTTTGGGATATTTCAGAATTGACAGATCAAATTTAGAGCTCACGTCTCACAACAGAGTAGAGATTCTGACCAAAAGTTGAAAGTAATGTTGACCTAAAACAAATCGACTGGCAGCTATGTCTCCAGCAATGATGCATTTACTCGGGATCAGCAGAGAATTCCTCTTTGGGGTCTGCAGTCATGGGAGGCTTGTGCAAGTCCCTGCACAGCAAGGAAGGAGAAGGCTTTTGCAGAGGGGAAAAGGCCGGTGGGAGGGCTGCCCTAAACAAAGGGTCAGTGTCTCTTCATGGGCGAGTCCTTGCCAGGAAAGAAGCAAGTCTATCTTCTTCCCGTTGGGCTCCGTTTTCCTTACGAGAATGAGAGCGCCCCTTGTGGCCCCGACTCTATTTAACTGAGGGTCATGATCCTTGATCTTTTACAGTAACAACAACTCTTAGTAAACCTGTTTCTAGACGCCATGGTGACTATGGGACAGACTGGTGAGGGTAGAGAATCTGGCTCCTGGTATACAACTCCTTCTCCTCGTGCAGCACAAGGGAACTTCGTAACTGGAGAGAGGCTGGCATCTGGGGAAGATGCAGCCTTGGAACAAGGGCAGGGGCTGCAGGCCAGGCCACTAAGTGTAGTGTAGCCAACAGCCAGCAGGCATGTCCTTGTTAGGACATCATGCAAAGTCTCCCCAGCAGGATGACCTGGGTTCTCTGCTGAAGCCCGGCTCCTGCAAGGAGGTTACCCTCTTTGGGAAGCCGAGGCTCCCTATCTCTCCCCTCCTGTTTAGTTCAGGTAACCTGAGCCACGTAGGACGTTCATAGTGCTGTGTGAGCACTACCACGTGTGGCACCCTCACCCCCACCCCCGTCAACATCCCCAGCAGGGTCACTTCCTCTACCCCAACCCATCACAGCTGGGCCGTGACACAGCCCGCCTACAAGGGATCCGAATGCATAAATGAAACAGTAACCGACAAATCGCACATCTTCCCACAGGGTCTTCTCCAACATTACAAGTGTTCTTAAAGCAATCGTGATAAAATCGTGCCGCCTTGCAGCCTCAAGCACTCCACCTTCTCCACTGTTTCAGCCACTCTACGTATATTTTTAAATTTAAATGTATTAGATTTAAATGTATTAGATTATTCAGTGACATTAAATATGAGAAACTGTTGCAGATAGGTGACTCCCACAAGTGTTTTTTCATTTATACACTGATATTTATTGAATACTTAATTTGTGCCAAACACAGTACTTGCTGTCAGGGTTCAGGGGCTCCTAAAGGACAGAACTCGTGCCCTCACAGAAGTCACCTCTAGCGGGAAAGGCAAGCAAAGGACAAAGCATGTAAGTTGAGTTGGTGAGTATTCTTGCTCTGAGACTTACTCACTCACTGGGCTATCAGACATCCTCAGACTGACCTTCAATTTGTTTCTCATTCTCTCAATGTTGGGTTCACAGATCATCGTCTTCCCCTTTTCTCAACAATCTTGGCCAGATTTCCAGTTTTCAGTAGGCTCAGGAAACACCAATCTGTCTTCCATTAAATCAGAGTAACCCATAAGGAGCGAATGATACAACAGCACTTTCTCCACATGGCCAGCCTGGGGCAGGGCTCCTTTGTCCTCCCAACCAAGAGGGCCCTTTAAAGCTGCACCTGCTGGTGGCTTTTAGACTCCCCAGTCCTCAACCCTCACACCACGTCGTCTCCTTCCACTTCTCCACTTCCTGCCTCTCCAGGGAAGGCCCCATCTCCGTGAGTTTTGTTTCTAAGTTCTGGTAACTTCTTTACTGCAACCCCCTAGGAGAGCTTATTAAATGTCACCGTCACATTTAACTCTGTAATCTCCCTCAGAGCCCAGGAGCTCTCCACAATCTTCATATTCTCACACACCTTACTGGGCTGTCCTTCCCAAAATTTCCATTTTCATTCTTCACTGGTCAATGAACATAAACTCAATTGCTAACCAGTAGTTAAGAGTAGATATCATATCTTGCCATTGCAATGCTTGAGATGTTAACAGTTCACCAATAGTAACAGTTAACCAATAGTTAAGAGTAGATATTATGTCTTGCCATTGCGCTAATCACAGGTTAGTTGATTAGTAATGCCTGGCACATTACAAAATTAAGTTTAAAAAGGACTATAAACTCAGTTGCTCACCTATCAAATGGGAATACAAATCTCTACTTCAAAGGGTTATTATAAAACTTAAATTAGATAATTCAGAGTTTTCCAATCAGTGTGCCGCCGTCCACCCGTATGTCTCCCCCAGTGATCCCATCAGGGACCCACTCCCCACCCCTGTGTCTCGAAGCCTTTCCCAGTGTCCTCTAAGAATATCATATTCCATGTGATGTAAGAAAAAAACAGGCAGGAGGCACTGCTGTGTACAAAAGTCTTGGTGACTGTGCAACACCAAATGCAGTTGTTGGATTAAGCTGTGTGCTAAGTTGGTGGAAAGTGTGGAAAGAGGGAAGGGATTTAATAACTGAGCGATCTGAGCAATGCCATGGCTCAGTTCCTAGGGGGTCAGTGGGAAGTCACAGCCTAGTAAGGGTCCCTTTTCCTTGTCATAGTTGAGCCTGGGACCTGCTGACACCTGCCCTAGTCCTGGGTCACCTGTCCAGTCCTGTGTCATGCCTCCTGTCCTCTATTGTTGAAGGTCATAAAAGAGTCTGGCTGCCTACCATTCTCCTACCTGTTATGGGACATTGACATCATTTCTCCAGTTTCTGGCCCCTGAAAAGAACCATATTTCACCCCCAGCTTTAAGACTTTCCTGGGATGCTTCTGAATATAACACAGTGATCGGAGGAGCCTTGACTACGATTCCTCAAGATCCCTGGATTTCTCTAAACTGAATGTAGGCGAGACCTCGTTTACTAAAGTCTCCTTGCTCTTTGTAGGTCCCATCTCTCATATGTCCCTTCATTCAGGACATCAGAAAAAGGAATTGCCAACTAGAGAATCAATATCACACTCTCACAGCACCCTTCTCGACGCACAACAGAAATCAACCACAACGGATGTAAGCTCCTAACCAGCTCCATGAACTGACGCACTAGATTCATCGATGCTCACCTGAGCCCAGTGTGGACCCCTCTCGACTTCTCCGAGCTTGCCTCAGTGCCCACTGAGGCTGTGGACTGACTACCAGCCCAGCTCTGAACCTTCCTCCACCTTCTCAGCTGGCCTTCCTCTCTCTAAGGGACTCCGCCGCCCTGCGACGCTCCCTGGGCTCCTTCTCTCGTCTCCTCACTGTCCTGGGCTTGACAATAGTCTTCTTGCTTCTTACTGCTGTTTTTAGACCTTTTCCTCCACCCTCTCCAATTTACCACAAGTTAATAGAAAAATGAAAATGTCATCGTTATGCATTTCACCATTTCCTTCTAAGTGGCCACTGTTGAGGTTGTATGCAGTTACTTAAATGAGGAGGAGATGGATTCGCGATTAACAAGATTTCATTGTAAGCCTTGTAAGACTTTTCATGATGTTTCTTCCAAAAAGTAGTCTTCCTCATTTATTCTCCTTAGCACGTATTCTCTCCCCTTTAAATAGCTCCCTTTCATATCGCTCCTGATAAACCCTTGATTTATGTCCAAACGCTTTAAAAGGCGCCATCGCTCATTTATTGAACAGGTCTTCGTGTCAGCCAGAGCTGTAGGGAGTGCTGAGGATGCAGCAGTCTGGGCACAAGTGAAATGGGTTGAATGCTTTCCAGGTCCTCGTTTGGGTGCTTTGCTTATGTTTGCGGGACAAGAATGGTTTCTCTCTTTATGATTCTTCCCTCTGGAAGCTGCCCCTGCCCTTCCCACACAGGGGGATGGGCTGACCCTGTCACCGCCCACCTCCTGCACCACATCCCGCCCCCTCACCCCTGCCCCACCCGTCCCGGGAGAGCACAGGGTGGAAGCAAGGTGCCACCCTACCCACCAGGCTTTCTGAGACCTTCCTGACACAGCTAGCTTATCATTTCTCCCTTTCTCTGGGATGGACTGCGGGCTGAAAGTTCAATACATCTTGGAAATCTGTCTCATCACCCTCAGTCCCGGGAGTTGATGCCACACAGAGGGCGGGGCCAGGGGCTGGCACTGCCAACAGCTAGGGGCTTGTAGAGACCAGGAATTCAGCCCCTCCCTACACCTGGCATGTCAGCTGCACGTTAACGAGATGTCCAGCTAATGTGTGGACTCGTTGAAGTTTGAGAAGCACTGATCTCAGGAGGTCAAGAGACAACAAACACACAAACAAATAGCAGACTCTGTTGGTGTCATTTTTGCTCTGGATTCACCCATTTCAATGTAAGTGGATCCTCCAGTTAGATCAACTGACAAACTGCCTTCCTCAAATAACAGTGTTTGATCACTGTTTTTTGTCTTGTGAATCAAAGTGTCCTCATTCCCCAACAGACCAGCTCATTTCATCGTCATAACAAAATGAAGACAGACATCATCTCCCCATTTAATACAAAAGCAAACTCAACAGCAGGGAGGAAACCTAACCTGCACAGTCACACCTCTGACATGTGTCACCACAGGATTCAAACGAAGGCTGACCAATGATTCCAAACCTCTTCTTTCTACCCGCCCAGTCTGTGAAATGAGTGAGACCCAGTTTCCCCCATCAGGAAAATCATGGGGTACCGAGGGGTCCAGCAGTCATCCTGGGTATGGCAGCCTCAGCACAGGGACGAGCCCCCCCAGTGCTCAGGGTCGGAGCACCCACCATGCAGTGTGTCCTACTGCGTCAGAAGTTGTAGCTCCAGAGGGGTGTTCCATCTGAAGCCAATAGATTTGATTGGATCTAAACATATAAAACATATATCTGCCACCCCTTTTGTATGTTAGAGTCCCTTAACCAAAGCAGAGAGTAAGGGGCAGTTCATTTTCTAACACAGATTCTGTAAAAGGAGAAAGAGTCAATTTGATCACATTTGCATACTGAAGTCACTGCCATTTGCTGGGTTTAACCTTTTAGAACCATTCATCCTATAAAACCTGCACAGCAGAAATAAAGAACACCTTCAAATGTAAAACTTCTAAGCATTTACATTGTTATAAATTTACCTTTCAATGAGCTTTTTTTTAAAACAGATCATATCTACTTGAAGTTTCCCTTTCGTTTAGTAAAAAAGGCTGAAAAAGTTAACATAGGTAAAAAGCTAAACTTAGTTAAACTTAGTTTAAACTTTTTAAACTTAGTTTAAAGTTAACTTAGATAAAAAGTTAACTAAGGTTATGAACAAGGTTAATTTGGTCAGCCTTGCTTTGAATGATTTTTTATTGTCCAGAATTTATTTTATTGGATATTTTTAAAAAAGAAATTCACTAGGAATTTCAGCCACAAAAATCTCTTTAGGTTGCTGTACACATTTAATGTGGATTTTTCTTTTTTTTTTTTCCCCAAATGAATGATTAAACCGACTAAGGAAATCCCCACCCGTCTTATTTCAATGTGTATTTTTAAAAACTAACATTTGCTCCCCAAGGGGGCTGCGGTATGAATCTGTATCCCAATGGCTACCTACAAGTATACTAACTTCTTCCATCCAAATGTCCTACCAACTCTACTCTTCCTCAGGACCTCGGTTGGCTTCCTCCCAAATCAAAGAGAACAAAACATCTCCCCACAGTTTGCCACCCTCCGCTGACCTGCGTGCCCCCAAGTGCTCCTGTGCCTGGAAAACCAGCCAGGAGCTCATGAAGTTACCTGCTGATCTTAGATTCTTTCTTCAACCCATTGCATCTGCCCACACTAGCTCTTCTCCATAAGGTGACAACACAGTCCCACATGCCATGTCTTATGTTACACTTTGTCTTCTTCTGATTTGATCTCCCTGTGGTATCCTCCATCGCTGTCCAGTCCCTCATTCAGGATTCTCTCCTTCCTCAGTTTCCATGGCAACACTCTCTCTGTGCATCCTCTCCTTCTTTCTGGCCTCCTCTTCATTTCTGATGCTGCCGCCCTTCTGGAGCCCAGGCAGGAACTTGACTCCTCCCCCAAGTTCTTCCCCACTCTTCCTCTCCTCCCTGTTCCCTTCTTTTCCATCCCACTCCTCATGATAATCTTCTCTCATCTGATAGGGCTGCCTCGTAAAATAAAGGACACCCAATTAATTGGCAATTTACACTAAATGTCAAATACTTTCTAGCATAAGTATGTCACAAATATTTCATGGGACATAGAAATACTAAAAAAATGTTTTCTATCTGCAATTTTCATTTAACTGGGTATCTGGTATTTTATTTGCTAAATCTTGTTTATAAACTAAATCCTATTATTGGAGGATAAAGTAATTCCATACATATGGAATCCCATAGCTTCCATGAACACCTGTCTCTGAAATCTGTGTTTCCAACCTGGAGTTTTCCAATGAGCAGCTTCACCTGGATGTGCTGACTGTCCCCAATACAAGCCCTCTTTCTGCCCTACCTTTGTTAGCATACTTTCACACTTTCCCAAACACCACTCACCCCGCATTCTTAGCCTCCCCCGGCCCTGCACACTCTGTGTCCTACATGTCAACACTAAGACACACGTCTTCTTCACCTTCACCCATTCCCCCACTGCTGCCGAAGTGAAGGCTTCAGAACCTGCTTCCTGGAGCAGAGTCTCACCATAACTGGCCTCCTTCCTGCCAGCCCTTCCCCTACCCAAGGCCCGAATGAAGAGCAGCTGTCCAGCCCCACACTGACCTTCCTCGATGGTCCTCGTCATGTTCAGCGTTAAGGTAACTGACTGTGCAGGGCAAAAAGGCACCACATTCAGCCTCCCTCTCCCTCTCGAAGAACGTGTCTTACCATTCCAACTCCAGCCACAAAAAGTATCTTGAGGGCTTCCCTGGTGGCACAGTGGTTAAGAATCTGCCTGCCAATGCAGGGGACACGGGTTCGAGCCCTGGTCTGGGAAGATCCCAAATGCCACAGAGCAACTAAGCCTGTGCACCACAACTACTGAACCTGTGCTCTAGAGCCTGTGAACCACAACTACTGAGCCCGCGTGCCACAGCTACTGAAGCCTGCGTGCCTAGAGCCCATGCTCTGCAACCAGAGAAGCCACCGCAGTGAGAAGCCCACGCACCGCAACGAAGAGTAGCCCCCGCTCGACGCAACTAGAGAAAGCCCATGCGCAGTGACAAAGACCCAAGGCAGCCAAAAATAAATTAATTAAAAAAAAAATCTTGAGCTGCCCCAAAACACAATGATGCTCTTGTACACATTTCACCATTTTCCAGAGCTTTTCCTTGTGCCTAGATTGTCCAGCCCAATTTCTTCCAGGCAAACATATACTTGTTCTTGAATTTTGCTAGTTTTAGGTATTTGTCATATTGACTAGTCCTCCTACATTTGGAGGAATTTTCTGAATCACAAGTCCTATCTCAAAAAGGACTCCTTTGCAGATGGGATTCCTGTGTGTGATCCAGACTCTCACATGAGTCAGATTTAGTCAATGGAATTGGAAGAGGAGCCACTAGTGTAAACCCTCTGTGTGTTTGAGACATTATGTATTATGAGGTCTAGTTTTGCTTTTTGTTTTTTACACAGAGGTGAGCCTCCATTCACTTAAACTGAGTTTCCTTCAACTCTCTCTCTGCTTCTAATCCTTCAAGTTTGGTTTGCTCACCCACAAAATTTAGCTTAGGTAAGTCTGCCCTTCTCACTACATACCTGGCTAAAGGCACTGACATCTCAAGGCTGCTTTTCTACCTGTTCATCTTCTTCCATCTTGCCCAGCCACTATGCAACTTCCCCACCACGGCCAAGGGGGTCTTCTGTAAACATAAATCAGGATATCATTCTGCCCAGATCCCTTCGATAGTTTCCCCTGCACTCAGCACACTGCCCACGCTTGTGACGCAGCAAGGCAGAAGGGCTGCTGGCTCAGGAGTACCCCAGGACCACCTAGACTTAACTCCGACCCCACCACAGCTGTGTGACTTCGGGAAAGTTAGTTGAAATGACTGGGAGTCGATGTTTTCATCTGTGTAACTCGGCTAACAACACCACAGTCTCCTAAAACTCTTGCGATGAATAAATGAGCTAGTCCGTGCAGAAGCAGTTAGAATGGTAGCTTGAGCTTAGAGAGCTGTAAAGTCAGCTTTATCGTCACGTGGACAGCCTTCACGCTAAGTGGCCTCTCTCCTGTGTCCTGTATCCTGCCCCATACCTTACTCCTCGCTCCTAAGCCCTCAGCCACACTAGCGTTACTCTGAGTCCTAAATGAACCAAGCGTGTTTGGCAATTCTTCACTTCCTATCTCTTCTCCCTTGCGACACTCCCCCTTCTGCTCTTGCAGCAGAAAGCTCCTCACTCTTCGGGAATAAGCTTAAATATCCTCCCAACAGGGAGGCTTTCCCTGGTCACCACATGCAACGGAGGCCCCACCACCCCTGTCCTGTTTATCTCTTTTGTATAAACTCTAAAAATACATTTTTTAAAAATCCATGTGTTTTTTGTCTATTCTTATCTCTTCCCAGGAGAATCCAAGCTCCTGAAGGCAAGAGCAGAGGTGAGCTGACTGCTAAACTGGGGGGAATTTGGTGAGCCCGTTCATTGTTAAGCACAGTCAATGCTGAAAAGTATGTCATAAACATAAAATTAAACAAGCCGTTTTAAAGCCAAATGTAATAAATACTCAGAATGCACCCCTTCCTAATTATTTTACTATTATCTATGCTCTGGAGACCAGAGGGCGATGGCATCTGTCTGATGTCTACACAAATCTGTTACTGCACAGCCTCTTGCCAACTCCATGGGTGGTAGTGTCACCTTGATAGCTTGAAATTGGCCACCGTGGGAGTATTAGCATCACAGAACCAGCAAACACTGCAGTCAGGTCTTTGTGTATTATTTTGTTGTTTGACTAGAATTAGGAATGTGGTGGAAAATGTTAACCATGAAGATTAGATTTAAAATGTGTTATGTCTATAGCTGTTACATAGTGAAAAACACACAAAAAGTCATGGCCTTGTTCTCCCAGTATCCAAAAATTATTATCCAATATCACCTAGGAGCTGCTATGGCATTGGCAAAGTTCTGACACAAGTCATCATGGTTCAATTTTATCTTACTTTTTAATAGAAGAGAAAATATCTTTCAGCTTTTGTATCAAAGGTACTCTTGTTTGTCAACTGCAACCATGGATACTATGGATACAAAAATCAACTATACACACACACACACACACACATAGACGTACATACACACACATGCATTTTCCCCTGGACAGCAGGTATTCAACGTTAGTTGGTGCAGGACTGGCAGGGTATTGTCGACTTTTTTATTGATCTCCTTATTGCCGATAATAGTACTGGGTATATTGCTTGAATGTAATTAATGTTTGCTAAATAAGTGATTGAAATGTGTGACATAAGTTGGCTGCATCAAGTACATTTTGACCAAATTTAGGCATTTAACATTGCTCAAGGAACATGAAATTCTCATCACAAACGCATTTATCATTTCCAAATTTCTTTTCTGGAAACCCCAAAAGTCCCTATCTCAAAAATTTTTAAATTACATGCTTTTGATAAGCTTTAAACATCTTATGTTCTAGACAATGATGCACCCTCTTTAAATTATATGTACCCTCGCCTGACAATTAGGAGTCATTACATCTTTTTCATAAACGTAGGTGACTCTATCTTTTTTCTTTATGTACCAACCAGTAATATATTTATCCTTTATATTAGAAAACATCATCTTTTTTCCAATTCAAAATTAATAAATATTTATTTCACTTTTTCAAAATGCATGTGGTCCTTTTCTCTCCATATTAAAATGGATTCTACTTCCTGCCTAGGAGGACACATCAGTGTCAAGGACTGTGAAGGTCTGTGACTTTACCTAACTTGTAGGTTGCTGAGACACGTCCTCTTGCCACAGTTTCAAGTATCCCGGTAGAAGACATGAAAGCCCCGGGGTCAGAGACAAAGGACGGTGTATTTCTCAGAGCAAGAGAACTGGGCAGGGTGTCAGCATTCTGTGTGACCGCTTTGAGCCCCAGTTCCCACAGGCAGACAGAGAGTGGGCCAGGTGACGCCTATGTGCGCAGCAGGCTGCATTAAGGGGGGAAACCGGGCCTTAGGGGATGGGGATCTTTTATAATGGGCAGTAAGTGTGCCTGCTCTTTGCTCCCAAGGGAGATGCTATGTCTCTCTTCTAACACTACTCACTATACAAACACCCTTACAAAGACAATCCAGAATTAGGAGCTGCCAGTGCCTCTCTTTCAATGGTGCAGAATGTAAGGAAGCCATGGAGAATCATCTTCCAGCAAGTACAGCCCTCGAGATTGCAAATGATTGAAAGATAACAAGATAACTGGAACAAGATAAAGCAAAACTGGAGCTTACTCCTTTATGTAACTGGGGACTAGGGGGTGATTCTGGGTACAGGCCTTGCTTTTTGATCAATAAAATCACATAATAATCTAAGGGCATCTCTCTCTCTCTCTCTCTCTCTCTCTCTCTCTCTCTCTCTGTATTTAAATTCTCCCTATTTGTGTGTGTTGGACTTATTCACTCCTTATTCAGATCAGTTTCCACCTGTGGCCAAGTATAGATGGATATAGATCTCTGTCGTTCTGCCTAGTGATCTCAGAGGACATGGGCTTCTTTTTCCCTCTGCCCATATGTTAGTTTCAGATCCATGGCCCTGCCTGCTGTACCAATGGGAGGTTATGACCATGACTGACCAGGCCTATGAAATGCCATTACCCTGGTCTCCTGCGTAAGGATCTAATTCAATAAAAAGGAAAAAGATATGAGAAAAATTTTATGTTCCAGAGTCCATTTATAGTCCATTTATTTATAGGGGAATTCCTTCTCATTTGAAACATAGTAGTTTGTTAAGAGCTACTCTAAGTAGATATTTCCATATTGAAAACTTCTAAAGAGGAAGGGTACCAAACCATTACAGTAATAATAGTAGGTTCATTTATTTAGTTCAGTATATTTTAGGCAGGAACATGATCCAAGAAACGTGCTGGGTGCTGGAAAAAATAATAAATAAAATTGCTCATGACCCTCTGTTGCTACTTTCAAGGAAATATCAGTCAATTTTCCCCCTATTATCTAAAATAATGTGATGTTTTAAATGTTTGACATTTGTGGATATGCTGCAGTACCATTTTTTTTCTTGGTGTTTTAAAGTCTTGCTGTTCCTTGTTCTTGCTTTTTATTTGTATAAGTGATTTTCATTTCTAGCTTTTTTGAATGCTTTAATGTTTAACTGCCCTTGTTATTTACATTTAAGTATTGGTTTGGTTTGCTCGGATTGGTTGTCAGCACAAGCCTGGAACAACCTTCTACCAAGTGACTTTGTGCCCTTTAAGGAGGACTAAGGATTTTTTCTTCTTCTTCTCCTTTTTTAAATTTTCGCTCTCTCTCTTCAGCTCTGTCTGTGTCTGTATCTTCTTCTCTCTCAAAAACACACATACAGACACAGAGACATACACACAAATGCACCAAATAATTTGCACATACTGAATGCACACCTCTGATTCACGTTCTGAGAAACCACTTACTCTTTTAAATGAGGAGTTTTCTTATTAATCTTTTGGCATAAAATCATCCTTTTCATTCTTAACTCTTCTTACATTGACTATAAGTGTTCCAATTATCTCTATTATGTCTATTCATAAAATAGTATAAGAATTCATTTTATAATTAGTACAAAATCTGTTCATTTTGTTGGATTACCTAACATATAAATACACTTATCTATCTAATTTCTGGGTAGAAAGACATTTATTAAACATTGTTTACACTGAGAAACAGTTATCAGAGATTACAGAAGAAATCTGCCAGCCAAGTAGATGTTCAAAAACGCTCATTTTCTCCATATTTTGAGTTTAAGTCTGGGAAAATGTTCACCAGACTTAAAATCTAGATGTCCTGTCTGACAGTCCACAATGGACTGAATGTTTGTGTCCCTCAAAATTCATGTAACTTAACCCCAAGGTGATGGTATTTGGAGGTGGGGCTCTGGGGAGATGATTAGGTCATGAGGGTAGAGCCCCCATGCATAGAATTTGCACTCTTATGAGAACCTAGCAGCCCTGTCTCTACCATGTGAAGATGCAGCAAGAAGATAGACCTCTGTGAACCGGGAAGAGGGCCCTCACCAGAACCATGCTGACGCCCTGATCTCAGACTTCAGCCTCCAGACTGCAATCAGTGAATGAGATTGGTGAAGCGCCCCTGTCTATGGTGCTCTGTTTAAGCAGCCTGAGCAAAGACACTGTCCACCTTACGATTCCATCACCCCTTTCTGTTTATCTCACATAACCCAACCTGCTCCTTCTCAGATGGATGTCCAAATTTTAGGTTACTCTAAATTTGAGGTTCTATTCCTTTCTTTTAAACCAAATTGCCATGGAACAAAGTATGGATCAAAAGGCTCTGTTAATTCTTTTAACTATTGTTCCAATTAACCTAAATCATATTTATAACATTTAACATGCTATTTTCCTACTGTTGGATAAAGACGATTTACAATAAATGCCTATTGATGTTTTTTAACTTCTAACCTCAGAGTCTTTAAAATGATCTCTTACTTCTGCTGGTAATTTTTACATCCATATGCAATCGTAAATGGTTTGGATGCAGAGGAATGCAGCCCCTATATTCAAGAGGCAGATACATTTGCCTGATGCTTCTCAAAAAGCTATTGATTTCCACTTATGTCTTCTTTATCCATTTTTCATTGTTCAGCAGAATAAAATGATAAACACATAGATCTTTTTTAACCAGACAGTTTAGTACTATAAGTACACACACACACACACACACACACACACACACATACACACGATGCACTGCAATCTTGAACCAAACAAGTATTGGAAATCCGTTTACTAACCAGATTCCATTCTGCAAGATTCTTTCCAAAATGTTCATACATTTAACAAAGTAAGTTCCTTACTGCATTTTATTCCAAAAATGGCTTAGAGTAATTACATTTGATACTGTTTATTGCAATTGCAGAAGACCACACTGGTGTGGGAGTAGAAAAAACATCTGAAGGCAAACGCTCATTAAAATCAGAGAGGGTTAGCAGTGCCTCCCTCTCTCCTTGCTAACAGCCTCACCTCTGCCTGTACCTGGCAAGGTAGGCTTGGGCGTCCCTTCCCTTATCTGTCAACCACGGGGGTGGAGGACTGTCAGGGCTCCTGTTATGCTGGGGTTTGTGTGTGGAGCACATAAAGTATGCAGAACAGGTACACAATATAGTGTTACATAGTAGGTAAATAATTCAAGTCTAGCTATTTGTTCTATTATCTGCCCCACCCCCATAGCATGTGATTTGCACAGTGGCCTGTCTGCAGCCACCTGGTTCACTGCTATATCTGTAACACCTGGACAGGCTGACAGACAGTGCGGTCAAGTGTGTATTTGTTGAATTTGTTGTCTTTTAAACACTTGAGTAAAATTATAGATATTTCAAAGGCATGTTTAAAATCTCACTGAAAACTGATTAATGTTTAAGTGCACACACACACACACACATAATCGGTTAGTTTTAAAATCATCCAGCTAATTGCAGGCAAAATTCTTTGAGGAAAATTCATTCCATCTTCCATTTGCAAACTTGGCACTGAAAGGACACTAAAATTAACAAAATCAATTAGTTGGATTAAAGGCAGGAAGAAAAGACAATGTGACTACACCCAGAAAGTTGGCTTTCTCATCATCCTTCTTTGAAAATGTACTAATGTGTTTTTTATTTATACTGAATCTCGGTGGTTTTCCAATTTGCTCTCCAATTTCCTCTTTTCTAGCTGGAAACATAGGTGCAGACTTCAAGCTAACAGGTATTATGAGACCCGAGTGGATTGCTTTCTTTGTGCTAATCATAATGAACGTGTTTCTCCCACAGTTTTATTATTTTGAAGGTTAAAAAGGTGCGTATGCTATCTTGAAATCACATTTACGGTGGTTTCTAAAGAGGAGAAGTGTGCCATGAAAATCTGGCTCAGAATTGTCAAGCTGAAGTTAGTTTAAGAGAAAGTTTTTCTGTGTTCACATTTTTTTCTCAGGGTGGCTGTTTCTGCAGGGGCCACAAGTCTCAGGCTTCCACTAATGCGGAGCATCCCTCACCATCCTCTCCCTCTTCCGCTTTCCCTCCTCCAGGGTCTCCTTTCTGCCTCTGTTCATAAGCTGTTTTCTCAGACTCGTATCACAGTTTTCTTCCAAGGTCCTTCGTGCTACCGTTCCTGCTGCAGTGTGCCTGAGATGTTAGGTGGTGACTGCTGTCAACATTTAAGAAACAGGCAACTGATTTAACCATATCTTGTCGGTATTTCGCTGGGATGGTCACACTGTCTATCTCAACCACTAGAGAAGAACATCATACGAACTGGTACAGTCAGGTGTCAGATGATAAAATAAAGCCATGATCTATTAATAGATAAATTACAGTGAGTAAATGACTGACAGTCCTCCAAAGCTGACATCTCAGGCTTGTGAAACCCCAGATCCCCAAAGGAATACAACGAGTTCTTTTCATTCCTGGGAGCAGAGCATAGGCTGAGGGTCAGGTGAGGCACCCTAGGCAGCCTGTCCAGACTAGGCTTCACATGCCTCGTGCCAGAGCCACCAAGGAACCAGCTGAGAAGGATGTTAATTCCCTTAAGGAAAACTAGATTCTGCTCCCAGATGCTGGCTGCCTCATGGTTAGTTCTCCTCCCTTCCTTGGTCACAGAGCCCAGTTTGAGTCAAGCATGTGGCTGACTGGACCAAGACCTACCACCAAAGTCCACTTGCAGCTGTGAGAAGCCTGCGTCTGGACAACGGAAAGAAAATGGAAATGATTTCAACACAGCATCCTGAGAAGGAGGGCTGTGTCCCACCTTCCTAACTGCTCGCCACAAAGAGGATGCTCCAGAGGCATCGTGGACCAGGAGGAGAAGCTCACAGAGAGGAGGGTAGAGGATAATCAATCCAGGGGCTTTGGGGACGCTGAGTGGTTGACAAATCTTTCTCTACAACGCTCCCACTCTCTCCCCTGAAAGGAGCACCCAGGCTTTTCCAATGCACATGAGTTCCTGGCACTGGCCACTCGGGCCCTAGTGCAGCTGTTTATGGACCTTAAAATGCTGCCTCTGGACTTCCAGATTCCCGCTCTGCACACAAGGAGGCTGACAGTTGCCATCCTGACAGCAAGGAAAGCATCCAACAAGCTGAAAAGTCAACTACTCTTCTTAAACCCTTAAGAGAACTGAGGTCACAGGGCAAACGACTGCCCCCAAACTGCAGACACCATCAGGCGAGTACAGAGAATCCCAACTTCCTGGAGCAGGAACGCAAGAGCTGAACCCTCTGTGGGAATCAGGGCTGGGGTGTAACTGGTGGACAGTATGGCCCAGCGTGGGTGAGACTGAGAGGTGAAAACTCCAGGGGACCCACCTTTGTGAGTTTTCCCTCCAGGAGCTTGATGAAGTTCTCACAGTAAAAATCCCCTCATGGGGAAGGGAAAGGAACCATTTAAAAATTCGCCAGACATTTTTTTCTTAAATTCCATATATATGTGTTAGCAGAAGCTAGGGGTAAGACAGGAATAAAGACACAGACCTACTGGAGAATGGACTTGAGGATATAGGGAGGGTAAAAGGTAAGCTGTGACAAAGCAAGAGAGTGGCATGGACATATATACACTACCAAACGTAAAATAGATAGCTAGTGGGAAGCAGCTGCACAGCACAGGGAGATCAGCTCGCTGCTTTGTGACCACCTAGAGGGGTGGGATAGGGAGGGTGGGAGGGAGGGAGACACAAGAGGGAAGAGATATGGGAACATATGTATATGTATAACTGATTCACTTCGTTATAAAGCAGAAACTAACACACCATTGTAAACCAATTATACTCCAATAAAGACGTAAAAAAAAAAAAAAATCACCAGAGAATTCTGTTCTTCTTAACAAGGCTGCCCTCAGGGAAAACTAGTTAACCAGAGCCTAACCTGCTGGGGTTTGATCAGAGCCTAACTGACCTGGGGAAGGGAAGTAACCAGCTGTAGCCACTCCACCTGCCTGGCCATCCTGTCCCACCTAAGAGGTAAAACTGAGAAGCATGTGTGACGTTCACAATCCAGGGAGTCAGGCCTGCTAAAGGGCTGAGAGAGACCTAATCACAGAATACTCCCCCTACCCCATTCACACCACATCCCTAAAGGTCTATTTAGAGCAGCTCGTTTTACTCAGTTCATCACGTGTAGATATTAAGAAAGTATCACAAGATGTACTAAAAGGCACAAAACACCGCTTGAAAAGACAAAGCAAACATCAGAATGAGACATGGCAGGGACACCTGAGTTATCAGAACAAGAATCTAAAAGAACTGTGATTAATATGCTAAGCACTCCAATGGATAAAGTAGCCAGAATGCGTGAACAGATGGGCAATGTAAGCAGAGAGATGGAAAAACGAAGAACAAAGCAAAAAGAAATGCTAGAGATTTCTGGACCCCCTCCAGGGCAGTTTCTATTGCCTGCTTTATTTCTTGTGTATTGTTTCTTGTCACCCTTTCCTGCTTCTTTGCATGTCTTGTAATTTTTGTTAAAAACTGGACATTTTAATAGGTATACATATAGCTGATTCACATCATTGTACAGCAGAAACTAACACAACATTGTACGGCAATTATGCTCCAATAAAAAAGCATATATTAAAAATGAAGATAAAATAGAAAAAAACCTGGACATTTTAGATAATATATTGTAACAATTCTAGGTATTGGTGTCCCCAATATTCCAAGGTTTATTTTTGCTGTTGTTTGCTTGCTTGTGTGTTTAAAGATTGGCTGGACGAGTTCAGTCAAGTCCACTCCTCACAATGTGCAACCACTAAGGTCACCCCTCAGAGGTCACAGGCTCGGCATGGGCACAATCTCCCTGACCACCAGGGAGCCCTGTGGTTTTGTGAGTTGACTGAGCTATGTTTCCAACAACACCCTGGGCATAGGTTCCCCTCAGTCCTATCCAATTAAATTTGGACCCCTTTGCAGGGGTGGAGAGAGGGATGAAAGTCTTTGAGACTTGTCCCAACCCCAGAAGGGCCCTCCTTAGCCGTCTCTTTTTGCTTCTTGCTACTTGTACCATGAAGCTTCAGCCTTCCTCTTAAATGCTCAGCCCAAAGATCACCACTGTCATTTCTTCCCCTTCTGGTAGAATCATAATCAAAGTATTATGGAGAGAAACATACTTAGGAACATGAGCTCAGACACCTGAGATCGTCATCTGCACATTACGGGTCTCAGGATGCAGAGACCCAACCGCGTTGGGCTGGGATGATGGAGGGGAACTCCACTGCCCTCTTCTGTCCCCAAGGCCCTGCTGGGAACCAGCCCAGTGGTGAAGTGGATTTCTCGGACATTGCTTCTCCTTCTCAGAGCTTCTCCACACCCATGGGCTTTCATCAGTCCTCTCCAGCTGCGGTCACAGCTCCTGTCTGAGCTCCCTGTCTCTGTGGCCGACAAGTCTCCTAGGCATGAGCTTCCACAGTCTCTGTTTCAAGTGAAGACTGTCCCCTTAGGTGGCATGGTGGATCTCTGTGTCTACAATGTCAGGACACAACTGCTGTGCACTGTGCCAGAGCTGGGGGTGGGGACAATAGCCCTTCTCCCAGAGTGACACCTGCAGCCTCTGAACAGGTCGTGGGGGAAGGTACCCCAGGAACCTCTGCCCTGAAAGACAGCTGGGTAGGAAGGGTCAGAGCCATTATCTTCAGGCTGTCACACCTGCAGCGGAGCCTCTGCCCTACAAGGGGAGGGTGGGGAAGGGAAGCGGGTCCCAGGACCTTGGCTATGCTCACCTGGATCAGAGCTTCTGTCACAACGATCTGGGGGTGGGACTGAGGGTGGGTTGTGGCTCAAATACCACGTAAGCTTGCTGTTTTCACCAATATTTGGAGATTTTCATAAATAAATGTTTCTCCATTTATCCATTTGCTGTGTCCTTAGGAAAATTTCCAAATCCTGTAAATAGTTGTTGCTGTTGATTTTGTCCAGGGTGTACCAGATAGATGGTGGTTTTTCTGAGGAGCCAGTTCATTGAGCTTCTCATAGCACCACTGCAGAAACCCCATCCTTCATTCATCTCTACATGTATTTGAGACTTCATTACAAATCATTATTTTTACTTTTTTAAATAACATTTGTTAGGGTATAATTGATGGGCAAAATTCACCAATTTTAGGTGTGTAGAGGAGTTTTGATAAATGTATAGACTCACGCAACCACAAGCACACTCGAGACAGATAATGTGTCCATCACCCCCAAATTTCCTTTATGCCTGTTTGCAATCATTCCAAGTCCCCAGAGCCAACCTCTGATTTTTTTTTTTTTTTAAGAATTAAGCTCATTAATAGGAATAGCATGGGCTCTAGAGCGCAGGCTCAGTAGTTGTGGCACATGGGCTTAGTTGCTCCATGGCATGTGGGAATCTTCCCGGGCCAGGGATCGAACCCGTGTCCCCTGCACTGGCAGGCAGATTCCCACCCACTGCACCACCAGGGAAGCCCAAAACCAGAATTGATTTGATTTCTGTCACAATAAATAATTGTGCCTTTTCCAGAAGGTTACGTAAATCCACACGTAAAGTCTGTAGCCTTTTGTGTCTGGCCCCAAAGTTACACAGATCCTCATCCCTTGAGCCTGTGAATGCTGTCTTACATGGCAAACGTGACTCTGCCTGTGTGATTAAGCCAGAGATCCCGAGATGGGAAGAGCCCCCTGGATTACCCAGCTGGACCCTAAGTGTCATTACGAGAGTGCTTCTGAGAGGCAGCCGAGAGAGAGGTGACTGTGGAGAAGGCCGTGTGTGATGACAGAGCAGAGAGGGGAAGGATGCACTTGAAGATGAAGGAATGGACTCCAGTTGACCAGAGAAGCTGCAAAAGGCAAAAAAACCCAAACACCCACATTCTCCCCTGGGGACTCTAAAGGAAGTATAGCCCTGAAGACACTTATTTCAGCCCAGAAGTGATTTTGGATTTCTGGCATCTAGAACAGTAAGAGAATACAACTGTTTTGCTTTATGCCACCAAGTTCATGGCAATTCGTTACAGCAACCGCAGGGGAATAATACACTAAAAACACTATGCTTCAAGTCCATCCGTGTCGCTCTATTGCTAGTGGTTCACTCCTTCTTATTCCGGAGTACTATTCCACTGTGTGGATGCATCACAGTTTGTCTATTTAAAAGATGATGGATGCTTGGGGACTTCCTTGGTGGCGCAGTGGTTCAGAATCCGCCTGCCAATGCAGGGGACACGGGTTCAAGCCCTGGTCCGGGAAGATTCCACATGCCGCGGAGCAACTAAGCCCGTGTGCCACAACTACTGAAGCCTGTGCACCTAGAGCCCATGCTCTGCAACAAGAGAAGCCACCGCAATGAGAAGCCCGCGCACCACAACGAAGAGTAGCCCCCACTCGTCACAACTACAGAAAGCCTGTGCGCAGCAACGAAGACCCAACACAGCCAAAAATAAATAAATAAATAAGTAAATTTATTTTTAAAAAATATGATGAATGTTTGGATTGGTGAAAGTTTTTTGGGTTTTTTGGCCACTGGGATAAAACTTCTCTAAACATTTGGGTATAGTTTTATGCGTGTATGTGTGTGTGTTCGTGTGTCTGGCAATAAGCTTTCATTTCTCTTGGGTAAACACTAAGGGCTGTGATTACCGGACTGCACGGTAAATTATGTTTGTAAGAAACTGTTAAAATGTTTTCCAAAAATATTTGTATCACTTTTCATTTCAATAAATCATATTTATGAGTACCAGCTACTACCACTTCCTGGCAGCTTACCTCAATATTTTCTTCTCATTTTCCGAATTTTAACCATTTTAGTATATGTGTGAGGGTATCTAATTTGCATCTCACATGACTTATAAGTTTCAAAAATTCTGCTTTTATAACTATGAAATCTACAAAATTGGTCGATTTGACATTGCTTATAACACATGCAGGATTGTGGGTGGTGGTCAGTGTGTAGGTAAAAGAAGCCGGCATAGCTCCGAAACTAGCACTTGGCACAAGGTAGGTATTCAGTCACTGAAAGCTCCTTTGCTGCTGTCAGGACATAATTACATGTTGTTAACATCATGATTTAAATAACAACACGCTAACTCCAATGACACTTCATTTCTCATTATGAAATGAAACTTTCACTTCCCTTATATAGCACCAAAAGTTACATTACAGTTTTTCTAGGATTCCTTCCAACTTTAATATTATAACTCATCGAACTTAAAAATTTGATGTTCTGCTCGATTAAATTCTAGTATCTTTAAGCTGGTGAAGCATGTAATTTTTGATTTCCAAGAATATTATTAAAATCTTGAAATTGTTCCAGGATATGGCCCTGTATTCTACTTTGGGGGAAAATCTAAAATCTCTTCAGCATTTTCTATATGATGTGCTCAACTCATGCATAAGATTATTTAATTTTTATGGAAACCAGTGATACACAGTTGTATGTTATTCCCAGGAAACGGACAAGGAAACGAACAATTAAAACCATAAGTCTCTTGCCCAATGTCACAAAACTAGTACAATACTAGGATTCTGATTTGAAAAAATCTAAAATAATAGGAATAGCGCCATTGAAAGGATATTAGAGATTCCACTTAAAAGAAATTCTTGTTCTTCATGAATCTTTATGGTTACTTCAAAATGGTTGAGTGCAAGGAAGTTCTCCAGGTTAAATGACTAGGACAAGAATTCTCGTGGTAGCATTTGGTTCTGCATGAAGAAAGCACTGCCAAGATTATGAGGATGAATAGAAATGCAAGTGGGGCTTCCCTGGTGGCACAGTGGTTGAGAGTCCGCCTGCCGATGCAGGGGACACGGGTTCGTGCCCTGGTCTGGGAAGATCCCACATGCCGCGGAACGGCTGGGCCCGTGAGCCATGGCCGCTGAGCCTGCGCGTCCGGAGCCTGTGCTCCGCAACGGGAGAGGCCACAGCAGTGAGAGGCCTGCGTACCGCAAAAAAAAAAAAAAAAAAAAAAAAGAAATGCAAGTGAAAGGTATTCAAGAGCAGGTACGATCCTTTAGACAAAAATTAATAATATTAATAGATGCCAATCACAAAGATAATAGGAACACCAAGCACGTGGTATATATGAAGCAGTGTTTTAAGAGCTGAACACGGGTTAAGTCACTGAATTCTCACAACATTCTCTGAAGGGGTTTTTCTTATTATCCCAGTTTTCAAGCTAGGCAATTATGCTGTAAAATCGCCTGGCTATTCTGTGGAAGAAGCAGCTTTCAAACCAAGGCAGTCTGTTCTCTGAGCCCCAGCTGTTAACCAATCTGCTGTGTGCGTAATAATGTTCAGCCATTCATCAAGGATCTGTTTTTAACCTCCCCTCTCCACAAATGGATTTTAAACCATGTACCAAAGTATCCACTACAGGCATTGAGGCAAAGATTTCTACAACTGAGATAAAGATTTTGCATGAAAACAAATAAAATAAGGTGAAAATGCATTTGTCTTCACCCTGCGCTGTGTGAGATTTTGGCAATACTCTTTCCCGGGGAAGTTATCTTAGAAGCCCTGACAGATGAGGGGAGATCAAATAGTTAAGCAGACAGATCGCACCACCCTGGCTTCCTAACTCTTTAGAGTGTTTCTCAGTTTTCGGGGGAGGGATTCATATTCACTAAATCTCTACTAGAATAAACACTAGCAAGAATCTGAAGAAAAAATAATATTATGGTATGTTGGCGAGTTTGAGATTTCTAAAAATGTAGGAAATAGGGAAGTGCTACATAAGGTATGCACAAAGGAAATATTGAATTTTATCAAGTATTTAACAAGATGAAATTTGATAAGTCCTGTGCTCATTGATGGTGGTAATACACAAATATTTGTTACTTTTACAGATGTCAAATATTTGGAAATCAAGGAGAACCTTAGAGTGAGACAGGCTGTGAATTTACATGCATATTCTTGGTTAGAACATGATTTAAACACCGGGCTGCAATCCTAGTACCAAGAATATTAGTAATAAAGTTCAACACACTAACATGGTAGTTTCTTGAGGAAACTGAAGGACCAGAGAGCTAACTTTTATGTTATGTGCTGTTGCTGCTATTTCAGACAAAACTATTTTCAATATGTCACTGTTTTCCACAACTACAATCATAAAACCACAGATTTTGATAAGTTACAGATTTTATTGTCCACCCTTACAAAATTAATGCATGATGTAACTGAGATGCAATGGGATGAGATAAGATGCAGATATTCTAGGCAAGAACCAGCATAAGAACTTGACTGTCCTCACCTGTACGTGTAGAACAATTTCCACTCTGCGACCTTTCTTTCTCTATTTCTTTCCCTGATACTTAGGTACAGTGAGCCCTTGGCCCCATAACTCCCTTTAGTACTTACAACAAACAAAGAAATACACAAACACACACACTCAAGAAAAAAAGACTCTGAAAAGATTTCTGAGATTTGAAAAATATGATATACCTTCTGTTCAGGATATGCTTCTGCTGTGACCAGCAGCAATGTTTGCAAAATTTTGTTCTCTTTGTGAAATAATTATCCTAAAATGGGTCCAAAAATAACTCCTATAAATTAGAGTGAACGCAGAAGCACATCCCAAGTGAAGGGATACAAAACAATGATGTGCCGTTCTAGATTGCTGGGTTACACCAGAAACTGGAAATGACAAACCAAAGGCAATGTGATAGGGACTTCCCTGTTGGTCCAGTGGTTAAGACCCCACGCTCCCAATGTGGGGGGCCGGGTTCGATCCCTCGTCAGGGAACTAGATCCTGCGTGCCGCAACTAAGAGCCCGTATCCCGCAACTAAGAGCCCGCATGCCGCAACTAAGAGCCTGCATGCCACAACGAAGACCCAGCGTAGCCAAATAAGTAAATAAAATAAAATTTTTTTTTCAAAAAAGGCAATGTGATAAAGGAGAAAAAGAGATTATGTAAGTACACAGGTGACCCAGATAGTGCCGCCTGAAAGCAGCATACGGATTTGGCTGATATATATTTATATATACAATATTTTTTTCATTTTTGTATCTAGTCATGGTTGTTGATCTAACTTTTAAACAATTCTGAAGCTGATGAATTCACAGAGCTGACAGAATAATACAGTGTAGCAATATTCTTACAAATAAGTTGCAGACATTTTATGTCTGTAGAGTCTGGGGAAAAGAGGGGGTCGCTGTCACTGAAATAGATACTGGAACTAACCACAAGCATACATAGAAGTGGACCCGAAGGCGAAGACGAGAGATAATAATCATGAGGGTGGTGGGGTTTCTCCCAGGCAGAGCGCCGGGGGCCCGGAGGTGCCGGGCAGGTGAGTCAGGGTGTAACTCCCCAGAGGAGGAAGGCCGGGACCTCGTTTCTAAATGGCCACGGTTTTGGAATTTATGTAATATTTGCCCTTTTGGGATTAATAAGGTGAATTGGGAGTAGTTAAAATTGGAAAGAAAACACAATTTTTAGCTAGCTGTTTTCAACTCTACAAATACAAACTTACAGGATAAAACTAATGACAATCAACTGTCGGTTCCTTATAATAACTGCATTTCATCTGAAAAGCATACGTTGAGAAGTGTTATCACTAAACTCGATTTCAGTGCCATCCTACACGTCTGATACATCTGATAGACGAGCTGCTGATGCCTGCCTGGTAGATAAGCCTCAAAAACCCTGGACAGATACTCACTGGCTTCATCCTCTCGTCTGATGATTCAAATCTGTGAAGCAAATGTCCAGATAATTCATGTTAAATATGACCCTTCAAGTGTGGAGAAAAAAAATGTAAACCAGGAAAAAATTATGACAGTGAATTGTAAAGAAAGACATGGAATCTGATACATGGTAAAACATACATAGTAATAAAAAGCATAATAATAAATATATACATTTAAAATGTGCTAATGAGGGCTTCCCTGGTGGCGCAGTGGTTGAGGGTCCGCCTGCCGATGTAGGGGACGCAGGTTCGTGCCCCGGTCTGGGAAGATCCCGCATGCCGCGGAGCGGCTGGGCCCGTGAGCCATGGCCGCTGAGCCTGCGCGTCTGGAGCCTGTGCTCCGCAGCGGGAGAGGCCACAACAGTGAGAAGCCCGCGTACCGCAAAAAAATTAATTAATTAATTAATTAAATAAAATGTGCTAATGAGAATAATCCACAAGTTGCTTGTCCTCACTAAGGGTTGGCAGGGTTTTTGTTTTTTTTTTTTTGCTTTGAACACCTGAAGGTCCATAGAGGAAGGTTCACTAATAGCCTGTTCTCTAAAAAACTGTCTCAAGTGAAAGGACAAACAGAGGGATGCTACAGGATTGTTTTCATATACTACAAAATGCACCCAATTAAATGCATCGTGTTACTGTTTCTACCCTTCCTTCCCTGGTGGTGCGACCATATTTCACGGGCTCATTGGCTCAAAGTCATGTGACAGAGACTTTGCTCTTCTATTCATCACTATATTGCAAGTGAGTAGAAAATAGTCGTTTCTTGATAAATACATGTTGAACTAATGAATGAATGATTTGGTTGTAGCTGGTGAGGAGGTGCAGGTTTTTATTTGGTAAAATAAAAGTTTGGCACTCTGAATCAGAACTCTTAGTTTTGGTTGTTACTGTTAATTTTACTGGACCGAGAACTATACAAAGTCTGGCAGTCTCTGATGCACAGCGTATTTCAGTCCCAGCAAAGGCGATGTGGATAATAAGTATATGAGGAATTACACTACTCAGGATGCCAGCTGCTGACAGCGTTTACACAAACACCTCAAGCACCTGCGTATTAAAATTTTCTGTAAGCACACATAATATTACCCATAAAAATAAAGCCTGAAAGGCCTTTGCCAGTTCACTGCAAATTATGTTATCATTGCAAGAGAAAGAGGCTTTTACCTAAGGAGGTTAGATGATCAAACAAAGTTCTAGGTTAGGTAATTTCCCATTTTTCAATCACTGCTGCAGGGCAGAAGGCTGACTGAAAAGGCAGAAAGAACGATGGCCTTTATTAAGCGCTGGACAGGTTTTCCTTTCTTACCTTTGCGTCGCTGAGGGTTTGCGCTGTATCCCTTCTCAACAACCCCACATTTCAATAAGGTGAAAAAAAAAAAACGGGAGCAGAGACAACGCAAAACTCTCTCAAATCAGCCCAGCAAAGGGACCTGCTGTCCTGCTAGAATGTTCACTGTGGCGAGCTGGGGGAGGAACGCCTGGGTCAGAGCTCAGGTGGAGAAGAGAGAGCTTTCCTTCCAGCAGAGGCTCAAATGATCTTAACAAAATCCACAGCCACCCAGCTACTGACGACGTGACTGCCACGTGTCATCCCAGCAGTCAGGTCTCAGAGGGGCAGCACTGCCTTCTCTCAGGCGTGCTTCCCTGTTCGGCATAACTGTTTCATGCTGGGCGGCAGAGTAACTTAGGGAAAGGAGGAGCAGTGGGCCTCCCAGCCTAGCGTAGGCCTGACATTGTACCAACACTGCTGTCCAAACTTTGTGGGTCCCAGGCCGGAGGAGGGCAGTGAGGGAGGGAGGCTGAGAACGAGGGGTTGCTGCTCCACACGTGACGTTTTCAAAGTCTTGAGTACGTGAACAAGGGCCTTGCTCCCACCACTTGGATTATGGGTCCCACAAATACCTTATTAGGAACTTGGGCTTAAAATGATGATTTTTTTATTACCCACAGTTGGGCTAGAAGCATGGATCACATAGCATTTCCTTCCTAAAAAAAAAAATCCTTAATAACAGGTGATTGAAAATGTCGTATTTTCTGAATCTCAGTACGAACTACATGATCAGAGTGTTTGCTCACAAGAACAGGATTCGTCAAGCATATGTAGTTTGTGTGCTGAAAATCTGTTATTTTCATGGCATTTCATAGTTTCTGAGGTCAGTGAGACAGAAACTTGAATTCTAGTTTATTAAAAGAGGTTAGTTTGAGTGGACCATTTAATGGATAGAGAAAACTAAACCTGTTTTCAAGCCCCTGGATGATGTGCTCCCATAATGTTAAAATGATTTAGAGGAGTATACTTTCAGAAAGCTACTTTATATGAACACATTTTTCTAGGAAGTAAAGCAGCTTTTTGTTGGATGCAATCTGTTTAATAGTAACCGGCAAAATCTAAGCAGGGATGATAGAGAACTGGGGAAAAACATAAGTCAGTGGTACCGGTGGAAAAACACATCAACCTTCAGTGAGAAAACCAACAAAGAAATGTTAATCAAAGAGTTTTTCAGCACTGCCTCAAATTCAGAGATTGATCATGCAACTTTTTTTCTGCTTGAGAGAGGCATTGCAGTTACATGACTCAGAAGATGGCATTTTCCCTTTGAATTTAGTAGGTGTTAATTTCCTGTGCTTTTTATTTCATTTTACTTTGATCAATTAATCCCTCCTGACTTTGGCATAAGTTATCAACATCCCTGAGAAGATCATGGATCACAGTGTAGTTACTTGAAAAACACTGTTGTACAAAAGACTGTTTTACACAAACACAAGATGTGTCAGCCTGTCAGTGCTGCTGAAATCATTCCTAAATGTGAATTTCCCAGTTTACATGAAAATTATATGTAGTAATTTTATGAATATTCATAGATAAGAATAAATGTTCCAATCTATTATTTCTTTTGTCCTTCACAGCAATTTTAGGAGGTATATATTTTTACTAAATCCCCATTTTAAAGACTGAAAAACTGTGGCTAAGAGTACTTAAGGACGGTGTCGTCAACTTTCGCGTAGTTAACCCTTTAGTCAATTTCTAATCATTCAAATTATTGTGATGTGGGAGGGTGTATGCAATATCATTTGAAGTTCTAGGCAAACATAAACAACAACTTGTAAAATTAAATTAATACAATAGTTGTAGCAGCTCAAAAATTGTATCACTGTAAGTTTTAGGTAGAATAGACATGGAAAATAACTATGATTTCAGCAGGGAAGGAACTGTGATTACCCCAAAGAGAATTCTTAGATAATTAAGGAAGACTTTCACTTATACTCGACATACTTCTTTCTTATTTGAACTTTTATAATGAAAGTATATTCATGTTTTAACTGTGTAAACAAAAAATTGTTAAACTATTCTTCCTGATGTATATTAAAGAGTTTTTACTCTGTTAAAAGAAAGTAAAAGTGGCTGTTCAGAATCTTTGTTCCTAAATATCCTCAGTTTTGGCGGAAAAATGTGCTGGAGGGAAAAGAAAAAAACAATTTAAATATAATCTCATACTATGTAGTGGTAACAACCAAGGGAGCGATCATAATATTCCGGGATAGTACAGTCTTTCCAAGAAAAGCATACTTGCATAACAAAATTAATAATGTGCTGACATGAAGTTACA
This sequence comes from Delphinapterus leucas, assembly GCF_059928025.1. Taxonomy (NCBI): domain Eukaryota; kingdom Metazoa; phylum Chordata; class Mammalia; order Artiodactyla; family Monodontidae; genus Delphinapterus; species Delphinapterus leucas. Next base: position 9,782,855 of record NC_143149.1, read on the forward strand.
TTAGAGTGTATCCTCAGAGCTGTTCTATATGAACACCCAAGAACTCATTTACTACAGACTGATCTAGTATATATTTTAGTACATAGGGAGTTGTAAGCAGCAAATACACAGGAAAATATTGTTTAAAAATAAATGCCCACATAAATATTAGGGAGACTATTATCTCTCCTGTGGCAATTTTGGAGGGAAGACCTGGATATAACGTCGTCACCGAGGGCAATGATAAGCAAGCAATTTACCTTAGTTGACTGGAAAAAAATTATCCTATTCTTCATCGCCTGAAATTGATAATCTAGGTCTAATCTGATGTTTCCTGGTCCCAACTTAATTCACTTAGGGATGGCTGCTTGTATTTTTTTGTGCTCAGAAATCTAGAGAAAGTTTTAGACACACTATAAAAATAACCAAAAGCAAAAGGGGTTTGTCAGCCAGTGTTTCTCAAAATTAATGGTTAGTGCTGAGGACAAGCTTTCACCTACCCACTGCCTGATGATTTGTATGAAAAACGCACATAGTAATAGGAATTCCCCTGGCAGGTTTCCCCAAGAGTAATTATGTGGGGTTTTTTTTCACTTCTGCAAAGAAATGCAACAGTCTAGGACAACATCCCTGTCAAACTAAGATGAGTAGCCTGCAGCATTTGCCTGTGGTTTCTTATTTCCCTGTGGTTCCAAAAACTGATAGATTTTCTCTCTTTTTGCAAAACATTGTAAATATATGCATACAAAATCTCCCTTATGTTGACATTTGACACGTAATAAATCTTAGAAAAACTAATTCTCTTATAGGTTTATGTACAGAAAAATATATCTACATGGTCCCTGAAATATAGACATTATTAGGTCTCCCAAAGTTTTAGTATTGGTAGATGAAACTGTATAATTTTGTAATTAAAATTGTTCTGTCTACTGTATCGAATGAGTTCTAGAAACGTTCTTCATCCAGCTTAAAATAAAATATATACAGTACATTTCAAGAGTGAAAACCGTCATAAGGCATCAAGAGAAGTGAGTCAAATTACGTGTTATGATTGTTTTAATATGGTTAATGATGAATAGAAATTAATATTGATGAGACAGTACAAATAAATTTGAGCATGAAGACTAGATATGCAGGCATACTTCATTCATTTATTCCTTTAGGCTGTGTTGCCCATCAACACTCTGACCCTTTTTTTTTTTTTGGCCACGTTGGGTCTTTGTTGCTGAGCGCGGGCTTTCTCTAGCTGCGGCGAGCGGGGGCTACTCTTTGTTGCGGTGCTCGGGCTTCTCATTGCGGTGGCTTCTCTTGTTGGGGAGCACGGGCTCTAGGCGCATGGGCTCAGTAGTTGTGGCTCGCAGGCTCTAGAGCACAGGCTCAGTGGTTGTGGCGCACGGGCTTAGTTGCTCCGTGGCATGTGGGATCTTCCCGGACCAGGGCTTGAACCCGTGTGCCTGCATTGGCAGGCGGATTCTGAACCACTGCACCACTAGGGAAGCCCTGAGCCCATCTTTGTGCCAAGGAGTGGCCTACCGCTGGTGTCAGGAGGCAGGCATGCTGTTAGCATGGATTAGCTCACAGAGTCCCCAGCAGGGTCCGCTGTTCAAGCTTAGGAGGCTACGCAGTGATGCCCAGTGTCCAGAGCCCAGGACCGAGGTTCCCACAAGTGCTTCGGCTGACACTGGCCACTGGGCACCGTCTCCCACTGTGCTTGTTCCTGACCGAGGACACCTCTCTCACCCACGTGGGGATGAAAGCACCTCTTCATAAGCTGTCTCCTGAGCTGGCAGTGAAGAGCTTTAATATTCATCAAACTTTACACTTTAGCGACGTGTCATATGGGACATTCCTCAAACACAGGAAGGTGTTCAAAATCTGCTCGGGGTCCACATCACATGACAGATATCCAAATAGGAATTCCTGTTCCTTGTCTTTCTGGGATATACTTGATGTATCCATCAATATAAGAAAGAGACCATTTCACTGGGCAGAGGGGATGCTGGCTGCCCACTGTAAAACTGTACAGTGACCAAGCCTTTTGTGTACATATGAGTGTGCATATGTACATATGTGCTAGGTCATGACTTTATAAATTAATAAGCTGTTACAGACATTTGCTATTTTCCTCTCTACCATGTTGGCAATTTCCTCTGAAGTTTCCATTTATAGTCATTTCCTGCCGTCTTTGGCTGAGGTAGTGATTCTTCCCCCTCCACCCACAGCTTATGCAAAGAGTTCCCAAATCCTAACAAACTTTCTTTCCAAGTATCTTTGAAATACAGCCCTTTTTTGATTTCAGTGTCACCATCTTGGTCCAGACACTTCTTGCCTAATGAGATTATTTTAAAAGCCACTAAACAATGTGAATGCAGTTTATTGCTGCTGTCTTTCCATTATAATTTCCTTGGATGTATTGGGCTGGCCAAAAAGTTCATTCGGTTTTAAGTAAAGACACATTTTTCATTTTCAGCAAGAATTTTACTGAACACTGTAATCACTAACTGAACAAACTTTTTGGCCAACCCAATATATTTATCTGAAAGTCAAAACTAGTGTTGCTCTAATATAAAATGTTTTCATAACGTTGACCTCTTGCTAAGTAAGTTCGATGACCTTCCGCTTCCCACTTCCTACCGAGAAGTGTCTTCTTGTTTCTCAGCACTTTCCATAATCTAGTTCCAACCTTGCTCTCAGATGTGTCTCCTCCTTCTCTACTGATTTCTTCTTGTCAACAAAACTGGGCTCCTCTTTGCAAAATCACTATTTATTCCTATTGCCACACCTATGATCATGAAAATGTATGTTCTCCACACCTGGGATGTTTTCCCTGCTTTCTCTCTACCTAAAACCATAGATATGATTATCATTTCTCTGAAGCCTTTTCTGACATCACCAGCCACGCTTATTTCTGCAGCAAATCAACTCACAGTCCTGAATTGCTGTGCCATTCACTCTGTTGGTATGTATGACATTACTAATTATCCCTTCTCTGTGTCTATGCCACACTTTTCAATTAGGTTCTGATCTCTTATATTCGACAGGGCTTGAAGCTTATTCCAAAATTCTGCAAAATTATGTATCATAGAAATCAGAAGCATCTATCAAAAACAAGTTTATACTGCCTCATTTCACGTATTTCTTTAGTCCCTACTCAACTTCAAAGCTGGAAAGTGACAAACTGTGTTTTATTCAAGTAAAGTTTATGAGCAGTACTCTAAATTTCAACGGTCAAATTTCAACATTCATCTGACTAGCTCAAACACCTCATAAAAATAAATAAGGTAAATAATAATGCAATCTAAAATGTCTGTGCAATCTAAAGATGAAAAATGGCTTGGCATAAGCTATTATTTTAGGCTCCTGAATATCTTATGGCACATTTTTTTATATTAAAGTAATTAATAAAAGCCTTTTGATGATATTATTGTTGGGGAAAGAATAACATATAACTTAGAGGCTAAGTATTTCATACATTCTTTATCTATATTTAAGTTTTGTTTTGAGGATATGATTTGCTCCATTCTCTGTCAAAATCACCCAGGTAGGAACCATGTTTTATTTTAGTTTTTAAATTTCCTGTTTTATCCTATAAGGCGCTGCATGAATGCATGTTTCCTGAGAAAATGACTCAGAGCTTCAGCTAACTGAGGCAGAAGGTGACAACTGTCTGCAGAAGCATGGGATTAAAAATGAAGGAATTATCCAGAAATGAATAGAAATATTCTAAGCAAACACAGGAAGGATTCAGAACTACGTATAGAACTCAGCAAATAGCACCAGGTGCCTTGGGTGTTTATACTCAAACAGACTTAGTGCCCAGCTGTCTAACCCTGGTGGGAGGGCCCAGGGTCGGGGACCTCCTGCCTTTCCAACGCTGGGAGAGGGCAGGGCCCAGGCACACAGGCGCTCACGTGTCAGTCCTTGCTGCTCGAACCAAACTCACAGACGTTTGTGTATCATTTCTAATTGTGACTAGTTTTGGCTGACCACATAGAATCCAGTTTCTAGTAGCTGAGGAAATAAAAGGCCAAAGACACCAGGCCTGAGATGACAGGTTTGTAGCAGTGCCTCTTATTCACATGACCTAATAATAGTCTCCTTTACACGACATCAAGAATAACACCAAAAATAGAACGTTGTCCCTCAATATAAGTGAGAAAAGAGTAGCGTTAAGTCATGCATTTTGTTCATATTTGCAAAGATGATATAATTACATACATTATAGATTCATTATATAAAGAATATATAGATTATAACTAATAATTAGCAGGGTAAAATTACCATACATGCAGGAGAAATAAAAACAGAATAGCTATTTCAAGGTATTTCAATAGACTAATGAAATTTCAGGACCACTGTACTTCAGCAAAATTTGTTAGAGGATCTTCACATATGAATTATAAACCTCATCTCCTAAGGCAACTGTGAACATAAAGAACATTCCCAGTTTTGAGCAAAAGCTATGAAGTTCTGTATTTCTGTTAATTTGAATAACTACCTGAACCTAGAAACTGATTGTAATTACACTGAATGGACTAAATTGTAGAGTTAACATTCACTATTTGGCATTTGTTATAATTTGGTCAAACTAGTATACATTCTAGCATTACTAAGCCCTTGATGGCATAATTAATTCCTAGAATTTCAAAGTGAACATGAGGAGGAGGTTCAGCTCTACATGAGATTTTGACATTTTGGTATCATTTCAAAAGTCTGTGCGTATGTCCCAAATGTGTAACTGAACAGAAAACTGAGGTTGTCCACTTGATATTATTTTCATTGCTGGTGTGGATCACTCCAGGTAAGACTGATGTGAGTTCCCTTTTTTATGATGTTTTTCCTCCGGGTTAGGGCAGCCTTTATGGAGCTGTCTTTCTAAAGCCGTGACACATATATTCCCTTTGCCCTGGAAGGTTTCATAGAGTGTTCTGCCTTGTGGGCTATGCCCCCAAAATCAGTAGATTTGGGACCTCATTTGACTCTCACACACTGGCTTTGTGATGTTGAGTAAATGCCAACCTCTCCCAGATTCATTTTCTTATTTGTACAATGAGATGAATATATTCATAGTTTTGAGACTCTGGCAATGGAAGCCTTTTTTCAAAATACAAACAAAGCACTTTCTCAGAAGCCCAAATGATGAAATATGTTCTTCTCGAATACGGAGAAGTGAATTGTTAAAGAGATTAATATTATCAACTACTTGGATGACTCTGTGTCTCCATTTTTGTCTCTATAATGAAGACTGAATGATTTCTAAAGTTCTGCTCATTGCCAGCAAATTGTGACTCGAGGATCATCCAGGCAGATAATAAATAAACAAGAACAAGAACATGATTTGGTAAAGAATGGGAACCACAGAAAACAGGATGGTCTATTGGCTCAGAATTCAGGGCGCTATAGGGCCAGGGCAGGCCAAATTGAAAGTATTTCAAGGAGAAAAGCGGGGAAAGGAATGTTGAAGAGTTATGAGAACAAAGCTGGCTGTTATCAGAATCTCTGTGGGGATCTCAGGCTGGAGGACCATGAGGATGACGATTATGTTGACGATAATCATGATGGTGAAGTTAATGAAGATGATGACAACGCAAGGACCTGTAGGGGGACCTTCCCTGGAGTTCTCGGTGTTCCTACAAAGTCTAGCCTCCTGAGCTATGGATACTCATAAACTGTGAAGAGAGAGAAAGTCTGGTTTCAGTTTCCCCAGGAATATGTTACATTTCACATACCATGAGCATTTGCTCTGCAGCTATTTGCTTCTGTAAGGATGGAGCTATTTGTTTCCATCCAAAATGATAAGACATTTCTTATCTCCACAAGACCCCCATGGTTATATCCAGGATAGACACCTGGTTTAACTCTGAGAGAGACTAAATAACCCAGACACCTCCAGAGGGATTTGGGCATGCCTTCCCAGGTGTTTACATTTCAAAAGGGATGATAATTTGGGTTGTAAACCTGGAAACCCTCAGTTTGTCCTTCTCCCGCAGAGATCACCAAGGATCCTTCCCATCCAGTCTTCAAGGAAACTTCTAGAAGCTAATGAGACTAGCCTCCTTTTTTCCCTTTATGAGCAGAGGAAATGCATGTTTCTGGGCCCCTTTCCTACAGAACAGTTCCACTGGTTATGTAGGGGTTTTTTTGTTTATTTTTTGTTTTTCTTTATTTTTGCCGTTCGCGGGCCTCTCACTGTTGTGGCCTCTCCCGTTGCGGAGCACAGGCTCCGGACGCGCAGGCTCAGCGGCCATGGCTCACGGGCCCAGCCGCTCCGCGGCATGTGGGATCTTCCCGGACCGGGGCAGGAACCCGTGTCCCCTGCAACGGTAGGCGGACTCTCAACCACTGCGCCACCAGGGAAGCCCTATGTAGGATTTTTGTTCATGCAGCTCCCATCATGTTGCCTTGGGGAGCTCTAGACATGAGCGGACTGACTCAATATTATTCTGGCTATTGCTACAAGTCCTAAAAGGTTGACAGCATTACCCCATCTTAGAAATGAGGAAAGGATGGCTCGAAGTAAAGAACTGTTCTAATGCTCACCGGTAGAGAAGTTCATACTCAGTTCTGATCCACACTCAGCTCTCATGAGTAACAGAAGCCATAGAAAAACAACACCCTTAGAAACTTGACGCTTTCAGCCCTCAGGAATAGGCTGAGGCACAAAAAAAGCAAAAGAAAGAAGAAACGAAAAACAAAGGCACAAGTATTCAGACTTCCTTATCTTGGGGAGATAAGAAATCAGCCTGGGGAAGCTGTTTTACTTCCCATTCCTCTTAGCTACATCAGTATCATTTCACAAAGCCTTCCCTTGGCACTTCTCGGTCTTCCTCAAAGTTTACTTTCTACTTGTAGGCACAGCCTGAAGAATTCTGAAGAAACGACACAAGGGAGATACAGAAGCTAGGTCAAAATCCTGGACATTTGTAAGAGAAATAGGAAGACCATTTTAAGGTTGATGCCTTTGGATAGACAAAACGTTTACTCAATAGTATTCCTAACAGATTCTTTACTTTTATGTAGTATTAATTAAGTATGGGATAAAACTTTCAAAAATCATCTGAGAACACAGAGAAGTTTTTGTGCTAGCTATTATTACTAGCATCCTTTCCTATTTACAGATTTCGTCACCACGACTGACACTAAAGTTTTGCGTCAGCTTATCCCCCATCATATAGCTTAAAACGTTAAGTCTTGTGTTGTGGAGAGCACAGGCACGAAGACTGCTCAGAGATTACACAGCAAAACAAAAATTACATTTTTAAAGAAACCATTATTTTTTCACATGGGAATTGTAAAGTTGAAATCTTAGACTGAAAGCACCATTTTATTGAAGTTTCATAGAGAAGGAAACTGCTTGTGCCATGTGGCGTTTGCTGATTAGAAAGTTATTCAGAGTAAAGTGCTAATTATGTGGTTACATTACATAACCACAATTTGTCAGAAAAGCATTTTCAATGAACAATACAATTATAGTGTGAATGCAGGAATTTATATTTTTTCATCCTCAAAAGGTCTTTATTATTCAGAAAAAAATATTCATTTCATAATGGACCACCTGCAAATAATGCTAATTTTGTAGGTTTTTTCCATACATTTAGTACATTTTTGTTTTAGTAAAGATTGTCAAAATAACAGGCTGATTGTGCCCAAAAGCACTTTTAAAAGAGCATTGTAAGTAAGAAATACTATAATTTATTTCGTATAGGGTATTTCAAATTTAAATTTGATATATACTGTTGATAATTTTAATTGATTCATATGGTTTATAATACATTATATTTTATAAGGTCATGTGGATAAAATGTAGAGTAAAATACTAACAGAAAAAATCTAAAAAACAATACTTCTTGCAAGGAAGAATTCTCATAAAAGACTTATTTCTGCATTTGAGTACATATGAAGACTATAAATGTGGTGTTGGGTACAGAGCTGGCCATCACTAGTAGAATTAACTACTCACTTGGATCAGGACCAGCGTTGTACTCAGTTATGCATACACAGCATGACTCCAAAAGTTCCTTGGAGTACATGTTGAACTACCTTCCTAACAAGATAAAAACCACTGGGAGACCGGAAGGAATTAATGGATTTTAGAGAATTAGTTGGCTAAGCTCTGAAGACAATGTCCTATCCTGGTAGTTTTAAGCTAATCATGCTGCTCATGACCTTGACAACATTCTGACTGCTTTGTTGTCTCACACAGAAATTCTAGAACTGACTCAAGACTCTGTGATGTTGGCTAAGGCTAATTTTGTTAGACACTAACTGTTGAAATATGAGGGAAAACTGAGCAGTAAATTTGCTGTTACAATGAATTATAATATTTATGGAACCATCTCATTACATACAGAGGATGTATATTAAAAATGTCAATGTAAAGCAGAATGAACTAATTTTAATGCTGAACCAAAATCATCTTGTCCTCTCAGGTACTTCTAACATTTAGGTGCTTTGTAAAGAAGCTAAATTTATGGTGGTAAGAAATGTAAGTGGTCTTTGTATATTGTATTAATTTTTAATATGGTCATTTTTGCTAGTGTAATTAATAATAAATGCTAATTTATTTGTATACTTTTTCAAAATTTTCTTAGAACTTAATGTGCTTCTAGCCAGTTTATCTTTGAGAACTATGACCATCTAGAAAAACAGTATAAAAAATCATCAAGGTAATCTTGTAGCTCTAGACAAAATCGATTAACCTCTGCAAAACTAAAAAAGTAAAGTTGCCTAGGGTGACCTGTGTAAACCTATAATTCTCATTATACTCAAATCACAGGAGATGAGTCTTTACATATCACCTTAAGCTGTGACCATAGATATTTTTTGTATGGATTCATTATATATATGATTATTTTCCTAAATAATCTTAGAAGATTTTTAGATGCACTAAGAAAATGAATGAAGTATTCTAATTAAATACTTACAAATGTAGTTTTTCAGATATACAAACAGGATAAATGTCCTAAACTGAACTCTGAAAATTATGAAAATGTAATTAAATATGTTTTTTAAATTAATTAATTTATTTTTGGCTGCTTTGGGTCCTCGTTGCTGTGTGCAGGCTTTCTCTAGTTGCAGTGTGCAGGGGCTACTCTTCGTTGCGGTGCGCGGGCTTCTCATTGCGGTGGCTTCTCTTGTTGCGGAGCACAGGCTCTAGGCGTGCGGGCTTCCGTAGTTGTGGCACATGGGCTCAGTAGTTGTGGCGCAAGGGCTTAGTTGCTCTGCGCCATATGGGATCTTCCTGGACTAGGGCTCGAACCTGTGTCCCCTGCATTGGGAGGCGGATTCTTAACCACTGCACCACAAAGGAAGCCCTAAATATAAGTTTTTAAGGGACAGAACCACGTTGCGGAATTGTGGAATTATCATAGGCCATCACAGCTGGACAGCACGGGGGCTTCTTTTGTGGCAGCCCTGGTATCAAACACAGAGTTAGACTTTGTTCTCTGTAATTCATATTGGTTATTATGGGGAAAAGGTATAAAGTAGGAATTTATAAAACATGGGGTTAAAAATATTATTTTGAACCCAGAGGATCTGTACAGAGAGCCAGCAGTCTGGTGGTTTTTGCTCTGCTGAACAGTTGGTAGCTATTGATGCTGTCTGTCAAAACATAGAAAAATTGATTGTATGTGAAAACCGTATTCTTTTCAGAAACCACAAGTTTCTGAGTGATGACTCAACAGGAATCCTAATGACGCACTGTAATAATTCCCACTGATGTTTATTTTCATACAGCATGTCACATCGTAAAAGTGATTGTGATACATTATTTAAATATTACAATGACTTCATCACTCAGGCAGTTCTCTAAAGGGCTTTCCATATTTTTTTAATCTGTAGAACTATGGATTGAAAGTAGTTTAGTAGAGGAACTGACATTTGAGCTGGTCCATAAAAAAATGGCTCGCTTTGGCATCTGGGGGGACCCTGGTCTCATTATCATAATGTGAAAAGTCAGTAGGACGACTCCCATTTCAGGCTCTGGCTGGATGCCACCATCAGAAGCAGAACACTGGTCAAGCAAACTCGTGCCTTAATCCAGTGGGGCACTTTTTTGTGATCTGTATCTTGTTTTTTCTAGCCAGTTTCTTTTTGAGAGCTTTTACTGATTCCTGCCAAAGACTATCACAATATTCACAGGAGGAAATTTAAGAGAACTATGGAAAATAGAAACCCACAACATATAAGTGGGCTGACGCAAGGACCACAAAGCAGTGAAATTCAGTATCTTCTAATCACATGAAAGATCAGATCAAATGTGTGTTTATGCAGATTCATTTATGTGATGGTGTGTTCCAGAAAATAATAAGAGCCAATCCAGACTGTAGGTCAGGTCTATGAGATGGGTAACTCTCTACTTATTCTATGAAGACAGAGATAGCTGGATAGATGGTACCAGGACAAAGAGAAGTAGGTGTTTAATGTTTTGATAAAGAATCCAGGAAAAATCAGGCTACTGGTGCCACAAGCAGCCTCATAATTATGATAGAAAATGATGCCTACCATTTTTACATCTCAATTTTAGAGCATGTATAGGTAGTCCTCAAGGATATTTAAATCAATACACTAATATTCATCGTTGCTCTCACTTGTCTGTTCAACTATTATGGATATATTGGCTTAATTTCCAAAATATATAAATAGCTCATACAACTCAACAACAAAAAAACAAACAACTCGATCAAAAAATGGGCAGAAGACTGAAATAAACTTTTCTCCAAAGAAGAAATACAAATGGCCAATAGGCACATGAAAAGATGCTCAACATCGCTAATTATTAGAAAAATGCAAATCAAAACTACAATGAGGTACCACCTCACACTGGTCAGAATGGCCATCATTAAAAATTCTACAGATAACAAATGCTGGAGAAGGTGTGGAGAAAAGGGAATCCTCCTACACTGTTGGTGGGAATGTAAGTTGGTGCAGTCACAATGGAAAACAGTATGGAGGTTCCTCAGAAAACTAAAAATAGAATTACCATATGATCCAGCAATCCCACTCCTGGGCAAAAATCCAGACAAAACTCTAATCCAAAAAGATAAGAGTACCCTTATGTTCATAACAGCACTATTCACAATAGCCAAGACATGGAAACAACCTAAATGTCCATCAACAGATGAATGGATAAAGATGTCGTACATATATACAATGGAATACTACTCCGCCATAAAAAAGGACAAAATAATGCCATTTGCAGCAACATGGTTGCAACTAGAGATTATCATACTTAATGAAGTAACCCAGAAAGAGAATGACAAATACCATATGATATCATTTATATATGGAATCTAAAATATGACACAAATGAACCTGTCTATGAAACAGAAACAGACTCAGGGACATAGAGAAGAGACTTGTAGTTGCCAAGGGGTGGGGAGAGATGGAGTTTGGGATTAGCAGATGCAATTATTATATATTGGAAGGATGAACAACAAGGTCCTACTGTATAGCACAGGGAACTATATTCAATATCCTGTGATAAACCATAATGGAAAATAACCTGAAAAAGAATATACATATGTGTAACTGAATTACTTTGCTATACAGCAGAAATTAATAAAACATTGTAAATCAACTATACTTCAATAAAAAATAAAATAAATAAATAAATAAATAAATAAATATACCATGCTACTTTCCCACCCTGATGTCAGGGTTATTTCTTCTTTCTATCATTTTCCAGAGTACTCAACTCCACGATTACACCTTCTGCTAAGGGAGAGTGGATCAGTGCCAGTGGTGATGATGGAGAAAACCAAGAAGGGCCGTCTTTCCTCAAGACTTAGCTATATTCCTTGTGTTTGAAAAAGAAGACCAGCACCAGATTAACTGAAAAATTACAGACCAAATTGAATTTTTTAAGAAACATGAGTTTTAAGTTTTAAAAAACAGGTCAGTTAAAATTCTCATTTTGATTTTTCCTTTTCCCCTGTTTTCATAGTAGCTTGAAGACTGCATGGAGAGTCATAGAGGAAACCCTTTTTATTACTTTCAACCTAAAAATAATGTGAATTTTTCCAAAGCAAGGAACATTATCTCATCCTGGGAAATTATAGTTTACCAGGGACCCAGGGAAAACATTATTCTTTGGAAATAGAATGTATTCAAGTTAGTTAACAGCTCTGAAAGTATATTAGAAACCATATTTTTTATAGAATCGTTTCTCTTCCTTGATTTTACTCCTGATTTTAATCCTTTCCTGAGTTTAGCTCCATATCATTACTAAGTTTACTTGTGAGTTTGTATTTCTGGTTTTCCTTTTAGTTTTCCTTTTAGTTTTTGCTTACAGAACTTGCAATGAGAAGAACAGCCCTCTTCCTTTCTTTACAACAGTTACATTATATTCTTAATGTATCACCAGAAACAGAGAGGAAGAAGCAAATAACTAAACAATAAAGTATTCATTATTTTTGGAAGCCCAGTTTTCCAGATTTATGGTTATAGCTGTTTAGTGATACTCATCTAATAGTTTAATTTTGTTTTAAAATGGTTGCAAAAATAATTAAGAGAATATATTCATAGCAGGTCTTAAATCTCTTTTCCCTATTCATTTACTTCTATGAAATATTAGCCTTTTGAAAGAAATTATTGTTGGGGGTTAAAGAGTGTACCATATTGCTGGCATTTGACACAGTAAATATTTGGCTTAAATAAAAAAAATTGAACCTAGGGTGACCTTCAATCATTACGAAACAGTATTTCTGGTTCCTCTTAAATTCACAGAATGTTACTGACTTTCCTAAGTACAAATTCTGGTTGCAGGTGATACGGACGTAACCTATAAACAAGGCCCAGCGTCCAGGAAAAACAAAGACAAACAAACCCCAAACCAGGAAGCTAATGAAACAGCCTGTTACTTTCTAGTTCAGGTATAATATTTTAGGAACTTATATACCCAATTCCTTTTCCATAACTCTTTTAACTGGGCTCCTATTTAGACTTAGACAAAGGAAAGAATCCACTTGCAGACAAAGGAAGGAATCCACTTGCTTAATTATCAGCAATTAAACTAGTTTTTGAAAAAATCCTGGAAAAGTTTCATATGTTTTGAAATTATAAAAATATGCTTCTAAACATTCCAGCTATCAAACGTACATAGTTGACTACAGAAAGTATTTTTAACTGAATGATGACAAGTGGAATCTAACATCTTCAGATGCTAAGGAGGATCTTCTGAGAAACCGTGCTGCAGTTTCTGGCCAGCGCACAAAGCCAAGGAGAACAAACACAGCAGCAAAACGTACAGCGGAGAAAGGAAGAATAAAACTGTCATTCTCAGATGACGTGAGTCTAGGCTTGGAAACTTTAAGGAATTGGAATTAAGAAGACTTCTCATGGTGGCCATAAGTAAGACTCCCATGCATAATACAACAATATGTAATATAATAATGTATAACATATAATATAATGATATGGTGAGCATGCCATACATTAGAAATATGAAGTCTAGGAGGACACCTCTGATCACATCTGCTTCCTGTGTTGTCAGTGAAATGTACAAATGCTCATCCAGAGGGGGATGCAGGTAAGCCACACAGGACCCTAAGTTAATTCTGCTGCCAAATTTACCCCAACTTTGATTAAAATAACTATGTTTTCAAACTTTCCTTTTGAGTTTCGCAATGGTAGAAACATAATTCTCTACCTGTATCTTGAAGTTATTAAGATTATATATTATATTAAGATTTTAAATATTCTGTGACCCAGCATTTCCCTCCAGTGCATATGCCCTGGAGAAACTAGTACATATGTACACTACATATGTGCATATGCTGTATGCATATGTGAGCACCAGGTTACAGGGGCAAGAATGGTTTTAACTGTATTGTTTTTAAAACATACTGGAAGAAATCAAAATGCCTATCAATAATAAAATGGATAAATCAGTTGTGATATTTTCACACAACCAAGTACTGCATAGCAACGAACATGAAAGAACACTATAATTACACGTAACTATGACATAAAGCGGTGTGGATGTATGTCATGTTCCCTATTTTTTCCATCTACACTCGCTCTCTTAGTAGTGCCCTCAGTCCTGTGGTTTTGCACATGATCTAATGATCACATCCAGAAGCATATTCCTAGTGCATACTTTTCAATTCCACACGGACATTGAGCCATCTTCTTGCTACGCCCACTTAGCAGATTTTGTTGAAGTAAAATAATCACAGGCACCCTATATTCAAATCTATTGTAGAAATTGTCTGTTTTAAAGTAGCTAAAAACCCAGCAAATCACTTTCAGCTATCATTTACTTTTGGTCATTTGACAATGCTTTTGTGTGCTTCTATGATGAAACTTTTATCTCTTCCTTTATGCTGAAAAGAAAAAAGAAAAATATGACTTCTTTCCCTTAAAATAATGTTATGGGTGATAATTTTTAGTCAAAATAGCATTGTTAAAAAAGAAACGGATGTAAAATTTTTGATACAGTGTTTTGTGAAAATAGAATTTTTCAGCAGATGGGATTGAAGTTCCCAAATACGAAAAAACATTTAGGAAGCCAGCTAGAAAGAAGCATTGACATAAAATATATTTAAGTAAAGAACAGAATTTCATCATAATGTAAAGAAAGAGAAAAATGATATTTTCCTCGCCACTGAAATACATATTGTGAAATAGGAGATTAATGCTAGTGGAACCGGAGGCTATGAAAAATGGCAACAAAACTACCCCCTGGAAACTTACATTTTGCCACTTACACCATCTCACAGGTAATGTAACACCATTATAAATAACCATTAGTCCATAGATAATTTCATGTAACTGAAAACATGGGCTGTATCCTAGGGTCAGGCTGAGTTTTTTCTCTTGTCTTCATATTAGAAACATCACATCCTTTGCCTGGGTTTTTCTTCCCTGTTATCTCAACATATCAAAGACTAGGGTTTTCTATTCTTTTCAATTTATGTTTCTTAAAACTCTCCTATAGTGTCCTACAACCGGAAAGGTTATCAAGAAAAGCAACGGATATTTGAGAACACCTTGCAAGATGTTTTCACACATTGCCATGTTCAACACCAGTATGATGTTCTAGTTTTGTATTATTAACCCCATTTTATGATGAAGTGATGGGATAATCAGGCTCAAAGCGGTTAAGTGACTTGCCTAAAATTACATTAAAAAGCAAAGTGATTAAGTCCAGGCCCACTTGCCTAAGATCATTGAATACGCTCTCAGTTTTAGTTGATAAAAACCTCATTTCACCATGCTATTCATTCCAAATACACTTTACTGCTTAAAGTCTTCTAATAGGACTTCCATCTCTTACTTGCAAATTGGTGCCTAATATGGTCACTCAATTCAAGACACTTTACTTCCTCCTCTCCCACTATCTCCCTACCATCCCCTGTAGAACTTCTTCTCACCCTTTAGGATTCAGATTAAATACCCACTTCCCCAAGAGGCCTTCCTGAATCTGCTCTCCGTGAGGTGCTATTTCTCTGGGTTCCTATACAAAGAAACGGGCCTGGAAGAGCTGGCCCTCTGCTGTGGACCTGTGTGGGGGACGGCCTATTAATGTGTGTGATTCTCCCCTACAGACCAATTGGTGTGGGTTAGAGAAGGGAAAGCATGGGCTTCGGGAACATTTATACTTTAATCCAGAACTCCGGGAGCTTCTAGTGTGTAATCTGTAGAATGGGGAAGTGTTGCCAATACCTATGGGCTTCTGAGGGGCATATGTTTAGGTGAATAAAAATCCCATTTCAGTGATTAGTTGTTGAGTTCAACAGGTTAGAATTCTTTTCTCCTCTCCTTTGGGGTCTACACTGGCTTTAAGTCAAACTCTTGCGCGAGGATCCCATCTCCATGTCTATGTGTCTGCCTTGGTTCCTGATGTAGAAATAAATAGACAGATTGGAACTAAACTTGAGAAGAAGTGTCTGGAGCCTGTGAACGCTGGACAGAAGAAGCCTTTCTGAGAACTTCCTTGAAACATTACCGTGAATGAGTAAGTCTGGATGGGGTTGACGACTTCAGCTAATATTAATGAACCACGTGAACTGAATTTGCTTTTATTGCATCACCATAGAAGCAGAGAGAAACTTCACATAACAAAAGGAAAAGTTAAACGTTGTTTTGTTTGGGTATTAGAATAGGGTTTGCTTTCAATTTCTCTCTAGAAATGTATTCCCTTCAGAATTTTTTTGTTTTCTTCTGTTGTTTACTTCCATATACAAGTGGACCCGAAGAAGTATGAGTCAGGCAACTTACATTTTTCTCTAGGAAAGAGAATCTGCTCGCGTGGGATCTACCACAAGTCACAGATCATTTGAAGTAGGAGCTTGAGGCAGCATATTTGCAGAAAACATATCTGGGAATTGATAAACACTATCTATCCTCCTGAAAATACTGCTCCCATGATTCAAAGAGAGGTGAAAAGCACCTCATGGACAATTCAGGGCCACAGGAATGATCTTCCAGAAGGAGAGAGGAATTAACCACATTTCAGAGACAAGACACAGACCAGTTTATATCCTGTCGGTTGAACAGGATTATGGGAGAATCTGACTCTTCCCCACTCAGCATCTATGGATGGGCTCTCACAGCTTGGTGAGTGCTGCTTCCACCACTGAAACAGAAACGAGCATAAATTCGCCAGGTGTGTTTTCCCTTCCAACGGTAAAGCACTCACTCAAACCTGGGGCAACCCTCTCCATCATGAGCCTACAAGACCCTTGCATGACTCTTTTCCAGGTCTGTCCTGGGGCAGCTGTTAATCCTGTGTCACTTTCCTATGGGCAGGGACTCTTTAGGTCACGTTCCACCTTCTTGATGTCTCCAGATTCTCGAGGCTTCGTGGCTAACTCTTCCCATGCCTTGGCTTTACTTGAACAATCACCTAGTGCTCTTTCTAATTCCAACTACCCAGCTCGCCCACGCCATATCCCAACACACACGGTCTGTCTCACCACAAATACAGCCCGTCCTGGGGCCGTTCTCCTCTTCCCAGAGTCCTGTGCACTGGAAGTCCTCTCTCCTTATTCACCTCCTCTGTGCTCTGTCTTTTTTTCTGCCGCCCTACTTAGGTACTGATCTTGGACAGCGCTGTCTTCTTCATGAAGTCACACGGCAGAAAACCAAGGCCCCAGCACGTGTCCGGGAAACATGTGGAGCTAATCAACATAGTGCCAATCAGCAGGGCTCACAGCCCATAAACAGCGATGGTGGAAAGCAGCCTGCCTCCTGCAGTTTGCCTGGCCCGCCAGCCGCAATTCCGGAGGCGGGCTCTTCGGTGGAGCTCTTGCCTCCGTAACTGGGCTTTCGCCTCGCGTCCTGCCCTCCCTCCGTCACCTCTCCACCTGCCCACACTGCCCTCCGCGGCTTTCTGTGCTTTGCACACCAGTCTCGACTGCAAACGCTGGCTCCTCACGTTGGTCCCTGTGTCAAACAGGAAAATCAAACAGATCTGCCATGATTCCTTCTGCCTAAGAATCTCACTGCACTTTGGAATTTTTTTTCTTTCAAAACCCATTCCGCTGTTTCCAGGGCTTCTAAACCTCTATTTTACAGTTTCCATTCAAATTAGGAAGCATAAATCAGTTCAGAGAAAAGAAATTCGAGCTTTCTCTGAGATGGTGACTGTAGACCTTGTTATAATACAAAAGCAGAGATAATGTTTCACTGAAGCATGTATAGTTCTTGGATGGGTTCATATGAGGACCTCACACTTACATGATTCCATTCAGGCAAACTAAATGGTTAGATTTAAGGGTTTATCTGAAAGGTTCCAAGTGGTATTTTGGATAAAGAGGTAATTAATATTTGAGAGCAGTGTTTTAACTCCTATTTTCATTTTATTCACTTTTTAAAAACTAGTTCAAATAATTTTTAGGCAAGTGACTGCATCAGCTGAGAGTTCAGTGGAGAATGATGTGTGTACATGTTCTAATCCATTCTTCCCACGGCAAGCTCACTGCTCAAAACTTGAAGGCACTGAGGGATACAGGAGGGGGTTATAGAGTCCGCACAGGACGAGGTGCGTCCATTTCTCTCTTGCTAGCAGAACCTGTGAGTAAGGCCACTTCTCCCGACTGGAATTCTGTAATGCAGCACATAATGCTAAGTGCCCTGCTGTTTGACCTGAGACAGGAGAGTATATGTCTCCTCCATCCTGATCAAGCAACAGATGTTGAGCAGAGTCACCACTGTGCCCTGTCTATGTAGTTATCATCAGTTTTAATTAGAGAGGCATTTTCCTTGATCTTATGCTGCTTTTGTGAAATGCAAAAAGAGGTTTTCCTCACAAAAAGGTTGACATATCCATTATTAGGAACTTTCCTTCCAGTGCAGAAGCAATCACAAATTGCTAAATTCTCACATCTAAAGGAGATACCAGGGCAGGCTTTCAGCATTAACAGGAATGGGATTTACACGCGCCCAGGTAATGTGGCATTATTTTGAAAAACTGAGCACCTCGTGGAATTCTATCCCACTTTGATCACTGTGCATCCGGAAAGGATCATTCAGAATTTTAAATCATTTTTCTACACGAAATATATTCAAACTGATGTGGCCCATTTTACCTCTCCAGTGACATTAA
The DNA here is from genome assembly GCF_059928025.1 of Delphinapterus leucas. Lineage (NCBI taxonomy): Eukaryota > Metazoa > Chordata > Mammalia > Artiodactyla > Monodontidae > Delphinapterus > Delphinapterus leucas. The sequence goes on from NC_143149.1 coordinate 9,801,387, forward strand.
AAATTATTTTCTATTTTTCCATTTCTACTGATATTTCCCAAAGTTTTTCTTGTAACAAATAGAATCATCTAATGTAATGACAAAAGCTTGCGAAATTGGATATTAAAACACAAGGAAACAAATGCCATTTGCAGCCAAACAGTCAAAATACTAATAAGAATATTCAACTTAGAAGCAACATATCCAAATATTTCACTGGAATGTTTTCCCTCGGAATGTCATGCTCCACATTTTCTAAATCAGATGACTTTGCTCCTCTCCCTCCAGAGTAGTTAACCATCAAATTATGCCTTAAACATTGGCTGGGAGGTCACAGCTTTCTTCTCTGTTCACTAACTTGAAGTTTTATTCTGTTTACTATGATTTTGCACACTGGCAGCTCAGCTACTGAGGCTAAAATAAGAAGAGGATAGTTCATGTTCCAGATGCTTCTCTCACCCTTAGTCTGTCCCATTCTATTCAACGAAGTTCTATCCCATCTGAGATGTGCATCATTTTCAAGGCAAATGGGATGGAAGCAATCCAGAATGGCAGCCCGCTTTTGTCCCCATTTTGATTCTTTGTCTTCTGACAACGTCCTAGTTGTAGGGACAACAGCCTCTGGGCTGAGGGAGCAGCTTAGAGAGTTGTTTTACTTGCAGGGGCCTGATGTCCATTCGAAAGAGATTTGTGCATGGAACTAAGGCAGACCTTGTTTTCAGCCCTTTTCCATGGGGTTTTTGGAGAAAGGTTTTATTCTGTGTTCACATTCCTCAATATCATAACTAGCACCAACTCCCATAGAGACTCCGTCCCCTCCCTCTTTTTTTGCACACTATAAAATGTGGTTTGGAGTGTCCCTAGCTGGGGGGGGGGTGGAAACGAATGAAGGTATTGTGTGCATCTAGAGGCGTGACCTCTAGCTTCAACAATGGATTAAGGGTGGGCTGAATAAAGTCACATGAAATGGTGTCAGGAAAAACAGGTGTTTTTGAATAATTTTATTTGGAGAATCAATGAACTATGTGAGTGCTGGCAGAAGAAATCATAGTTTAACAGATCTCCAGATTCCCTTGACAAGCTTGGGCAGACATAATCACTCAGCATGAACAGAGAAAGGAATTTATGTTTGCTGAGCAAAAGGCACTTAAAAATTTAATACTCAGCGTGGATCAGGGTATGTACATTATTCTAATAATGTCTGGAGACAAAAAATTGAGTCACAGAAAGTCACAGCCTTTTCTGACACAGTGAAATTCCAACAGCTCTCATATCCCTAAAACAAGCTCTTTGCACTGTATCATGCGCTCAATTCTAGATTTCTGATGAGAAACAGCAACATAAATATAATGTGCCTTATTAATCAAAACATAATCTACATTTAAAAAATAATCCGTTTTGAGTATTAAAGCAGGTATTTGGATTCTATTTGGGTTTGCATGCTGTTTGGCAAGAACTTGGAGGAGGAACCCAGTAGGCAGAAAAATATATATTTAACTGTAAATATTTTATATTTCTAATTTCAAAACTAAGACAAACACATGGTGATAGAAAGGCAAACAGTATGAACGGTTATAAAATGAAATAACAATATATCCTTTGGGGTTCCTTGTCTCTTCCCACATTCACACTCCTCAGTGGTAACCAGCGACCCCTTTTCTGTTTTTGCCTCTTTTGATGGTGACCCCATCCCTGAAAGTCCACAACTGAGGCGTTTGCTCTCAGCACCTGGACCAATGAGTCAAACATAGTATCACTAAAAATGGGCCAGTTAGACAGTCAGTGCCTCCTGCTATTCTGCCATCTATGAAGTATTTAAAAAGCTGACGTCTAAACTAGGAAATATGGTGATAAAGAACAAGTTTAAAAATATAACAGTAGGAAGTCAACAGACATAACAGAATGAGGGATAGTTTATAAAAACGGCTGACTTGATGTCTTCAACAAGTTAAGGCATGAAATACCAGTGCTTGTGTATGGGAGACACAACCCCCAAACAAAACACATGACCCTTGGTGGGAGCCTGGTTAAAGCCAACCAACAACTTGAAATCATTTTTTGACAGGGTCAGAAAAATTAGAGGATAACCTCGGTAAAAGTGAATGAATTATTTTGCATATTAACTATAGACTCTGTTAAATCTTCTTCTCCTAATTTAGCTTTTTATTTTAATTTCATTTCTCATTAATATTATCAATAGCAAATTAGGTACAAAATGTAAATAAAAATAAACTCAGAAAAAAGTTAATTTTGGAATTTTATACTGGTTCTAGTAAAAGATTTTGAAGACTAAAAGGCAATTTGCTATAAAAATGGTTGTGATTAAATGGGGATTTATTTCTCTCATTCAAATTTTGTCTCAAAATAAATGTTTATTCATGAAAATCAGCTATAATAAACACTTTGTAAGAAATAACAATGAAATCTCACTTCATGTCATAGGTACAGTGCTCTCCATTATCTTAGGTACTTAAAAATATAAAACTGGTTAAAATAAAAACAGAAAGACTTTTTATATCTGAATGTGAAGATTTTAAGGATTTATTAAAATAAATTAATATTTTAAAATGATAAATTCACAGCTCAACCTAGTATAATGTGCACTTAAGCCATACTCAATGCAATATGCATGATTCATTTACATACTTATAAATGCAAAATACTTCCATTTAATTAGAACTGTTTTATTCTCTTAACAATCAGTACTTGCCGTATTGTGAAGGATATCCATTTATTATGAAAGAAAATACACATAAAGTTTTAAAAGGACTACAGCTTTTCCATTATTTTAAGTCCAAATCTATTATTTAAAAAGAAAAAAAAATTTTTTCCTGTGTTGGTGGGAAAATAACAGAGTCCTGTGGTTGAACTCCATTTTCCATAATGAGAGAGTCTTGTGGGATTATTTATCACAGGTAGATACATTTTTAAAAATCAATCTATTTGTTTTCTTTTTTTTAAAGATTTTTTGATGTGGACCATTTTTAAACTCTTTATTGAATTTGTTACAATATTGCTTCTGTTTTATGTTTTGGTTTTTTGGCCCCGAGGCATGTGGGATCTTAGCTCCCCTACCAGGGATCGAACCCACACCCCTTGCATTGGAAGGCAAAGTCTTAACCACCAGACAACCAGGGAAGATCCAATCTATTTTTTTTCAAAGTTATTTGTGAGCCCAAATGAAATTATTGCTTCTTTATTATGAGCTGTGAGCCCAAATGAAATTATTGCTTCTTTATTATGAGTTAAGTCTTCTATTTAAATTCTGTAGGCTTATGTAGTCAACAGCTACTAAATAATTAGTAATTGCTGATGATAAAGAACTAAGCATCTTAGTTAATTTTCATCACATATTAATCGTCAACTTATTTTTATCAGATTTCAAGAAAACTGATTTCAAATTTTGGCATGAAAAAATGTAAAATTCACTTCTAGAAAAGGAAAGGTATGCATTTAGCCATTCAGGCATTCACATATTAATGTTATAAATATTTATTCACTTATATTCCTATGGTAAGATAAATACAAAAACAAACAAGTTTCCTTCTTTCCTTTCTTATCTTCAGTATTTTCCTACTTTCTCCATATACCTGAGACAAAATCAGTTCTTATAGTCCTACAAAACTTATAATTTCTTGTTCCTGTGCTTTTGCTCACGCTGTTTTGGTTTTTCTTTTTTTTTTTGGTTAATGTTTTGTGAAGGTCTATCTCTTATCCATCAAAGCTGGGATCTATGCTACTATTTTGAAGACTCACCCAACTCCACCTTTAAAAATAGATATTAAAAAAAATATATTTAGAGAAATTTGGCCTGAAACATCCCCCTCACCAATGTATAGCTTGGTATCGGAGCCATTTATGCATGAGTTTCTTATCTTCTTGCTAGTAAATGACTAACAAGAGACTGTGTCTTACACATGCATTTGATGTCAAGTATGTAGTGCTTTTGAAAAGAGAGAGAAAAGCCAGTTATATGTGAAGAAGTGTGTCTCTCCATTATAAGTGGTGCTAGTAGTATGAACCTCAGATACTAAAAGACACTGAAACGTTTTCTAAATTATCAAATAATGATTCATGTAATTCAGCATAGTTTTAATGAAATGTATGTTGTGGCATTATACTTAAAAAAAACCACTAGTGTATATAACAACCATTCTTTTTTTTTTTTTTTTTTTTGGTATGCGGGCCTCTCCCTTTGTGGAGCACAGGCTCCGGACGTGCAGGCTCAGCGGCCATGGCTCACGGGCCCAGCCGCTCCGCGGCATGTGGGATCTTCCCAGACCGGGGCATGAACCCTCATCCCCTGCATCGGCAGGCGGACTCTCAACCACTGCGCCACCAGGGAAGCCCTATATAACAACTATTAATGAAAGTTAAATTGATCAAATGCTAATTATATTGATATGTCTTGCTAACATAGACAATTTTCACTAAGTTTGGTTAGAAAATTGCTTTTCATGAAATCTGTATTTAAAAAAACAAATAGCCTGTCTCACAGGTTACTCTCAGGTTACCACAGTTTACCTCACAAATGGACTCTGCTATGTGAAAGCTAATTACCAAATATAGCAAATAATGTGGAAATGCTGACACATTCTGACAGCTTGATTCTTTAAAAGAAGTCTCGGCACCAACGTCGATTCCAAATCTGAGAAAGCAAGATGAACCTTGCCTCCATCAGCCGGCTGGGTTTCTGTCACTATAGTAATGTGACACAAACTTATTTTCTCAGCTGGTATGAAGCGACAGGCAATTAGCTCACATCAATCATTTCAGGGAACACCACACTGTAATTCTAGAAGCAGAGGACGATGACCGGAAGGGTTAATCTGTGCTCAACCAGGAATAGAGCATCACGTGGCAGATTTCAGATTTCACAGAAAGCAACTTGCCCCATCTCCGTGGGCTTTCTAGTTACGTTGGTGTCTGATGGCCGAATGGGGACTTCAGAACTGATGGACATTCATGTCAGTCGTAGCTGGTGTGGAGAACATGGCATGCATTGGTCTGGTCTTCAAAAACGGTAAGTCCTATGAAGAAACCAGCCTTTCTGAAGGGGATACATCTATCTTTTCAATGAAAAATATAAGATATAAATTAGTTTCTGTAGCTACTTTGAGAATATTGATTAGGAAGTTCTTTTTCATAAATTACCTTTTATTATAAAACTGCAACAGTGACATCCAGTGTTTAGTAAAATTAATGGCAGGTTGTCCCCAAGGACAGTTATGGACCCTAGTGATTTGGATGAAGATGTTTGCATGTATTTTTCTATGGGAAATCATACATAGAAACATGCTAAAGGTCCACAGTGGCTTTACTGATGGGCTGATTGTCATATCTCCCACCAGGTAGGTACGTGACACTGGTCGGTTGGTGTTCATATTAAACCCCGTCCTGCCCTGAAAATATGGGCGGTCACATCTACTCTGGGTTTTGATAAGGGAGTTTGCTGAATCGAGTGGGCATTTGTTTACCCTGTTTCCCTTATTTCTGCATCTTACGCTTCATGACCCCGAGAACAACGGAATCACGGCAGAGAAAACAGTTCTGTGGGCTCCCATGGGACTGACTGCATGTGGTCCATTTCATTCTCTGCAATTCTTCTTGGCCCTTCAGTGTCAAGATGGGTCGCCCAGCATTTAGAGAATTATTCTGCACTGAGAAGGAACATTAGTGTCTCACTGTACATGGATTATTATCTGGATTCGAGTCCTCCTCTCTGCACCTGTTGAAGCCCTGTCACCACCGTTCCAGACTCTGGGAGCAGAAGGGTGTTTCCCTACAGAGCGACACCAGAACTATCTGTCTAAGACGCCAGCCAGCCCAGCATTGCCTGGTAGAGTCCCGCTAGCTGTTCTGTGCGCATCTGGATGCATTCTAGGATTTTAGATTGGTATACTAGCTTTTCCAAAATCTAGTCCCAATTTATTTCTCCAGCTCTCCATTTCTTTGTGCGCAAATAACTTTCTCCTGTTTCCCCCATTTTGCCTAAATGCCAACAATACATATCTATGCTCTGAACAAATTATGCTCCATCAAATCACCAGCCCTCTGCCCATCCCATTGTCTCTTGTGGGGTCTTTTCACACTGTTTCCTTAGCTCCTACGATTCTTTCTGCTTAAGCTTCTCATTTATAAATTGGTGTAATTCATTACCAGACTTTTTTCATGAAGTTGATACAAAGGAAAAGCCAGAAAATAATATCCAAATAAATTAGTCATACAAGGGTCAAATTAAATGGACATTTAATAATGCATGATTTGTTTTATCCAAAGTGTCACAATTTGGGGCGCTGTGTAAAAAGTCAGTTGGATAGCTGAGAGCAGTTTTAAAAATTTATTTTATAAATAGCCCTTCACCATTTTAAGTTTGAAGCAACAATAGGTTCACAGGAAGTTGCACAGACAGTAGAGTGAGGTGCTTTGCACACTCCACCTGGTCTCCCTCAAGGAGTGTGCGCCATGTGACGGTGCATTATCCATGCTAGGAAGGCGGCCTAGGCACAGCATGCGTGCATAGTTTCATGTCATTTTATCACACCAATGCACTCAACATACAAAACCATTCCAGGACCACAAGATTCCTCCCCTGCTACCCCTTTAGAGCTGTTGTCTTCCTCAGCATCTCTAAATCCTGGAAACCACCAATTTTTTTCCATCTCCATAATTTTGTTATTTCAAGAATGTTATTTGAATGACATCATCGAGTATGCAAGCTTTGGCTATCCACTGAGCATAATGCCCTGAGACCCACCCAAGCAGCATCTTGCAATAGTTTGTTTCTCTTTATTGCTGAGTGGCATTCCGTGGTATGAACCTATGACCATCTTATTAACCACTCACCAAATTTTGACGTTTCAGTTTTTAGCTGTTAAAATAAAGCTGCTGTGAGGTTTTTCTGTGGACATGAGTGTTCATTTCTTTGGGATACACACCACAGAGTGCGATTGCCTGGTCACATGGGAGCTGTCTATTATTTTTAAGAACGTGCCCACCAATTTTCCAGAGTGGCTGCCAGTTTACACCCACGCCAGCAAAGTGTGGAAGATGCAGTTTCTTTGCCTCCTCACCAGCGTTTGTTCCCGCTCTGGTTTTAATGTTACTGTTCTACTAGATGCCTAGTGACAGTGCATCATTGCCCTAATAAGTGTTTCCTTAACAGCCGGTGATGTTGAACATCTTTTCAAATGCTTATTTGCCATCCATCTTCTTCAGTACAATATTCTTGTTCCCACCTTTCTATTTGGATTTTGCTTTTTCACATTGAGCTTTTGAGATGTCCTTACATATTCAAGATGTGAGTCCTTTGTCTTATATGTGGTTTGCAAATATTTTCTCTCAGTCCCTGGCTTGTTTTGTTTGTTTGTTTGTTTTCCATTCAATTCACAGAGTCTTTTGCAGAGCAATTTTGCATTTTCTTTAAATTTTGACTTTATTATCTCATGGTTATGTTTTCTGTTTATTCTCTCTGTCTTATCATTTTCTGTTTTCTTATTCTTGCCTGCTTTTGGGTTTCTTGAACACATTTTTAGATTTCCATTTTCATTTGTCTATAATGTATTTGAGTTTATGTCTCTGTATACGTTTTCAGTAGTTGCTCTAAGTGTTACATTATACACACAAAGCTTATCACCATCTATCAGGTCACACTTTCTACCAGTTTGAGTAAAATATACAGACATTATTTCTCTTTATACCCCTTTACCTTTCCTCATTTTAAATATAAGTATCTTAAATATTTCCTCTATATACATTACGAATCACATTAGACAATACTATAATTTTTGCTTCAAATATTAAAAATAATTTAGAAAACTAAAAAGGTGAATGAAAGACTCATATTTACTTTATGTTTATTCTTTCAGTTGTTCTCTCTTCTTGCCTGACGTCCCAAGATTCTTTCTTTTATCACCCCTCTTCTGTTTAGTCACAATTTTAGGGTCAGTCTGCTGTCAACAAGTGCTGAGTCTTCCTCCATCTGGGAACATCTTGGTTTCCCTACACTTCTGAAAAATATTTTCACAGGATAGAATTCTGACTCAGAATCTTTTCCTTTAAGCACTTGGAAAATGTTACACCACTTCCTTCTGGCCTCCATGGTTCCTGACATAAGATCCACAGTCATCCAAATAGTTTTTCCCAGTGGGTAAGATGCCATTTCTCTCTTTCTGATTTCAAGATCTCTTCTTGGTCTTTGTTTTTCTTAAGTTGGAAATGATGGACATTGGTGTGGTTTATCTGTTTGGCTTCACTCAGCTTCTTGAATCTGTAGGTTTATGTCTTTTGCCAAGTTTAGGACATTTTTAACCATTATTTCTTCAAACCTTTTTCAGCCCCATGCTTTCCTCCTCGCCTTCTGGGAAGCCAAAGACATGAATGGTACATCCTTTGTGATTGCCCCACAATTCCAATTTATTTTCTATTTTCAACCTATTTTCTGTCCAGCTCAGGTTGGGAGAAACAACACTGACACCTGCCTTCATTCTTGGCAGAGTTGTTGAGAAGAGGCATGCATCTAGCACAGACACAGAAGAGGGGAAACAGGGCAAACTTAACTTCCTGAATGCGGGCCTGCCTGACGTGTTGAACTGTGAGGGAGCTCACTACAGAATGACCTGCTTCACTCCAGCTCTCTCCCACCTGCCTCTCCTCTTTGGTGCACGGCCCAGGCTAGAGGCCAGGGGTGGGATAGCACAGTCAGGAGAGTTCAGACAGCAAACAAATTAACAGAGGAGATGAAAGGATATGGACAGAGACAGTAGCAGAAACACAGAGAAGCAGAGAAGGGATGGGACAAATAGGAAACATATGGAGATGAACTTCCAACCCCATCATAAAAGCAATCAATAGAGAAGAAAGAAAAGCTCCTGCTGAAAGGCAGAGGTTATGGGACCGGATGAAAAGACTAAGCACGGGCATATGTTGTTTATGAGAAACACATTTTAAATAAAAAGGTACAGATGTCTGTTGTGGCATTATACTTAAAAATACTGGTAGTTTATATAATAACTATTAATAAAAGTTACATTTATCAAAATGTCAATTATATTCATATGTCATTTTTTTATATGTCTTGTTAACATGGACTATTTGCATTAAATTTGGTTAGAAAATCACTTTTCATAAAAACTCCATTTTAAAAATCGAAGAGTCTATCTCACAGGTGACTATCAGGTTATCACAGGATTAACAGTCCTAAATATGCATGCACCTATAACGGAACTCCAAATAACTAAAATGCAAATTTCTAAAACTAAAAGAAAAAAGGATGAATTCACAAAAATAGTTGGAGATTTAAAAAACTTCTGTTCCAGTACCTGATAGAACAGGTAAACAAAAATGACAATACTTTCAACCAACTTGGTCTTTTTGAACTTTACAGAAGACTACAAACAACTACTGTATGATCAATTTTTGTTTCAAGGGCTCATGGAATATTAACTTTATAGTGAGTCATTTAACAACTCAATAAATTTCAAAATATAGAATTCACAAAGGATAGTCTCTGATCATGTTAAATTATTTTAGAAATAAATTACAACATTTTATTAAGAAATGAAGCAATAGACCTTAAATAGCCCACCAACCAAAGAAGAACTCACAAGAGGAAATATTAAATATTTTGATCCCAACAATAAACACAGCCTGTGAAAAATTTTGGATGCAGGTACAGCAGGCTTAGAAAAAAAAAATAGAGCTTTAAATGCTTACTTAAGGAAGAAGAGAGATGTAAAATGTATAAACTAAGTTCCAACTGAAGAAGCTAAAAAATGAGCAAATTAAGCCCAAAAGGATGGGAGAAAAAAGTAAGAATAAAACCAGAAATCAATGAAATGGGAAATAGAAATTTAAAAAAATATTTTACAAAACATTAAGTATTGCAAAATTATAAAGTTGATTAACTCCAAGCAAGATTGATCAAGACAAATAGAAAATGCAAATTATAAACATCAGAAAATAAAAAAGCAAATTTCCAGAAATCACATAGCCTTAAACAACATGATGACACTATAAAAAATTATGACAATAAATTGGGAAAAATTAGATGAAATGGGCAATGTCCTTGAAAAAAATAATTTATCAAAACTGATTCAAGAAAGAATAGAAAAATCTGAGTAGCTGTACCTATTAAAGAAATTGAATTCATAAGGGTAAGCTGGGATGAAGTGAGAGAGTAGCACTGACATATATACACTACCAAATGTAAAATAGATGGCTAGTGGGAAGCAGCCACATAGCACAGGGAGATCAGCTCGGCGCTTTGTGACCACCTAGAGGGGTGGGATAGGGATGGTGGGAGGGAGACGCAAGAGGGAGGGGATATGGGGATATATGTATATATGTATATATATAGCTGATTCACTTTGTTATAAAGCAGAAACTAACACAACATTGTAAAGCAATTATACTCCAATAAAGATGTAAAAAAAATAATGATACAATAAAAAAAAAGATAAAGAAATTGAATTCATAGTCACAAAAACTTTCCACAATAGTCCAAGCCCAAATGGCTTCCTTGGTAGATTCTACCAAAAAATATAAGAAATAATGCCAAACTCTGTCAAAAAAATATAGTACTCCCCAACTAGTTGTATGAGACTAAGATAATCCTGATATCAAAACTGGATAAAAATACTACAAGAAAAAAATTCACCAAACATATGAGCAATAATTTATAGCAAAATATTAGCACATTGAATGTAGTTCTGTATAAAAAGGTAACATCATGAGCAGGTGAGTTTTGACCAAGAAATGCAAAGTTTGTTTAGCATTGAAAATTATCAATATAATTCACCATGTTAACACACTACAGGAGAAAAACTCCATGATTACCTCAATAGATGTAGAAAAAGCTTTTAGCAAAATTCAACACCCCTCATGATAAAACATCTTAGCACCTCTCTCAGTCTAAAAAAGAGAATCTTCACAGACTGCAGCTAGCATCTTTCTTGAAGGTGAAACATGGATGGTGTTCCCATAATATCAGAAACCAGACAGGATGATTCACCCTCACCATTTCATTCACAATGGTACAGGAAGTCCTAGCCAATGAAATAAGCAAGTAGTAAATTAAAACATAGACTTGGAAAATGAGTAGAACTGTCATTATTCAGAGAAGACATATTTGTGTATACAGAAAACTTTCCTGAATCTAGTAAAAATAAACTACAGACACTCATAAATTAATTTACTGAGATCATAGACTACAAAGTCAATTTATAAAAATCAATTATATTTCTATATACTAGCAAATATTTAGAAAATAAAAAGTTTAAAAACATACCTCTTTTGTAGCATAAAAATGGATAACTAGAATTACTCTAAATACCTGGCTAAGAGGAATTAGAGACCCAAATAAATGAAGAGGTACACTATGTTCATAGTTTGCAGGAATAAATATTTATTCTTATAAATAGTTCAGAACTAATAAGTACTTTTAAGACATCAATTCTCCCCAATTTGATCTATAGATTCAAAGTATTCCCAACCCTAATCCTTGCAGATTTTTCTGAGAAGTTGACAAGGTGAATGTAAAGTACGTATGGAAATACAAATAATCTGGAATAGTATAAATAGTATTCATGGAAAGGAGCAGCAAAATCACAGGACTTGTCCTACTGTCGTAACCACAGCAGTGTGGTTTTGTTATAAGGACAGACACACAGGTCAGCAGAACAGAGTCAAGACAACAACCACACACACATATAGCCAATTGATTTTTGACAAAAGTGCTAAAGTGATTCAGTGGAAATGGTCTTTTAAACAAAGGGTGCCAGGCTACTACATACATGTATGGAATAAAAAATTAACTTGGACCCCTAACTCACTCCATGTATAAAAAAAATGTGAAATGGATCAGAAACTTAAACATACATTTGAGAACCAAAAGGCTTCCCGAAAAACACAGCACAACTTTAGTTTAGGCAAATATTTCTAGGATACACATACATACACACATGCACACACAAATAACTATTAAAATGGATAATTTCATCTTCATCAAAATTTAACGCGTCTGCTCTTCACCACTAATAAAGGAATAGGCAATCCACAGACTCAGAATAAAATATCTGTGACACACTTATCTGACCAAGACTTGAATCCCCGCTTTTCCGAATCTGCTTCGCGCCACTTCGCTATTATGAGAGACCTGCGTTAGTGCCTGTTTTTGCTAAATGAAAGAAATTGAAAGAGGATTTTCACTTTTATGAAAAAAGGCAGAAATTTTAAATGGCATTCAGCATTTGTTTTGCAGGCATCGTTACAGAGGCAGCGCCGAGAGGGGCCCTGCCAAGCTCCTTCTCTGGGAACCACCCTTGGCATCTCAGCATCTAGCTGCCATAGTTTTCACCTGTGTCTGTGAGCATCTGTGTTTTACCTTCCTCTATTCTGTGCATCTGTTAGCAATATATATCCTAAGGTAACTGTTTCTTCATGTTAGGCCATTTCAACTTAGGAAAGGTTTCATATGAACGCTCTACTTTCAGACAGCAGGGGAAACTTGTATCTAAAAAACTGCACGTCAATAAAAGAAAGCCCTATAAATAGAAAATGGGCAAGTTACTTGAACAGGACTTCACAAGAAAATGTACAAAAAGCCAGTAAGTAAATGAGAAAGTACAAATTAAAACCACAATGAAATAACATCTCATGTTTACTAGAATGGCTAAAGTCAAAATTACAGGAAATATCAAATGTTGACGAGGACAGGAGCAGAGGGAATTCTCATGTATTGCCCTTGAGATGGTAAATTACTTTGGAAACTCTACCACAGTTTCCTATAAAATTACACACTCATCTCACCTAAGACCTTGCAATCCCACTCCTAGGGTTTATTCAAGAGAAGTAAAAACGTACGTCCAGAAAAAGACTTGAATACAAATGTCCACAGAAGACTTATTCACAATAGCCTCAAACTGGAAAGAACCTACATGTCCATCAGGGTAGCTGATAAGCCAATTGTAGTCTTTCCGTACAGTGGAATTCTAATTAGTAATAAAGAGGGATGGCAATACAGATATATGCAATCACACATGTGAGTTTTCAAAACACTTTGATAAGCAAAGAAGCCAAGCACATAAGAGATCATATTGCATGAATCTGTTTTATGAAGCAGTACAACAAGCGGAACTAACTTGCCGTGATGAAATCAGATAAAGTGCTTCTGGAGGGGGTATTGGATGGAAAAGGGCATGAAAAATCTTTTTTGGCTTGACAGAAATGTTCTGTATTTTGTTTTCTGTGGCGTGTATATTTGTCAAAACTGACCAAACAGAACATTTGTGTGTTTTATTGCATGTAAGTCACACCTAAATAAACAATCCCTTAAAAAGAAGTAATCTAAATGGCTCCTACACACAAGTTTGCATTCCCATCGTGGCAACAAGGGAAGCATCTTATGGTTAGAATGAAGCTGCGCACGGCTGCTTTAGGAGAAAGGGACCACCACGAGCTCATTGTCTTTGGATCTGAAGCCCCATCACCTCCTTCTGCCTGTGCTCGTGCTGGCTCACCCATGTCAGGGGGCAGGACTCAGGATGAGTTTCAAAGGAACTGAGTTCAAAATGGAAAAAATACACCAAAATACTAACAATGTAGTAGAAATCTTGGGCTTACATTTTCTAGAATCTTCCATATTCAGTTTATAATAATATACATCTATTCATTATCTGTTTCACCTAATTCATTCTCAATTTTTTTCATCTCTAATAGATGATGATGATAATAGCAAAACCCTCAAAGGTTCTTTTTAAATTGCAGATGCTTTTATTCCTATAAAGCAAAGGTCCTCAACCAGGGGTAATTTTACCACATGGGGACTTTTGCCAATATCTGACACGTTTTTGGTTGTCACAACTGGGCTAAGGGATGTGTGCTCCTGGCACCTAGTGGGTAGAGGCCAGGGACACCACAAAATATCCAAAAGGCACAAGACAGATCCCTTTCCCACAACAAAGAATTAAGCTGCAGGTTCACTTTAATTCTTAACTCTTTAATTCATCAGCATGGAAAGCTGTGATTATTAATAAGGACTTTACCTGACTTTCCCTCCCCCTGTAACCAATCCAGTTCTCAAATAAACCTCTTTCGTGCCATTGATCTATGATGGCGAATTTTTGATAGAGACTAAATTACTATATTGAAGAATCAGTTTCAGAACTATTCTATTCCTTTAAATAAAAGTTACTTGTAACTCACTTTTTAAAAAGTATCACTTTTTCAGTGTTTTAATTTCCAGTAGTGAATTGGTTAGTTATCATGTCTTTGGGAAGCTGCAAACACCATGAGAGTTGGGCTTGCATTATTGAATTTTGTATCCTGGTATATAGTTTGCAATTATCAGATGTTAAATTGTTTAAAAGATCTTTACAAAAATTTTTAAACACTTTACCTTTCAATTTTTCCAGGTAAATTTTAAAATTTTGTTGCATAGCAATATCAAGAATTAACACAAAGCCAAGTGTGTTTAAGTAATTCAATAAATGGATTTTTTATTCTAGATTTAAAACTCATGCAGGATTTATGTGAAAATGAACAAATCTAAAAAGCTCGAGTGCATTTATCCTAAGCATTTTAAACATTTTCTCTCTGAGAGTTTATCCATTTGCTTAGGAAACATTTTGGCCTTATAGATAATACAAGGCTAAGTTAGTTTCTAAGTAATCATTAATTATCATTATTCTCCAAATAAATGTTACATTTGATTATGAGATAAATTTTAAGTATTTCTATCTGGTTTTATTAATAAAGTCATTCAGCTGGATGCATTTTATTTTGCTTTTGAAACTCACTAGATTATTGTTAAATCATATGCATAGTTAGAGTAGCCTTTACAGAAAGAAATTCTCAAGTGCTAATAATTAGTTGGAGAAATACTCCTCAAAGGAGAATTTGCATGCAAATGGGATAAACTGTTCCCCAGATTCATTATGGAATGTGGATACAGCTTTGGCTTTCCTACTTGCTTACTGGAGTCTCCCAGGTCTCTCTCCCCATCGGAGGGTCCCCGGGTCCCAAATCAGGCCCAGAGTCCTGTCAAGATCGGGTCTCGTCAATCTGCGGGTGCTGTTTCTCGTTCTGCCACCAGGTGTCGCTTCTTAAATGGAAAATTTTGTTCAGGGTTTTGCTGATTTCTTGAGTCCAGATTCTTAACCCTGGCTATAAAGTGAATCAAGACACGTGATCCCACTCTTGTAATGGTAAGCTTGGCCGAGCATACACCCCATCTAGGATCCAAAATCTATAGATCCTCTTTAAATTTATTTATTTATTCATGGCTGTGTTGGGTCTTCGTTTCTGTGCGAGGGCTTTCTCTAGTTGTGGCAAGCGGGGGCCACTCTTCATCGTGGTGCGCGGGCCTCTCACTGTCGCGGCCTCTCCTGTTGCGGAACACAGGATCCAGACGCGCAGGCTCAGTAATTGTGGTTCACGGGCCCAGTCGCTCCGCGGCATGTGGGATCCTCCCAGACCAGAGCTCGAACCCGTGTCCCTCGCATTGGCAGGCAGATTCCCAACCACTGTGCCACCAGGGAAGCCCTACAGATCCTCTTTGATTAGCTCTTTCATTTCATATACCAGCAGTGCGGGGACGGGACCTAGTCCAAACCTGCCGTCTTGTTAATCTAATGGTTAACAGTTAATCTAGTTGATCTAACAGCCCTAGACTAACTGTCCCCTTTGGGACAGTCATTGATACCCAAGAGGTGGGGCAGCTTTTCTTCAAAACCATCAAAATAAGAAGAGTCTATCTGGTACTCTGAAGCTTTCCCGGGACGTTCCGCAGGGACCTGTGCTCTGAGGGGAGGTGAGTCCAGTGATTCTGAAGCTCCTAGCTTAACCTTAAATTAGAAAGCGAGCGCTGGCCATTCAAGGTGAGATCGTATGTCCCTGCTACCGAGGAGGAGCTCTGCCGGCTGCTCTTCCTGACACACAGGACGGGCTCGGCTGGGCCCTTTCTCCCGTCAGGCACACTTGTACAGCACTGTGTCCCACACCACTCACGTTTCTGTGGAAATGGATCAAAGGGATTTGAGCCACTGTAGACACCCTTTTGGAGATGTTGACATAAGGCAGAAGATGTGACACGACACATCTACGTTGTGCGATTCAACCAAGACCAAACAAACGAGAGCAGGCAAAGGCCGCTTATTCAGAGCTGCTACGGCACAGAAGGTGGCAGCCTCACTTGGTCTGGCAGAGTCTCCAAGTCTCCAGAAATTTGCCGTCACAGATCAATGGCACAAAAAAAGTTTATGTGAGACACCTGCCTGTCTCCAAGGCAGGAGGAGGGGTGGGAACATACTTATAGTGGAGAAAGGTAAGGCTTCTGGTATTTGCTGCCCCCCGACGGAGGTTGAGGTGGGGCAGGTGCCGTGCGCTCTCTGGAAGGGCTTCCTCAGGACTGGTGTCTCTGGCTGGTCCTCGGGGGAAGCGGGGACAGACTCAGGGCAGCCGTCAGTGACGATCCAGTCCTGGCCGCTTAGTCGACTGTCACCGGGTTGTTGTTGGGCTTCCTGGACTGGCTGCAGGACCACGTGTGACCTCCGCAGGCTGGGCCCTGGGCCATGACTGCAGAGGACGGGCTGGTCAGAGGAGCCCCTGGGCAGGTGACTGTAGGTGCGGGGCTGGTGAGCTGCAGGTTCTAAGTCAGAGTTGTGCTCTTGTATATGGTTTGGTCTTTGTATATTCGATCTCTCAAAGTACTACCGTCTTAGTAAAAAATAGAAATTTAAAAGGTGGCTAATATATATGATTCCTTAAGCAAAAGCTCAGTCATTATTATTTTGATTTTATTTTGCATTTTACTTTTAAAAATGAAGTCTTTTCATTTTGAGAACGAATTCAAGAAAAATATTAATCCTTAAATCCTATAAGTTGCACTTAACCATAATTAATCATAGAAATAATAAAGTCAACCTTTTTTAAAAAGCCAGTTACTATCCGAATGAACAAAGAGCACACATTAACTCTTCTCCCGTTGAGTTCTTTCTTTACTGATCAACTTTTCATGACAACGTTTTCATATACTTTATATACTTTAAATCCCTTCCGGTTGTATGTTGTAGCGTGACCTGGCAAGCGAAGGAGTTTGAGCGTACTATTACATTTTCAAGACTAATAACTTTGCCATAAAACCAATGTACAAAAGCATCTAAGTTTGTTTTCAATGGAGAAAACTTAAAAAGCAAAGGTGTTTGCCATCCCTAACAGTAGATCGGAGGATGCTGGAGTGGAAGAAACATGAACGGTGGCTTCTCTGATAAAAATGTCTGCAGTACGGAAGTGCAGAAATCAAAACCACAGGCTGTCACAGGAGACCCTCTCCCACAGCTGCAGCTATGAAGCAAAAGAGGGGCGACCTTCAGGGTGCCCATTAGCGGTGATGACTTTCAGTCTCTGCTGACTCTCCGGGACTGGAAGTGGGAGTCTCAGGGGAAAGCCTCCCTGGCCCTCACCCCCAGCCCCGGAGCCACTTCTGCCAGGTTGGATGCTTCCTTCTGACTTTCAAAAATAACACTATTGGAATTTCACCATGTCTGCTGCCCACCAGTTTGTGTTCTTCCCGCCTCTGACCCCCCAAATGTCATTGCCATTGTTTCTCACCTTTGACACACACGATGACTTTTCTTCCCATAAAGGTTCAAAGTTGTCATTGTGTCCCACACGTCCCTGAATATGTGCCTCAGCTCCTTCCCATGATTCTGGGCAAGGCACAAACATGGCTTTGAACTGAGTCATTGCTTCCTCGACTGATTAGGACAAATGGTTATCAATGCAGTATGAACGTACTAATTACCCGACTGCATTTTTACCTTTGAGCCCGGGAGACACCTAATGAATCCTCCCCTGCTTCGGTGGGCTCTCATGGACCAACGTGGTGGGTGGAGCCAGCAATTGTGCTTACCTCTGTTCACCCCACTCAGGGGATACTCCCCACCTAAGGTCAGTCACAGTCACTAGATCCCAATTTGCTACCTGAAAGCAGAATGTGAACAAGATCGGTCCTGGGTACAAGTGCAGCATCTCCTGTGAGGTCATCCTCTCCCCTCCCAGTTCTGTCTTCCCATTTCCCAACCCTCCATGCCCTCCGATAGCGCTGCTTCAGGCAATTTGTCCTCCAGATTCTTCCTTTATTAATGCTTGTATTAGGTGAGTTAGAACCCATTCTCTCCAGTATTCTTCTGAATAATCAGTGATGGAGATAATCAATTGCTTTACCTCGTGAAGACTTAACTCAGGATTTATATGCTAATTGTTAGCTAGCTAATCTTTGAAATCACTTAAATAAGGTTTGCAAATGGAAGCTATTCAGACAACTGTCTCTGTTAGGAATGGTAAGGCTGAGGCTAACTCACTTTAAAGCTATTTGTCCCCAAAGAACCATTTATTTTATATTTATGCCCTCTCCAGAAGCCTTATGAACTGAGTTCACACATCTTTCTTTTATCCATACTATCGCGCGATGAAGCGGAACACCCGGGGGTAGAAAGACGAGGAGGACCACCTGGTGGGGCACATTTTCATATACTGTGGACAGCGCCATCTACACCACAATCACCCTTTCTACCATTCTTTTACTGTCGATACTGCTCTTTGTGTATAATTTTGTCAGTACTCTCTGCACATATGAGATCTCCTTTCTTTGTTCCTCCATTTATGTGTTTCCATTTTTAGTTATATTCATGAGTTGATGGTTTGTGGCTTATAGCTGCGACAGTTTTGTAAGCTTTTTGAGGTCAAACACTATGTCACATGCCTCCCAATCTCCTTTATGGCTCCCCCAGCAGTGATGTCTTACTCACAGGAAGTATTCAGTAAACATCCTGTGGCTGATGAGCACGGAACAGAACAACTCTCTCAGGATCCACATAAAATCCTCTTGAGCCATCAGCCGGTGATTTCCACTGTCTTATACAATCATAAACTTAGCAATATTGATGCAAGATATCTTTTCCTTTTAAACAAGAGAACGCTAAAATGAAAATTTTTCTGCAAAGGAATTGTGTTTCAAGGATCTGATGGACATGGTTTTAGAAATGCCAGTAACATATCAGTAAATAATTTGATCATTGAGTTCAGGGACTAGAAAAGAACTGATAATGAAATGTTTATTTTTCTTGTGATTTTACACCTAGTTTCAGCTCTCATGCATGGATTTGAAATTAAATACGTGAGTGATACATCCCATCTTTACAGAAAGCTATTGCAGTCTGATTGGAAATGGAAGGAGACAGAGAGAGATGGGCAGGTTGTCAAAGGCAGGTTCTCTCATCCCGTCCTGACTGAGCACTGTGACAGCTGGAGTTCTAAAGCAGTGGGCAGACAAAACGGAGATTTTAGGAGACTTTGAAAAGATCCTGCCTAGAGCAAAAAATTGTTCGATGATGTGAGAATAGTCTTCAAGGAACCTCTTAAAGAACAGCAGATATGCCATCAGCTTCCTCAGTTTGTAGAGTCACAGATGCGATCTAACTTAGTGAAGGTGAAACTTTATGGAAATAATTAGAAAAGCACGTGGGAGTATTTGATATTTCCATCTTTTCAGAAAATAGCCTCGAAAAGGTGTCAAGTCAAAGTATTGAATATTCATAACACTCACACATGCTTAATTCAGTTTTTCTCACAACTTCAAGAGTACTCTTTAAGTACTCTTTAACCTGCGTCTCCATTATGTCATGATCATTCCCCTCTTCTGATTTTTTTCACTGCCGGGTCTGCATTTCTAACCTCTGACCTGCTGCACGTGGCTGCTGCTTGTCCCTGGTTCCCCGCAACTGGGCAAACGTCCCCTCCAGGGATGCCCATCCCAGCCAGCATTGAATTTCTTCAAGATAATTTGAAAAAATCTAACGTTCTCATGTTTTCAGGGCACCATGATGTCAGACTGTCGGTGTTAGATGAGCCTTTTTCAAGCTTCTCTTTATAGGATAAACAAAATGCCTGTGCGTGCACGCACACACACAAGCACACACACACACGGAGTTCTGGCTGTGGCAAACAACATGCCTGCTAAGAACAAACAGAAAATCCAGATAGTGTACAAAAGTGAAACATTTCTTAGAAAGCAATGAGATCTTTTAGGGCAACCAGGTCTTGAGGGCCGAAGTTATAAAAGAGAACTACACAGAGGTAAGTTGGTGTTATAAAACCTGCTCTTCACACCCGGCCTCTTGCTGAGTCATGGCTCTGTGTAGAGAGGCTTCTAAGAAGTAAACAAGTCTGTGGAGCCTAGGGAAGTTTCCTAGGCTGCAGAAATAAAATTGGAGTTGGGACTCCCCAGGCAGCCAGGACTCAGAGGCCCCCATCCAGGTGAGAAGGGAGGGCAGAGCTGTGACTGTGTCCGGGGGGTTGAATCTCAAGCAAGTGCTTAATACTGAAGCTGAACTGAGCTAGTCCACGGAGGGCTGGATATGCTCACAAAGCTAGGGACTCTGTGTTTGAGGTCAGGTATGGGGGGTGGGTGTGTGGGGATCCACTAACATTGCCGGCTCTGAGGAAGAATCCCACAGGTGTGTCACATGCGTAGATGGAGATCAACACAGAGGAAACACAGAGGAAACTATGAGTGACTACTGCTCCACAAATAATGTCAGCCCTATATTTTTCGGATTTAAATAAATACCCACAATATAATGTGCATATATCACTAACGAGCTAATAAAAGAAAAAAGAAAAAATGGAAAATAAAATAAAAAATTAACTAATGCAAAAGAAGGGCAGAAAAACAAATTTAAAACACGTGACATAAATACAAAAAATAAGATCATTAAGTCGAAACCAAATATTCCAGTAACTGTATTAAATGCAAATGGATTAAACTATCCAATTAAAAGACAAACATTATCAGGCTGAATAAAAGTCAGCACATGCTACTAACAAGCAACATGCCTTAAATATAGAGACATAGCAAGTTGAAAATAAAACTATGAAAAAATATAGACCATGTGAACCCTAACCAAAATAAAGCAAGGGTGTGTTATTAATATCAGACTTCAAGGCAAGGAATGATTTTGAAGATTAAGAGGACATTTCATGACAAGAAGTTCAGCCCACCAGGAAGATGTCACAATTTTAAATGTGTATACATATACATATTGTACCATAACTTCAATATACATGAAGCGAAGTTGAGACACTAAAACAAAAAATAGACAACCTACAAATATAGTAGGAGACTTTTATACAACTCTGTCAATGACCAATAAAACCAGCAAATTTTCAATAAAGTGTAGATGATCTGAAAGCTCTTAAATTTTTGCCCTAATTTATATTATGTACACACGAGTATCTACACACATATACACACCACACACTGTGCCTGACAGCAGTCTGCTGAGCCCTGAGTAGTGAGTTCTTGCCTCTGCTCACCAGACCCACGCCCTCTGGTATGCTGACTTTGTAGCAGGGTAGAGTCTCAGGCCCCTCATGTCTTTGACAAGAACATGACTGACACTGGAAAACAAGGTATTAGAAAACCTGAGTAGTTCAAGAACTGAAATAAATTGAAAAGGGTTTTCCAAGAATATAACTCCTACTTGCAATATGGTTAGTGGCTCCCCAGTGCTACTCTGCTCCATATAATGGATCAAGTATGTTTCTAAGGCATTGCTCCATCAGAGAAATATTTCTAAGGCATTGCTCTGCACATATGCGTGTGGTGGATTGGACCACTGCTCCCGGTTCTTCATGCTCACCCTGTATGCATGTCCTTTGACGTGTGACTTTGCATCATCCCCCTCTAGAGTAGAATATGTTTTCCACCCCACTGATGTTGGACTCTGCCATGTGACTTGTTTTGGTCAGTGGAAGCGAACAGAAGTTACATATGTGAGTTTACAGCTAAGGCCTTAAGAGGTACTGTATATTTTTCTTATCTCACCTAGTCTTTGGACCCCTCCATTAAAAGGGCAGTTAGCTGCTAGTCACCTAAGTAAATCTACCTTTACTTCTGGAGCCAAGACTTGCAAATCAAGCTGAGCCCAGGAGTTACATCTGACTTGAAGGCCCAATTAATTAAATAAACATCTGTTGTTGTATGTCATTGATATTCTGGAGATGTTTTGGAGGCAGCACACACTTTATAATACAGCATTTCTACACTCATAAAATTCGATGGGATTCCTCTAGCCTGAAGAATGAAGATCACAAGAGTTATGTTCAGTGGACTCCATAATTTTGCCCTACCTGTCTATTCAGGTTTATCTTTTTCAATTCCTTTTCATTAACCTAGGCTTTTACTAAGACTGCTCTATAGTTTAGTCGATGAGAGATTACCACCTAAAATATCTTTACATGGCCAAGTCCAACATACCTTTCCTTATGGCATGTCCCATAAAACTCCATCTATGCCAACAGGCTATCTCCTTCTTGATAGAGCTTTTTATTAAGAATTACTTTGCTCTAATCAGAATTCATAGCTTTAAATCTACCAATACAAGATTTTAGTATCATCATCTACCTCATAAAAGGCTGTCTTGATAAATGCCTTTAAATGCATTGGTGACAGAAATTGTGCTCTTCTCATGCGAGGATATTTGACAGTATATTACCATAGTGTTTTACACAGTGTGGCAAGCTCATCGGATTGAATTGAATTACTGAGGGAAAATATTATGGAAAATACTATGCAAAAATAAATAGGATGGAGCAAAAATAGGGGTGGTTGAGTAAACAATTAACCCTCCATAAATGTGACTTGTTATAATTTTTCTCAGAATTAGTCATACATAGCAGATGGAAGTTGATCAGAACATAGTAATCCTCTGCTATAATTGACAAAGTCAGAATCTGGAGCTAAGGAATATGTATAGGCAAGAGCAACAGACTGTTCAGAATCATTCCAAGTAATCAGTAGCTACAAACTGGGCATACTGGGGTAGTTGTTATCTATACATGTAATATCTGATCCCAAGGTAGGGACTCTGGTGCCCCAGCCAACTACCCACCCTTTGACAACATGAAAGAAACTCTCATGTTTTAGACAATTTGCCTCATTCAATTAGCAAAACTATCTATATTTTTTAAAAAATGTTTAAGCTTACTTAGTACATTCAAGTTTTGGAATTGTGGTGAAACTGAGGTTGCTTCTCTGTCTCCTCTCAATGGCCACAGAACTGCAACGTTCCTACAGTGTGACCCACTTAACAGCTTTGTTGATTAGCCCAGAAGTGGGAAGCTGGGTCTGAGATAGGTTATTCTTTCTTTTTTTTTTTTTTCCTGGGTGATTAGATCATAGAACTTGTGAGGTATTTTCAAGACCAATTATTTCCACCACGAATGCTGGAAACCAGGAAAGAGCTGGTCAAGAGCAAACAACACGGATAAACAGAAACGCACGGAAACAGAAGATGGGCAGGTCAGACTTGCTAGGTCCCTGCAGGCTCCAGCTCTGTTGCTGTCATCGGTGTCTCTAAGGCAACTTCCGAGCCTCACTATAACCTCTTTCCCTGACGTTTGTACCAGTTAAGTTTCTCATGATCTTCAAGCCAAAAAAGTCCTACACTTTCAAAGATATTAAAATGACACATTTTCAGAGCTGGTGGTTGTTTCCTTAGATTTAAGCAATTATTCAGCAGATTAGACAGCAGTGTAGGCAGAGCTGATTCGGCCAAAAATGTTTCTTTTCTCTGGAAACATCCTTCTCAGCACTCAGAAACACACATGGCACTTGCCTCTGCCCATGTAGGGCTCACGACCACAGGGCAAAGCATGGCTGCTGCCTTGCAGGAAACGATTCAGAATTCCAAGGCTATGAAAAAAAGTGTTAAAAGGTACACAAGGGACTTTCAACCACACTGATATTGAGAAGAAAGATAGCTCCGTATTGGATGAAAATACAAAATGGTAGATTGCTTGAGAGCATTCTAATGAAGTAGCAGTATAGAGGCAATATCAGTAGAGCTTTTACCTATTTATTTTCTATTCTTTTGTCTTTGATGCTAATTACTTAAAGTGGACAGATCACCCTCACTCCCCTCCCTGTGCTTTTAGGAAAATCATCTACAGCTGCAGACATTTAGTGGTCTTTTGCCTTATGTTTGGGAAGAAGACTCAACCCAAGAGAACTTACACTCAGTCTCCTACTGTTCAAAATGCAGCCTCGGGGTAATTTTGATAATCATGAAAACATTGTCCCTGGCATTTGAATCCAGCTACACACCTCTGAAACAACTTAATTTTACTCCAGTTCATCTGTAGCCTTCTTCAGAACCGCATATGTTTGCATATTTATTCCCATTAAATTGCAGAAATAAACTCCCAATGTTTTGAGCTACTGAGATTCTAAGGGTGATCTGCTACAGCACCTAGCACCATCTTCACTAACGCACGTCAAATGCATTAGGATCCCAGTAAAAGTCAGCCCTTATCTGTGACACACACAGAGTTCTACAAGTGTTACCTGAATACTTACTCTGCGTCAAAAATAAGATACGGAGACTGCCTTGTAGAGATCAAAATCTGTTGCATTCGAGCTCAATCAATGATAGTCCTTTTTTCTGGCTAATCTCTCATGGGTCCAGTAATTTTCTTTGGCAATAAGGCTATTTACCTTTTGTTATCAATCATTACCAAAGATATTATAAAAGGTTTTATTTTTCTAAATAATATTTAAACAGTGTCTTCACAGGGAAACTTCCATATCCCTGGACTGTGCTCTCTTTTAGGTGATACAGGAAGTTATTCTAGCTCTCCAAGTCGTGCTTCTGTATCTAAATTTACTTTAGGCAGCCATAATTACAACTAAGTATACCAATGCTTTACTGTGACTGCCACAGGACTTACTGTTCTGGGCTAAACTGCTTACGTCTGTTTATGTCCACGCCACTATAAATCAATCCAAACAAACCCCATTCTGTTAACACTCCCACCTGCCAACCCACACTCACCGTTTACCAACAGTAAAGACTCTGCATCATTCTATTAATAAGTGAAGGAAACATTTTGTTTCTTTTCTCACGCAGCAGGAAGCCATTCACCATGCTTGCTAGATTCTATTTAGCAAATAAATGTTTGGTGAAGGGTTTAGCAGACTGTCAGGTCTCTAAATTCTAGGACTGAACAACTCTAATCAGCACTCTTGTTCTACATTTTTGTTTTACTCATTTGTGTAACACATTCAATAGAAAAACTTCTTAATTGACTGATCAGGGACAAATCAATCAGGTTCTCAGTTTTGCCTTCTCTGGCAGTTGGCTGACTGCAAAGAAACAGAGTCAAATCTCAGGTCACACCACACAGAGAACTAGAAGAAAGTGTTAGCAAAGATCATTGGGGGGCAATCACCTTGAGAAGGAAATTGGTTTGAGTATATAAACAAGGGCAGATCAATTAAGAATATAAGGACTTTGTGGTCATTGTATAAGATGTCGAGGTCTTTAGATACCCTGATCACACTTATCTCCAGATCCCTGACAAGTTATCAGCTGTGTATCACTAATGGCCAAAACCAAGCATTGACCGGTGTTTAAAAAGTAGAAATGTCACCAAATAATGGGTTGGGGGCAAGGATATGTCATGTGACCTCATACCTCGAAGGCTAAATGATAGAGGCTTACATTTTCGAAGATTAATACAAAGTAACTACAGTATCTATCTGGTTGGAGTTCTGGAAGTGCATGGAAACACTGAAGCATTATTTGAAGCTGTGGATTTTCACATTACTTTCCAAGTTGCACTAATATTATTTAACCATTTTCATATTACAAAGTAACCCTCAGCTTATGATTACTACATAGGTTTAAAGACTCTCTGCTATCTAATAGAGGACTTCTCAATGTCACTAAATTCTAAAGTCACCAAAACTGCTGGCAAAAAAAAAAAAAGTTGTGACTGACTTTGGAGCTTAAGAACATACCACTGTCAATCAGCAACCAAGAGGCAAAGAATAACTTATCATTTTAACAGCATCCTAAAATTACGTTGCCACAATTTAGCTTTGAGTAATAGCTGGTAGGATATATTATACTATGAGAGAAACAACAGCAAATTACATGTTAATAATGCTGATTCATGTGAAGATTTTTTCATGATCTCCAAATTTAATTGAAAATATCCTTTTAAGGGTGCTTCAAATGTGAGTCATTTTTAACAAAAAATTACAAGTAATCAAAATGCATTTATTATTTGCATGCATGTCCCATATGGTTACATTTAGAAATCAGCTTCTGACCCATATATATGCAATATAAAATTTCATATTGCTTTTTTTATTAGAATAATTGGTGATAATTATCTGAGCTCTCTAAGCATTCTCTTAATGACAAGCAAGAACAGATTAAAATAAGAAAGGGAGGTGGAGAGATAGGTTAATTCAATGTTGAATTAGCTCTTCTGAGCGCCCCTACCCATGGTGGTCCCTAACCATGAGGGGCCCCCACCCAGGGTCCTTTTGTTTCAGGTAGAAGCAAATTTAAATCCTTCTTTGAGAATGATAATGTTTTTCTATGCCTTAAATTATCCCCTGAAGTTTCATTTACAATGTAGATCATGCAATCGAAAAATAACAAGGCATGTAAGGAATTATCACAATATTGAAAGTCAAAAAATAAAATGGTAGACAATAGCAATAAACTGACAGGAGATCCAAATCATGAAATGATCAGACTTCATTATACCTATGCTTAATATATTCAAGGAAATAAAAGATTGAAACTTTCAGAAATGAACTGAAAATAAACCAAAAAAGAAGAACCAAATAGAAATCTAAAACTGAAAAACAATAACTTAAAATATGGTCTTGGTGAGGTGTTTTATAGCTGATTAGATACAGCTGAAAGAGAATTACTGAATTGGAGGCTAGTTAGAAGAAAATCCAGCATCAAACATGGAGAGACAATAGGATGGAAAATACAGTACAGTGTATAGGATACATGACGTGGAGGTGTGATGTTGTTGTCTAAGATGGAAGTGAATAAATGAATCACTGTAGAGCCACACAGTGGAAATTCATATAGTAATACAGATGAATTAGAGGTGCTTTGAATCTGACCTAATACAGTGTTACACAAGAGAGGCAAAGCATAAATAGATACAACTGCCACGCCAAGTGAAGTAAGCCAGACAGAGACAAATATCACATGATATCGCTTACGAGTGGAATATAAAAAATGGTACAAATGGACTTATTTACAAAGCAGAAACAGACTCACAGGTGTAGAAAACAAACTTATGGCTACCAATGGGAAAGGGGGGAGGGATAAATTGGGAGATTGGGATTGACATTTATACACTACTGTATATAAAATAGATAATCAACAAAGACCTACTGTGTAGCACAGGGAACTCTACTCAATACTCTGTAATGGCCTATATGGGAAAAGAATCTTAAAAAGAGTGGATATATGTATGACTGATTCACTTTGCCATACACCTGAAACTAACACAACATTGTAAATCAACTCTACTCCAATAAAATTAAAAAAAAATACAACTGCATAATTCCCTTCGAATAAGGTCAAACATGAAAACAGATAACACATCTATATATTTTTAGGGCTGTGTGCTTAGTTAAAAAGTTTGTTTCAATGCAAGAAGTGATTACTATTAAAATCATAATTATGGTTTCCTTTCAGGGAATATGAGAGGGCAGTGATTAAGAGAAGGATCCAGGGGGTCTTCTGAGTTGCTAGTAATTTTTGTTTCTTTTTTTTTCTTTCTTTCTAGATGGTGGTTACACTGATGTATTTGCTGTCTGTAATTTATTACATTGTCTATCTCTGGTGTGTGTTTTGTATTTCTCAATAAAAGTATTTTTTAAGTATTAAAACATAAGGAACTAGAAACTATTAAATGTTGAAAACATTTTCTTCCAGTTTTCTATTTTTCTTTTGAATTTTCTTAGTATATTTTTGTTTTTCAATTTATGCTTACCGTTTTTCTTTATAATCAACTTTAAAAAAAAACTGAATTTACTGACTTTTTTTTTTGCACTTTGATTCCAAATTATTGTCAGCAAGCCATGTACTCTATTTTTGGAATTTCTTTTTTTTTAATTTTATTTGTAAGTGAATTCATAAAATAGCATCACACTGTTTTACTACTTCCACTATGTTAGAGAGTAGTGGGATTAGGTACCTTTTGTTGCTTTTGATTTAGGAATTCCTCCAGTTCTTTGCCATTAAGTAAGACTTCCGCTTTAAGACTGAGATACAAAGGTCTATTAAGATGTTAAGAAAGTATTCAATTTTCATTTCACTGGATGTTTTAAACAAATATAAGTGTTGAAATTTAATGAAGTTTATTTCATCATCTGTGGAAATAAGTCAATGTTTTATCTCTGAAGTTATACAGATATGGTGAAATACTTTAATGCATTTAAAATTTTTTTGAGGCATTCTGGTATTCCACGAAAAGTTCAACTTCTACTTTGACATGATGTGCTACTCTCTTACTGTGGCAGCGGGTTCTTTGTGCTAAAGTGTCCACACTTCTGGGAGAGACTATAGGTACCCCACCCAATTCCCCTTTACAAATGGGTTTGCCCTTCCTCCAAATTCTGAATGCCTGTAGCAGAGAGCTGTCTTTGGGCCACTTGGGTTGCCCTTAACTCTGCTTGAATTTAACTTTACCTCTTTCATGACTATCCCTTCCTCTGTCTTGCTCCTCCTCTTTCCTAAACGACGTGGACAGACAGCATTTCTCTAATAAACCACTTGCCTTCCATGTACCTCAGCCTGAAACACCTAAAAGTGATCCATTTGATTTCCAAGTTGTCTGCATATAATTACGCAAAGTAACAAATTAGTATTTTCCAAAATATGTTTCAACTTTATTTTCACCCTGTCCTTCCTTATATTTCATGAGTAACCTTTATTTTTCACTTCTCTTCTTTGTTGTGATTTTTCTTTCAGTATTTAGGAAGGTTCTCAATTTTTTCCAGTGGTTATTTTTATATTACCGCTCTATTAACATGTTTATTTTTCTTTGTTAAGCTTATACTCTTTAGTTTATTAGCTTTAAGGTTTTTTTTTTTGCGGTACGCGGGCCTCTCACTGTTGCGGCCTCTCCCGTTGCAGAGCACAGGCTCCGGACCCGCAGGCTCAGCGGCCATGGCTCACGGGCCCAGCTGCTCCGCGGCATGTGGGATCTTCCCGGACCGGGGCACGAACCCATGTCCCCTGCATTGACAGGCGGACTCTCAACCACTGTGCCACCAGGGAAGCCCTATTAGCTTTAAGTTTTATGTTTTGAAATCGACCAGGACATATATAAAAATCAGTAAGCAAACTTTCCATTTTCTCCTCTCTCCTCATTATATTTTTAAAATCTTTGCCATTTCTACTTTGTAGGAACATATAACATTTACGTTATTTTTACATTTATTCACCTACCTTTGTTTTATTCTTAGATTTATTATTATATATATTAAAG
Organism: Delphinapterus leucas; assembly: GCF_059928025.1. Taxonomy (NCBI): domain Eukaryota; kingdom Metazoa; phylum Chordata; class Mammalia; order Artiodactyla; family Monodontidae; genus Delphinapterus; species Delphinapterus leucas. Next base: position 9,830,739 of record NC_143149.1, read on the forward strand.
TTCAGTATAAGTCTTTTTGCTGAAATGTCAACATTCATCTCTTGAACAAAGAAAATGAAGCTTGTCCTATAGTGGATATCTCGGTTATAGGTCATGGGTGTTAAAGTTTCACCTGCCTTCCTTCCTTCCTCTACAACCCTGAGAAAGCATTAATCTGTTCTCTTTTTCTATAATTTTGTCCTTTCAAGACTGTTAAATAGATGGAAGTATACAGTAATCTTTTGAGACTGGCTTATTCACTCAGCATAATCTGTGGAAATTCATCCCAGTTGTATGTTAACATGTTCCTTTGTACTGCTGACTCATGGTCCACAGTCTGGATGTGCCACAGTTTGTTAACCATTACCTGCTGAAGGGCATCTGGAGTGTTTCCAGTTTGGGGCCGTTAAAATAAAGTTGCTAAAACATTTGTGTACAGGTTTTGGTTTGAACGTAGTTTGAAAATACAGGGAAAGTAGCTAAGCTACTGCTAACCTGAGAGATGTGTTTTGCTTGCCAGTCTCTGGAGTTCTGGCTACCTGCACTGTCTGATGTGAGAATTGGTGTTGAGCATTTCTTTTTTAGAGGTATAACATATACACTAATTCCAGGTGTACAACATAATGATTTGGTGTTTGTTCATACTGTGAGATCACAACAATAAGTCTAATTAACATCTATTACCATAAATAATTACAGATAGTTTTTGGGTGTGATGAAAACTTTTAAGGTTTATTCTCTTAGCAACTTTCCAATATGCAATACAGTATTATTAACTATGTCGCCATGCTGTATATTACATCCCCAGGACTTATTTTATGCCTGGAGGATTGTACCTTTTGAACTCTTTCACTCATTTTGCCCACTCCTCAACCCCTACCTCTGGCAACCACCAATCTGTTCTCTGTATCTATGAGCTTTGTTTTTTGTTTTGTTTTGTTTCTCAGATTTCACATATAAGTGAGATCATATGGTATTTGTCTTCTTCTGTCTGACTTATTTATCTTAGCATAATGCCCTCAAGGTCCAGCCATGTTGTCACAAATGGCAAGATTTCCTTTTTTTTTTTTTAACAGCTGAGTAATATTCTATTGTATATATACCACATCTTCTTTATCCATTCTTCCATCGACGGACACTTAGGTTGTTTCCATGTCTTGGCTATTGTAAATAATGCTGCAATGAACATGGGTGCCGGTATCTTTTTGAGTTAGTGTTTTTTAATTTGGATAAATACCCAGCAGTATCATTGCTAGGTCATATAGTAGTTCTGTTTTTAGCTTTTTTGAGGAATCTCTATGCTGTTTTTCATAGCGGGTGCACCAATGTACATCTACACCAACAGCGGACGAGGGCTCCCTTTTCTCCACATCCTCACCAACTCTTGTTATTTCTTGTCTTTTTGATGATAGTCACTCTAACAGGTGTGAGGTGATATATCAATGTGGTTTTAGTTTGCATTTCCTTAATCATTAGTGATGTTGAGCATCTTTTCATGTACCTGTTGGTCATCTGTATGTCTTCCTTGGGAAAATGTCTATTCAGATCCTCTGTCCATTTTTAAATTGGATTAGTTGGGGGGGGGTTGCTATTGAGTTGTAACGAACCTAAGTTTTTATTGATTGGGGATGAATGCCCAGGAGTGCAATTGCTGGGTCATATGATACGTTTAGTTTAAAAAGAAAAACTGCCAAATTATGTCCAGAATGACTATTTCACTTTACATCCCCACCAGCAAATGAATGATACATTTTCCAGTTTCACAGAATCCTTGAAACATTTAGTTTGTTAACTTTTTTAAAGCCATTCTGATATATGTGTAGTGATATCTCATTGTGGTTCTAATTTACATTTCCCTAATGGCTAATAATGCAAAATACATTTTCATGTGTTTATTTGCCATCTGTACTAATTCTTTAGTGAAATTTCTGTTCATATCTTTTGTCCAGTCTGTAATTGGATTATTTGTTTTTCCTGTTGAGTTTTGAGAGCGATAATAGGTCCTACTGTGACAATATGAAGGTTAATTTTATGTGTCAACTTGGCTGAGTCAAATGCCTAGCTATATGGTCAAACATTCTAGATGTTCCTGTGAGGGTATTTTGAATGAGATAAACATTTAAATGGGTGGATTTTGAGTACAGCAGAGTGCCTTCCATAATGTGGGTGGGAATCATCCAAATGGTTAAAGACTTAAGAGAACAAAGGCCGATCTCGAGAAAGAAGAAATTCTGACAGCAGACTGCCTTTGGACTTGAACTGCAACTTCTCCCTGGGTCTCCAGACTGCCAGCGCATCCTGCAGACTTTGGACTTGCACCTCACACTCTTGTGAGCCAATTCCTTAAACTAAATCTCTCTTAAATAAATATACACATCCTCACAGTCCTGTTTCGCTGGAGGACCCTGACTAATTCAGACAGCCAGGGAGACAACTGCTTGTCCCTCTGAGTGTGGGCTGATGCTGGCTGCCATGTCGCCACGGCGACACTGTTCGTATCTCTGCCATCTCCTCCAAGCCCCAAGCAAACTGTGGCCCATTGGTGGTATGTCCAGTTGCTTCAAAGGTTGAAGATAACAATGTTATGCAAGTTTTATAATGTAACTACATAAGTTCATTATACTTGAGGAAATTTTTACCTACAAATACAGTATTTATTGTAGAAAAGTTCACAGAGTATATACAAGCATCTCCACGTCTACCTCCCATTAAACCCTAAAACTCACACACACAAAGTATGCCTAAGAAAATAAAACACTCTCATGATCCCATTCCCAGCACAATAACCACTTTAACTTGATAAATTCAATCTAAATATGCCAGTTTCTATTTTTTTCCTGTGAACTTGTGTACACTTATAATAATGCAAGTATATTATAGTTTAATATGTTGCAGTGCAAATGCCAGTAATAAGACCACCTTGAATATAAGATAATTGTGCACTTTAGAAAGACTATATCCAAAAATATGATGGGCAACTTAAATATATAAATATATATTTAAATACATATATAAGAAATTGTCTACTTATAGTATTTAATATTTAATTTAGTTACCCATACACAATTTGTCACATTATATAAAATAAGCAAGTTATAAATATTAAATGTTTCCACTCTTAGGTTTCATGAAACCATTTTATTCAAAATCTCCACATGCATTTTAGACGTCTGTGCATTCATCACTTTGACAGCTAGTTCTGAGTCACCTAACACAGTCTTCCAGGATACATCACCTCTGTATCTGTCTAAACTCTTAAAACGATAACACTTTTGAATGCATAAGATGCTGTCGCTGGAAAATTTATCTCAAGTCAAAAGGACCCATTTAAATAACATTAGCACCTGCTTCCTCTCACTGCACTGTAGATATATGGTCATGGTCTCAGGACCTCTTCAGTGCAGTCAGTCACTGTTCTCCTTTCAGGAGATCTTTAAAAACCTTGTTTATAATGGCATTAAATGCAATTTAACCCGAGGTCACACAACTGGGAATATTTACCAAATCTATGTTACATTTTCTTTTGCCTTTTGTGCATGTGTGTGTTTCTGTCCCCTAAGAAGCATTTAAATTTGCATTCTTCATAATAACGTGTCTTTCTCAAATGATGCTTCAAAATATTGATGTGACTCGCAGGGCAACATACACATGAGAAATTTTTAAGTGGAATTGGTAAACAACTCTCTGAAAGGTAATTTCAGGAAATAATACACATCTGATATTTGGGTACAAGTGGTGTTTTATTTTTAAACATATGTTTTATTTAATATATTTCAAGTATGTTTATATTTTATTAAATACTTTCTACAACAAAAAATTTTAATGATGAAATAGTATTTTGTTGTGTAGATTTGGCAAGTTTTGTTTAACCAGTCACTTTTTGTTTGCCCTTTGTTTCACTTTTTGATACTTCCCTAATGGAAAAACCCAAGGATGAACCCCTTTAAACTACAGGAAATTCCATAGTTTCTTTCCTTAGCATAAATTCCTAGATATGCAAATGATGTACACTTTTCTTAAGGCTTTTTGTGTATTTCCAAAGTAAGCAGGCAGGTCCCACCGGGCAGGCACATTTTAGTCTTTACTTTTGTTACACTTGTTATTGTCCTAATGGCCAATGCACGTCACAGAGTCGGTGGGGGAGGGGCTACTCAGGGGTCTGAGTATAGGGAGGGGTGAGCAGATTTCGCAACATTCGGCAGAAGGCCTCCTTATGGTGCTTAAATCTATGACATTGGAGTCAATCTAGGTTCAAGTTCTGGCTCTGAAGCTTAAAGTATATGTGATTATAGACAAGTTACTTAAACTTTCCGAGCTTTACTCTTATCTCTAAATCATGCCTAATCATAGCAGCTGGAGTGTAAGAGGGAAGATTAAATAAAATAATGTACATAAAGTACTAAGCACACAGCATACCATATAATAAGGGCTCAAAAACATTTTAGCTACTGGTATTGAGTCAAATTCTTAGGTTTTGAATATTCTTCTTTGTGACAAATTATTTCCATTCCTCATGGAAACATGTCAGTGGTACCCACCCCTCCGAGGGCTGCATGTGTAGACAGGCCTGAATCCAAGGCTGGACACAGCTTAGACTCTAAAAGGTCTCATTGCTATTTGAGCTCAGGACTGCATTGCTTATCCTCCATAAGTAGTGCTTTTCCCCACTGGCTCACTGAGGAATGTATGATGCAGAGGTATGCATCATCCGGCCCCGTTAGCAAGCACTCATGTGCTAGCTTCACCACGGGGAGATTATTCAGATCTCCTTCATTGTAAAGATGACAAAGATGACTCTTCAGTATCACCATCTCTCATTAATACGCTGCAAGAGGCAATATGTGCGCAGTCTGTTATCCTGCATTTAGCCTGTTTGAGAACTCTGACAAAATATTAGTTCTCACATGATTTTATCAAAAACGTTCCTCAGTTTCAGCATTTCCCCACTAACTTCTATCGATTAGTCGGATTCACCACTGCAATAACTCCATGAATTATCTTCTTTCTTCCACTTTTGCCCTTTGCTGCCCATTCTCCACACAACAAACAGAGAGAATTTAAAAACACAGCTTAGGTTGCCTACTGATGAATACATGCCTGTTTCCCTGAGGTGAACACTGCCCTGCTATGAGCCGCTGACGTGTGAACCCTGCAAACCACATTCCCCGACGGCTTTCCCAGGTGGTTCTATCAACAGGAGGGGAGTAACAGGCAGAGGGAGGGGAGAAGGCTGTTCTTTCCTATGTTCCTGTTTCTCTAGCATCATCCGAGAGAAGCAGCTGGGTCCAAGAGTAGCAACTGTGTTCAGAGTCCAGCCTCTTTTGAACCTCCTGGAATTGGACTCAGCCTAGAGGCTCAAGACCCCACAGAGGTATAAGGAGCCCTGGGCTGCACCTCCACCTGGACACCTGAGCGACTACAGGGTGGGCTCGCCCCTCCTCTCCTTAACCCCCTCCCACCACCTTGCTCCTGAAGCTGCAGGAAGAACTGACTCGCATCCCCCCTCGGGAGGCTGGGCACCAAATCTGTGGGAGCCTTTCCTGTGAGCTTAGGTTTCCTTAGTCCCAACTTTTCCCCAAACCATAGAGATAGCGTCTTCCTGCACTTATTATTTTGGTTAACTTAGTGACATCCTTTTTCAGGTTTCTAAGCCTTCTAACACCTCTGAAACCCATCCCTTGTGTTAGTCCCTTCAGTGTGAAATTCCTAACTGTTCTCTGTTTTCCTAACTGAACACTGACTAAGGCAGCATGAAAAGAGGGGATTTTGGGTTGTTCTGGTTATGTTCTTGGCCCTTACTAGGTCTCAGAGCTCCTTCCTGCTGGGAAATGGAACCCAGGCCGTCCCCAGCTTGTGGTGGCATCACAATGATGCACACTCATGCTTGCTTGGGACAAAATGCCCCTTTATGCCTGCTGGACCACTGAAGTCCACAGACTCAGGTCAAACCTTCATTTGTCTCTGACCACTGCTGTCCCCTAATTTGACTTTGGGTCTCCAGGAATTAACATCAACCTGTTTCAAGTATTATATTTAACATCCCTAAAAGGCCCAGGCATTTCTTTTCCCCAGTGTACGATTTCCCTAGTAACTGGATGTAGGTTTGCTTGAGGAAGACTTAGAGCAAGGCTTCGTGAAGTTGCTCTAGGTTTCCAAAGTCAAACAGAGGACTAGAGAGACTATGAGATACACGAGAATCTGGTCCAGGCTCACGCCACGGGGTCTAAGCAGCAATGAAGACCTTCCACATGGAAGCATCATAGCTGCGGCTTGTAATTATAATAGATGTAGTTGGCAAGTAGCAGAGTTCTCCCACTGACCCCGGGGCTCTGGAGTGATGACTGCTAGATGGGAAACTAAGTGGAAGCGGACTGAACTTCTCTCTGCCAGGAAAAACCAAGGAGGCACTGCATCCTTGAGGAAGCGCAGAGACGAGTGCCACCTCCAGGGGTTTCACAGATGCAGAAGGAGCCTCTCCAGTAACTAGATGGTAAGGCCGGTGAGAAGGCTGTTCAGTGTCACAAGCCTAAGCAGGTGATAGTTTCTGTTGCAGAGTCTGTCCCACGTGTGATGACACTACTGAAGCAGATCAGCGCAGTTTCTGGCATTGGTTGGCATTACTGACATGGCGAAAACCATGTTTGCCTCTGCACACCTCTGCAAGGGCCATCAGACAGTTTCCTTCCACTTGGCAGGGGCCATGTGCTCCTTCACATTTTGCCTGAGACAGTGCAAACTCTTCCACTCTGTGTCACAATGTAGACTCAGGGCCAGGAAACGTGCTCTTAGGGATCAGATTCTAAGTATTTGAGGGCGTCAGTCCACACACTCTGTCCCAACTAGTCAACCTAGTCAACTGTGCTACTGTTGCTGGAAAGCAGCCATAGACAACGGAGGGGCGTGGCCATGTCCTAATAAAACTGTGTTTACGACAGGAAGCAGCCAGACTGGCTCCTGATCAAGACGGTAGCAGTCCGATCATCTGAACTCCCTACAGGACCCCACTGTGATACCACACACTGACGATCTCAAACTGATGAGACCCGATAAGCAACAGTTAGCACATTTTTTGGAGGGCTTAGAAAGACTTGTTTACGAGAGTGGGAGATAAACTTGAAAACATTTATGGACTTGCTAGTTGATAAAGGTAAAGGGAATCCTAACGTTAAGGTTAAGTTAAGCATGCTTTTGTCAATGTTGCCAATGCCCTCCAATGTGAATGACATTTTGCTGGACTTCATATGAATTTTTGGTAACAATATATATATATACCACATTTGAAAGAAAGCCAAAAAGAGCAAAACTCAAGGGAATAGAAATGAGAAAAACAATAGAGAAAACAATAAAAACAAACGCTAGTGAGCCTAATAGGGAAAAAGATAGGAAATACACACTACCAATATCAGCTTGAAGATATGCCTCAACTACACTCCCCATAGACACAAAATGATTATAGAATATTTTGAAAAAATGAACAAATTACTTTAAAGACACAATCTCCCAAAGCGTATTCAAGAATAAATAAATAAGCCAAATTATCATTTATTTATTGAATAAATGAAGTTTTAGTGAAAAACTTTCTTTCAAAGCAAACTCTAGTCCCAGATGGCTTAGCTGGTGATACTACCAACTACTTTATGGGTAAATAATACAAATTTTATTCAAATTCTTCCAGAAAATAGAATAGAAGGAATATTTCTCAATTAATTTTATGAGACCAGAATTACCCTTATATCAAAAGCAGACAAAGGTACTACAAGGAAAGAAAACTTCATATAATTTCACTCATGACCATATATGTAAATGTCCTTAACAAAATATTATCAAATCAAATCCACCCATATATAAACTAAATATTACATCATGACCAATTGGGAGTTTATTCCAGAAAGGTAAGCTTTTTTCAACATTGATATTTTTCACCATATTAGCAAACTCAATACAAATTAATTATTGTATATATGCATATACAATCATCTCAACAGATGCTGAAAAGGCTCTCAATAAAATCAATACCCATTCACATAAAATCTTAGGAAACCCGCCCAATTTGGTAAATGTGTCCACACAAAATTGACAGTAAATATCATAATTAATAGTGAACAACTGAAAGCTTTCCCCTGAGATTGGAAGTCTAAAGGATATCCACTCTCATCACTTCTATTCAACATTGTACCAGATGTTCCAGCCAGTAAAGTAAGGAAAAAATAGACTAAAATTGTTTAAATTATAAAATAGACTTTTTCAGAAATAACCTATTTTTGTTAATATAGAAAATCCCAAGGAATCTGCAAAATATCTACGAGAACTAATAAATGAGTTTAGCAAGGTTGCAGAATCAAAGAGAAAACAAACCACTGTTCTATCTATATTAGCAATAAACATTTTGATATTGAGTATAAGAAATAATGACACCATATAATCAAAAAACATGAAATGCATAGGGATAAATCTAAATAAGTATATATGAGTTTCATATGCTGAAAATTATAAAATATTAATGAGATACATTAAATAAGACAGAAATAAATTCAGAGATACATTTTGTTTATGGATCTGAAGACTCTATGTTTTTATTTTTTATTTTATTTATTTATTTATTTATTTTTGGCTGCATTGGGTCTTCATTACTGTGCATGGGCTTCCCATTGTAGTGGCTTCTCTTGTTGCAGAGCACGGCTCTAGGGTGTGAAGGCTTCAGTAGTTGTGGCTCGCGGGCTCTAGAGTGCAGGCTCAGTAGTTGCGGCGCACGGGCTTAGTTGCTACGCGGTATGTGGGATCTTCCTGGACCAGGGCTCGAACCCATGTCCCCTGCATTGGCAGACGGATTCTTAACCACTGCGCTACCAGGGGAGCCCGACTCTATGTTTTTAACATGTCAACTATCCTCAGGTTGGTCTATATTTCCCCATATCCTAATACAATATTCAGCAGGGATTTTGAGCAAATGAAAAGCAAATTATAAAAATTGTATGGAAGAGCTTCCCTGGCACAGTGGTTGCACCCCTTGTACAGGTGCAACTACTGAGCCCGTGTGCCACAACTACTGAAGCCCGCACTCCTACAGCCTGTGCTCTGCCATAAGAGAAGCCACTGCAATGAGAAGCCCGCACACCGCAACGAAGAGGAGCCCCTGCTCGCTGCAACTAGAGAAAGTCCACACACAGCAACGAAGACCCAACGCAGCCGAAAATAAAAATACATAAAGTAAATAAATTTATTTTAAAAAAATTGTATGGAAAAATAAACATCCTGAAAAGCCAAAATAGCCAGATTTTAAGATTGTAATATAACAATAACACTACACTAACCAAGATAGAGTACTGGTATTGGACAGACATATAAATGGAACAGAATCAAAATTACAGAAATATGTAAAATCTTATTCAGTTCATTTTTGTCAATGTTGCCAATGCAATTTATTAGAGAAAGAATAGTCTTTGCAATAAAGGATGATTGTATAAAAAAATAAAATAATCAAAATTGAAAACTCTACCCTTTCCTCACATCTTTCACAAAATTAACTTGAACTAGATCATCTCGTGGATTATAAATACCTAAAAATTTAAAATTCTGTCACAAAACACAGAATTTCTTCTTAATCTTGGGTTAAATATACATTTTTTAGAGAGGACACAAAAAAACACATCATAAAATATCATAAAAGAAAAAAAAATGAGACAAAATTACGAAGCTCCGCCCTTTGAAAGACATTGTTAAGAAAATAAAAAATATATATATATGTTCTGGGAGAAATTATTTTAAAACTAATATCTAATAAAGTATTCATTCAAAAATACTAATTAATTGATCAGAAGCCAAAAAAATAAAGAAAGAAAGAAGGGGGGCATAACATTTGAAGAGATGCTTCACCAAAGAAAAATAGAAATAGCTAAAGAAGCACACAGAAAGATGCTCTATGTCTTTATCCAATACGGAAATTCCAATTAAAACCACACATGAAATAACACTTCACACCTACTAGAAGAGCTAAGAACAACAACAACAACAAAAGTAAACAAAACAAAGCAGACACTAATAACATCAAATGCTGGTGCAGATTTGGAGCAACTGGAACCCTCATCCATTCCTAATGCTTTACCGCAATTGAACAGAGGCTGGTGGCTTTTTATTAAATTAGCAGGCCTGCTCCTGGATATTTACCAAGGGAGTAAACACGTTTTCTACACATTTGTTTTCAAATGCTCACACAATTTTTTAATTCACAGTGGTCAAATATTGAGGGAGAAAATCTAATGTCCAAACTATTGAGAGGATTAGCAGATAGCGCTCCATTAGTCATCAGTAAAAAGGAATAGAATGATGTAAAGGATTACAGCAAGGACTGATGGGGAAAGAACTGTGCTATGTGAAAGAGGGCAGGCACACCCTCTCTGAGCCCATTTACAACATCTAGCAAAGGCAAAGCCAGAGGGACAGTGATCAGATTAGTAGTTGTAAGGGCCCAAGGAGAGAGGGAATTAATTACAAGGGAGCATAAGAGGACTCCTTGGAGGGACAGAAATATTCTACATCTTGATTAAGTGTCAGTTATGCCTCTGTATACATGTATCAAAACCCCTCTAAGTACAAAAAAAGAAGTATGTAAATAATACCAACAAGAACCCAGCTTATTAAAAAATGTAAGGAAAGAGATGCAAAAAATTAAAAATCATGCCTTGCCTTGCTAATCTTCCATAATTTTTTCATCTATACCCCAAATAAATGGGATCTAATTAGTAAATTATTTGGAGGGTCATGCTATTATTTTTTAATTCACTGCAGCAAGAAATTATTTGTAATTTGCTGGGTTGCCCTATTATTAGGTGAATTCTAGAGATCAGTACACTGGCTACTGGGCTTACAAAGAGTCTTTATTTTGACACTGAAACCTTGATTTATAGATCCAAATATTATTTTTCTACCTCCCTGCTTGAATTCTTACCTCCAACTCACATCGGTGTACTCACTGTGTCCTCGACCACATTATTATTTCTCTGCTTTTACTGATCCAAAATTTTGGAACTCATTCATTAGAGATAAAAATAAAAACACAAAAAACTGAGATATATACCGAATTTCTCCCGTGTTAGTCTTCAGTATACAGGGAAGTGAGGTATCAAGAGCAAAGATAAATTAAACAAATACAACCTTACTAAACTTACAGTCTTGAGGCAGATTCAGAACCCAAGGCATAAAGACAGGGTTCCAAAGAGATTTGAATGTAGTGCCATGCAAATAAAAAGGAAAGAAGAACTTTTGCCATACTGACTGGCCAATGGTCAAGAAATCATAAAATAAACTTGGCATGATAAATTTGATGGGGAAACGGAGGGCAGGGGCAAACAAAATTAGCCAGTACTCATATGAAAGAGGAAATACGATCGGCCATAGAAATGAACATGTCAGAATGTAAATGCCAGTTTATTAATTTTTGTCCTATATTTTTATTTCCTGTTTGGATGGGAAGAAAACACGGGGGAAAATATAGAGCAGAAGGAGGTGTTAGGAAGCAAGTCATTTCCCTGGGCCTTGCCGGGGGGGGGGGGGCTGGAAGGTGGTCATGGATAAAGTTATTACCTACACTGTACATTAAACTCCTAATTAAGGTCCTGATGGACAGAGTAACAGCCAAAATGTGGGGCTTTCCAGCAGAGAAGCGGCAACCCCAGGTGTACAGGTGCCTTAAGCCTTTTAAGCCTCTCAGAGCCAAAAGGGCTTGATACTGTATGTATCCACAGCTGCTCTGCTGGTCCCAGTCTCAGCTGCTGGAATCCAGCAGTGCCATCTTTCCCTGAGGCTTCTAACTCGAGTAAGAGGGACAGGATCATATTTCTGAAGCTCTTAGAGGATACTGCTGAGTTCTGGGGAAAGTGATGCCACTTATTTTGAACGGTGAATTATAAATTTAAAGGTGAAATTTTATATTTTTGTATTTAGCAAGAATGAGTTGTCATTTTCTCTTTGGGCTGCATCGATGAAATCATTTTTGCTAAGCCTGTTATTTTACAGCTGAGAACACTGAGGTTAATTGTTTTGCCTAAAGCCATATAAGTTTAATGGTGGGATTGGCGGTGGGGGGGAGTGGGGGGGGGGTTCCCTAATTCCCACAGGAATTTTCTCTCCTCTACCCACAGTCTAAATATTGTTATGTTAGAGAATACAAATCAAATAATGCTTGAGTAATTAACATCTCAGGCCAAGTTCTGCCAACCTTTGGGGAAATCCACCACCACCACCACCTCCCGGGCATTTAAGCAAAATACAATCACACGATGAGAAGAAAATAAGGGATTTTAGCCCAAACAAGCCAAATATAGTGACAGATTAACCATAAAAAGCTACTTGGCATCTTCCCATGGATTTGCTGACCTCCATCCACATGGGAGAGGCCTGTTCCCTGCCGCATTGGCAGAAACCATTCTCCTTTCTAGAGTTCTTCCATGTCTGAAAGGAAAATATCCCCTGGAAGTATACGAGCAGCTTTTCAATCAGCAGCATTCCTCTTGTCTGGGTTGGGTATGTTTTTTCTCACATGATCCAGCTGTAGGTCCCACCCTCTCAGCCTGCTCTGTGTGCAGAAAAGGCTTCTAGTGATGTGTGCCGGGCTCCTGCAGTGAAGGCAGTGAGTGTCGGGAGTCGGGAGATGCACTGGTGCACTCACGGCCCCTGGTTCCCTTCTCAAGGCTGCCTTTTACCCTTGAGCACAGGTCAAAGTTTTCCAGGGTAAAAAGTAACAGCAGTACATAACTAAGGAACTGGCCTACAAACAAGAGTAGGAGGAATATTTCGCAAGGACATTGATGAACTACCAGCTTTTATGAAATGGATATCTTTTAAATAGCACCAGAAAGAAGAACTCTCATTACCTGGAAACGTAACAGCTCTGCAAATGAAGCTCCTGTCATGCTTTATGGGACACATTAAGTGACTGTGCAAATACAAGGGTGATACAGCTCGGCTAAATCCACACTAGCGTGCAGTGACCGCGGTGTTGAAAATTAGAGGACTGCACACACATCAGCCCCTTTGAAAAGTCAAAGAAACTCCACTTTGACCAAATAGGGGGAAAAAAAGTAAAAAGGTGTCCTCATTTTTTTTTTTCCCTCCAGACGTACAGTTACTCATATGTGCCTTCCTCAAATCACAGCTTACAAAAGAACTGGCTGAGCAGACCCAGGGGGAAATTGCAGTGGAATAGCAAATTGGGCAGGCAGAGTCATTTCTTCTGCCATGGATGGCATTTGCAAGGAGAGCAGCAGAGGGCTGGCTGTATTTCCAGCCGCGGGTCAGAAGGCTCATCTGAGCGCCAGTATTCTGGGTGGAGGTCAGCTGCTTGCCTGACAGGCTCTGTGTAATTAGTCAGAGTCACTTATTTCTCGGTCTGGAACTGTTTGAGGAGCATTTCTTCAATTCTTTCCAAACTAAGGTTAGGCTTTTTGCCAGAGAAGAGAGAAAAAGACTCAATAAAAACAAGCAGTCGACCGATTTATGTAGGGAAAAGTGTGCATGGTCAGCAAGTGAGTTTCTTGATTCCTAGGACTGTCAAGATGTTACAGGGACTGAACAGGTGCCTCACGGGGGTTATGTTCTGTTGCTAAGAATCCAGAACAAGCCCTGCGCTCTGTAACTGGATTTTAGAAGACTGCTCTACCTTGTCATTTTCTGACCTAATGTTTCTCTTTTTACATCTTGATGCACTGAATTGACTGTTTTGATCTTTGGTACCACTTAAACAGCTCGGTGTTAAACAAATTTATGTTTTCTATATAAAAAGTAAAACACAGAAGAAGTGCACGTACATTAATCAATATGATGAATATTCTAATAAGGAAGTGGACACAGATGCCCACTAGCACCACATCCCCTTACATGGGAGGTGCCCTCCTACCGTAATATTCTAGAACAACGTACTGTGGCTCTCCCACGAGCAGGCTGGGACCTCCCCTTTATCCTCAGCCAGCAGGTACTGAGGTAGAAGCCTGTTAGTCCTTGAAAGTTAAGGGAATTTACAGAATATAAGAGGGAGTCATCTCTGAAGGAGATGCCAGGGACAATGACATCCTAATCAATATGATGCCAGTCATGTTGTCACTAACATCAGAGAAGGGAAGCTTAGTGAAATTCATATCAAAGGGCCCTATAATATCCTGGAAAACTGAGTGCTTGCTAGTCCGAACACGCCACCGATCTCTCAGGCAAACTTTCCCTGAGTCTGAAAACTTGTGGATGAAATTGTCTCAGAGCAGAACATTTCAAAGATGGGAACATTGAGATAGAGAGGTAATGAAGTTATCTTGCTGATTGTGTTTCAGGTACAAGTATGCTGGCCTTAGATAAAGCATTTCCTACCATCTCCTCTTAGCAAATAAGGTAAACTCACTTGTATTTTCTTCTGCATGATGATCACACAATCTATTTTCTACTTGCCCCAGGATATAAAGGTGAATACTTCAGAGTCAGACTGTCTAGATTTGATCCTGATTCTACTGTTTGGCTTTTTGCACATGTTTTCTAATCTCTCTGACCGTCAGTTACATAGTGAAAAATAAATGAGATATCGTAGGAAAAGAGCCTGGTTTTACAGTTTTATTGGGCCAACAAGTTCTCTAAAGGCCATGTGCTTAGACTGCTATACAAATTGTAGGGCTTGGGGAGTGATTTGTCATTCAACTAAAATTTGAAGCTATTCATTAAATGCAGGAAGAATATAATAATACCTATATTATTATAGTTATTATAGTTATATAATAATAATATAAAAATAACTCCTACACTGAAATAAACTAGGAAAATTAATTTTTTAATGGAATGATTTTAATATTTTAAGTAAAAACCAGTGGATTATAGATCTTAGAGAAAGCTAAGGAAGAAGAAAACAAACTAGCATAACTGATTAAAGCACATGTAGGTCATTACAAGCTTTATTATTATAAATTAACTTTAACAGTAAACCTTGACTTCACAAGCACTTCTAAGGGATTTAAAGTTCCACTCAACATTCATGGCTTAAAAATAAGTATCTGATTTTAAATATCATTACCCAGAATGCAGACAATTAAAAATAGTTCTTAAAGATTACAAAATGGAAATATATGCTGTAATAATTGCAGAAGGACTAAGAAAGGTGTGATTTCTTTTACTTGAAAAGGATTAAAGGTGGTGCTATATCCAGAATAAACAACAGTGCCTATAACTTACATGCAAGTTGCTTGACTTAAATGAATCCAGGGATTCGAGTGTCCTGTGGTAGATGCAGAAATGACTGCAAGTATGCAATAAAGTTTAGGGTTTCAGCAACCTACGTCGGGTAAGGGTGAGGACTTAGCCCACAGAATACTGTGGTCCTGAAAATTGTCACTATTTGGGATTTACTGACTTATGTATAGCAATCTCATGAGGCCTTCAGAAATCATTCAAAGTTTAATTCAAGGTTTTTAGTGTTTGCTTGAAAGAGAACTTTGTCATTCAATGTCTCTGCCAAGGAAGGAAAATCAGTGTCGATTGTTTCAGGATGGATTTATTTAGAGCGAAGATAAGAACAGCTGCTGAGCTGGAAGTGCCAGGTTTAAGTCTTGGCTGGGCTCCTCCAGTCTTGAGAAGTGTCTGCTAACTTCTCTGGTTTTTGGTGTCTTCAAAGATGCAAGGAACTGATATCTAAAATTCAATACTATGATTTTTAATTATTTTATTAAAGTATACCACAGATGTGTGAAGTACCTAAGTGCTCTAGCAGTAAATGTACAGCTCACTGAATTTTTATCCATAAATATTCCCCACTGAGATCAAAATGTAGACCATTTCAGGACCAGTTCTTTATGTACCTGCCCAGTCATGATGGAGCTCTTCATAGTTTGTCCTTTTCTCCAGAGACATGGAGTATGATGCCAAAATTATTTTATAATTTTACCCAAAGAATTAACACTAATCACTTAGAAAACGTGTGGTACACACCAGGTCCTTATTCATATTAAATAAATCATCAAGAATATTTTATTTCAAATGTTAGATATTATGTTAGGAATGTTATTAAGGGTGATGGTGAATATTTATTTTTTTGGTGATCTCAGTAGGATACTAAGGCACTTACTTTAATTTCATTAGGTGTGGTCAAAATTAAGAAATTAAACTTTAGTGATTCCTTGTAGACTGAGAAATTAGCCATTTCCTTTTTATCAAAAGTTAAGATTGGTATAAAAAGGCACAATTATTTACACAACATTTTAATTACCTAACATTTCCTTGTATTGGTTCTAACCCCACACCATTTAAAAAATCATCCTAAGATGTCCATGTTTCTGTGTTTGTAAAATCAGAATGTTAAATACACAGCTTACTTTATCTTGAAGCTCGGCCCATGTCCATAAATTAAACGGGCATTTAAAATAAGATGGGACCCCTGGGCGTTTTCAACCTGCATTTCACCCCCAGCACAGTGGCAGCTCCCCCTCTGTACCTACTACTGGAGGGTGCCGGACTTCTGAGGACATTGATAGAAGAGTACTTGTCTGAAGAGTCAGATCAAGGAATTAGTACCTGTTCAGTTTTCGCGGAGGACTGGCAATTGAGCGTGTGTAATAACCTAGTACTTCAGTAACATGCAGCGTATTAAATCTCACACTTCAACCCACCATTCCAGATCCCTCTCAGCTGCCCCATTCCATCCCGCCATCTCCTTGTTTCACATGATGTCCCCTTTGGAGTCCTGCACTGGACCCATGTGTAGGACACAACTTGCTTATTCCCACATTTATAGATTTCATATGGATCATATGCACCAATAACTTCATTTCTGAACTTAGGGGGCTGTAGAGACATCTGGCTGTGTGACCGGGGCCCCCTTGTATGCAGTGGAGGCCCAGCTACAGATTTGAGAAGAGGGAACCCTGGGAAGACAAGGGAAGCCCCTTCTAGGATAGAAATGACAGGTCGCCAGCTACTCCTTGCTCTAACTTCCCAGGTGAAATTTCGTATTCTCATAAAGGTTATGACCTTGTTATTCTGTTCAAACACGCAAGTCATTTAAATCACTGACACACTTGAAGTAGGATTTGTGGGTTTTAAACCATCTCCCTCATTAAAGTAATGCTAGAGTTTAGCAAATAGAGATATCTGCTAATTTCTTTCCATTGGATGTGAAACACAGTTTTATACAAGGAGAAATCATCAGTGTAAATCTAAGAACGCTGATCTGGGAGCTATTAGACAGGGAGCCTGTCTGAGCAGAGTCAAGTCCTGATGACCTGGATGCAGTGTCCAAGCCCATGTGATGATTTTAGGATGTATAATGTATATATTATATGATTTAAAGCCAATATAATGACTTTATTTTGTGTGTCAGGAGTTTTCTGAAAATCCTTATAAAGGGATACTAGACTAAACTTACAGTAACCATAAAATGACTGTTCAAGACTTGCTTCAAAAAATTCTCCCCTAAACCCATATCTGTGTTTGTACTAACCCTAAACTGTTACATCATGGAACTCTCCCAATCCCACCAACACTGCACTGAAATTTCCACTTCAAACCAAACTCTACAAACTCAAAATATCATGCTTTGCTGTCCCGTCTCCCAGATACTAAGGCTCTGGCAAGGCAGTGGTCCCCTGTAACTTAACGTTGCTTTTCAACGTGCTATTTTGGGTAGTATTTTCAGGGAATGCGCTTTTTACTTTTATACTTCAGATATTTATAGTGTATTAAAATTATAGGTAATACTGTGATGCACATCTTTATATATTCATGCACATATATATATAAATGTACATATGTTGCAGCAAACGTTTAGTATTTGTAGATTTCATTTTGCTAGTTCATCTACTCACTAAAATTTATGTGTAACCCCAAAACCAAACCTTGCAGGGCTTTTGTGCTCATTTGCGTATATGCACAGGAGGCTGGAAATTGGAGTTGCCCCCCACACACAGTCCCAGCTGAGGTCAGAAAAAGGGGTGCTCTGCCTTTTAATTTCAGTTCTCATATGCAAACAAGTGTCCTTTTGCAGTATGTTTAGTAACATGTTTTTCTCAATTTTGTGCAATTTCACTTTCTTGGGGACCCCAAGCCCAGTGGCAAAGTGCCCTCTAGGGTCCCTAATGGAAGGAGGCTGTGATATGCCTCACAGAGAAAATACATGTTAGGTCAGCTTCATTCAGGCCTGAGTTGCAGTGCTGTTGGCTGTGCGTTAAGTGCTAATCAATCAACAACATATATTAAATAAAGTGTCTTTAAGCTGAAACACACATAAAGCAAGATCATGTAATTGATCATTTGATGATAATGTTGTGACCAAAGGCTCACAGGAGCCTAACCCCATGTTTCCCCTAAGAGCACCAGGCCATGTTCACTAATCCAGTGTCTCTGGCAGCTTTATAGAACACAAGTACCAGGAATAATAAGAATCAACTATGTATACATGCATATATACATATATTCCTCTCCATGATAAAACATTAAAAGTAGATTTGCTAGATCAAAGGGTATGCACCTGAAAGTTTTTTAAATATAGCAAATTTACCCTCCAGAAAGAGTACAACTGTTTTCCACCATGCACTTCCCAATATTACTACAATCTTTTCCTGTCTTGATAATACACTGTGTAAAAATGATCTATTCTGTTTAATATGCATTTTGGTCACCTTTAAAATATATCTAGGAAACCAAAAATGGCATATTAAAATAACATAATTCTAATGATCAAAAGGTATAACACCTAAGGAAAAACAGATTGTTCAATTCTTCCTTCCTCTATTATTCAATTCCTTACATGCAAAATGCACATTACATAGGAACATACAAATAATAAAAGGAACCATTTTACTAGAACATTAAAAACATTACTTACCCTTTACATTTTATATCTAGAAGTTGTTTATAATTCTTGCTATGTCTACTTAAATATGCTAATTATAAAGATATAGTTCATGCTACACAGTTAAAACCCAACTTCAAAATAGTTAATCTAATCAAACCCAATTACGTTAAAAAGGGGTATCTCTACTGATTGTTAAAATATCTGTTAGCATTTTATCTGGTATATTTATAAGGTCTCCAATAGTTTAAAAATTAATATTGACTAATGGCTAATCTCTTTTGAAAGGTTATCTTCATATTTCCAAGGTTTTAGTTATATAGTGGCCAGAATATTTTGTAGCACATCTGGGACATTATGTAGTAAAACTGTGACATTTTCTTGTAGAAGAGTCAATGGGATTCTGTAACAATAACTCTTTCTTTTCCCAACCTGTTATCTACCTGAGAAGAAAAAAACATCTCCAAAAGCATGCTGTCATGCAAAAGTGAAATACTATCTTTTTTTGAGAGAAACAAAGTGATAGATAATAATTTAATCTATGTCTGTTGTACAGGTGAAACAAAATGTTTATGTAGGTACTAACTGGACCTATTCAAAGCTGTAGTTGGAAACAAATGGTCAAACAGGATATATTCAATTCAGAGTTTCTACTTGCTTTTAATGCTCTGGAGATAGAAGCAGAGAGCAGGGAAAAGAGATGGAGTCATGTGACTGCGGACAGCTCAGCAACTCTTTGCCAGATAAGGAACTCATGCTAGGTGAACAGCCCTGACCATCTGGTAAACAGAATGTGTTCTGGGAAATTCATTTTCATCAGTGGGTAGGGGGAGAGTTAGATGGGAGAACTTGTACAGAACAGAATAAAAAACAGAATTTTGAATGGCTGAGTACGCTAGGTTTTGTAGGAAGCTATGCTGAAATGTCGATATGAAATATAAAGGATAAAATAAGAGGCATGCAACTTGTACAGTTAATTGCAAACTGTAACAGATAAATTATTCCCTGAAAGAAACAATATAAAGAGTTTGATTTCTCTTTGAAATTGTACTACAGTTCCAAGGAAAAATCATTCTTGTCTACATGTTGTGTTTTCCTGCAGTTCACTTGTTCTGCATTTTACCTAATTGGCCACTGGATGTCACTACTTCACGTTAACCTGTAATAAACCTAAATTATAGAGGATGTTCAAAGAATTCTTGGATTTGTCAACCCTCTGAAACGTCACCTTCCAACATGAAATGTTTGAAGTTAACTAAAATTAAGTTTATTTGGCTATCTCTAAGTACAATTAGGGACTTCCCTGCTGGCACAGTGGTTAAAAATCTGCCTACCAATGCAGGGGACACGGGTTCGAGTCCTGGTCCAGGAAGATCCCACATGCCGCGGAGCAACTAAGCCCGTGCACCACAACTACTGAGCCTGCACTCTAGAGCCTGTGCGCCACAACTACTGAGCCTGCATGTCACGACTACTGAAGCCTGTGTGCTTAGAGCCCGTGCTCCACAACAAGAGAAGCCACCGCAGTGAGAAGCCCGCACACCGCAACGAACAGTAGCCCCTGCTCGCTGCAACTAGAAAAAGCCCGCGTGCAGCAATGGAGACCCAATGCAGCCAAAAATAAATAAATTAATAAATAATTTGGGGAAAAAAGTACAATTTAAAGAAAGGGTGGAAATAATAACTGAGTTAATTTAAGCCTAAAAAACACAAAAATCAAAAAAATGAGGTTTAAAGATGACTTGAGTTATTGCTATTATTTATTTCAACATTGCCTTAATGTATCCACGTAATGACAGATTTTTAAGTTTAGTTTTCTTAGTCTAGTAAAATATCTGTGTGACTTAGCTTTCAGAGTTGGTAGATTTTTGCATCACGAGCAAGGCAACAGTAGAGTTGAAGGGTTACTGGAGATGTTCAAAACTCCTGTTTGGTCCTCATAAGTGGCAATGATGCAGCACAGAGGAGATAAATCACGGAAGGAATGTCACATAGCTAGTTAATGTCAGAACAGAGACTGGACCCCACATGAGGCAGAGAGCTAGATTCACATGTGGTCATTCCCTTCTCCCATCCTATCACTATGTCACGTGGTCGCTAAGACATGTGAAAAGACAGGTGCTTCTTACTGTCCTTCCCCAAGCTCAGTGGTCATCAAATGCAAATGATCATCAAATAACCTCAGATGCTGATTTAAATTGCAGAGTTCTAGAACCCATTACAGATTCAGATTCAGATGCTGAGGAAGAGCCTGAGAATCTGCATTTTAAATGAACATCTCAATGTATTCTGATGCAGGTGTCTTCACTGAAGTACTTTAGAACATATGGGAGAAGAAATTTGCATGTGATGCCTCCTTGGGCACAACCAGGCCTGTGGGTACCTCCATCATTTTGGAACACCAGAATGCAAGTGAAAGTAAGGTTTGTGATAGTGAGGACCTTGAATCTTCAGAAACATATGCATGTGAAAATAATTCCAAAATCATAGACTTTAGGAATGATTATTGAGGTAGATTTTATATAAAATAAAATTTGCCATTTATAGTTGTAAATCTTGATGAGTTTTGACAAATATAAGCAGTCGGTCATGTAACCACCAACAGTCACCCCAGATGTTTCCTTCTGTTTACAGTCAGTCCTCTCCCTTCATCCCCAGTCTTTGGCATCACTAATCTGGTATCTGCCCCTGTGGTTCTGTCTTGTCCAGAATGCCATGAAATTAAGTCGTATGATACATAGCCTTTTGTGTCTGGCTTCTTTCACTCAGGATGATGGAGATTCGCCCATGCTATTGCATATATCAGTAGTTCTTATTGTGGAGTTTTGTTTCATTGTATGAATGTATTATAATTTGTCCATTTGCCAGTTGATGGATGTTTAGGTTGTAAAAATGTTATAATAAATAAAATGCTCTACATACTAAATGACAGGTCTTTGTGCAGACACATATTTTCATTTCTTTCAGATAAATTTCTAGGTGTGGGATTGTTGGGTTTTAGAGTAAGCAATGTTCATCCTTATAAGAAGCTAACAGTTTTCCAAAGTGGCTGAACCATTTTACGTTCACACTTGGAACGAACGAGAATTTCCATTGCTCCACACCCTTCCAGCATGTAATGTGGTGAGGTTTCTTTTTTTCTTTAAAAAAAACATACTCAAGAGGGTGGGTATGTAGTGGGTTCTCATGGTAGTCTTAATTCTTGTTTCCCTAATTTCTGACAAACGTTGAGCATCTCCAGTGAAGTGTCTGCAGATACATATTTTGTGCACGTTCTGTTGGGTTCTGTGCCACCTTCCTTCTCTTATCTTCTTCCTCCATCTTCCTTCTTCCCTTCTCTTTTGAAGAGTCTGTTATATATTCTGAGCGCAGTTTCTATATAAGATAATGTGTTTTGCAAGTCTGTTCCTCACTTTTTCACTTTCTTAAGAGTATTTTTTGAAGGGAGTCTTTAATTTTGACAAAGTTTAGTTTATTGTGTTTTCTTATTTCAGTTAGTGACTTTTTTTGTGTGATAGATGTTAAACTTTGCTCAATCCAGAAACACAAATATTTCTCCTATTTTTCTTTTAGCAGCTTTATTGTTTCCAATTTTACATTTTAGTCAATGATACTAGTAATGTTAATTTTCTATAAATTGAAAAGTAAGGGAGAGATCCATTTTTTGCCCAATAGTTTCAGCATCATTGCATGAGAAAACTACCCTTGTGTCCCTTGAATTCCTGCAGCACATTTGTCAAAAATTAATTGCTCTTATATATGTGCTCTATTTCTAAACTCTTTATTCTACTTCTCTGTCTATTCTAATGCTAATATCACACTGCTACAACTGATGTAGTTTTATAATATGCCTAATAATCAGGCAGCATGTGTCTTCCAAATTTGTTTATAGTTTTCAAAATCATTTCTTCATTGTAGTTTCTCTCCTTTCCTGCATAAATGTAAATAACAGCTGTCATTCTCTACCAAATTTGCTTTTAGATCAGAATTTTCCTTGGGGTTGGAATTGTTGCTTACGTGAAGAATTGATGCGTGGTAGCAGTATTTAATCTTTCAACCCATGATCATGATATATCTCTCCATTTATCTAGACTTTATTTACATTTTTCAGCAATGTTTTATACTTTTCATCATACAAGTTTTGAAGGGTATTTTATTAAATATAACCTAACTATTTCTTTTTGATATTAATATATTTTATTTTCTGATTTCAATTTCCAAATGTTCATTGAAATTATATAAAAATACAACTGATTTTTCCGCATTGACTTCAAAGTCTGGCACTCACTTATTAGTTTTAGTAGCTTTTAAAATAAGTTCCTCTTTTTTCCTACATACATGATTATGTCATCTGTGAATAAATTCAGAGTTTTCTTTCTTTCTTTCCAATCCATATGCCATTCATTTTCTATTCTTGAATTATTGCACCGGATAGGACCTGTATTTACTAGACATGGTGAAAATGCGTGTACTTGTTTCCAATCATGAGGAAAGCAGGTAGTCTTTCATGAGTAAGCATGATGTTAAATCAGTTATCATAGGTGCGTTTTATGAAGTTGAGTAAGGGAGGAAGTAACTTTTTATTCCTAATTTGAAGGGCGTTTTGAACAGACATGAATGTTGGATTTTGTCAAATGCTTATTTACATCTATTGAGAGAATAACACAGTATTTTTTCTTCTTTAGATTGTTAATATGGTGAATTATATCAATTGATTTTCTAATGTTAAACCAACCTTGCATTACTGGATTAAACACCCTTTGTCAAGATATATTATTGTTGTATGTATTATTGGATTCAATTTATTAAAATTTAGTTTAGAATTTTTGTTTCTATATTCAAGAGATATATTGATCTGTAGTTTTCTTTTTTTGTAGTGCTTCTGTCTGACTTTGGTATCAGGATAATATGGCCTCCAAGTAGGTAAGTATGCCCAACTCTTCAATTTTCTAGAAGAACACACATATAATTTGTATTATTACTTCTTTAAACCTGTGGAGTATTTCACAAAAGATCCTTTAGGTCCTGAAAGTAACGTACATTTTAAAGTACAAATCCAATTTATTTAATAGCTATAGGACTATCCAGTTTATCTATTACTTCTTGAATGAACTTTGAAAGTTTGTATTTTTATGTTATTTATCTATTTGTCCATTCAGCTAAGTTATTGAATTTATTAGCATAAATGTTCTCATCATACTTTCTTATTATTCTTTTAATATTTGTAGATATGTTCTCTAATAATACCATCTTCCTGTTATCTTGTGTCTCTTCTCTTTTTTTTCTTCCTGATCAGTCTGACCAGAATTTCATCAATTTTTTTTTTCTTCTCAAACAACCAGTTTTGGTTTCATTAATTTTTTCTATAGTGTTCTACTATGTTTTGTACTGTGATGATTATTTTCTTTTGTCTAATAATTTTAGGCACATTTGTTTGTTTTATTTCCCTGTTGCTTTAGGTAGAAAATGGGTCATTAGGCTGAGAATATTCTTTTTTTCTAACATCGGCAGATAGTACTATAATTTTGACTCAATTGCTTTAGTGTTATCCCACACATTCAATATACTGTATTTTCTTATTCATTCTGTTTAGAATATTTTCATATTTCCTTTTTGATTTCTTCTTCAAACCATGAATTACTTATAAATGTGTTATTTAGTTTCCAAATACTGGGGAGTTTTCCAGAGATCTTCATATTATTGGTGTATAATTTAAATTCACTGTGATCAAAGAACAACATTTTATGACTTGAATCTGATGAGAAATCTGCTGTAATTCTTATATTTGTTCCTCTGAACATATAATGTACCTTTTTTTCGGACTGCTTTTATGACTTTTTCTTTATTAATATTTTTAATCAATTTGATTCTGATTCTTTCTTTGTGTTTCTTTTGCATTAATCCAATTTAGAAAGTAACTGATCTTTACATTATCAAATACTCTTTCTGTCCCCTCTTCTCTTTGTTGGAGACTTCAATGACACTTGTATTAAGCAACTCAAATTGTTTCACCTTTTACTAGGCTCTTTTGAATTTTCATTCACTTATATTTTCACCCTCTGTTTCATTTCAGACAGTTTGTATTGCCAGGTCTTCAAATTCACTAATCTTTTACTCTGAAATGCCTTATTTACCATTAATCTCAACCAATGTATTTTTCACCTGACACACAGTAGTTTTCATCAATATTGAGTTTAAAAAATATTTTTCGTGTCTCTACCTAACTTTTTTGAAATATAGAGTACAATTAGAGTAACTGACTATATTTGACTGGTAATTCTGATGTCTGTGCCAGTTTTGGTTAGGTTTAGATCAACTGATTTATCTTTTCATTACCAGACATTATTCCAAATGTTTTACTTTGATTAACTCATTTAATCCTCATAGGAACCCTTAGAGATAAGTATAATTATCATCCTCATTTAAGATGAAGAAGCTGAAGGACAGAAAAGTTCAGTAACTTGCTCGAGATCACACAGTTAACATGGAGGGCTGGGATTTGAAACCTAATCTACGCTACACTGCAGCGTAGAAGTGAATGTGATGAATGCTAAACAGAATTCAAATAAATTTAAACTGTCAAATTTTTAAAGATTTCCTCAGGGGGTTTTTATAGGATTTTGGTAGAAAGTACGGTTCATTCTTTGTGTTTCAATGATTAAAAAAAAAAAAAATCTAAAGAATCCAGATACTCTGAAGTTCAAAAGGAACTGAAGACAAACTACTTCATAAAAAATGCTATATTATCACAAAATTCCATGTTGATTTGTAAGGCAGTCTATACATAAACAAAGCTTAAAATTTTACTTTGAATGTGTGAAAGGTGATGCATAAAATAGTGACGATGAAGTCACTGTGTATCATCTACCCTCATTCCTTTAAAGTAGCCTCCTAAAATATTTTATTGAATAGCATGAAAAACAAGATAGTCACTCTTTATGATTTATGGACCTATAAAGATACTAATCACTGATTCGACTTATTGTAAAGAGGAGTAGATATCAAGTGTGAGAGTTGAATTAACTTTCTAATGTAGTTTTTGAACTTATAGACCGTGGACTCCATACTAGAGCACATTTAGATTAGAGTCCAAAGCAAGGCTCTCATAGTGTGAGAGCTTTGAGTTCTGTGTGTGGGTCCTGTCCTTGTCACTTACAAGGTGGTGTGACAGGGGACAAGTGGCTTAACCTCTGGGATCTATGCTATTTATCTACAAAATGAGACTTTTGATAATGCCATTCTCTATATAGACCTCATTATTTGGGACTCACATCAGGCAAACACCTTGATGCCACAAAGAAAGCAGCCAATAGCTTATGAATTTTAAGCCAATGGGTTGCCTTTTAATTCACAGCCTTAAACAGATAAACAAATAAAATTGTTTCCCTTGAAACTGAGCAGAAAAATGTCTCGTATCCTTCACCACCACAGTAGGTCCCACTGCCCTTTATAGCATTTGCTATCAATTTTCTCATCCTCCCCCCAATTCTGATACTCTTACTTTCCATAGTCTAATTTTCAGTTGCATTCACTAGTGTCTACAAAGTAAAAGTAGTGGAAATCCATAGCATAAATTGAGTCTATTTGTCCTTGACCTCCATGTGAGGCTGGAATGAACCCCATTTCCTGCCATCTGACACCCAAGGCATTCATTTGAAACTTACATTCATATGGTCTCCTATAGACCCAAGCATCTCCTTAAATAGTTCACGTCATGGCTGTCTCTCAATCCCATGGGATACTGTGGTTTCACTAATAGGAGGGCAAGCACTCCCTTAATTTCAGGAAGGGCAGTGGTGTGTGTGATATTGTGGACTGGAGGGTGGGGAGTGAGGAACTGCTGTCAAAGTAACACAGGCATAGATTTTAATCATCCTGTAGCCTCATTCTCTCTGGAGAATTTTTATTTGGCTGCTTTCATGCACCTGACCTCTTCTTTCTCTCCTTCTTCTACACGTTCATCCCCAAATTCTCCTTCATTTTTTTAAACTGGGGTATAGTTGCTTTACAATGTTGTGTTAGTTTCTGCTGTACAGTGAAGTGAATCAGCTATACGTATACATATATCCCCTCCCACTTGGACGTCCCTCCCACCCCCACCCCACCCATCTAGGTCACCACAGAGCACTGAGCTGAGCTCCCTGTGCTATTCCGTGGGTTAAGGTATAAAATTTTACCATACTTCCAAGTCATACTCCAAAAATCATATTCTAAAACTCACTTCCAAAAATCATAGTCTTTCTCTTGACATCCATATATGGTTTAATGGATTCACTCTAATCAAAGGCCCCTTGGCCTTGAATCTCAGTCTGCTTTCTTTCTCTCCACTACGTCCATCTCCTCTGGAAAGGTAATTCGTTGGTTCTACCTACACCCCATGCCCCATCAAGATCTAACTCCCCCTTTCCATTTTTACTGCTATCACATTAACTCAGGCACCTCTTAATATTTCCTTGGAAAATTGCAACTGCTCTGCATATGGTTTTTGCAACTGCTCTGCATATGGCTTTTGCGTGCATAGTTCCCATAAATATTTCTCCACTGAAGATAACCTACAATACAACTTTAATCATGTTGCTCTGCTGCCTGAAACTTTCATAAGCCTTAATGTTTAATAAATAACATATGTATTCTTCAAACAAAAATTCCAGACGCTCCTAAGTGCAACATCCATTTCCAAACTAATGGTCCACTGCTTCCCTACTAGGGCCCATGCTTCCTTTAAATTGGCTTATTGAGTGTTTTATCAAACATGTCTGGAGCTTTTCTTAATGCCCATGCTTTGAACCTTTCTTCTCATACTTTTTACTTCTTATCTGGGTTCATGATTTGCATTTTGTACAGTCTTCATCTGCCTTACAGATTGAGATTTTAAATAGACAGACTACATCTTAACCATCTGTGTGTCTCAGTAATCTGAAATACCTTATAAGTGGCAAATGCTTAATAAATGTTTATGCAATGCAGTGTTATCTATATAATCTCATTTTGGTAGTTATTGCTATATCTTTACAATGAGGCAGGACGTATATAAATTTCAACTGGTTTAATAGCTCACTTCAACTACCCTTAACATTCTTCTCATTATTTAAAAAATAGGGCTTCCCTGGTGGTGCAGTGGTTGAGAGTCCGCCTGCCGATGCAGGGGACGCGGGTTCGTGCCCCGGTCCGGGAAGATCCCACATGCCGCGGAGCGGCTGGGCCCGTGAGCCATGGCCGCTGAGCCTGCGCGTCCGGAGCCTGTACTCCGCAACGGGAGAGGCCACAACAGTGAGAGGCCCGCGTACCGCAAAAAAAAAAAAAAAAAAAAAAAAAATAATCGTGTTACAGACATGAATTTGAAATGTTACTAACTTACATATGTAATGACGTAATGCTATTTCTCTAGAACTAAAATTATATTAGTGCAAATTCCCTTGCTGGAATATCTTCCGTATCTTCCATGTGACTTCTACATGGCCTTATCTCTTTTCTAATCCTTTCTTTCTTCTTATTTCTTCTTCTTCTTTTTCTCAATTAGCATTAGTCTTGTCAGAGACATGCTATTTTAGAACTCATCCACACTTTCATGAAATATTTGGAAATAATGATTTTCACACTATTGTTACATTCCTCTACTTTTACTATTATTATTTGAAAATTTCTCAGAGGCGTGTATATTTAGTAAACAATGTTTGCACATGTTGAGAATTCTGAGAGGTAAAGTTAGAACTTTAGGACACAATACATGAACAGGAGTGCTACTGCCCGAGATTTGGAGGGCACGACAGGAATGCCCTTCTCCTCTTCGTCACCTTCACACTTGGCACTGTCCTCACATGCAGAGAACACTCAAAAAAAGAGCAGTTACATTGAACTGCTCAGGGCATTTAAGAAATAGTAGACTGACGGGCTGTACTCACATTTTTGCTACACTGACTTGCTGAGTTCTAAACTCAACCTTGACCATTTCATGCCTGGTTTATAACACCTGCTCCAATGAACAGCAGCTGGGTAATAACTTACAAAAACATCAGTTGAATTAGAAAGCAGTGAATCTTTGGACTCTCCCCATTATGTGCTTAAAGGTTTTTAAAAAAACCAAGCCTAGCACACAATTGCCATTAGGACCTCAATTAATAAGTGTCCTACAGGAGGGTACAAAAGAGTTAAATATATGATTTTACTTGTGAACTTGTAATGTCTTAAATAAATGTGAATGCTTCAGGTCAGAAATCATGTTTTTCCTTTAATGGAGATATGAATTCATAACTTACATAGCAATGTAAATATGACAGCTACATAACATTGGTTGAAATTACTAGGCTACGTTTTGGTTACAAAAAGCAGCACTTTATGCAAAGAGTGAAAAAGAAAAATCAACACATCAAGTATAGTCTATATTAATTACCACACATTGTACCTAATTGTGTGACTAATAAGTGCAGTGTCATCGCTAAAAAATATCCACCCCTCTCAATTTAGCCAAAACAATGCAAAATATTATGTAACTGACCTGTTCAACAAGCTCTTGTGAACTTTTCCTTGAAGACGTAAGGTAGAGAAGTGTTTTAAAGGAGCTTACACTTGAACTTCAAAGGAAATGAAATCATACATTCTGGTTTATATTCTGAAAGCTACAGCATTTATTACTCTCATACACTGGATTTTTCAATTACTTCCCTTATCTGCTCTCATCCCTCCAAAGAACATATTCCACAGACTATTTCTGAATATTCTGAAATCCTTATTTCTGAAATGTCAACATGGGCAACTGAAAAAGCTTGGCCACATCTAGGAGACAGGTCACACAGATGCTCACCCAACTTTGCTATCGACCAAGTAAATTTTGTCAATGTTCTTCTCCACTTGTGTTTCAGGATTTTCACCCAAATGATGAGGCAGATGGATTCGGGAATTTCTATTATTCTTTGCAACTCAAAAGTTATGATGTTTTCAATCTCTCAAACCTGGAAAGGTAGCTAGGAAATAGTACTTAACCAAAATACTGACTTCTTTAGGTTTCGATAGAAAAAGAGTCAAATGTGGAATTACCTTGAAACAACTTATTTAACCTAAGAAATACAAGCGATGTTAGAGACTGCTACATTTTCTACTAACATCCATCCACCCCTCTGAGTTTGAGCTTAGGACATACCCACAGCTGGAGACCACATCTCATAGTCTCTGTGGCAACTGGATGTGGCCCTGTGACAAAATGCTTGCCAATGGAATTGGAGCAGCATGGATATGACCACTGTTTCTGGGTTAGGTCACTGATAAAGGAATATATATGCATGTCTTGCCCCTTCCTTCTACTAGCTGGGAGTTACTGAGAATTTTTAGAGCAGCTGCCTTGAACCAGAGAAGGAAATCTATAGCCTGAATAGCCTTCATTGGGATGTGCCTTGAGAGAATAAAATTTTCCATTTTTTTAAGCAACTGAGTATTGAATTTTTTTTTACACCAGTTAAGCTGCTATGCTAATACAGGCAATCACAAGGAAAAACAAAAATAGAAAATTATTTAGAATAATGAGCAGTTTCTAATCAAAATTCAATATCTCAGATGTAGTAATTTAATACCCAATGGCTATCTGTCTATGGATCTATCACTTTATTCCTTTTCTAAGGAAACAACTTACTAGACAAAAACGAATGCATACAGAATTAACAGAATGACCTAGAAAATGTGGGGCTTCTAGAGGAATGCGGGGGATATGCCAGATTCACTGAGAACCGCACTACATCTTTCTGTGAGCCTCTGATTTATAACACCAAGAACAATGGCCCAGCAGACACAGATTCAGCCAAAATCCCAGCTCGTCCATCTGGGCACATCACAAAACCACAGAGCCCCAGTTTTGTCATTTATAAATTAGAAACTCTGAAAAACCGTTGCCCAATTCACAGTGCTGTGATAAGGGGGAAATAAACTTATGTCTGCTAAAGTTAATTGGAAATTGTCATTTTAGAGCAGGGCTTCTCACATGGGATTGAGTAGCAGAATCATCTGGAGGGCTTGTGGGGCCCCAACCCAGAGATTCTGACTCATTGGGTCTGGGCTGAGGCCTGAGAATTTGCATTTCTAACGCTTCCTTATTCTTGCTTTGGTTTGTTTTTGTTTTCCTAGCTTCTTAAGGTGGTAGATTAGGTTACTGACTTGAAATCTTGCTTATTTTTTAATATAGTTGTTTGTAGCTATAAATTTCCCTCTTAGCACTGCCTATGTTTATAACTGTCATGTCTACTTGACAGATTGACACTTTTATCCTTATAAAATTTCCATCCTTGTCTGTAGTATCAGTTTTTGTCTCAAAGTCCAGCTATTGTGGCTGGTACAAGCATAGCCACTTCCAGTTCTTCTGATATTCACATCTGTAGTATTTCCTTTCCATCTTTATTCTTTCTACCTGGTTGTGCTTTTCTTTTTTTTTAACATCTTTATTGGAGTATAATTGGTTTACAATGGTGTGTTAGTTTCTGCTTTATAACAAAGTGAATCAGCTATACATATATCCCCATATCCCCTCCCTCTTGTGTCTCCCTCCCACCCTCCCTATCCCACCCCTCTAGGTGGTCACAAAGCAGCGAGCTGATCTCCCTGTGCTATGTGGCTGCTTCCCACTAGCTATCTATTTTACGTTTGGTAGTAGTGAATACTAAGTCAGGTCAAATAACTGACAGGCCTTGAAAGCAGATTTTCCAGGGCACTATCAGGTCAAATAATAGCACTGCTCTGAGAGTGGGACTTTGAAAGACATTCAGCTCTGTTTTTACTCCTCTAGAGGGGGTTTCTTTCCTAGTTTTCAAGGATACCATGTTGCTGGAGGGGGGGATGGAAATAAAGCACATTAAAATGCTGCAAAACTCACTTTGTTTTTACAGAGATTCAGCTGTCCTTCTTGAAAACAAAATGGTCCCCAGATTATCATAAGCCTTTGGTTAATTTCCAGATACCTGAAAATGTTGATTCTGTCAAACTTTGCCACTGTCCTCAAGTCTTCGGTGAAGGATATAAGTTTTATAGGTCCTTACTCGACCATTTCTGATGACATAATTTAACAAGTAAAATTTGTATATCTGTGTTCACAAGTTAGCTCTTGAAACCAACAGTTTAGATATAAAATAGTGTATCATTTCATAAGGGTACGTAAATTTGAATACAAGCTCAAATGAGGAATGGGAAAATAAGAGATTTCCTCCTGATAATAAATAATAATTAGATACCCTCCTTCATGAAACTCACTACTATTTCTGGTAATGTATACATTTTAGCAGCATAGTTATCTAGGTTAAATTTCTAGGACTTAGTTGAAGCATGTCTCAACTACTAGCTGTATCGGACACTGAAATGTTTCAAGATCGCATTCAACTCAAGTGTTAGTTTAAACCTCCACCAAGGAAGCCATGAATAAATGTAGATCACATATGCTGGTTGAGTAACTGCATTTTAAACACAGAATGATTTTGATGACACCATCCTGTATTTAGCCTGAACACCTTACTTTTCCCAGGAACTCACTCCTCATGTTGTTAAGTATACCTTTCTGAATGTATTTACTTTATAAAAAGGAAGGACTTGATTTCATTTCCAATTTCACAGTCACACTACTGCTTCAAGTTATTTCACATCACTGGCAATATTTGGACAATAGAGGCATCACTTTAAGATACTTGAACCTTATTCTACACTCCTGAATTCTGTCCGTTCCCCTATTACATCAACCTTATTTCCTAAATTCCTCTGCATATACATTCTGAAATAATTTTCTTATGATGTGCTGACATAGTCTGAGATTTTATATTGTGCTCAATTTAAGTAGTTCATATTCCCTGGAACCACTTTTAGCTGTACCACTCATTGTCCTTCTTATCAGCAAGCTGCAGACTTGGTCCCAAAGTTCCTGTTGAAAATTATATTCTCTGGTTAAGAAATATTCCATCTCCTTTGGAAATTTAGAGGATACCTGTGAGGTTTTGGACTTTAGAAAAAATCTTTATATTGTCTTAGTGGTTTCAGTCCCCAACTGGATGTCATGAATTTTAATTACAGCCTAAAACTATATGTTTTTTTCTTTATGCTACTCCATTGAAGACTGACAATTAAACACAATTCTTTACTACTGTCATTTTACAACTTATTTCATATTTCTATATCACAAGATGGCATATATAAAATAATTTGACTTTTTTTGCATTAGGACATTTCTATGGGATTTTTAGAAAGACAAATACATTTCATTATTAAAACTTTCTTATAAGAAACTCCATATTTGCAGACTGTGTGGTATGTAGTGCCAATCATACTGGTTGAAAGTAGGTTAGAGAGTGTTTTAATGCAGACAGTAATTTATTATGCCCTATTCTCTTCTTTAATTTCCACTTTTTCTCTTTCCCTTTACGTGGGTCCTTTCAATCAGGTTTTAAACAGATTCAATTCTACCTCATTCTTGAAAGAAAAGAATGGGGAAAAAATAGAACCCTTTTATATACTACATTCGGTTCCACACTCCCACTCCAAAAGCTGTGTTTTTACCTTCATCTCAATAGCCACACTTCTTAAAAATCATCAACATTCAGTGCCTGTGTTCATGCATTTCCCGTGGTCAGGCACAAACTGCAATCCCACTCGCTGTACCCTTACCATTTCACAGAAACCGCTCTCTCTGACCTCCCCTAACCACCCAACTTTCTTAAAGCAATTCCCTCCCTTGGCTTCTGGGACAACCAACATCCTGACTGCCAATCAGCTACTTCACCTACTTTCCAAAATCCTCTTCCGTTGGCCACGTAAGAAGGTCTATGTTCATCAGAGTTTTGCCCCATATTCTCCTTATAGCCTCCTCACCCTACATGAAGGCTTGATGTCTTCTATTACTATTTACATGAAGACAGACACTGTAATGCATGTCCAGATCTCTCTCCCGAGCCCACAAGCCATCCCCACTTGGTATCACATAGGCTTGCACATCACATACTCAAAGGGTCATTTCCTTTCCAAACCTGATTCATTCCCCCTGCCATGTTAAAAATTTCAATAACTACCACCTAACTACCTAATAATCTATGGTAATAATATCTTGGGTAAGTACTTTATTTCCTCTCCCTCCTTCAACACACCTAACAAATTGATCACCATGACTTGTTTTTTTGTTTTTGTTTCTTTTTTTTGCGGTACGTGGGCCTCTCACTGTTGTGGCCTCTCCCGTTGCGGAGCACAGGCTCCGGATGCACAGGCTCAGCGGCCATGGCTCACGGGCCCAGCCGCTCCGCGGCATGTGGGATCTTCCCGGACCAGGGCACAAACCCATGTCCCCTGCATCGGCAGGTGGACTCTCAACCACTGCTCCACCAGGGAAGCCCACCATGACTTGTTTTATATTAGCTCCAAACAGTTCCTAAATTAATCCACTCTTATGCCCACATCCACTTCCTAGTCCATGTTGCTTCTTTCTTGATTAGGTTACAACTACAGTCTCTCACCCACTCTCCACTTCTTCAGTACTGCTTTTTCCAACAGTCGTAGAGATTCTTTTTTAAACATCTGAACATATCACTCTCGTTGTTAATACCCTTTAGAGGGTTTGCATTCATCTTCCTTTTATCAATACCTTTATTGTGGTTTACAAGATTTAACCACTTTTCACTATCCAATCTTACTTCCTTTTTTTCCCCACTGATATTGATACTATTTCATTTCTGGGATGCCATCAAGTCTTTTCTGGCTTCTTGGTCTTCATAACCTGTATTCTATACCAGCAGGTGTATTACTATCACCCTTGTTATTTGCTTAAGTTTTAACTTAGCTTTCTGCTTAGACACTACTTCCTCCAGGGAGGTCACTTTGAGCCCTAACATCTGGGTTTGATACACCTGTGTCAGTAAGTACATTTTGTTTTAAGCAACAGATGTTTATGGCATCATTTGAAAAGTGACGAAACAGGTTCAAGGTTATGCTTCTAGGAAAAAGTTCCAAACTACACCATAGAAATGGCCTGATGAAGAGACTGCTGTTACGGTTGCTGCTGCCTTGAAAACTGGATGCTGTAATTTGCATTGATCTCAGATTCACCTCTACTGCTCCTACCACTTCTGCTCCCACAGACCTAAGGTGAACTTTCCCTGGTCACACCTGAATATGGGAGGTCACCACTGCCCCCCACATTCCACAGTGAATCCCACAGAAAGTCTCTCTCAATTTGCTCACTTCCAGCTGGTTCCTTATAAAAACTGTTCTGATTGGTGGAGCCCAGAATGAAGATTTGAGTCGCAGTTTTTAGGAAGGCTGAAGAAGCAAGTTCTCAAGGTTCTACCTGAGGCTGTTGGAACTTATAAAGCTGAAAATTCTCCCAAAATATTAAGAGTGCTCAGAAGGTTCTGCTCAACCAGAAATCGTGATCAATATTCACTGTAATTGACGGCTGCCCTCTCAAAGCACTGTTCACACGGTGTTGTAATCTCCTGTTTATGTGTCCGCTTCTCACACTGCTCGGGAAACCCACTGAGATCCAGGACCAGGATCAGCATTCACTGTTCCATCCACAGTCATCAGCCCAGAAAGCTGTAGCTACCATTTCTCCCTCCTCCCCACACCCCCACTCCTACAGGAGACCACAAGAGATCGTGCAAAGGGAAAATGGTGAATCTGCAAACAGCCATGCTTACCAGGGTTCTTTCCTCATGCTGCTCTGGGGCAAAGAGGAAGGAATGGTCTCAAATCCCAGATGTTGATAGTCTTTTAGGAGATTAGATTATGACACCAGAGGGACATGGGCCAACAGTGACCCCAACCTGCATCCCCTCTTCCAATACCCTAGGAGTTCTCTGTGGTGAGGGGCACAGGGACAGGCCAGCCGTGCTGTCCTGTGGAAATCTGTGCCCATGCAAACAGGGGGCCGGGAGAATGGCTGCCCCTTTGCCTTCACGGCACCATCCCTAAGAGTCTCAGTCCCATCAGTTTCTGGCAGTATTAGTGAGATACTGAGCTCTGCCCTGTACGCAGGTACTGTTCTAAAGTATTGGCCATCAGCAGTATTACCTATATTATTAAATGTGTGGGTTTATAAAATCCATCATTAAGAAAGAGAGATAGAGTTCCATCTACCTTTCACCAAGACTGAAAAATTAAAGCTCATCTCCATAGTGTCTACTTTAGTGGATAGCAGTGTTTTTCCTGGCACACTGGTCACTAAGTTATGCTAAATGTTTAAGAAGTTATTAATTTCTGGCTTCTATGCCACCAGTCTACTGAAACTATTCTTCTGAAACTGCATCCTAGTGTCCTCCATGTTGTCAAAATCAATCATGGTAAGTTTTCTACTTGATGTCAATGAACTCTCTATTACACCTGACATGTTGATGTTACCTATTAAAATATCCTACTTCTTTTTCTCCCATTAGCTGCTTTTATCCTGATTCATGTGCACAGCCTTTCCTGGTTTTCTAGGCTTTGTGCTTCTTTCCTACCCCTTTCATCACTGTGTTTTGCTGGTTTTGCCCATCTCTTAAAATGAGCATGCTTGGACATTTCATCGATACTTGTAGTTTTCAGCAATGATCTCACCACTCTTTACTCTTCATCCACCCATATTCTGACCTCTAGGCTCACATGCTGCTAAGAAGCTTCACATGCATATTGGGAAGATCCAATGGAATGACCCACAGCTCCCTAAGCTCAGTACGTTCTTTCTTTCTTTTTTTTTTCGGTACGCGGGCCTCTCACTGCTGTGGCCTCTCCCGTTGCGGAGCACAGGCTCCGGACGCGCAGGCTCAGCGGCCATGGCTCACTGGCCCAGCCGCTCCGCGGCATGTGGGATCTTCCCGGACCGAGGCACGAACCTGTGTCCCCTGCATTGGCAGGCGGACTCTCAACCACTGCGCCACCAGGGAAGCCCACAGTACGTTCTTAAAGGAGCTCTGCACTTGTCTCTCAGTATCTCTCATCTGCTTCGTTGCAAATGCCTCTTACTGGTGAGCTTGATCACTGAGTTGCTCCACTCAGATCTCCACAGTTCAATGTGATTTTGCTAAAATACACGTATGTCTCTGCTATTTCTCTGACTGAAATGATTCAGTGGCTCCCTGTTGCCTATAGCAGAAATCACAAGTGCCTTGTCTTGGTCTATTGAGTAGGATTATAGTGAGCTGTAAGAAACAGACACCCATAACGACGTGAGATTTCCTGCCCTGATGAATATGGCATCACATGGCCTTTCGTGTTTGGCCTATCATGTCTATGACTTCTATTATCAAGGGGACTTCATGGTCTGGGATGTGTGCTCCAGCTGCAGCCATCAATTCCAATCCCGGCAGCAAGAAAATAGGAAGTGGAAAGAGGAACGGGCTTCCCCTGTAAAGGACACCTCTCAGGAAGCACCGATCCCATCTGTGTCTGTCCCATTGACCAGAAATTGGTTCCATGGACTGAATATTCAGAAGGAAGGCTCAAAGTGTCATCTTTATTGTGAAATCCATGCATCCAGCAGACTTTTGGAAGTCCTTTCACTATGGAAGGAGAGGAGAGTGGGTAGCGGTGGACGGCTGGCAACCTTGGGTGCTGTCCCCACACTTTGGCCCCTTCACTGTGTAAATTATTCTGTCCATGAAAGGAACACTTGTCTCCTCAAAACCACTCGGTTGTTGCATACAATTCACCTGGGGTCTCAGTGACGGGCTTATATGAGCTCCTCATGGCTGGTTGTGGCTACTTATGGTCTAAAAATCTATATCTTAAGTACAATTTTGTTTAGCCCCACTAGTGGTGTCTGAATAACTACAATAGCAATTCTCTTTTTGGAAGATGATACTAGGAAACATAACAGTAGTCATTTGTCAACAGGAACCATCAAGAGTCTTAATCCTGTCTCCTCCAGTGGGCTCCTGGCTGCCATAAGGCCATTTTATTAAATGAAATTCTTTTAAGTTATTCTCTAGAACAAATCAAAGAGGTTTAATTTTTTTCCCATGGGTTATGTTCTTGGCTAGACTGGATTTTCTGGGTTTTGCTAGGATCCTTCATTACCTTTTAATTACATCATTTTTTCATATATGCCACACCATTTAAAAACAAACAAGCATTGGAAAATGGAATATTATTCAGAGGTAAAAGAAATGAGCCATCAAGCCATGAAAAGACATGAACGAAACTCAAATGCATATTCCTAATTGAAAGAAGGCTACATACTGTATGATTCCAACTATATGACATTTTGGAAGAGGCAAAACTATAGAGGCGGTAAAAAGATCCATGGTGGCCAGAGGTTCAGGGGTAGGAGACGGCTAGGTGAAGCACACAGGATTTTTAGGGCAGTGAATCTACCCTGTATGGTGGATACGTGTCATTATACAATACCTTTGTCCAAACCCACAGAATGAGTACCAACAGTGAGTCCCAAAGTAAACTATGGACTTTGGGTGATTATGACGGATCAATGTAGGTTCATCAATGATCAGAAATGTACCACTTTCATTTGAAAAAATTACCTGATTTGTGTTTAATTTTCATCAGTTTCTTTTGCTATGAGTTCACATTCAATAATATTTTCCTCTTCCACATCTAATCTACCAAATATCCTAACCAGAATATTTTTATGTTTTTAATCTTTTGAATTGTGATTTAAATGTTTTCTTTTCCATGATTCTATCTCATTTTAAAATACGTGAGATACAATTATAGTAACTATTTTAATATTCCTTTTTGCTAAATGACGTCTGTATGAATTCTAGATTGGTTTTGATTGTTTTTTTGGTTTTTTTTCTCCTCTTTAGGATTACATTTTCTGCTTCTTTCCACACCTGGTAATCTTTTATAGCATGTCAATTACTGTGAATTTTACTTTGTGTTGGCGGTATATTTTGGTATTCCTATAAATATTCTTGAGCCTTATTAGAGAACGCATTTAAATTACTTGCAATGAGTTTGATCCTTGCTGTTATTGCTTTTAATATTTCTTTAGGTATTACCAGAGCAGAATTTAGTCTAGGGATAATTATTCCCCAGCACTGAGCCAAGGCTGGTCTGTGCGTTCTACTTAACGCCCCATGAATTAAGCAGCCTTCCAATGTGGCTGGGGGGGAGCAGGCACTGTCCTCAGCCCTGTGCTAGTGCCGAATGACTACTGTCCCCACTCAATCCTTCAGGTGGTTCTTACTCTGGCTTTCAGTACTTTTCTCACATGCATGTGCTTTACAGCCTTCAGCTGAACTTTCCAAAGGGCCATCTGCAGAGCTGCATACTTCTTTCTCCCCTCCTTTGCTCAGTTCTGTGAATTTTAGCTGCCTTGTTCTCTTTGGACTCTCAGCTCTGCCCAGTTCCTCCCTCTCTGTGCTATGGGCTGGAGACTCACTCAAGTCGGCTCCTGGGGTGACCATACGGCCCGACTGATTTGTTTCCCATCCCTCAGGGATCACTGACCTATATTGCCTGGCGTCCAGTGTCTTGAAAGCTCATGTTTCATATTATTTTGCAAAAAATATTCATATATTTTGTGGTATTTGGCTTGCCTGATTTAATCTGGAGACTGCCATTAGCTTCTTGATCACCTATCATTGATGTTTTTATTTTTGGTGGAACAAATTTAATAATACCCATGTTGCTGGCCCAACGCTTTAGCACTAGGGATACTACGTTTTATTACCCCACCCCCGACTCCTCTGGCTCAGGTCCCCTGGCAGCAGCAGCAGAAGTCAGGCTGTGACTCAGGCCCAGTAATCACCTGAAGCAAACCCACGGGAAGTTCTGGAATTATAATGGCCTTTCATAATTGCCTACGGTTGCAGGCTACCCAAGACTTTATACTTCCATATTGATCAACAGCAGATGTGAAATGCTCTGCGAAAGGACATGACCTTGGGAAAGATGGATCTCAGCAGTTGAGGCAATATCCTCAGGGGCTGAAAGTAAAACTGTCTTCTGCTGGTACAGCCAGCACGGGCATCAAGTCCTTATGGACTAGGAATCCAGGTGGAATATCACAGATTGTGCCACATTCATGTACTTTAAAGAATGGCTTTAACATTTAGAGATGCGTAGCTTCCAGAAGATGATGAGGAAGGAGAAAGGAACTTTTGTGAGTCAGTTTCAAAAATTTGAAGATTAATCATATAGCAGAAGGATTACAGTTTTCTATTAATGCATAAGTATATCTCAAATTTCAGATCTAGAAAATATGTCTAAAGCAAAGGGTGTGTCCGTCAGTGATAAACACTGACTCAGCCACTTGACAAGATCCATAATGTTAAATGCTGACATCCAGTAGGAAATCGGACTTCAGTGCATTTAAGGTCCCTTGCGACGCTAATATCTCTTCTTCCGGTTTGATTTTCTCCCCTCTCATATGCTGTGTTCTTTCTGGGGTCTTGTAATCTTTACATGGTGATGTATAAAGATTTATGTAAGTAAACAAAAACTGCATTCACTTGTTACTCGCCTCGACTGAACTGAGGCAGGTTCCCAGGTCTTCTCTTGTTCCTTGAGCAACAACAAATGTCTCCTGCTCCTGTTTCTTACCCAGTCATTACCACTCCCAGGCGAACATACCTAGGGGCAGTGCTGAATCCCCCTGCCGTTAAATCTCTCTGTGTGTGAATTCTTTTGCTTCTACCTGCTTTGTTTTGACATGTATATTTTCCTTTGGGACCCATGTTCAAGAAAAAGTAGAAAATCCTGGGTTAAAAAATATTGCCTCAACCCCTTCTACAACGCTGCCTGGTCTTCACTTTCTATCCAATGGTAAATTTATAATGATCCTTATGATTGTCCATGGGCTCTGGTAGTCTTGAAGGAAAGCATTAAGATACACATCTAAAAAAAGACAAAAGACTTTTCTGTTTGTAAAGTCACTCATGATACTAAAGACCTGGATCACCCTAATGAAATAACTGGAGATGCACTACAAAATGGTAGATGTTGCTTCCACGAAAAGGTTAGATTTCACAGTATATGTGAGAATATTTTAATACCACAAGGACTCTTGATAATTTACATCCTAAACTCTGAGCAAAATAAACATTATTTTGAATGTTTTTATATAAACTAAAAATACTGCTAAATTATAACTGTATTTCATAAAATACATTTGTTTCTGGATCTATGAGGAAAAAAATAAAGTAGAGATTCTTATTCTAAAGTAAGGAATGTCTTCCAATGTGGAATCTGCCATTACATCTGGCACTTTGGAATGACAGCCAACTTGAGACAAGTAGTAAGGTTTTGTATGAAAAATTACAAAATTCTGTCCCCCCAAAAGTAGTAAATAAACGTTTCCCAGGTTTTAAAGACTTAATTTGGTTTTTAAAATGTAGTTTGAAAGCATCTTTTTGAATATGGGGTTCTACATACCTACCCCACCCCCATTGTTTTTCCAGTAGGAATACATTTCACATTTATAAATTTTATTTGTTAGGGGACAATCTGCTACTTCCTGGGAAAAATGATATACAAATGGTGGCATCTTCAGAATTGCATGCTTTTACCACAGATAAATTTCCTGGAGAACTTAAATGCAGATGAACTGCATATCTGAGGATTTTTTCCCCAACATCGGGAAATCCATAAAGAAGAGATTTTCTTTTTTTGGTAATGTAACAAATCTGATCTTATATGAATGCTTTAATCTTAAATATTTCAATATTTCATGATGTTTTTAAGCATTTATTATATTATTTTGAGGAATATTTGCATCTTTCAAGTTGACAACCTAGCTAAATGCATCTCCTAACAATTTAAGCTCTTAAAATATCACATATTTATCAAATGCATTCTATGTGATCTGCATTAATCTAGCTACAAGACATGGTAGATTAAAAGTATTATTTAAAGAGTTAGAGACACAAGAAATCTAGCTATTTTCTTGCTCTAATATTTTTGTTTACCTGACGATGAAACTAAGACTCAGATATATTATAAAATTTCAAAATTCATGAACAGTATAGGATTAAAATCATTTCTCGAAGGACAGGGAGAATTTGCATAGACAAAAGTTAATGGCCCTAGGGAAAAGGGGACACCCAATAATTACTTGAGGGCACCACTGGACACATTGGTCTGTGTCAGCATTCATACTCGGACACCTGAAACATCTTCATTCCTCCCTTCTGCACTGAGGGCATATGGGGACCAGGCAACAGATGAAGTGCTGGCTAAGCTCCGTCTACCACAGGCCCACTCAGTCCACAGACCTACCTGACAGCTAGTTCTTCAACTCCTAAATGAGCAAACAGAATAGATATGTTTTTGAGTATGTCACCCTTTCCATGTTGGGCCTTCACCTGGTGGCTTAAAAGCTATTATATATAGAAGACCAAGTAGAAGCTTATGAAACTTGCCCTCCCTCACCCCAGTGGAGCCGAGACCATAAATCAGCAGCAGTATTCTCTCCCTTGGACACCCTTACAGACATAAAGGGTATAGGGTGGTGCCTGTCAGTTTGCCACTTAAATTACCAGTCAGATCCTGCAAAACACACGTGGGGCTTGGAGCACGGCAGCATACGTCCGCATGCTTAACCAGGGAGCAGCTGCCACACCTGGCGCTGTCTTTGCTAGAGCAGGTTAACACAGGTCACACGGCTGCAATCAAAGAAAGGGATCAGAACGAGTTCACATCCACATGAATAAAACAACAGCACACATTGTGAGTTCCACTCCAAGGCTGGGTTTAATATCCAACCCTCTGCCATAATGTCGTCTGGAGAGACCTGAATTTCCTGATAACCCTACTGAATATCATGTGAATCCACTGAATTGATGGCATCATGCTAATAGATCACAGAAACACATTGGAGGCCGCAGTGAGACAGATGTGTCCCAAAGGGTAGGACACTTACCCCATGCATATTTCGGGTGGTGCCACGTTGGCAAAATTTAGGTGTTCAGTGTCAGGGGCATGCTGGAGCACATTATCAAAAGTAAGGGAGAGGGACTTCCCTGGTAGTACAGTGGTTAAGAATCCACCTGCCAATGCAGGGGACACAGGTTCAAGCCCTGGTCTGGGATGATCCCACATGCCGCAGAGTAACTAAGTCCGTGCACCACAACTACTGAGCCTGTTCTCTGGAGCCCGTGAGCCACAACTACTGAGCCTGAGTGCCACAACTACTGAAGCCTGTGTGCTTAGAGCCCGTGCTCCACAACAAGAGAAGCCACCACAATGAGAAGCTGGTGCACCGCAACGAAGAGTAGCCCGTGCTCGCCACAACTAGAGAAAGCCCACGCGCAGTAATGAAGACCCCACACAGCCAAAAATAAATAAATAAATAGATTTTTTTTTTTTAAAGTAAGGGAGAAATGATTGAATCATGTGCCTCTCACCACAAAGAAGGTACAACAATGCCTGTGATGGTTAATTCTAAGCACCAACCTAGGTAGGCTATGGTTCCCAGCTGTTTGGTCAAACCACAGTCTCCATGCCCCTGTGAATGATTAACATTTGCGATCAGCAGACCTTGAGTAAAGCGGACTACCTTCGGTAACATGGGTGGGCCTCATCCACTCTGCTGAAGGTCTTAAGAGCAAGATCTCTTAGGGCTTCCCAAATATTCCCAGATATTGCCTCAGCTGAAAACAAATGCCTCTCCCAAGGCTATGTTCCCCCCTGGGCAGCTATGTCTCATGAAAGGTCAACGGGGATCCAACAGGACCAGGTTGGGCCACCTCTGAAGGGTCATCTACCCTGGGCTCCCTTGCTGACTGTCAGCCTGGATTGCAGCCCAACTTCTCCCTCAGCCCAGCTCTGCTCCAT
Organism: Delphinapterus leucas; assembly: GCF_059928025.1. Classification (NCBI taxonomy): domain Eukaryota; kingdom Metazoa; phylum Chordata; class Mammalia; order Artiodactyla; family Monodontidae; genus Delphinapterus; species Delphinapterus leucas. The sequence continues at coordinate 9,874,249 of NC_143149.1, forward strand.
TCTCTCCCCTCTACATGACTTCATACAAAAGCACATGCTTTTTTTAGCTCATCTATGTCAGAGGTTGATTCCTGGGACTTCAAACTCTGATATATGAAAAAAACATGTTTGTTTTTTTTAAATGAAGATGATAGGCACCAAAATAAGTTAGGAAAATTCTAGTAGAACAAGAAAAAGTAGTTAAATACACCTTAACTAATTCTTATTTCACACCTTAGGCTATTTCAATCCATTCTTGCTTCCATTAGGGTCAGGCAAAATTTTTACCACAGTGGATTCTTTAGTTAATATCATATTCCCAGTGATAATATATTACTTGTCTTTGTTGTCACATCCTTCTTCATACAAAAGTTTTTGTACAGGGACCAGGTAATTTTTACTACAATATAAATATATGCTAAGTCACGCTACGAAAAACTCATTACAAAATTATTTGTCCAAATTTCTGTAGTAACAAATTCTTCACTTCTCAACTCTGGTAAATGGTAAAATGTGAAGCCCGAAACTGTCTAATATACAGGTTATATCCACAAAGAAATCTAGACGTATGAGCACACTTTGAACCTCTTTCTGAAGAGATGCTATAAAAAGGCTGTTTTCTCATTAAAGCTAGGATTTCCACTGTGCTGAGTTAAGAGGTGCTGTTACTAATGATCAGAGGTGCACAGTCATAGTCCCTTTGCACTTCAATAAAATTAGCCATTTAAATGGCTATATATCAAAAGAAAGGGTTTATACAGCTTTTCACTTGTGCATTTTTTTCAAATAATGTATCTCATTTACAACACCACATATCCAAAACTTCTGTTAAGATTAGAAGTATAACAGTGAGTTCACTGACGATAAGCTTCGTCTCCTAAGGGCTCTCGGGATAAGTAAAATAATGCTAGGAATAGAAGACATACAGGCCTGATGAGTCTCCTTTGCAAACCCAGAGCTACCGTCTTGCAACATTTTGACAAAAAGTAATTACTTCCTTTATTTTGCCCAAGGGCTAAATTTCTAACAAAAAAAAGTAAAAATAAAAATTACAGAATACATGTTGAGTTAAATGTGTAAATGGATGGGAAAGCATCACTGCTAAACAGTCATATAAACCGAAACCAAGATTAATTGTGTACTTTTATGCTAAAGTGAAGAATAAGGAGAAGTATTTTCTTTCCATCTAAATTGCTGTTTTAAATTACAACAGATACGCCCAAACATTATGTTGTTTTTAAAATTATGAATAATTCAGTTTGAGTCACAACGTAAAGATTTGAAATGAGAAAAAGAGAGAGAAGTTATATTTACTGATAAGTAGATTTTATTGCAGCAAATGTTATTATCTGAAATAAAATTGTACACCACACATGAGTTATCTAATTCAGGAGTTTATGAAAAATTCTAACTTCCGATTGAAAATCAAGGTTTGTTTAGAGGTTTGGCACCCATGTGTTTTGACTGCCTGTATCTCTGTGGAGATGAAGCAAGAATCACAGTCTTCACGAAGAGAAGCATGGAGAGCAGCAGAAAAGTGTTAGCTCTGCTTGCTTCAGGAGACACGGACGTCCCAACCCAATGGTCAGGAGGTCACACCTGTATAATTCTGAGCCTTAGCTGCATCCCCATGGGGACAAACCTCACACACCTGGATAATTTCATCCACTAATTACCTACACCTTTGGACCCAGAAGAAAGACTCTGGGTCCAGAGGGGGTCTTCTAGAAACCGAGGAGAGGCCAAGAGGAGTTCTGAGGAATGGCCCAGGATGTGCCACCATCCTGAAATTGAGGAAAAATTAATTAATTCCATGAACACCCACTGAAAAGGAATAGGAAGTGCAGAAAGAAGAAAACCAGGTATGTATATTCTCCTGAAAGCCAAGTTTAGAAAGAGTATGAGGGGCTTCCCTGGTGGAGCAGTGGTTGAGAGTCCGCCTGCCGATGCAGGGGACACGGGTTCGTGGCCCAGTCTGGGAAGGTCCCACATGCTGCAGAGCAGCTGGGCCCGTGAGCCATGGCCGCTGAGCCTGCGCATCCGGAGCCTGTGCTCCGCAACGGGAGAGGCCACAGCGGTGAGAGGCCCGCATACTGCAAAAAAAAAAGAAAAAGAAAAAAGAAAGAGTACGAGGACAGGGAGCTTGGAAGTGAACGAATGCTGATGTGATGTCGATGTAAAACCTGGTAGGAGGAAGAGCAACTTTTGCGATCTGGGGAGGTGAGGTATAGAAATTATTCATATCATTGGCTGTAAATATTTGTTTCAATGGGTATGAATGTGTGACTGGAAAAGCATCAAGAGAAAATGAAAAGTGAAGGCATGGAGACTGAGATAGATAACTCTTGAGGATTTTGTTAGAATTAGGAGTTTGGAGATAGATCTATCAGTTCTGGAAGGGAATGGCTTCACTAGAGAGAGAAAGACTAAAGGTGTCAGAAAACTGAGCAATTTCTGGAACAATCTGGAGCAGATGAAAGAGCACAGGATCCTGTGATAAAATTTAACTGAGAGAGAAGAACCAGCAGTTCATTGTGAGAAGGGGGAAGACAAGGTGGGTAGACTGGTCGATTTGATGATGAGAACTTAAGAAAGTTTCCTTTACTGAGTAACTCAGAAGCAAAGTCAACTGCTGAAAGTGAAGAGAAGGAAACAGTTAAATATCTTCATTTTAAAATGTATGAATTGATATGAGGAACAGGGTATATAATGAGACTGCCAGGCAATAGATGAGGTATGTGGTCTGTATGCACTCAGCATATACACTCAATACAAATGCTCAAAAACACGTGAATTTTTTCTTCAGCCAAGTTTAGCTTCTGCTCAGATGTAGCCACAGAATAGACAGAGAACTGGATTAAGGAGGCTCTCCTTACATAAATAAAAATTGCTTGCATGCTTATCACATTATTTTCTATAAAGAAGTTCATTCTGTGCATCCTATTTGTAATTACTTTGTAGTCACTCAGTAAGTATCTTGAATATATTTCTGTATAATGTGAAGAAATCTAGAATTACAACTTATACAGTTGTACTGTATTCTACTATATGTATGTTACAAATGTCTTATTACTGGTACTTGTTTATTTCTAACTTTTGCCATTATTAAAATAACAAACTGTCTGTGAATATTTTGTGCATATATTAGATTTTTTTCACATTACATTCCAGGAAATGGAGTTACAGGGTCAAAATGTTTGAATACTTTTGTTTGTAAATAACTATTCTCTACTTCCACTTCTGGGAAGATGGAGTAGATGTACTATTTTCTATTTGTTACACAATGTACAACTAAAAACCCTGAATACTATATATAAAACAAGAAGACTCTGCAAGGTGAAGCGAAGGCAGACCATCTAAGAATCTCAGGACATGGTAGTGAGTTCTGTTTTCTTTTTGCCTCTTGTATCCAAGACCGGAAGCTGAAGAAGCTGGCAGCCCAGAAGTGCTGATGGATACAGAAAGAGATGCCCAACCAAAACCTGGCCTCTCTAGCTAAATGAAAAGGACAAGGGCAACCTAGGAAAATATAAAACATTAGACAACAATGGCCCTACTCCAGCCAAACACCACAGAAAAAATTATGTGCCCCACACAGCCATGCCCGCAAAGACCACATAGAAAACCTAGACGTCCGCACTTGTGAAGCTGCCAAGCAGCAGCACAGAATGCCAAGGGTGCTGAAATCCCATTCCTGTCACTGGAAACACACCCCGACGCCCATGGAGTCAGAGGAGAGCAGATGGGCACCTGGACTTCCAGCCCACCTGACAGCAACAAGAAGTTACTCCCCTGCTGCTGAAATGGCCCAGTGGAGACTTAGGACTTTCATTATTATCCAGCAGAGACAAGACAACCCCACTGCAGTGTCAGTGGAAACCACGTGGCAGCTGCAATCCTCCCAGCCCCACAGCAGTACACACTTCCTGGGTGTCAGTGGAAGCTGAGGAGCGAATCTGATCATCCATCCCCATTGGGCAGTAATGAGGTCTTGTCCCCCATTCCCAACCAGAACACTGTCGGAGGAAGCCTGCTAAAACGGAAGATTTAAATAAGGTCTGGAGCTTCCTAATGCAATTTTTAAATGTACAAGATATAATTCAAAATCTTTATACAAAGAACCAGGAAGATCTAAAACTGAATTTTACAAAAAGCGATTAATTGATGGCCATACCATGAAGAGAAAAATGCTGGAATTATCTAACAAAGATTTTAAAGCACTCATGAGCAATGCTTCAATTGGCTGTTATGAAAACAAATGAAAAATAGAAAACTTCAGCAAAGAAATAGACGGTCTCAGCAAAGAAATATAGAGAAGCACCAAATGGAAAGTTTAGGAGTAAAAAATAGAATAACAAAATAAAAAGTGTAGTGAATGAGCTCAAGATCAGAACTGAAGGGACAGAGGAAAGAACCAGTGAACTGGAACATAGAACAATAGAAATAACCCAATATGACTAAACAGACTAAAATAATGATAGAATAGAGCCTCAGTGTGGGACTACAAGAAGGTTTAATATGCATGTCATTGAAGTCCCAAAAGAGAAGATATAGAGGATGGGCCTGAAAAAGTACTTGAAACAACGATGGCTGAAAACTTCCCAAATTTGACAAGACACATAATCCTATGTTCAAGAGGTGAGTAAACCCCAAACAGGATGAACCCAAAGAAATCCACATTGACATCATAATTAAATTCCTGACAACTAAAGAAAAATTTTAAAATCTTTAAAACAACCAGAGAAATATCACAATTATCCTATAGGTGAAAAACAATTCAAATGACAATGGATTTCTCATCAGAATCTAAATAATCCATGAGTCAAAGAGGAAGTCTCAAAGTAAATTTTAAAGTACATTGAACTAAGTGAAAATTAAAAACTACAACATATTAAAACTTGTGGAATGCAGAGAAAGCAGTCCTGAGAAGAACATTTATGGCACTAAATGTAGCATCAAATGCATACGTTAGAAAAGAGAAAGAGGCTGAAACCAATCAAATCACTTTAAGAACCTAGAAGAGCAAAATAAACTCACAGCAGCCATAAATGGGAAATAATAAAGTAAAAATATAAATCAATGTAACTGATAAAAGAAAAACGATAGAGAAAAATCAAATAGTTGATTCTTCGAAAAGATCAATAAATGGAATGAACCTCTAGTATGATACAGAAGGAAAAAAGCAAGGAAGAAAAATTACTACTATAAAGGAATTCAAAAGGATAATAATGGACTATTCTATGATCAACTCTACACAAATCCATCTGCCAACTAGATGAAATGTGCCACTTCCTTGAAAAACACAATCACCCCAATTAATCTAATATGAAATAGATAAATAGTCCTATAAATCTTTAAAAATTTAATTTGTAATTTAAAAACTGAAACAAAAGACACCTTCAGACCCAGATGATTACAACAGAAAATGCTATAAAAATACAAAGAAAAATTAACACTAATTCTACGTAATCTCTTCCACATAATAGAAGAGGTGGGAATGCTTCCCATTTCATTTTATGAGCTAAAGTTACCCTGATACCAAAACCAGACAAAGTACAAAAAAGTAAATCTACAGACTAACATTCCTTGTAAATATGTATGCAAATATTTTAATATTAATTTTAATATTTTAAATATTAACAAAATATTAACAATTAAAATTCAATAATATACTAAAAGAATTATACACCATTACCAAGTGTGGTTTACTCCATGCAAGGCTGGACATATATTTAAAACGCTCAGTGTAATCTACCAAATTAACAGGCTAAAGAAGAAAAGTCATATGATGATATCATTTAATGCAGAAAAAGCATTTGATGAAATTCAACACTCATTTATGACAAAAATTCTCAGAAAAAAGTAAGAAAAGAGGGAAATTTCCTCAACTTTAAAAAGAGCCTCTACAAAACCCACAGCTAGTTTTATGCCAAAATGTGAAAGACTAACTGCTTTCCCCTTCAGATAAGAAACGAGGCAAATGTGTCCACTCTCACAACTCCTGTCTTCTTAGTCTTGGAACTTCTAGCCAGTGCAATAAGGCAAGGAAAGGAAATAAAACACAGACATATCAGAAAGGAAGCAATAAAATTGTCACTATTTGTAAATATGTCTACATAGGAAATTCCAATAAAAACTGGGATAGAAAATTCTAATAGAAAATAGAAAATTTTCAGATGCATGTACATAGAGGATTATCCACATAGATTGTCTACATGTATTCTCAGGGAATATACAAACAAAAACAAAACAGAATAAAAACTCCCCTGACGAATAAATGAGTACAACAAGGTTGCAGCAAAATGTATAAACATACAATATTAATTGCACTTCTCTATACTAGCAATGAACATGTGGACACTAAAAATGCAATACCATTTATAACTGCTCAAAAATACCCCAAATACTTAGGTGTAAGCCTAACAAAACATGATGTACATGAGTTGTATGAAGAAAACTATGCAGTGCTGATAAAATAAGTCAAAGAAAATCTAAATAAATGCAGGTGTATAATGTGTTCAAGGATTAGAAGACTCGGTATAATATAGTGTTTCTCCACAAAATGATACACAGGTTCAAGGCAATTCCTGTGAAAATTATAGCAATATTTTAATAGACGTATACAAGACTATTCTAACATCTGTCTAGAAAGGGAACCAAACTAGAATAGGTAAAACAATTTTGATAAAGGAGAATAAAGATAGGGCAATTAATTTACCCAATTCCGAGACTTATTATATCAGAACAGTAATGGAGACTGTCATAATGTGGGAGGGATAGATGCATAGATCAACTGAAAAGAAACAGATCCACGAAAATATGTCCAACTGTTTTTTGACAAAAGTGTAAAAGCAATTAGTGAAGGAAAGATAGTCTTTTCAGCAATGGTGTTGAACAATTAATTGAATATCCATAACCAAAAAGAATCATCTTAAGTTTTACACCTTACACAAAAGTTAACTCAGAAGGGACACAGCCTTAAATGTAAAATTTACAATTACAGAACTTAGAAAAAAACAGTATAGAAGAAAATATTTGGAATCTAGGGAGAGACAGATTTCTCAGAATCGACTAAAAAGCACAATCTATCACAGACAACACTGATTGATTGTACTTCATCAAAATTAAATGTTTTTGCTCTGCAAGACTCTGTTAATAGGATGAAAAGAAAAGTTATAAAGCAGAAGAAAATATCTGCAAACCACATACCTGGCAAAGGACTAGTATTTAGGGTATATAAAAATCTCAAAACTAAGCAGTTAAAAAAATCCAATTAGAAAATGAATAAGAGATATGAAGAGACATTTCATTAAAAATAATATATAGAGGACAAATAAGTAAATGAAAATATATTCAACATCATCCACCATTAGGAAAATATGAATTAAACCAATAAGAGTAATTACTACCCAACTATCAGAATGACTAAAATAAAAAATTAATACCACCAAATGCTGGTAACTAGGCAGAAAAACTGGATCACAGAAACATTGTGTACAGTATCAAAAATGATACAGCCACTCTTGAAAATTGTTTGGCAGTTTTTAAAAGCAAATCATGCAATTACCATATGACTCAGCATATCTACCTAGGTTTTAATTTTTTCTCAAAGAAATGAAGCCTTACACTCCCACAAAAAATCTATACAAATATTTATGGCAGTGTTGTTCACAGTGGCCAGAACCTGGGAACAATCCAAGTGTCTTTCAATGACAGATGGTTAAACAAACTTCTGGATATCTATTCTGTGGAACACTACTTATCAATATAAAGGAATGAACTATTGATACATGCAACAACATGGATAAATCCTCAGAGACTTGACCTGAGTAGAGAAATCAGAAAAGCCAATCCCAAAATGTCACAGGCCTTCTGATTCCAGTAACAGTCTTGCATGACAAAGTTACAGAAATGGAGAACAGATTTAGCGGCTGCCAGGGTTAAGGAACGGGTGGGAAAGAAGGAGAAGTGGGTGATGGAGGCATTCTGCATCTTGACTGTGTCAATATTAACAGCCTAGTTGTGATGATACTGTACCTTAGATTTGCAAGTTATTACCATGAGGGGGGAAATGGGTAAAGAATACGCAGAAACCCTATGTATTATTTCTTACAACTGTATATGATTCTACAGTTTTCTCAAAATAAAGAGCTTAATTTTTAAAAAGCACTGTCAGGCTGTCCTCCAGTACCATTTTAAACTCCCACTGAAAAGATCATGAATGTCTTTATTAAGACTGTCATAAACAGTAAGTATTGACAATCAAAAGGTTGGCTTTTTTTTTTTTTACCAACCACCAATCTCCATTATTATTTATTACTATTTCTTCTTGATTTGCTTTTTTTTTTGCTTTTGCCTATCACTTTTAAAATATTCTTATTAACATTTAACATATTCATGTATCTGATTTTTAAATTTTATATATAACAGATTGGCAAAACAGATTTTCCATGTTAAGGTTTCATTTTTAAATCAAAACTTCTTTGATTAAAGTTATATTTTAAATACTCATGTAGATATATGGTTTCCGGCTCTAAATCATGTTTAGAAATCACTCAATTGGAATCATTAACAATCTCAATCTAAAAATACTTAAAATAATCAAATTTTATGGTACTATCATTATGGTCTCCTTTTCAACAAAGATGCCTTTCATTGGGAATATGAATATAGTTCTTTACCCATATACAGTATAGCTTTTTAAAAATATGTTGCTTAAATTCTGTCTTAATGTCCACAAACAAAAAGTAGAAATAATAATAGTACCTCTTCACATGCTCATTGAGAAGAATAAATGAGAAAAGGCTTACAAAATACTTCAGATTGTGCTTCACACTTACAAAGACTTCAATAAATATTTGTTGTTGTTATTGATCAAAACATAATAAGCAAAACAAGCTATCTTTTGCTTAAAAACCTCGTATATCAATAAAAACAAGTACTTAGTACCTTAAAAACTATTTGTCTTTCATGTCTTCTCTGAAAAAAATATCAGAGTGTTTCCTCAGCCTTCATTCAACACCACAGGGACAGGTGTCAAGGTCATCTGTCAAATACACTGTGCATGCCCTACTGTCTCAAGATGCCTCACCCTTGAGACACTGTGTCAGCAGACACTTGACAGCTCCCTCACTAGGTTAACCTGATTTGAATGTCTGTGGTTGATTTCTCATGACTGTTCTCTGCTTGCTTATTGATTGCCAATTCATTTTCAGTTTGACTGCAATGTTTGCCTAGTGATTTCACCTGATTCACTGCTATTTGATTCCACTGATTGCACCTTCAACTGCCCTTTCCACCGCCTAGGAATCATCACTCTCTGCACGTAGCTGCTACTTAGCCAATGTCCTCATCCTAACCCAGCTGTTCATCACTATTCATCATCTTTACTGTTCTTGCCATGTATACAGGCCCACTAACTAGTTATGGGTTCTACTGTAGAAGCCTGTTATTTCCTGTAATCATCTCACTTTTCCCTAAACTCCTATACAGCAGGCTGATTTGTTTCCAGCCATTACCGCTGCTAAGTAATGGTGTGTTTGCTGAGAACCTCTTGTCCATCATTCAGCCATTTGGATTCTGTTATATTTCTATGCTCCAAGTGATATTATGATTTATATCCACATTTTGAAAAATCTGTATGAAAATAAATATTAAAATAAAATATTTAAATATTTTCAAAGAATCCTTCTGAACTTATAATTTTCCTCTGCAAAATGTGTTTATTCTTATCTCCTCTCGCATCCCTAATTAACATCCCAATAATATCCACTTCTGTATCTACAGAATCATGTTTCTAATTATATTTTCTGTGGTTAAAGATTTTTTCTTTTCTCCTCTCTATTCAATGAACTATAAATGTAGTGACTTCTAATACATTACCTTTACATACTTCTCTTCTAATTCCCTTGCATTTTTCTTTTTTTCCTTTTTTTGGGGGGGAGGAAGATTTTATAGCTTAAAATTAACTACTCATTTAAAGAACTTTTATTTCATTTTAATACTATGATTCTTAAGCCCTGACATCATTAAATAAATTACTTTTCAAATCATTCTTTCCTATTCTCCACTGTCTTATCCTCTTAAATTTGAATGAAATATCTATTTTATTTTATTTATTTATCTTTGGCTGCGTTGGGTCTTCGTTGCTGCGTGCGGGCTTTCTCTAGTTGCAGCGAGCGGGGGCTACTCTTCCTTGCAGTGCGTGGGCTTCTCATTGCGGTGGCTTGTCTTGTTGCGGAGCACGGGCTCTAGGCACGCATCCATCAGTAGTTGTGGCACGCAGGTTCAGTAGTTGTGTCTTGCAGGCTCTAGAGCTCAGGCTCAGTAGTTGTGGCGCACGGGCTTAGTGGCTCCGCGGCATATGGGATCTTCGGAGACCAGGGCTCGAACCCATGCCCCCTGCATTGGCAGGCGGATTCTTAACCACTGTCCCACCAGGGAAGTCCAAATTTCTATTTTAAAATCATTTTATGGGTCCCAATTTTCTGCTAGTAGTATTTTCAGAATTTGGTAAATAATTATAATTAAAGTGACAGATGCTTTTGTTTAAATTTGTAAAATTAAATATACAGTAGTTTGGAAAATTAATGAGTTAGTTGATGTTACTATTTATGGACATTCTTTGCTGCATTTTTAGTCTATTTAATAACACTAAGTGAGATCATCTATATCAGATTGACAAAAATGTCCATTACATATAATTTTGAGAAGCAAGTGAGAACCTGCACATAATTAACAGCTCAAAAACTTGGGTGTTTTCAACCTATATATTCTATATCAGAAAGACAGAAACTCTGAGTGTTTTATACATAAGAAATAAACAAAAATACAAAAGATCAAATACAATATAGTTTCTAAACAAAATTAAGTCTAGAAGAATGACTCTGGAATTGAGTCTTAGTTTGTCATATATAAATGAAGGTTACGAGAAGTTCAAGATTGACTCCCAAGCAGATATTGGTGCTTATGGGACAGAGAAAACCATACTTTGTTTTCACACAGGACTTTATAATTTTTAACTACTTATAATTTGTTCATTCATCCATTGTACTGATCTCAAATAAACATCTCAGCTTTTTGTTGTCATACTCTACCATTAACTGATTTCCCCTCATTCTTTTTCAATTGTGGTAAAATATGCATAACATAAAATTTACCATTTTTGACTGTACAATTCTGTAGAATTATGTAGATTTACATAGTTGTGCAACCATCACCACCATCCATCTCCAGGACTGTCTCATCTTCCCCAACCAATACTCCATCCCCACTAAACACCAGCTAAACATTCACTCCTCATCCTCAGCCCAGCCCCTGGCAACCACCCGTCTACTTTCTGTCTCTGTGGATTTGGCTTCTGTAGGGACTTCATACAAGTGGAATCATACAGTATCTACCCTTTTGTGGCTGGCTTATTTCACTTAGCATAATTTATGTCCTCAAGGTTCATCCCTGTTGTAGCATATGTCATGCTTTTTAAGCATAAATAATATTCCTTTATACAAATGAATAATATTCCACTGTAAGTACAGACCACCTTTTGTTTATCCATTCATTGTTTGATGGACACTGTGAATAATGATTCTATGAACATGGGGCCACACATGTCTCTTCCGGCCCTTGTTTTCAGTTCTCTTGGGTATATACCTAGAAGCAGAATTGGTGGATCACATGGCGATTCTATGTTTAACTTTTTGTGGAATTTCAATACCATTTTCCACAGCAGCAGCGCCATTTTACATTCTACCAGCAACACAGAGGGTTCCAATTTCTCCACATCCTTACAAACACTTGTTATTTTCTATTTTCTGTTTGTGATAATAGATTTTCAATGCATATGAAGTCATATCTCACTGTGGTTTTGATTTGAAATTCCCTAATGAATAGTTCTGTTGAGCATAATTATTGGCCATTTGTATATCCTGTTTGAAGAAATGTCTATTGTCTTTTGCTCATTTAAAAATTGTTTTGTTGTTGCAACCACTGATTTTAGGAGTTATTTATATATTCCAAATATAACCCCTTATCAGATACATGATTTGAAAATATTTTCTTCCAACCCATGGGTTTGCCTTTCACTCTGACAGTGTCCTTTGATTTACAAAAGCTTTTAATTTGAATGAACTCCAACTTACATATATTTTTTCTTTTATTATCTGTGCTTTAGGTGTCATATCCAAGAAATCGTTGCTAAAACCAACATTAAAGCTTTTCCCTCATAATTTCTTCTAAGTGTTTTAGCTCTGATATTTACACTTTGCTACATTTTGAGAGAACTTTTGTACATGATGTACAGTAAGGTTCCAACTTGATTTTTTGCACATGAATATCCAGTTTTTTCAACACTATTGATAGGAATGTCCTTTTCCCATTGTGTGGTCCTGGCACTTCAAAAATCCTTTGATCATATATACATGAGTTTACTTCTGGGCTCTCTGTTCTAGTCCATTTGTCTATGTATCTCTTTGTGCCAGTACCACACTATTTTAATTACTATAACTTTGTAATATGTCTTGAAATCAGGAAAAAAAAATACTTGGAAAGTATATATTGAAGTACCCAAGTTTTAAGGAATGCCCACCATAATATTTCTAAATAAATGATGCTAAAGAGATTATGATATACCATCGGAAATAACATTGAAGTCATTTACAGCGCAATGAGAGAAATCCATTTCAGTGTGAGTTCATGGATAAAGTAGTCAAGAGAAAAGGAAGTACTAAATTAATAGTATTTGGTTTCCCATTCTCATTCATGATATTAAGGAGGGGGTTAACCAAGAGCAAAAGTGGGCTGTTTCCTGAAGAGGCAACAATGCTGAAAAATCAACAAAATTCTGGTTGTCTTACAGAAAATGAATAGAAAATAAAGATCTATACTGAGTGAGTGTGTGTGTGTGTGTGTGTGTGTGTGTGTGTATATATATATGTGTGTGTATATATATATATATGTATATCTCAATAAGGAATCATAGACAATTTCTAGTGAGGAATGCATTACACAAGAGCACCATGCCTCAAGTCCTCCTGGTAGAGACAGAGAACTGGGTTGAGGTGGCCATGGATTTGGCCGTGGCCATGGATTTGGCCATGGCCAGCACTGCTTATTTTTGTTGTTTACAAAAGTATATTTACAAAATAGTTTGGTAACTTTAACTTAACCATTGGCAATGCTTGTGGTGTTGCCTGCACTATTCATAAATTTTCACCTCCTGATAGTGTTAACAAGTCCTTCTACAGGTATTTTTCACAGAGATTGAGTGCACGGTGGTGTAAAGAACTTCATACAATCAGAGCATTTAGGCAGACTGAAAGAATTCTGTGCTTTGTGGAAGGAAAGTATTTCTAGAGAATGTGGCCTAGAGAAAGTTCACAATTCTGTAGATTTTAAAGTTTTTTTTTTTCATAAATATCTCTTATTGAATGCCAGCACCATTGTCATATGGTAAAGATGGCATTCCACACATATTTTCAAATGGATTTTCAGTATTCTAAATGATCCTTATTTGATTCCTAAAAGGAATTGTTCAATTATATTTTTAAGCAGCACATATTATTATGATTACCAAGTGGCTTTATGTATGTTGATAAATAGGAACTTCTTCCAATAATGAAATAAGGTAAAGGTCCATCTTGAGGCAAAATCACTAACAATTATTGAGTTTTACATAGCAGGTACTTTTCCATTTGTTACTTTTATTAGCCCATTTGATCTTCAAAACAATAGAAACTAGTATACTGTTAGTTTGCTCATTTTACAAAGGAAGAAGCTGAGTAATGGATGGATTACCTATTTGGCCCATGGTTATATAGCTGGACTTTGAATCCACAGTGGATTCCAGAGCCCATGATCCCAAATACAACTCTCTATTGCCTCTAAATTTCCTTTAAATATGCCAGTTCTTCCTGAAATCAATGTTCTAAATACATATTAACTTATTGTCACATGCATAGCATATTAATAGAATTCTCTTAATTTAGACTAATACTGAAATAAGGTATTGGGTAGCCATCAATAGACTAAATATTTTCACAGAAATTGAACCTCTAGAAGAATATAAAGAAAAACCATGTTTTTCTTTTTAAAAAAAAAAACAGTAATATGCTAGATAAATAGATCATTTAACTTAAGCCTTTTTCAAAATGAATTTACAATTCATTTATTTCCAAGGAATTTAATTTTTCCCTAAATAGAGTCAATTTGTAAAAGTAAAAACATACTTCACTATCTACAGTTATTGGTTAAAATAAATATGGTAGACTTCACATATTTGCAATTAAAGGAAATTATTTTTGTTTTAAACGTATCTACTTGAAGGGTTTTGTACTTTGTTGCTCAAAAAATTTATTTGTGACAGAGATGATATTGAAAAGGTTGACAAAAATCCATTTTGACTCATAGAGTTTAAAACTACCATATATTTGTGTACGGTAAAATGAATTGCCACTCAAAATAACATGTCAGAGAGAAAAATGGCAGTTGCCCACAAAATCAATCTCTGGTGCAATCAGTTTTTGTTTTTTTTTTTTACTATTATGATTTATTGAGAGCATAGAGTCTCAACTTCAATACCCACAACAACTTAAATTGAGATTCTTAGGGACTTACAAAAACAAAAAATTCAACTAAATTTAATGAAAAGATCTCGACTCTATTTTATTTACCAATAAATACTTACTATGATATGGCACATTGGAACTATCTAATGTAATTAAGTATCAAGGAGGATAATTACACTATGGTGTGTGTGTGTGTGTGTGTGTATGTATACAAATGGAAGATGTTTTCTTCCAGTGCTACATTTTAAAAAGTATCTAGTCTCATAATTATAATAGATTATTTTAAGGAATAATTACTGTTTCTGGAAATGCTTTTGTTTTCAAAGTTTCCATTTTGAATGGGTATTTTTAAAGGGTAAGTGGATGTGGAATTTCATGGTGGGTTTTCCATTCCGAGTTTAAATGTTACTGACTCTGTGATTTAGCTGCCTTTGGAGAGTCCTCTCCTACACTGGGAGACTGTGAGCTTCTCAAGGGCGAAAAGCTTATTTTCCTCCTCTCCCTGTACCCTGAGCCTGTCTCCGTGGCTGGTTTATAGTAGTGGCTCACTTATCCATTGACAAAGTAATTGAATCACACTTCCTAGAGAATGCCTTGTTATTTTTTTATATTAAAACGTTAAATTTTGTTTTTTTATCATTTATAGTATGATAATTACATTTTTAAAGTATGACCCAATCTTTTGCATTTTTAAAGTGTTTTTAATGACGCCTCTTATTCTTCAGTAAAAGGAGAAAGGTCAGACACTAGGACTTACATTTGAACAGACAGGGTAACTACCTGCTGTCCAGGTGGGGTGAAGCAGGGGTGGGGCATGTGTTCAAGGCCTGGAAAGCAGCCTGTGGTGGTGACCGGGCAGCACCTGTGGGCAGTTATCCAGTTCAGTGTCTACCTCAGTCTCAAAACAAAGGCGTCTGAGGTTCCTAACCCGAATTACAAAAGGAAGGACGGTGAGCTACAAGGCCTGTTGTTCTAACAATCAAAGTAAACTCAGGAGTGACACTGTGAAACTGTAAAGTTTAAAATGGTGGTGAGGAAAGGCCCAGAGGGATCTCCTGAGCGGGATCAAGGCGGGTGGATGGAGCGCGTGCAGTGCTTTTCCTGAGCCTCAACACGGTGCATGTTTGCGAGGGGCCAAGTGTACACTGTGGAGCCTGGAGCAAAGCGGACAAGGCACTTCAGGAACTTAAAACTAAGGAAATCAAGTGTCTTATCTGAAATATCATATAACAAAGATTCAGCAGAAATAAAAGAACTGAGTGGGCTAAGTGTTTGTGTAGGTGGCACTTAGTTTTTCAGTTTCACTTGGATAGTTTGGGGAGCAGAGTCAGTGTAAAAAGGCCCAAGTAAGTGCCTATGAAACCCACTGGAAAAGGAACTCATGAACCTGGGAGGGGTGTTTCTTATTTTCTGTATATTACAAGAGAACAACACATGACACTCTAGGGATGCCGTCAGTCTGCAGGGCTGAAAGCACAGATGCCCTTCTGAGAATCCGGGAGGCACCCGTCACTTAATAGTCATGGGTCAATACTCTGATACTAAACAGCCAGTATTAGGCTTTAAACACTAGAATAGATGAAGCTAATCAGTTGATAATTTACTGACAGGACAGCACAAAGAAACAACACTGAAAACGCAGGAAATAAAGACCTTGGAGGGGCCGGGAAACAAAACAGCCCCGGAAGGCAGAGAGGAGGAAGTAATGAACACTCGTGGGCCAGCAGGGCCGGTCAGTCTACACCAGGCGGCAGTGCTGACAGTGACAGGGCCGCATGCCATGGGGCTGGTGACTCCCTAAAGGCACAATAAATCACTGTAATCACAAGAACTCCGAGACCTAGATGCCAGGAAAGAAAGCGAAAGGAAAACCATTAAAATATCATTATTCTTAATGACTAGCACTTCCTCTCCAGCCTGGAAACTAACAAAATCACCATCTAAAACAAAGCAAAACAACAAAACAATAAAAAAGCAATAGCTATTATTTTGCTGATTCTTAGCATTGCTTTGTTAATTCAGAAATCTACACTCAGATGATAAATCATGGTTCAATTACAAATCAACAATGACAAGAAGATCCGAGAAGCAATCAGAAGAAAACAACCAAAAAGGACTTAAAAGAAGGACACACACCTTTGATTTCACAATAGGTAATCGAACAGAGTCAAAACAAATTTTCAGAGAACAGTGTTTTGCAGGAAACATTTTTTGATCAACGAGCAATTAAGAACTTCCGGATTCAGTTCATTGTGTTGAAAGCTTGGAGGTTGTCACTCATGTTCCTGCAACAGCAAGAAGTTGGACAACTGAAATCCCATGTCTTTTCCTACATCCATCAGAGAGCTGAGGTCACAAAGAAAACCGCCACCCTGAATTCTGGAGAGACAGGCAAACCCAGAGGATCTGCTTTCATGGAGCAGAAGTTGCAGGAGCCGTAAGCTGGTAGGAACATTTAAATGCAACCTGCATTCTGGCTGGTGGAAAATCAAATGACTCCCAGGCTGCAGCAGTCGAAAACCCTTCATCACACAGCTGCCCAGCGTCTCTGCTTCCAGGGATTCTGCTCTCCACGTGTGCACATCCGTATTAGCAGACGCTCAGGGAGGCCCAAATGCAGATCCTGGAGCTCTATTCTCTGTATAGCTTCCTTCACTCCAGACCTCTGCCTGCCAACCACCAGCTGCCTCAGAATCCTTCAGCTCTGACCCATCTCCTAAACTTAATGAGCTTGCTTTGCCCAGACTGCCCTCCACTCTCTTTCACCCTTTGGAATGTGTTACTGGCACAATGGCATAGAGTCGAAATCACACAGGATGTAGCCTTTTCAGATTGGCTTCTTACACTCAGCAATATGCATTTAAGTTTCCTCCATGACTTTTCATGGCTTGATGGCCTAGGTTTTTATGGTGGTGAGGAGGTAGAGCTTGGGAGAGAGCTACCCTGCATGAGGGGCTTGCTTGCTCTGAATCTCCCACTGGCACCCAAGGAGGGAGCCCTCAGGCTTCCCATCAACTTGTGCAAATACAGAGCAGAAGGAAAAGAGGGAAAGGTGAGATTTGAGAGCTGTCAGGAGTCAAACATCAAAAATGAAGTCAGGCTACTCATTGCAATTATCTAATCACGTAATTCAGTAATTCATAGATGCAGTAATTCATTTGACAAAAAATTACTGGGCAGTACATTAAGTCATATACTGGAATTGTAATGGACTGAGGCCCTCTGGGTTCTCAGTACAGATCCCCCCATGTCCTCCACCTGCCTCTTGTCTGTAGAAAAACTTCAGCCAAAGAGTAAATTTAATCAGAAAAATGAGAAAATGCAGAAACAAAGGAAAACAGTCAAACAAGACAAAATAATAATAGTCATTAAACAAAGTCAGAAACCGTTAGTTACTCCTCAAGGGCTATAGTTAATATTCTGAGTCATGTCCCTTGAGCTCTTTTATAAATACTGAAACCCACACCAGGTGGATGAAGTTAACTACATGATGACCAGACTGTAGCCATAATATAAGCTGCTCCATCATACACAATTCTGAGAACTAGCTTCAAGGAGATGGGAACAAACTGACTCTGGAATTGAAGACTAACTCTGCTTACACCAATCAGTATGATGCTGATCAGATGACCGCATGACCAATTTCAAGATGACTGTCAGAGCTGACTGTGCTGTTTCTTCCTCCCCCGATACACCCCAGAGACTCTTCTTTAAGAGCTCTTGCCCCCTGATTGGCAGGTGGGAGCTGGTTCTTTGGGACATGAGCCCACCTTCTCCCCAGGAACACTGGCTTCCTCAGTAAAGGTATCTTCTTTTAACCCACCATATTTCTCTCAGTATTGGATTCTTGAGCGAAGAGCAGCTGAACCTGAGTTCGGTAACAGGATGATGGCCATAACTGGCAAGATGAAACCCCTGCCATCGTGATGCTTATGGTATAGGGTCATGTTTCCCAAACTTTCAGTTGCCTAGTAATTAACTGAGTAGCTTGTTAGAAATGCTCATTATCAGGCCATCCTCCTGAGATCTGGATAGGGCTTAGACATATGCAGAATCATCCCCAGATGAGTTGTCCATGGATCTCAGTTTAAAATAAGCTTAGTCTAGTCCATTTCTAGCCAGCGTGACAATCGTCAGGAGAGTTATAACCTCCTCTATGAAGTATTGCAAGTGTTTCATTATGAGAGAAACTGCATCCTGTTTTTCCTGGAATAATACAGGTTTTTGCCTCTGATCTTGTGTCCCATCCAGTTTACCATTTGTCTCAAATGAATTCTAATTGGACAATAAGTTCTTCATTACCATAAGTCTTGTGCAAACCTCTGGACAGCAGTGTAGCTGAGTAACAGAGCATAGGTTTTGAGTCAGACACCCTGGTGGGTTTTTTTTGTTTGTTTTTGTTTTTGTTTTTTTTTGCGGTACGCGGGCCTCTCACTGTTGTGGCCTCTCCCGTTGCGGAGCACAGGCTCCGGACGTGCAGGCTCAGCGGCCATGGCTCACGGGCCCAGCTGCTCCGCGGCATGTGGGATCTTCCTGGACCGGGGCACGAACCCGTGTCCCCTGCATCGGCAGGCAAACTCTCAACCACTGCCCCACCAGGGAAGCTCCACCCTGGGTTTTTAGTGCATCTCAGCCACTTGGTCGCTGTATGATCTTGTGCAGACTACTAGTCATTAGCTATTAGTTCCCACGTCTCTAAAATGGGGGTAAGAATAGACCCCCAGTCTCAAAGGAGTGCTGTCCAGACTGAATGAGCTTCCATAAATAAAGAGCTCCGCTCATGTCCAGCGTGTCAGGAGCACTCAGTTAAGATCTGTCACCATTAGTCGTCGTTATCTCCCCAGTGCAGCATGCGGGGCCGGGAGCAGCTGTGGTAAGTCTGCCAGCAAGATGGCATGTAGAAACTGGAGGCTCGTTTCATTAAGTTCATGCTTTCTCTTTTCTTTAATGACATCCCAGAATAACTTAAATTTAAATGAGTATGATGCTTTTTCTAAGTATTAAGAATATCCCACCAACTTATTGCTTTATTTTGAACTTCTATAAACCAATTTTTGTTACTTTCATTAGCCAGTCATAATGATAATTTTTTAATAAGTACCGTGCTCTGTGGGAAAGTAATGCAACTTTCCCCTCTCAGTCTGACAGAAACTGCAAGGAACTAATCAAAGGAGACATCCAAAGTAACATATGTTTTCTTTTCCAATAATTTTAAATGCTCAAAGGGTTATTAGCATCTCTGTATCCCTAAATTCTCAGATAGTGTAATTATCACATACTGTTTATTATCACACATTTTAAAGTAAAATATGAAATTTTACTTTAATATTGTTAAAATAGTTGGTGAGTCAACTTTCTGCCAATCATTAAGATTTTTCTTCTAATGCAGCATCTTTAAGCTTGTGCCCTTATGTAATAAAACACTAGATTTAACCTAAAATGGTGAGGTGCATATATCTGTTTACACTGGGAAGAGCAGCCCACAGTCCCTTTGTGGCTGTAATTGTTAAGGCCAACAGCTGTGAGATGTAGGTACCTTGTTTTATGAGAAAGTGTGGGCCAAAGACGAGAAAACAGCACCAGCAGCTGCTGGATGCCCTCTCTCCTGGTGTAATCAAACAGTGCTAATCAAACACCACATTGTAAACCAACTATACGTCAATAAAAAATAAATTAATTTTTAAAAAGTGTTAATCAGGCAGACAATGAGTTAGGCTCTGTTTCTCTTCTGAAATCCACTGTAGGAAATAAAGAACTCAGCTTCTCATTTTCTGGTTTCTTGTAGATCAGTGTGAATGCAAGGAATCTTGTCAGCTCAAGGGTAGGGGGGGAGGGATAGAGTAACAGTTTGGGATTAGCAGAGGCAAACTAGTTATATAGGATGAATAAACAACAAGGTCCTACTGCATAGCACAGGGAACTATATTCAATATCCTGTGATAAACCATAATGGAGAAGAATATGAAAAAGAATATGTATGTATAACCGAGTCACTTTGCTGTATAGCAGAAATTAACACAACACTGTAAATCAACTATACTTCAATAAAATTGTTTTTAAAAAGAAAAGAAAATAATTAGAAGCACCTATTCTCCATCGACTTCACAGCCTTGACAAGAAAGCCATTAACGCTCACTTTGGGAAAACATTAAACCATTAAAACACCAGTCAATTAAAATGCAGGCTGTTGACATGACTTTATTACTCCAAGATGATTAAGTTTTATTTGTTGCTATGTCACTGATTTTGGAAGACTGTGGTACACAAGATAAAGATACTTCTCACCTGGGGGTCTGAGCTGCCTTACATATTACATGTTACATATTATTACACATTAAATATCGCACATTACATGTTACATATTACACATTACTTATCACACTACATTACACATAACACATTCACATTACGTATTACAATAGGCCTGCCTCTCAGCTTACTTTAACTTAAGTGGAATTCTTCTAGCCATGGTGCTACTTTTTATATCTGTGAATTTATATTGTTTAGTGTTTTTGATTCATTTACAAGTGTGATGTTGCATAACAAGATCATAAGAGGGCTTTGAGCTCTGCTAGAAAATGTTCAATACATAAAACAGTTCATACTGGCTTTAAAGAGCCAGATCCCATCAGAAAATGTCAGACGTATTGACAGCTAGTTGTGCCCTGTGTACAAAGCTCATCCACCGAACCTTTCATCTTGTACAGAATCCTTCCAATGAATATACTCTGCGATATCCATCACCTACAAGTGGATTTTATGTTTAAATTTCAGTTGTCATCATGACAGATGGATGTGTCTTGAAAATCAACAGTTTATATAATCTTATCATGTCATTCAGTTGTACTTTAACAGTAGTGGTGAACAAGTCTGCAAAAACAGGTCCAATGTTTCTCAAAAGGATATGGGCTCAAACTCCACCTCAAGAAAATGACCCACATACATCTTTTCATCTGAGCCACAGTTCTGCATGTAACCTGGTATCTTTGTATCCATCTTCATTTTGGAAAATTCCCTCGACTTTCTCTTCTTATCAGTGTCCACTGGAACCTTCGTATCTCTCACTTCCACTACTCTGTTAACTGTTCCTTTTCGCATTTCCCAAGTTCACTCTTAAACAATAATTTAGATTTAAGACTTGACCTTCATCACGCTGATTTCTATTCTTCAGATTATCCACTGCCTTTTGGTTTTGTTGGGATTTCATTAAAAATAAATTTTTTAATGAAGATTATCTTGTAATCTGATATTTGCTGATAACGTACATACCAGGTAACGATTCTGATCTTCATAAAGTTGACAATTTCACCTGTTGCTTCCCGTGACTCTGAGGCAGCTTCAAGCTCTAGCTTAGCACCAAAGCCAGTCCTTTGTGGTCCACACCTGCTGACCTCAGCTTCAACATTTGCACTCATACTATCCACACGATGTGTTTCTCATTCTCATGTCGCCTCCCAAGACTTTTGCAACCACTTCCCCTGCACCAGAGACCCCTCACACTCCCTTGTCTATCGTCTATCTAACCCTCCCCGCTCAGAGCTCAGCAGTCCTGAGGATGTTCCCGACTGGCCCGTGTCTGCACTCCCAGCTGACTCCTGGCTAACCTCAAAGCACTCCTCTCACTGCACCAAAATCACCATCTACTTCTCCAACTCTTCTCTTTCTAATGGATTCCTTGGGGGCAGAAACCTTGTGCCGAACACTTTTTTTTTTCTATTCCCAGTGGCTGGCACAGCACTTGCCCCCAATGTGTGCTTGATTCATTTGCTGAATGAACTTCCCATGAGCCCTGAATGATCAAATGGAGACGGCTGAGTGGCTGTGATAATCACCTGACATTTCTCTTTCCCTATGTGTAATTAAGTAATGTTGATATCCGTAGTAATAAAGACTCAACATCCATTTTAGACTGTCATTTAGCTTTTGTGTTATTTTCTCTGTTTAATTTTTTTTTTTTTTTCTGCCATTTCATGACCATCTAAGGAGTGGAAGGAAAAGTGTTTTCTGAACCGGAACTAACCTCTGTAGCCCTGTTTCCCAGTCCTACTCGTTCAACATCTTCGCCAGCAAAAAGGCTGCAAACTGCTGATTGCTCTCTGCAGCGGCAGCTAAGCTGTAACACCTCCTACTTTCAGCAGGGGAATTGTCTTTCCATTATTTCTTCATTTCCTGTCCAGTGCAAATGATAGGATTCATTATCATTATGTCTTCTGCAGCACAATGATATGACGGGAACCAAATGAGAAGACACTGTTTCCTGTCAAAACTGCAAATTGTAAACATGTAGTTCTCTTTGACTCTCAGCTATCCACTGTACTTAACATCTGAAAATTAGTATTTTAAAAGATTTCTTTCCCTCATCTTGTTATGTTAGAGAATATAAGGCTTTTATAACTTCTTTACTTATCCTGGCATGGAAATTGATATTAGAACCCTGTTAAACCATACTTAACAATTTATACCCAAGGTCCACATATTTAAGCACTTAGCACACTTAAGTTAAAGGAGATGGTTATCGTTCTTGTTAGACCCTTTCAAGTTCAGGGAAGGAACCATGTTGACCATTGTATCTCCTGCACCTCTCACAGCCCACAGGAGGAGATGGATGCATATTTACTGAGTAACAACATGGATCTCAGTGGACCTCACACATAAGGCTCATGACATGTATCTCCCAGGTTTTTGTGATAATTAAATGACATGACATATATGAAAACGCCAGCCCAGTAATGGGCACAAAAAGGTCACTTTGTACACAAACCCTCATGGAATCTAAAATTAAATGTCAGGTGCAAGGGTCCTGTGGTTGAGAGCCAAGTGCATTGGTTAGTCTCTCCCTGACACTAATTAGCTTCAGCAGACTGTTATAAATTGCTCCAGTGTTTTGCTTCTGTTTCTCATATTTGAAATTCTTTGGGTCTTTGTGAAGAACAAGATGGCAGATGTGGAAAGGCACTGGAGAAGTAGGGTAGCCTCCAGAAAGCAAGGAAGCAAGGCATTGTCATTTAAAGCATGAAGGAAATTAGCATATGTTCCTATTTCAACTTGAAAAGTCTCATCTCAGTGACTTCTATTAGCAGTGCTTATTTGACTCAAAGAAAAGGGGTCTGGTCCCCGTGGGATATTAAGTATTTATAAAAGACATTCCTCCTCACACAAGCCAATCAAGATCATTGCTGCTTCTTATCTCGTTAACTTCAAAATAACTATATTCCTTTGTGTGTTTACTGTATACATCAATGCATTTTTGCTTTTTCATAAGAAAAGTCTTCTTTTGTAAGAGAAGGTATATTTTTCATGTTTCATTAAATGTTATCTTCGATGAATAAAATATGACTTTATTCTCATTTAAACTCAGTGAGATGGTTCCAGGGAAGTCTTCTCAAAGCAAGTGACAGAACTTGAGATCTGGAAGATTCGTTATACCTAACTAGGTCAAAGAGTATATTCTGGGGAAGGGGTAAGAGAGCATTCCAAAGAAAAGAGCATGTACGAAGACTCCATAACAGGGAACAGAGTAACTTGTTCAATACATTGAGAGAGGGACTCCTTGACTGTAAAATGAGAGCAAAGCCAGGAACAGCAGTGGGTGGAAATGAGGCTGGAGACAGGGTTCGAGTCTATTTGGGGCCATATTAAAAATGTTAATATTAATCTGGTGATCAGTCAGGGTGATTGAAGGGTAAAAGGGAATGGGAAATGGTGAGATTTCCACTGGATGTGGCGGACGGCAAGAGTGAATAGGAAACCAAGTTGGGGCTGTACAGAAGTCCTACAGAGACAAATGTTAATAGTTTGTTTACTAATTTGTGGAAATGGAGAGACTAGAATCCATTAGAAAGTTAAAAGATACAACTGAAAGTCATTTGTAATGAACTGGGTATCGTGGCTGCCATGATAGAGAACGGTCTGTCACATCAGATGACCACGATCTGGTCTGTGGAGAAGTGAGTCAATAACAGTAAACCCCACAGAGGACCTGGATGGGAGGGAAGATCAGGCATGTGGCTGTGAATAGGGTACTTTGTTTTTGTTTTTTGGGGGGCTACATTGGGTCTTTGTTGCTGCACGCGGGCTTTCTCTAGTTGTGGTGAGCTGGGACTACTCTTCGTTGCGGTGCACGGGCTTCTCATTGCCATGGCTTCTCTTGTTGGGGAGCATGGGCTCTAGAGCGCAGGCTCAGTCGTTGTGGCACACGGGCTTAGTTGCTCCGCGGCATGTGGGATCTTCCCGGACCAGGGCTCAAACCCATGTCCCCTGCATTGGCAGGCAGATTCTTAACCACTGCGCCAGCAAGGAAGTCCCTGTGCATTTCTTTGACAGCATAAATTGCTTCCTTAGCTGGCTGACACCCATGTGCTACACAACTTGCCCCAACTCTGCTAGTCTAGTGACACATTCGTCATTTACCCAATTAATTCAAAACTACTTCTTTTGTGCGAGTATGTGCCAAGGGCTTTTTTAGGCCTGGGAACAGAGCAGTAAGTAGGCAGGAAAGCTAGTTCTTCTGGAAAAGACTGGCAACAAAAAAGAAATTAGTAAATTGTATAGATTTTAGAATGTTGCATGGTGATAAATATTATGTATGAAAATAAAGCCGAAAGAGAGAGAGAGAAAAGAAGAGCTAGGGAGTGCTAGAAATGGGTTTCCGTGTTAACAAGAGAGATCAAGAAGTTGTTCTTGAAAAGCGGGAGGCCTCCAGCAGAGACTCTCGGTAGAAAGAGGGCCAGGGCAGAGCCCCGGGCATGGAATTTGCCCTCTGGCTGTTGGGGTAACCGTGAGGAGGCCAGGGGGCACAGGGGGTATGTGAACGGTAGAGCAGGGAAGAGCTTTGCTCCGCGAGGGTAGGCGGGTGCCAGAACTTTTAGGGACACTGCAAAGAATCTGGCCTTCATGGCAGGAGAGATTGGAAATCACTGCAGAGGTTTTAATTCAAGAGTTGGAAGTTGCTGTGTTTGACTTCCTAAAGCAATGGTGACTGGCCGCATCCCTTGGGAAGAAATTCCTAACATTCAAAAAAGAGTTTAGCTCAAGGTCACCGATGTGAACTGAAATATTAGGCAAGAATAAACTAAATAGTCCTAGAGGAACCTGCATAATCTGATGAGTGAGTCAGTCATACCAATAAACGAGAAATTGTTTTTTAAATGACCATTCGGTATCAGACATTCTAGGGCAAAGAAGAATTTTGTGACCTGTAAGTATTTACAATCCACATGGAGAGTCACAGCCAATACATGTTTATAAAAGAATAAATGGTGTAAGTAGCATAGACTTAAGGATCTAAAGGTATTGGCATTATTCCATTCTGTAATCTGGTTTCACAGGTGTTTACTTAATTTTCATCATTTTATTTCACACCACCTCACACAACCCAAATATGTAGATATTTATGAAAAAGCTCACAATTTAAAGATACATAAATAGTATGGCACAGATTTCTGATATTTTTCTGACTTAACCAAGTAGAGATCAAAGTATGTCCACAAGAATTAGGAGAAGTTTCTTGGAGAGAGAGGATTTGCTATAAGGAGGGATCAAAACGTAACCAAACATGAAAGTAGAGAGTGGGGAATTTTGTCCTGCAGTGGTTCAGGGTCCTTTTAATGGCGGCACTCCACTTTGGGGGCTAGAGAGGGCACGGGTGACTCCAGAGCCCAGGTCTGGCAGGGGGGCACAGCAGGGAGATGGCACCTGAAGGGGAGGTCGGCCTGGCAGCTCAGACCTGACCCAGTGGGTGCCACAGGAAAGGCAAGAGGACAGCAGCAGAAAACACACCCGCGAGAGGCTCTCTCTTGCCATGACACTGCCACTTGAAAAGCTGGAAAGACTTTGCCCTGCCCTTGAAGCTATGCCACCAAGAGTCTCAAAAAGAGTCACCAGGAAACTTGTGGAGGTGATGGATCTGTAAATTACCCTGATGATGGCGATGGTCTCACTGAGGTAGGCATATGTCCAAACTCATCACATTGTGTACAGTAGATATGTGCAGTTTTTAAATATCAACCATATCTCAAAAAGGATGTTAAAAAAGGAAGCATATTCTGAGCCCAGCATCTGACTCATAAAAATAATGACAACTTCAAGACAGACAACTTGCATCAACATCAGTTACTGGGCATGGATTCATTCCGTAGAGTCAATCTATCCATTTGAACTGTTTATAATTATTCGGTCAGTGTTTAGGAGGAAGAAAGCCTTATTTTCTGTATGTTTCTGATTAAAAATAAGTTAGCTTAAACTGACTTATTACCAATAAGACATTAGGTAATAATCATACTGGAAATATGTACTGAATTTGATGCCGGTAGCTCATTTGCTTTGTTTCAGTGAAAAAAAAAAAATCTCCCACAACAACAATAAAACCCTGTAATACACTTCAAAATATTTGACAGAAAATCTGCACTCTCCCTAGATAACTGAATGATTATAGCAATGAGGATTTACAGATGCTAGCAACTGGGTAGCATATGATCAGAAATAATTATCGACATGTTTTTCTCATGTGCTGTCTCCCATTAAAATGTAATTTGTCAAATTGGAGAGTTTCTAATGCCTGAAATTATGTTTCATTGCCAAAGCTCTTTAAAAAAATCAGATGCCCTATTGTCTTGTCAACAATAAGAAAATCCATATTTTTGTCAAATTTTCACAGTGAAAACTGCCAGGTATCTGCTGAAAGCATAACATACCTATTTGTGGTCTTAATTTATACTTTACAACTAATACTAGTCATATTTTTCATGGATTTAAATAGGCATCATTAAGAACATTAAGAGAAACTTCACTTTTACTGCCTGGATATTCAAAATTAGATTACTGGGTTAAATTATTTTGCTAATCACATTGCTTCAAAACTTTCTGGAGTGTTTGATTATTGCAAGAATTAATCTGCTTCCTAAATCAGTCTACTCCACACTTAAAGAAACAATACTGTCAGTAACAGGTTAGAAATGAACTGGTGCCAATGAAATATTCAGTGCCTTTACCTAGTGCTGTGGTTTTATATTCTGAATTGTTACTAATAGGCTTCGAACAGAAATACTTCGCCTAAATCTCTTTATGTAAAAACTACATGCTCCTAAATTTCCTTGGACAGGAACACTTGCCTCCCGATGTGAAAAGGTGTTGGCTAAGGCTGCGCTTTGTCAGGCAGCATCTTGGAGTTAGCACGGCCATCAGCGTCACTTACAGCTTGAATACAAGTTTAACCCTGATGCACTGAGACAGAAACGCAGGTGCCACCGTGTCCTGCTGGACAACTAAAATGGGCCGGATCTCCCATCTCTCCCTTGGTTGGAAGCGCTCGGAACATGAATTTCTGTCTTGCCCATTGCTGGTCAAAACCTAGGACAGCATGAAGCTGTCCCCAAGTTTACATGACCCCAGAACATATATTTCCCCTGAAACATTTACCCACAGCAGTATCTGTATACTTCTAGAAACCCTGGATAAAAGGCAGAGACACTGGAGACAGAGAAAAGAGACAAGACAAGCTCTTGAACTGGCCCCAACAGGGAAGTTGCCCAGTTCCTCAGACATAGCTCCTGCCAGGTGACATGGCCCCTCTCTTTTCTGGACCCGGCCAGGCCCCTCTTCTCCCCAAGGCCTCACCTGCCCTGTAAAGACTAACAAAGTTTCTATCAGCTCAAGGCCGCATCCCTGAGAGACCCCAGCCTGAGAAAACAAGGTGCTGCAGCCACGCCTGAAGACGGGCCCCGTGTCCCAGCCTCTGGGTTGGGGCGGAGCCCGACTTCCCTGACTGCCAGCCGCAGACACAGATGCCCTAATCCAGTTACACTGACCCACCCTCCACAAGTTTCACTCTCTGATCTACTGAGCCCCCCACTCCCTCGTCCACCCTTTAAACCCCCATCACCTTCGCACAAATTGGAGTTGAGTCCAGTTCACGCTGTACTCTCCCCTGTTGAGGTAGTTATTACTGACTGAAATCCATCCTCACCGCGTACCTAGCGACCAGCTGTGTTGATCACTGATGCAGGTGAGGACAGGGTCAGCAGGAGAAGGAAGCCCTCAGCAGGTAGGAGAGGGCACACAGCTGGGGCCTGAAAGAGGTGGAACGAAGGACCCCAAGACTGTCCTCATTCACAACACACCCTCACAGCCCCAGTGACACCCACAGGGCACAGGTTCTAAGAGACCCTGACAGAGGCTTCCGTCCTGGCTGCACCCAAGTTACTCTGAGTAAAAGGACTCACCTTTCAGCACTGAGGTTCACTACTGAATCTGTCTTAGGCTGGGGTTTCCCAAGGAGCTGAACACCAGCAGTTATTTGGAGGCGACCCCAGGAAGAATCAGCAGGGGATGGGAAGTAGGATAAGGAAGGGAAGGAATGCCATGAGGCTGGATCACTCGGAGGGTTATCTCCACAGACAAGAGCTTCTGCTCCATTTTTCCCTCCTGCAGTGTGATTTTATTTTTACCATGGTTTTTACTGCTTCTTAATAGAAAAAAAATTTCTTATAGAAGACAAATCTTGGGTACGTTCTCCCCACAGCCATCAAGGCCCCAGGCTCTTCTCTCTGTGATCTTGGTAATTATTACCACAAGGAATTCACCTTCATACTGACTAATACCTGATATCTAAAAGGAGACTCACTTTCCTGGTCATTCCCCACATTGTGTTATACACCTTGTGTTCTGAGATTCTAGTTGGCAAAACAATGTCTTCTTCCATTTTGTATCCTGAACAATTCACATGGTGCCAAATTCATAGTCTGCACTCTAAAATATTTACTGGATGAATGAATTCTTACATCACACTATTCTCGTGGTAGAGTTGTAAATATTGCCAAAAATACAACCTTCTCTACACAGTAGATAAGACCGCTTGGCTTTTGTAATGATGTTTCACTGTCAAAAAGGATTTTGGAGTTTATTTTGTCTTTGCAAGAATTGAGGTCACTGATTAGTTCATGACACCACTGCAGGTAGACAAGAAGTCTGTAATCCCTTCATTTTCTTCTTTGTCCAGGGCTTCAGTTAGGTGCTGTTTTCCAAATAAAGGAGTTGATACAGAGAGACAGGCCAAACCTATATGAACCACATCTTGTCCAGGAAGAACTGTTATAGGAACGAACATTGAGTCCGTTTAGAAAACCAGAAATTCCACTGTAACTGGGACAAACTGACCCTGGGGTTTGGGAGGTGTATAAGCAGTGAGGCATTTGGAGTTCGAGGCTTATTACCTACCAGAATGATTAAGCTAGGCTGTTTATTACAGCTTGTCTGGGACAAGGCAGTGAGCCAAGACTGTCTTCAAAAACATCGTAATATATATTTGCTTTATTTCCCTGACCTACCTGCTTTGCTCACATTGAGCAGAGGAGTGCATACCTTGTTACATAATATTAGATATCAAATATCTTTATTTTAATGCTGCTTATGTGGTTTTAATAACTAGGTTTTAAATAGAACTATTATACTTCTGTGACCACTGAAGTATCAAATAATTCTAGAATATCCCCCCGCTTATTCCTCTTAGTCAATTTCTTATTTAAAACATCCAGTTTATTTCACTATGAGTCCAAGTAGATGATTTCGAAAAAAAATTTTTTTTAATTTGTTTATTTTAGATCAGAAATAGTTTGTGAAGATTACTTAGTGCTGGTATTTCAAAGTGGAAGGACTCCTGCTCTAGTTATGAGTCATTTCAAGTATACTTGACTCTGAGATTCTATGGCACAAAATCCTTCTTTAAAGGAATAATGGTCCGTAGCACAGAACATTTTAAGTTTTGCAAAATACAACTTATGCAAAATACAAAATACAATGCTATGTGAAAGACAAACTTATTGTGACGCATGATGTTTTGTAAAAAATCTCTTTTTATGCCGCATTCACTTAGGAGGAAATGTTTTGTTAAGATGACTTCCTATCTTTTTGCTTCTGAGGAACCTATCTCATCTGATTCTTCAAAAACCAAAAAACTTCAAGAGGTCACACACCATAGCCAGAACAAGTAGAGGCCATCCCACAAAGGATGACCACAAATGATGGTCTGAACTGCCTGTGTAGGGATCCGATTATATTTATTCCACTACTAATGCACATTGTAATGATACAGAGAGATTAGTTGAGAAGAACTGAACTGACAAACATATAATTAATGATACAAATATTAAGCATGTATATTTAAAAAGCGATAATGTCGATTTATAATTAGGGTGTGACCAAAGTTAACTAGCAGTCCTCCTACACTATGAGTAGTGAAACACTCAGTTGGGAAGGGGAAGGGGAAGGGGAAGGGGAGGGAGGTACCATTACTGAGTGTGACTGTACCAGGCAACATGCAGAGGTAAGTTCATGGCATCTTCTAAACAGCCTTGGCCATGTGCATCATTATCTCAGTTTTATCAATGAGGAAATATCAACTTTAAAAGATTTAATACTTTGTCAAATAGAAAGTGAGAAAACTGTTTGAACACAGATTGAAAACAAGTCCATGTCTTTGCCCACTGCACTGTGTTATAGCTCTCCTGATGTCTTCCTGATTTGAATTTTATTCTGGTTCCTTCAGGTCTTATACCTAAACTGACCCTTAGTTGTTTCATATTTGACACAATAATTGCATAGTCATGACATTCTTCATAATCATCCCAAGTTACTTTCTTTAAATTTTATATTTATTTATTTATTTATTGAAGTATAGTTGATTTACAACATTGTGTTACTTTCAGGTGTACAGCAAAGTGATTCAGTTATACATACATATGTATCTACTTTTTCAGATTCTTTTCCCGTATAGGTTATTACAAATTATTGAATATAGTTCCCTGTGCTATACAGTAGGTCCTTGTTATCTATTTTACATACAGTAGTGTGTATATGTTAATCCCAAACTCCTAATTTATCCCTCCCCCTCCTTCCCCTTTGGTAACCATAAGTTTGTTTTCTGTTTGTGGGTCTATTTCTGTTTTGTATATAAGTTCGTTTGTATCATTTTTTTTAGATTCCACATTAAGTGATACCATATGTTATTAACTTTTCTGCCACAAATTTGTGGAGTTTCCTCACCAGCAATGACATGGCTTTGAGTATTTTCTTTCATATTTGCCACTTCATCGATTTATGCAAATGCTTAAGCAGCAAGGATTTTGATTTTGTTCCACAGAAATGCTCACTTAAAATACCTTCTATTTGGAATCTTCCACAACTTGCTCCTTTGCCTGGACTTCTAGAGATTTTGTGCACTTCTCTGGTTTTAAAAAGGCTTCAGTAAAATATCTCAATCAAATCATTCCTCGAAAGACTTTCAACTATCTAACTATTCATTCAAAAACTTCATTTCCAGCCTCTGGATACTATGGTGTATATCACTGTATGCCAAGCAGATGCAGACATGAAGAAATACTGGGTCACTGCTCTCAAGAAAGTTACCATCTTTTGAAGGTATACAGACATTAAAATGTAAGTGTGATATGTAAAAGAGAAAACACACAATTCTGTGAAAGCTCACAGCAACAAGCTACCCTAGCTTTGGTAGTCATCCAATTCCTACCTGAGTAAGAGCTACCTGGGGGCCTGGGAAGGGAAATGCATTCAGGGAGAGGAAGATGGTTGAAGTTCTGAAGATAAGGGAAGGCAAGGCACACTTGGGGAGGGTTCAAGAAGCTTGGCATGTGTGGTATAGAGAAAGGGAAGAAAGGATAAAAGATAAGATTTAGAAGAGAATATTTGATTATGAAATGTCTTGTGACTCAGATGTTAGGATTTTAACATATTTTCCCAGAAGTCTATAAGAAACCTTTTAGGAGTTTCGAACAAGGGGATATCACAGTTAATTTGCATTTTTAAAACATCACCCTGGCTGCAGTGTTGAGAGTAAACTGGGGAGCAGATAAAGAGGCAGATACAAATGCAGAAAAGCCACTTGGAAATGCATGCATGCTTCTGGCTGGGAAATGATGGTGGCACAGATATGAGGGCTGGAGAAAGATGGACAGAGCTAAACATATTTTGGATGTAGAACAAGATTTGGTGATATGTTGCCATGATGGCAGAGAGGCAGTGGTCAAAATTGAGAGCTTGGTGCCGTTGGTTACGAGAAGTGATTCTGGAAGAGGAAAAATCAGGGGGGCAATGTTTCATTTATATACATATTAGGATAAGGACCTATTGAACCACTTGAGTAGTCTGTCTGGAACACAGTGAGCCAGATAGGTACTGGCATCAAAAAAGAGAATGGAAGAGACCTACATCATGCCCTGTATCAACTGCGGTACCTTTCTACAGTTTAAATCTACCCTAATTTTGGCAACTGTAGAAACAAACAAAAACCTCTGACATCAAAACACCACCTTGCCTTTAGACTCTAAACTAAAACTATTGATGAGCAGCAATATTTTTAGGATAAAAGCTAAGTTGCTGTAATAAATGAGATGGAAGTTTGTTTCCCTCTTCCCCAGCTCTGTAGAGGTAGCTGGAGCCCAGGACAGTAGGCAGATCTGCTCCCAGAGTTCAGAGGCCCAGGCTCCTTCTGTCTCATGCTCAGCATCACCAACAATGAATTGTCTCAGCTCTACCTCCGAGTTACAATTTCTGGGAAAAATGTAAGATTGAAGGGAAAAAAATAAATCCTTTTTAAACAAGTGAGAAATTTGATTATTACATTTCTACTTCAATTTCAATTTCATTTCTACCACGTTTTCGGTAAATTTACCAGTGAGACTGTGTGGTCCTGGGCTTTTCTCTGCTGGGAGGATTTTGATTCCTGATGCAATCTGCTGACTAGTTATAAATTTATTCAGATTTTATATTTCATTGTGATTCAGTCTTAGTAGGTTTTTGTGTTTCTAGGAATTTATCCAGTTCATCTAGGTTATCTAATCTGTTGGTGTACAATTGTTTACAGTACTCTCTTTAATCCTTATAATTTCTATAAAGTTAGTTATTTCTCCACTTTCATGTTTTTATTTTAGTTATTTGAGTCTTCTTCCTGTTTTTCTTAGTCAATCTCACTAAAGGCTTGTAATTTTCAAAGAATCAACTCTTGTTTTTGTTGATTTTCTCTATTACTTTTCCATTCTCTTATTTATCTCTGCTCTAACCCTCATCATCTCCTTCCTTATTCTAGTTTTGGGCTGATTTGTGAGAATTTAGCTAGACGGCAGTTAGCCCTCCTGGCCAGCTAGATGCTAACCCTGCTGTGCAAGGGAGGGCAGTGGACGTCTGCAGGGCACCCATCAGCCTACCTCCTACCCCAAACGCAGCTCCCTAAGCACGGGGCTCCGCGTTCTCCCATGACGTCTAGATTCCGAACCTATGAGGAGGTGTCATGTCTCTTCGTGTTTTATGTATTCATATATTAAGGTGTTAATGCATCTAAGAGCACGATACATGCTGAGGTGCACCTTGGCGAGAGGTCAGAGTGCCTGCTGTGCAGAGTTTACCATCTAGTGGAGAGGCAGCAAGAACCAATTAAACAAGCAAAGAGATGAGGAGTTACAAACGTCATGAGTCATGCTGAACATAGTCAGGGTCCAGAGACAAATAACAAAGACAGGCCAGGAGAAGCCACCTCTAAAGACTGAAACTTACATTGAAAACTGTTGTTTCCTCACAGTGCGGAAGAGAATCAAGACAGGAGGATAAAGTAAGACTGAAATCGGCTATTGGCAGAGGGGCCAAGGATGGACATGTGCATTATGAGAGTGGATGGAGATTAGAGAAAGAGAGCTCGTCGTCACCCTAGAGTGCAGGAATTGATGAAAAAATAGCTCAGGGTTGGAGGAAGAGTACCCTTATGGTCGCAAAGGTGGCAAAGAAGTTAATGACTCCATGGATGTGCCTTTTTATTTGCACACAAACTATTACCTCGGAAAAGAGATTCTCCAATGTCTCCTTCCAAAATGTTACGCTTTTCTCTACTGACATCATACCAGTTTAAATGGTCTCCTCTTCTTTTCCGTACTCTCATGAAAAGGTGACTTACATAAGAAACCCATTTCTAGAGACTTAAGCCCTGCCGTCTCATGTTAGAAATCCAGGGGCTAGAAATCCTACAACTTCTGGCACTCTCACACTGCTCTGCCTCGGGGACCATATTCCAGGGCTCATCCAACGGCTCCTGGCAGATGGGAAAGCTTATGCTGTAGGTGAATTGTGGCACAGAATTCCATGAGTTTCAAGCAAAGTCTTGCTCTCCTATGCAGAAAACCATTCTATTTTTAACAAATAGCAGCTGGCATGTTTATGGCTCCTCATAGAGACTGAATGCTTGACCATGGGCCACCAAGGGAGCCTGAGCTGCCCCTCAGGAATTATATCTTGCCAACCCACTACGATAGACAGCATAATGCCCCATCCCCAAATATGTCCATGCCCTAAACCCCCCAACCTGTGGATACGTTATTTGCCATAGCAAAAGAGAATTTGCAGATGGGACTAAATTAAGGAATTTGAGATGAGAAGATTATCCTGAATTATCTGAGTGATCCCAATGGAATCACAAAGGGTGCCTATAAAGTATAACCAGGAGTGACAGGGAAGGAGATGGAAGGATGGAAGCAGAGTTCAGCAAGCCAGAGAGAGATGTGAAGGTGATTCACTGCCGGCTTTGAAGATGGAGGAAGGGGCCACCGGACAAGGAAAACAGGTACTGAGCAACTGTGGATCAACCTTCGTTGGCTCATGTTGGACCACGGTTTCCCAGAGTCCACACTCTTTGATTTTCTTGAAACTGTGGTTAGCTCCAATATTCTCCAGATCCCAGCACTTACAGGCACCTAGTTTTGACAGCCAGTATGATTTCTAACATCAGGAGACTCCCGATGGCCCCATGGAAGCTGTGTGATCAAAATGCCCAGGAGCTATTTTCAACCATTAGATAATTGTAATACAATTCAAATTAAAAGTTAATAGATCATTCCCTCCACTTAGAGACTTTAAGTATTTATGATTCTCAGTAATGCATTTTATGACCAGACAGCATGAAAATATTTTAAGATAGTCCTCAACATACAAAAATTTCACCTTAATGCATTTATATAATCATGACATAAACCCTTTAAGTAGGAATAATTATCTTTATCTTGCACACAAGGAAACTGGACCAGGGGAGAATGACTTGAAGGAACATAGTAGCAGCAGAGCCAGCACTCAAACACAGGGCTTCTGATTATGTGTGTGTCCTTTTATAAAGCAATGGGTTCAGCAGTTATTTTGGTCAGTCTTCAAAATTCGCAAATTTCTCCCTCCTTTGCTTTTATCTGATATCTTTTTTTTTTTTTTAGTGCAAGTTCAATTATACCTTCATGCAAAAAATACAGCCAAGAATGTGCTAGTATTATGTACTCAAAATACAGAGGTTGTATGGTAGTTCTATTTTTAGTTTTTTAAGGAACCTCCATACTGTTCTCCATAGTGGCTGTATCAATTAACATTCCCAACAGTGCAAGAGGGTTCCCTTTTCTCCACACCCTCTCCAGCATTTATTGTTTGTAGATTTTTTGATGATGGCCATGCTGACTGGTGTGAGATGATATCTCATTGTAGTTTTGATTTGCATTTCTCTAATGATTAATGATATTGAGCATTTTTTCATGTGTTTGCTGGCAATCTGTATATCTTCTTTGGAGAAATGTTATTTAGGTCTTCTGCCCATTTTTGGATTGGGTTATTTGTTTTTTTGATATTGAGCTGCATGAGCTGCTTGTAAATTTTGGAGATTAATCCTTTGTCAGTTGCTTCATTTGCAAATATTTTCTCCCATTCTGAGGGTTGTCTTTTTGTCTTATTTATGGTTTCCTTTGCTGTGCAAAAGCTTTTAAGTTTCATTAGGTCCCATTTGTTTATCTTTGTTTTTATTTCCATTTCTCTAGGAGGTAGGTCAAAAAGGATACAACCCAGCAATCCCACTACTGGGCATATACCGTGAGAAAACCAGCATTCAAAAAGAGTCATGTACTACAATGTTCATTGCAGCTATACTTACAATAGCCAGAACAAGGAAGCAACCTAAGTGTCCATCAACAGATGAATGGATAAAGAAGATGTGGCACATACATAGAATGGAATATTACTCAGCCGTAAAAGGAAACGGAATTGAGTTATCTGTGGTGAGGTGGATGGATCTAGAGTCTGTCATACAGAGTGAAGTAAGTCAGAAAGAGAAAAACAAATACCGAATGCTAACACATATATATGGAATCTTAAAAAAAAAAAAATGGTCATGAAGAACCGGGGCAAGATGGGAATAAAGACGCAGACCTACTAGAGAATGGACTTGAGGATACGGGGAGGGGGAAGGGTAAGCTGGGACAAAGTGAGAGAGTGGCATGGACATATATACACTACCAAATGTAATACAGAGAGCTAGTGGGAAGCAGCCACATAGCACAAGGAGATCAGCTCTGTGCTTTGTGACCACCTAGAGGGGTGGGATAGGCAGGGTGGGAGGGAGGGAGACACAAAAGGGAAGAGATATGGGTATGTGTGTATATGTATAACTGATTCACTTTGTTATAGAGCAGAAGCTAACACACCATTGTAAAGCAATTATACTCCAATAAAGATGTTAAAAAAAAATACAGAGGAGTAAAGTCACTGGATCAAATGTTAGAAAAATTGGCTGTGTCATATATTTTTTAAAATATTTATTTATTTACTTTTTTGGTTGCACCGGGTCTTAGTTACGGCAGGCAGCCTCCTTAGTTGTGGCATTCTAACTCTTAGTTGCAGCATGCATGGGGGATCCAGTTCCCTGACCAGGGATCAAACCCAGATGCCCTGCATTGGGAGCATGGAGTCTTATCCACTGCACCAGCAAGGAAGTCTCATGTGTCATATATTATTTACCTAGTAAAATATTTGGAACTATAATCCAAAGTGGCATTAAAAGAAGTTTTGAACAAATACCATATGCTAACACATATATATGGAATTTAAGGAAAAAAAATGTCATGAAGAACCTAGGGGTAAGACAGGAATAAAGACACAGACCTGCCAGAGAACGGACTTGAGGATATGGGGAGGGGGAAGGGTGAGCTGTGACAAAACGAGAGAGAGGCATGGACAAATATACACTACCAAACATAAGGTAGATAGCTAGTGGGAAGCAGCCGCATAGCACAGGGAGATCAGCTCGGTGCTTTGTGACCACCTGGAGGGGTGGGATAGGGAGGGTGGGAGGGAGGGAGACGCAAGAGGGAAGAGATATGGGAACATATGTGTATGCATAACTGATTCACTTTGTTATAAAGCAGAAACTAACACACCATTGTAAAGCAATTATACCCCAATAAAGATGTTAAAAAAAAGAAGTTTTGATAAAAATTTTTAAATCACTGACTCTATAAATTGTTCTATGCATTTCCCACATTTCAGAGCTTTGAAAAACTCATTCAAGATTATTTTCAGTTTTAAGCAAAAAATTTAAATAAAGAAGGTGCTTGGGTTCTGAAGATAATAAGAAATGAAGTAAATAAAAATATAACTGATTAGTGCGTATGCTACTGCTTAATGCCTAGGAGATGTTCCATCAACGTCTGTTGAACAATCTGAACAGCATGTAGAAGAAACAATTAGGGAGACGCAAGAGGGAAGAGATATGGGGATATGTATATGTATAGCTGA
The DNA here is from genome assembly GCF_059928025.1 of Delphinapterus leucas. NCBI lineage: Eukaryota > Metazoa > Chordata > Mammalia > Artiodactyla > Monodontidae > Delphinapterus > Delphinapterus leucas. Next base: position 9,912,384 of record NC_143149.1, read on the forward strand.
TTCACTTTGTTATAAGCAGAAACTAACACACCATTGTAAAGCAATTATATACTCCAATAAAGACGTTAAAAAAATAAAATAAGATTCCATTATATAAAAAAGGAAACAAATACATGTAGAAAATTGTGTTAACATAACAATGTGACAAAGGAAGTACAACATGGGTGGAAATTAAAGAAATCCTGTTATAATACTGCTTATTATTAAAGTCATTTGTCACTGATTTTCTTCCCTAATATTTCTCTTTTCAGCATGTTCTAGTGCCTCCTGCAAAAACTAAGGATTAATCCTGCACTATTCCCCTAAAATGTTTTGATTCTGAAAGCAAAGAATGGCACTTTTTCAGGTAATATGTACCTACTTTGTTGAGTCTATTCCTGAACAAATCAATGGAAAGTTACATTTCTTAGCAATATTTGTTCTATCGACTTTTACACTGTAGTGATAACTCAATTACCAAGAAAGGAGGTTATTTTATTTTGTAGTCATGTCAATGTGAGGCAAGCCGAATCAAAGGGTTTTCACTCGGAAGGTAATATACATATATTTTAGGCTGAAAGCTTCACAACAGTCTTGTCATATTTCAATTAGATGAAAATGCCCACTGGATAATTTGCCGCTGGCCGTGTTTGCACTTCTCGCCACCTGGGCTTCCAGGCACCCAGGGGGCCTCTCTGTAGTTCACCCACCGCCAGGCTCCTGACAGGTGCCTAAGAACCCATTACCCAGGCATTACATGATTTCTGTATGGACCTTGTCATCAGGAATCGGTATGAGGAGGTCAATCCTGCCCGTACAAGAAGATTGGAGCCCTTTCAGGACATGCCCTGGCACGTGGAAAGACTTCAGAGGAGCCCGAAGGATCTTTCAGAACATCAGCACAGTAGGTGCGTGCACATCAGGTATTTTTCAGTGGATTTCTTCTTAGTGGTAAAAATGGCGAACACAAAGCTAGCTGGGGAAGACAGTGTGGTTTCTTCTTAGGCCCCAGAAAAGAATGGAATAACTAGGGAACATTCTAAAATACAGTCTTTCTGAAATGTAATAGTTGAAGTCTCTCTTCCCGCCATTCAAGTATTGCATCAAATGGACCCAATCTGAATAAATACCAATTCAAAACAACTGTGTACAATAATCCTGAGAGAAAACCATTGCACTTAGAGAAACTGACCATTTACTTTTTTAAGGTCTACTTTTGCAGTACAGTAGCTGTGACCTGCCCAGATGACTGTCCCACAAGCCACTCTGTTCTTTAAGAGGTTGACCAGACTTGTCTCTACATCCCCAGAGGCAGAGGCTGCAACTGCAATGGCCACTCGATAGCACTATTTCCACACCTGGACCTGCACTCTGGGTCCTCCAGAATCTGCAAAGGCACCATCTTCACAATTTCCTTATCAATACTAGATGGGTGATGGACAGATGGATGAATAGATGGAATGATGTATAAATAAAACATAATTTTTGTGAGCACCTAAGTGATTGCAATGTTTTATGCAAATACCACACTTTATTAATAAGCCTTAGCTTATCCTAGCTGGTTCTGGCCACTGTTTTCTTGGATTCTTGTGTCTCTTCATAGGTTCTGCTCAAAACTGCATCCCCTGATGGTGAGTCTACCTGCTGGGTCTCTTACTAGCTGGTACACCAGTTCTGAGAGGATCAGAGGCATTTCTACTTGTGTATATTTCTTGGGATCTTAACATTCTTTTCTGAGAAATCAGCAAACACAGTGCATACATACATACATGCATATGTGTCTGTGTATGTATGTATGTATATATATATATATACACATATATATATATACACACACATATATATATATTTTTTGTTTGTTTGTTTTTGCCTAACTGCCTTGAATATGCATATTCCAATGAGATCACCCTGGTGTCTTTGTGATCTCTGCTCTCCTCAATTCTCTTCTCCATGGATGCAGTTGGATTCCTGACTCCTTGAAAGGTCACCTCTAGACTGATCCCAGAGCTCTCAGTCAACACTAGCCCCTGACAACTGGCTTCTTGTCCCCGACTCCTGGGACCCTGGGGCACGTTTACAACTGGAAAATCTAGGATAGGCTAAGGGAACCGTCATCTCTCAGGAACCAAAATGTCTAGCAAGATATATTTTAACTGAATTCCTTAGATCTCAGTAATCTTATAGATCATAAACAAATTGGCAAGTGCCCTAATTTTCCAGATGAAGACAAATAAGTTCCAAAGCTAATTTGTTAAGAAAATACAGCTGGAAAGTGGTCTTTTGAAGATGAATTCTAAATGGAGAAATCTTTTTCTCTGCCCCAGTATCTTCACAGTATCTGATCAGAATAGGAGTCTATCAAATATGTAATGAAATAGTTAATTAGCAAAAAATCATATTTCAATAACTAAATATATGTATACATATGTATTTAAAATAGGTATGTATTCTTCACTGAGGATCAGGAATGATAATTTAAAACTACTATTTCTCAGTTATGAAAATCACAAATGGTTTTCTCTTTGAAAATGTCACTTCTCATTACAGTATAAGTCCCAAATGTTGACTTAGTTATTAAATTATTGGTCTGTCACGATGAATATGCTACATATATTCAGAAGCATTCCCTTACAGCTTTTAAATATGTATACAAAAAGAACAAAAGAGATTTCTGTGTGTCTGTACTCTTCAAGTACATGAGCCAATGGCAAAGCTCATGATTTAAAACAACATATTCCAGAGCAATAATTTAATATTTTTGTTCTTTTTTCATCAAGGCCTATTTCATACTTTCTTGCATAAAGTGCCTTAATGTTTAGACTCTGATGGTAGGTGTGCTTAATCATTTTGAATACACAATGGGCAGAGAAGAGACTGGAACAATATAAGCAGAACTGAAATGAGAATAATCAACATAAAACAGAGAAATCAACATCACATTTGAACCCTAATTATGCATCCATTTCATCTCACAATTATTCTTCATTTTTCACATTCAAAAGCTGACATGTATGGCAAAGTAGTCTTGAGGAATTCTGAATTTGTTATAAATCTACTTTAATATATTTCTATTACAATGAGAAAAGAGCATTTGGAAAATTTCATTGCTTCTAATAGCTATTTTATATGGCAGAATTTACCTTTTAAATTTCTATTTGTACTTTTGTTTCCTATTTAAAATTGCCAAAAACAAAAAATAAATGAGATTTATGAGGGTTTAAAGGTAGAATAAAGACTCATCATAAATATGTTTTAAAATCTGGAGATTTCAGGATTTATGAGTAATACATTGGCTCAGACTCTAAATTTTCCTTCTCAAGACAGAACATTACTGAGAAAGCACCTCAGCCTTAGCCATAAATCAGGCAAATAAGAACATCTGGCCAGGATCCCCGTCTACTCCTCAACTGAGCTGCAGATACACATTTGTATTACAATAAAGAGGTTTCAAAACTTGAAAATTCTTTTGTTATATTAGAGCTCCATATATCAAATCCATGAGTTTGGAAATAAAATGTATTACATTTTCAACTGCTTTCTTACTATATCTGAAAAAAGTAGTAATGAGTTATTCAAAAGTAATTATAGTAAACATGGTTACTTTGTTCTTTTTAGATATTTTAAGCTCAAAAAAGTTTAATTAATTTTTTTTGGAGGAAGAAACAACTATTAGTATGTATTAACAAAATGAAGGTCAATAGAACCATAAGTCATTGAGTAAAATTCTGTGACCTAAGGACATGAAGACAATAGTAAACACTTACTGACTGCCTACTGTGAGCTACATAACACAGGATTTAGGTGCCTTCTGTGTATTCATGTATTTGGGCAGGGGATAGTTTGGATGTCACAGAACAGTAGCAGGGGAGGTTGGGAGAAGGGGTCTTAATTGTAGGGAGTGGGATGCACAAGCCCATCATAGTGAGATGCGGAAGAGAGAGGACACACAGGGTGGATGTTTGGGAAGTGCCACTAATATCCTGCTAGTCACCTCTCTCTACTGGAGTACCCCATACATTTTATTAATATTGAGAAAGAACTCTGTTTTTTTTAAATTTATTTTCCTATTTTTTAAATACTGATGCATAAAACCACTACTTTCTTGGCATGCTGATCCTATACAAAATGTTTATTTATTCTTGTCGCAAAGATTATGAAGAACAACTTTCCTTCTTTAAAGGTGTCAAAACAGATTATTGGATGTCCTGTCTAGCACATGTTTTGATTATCTGTGTCTTTCATTGTCTTTGAGCTATTTTACAAATCTCTCTGCAAAACTGATAGTAATGCAAATTATACTTGTCCATAGAAATGCAAATGATGTTTAACTATTGGATATTGACTAGGTTTGCATCTGTAATGTAGGTTCATTTCAGCGTTTCCAGTTTCGTGTGTGTGTGTGTGTGTGTGCGTGTGTGTGTGTGTGTGTTGACTGAATTCTCTGAATCAGTTGTAACGTGTTATTGGTTTCTGCCTTAATTTCAAATTAAATGAACCTTTGCCATGTGTTCATTTTATGTTTGTCATGACCTAACCTTTAAAGAATTGTATTTTACTATTTTAAAAGCTTGTGTTTAAATTTTCTATCGTAATTTTTATTTGGACAATACTAATACTTCCCATACAAAGATAACTGATATAGGTCAATTCTCGGTGTCTGCAGTTACATAATCTATAAAGTTGCTGCACACATAACATCAGTGAGTACTGAATAGCCATGGAGGGCAAACCGGGCAGGCTTCTGCCAGCCTCTGGTCGCAGCGTCTAAGGTGTTATCAGCCCTTCAGTGACATTCAGCCCAGCCCAGCAGCATTAACTTGAGTCTGAATGAGATCACCTAACAGAGGGGGTTTCTCTGTAAGGTCCATTGCCGCCTTCTTGCGGTAGAACACTTCGCTTTGCTTCACTTCACTTCTTCCCATAGATTCACTTCAGCATTACATGTGGAGGCCATTTTTAAGAGAGGAATCACCAACAAAAAGTACAGAATGTGAAAAACATGACACTAAGGAGACTGCAGAAAGGATGTTTGTCTACACTCTGAGAGCTGAAACACACAGGCATGGAACCCCAGAGAGAGGATCAATTATGATTTCTTTTTTCCTCTCATGCCCATGGGCATTTGGCAAGCTGTTCTTACAGTTTGAAGACTTAGAGGAGCAGGCTTTTTCTAGTCTGCTTTTTCTGCTAATTTCCCAGACCACTGAGGAGAACCTTACAATTCTTGTCTTTATATAGATCACAGCTGTAGCGCCTTAAACACCAGGCACACACAGTCCCCCTCTGTGGTGTGGGTCTCAGGACACCATCCCACCACTATGCAGTGTCCCTCCAGGGCTGGAAACCCAGGAAGCATTTTAGACTTGGACGTCCCTCCTAGCTATGATGTTAGAATACTTTTTTGGTTTCTAGTCATCAATGTTTTGATGTCAAGGTCTTGGCTCAAAACCCATACATTTGTATTCTGTATTATCCAGCAATGGCAATTTTTTGATGTTTCTGAGAGAAAAGCAGAGAAATGATTCATTACAGTCTGCCATTTCAGAAGGATTGCTCCCCTCTTGATCTGAAATGGTGCTAATTTTTCTGATAATGATCCTAAACTGATGCCCAAGTAACTTTTGCATGTTATCTCATGTAGATCATGAAGCTCTTTTGCGGCAGAGCCCTTCATGTGCCTGAAGAAAGTCACGTCCTTTCCAACAGTCTGTCTTAGGCTCTTCGGCATCTTCTCTCTCTCTGACCATTCTTCCTATATTACCATTTCAGTCTCTTAAATCTCGGTCATTTGACTTAACATTGACCTGTTTGTCTGTATTTTAAATCAATGCTAATTTATCTGGCATAAATAAGTCATATAGTTAAACCAAAAAACTACTGGAATAGAGGAAATAGTATTTTCAGATACAATGAAATCCTCTCACTAGCTTAAAAATGTAACTGGTAGTCAGGTTAATATACAATAAGCACACTTTGAAGTTACCTCAAATAATAAATCCTCTTAAAATAAGGTTTCTCTGTGTTGACACAAGAGTTATATTTGAAAGTTCTATCTTAAAAAGTCCATCTTTTGTAAAGAAACTGAATTTGATTTTCTGTTTATAATATATATAGAACAGTGAAAATGGTTAGCTTTCTGTTAATTTCATATAATTTCCAATGTGATTCATCTCAAAGCAAAATATAATTTCCTATCCACAAGACATAATAAACACCTAATAAAATTTAATGAAAAACATTATTTCCTATCACCATGTGATAATTGACAAATTAACTGGTATTACCACTAAAAGCATTTTCTTCATTTTCTTTTTACATGTTTTTATGGCTGATACTTGTTGGAGCTTGACAATTTATAGGTCAGATTAAAAATCTCAGGAATTAGTTGACAGAAATTCAATTTTTAGTTTAAAATAGTTCAAACTGAGCTTATATATTATCAGAGCGGTAAAGATTATAAAGTTAGGTCTCAAACTTCTGTGACCTACAAAATGACTTATGCCAATACATGAAGTATAAATAATAGTGTTTGGGGGAAAGGCTTTATAAATCCAAGTTTGGAATAGGTCTTAATAAGGTCGCATTCACATGTACCATTATTGTGAGAGAAGAAAAATTAATATTTTTCATAGAGATGGAAATATACTTGAGAAAATAATTTTGTTATGATTAGTTAATGGTTCACAGAGACATAGAGAAAGAGAGACAGGTTGAGAGAGAGACAGAGAATGTAGCTGACCTCCATTTCCACCCAGGAAATAAGACGGGGCATCACCTAATGTTTTCTGTCAGACACAGCAGACATAGACCCTTCTACTCACATACCGCGCTTATTGTCAGTTTTGTTAGGTTGAATGCACATTTCAATATTTAAAGCACATGAATAGCTGTGACTATATCCTATTTTTTGTTTGTTTCCAAGTCTACTCCTTCAGGCCTAAGAAATATCTTATTCCCCCTCTATATCTCAAATAAGCTTTTAACATTTTTTTCTAATCTTTTTTTTCTTCTCAAAGTCCATCTTTCACCCCTTCAACTTTTCTAGCCCTTCCAACATGGTGTCAACAAGAACCTAAATTAAATCTCCTCTCTTGGAAACCTAGAGTGGTCTTCTTTATCCTGACTGGACCCCTGATGCAGTAAACTGTAACAGAAATGGTCTTGGGAAGTAGGATTCTGGCATACTGTTGCTTGTTGTCTGAACCCACATGGCAGTGGAACATGGAACAGAGTAAATCCTAGCCAGAAGCAGCCTCCTGATAATTTGAAGTAGGAATTGTGGCCACTTAGGTTGAGTGGCCTATTGAAGGCACTGGGAGGGCAGAAGGGTAGTGGTGTTTATAACTCTCAGGACTGCAGAGTGGAAGATTTATGACCACCTGCTCTAGGCAACTACAGACAGATCATGAGAAACACAACTCGCAGGTCAAAGCACAATCAGAACCAGAGAGTTTCTATGGAGGAGCTCAAGAATTTCTTATTATTTTTCAGCTCTTAGGAAGACATGGATTAAAACAAGACTCCAAAACTAAGTGTGTGTTTTGCAGAATTATAATGTGAAGTAAGTTTGCAGCATCTCGAGTAGGTCACATAAAAATTATGGCATTATTTGAGCAGTAGCAGGCCACCAAGCTTTAGAATGAAGCTGCTGAGTGAACTCAGACATTTTTTAGATCCATATCCCGAAATTCCTTCTCAAGTCTTCCGTACCAGCAGAAGCAGCTCTTTTTCTGTCTTAGGAGACAATCCCTCTCTTGCTGGGAGACTGCACGATAAGCTGCCTGAAGTCAGTAGAATATTTGGGGAATTGAAAGAACAACAGTACAGAATTCATCCCGGAGAGTTCTGTGGGAGAAGGGTGTGGACAGACCCCTTGGGATGGGCATTTGTGTTTCATTCCTGTGAATATTCAACAAAGGACACCCATGCAGAGGAAGCTCTCAAAATCTGGTGGACAAGAGGAACCATTGTGTGGGTGTTAGTCTGCCTCTTAGAGTTTAGCTTCGATTTTTTTTTTTTTTTTGCTTGTTTTATCTTAGGAAGGTTTTGCTGGCATAAAAATGAACTGAGGAGTTTTCCACTTCCCCTGCATCTGAAATAGCAGACACAATAACCTAATTGTGAGTAATAATTTAGTAATGAAACTAATCTCCCTATTAATGATATATCTTTAATCACCTTTCCAGCATTTTCAGTAGTACTTCCAGTGAAGTATTCAAATTTTCTATTAAGTCTAGGGTCAATTTTGGTAGTATATAACCTGTGTAGAAAATTATCCAATTTGTCCAGGCTTCCAAATTAAATGAAACAATACAGTTGCATACAATATTAGTCTATAATATTTAATCTCTTTTATATCTGGGTTACATTATAATTATATTTTCCTCATTCCTAATTACATTTTCTATTATCTACATTTTATATTATCTTGTCAGTGTTAAAAACATTCTCTGCTTTGGTTTATTTTATTTTTTTAAAGAACCAGGTTTTATATTTACTTATTATATATTTCGCTTCCTACTTTATTAAGTTAAACTCTTTCCTTATTAATTTCATCTTTCTATTTCTCTTTGGTTTATTCTGGTGATCACTGTTCTAATGTTTTATGATAACAAACTTATTCTTAACAAAATCACTAAGGTCTTAGCATTGTTTTAGCAAGAGGTATTCTGTTATTCATTGAATTCTGTGCAATTTACAATTTCAGCTTGATTTTTTAAAAATTTTTGATCCAAGGATATTTAGGAGAGCCTTTCTCAATTTAACAGTAGCTAAAGATTTATTTACATTTTTTCATTAAAATATTTGTATTTTTATTTTAGTTCAATTTTTTTTGTTTGGTTTCGTTTGGTTTTTTCTGGCAGTACACGGGCCTCTCACTGCTGTGGCCTCTCCCGTTGCGGAGCACAGGCTCCGGACACGCAGGCTCAGCGGCCATGGCTCACGGGCCCAGCCGCTTCACGGCATGTGGGATCTTCCTGGACCGGGGCGCGAACCCGTGTCCCCTGCATCGGCAGGCGGACTCTCAACCACTGCGCCACCAGGGAAGCCCCTATTTTAGTTCAATTTTTAATGCAATCTCTAACATTTCAAAATTTTAGTTTGTCATCATTTGAAAACACTTCTAATTCTTCATACATGTATAAATATTTTCATTATTTGTAGGGTATATCATTTTGCATACATTTACTAACCCAAGTGCATTTATTTTATGTTTCAGAGTTTTGATATTCTTGCTGATTTTTGGTTTATTATCTATTAGATATACCTACTAGATTCTATAAGAGATATATGGTTATAGTCTACTAAAATAATAAATTATAAAATTCCCTCAGAATTTACAACAATTTTTGCTTTATAAATTAGGCTGCTATTTTCTTTGACCCAAAGTGGTTAGTTTCCTATGTCATTTCACTGTACCATTTAACACCATATGAAACTGCTGTATAGGTTTGCCTTTAACTGACTTCATGAATTAGCATTTCAATTTTAAATTTTACCTTATCTGATATTTCCATTCCCATTTTCTTTTTGTTTGGATTTGATCAATCTCTGTTTATCATTTTATTTTCAAACATTCTTAATCTTTGTTCGAATACGGAGTGTGTATATGTTTATGTGTGTGTGTGCGTGTGTGCACTAAATTTGTTTTCTTTTCATTTCAACACTATTCTTTAATGTAGTAATTGAACTTTTTCACATTTAATGCAACCATTTAAATACTCGATACTAGTCATTGCATCTTGCTTTCTGGTCACTTCCTTAGAAATTATTTCCTTTTTTTGTTTTACTGGCTTGGTTTTGTGCCTTTCGTTCCTTTTATTTAATTGCTTATATGTTTTGCTTGTTTCCTTGCTTACCCCCTCTTCATATTTGGCAGTTTCTCTGCCATATTTCTTGTTACTAGTGGCTGTCTTTCATTTTCAACATTCATAATAATATGTTTTACTTGTATGTGAGAGACCAGGCATTTTCCCCACTGAGACCCACTCTAATCCCAATAAAAACAGAACATGTAACCGCTGTTTTACCCACTCTGTCACCCAGCAAATGAAGTATTTATTAAACTTTGTTTTTCCCATTCTCTGTCCCTAACCCCATCCAATTCCTACATTTTCCTAAAGTAGTCCTTTAGTAACAAACTGTTAATTCAATTTTTATTTTATTTTTGTTAAATGTTTTTTCTCAGATAAGTTACTAGGATTATTATTTCAATACTTGAATATATGATTAAAACTTTTTCATCTCATATATATCATGGTTGTTTATAGATGTTAATGTTCAACTCCTTTTCTAAAAGTAGTCTCTAAATTATTTCATTATATAAAGCTTCAAATTTTGCACATGGGAAGCCTATTTCATATGCAGCCAGATTTAACAAATAAAAATACAGAATGCTCAGTTAAATCTGAATTTCCAATCAACCGCAATTTTTTGGTATAAATATGTCTCAAATATTATACTGGATACACTTATACTAAAAATGTATTATTTCTTTGTCTCATACAATATTTGGAACAGACGTATACTGAAAATATATCCATTCTTTATGTGAATTTCAAATTTAACTGGTATCCTATATTTTATCTGGCCACCCCACTATTGTTAGTCTGATTCAGTTTTTTCTCTTTGCATGGTCAGGCCATTCAAGATGGCTGTTCTCTTGCTTTCTGTCATCCCCTGCCCGACCAGGCCCTGCTTCACTCACAGAACTATCCAATCTCCTTAATTATAGGGCTTAATTAGTCCCTGGAAATGGATGAGCCCATCTGATGTCAATTCCCCGTATAACTGGTAACCTCCTTCGCCCAAGTAGTGAAGACTGCTGGCTGCCATGCCCTGTCTGCCCTCTGCCGCAAGTGGTGGGGTATCGCTCCAGGACCCTTTTGTGTAAATCCCCTAGTCCAAGACACTGATGTCTCCGTCGCTGCCTCTGGAGTCTTTCTTTGGTCTCCAGGCTGGGCAACTACAAGGCTTGCAGGCCTGCGGGGTGCGGCTCAATACTCTTCTATATAACTTTTTTTCATTGTTTGAAATCTCATTAGAAATTCTACTCAGCTTTGGAGGTATTAACATTTATCATAAGATCCCTGGGTGTGTGAAGCTTGTGTTTTGTTTTGTTGTGGCTTTGTTGCTTTCTTTTGTTTTTGATCACTAATCTCGATAAGAATTAAGGAAATACTTCAAAGCAAAGACTGGCAATTGTTCACCTTCTGTAAACCTCAGATCCAAAGGTCCCTGGGGATCAGGAAAGCCAACCCTGTAGACCTACTCATTCAGGTGGATGAATCACCCCCCATTCCAGCCTGTGAACCTCTGTTGTTGAGGGTTTCTCCATAATATGCTACCTTTCTCCGAATCCTCAATTTTGATGCCTCTGCCACTGACCAGCAAGCCCTTTGAGCTCTCAAAGACCCTTCAGGCAACATTTGCTCTTCTGAGTTGTAAATCTCAAGAAGCAGAACCACTTACAGGATAGCCTTCTTTGCTTTGGGTTCTACTCAAATCTGAAAGTTTTGTGAATTAGGTAGTAAATGGGTTGAGAGGCGGTTTCAAAAGTGGTAAATGATGGTTCCATCATCCAAAGGGCCACCATCATGTGTGCCTAATTGCAGGAGATGCAAGGGAGAACAACTCTTCTAAAACTTTGGAGAAAATATTTCCACAGGCCATGATTATCTTGTAAACATAATTAAAAGACATGAGTAACCACTGTGAACCTCAAATCAAGTCAGGTCTTGCTCATCAGCATATTCTTTTTTGTTTCTTATTGCATCCCTTGGAGTACAATCAGGAAACAAATAATGCACTCGGAACTAGGATTACTCAAGAAGAGTTAATCTTCAAAAGGACTCTTTTATACAAACCCGATATTCCTTCTCATACTACTTTGATTATTCCTTTGGGGCACTCAGGAATAAGGGTGACCCTCAACTTTCACACATGGATAAAGCATGACACAATAATGAATGGCAGCTGACTTTCTGTGTGAAGAGGGGCCAGATGAGAAGTGTGTGTAAATAGGAACCAATTCATGGTGTGACTTGGGGAAATGGAATGTTGGGGTGATCTAATCAGATCTATTCCCCCTCTTTCCTCTCTTTGGGACTGAGGTTTTGTTGCTACCTGCATCCCCTCAGGATAATTCCTTTTCTCCAAAACCCAAGACAACACAGCCTATGACTGACAGCTCCACCTCAGTCTCTTCCTCAATTCTCAGTCCCTGGCACTCACTACTTGGTGCTTGTACCTTTGCAGTTAAGTTAATCCCCAACCTGTGCCTCCCACACTGCTTTCTAGAGGATCTTGGCTAGGACAGGGACTATTTAAAAAGGAGTGGGTAGGATGTGGGTGATGTTCAAGGAGAGTTCAGGAATCCAAGGCCCACAGCTGCAGAGCAATATCTCATTTAGTTCTGGCACAATGAGGGGGAAAGTTTGGATTCGAGAAAAAAGTACATATTCACTTAGTGCATTTTTCACTGAGGGGACCAGTTATGATTAATCAAAAGCCCAGCCATCCTAAATGGACTTTGCTGGTTGGGATTTCGAGGGAATATATACACTGAAGTAACTATATTCTTTAACCCTCATTTTTCTCCATTAGTCAGGTATCCTTGCTGAACAAAATGAACTGAAGACAACAGCAAGGAAGTCTTGGTGATTGTGACCAAGAACACAACAGAAAAAATAAAAACTCTGTCTAGGAGGGTAAATAAAAGATGCCAACCACAACTTAAAACATCAAGCCAAGCTTTAATTTGTTGAGTCCCTGTTACATTCCTAGGATAACATCATCAATTAGCTGCAGCTTCCCTACTAACATTCTGAAGGATACAAGCATATATTAGCTATGGCTCCCTTTTGCATTCACAATAATACCATCATCAGTTAGCTGCTCTTTGCTATTTACATTCCTAAAATACCATCATCAATTGGCTACAGCTAACCATGTGCATTTTCTATGATGACATCAGCAATTAGCAGCAGATTCCCGTTTTAATTCCTAAAGATACTATCGTCAATTGGACACAGCATCTGCAACAGACCTCCGACGATACCACCACCAATTAGCAGCAGCTTTCCCTTCCCAGTCTTAGAATACCATCATAAACTGCCCACACTTCCCTTTGCATTCCCTTGATGACATCATGAATTAGCTTCAGATTTCTTTTACGTTCTTAAGGATAATATTATCATGTGACCACAGTATCCTCCTTTGGATTCCCAGTAATAAATTCATTAATTAGCTGCAGCTTCCCTTTTGCATTCCCTCCATTGATATCACCAATTTGAGGCAGCTTCCCATTTATTTCTAAGGATACATCACCAATTATCCACAGCTTTCCCTTTGCTTTCTCGGTGATACCATCATCATTCAGCTGCAGCTTCCCATTTACATTCCCAAGGATACCATCATCAATTGGCCACAGCTTCCTTTTGCTTTGCCAGTGATATCACCATCAATTAGCTGCAGCTTCCCATTTACATTCCTAAGGGTACCTTCATCAATGGGCTACAGCTTCACCTTTCAATTCCCCATGATGATATCAATTAGCTGCAGCTTCCCATTTACATTCCCAAGGATACCATCATCAATTGGCCACAGCTTCCTTTTGCTTTGCCAATGATATCACCATCAATTAGCTGCAGCTTCCCATTTACATTCCCAAGGATACCATCAACAATTGGCTGCAGCTTTCCATTTATATAACCAAGGACACCATCATCAATGGGCCACAGTTTCCCATTTAGATTTCTAAGGATACGTCAAAAATTAGCTGCAGCTTCTGTTTTACATTCCTAAGGAGACCATCATCAACTGGGCGCAGCATCCTCTTTGCATTCCCGATAATACCATTATCAACTGGCTGCAGCTCTCCTTTAACATTCCTGAGGAAACATCATCAACTGGCTTCAGCTCCCTTTTGCATTCCCAAGCTAACCACCATAAACTGGCTTTAGCTTCCCATTTATAAGCCTAAGCACAGCACCATCAACTGGCCACAACTTCTCTCTGGCATTTCTAAGGATGCCGTCATATCTGGATGCTGCTTTCCTTTTCCATTCCTAAGGGTATCTATCAATTAGCTGCAGCTTCCCTTCTGAATTTTTAAGGAGATCATCGTAATTAGTTGCAGCTTCCATTTACATTCCTAAGGATACGACCATTGACTGGCTGCAGCCCCCCTTTTAACATTTCTAAGGAGATCATCATCAATTAGCTCACCATCTCTTTTACATTTCTTAGGACCCATCATTAATTAATGTCAACAGGTAGCTCCTCACAGGTCACAACATTAAAACTGCCATCTAACTTTATTACCTGCTGCAGTATCCATGTCCACCTCTTTCCTGGACTGTAAGCCCTGCTACCTTTCCTCTCCCTGTCTGCAGTGCCATCATGCCTACTAAAACCCAGGAGCCTTTTTCAAGTGTCACTTCCCCCATCATCACCAGCCTTCAGGTTCCTGGTATTGCTCTGCTCTTTTAGGATCTTGTGGTTCCCTGCACCAACGTATGTTGGTGAAAGAAGTGACCACTGTACTGTTCTTGAGGTTTCATGAGAGGTGGCCGGTGGGCATTGGACATGATGATCCATTCCAACATTTCTCTCTTTTAAGTCTTTAAGTGCCTTTTTCTACCTCATATCAGGGATGTTCTCTTAATTCAAATATATTTGATATAGGCCATCAATTAGACATGAAAAAGTAAGTTGCATCCATAATCCAGCTAACAGGGAATTTGGTGGAATGTAATTTCTATACATCAAACTAATCCAACAGAGAGGGCCACATAGAAAGCAGTGCATTGGGTAGGGTGCCAAGAGAAACATGTAGCACAGATGTAATATGTATAACCTAGCGCTTCGAATAGGGTGCTCCCCCTAGGAAGGGACACTTGACAACTGAGGTTAATCCCACAATTAAATGGTATCTTGTAAGTACGGACAAAAAAGTTTCTATTTATCTTATACATCACATGACAAGGTCTCCATAGGCTGTCTTTATGTTCTTTGATCCTTACGCAGGAAAAGTAAATTTATCTACTAATCAAATATTTGTAATTATTGACACAAAGCATTTCTCAGGCTTGAGTTAGGTGTTTGGAATACAGTGATTCACAAGATAGATTTGGACATGCCCCTCATGGTGATCAGTGCGATGTGCACTGTTTTGCAGGTAACAGAGGGCATTACGAGGAAGAACATGGGCTCGTGATTTAGATTTGGAATTTGAAGGACATAAAACTTGAAAGCAACACAATTTTCTGCTCCTGAGTTAAACAATTATGCGACTTGGAATAATTTCCTGTCTCTACTAGTGTAATTTCCTGTATCTGTGTTAAAACAAAACAAACGAAACAAAATTTTAAAAAACCACCAAGGCCAATCAAAAGTAACTTAGCTGCTTTCTCCACAAAACAGTTCATCTAGGAGGATAAGACTGCATAAAACCCCCATAAAACTAAAACAGCTTACAGAGAGAGAGCTTGTTTATCAAGCCTGACTTTGGAATGGCTAGGGTGGTTGAAAGAAGAAATCCACATCTGAAGTTTCTCAGGAAGTTTAACTGGAGGACCTTCATGTCTGCCTGTGTGTTTAGCGTGAGGACAGCAACTTGTATTGTATACACCACACTGAGTTAGATGCAATATGCTCTCCCAATGAAATAGCTGGAGGCCCCTACTGGGATCCACAATGCATTCCTCAGACAGATTTGTCTCTGATGATGCAAGTGTTAGTCTCAGTTTTTATTTTTCCCATACTTCTAGCTTAGACAAGTTATATTTATCATTGGATTTTTATCTACCTGAAAAATAACAATGGCTTTTTCTTTTAATCAAGTATTGTAAATTCAGCAAAGAAAACCTCACACGACATTAGAGAAAAACAACATTGATAAATACTATTCCAGAGTTCAATTTCCTATAAGACCGTTGTTTTTCTCTGCAAGTTTAAGTTGTGCAATTTAAAAATCACTTTAAACCATTTTAAAACATTTTACCTCATTGAACTCCTCACAGCTGATCCACATGCTAAAAGATGCCCCATGCCCATCATACCTGCTGCTGTCATCAAGCCAGGGTTTCTCAGGAGTTTTAACGCTGGGTACAATCAACATAAGGTGCCTCCTGGGCCTTCTCCTTTCCCTCTGCTAAGTTGTGCTGAATTACTCGAGTAGAACCTCCATACAATTTCCTGATAGGATTTTCTTTTTGTAATTTACACATGTGAACCTGTAAAAACAAGACAGAGATTCACATGGACTGACATTATTTATGAAAAAGGGAAAATGGAAACAGAACTTGCATTACCTGGAGACCATAAACATTGTACAGTTTTTGCACATTTTGATGCTAATTAAATTTGGTGCTTGCCTAAAATAAAGATTGAATTTGTTCACATCACTCACAGAGACGTTTTTCTCTATGGATTTTAAAACTACAATGAAGGGGATTCCCACAGATGGTAATGATGCTCTGTACACATATACAAGCCAGTTCATTCAGCTGTCTGATATAAATAATGGACACAAAGAGACTTGCTTTGTCTTGCTTGACTTGCTTGGTCTATTGAAAACAGTGATTTAAAAATACAGAGATAACCAACTGTTACAAGAGCTATATAAACTGAGAACAGTTTCCATAATAGTAATTATGGGTACCATGCATTGCATATATATTTTGTGCTAAGGGCTTTTTAACATTTTGCATTTAAATAAAGATCAAAAGTAATATATGTAAACACATGTTCTAGTGCCTGGCGCATTTTAAGGACTCGATAAATCAAGTTTTTATTAGGATAATAGATGCTACCACTTAATCTTCACAAGAACCCTGTGAAATAAGGCTTTTAATGCCTCTGTTTTACTGATGGAGGAACTGGGCTGAGAGTTCTGATGGCTGACACAGAAATGGTGTGAGAGGCAATTTGATGAAACACCTACAGGGCAGGTGGATTTTCTGTGCTGCTGTTTCTTCAGGGAGTAGAGCTGGAGCCCAGGAGAAGCGGGGACCAGAACACAGTCACTTGTCTCTTGTCTCCTATCTCCCTGCCTCCCTCCCACGTGGAAGGGCCCCAGCCGACAGCAGCTGCCAGGGCACTCACACCGCTGCAGGCACTCGCATCCCTCTGCCCAGGACATGGCCTCTAAGGCTCCAAAGGACAGGTTTGTTTTCCTCCTCTTTGTTCTTCTGTGTCTCACCTTTTTCTCTCTCTCACCCCACTCCTCCTCCTCCTTCATTTTTAAGTTCCCAGAGCTCAGTACATAGTAAGGGCTTCACTTAAAACAACAACTAAATTAGCTTTCCCTCAAAATTGTACTGGGACTAGCAATTTCCAACTCTGTGTGGTCCTCCGGGACTACACAGCCACATTCCTCCTAGCGTATTGCCACGGGTCACGAAGTGTTACAGCTGGGCACTGCAGGGTAAGCCAGGAAGGGACAGTGTTGATAGAATGTGTCAAGTCTTTTGGCCCAAATGACCTAACTCTGGTCTTAAGACTGAATAAGCCTCTATAAGTCCTCAGCAATATCTACACTACAGAAAGCCAGAGAGGGAGGCGAAAGAGGGAAAAACACCTCTTTACAGAAGAATGCCAGCAAATAAATATACAAGGAGTAAAATAATTAGAAAGACGACCATTTCGCAACCACCACTGTAACTGATTCTTTTAAGGAGTGTCAACTGATGCTAAAATCATTCAGTGAAGAATGCTTGCTGGAGATTGGACTATTCACATAATATCAACATATCACAGAACAGAATAATTATTAACTACAAATGGAAAAGGCACTCTTTCAGTAGATAAATCTGGTGGAGAGCACCTTAACAGAGCCATCCAGTGGGACAAACTGACCTTGTCTGTCTCCTGATAAAGACACACTGGGAAGGAGACCAAACATTACCTGTCTAGTTTTATTTCCAAATGTTAGACCAGAACTTACTCATGAGGAAATAATCAAATAAATACAGATGTGTAAATATTATGACAGACAAAACTGCCCAGTCTGTTTAGAAACACTGACTCATGAAAGACAAGGAGAGACAGGGGTGGTCTGTAGATAAAAGTTTAAGGAGACTTAATCACAAAACTTAGATAGGATGCTTCACTTCTACAAAAGCACATGTAACAGTCATTACTAGTACAATAGGGAAAATTAGGTTATGAATTTTATATCTTGTAATATTAATATTTAATTTATTAATATTAATTTAAATAAAATTAAAATAATGTTAGTGTTGATATCAAGTTTATTGTCTTTGATAATAATATTGGGGGTATGCAGAATGTTTTGTCCTTGGAAAATACATGCTACAGTGTTTGGGGGAAATAATGTCATGATATCTGATCATATTTTCAAATGGTTAAGCAAAACCTGTAAAGTGATAACCACTGGATCTAGGTAAGGTCATATGAATGTTCACTGTGCCATCTTTTCAGGATGGGAGTAGACTGAAAATTTTAATACATAAATGATGGAAAATTTTACTGGGGTTGTAAGAGGGAGGCATGTTACCAACAAGGAGAAAAAAATTTTTAAATAGAACTGAGTAGACATGATGTTAATAGATTTCAAATAAAATTTTTTTTTAAATAACAGTTGTATACCTACCGGTATGCAAACATATTCAGATATACTTTAATGTAAAAGGGAAAAAGGAAAGAATGTTGTAGTCAGAATGCTTATATTTATGTGTAGAAAATAAAACTAACTTTACAATATACTTTTATTTTTCCTCCCAAATAGCCTTCCTCCAGAAGAATCTTCCAAAACCAGCAAAGAGCTCATGAGTCTGGTAAAGGGAAATGGATGTGAAGGGAGAGACAGGAGGGAGAACTTTGATTTTTGTACCTTGTTCATTTTTATCAGATTCCTGTATTCAAATAAATTAAAATTTAAATGATTATTTTGGTATAATTATTATGATACCTTTCAGGACACTTTAAAATAAATCCATACATAAATCTGTTGGGTACAAACTTCAGAAAACCATCAATAAAAATAAACAATATGCAAAGTTTGACAAAGGACTCACCGACTGAAAGCAGGTTTCTGATCAAGAAAAACGATTTTCAAAGTGCAGAGGAAAAATAACTGAAAAACTAGAACTTTCTAACCAGCTAAGCTGCTATTCAAGGGGGAAGGTAAAACAGATGTTTTCAAACCAACGACTCAACACCACACAGGCCTCTCCAGTAAAGACAGTGTCTTACTTCAGCAAGAAGAAATACAAACACAAAAAGGTGTGGGTACAGATTGAAAGAAGTACCTGAAACTGTCCAAGAAAAGTCTGTTAATTTAACTAATACTATGAAAAATGAGAAAGGGGCTGTAAAGCCAACCAAAAAAGGAAAAATATTGTAAACATATATAAGCAGATAAACTACAAATTTTAATAAACAAGGAAAGCATGCAAGCCCTGGTGTTTGTCCTGAGAGAAAAGCTTGATACCTTTATATGTGGTAAGATTATTTGTTGGTAAGTTTACTTGTCAAAAAGTTAAACGTATCCAAAGAATTGTTATACTGGGTTTGCCTGTTCAGTACCACAGCCCTGCCACAAATGCTGCTTGGGGCACTTGCAGCGTGGCCGGTCCAAACGCAGAGGTGCCTTAAATGTAAAATACACACGATTTCAAAGACTTGGTGAAGTGAAAATAGCAAACTGGAAGATCAGTTTTATAAAATTTATCTGTCTCTGAGTTCTTAGAATAGACCAACTATTGTTCCCTGAATGTGAAGGGTACATTTACTAATAGATTGATGCAATGCTTCCCAAATTGTTTGAATTCAAGACCCCTTTCCAGCTTTAAAATTTTAAAATAAGCGAAAAAGCAAACCCATTTTTCTGTTCCTATAAGCCTGTGAGAGAGAGAGAGTAAGAGGCAGAGGTTCAGCCTGAGAAGGGTGATGATGACTTCTGTGAGGTTCCCACCTGCCAATCTCCTGACCACTTCTGATACGTTACATCAATCGAACCATATTGCAAACATACAGCATATTTTATTAAATAAGTAAAATTAACTATCCTTTCAATAGATTATGCCATCAGATTCAAGACAGCCTATGAAATGTGCTCAACTATTAGCCTGAAGTTTAAAGCCCATACTCTTAACCACTACTTTATATTAAAACCAGTTTTGCCTTATGGGCTTTACCTCAAGAAATTGAACGTTAGATTAGGTTATCCTTTAACTGATATGTCCATATGGAAAAACCAAAGTCAATAGACCGGGTATATCGTTTGTTCCAATAAAAATGGTACTTTTATATAGTTCAGTTAAATATAACATAGAAAAACGCTTAAGGATTTCTAATCTTCCAACTTTCCTCTACCACTTCTGAATTTAATCGACATTAGTCTTAAAATATTTGTGGTTCTCCCACACACATTCTTGGACCACGTGGATCTGCCCTCTTCCCTGCAGGTTCCTCACCACGTGCCTCATCCTCCCCTTCAGGCATTCCAAAGCCATGCCAGTCTCCCGTCAGGAAGCGGGGTCTTTGCCCACCTTCACCTCAAGCTACAGCATCCTGAACGCCCCCGAGGCTAACCCACCTGTTTAGACAGGACTGGACGTGTCGGACCCTCCTCCCCGCTGCAGCCAGTCACGGACAACACCATACGTGACAGAGTTCTCAGTGCCCAGTACAGTGGCTGGATGGAAGGATCTCACAAAAGTATTTCTTTAACTGAACTAGGTAATGAAAAAAATCATCTGGAGATTTCTGGGGAATCTGGAGAAATAGGTTCTATTTGTAAATCTTCCACACATTTTTGTATGAATTTAGATGAGCCAATTTATTTAAATTATATAAATCCTTGATTTAATTTTTATCAAACTAATACATGTCTAAAATGAAGAACTCAATTAGTAGTGAAACTGATTTATCATTAAAAAACACACCCGGGGCTTCCCTGGTGGTGCAGTGGTTAGGAATCCGCCTGCCAAAGCAGGGTTCGAGCCCTGGTCCAGGAAGATCCCACATGCCGCGGAGCAACTAAGCCCATGAGCCACAGCTACTGAGCCCGCGTGCCACAACTACTGAAGCCCTTGCGCCTAGAGCCGGTGCTCTGCAACAAGAGTAGCCACCGCAATGAGAAGCCCTCGCACTGCAACGAAGAGTGGCCCCCGCTGGCCGCAATTAAAGAAAGCCCGTGTGCAGCAAAGACCCAACGCAGCCAAAACTAAAATAAAATAATTAAAAAAAATAAAAAACACCCAACCACAGTTCTTCCTGTTATTTCTCACCACTCCAGCTTACCAGACACAACTGTATTTAATTCTCTTACCCGAATCGTTCAGTGATTACTCCGTATTTATTTTTTTAAGAGACTTATACTATTCTTTATAGATTCACCAATTTGGGGACATGAATTTCTTTTAAAGAGAGTGACAGTGTGGCTCTTTTATGTGCTCTTTGTTTTTCCCATCGTCCTAGTATAAGCAGATCACTCCATTAGTTAAAACCAGGGTGACTTTTCACTGTGGAGTCTAGTAGTGTATTAAAATTGCATTCACCTTCCTGCAGAGTTATTTTTCTTGCATTAATAACTACCTTATTTTATTTGCAAATTTTCTCATACACATCTTCACTTTCTGTGTATTCCATCTATTCCACTATTTTCTGAGTAAAACATCTTCCTTTCCTGGGAATTCCACATTTTCCTTTTTTTTTGCATGCAGCCTTTCTCCAGAATTCTCCAGCTCCCTGCTTCCATATGGAAAGGTCGCTCCAAACGGCTACTGCATGGCCAGCAGGGCTCTGCTGAATCCAATTTTCCTGGAACCAATATCTTTCTCTTTCTTGGATTACATCTTTGTTTTGAAAGAGCACATCATCCAGGGGTTTGTAAATGCCCGTACTCAGTCCTGAAGTTTTACTGGAAAATCCTATTCATTTCCATTTCAAAGGATCTGAATAAATCACATTATTCAGCTCCAGGAAAAGGGAAAGCCATCATCTGGGGACAGTAAGTGCAGCGTCTGAAGCACCTGTTCCTGGTCAGCACCATCGTGAGCACTGATGAGAGGATCTGACGCCCTTCCTGGAGATGTCCCCCCACCCGCCAACCCTCCCTGACAAGCCCCAACACTGAGCAGTTCACACAGGGAAGTCACTACGGTGTGGATGGATTTAGGCTGCAATCATGGTGGCTTGGGTCGATCTGGAGAAAGGAGGCCCATGATATAATGGAAAAAGTACTGTCTGCAGCGTAGATAGACTGGATTTGAATTTGGACTCTTCCTTACTGGCACATACCTTAAACAGGTTTATTCACCTTTCTCCTCAGTTTCTCCACCTTTTACATCAGTCAACTATACCTATCTCAAAAGTGTGGCAAGGATTAAATAACAGTATATTACATATAGCACCTTACACCAGCCAGGAACAGGCAGGGCTGATGCACTGCAGTCAGTAAGTTAGAGTGTAAGTTCAATGAGGGTAGGTTTTGTTTTTTTTTAATTACTGTATCTCCGGCGCCAAGAACAATGTTCAAATTATGCATTTTTTGGTCAAAGGAGTACATTTTTTCACTCTCCTCAGCTTCTTTATCTGTAGAAGATTACATTAGATTATGTTAGATTAGACTACTGTCTCTAATGGTGAGCCTTCAGGTATTCTAGAAAAGAAGCTTCTTTGTATTCCTAGGAGAATTATTTTAGGATATTGTTTGCCACAATATCCTAAATTTTAATATTTTTCAAAATAAAGTCTCATTTGCTTTTAATTAATTTATTTAAATTTGAATACTGTGCAATTTTTTAAAAGTTAGCTGTTTGAATAACTGGTATAACTACTATAATCATTTAAAAAATCAAAGAAACCAGAGTCAGGGGCTATGCAAAAAATTATTCTTCACAGACTGCCAACATCTGACAAAAACAACACCTCACCTTTGCTCCAAACATATTTGGAATTTATTTTGGAAGTTAATGATCTCTCTTCTATTGAGAAATAATTGTTTAGCTGTGATATCAGTGTAAGACGAAGAAACAAAATAGAGTACTAAAAGAAGAAACTACATAAGCTTGAGCATAGCCAGAGTCATACCCTTTCCATCACTTGTTTCATACTTAAACATGCTATTCTAAGTTGTTCAGTTGCTTTAAATTCTGTAATCGTTGTGGTCAAGAAAAGTGATTTGTCACTCCGTGAGGCTGGAAATTAACAACATATCTCTGTGGTATTTAATCCATCAGGACTACCAGTGATTAGCATTAAATCTAGCCCCTATTAATAGTTATGATGATATTAAAAATGTTAATTTAAAGAAGGAATCAGAAATGGAAGCTTTGCTCACTATTGCAAAGCGAATACAGCTGCTCTGCTGAGACACAAGCTCCAGAAGTATGTCAGAAACCCAATGCTGAGAAGTGGGAAGTGTGTTTCAGTGACTGACTGCACCCTGGGAGAAGAGAAACTTCTGGGGTAAAGTAACTTAACTGACTTCAGAGGGAACGGATGGAGAAGGGCCAACTGCTGACAAACCTGTAGGGGATGAGCAGAAATGTCTTAGAGAAAGCGGGCTTGCTGTGCGTTTCTGCACGATGCCTGCTGGATCTGGCAGCATTTGGTTCAGAGTCTTCCAGTACTAAAATGGATTAGCCTTCCCCAGGGCAGTCCCATGTAAGAAACACGCAAGCCAGGTGTGCTTCTGACATGAGTACTGAGCAAAGACTGCCTCCGCCACGGGCAAGGGCTCAGAGGATGCCTAGGGCGTGGAGCAGAGCTCTAGGAGAGACAGGTTTTATATGGCCACTTGGAATATTTAGACACACCATTTCAGTATCCATGCTATTATTCACTCTCTTCTATTTTCAAAATGCTGATTGCCACCCATACAGTTGTTTGAAAAGCAATGACATAAAAGCTGGTATCCATATAGCCTTCTCCAAGTGGTGCCCAGGAAGGGCAGTGTCAGTCTGCTGGACTGGTGAAGAAGCACCAGCTGTGGCAGGGAGTATCCGAAGTACGTGTCTCAACTTCCCGCGGTCACGAAGGTCACCAGCTTTGATACTGTCACAAGTCCTACCGTCTACATGTCCTCCACTTTATGACCCTAATCCGGATGACCTCTCAGTACCGCTTTTTAACAGGTCCCACTCAGGAAAGAACGCACCAAACGCATTCACATTATATTCTTCTTTTTTACAGCAAGTGACAAAGACCCAGAAGTTACTAGTTTCCAGCATTCATGAAAACTCAATAACATCTTCAATTTATGTTAGGCCAGAGATGTCTTACCATTAACACATTAACATCTTTCACTACTAAATACTGAAAAAAATTTGAAGTGTTTTTGGGAAAGGTTCGTCCTGGCAATGCTAACTTCCCAGCAGCCTGACCCTACTTGTCTTCCATTTCAAATGCAATGGAAAAGCAGACCCATGCCAGGGACCCACCAGGATCCCACAGGAAAGTCATTACCTGATTCAGAGACCTTGACTGTAACACAATTTGGATGGATTAAACCCAAAAGGCGGTTTGACGGGTGAACAAATCAAAGAAGGACAGCACGGGTGCTGTAGTAGATACGACTCAGACACCTGAGAAGTGGTGAGGTAAGAGCCAGAGGCCGAGCTTGGGCACAGGGAGGCCTGCGGGGAACCCCCAGCCCCCCATGGGGCAGCTGGCTGTTTCTTCGTGTCAGTTAACTGAATCTTATGGCTGGGATATCGTAGCAACTGATTCCAGTAGGCTTCATCCCCGACGTTAGGGAGTACTACACAGGAGAGTGGCTTAGAACCTCACTGAGCCACAGAAAGGGTAGTCTAGGATTGCCTTGCTGTGCCTGCCTGCTAACAGAAAACGTGTATGCGTGATCTGACAGATCTTATGGCTTTCATTTTAAAAATTCAGCCATGAGACAGGTATGATAATGCAAACTCACTAGTCTATAAAAGAACAAGTTGGATGCAGATTTTGCTTCTGGCCATTGAATAAGTTAAAGTTACCTGCTGAGATGTCTAAAGCTTTTAACCAGTATCTGTGGAAGAGATTTTAAGATTTTTCATAGGCCTAGTTTCCAAAATAGCCTTTCTCTTTTATTTCCTTCTGATAAGAATCATCTTGGTTGCTGAAGACCAGGTAGGACCCTTATTTGATAGGGTTTGTTCAAATGGCACAGAGAAAGAATCCAAGTTCCACCCAGGACTTTTGCTCCGGAAGTCCAGATTTTTACAATGTCTGCAAGCCTTTTGACATGAGTAGGGAGAAGGTTGGTAGAAATGATAGGCAGGTTTTGAATTGTTTCTAGAGCTTAATTTCTGTTCTTGTAAAGACTCCATTTGTGAGACAATACAGTTGTTTTTTTTTCCTCAAAGAATTGGGTGGCAACCTGAATGGTATGGAGGCTGCCTCATCCAACTATATAATCCTCAATTTGCTTCTTTATACTAGGGAAGATCTTCAACTAAGATGGAAAATTCCCGATTGACTGGTTTAAGATTCTATTTCTGGGAAAGCCAAAACTGTACTTAAGTCCCAGTTTGGTGACCATCCTGGCTTCTTCTTGTTCCCAGAGGCCCAGACTCCGGGCATGTGGCAGCATCCCTCCCGGCTTCACATGGCTTCTCTTCGTCTCTTCACATCATCTTCTTACTGTGTGTGTCTGGGTCCAAATTCTCCCTTTTTATAAGGCCATCAGTCATATTGAATTAGGGTCCACCCAAAGACCTCATTTTTATCTTGATAATCTCTGTAAAGATCCTATAAAGGTCCAATAAGATCACATTCTGAGGTGCTGGGGGTTAAGATTCCAACACAGCTTTTTGGGAGGAATACAACTGAACCAAACATAGCAATGAGACTTAATTCTGAAAACAGGAATATAAAGGTTAATTTATACATTGTTTGCCTCAGACGTTTCTGCAAGTTAAAAATAAATGTCTTATTATGAACCATTTTAATTTAATTGATGTGTCTCTAATCTTTGTGTTAAATAGACAGAAGCAGGAAATATCAGTTCTTTCCTAAGATACACATTTGAACAATAACCAAATTGCTAAATGTTTTTAATTTACCCAATTTTCTATCCTTGCTTTTATTTAATATGAAACATTCCAGCCAACACATCTTCTTCATTGATGTGCCAGGATTTTTTTAAATTTGTGGCATAAAATTATCATACTCAATTACCAAAAGTTAAAAAGACCGCTTAAATAGAGATGCATAATTGAAAAAGAAAAGGCCCACAGAAGCGTTTTGTATTTTTAGTCCCCACATTAATTAAAAGCATATTTCTGCTCTCTTAAACACTGCTCTTCTGCCTTAGAGCTACCTGAACTCTTTCTTAGGCTTTTCCACAAGGACCGTATTTCAAAACCTATCATCTCAAATTTCTAGTTGAAATGATTTGTTCCGCTAGCATCAGTTATAGTCTCCTGGTCTATATTTAACTCTCTCCAGTCTGACTATCCAATTCTGTCAAGCTCTGTGCTTCACAAAACTATATTTATACTTTCAAGGTTATTAAGGCTTATTTTATATGCCCTGATTTAAACTGACTTTCCCCCAAATCCTAGAGGCAAACGTTCTCAAGAGAATGATTCACTTCCAGACACCTGCCTGGTGCCAAGACGTGGGCTGAGGCATGCTAGAGTGACTCCATTTCTGGAAAGGATGGAAGAGAGAAGGTGTCTGCTGCCTAGCAACGCTGTCCTCAGGACCACAGGAAAAAAGCCTCCATGTCAGAGGGACAGTGTCAGTAATTCTGCAGTGCTAGGGACACAGAAGGAAAAATCTACTTTAGCTACCTGGTACAAATCCAGGACATGCAGGTATGTTTGTAGCTATCATGCATTAGACAGTCATATGCCTTCTCAATTGTATGAAGTTTGTAGATGGAAAACAATCTGTATAGTCAAGTTACTTAAAATTGAAACGATCAGGCTCTTCTTTTCTGCTTCTAGCTCCTCATCTTCAAGTTATTTCAGGAGATATTAACTCATTATTAGTAGGTACAGTATGAGGAGTGAAATGCAAATGCTTTTCTCTTACTGAAAGATGTCCTGAAAACAGAACTAATGAAATCCCCAATTTTAGCTAAAATTGGCTGAGTATTTGCATGGTCTGTGGGTGTCATTCAGTTGTGACTGTCACCCAGTACCTCACATAATGCATCAAGATTGTGAAATAGATGAGGTATAACAAGCCATAATCTTTCCCTTGTTAACACTTTACTCAAAAGCTTGAGTTGAAAACAAACCCATCCAAAATCTTGAAAATTATTTAAATGCATAGACTATACAAGCAGAAGCCTTGACACCCACTGGCTATAAAAAAAAAAGTATGTAAAAAAGAGCTTTTTTATGTAAAATTTGTTTTCGGACCTTAAGAATGGCTCCAACATAAAAGTTTAGTTTACCGATAAACAACAAGGTCCTACTGTATAGCACAGTGATAAACCTGTGCTCAACCATATGGAAAAGATAAACCATAAAGGAAAAGAATTTTAAAAGAACATATAAATATGTATAATTGAATCACTTTCCTGTACAGCAGAAATTAACCCAACATTGTAAATCAACGATCCTTCAATTAAAAAAAGAAAAAAAGTTTAGTTTACTAATAAATCACATCCATAAACAATTTTTCCCAATAAATAAATGTCACTGAATTTGCCTAATTCTTCTTTTGAAGAATAACAGATTTTGCCTTCTCTTCCTTTGTAGCCTGAGACACAATTAATTAAGGCATTAGGACTTGAATACTTTGAACTTATTCAATGGTTTCCAATGCAGATTGATTACCCCCTCTTTTTTTGTAAAGCTAATTTAGCAGGAACAAGAATGCTTGCCCTTCCAACCCATTTCAAAGTAATTCAGTATTGACAATGGCCAGTCACATTCAGTAGGAAGGGCTGCATTTATCCAGGTGTGCCCCCCCCCTTTTTTTTTTTTGCAGTACGCGGGCCTCTCACCGTTGTGGCCTCTCCCATTGAGGAGCACAGGCTCCGGACGTGCAGGCCCAGCGGCCATGGCTCACGGGTCCAGCCGCTCCGCGGCATGTGGTATCTTCCCGGACCAGGGCACGAACCCGCGTCCCCTGCATCGGCAGGCGGACTCTCAACCACTGCGCCACCAGGGAAGCCCCAGGTGTGCCCTTTAATTATACTGTGGTCAAAAACACTACACAGGTGGTTAGGATTATTAATATGTAATTTCTAAGTTACAGACTAGCAGCAACAGCTTAATTCTTCAGAGGAACAGAGGAAGGGAGGAAGAATGCTGTCCTTAAAACTCAGGACCACAACTAGAGCCGACCTGGAAGAGGGGGTGGGTAGGTGGACGTGTGGATACGAGCTGTGGACTGTGTAAATCAATTTACCTGGGTTTTGAGGGGTAAAACAAAGACTGTCGCCCACCGTTCAGTTCTACAAGATCAAGTCATTAGCCACTGCAGTCACTGCCATAAGACAGAACACCCTGAAAGGAATTCAGGACGAAAAACAAGATAAGGCACACTGTGCTTTGGAAAAACAGGCCCCTTAGATAGAGATACATCAGGAAAAAATTGCAATGACCCCAGATTCTTGCACCTTCCCATGCCCAGAAAAGCACTAAAATCATTACCTGGGATACCTGTCCCTGGGGACTAGCAGTGGCCTTTGACTGAGATGTATGTGTGCTGGACTGAAAGTAGCGCTCTGGCCAAAACCACTTGCATCCTGGCTCCTCCCTTTCCTCTTGGGAGCATTTCCTCAGAGCTCCTGAAAGGCTCTTTCCCTGGCGATAGCCCCAGTGCGGTCCCTGAGCAAGACACAGCTCTTAGGTTGGCTGTTTTTATTTCAGGAGACAGAAGGTAATTTAAATTAATGATGCTCCTCATTCTGTCCTTTCAGTGCTCCTGGTCTGTATTGCCTTCCCTCAGACAGGCTTAGATCCTGGAAAAATAGGATGAGAAAACCAAAGGATTTCTACTTTCAGATGCTTCCCCACCTTTCTGCTGTATCCCGAGAGGACAGGCACCTGTGTTCCTCCCAATCCCCCTATCTGTTCTAAAGGCAGGTAACTAAGACCATTTGGGCACAAGACCATGTGATGTAGATCATTTAGGAGGCTCCTTTTTTCCCTATTAGGGATCTTTACCAGCATGCACCTCTGAAAAGGGCATTTTTTTTTAGGCAGAAAACACTCATTGGAAATACAGTTCACCCAGCTGGCCTATTATATGCTATAGTATTTTCTTATAGGGAAACAGGCAAAGAATACCTATAATCACCTGAAATGCTCACCAAGCAATAAAATAAAACTTCCACTATCTTTCTGATTGAAACTGTATTTTTGTAAAATTATACAGCCCATGCAACCTGTGAGGACAAATACAAACTATGAATAAGGGGCTTAATTCTCCTCCATTAAATAATGAGAGAGGTTTCCACCTCCGCCCTTTGCTCAGAGCAATTATTTTAGGAAACTTGTCATTAAGTACTTTCTCCTCTTTTTTGAAATGTCTATAAATCTTTCTGATAGGACTTTTCTCAGCTTTGTGACCCAGGAGTGTCCTTCTCAAGGACCTGGGGACTATCTCTTTGAAACAAAACCAGGAAGGGAGAGGGAGCCCATCTCCCAGGCTCTGTGGGAGGTGAGGGGCTGAGCTTCTGTAGGCTCCTGGCTCCAACCTGCAAACCTACCTCTCGTCACAAAGACAGGAGCGGTTCGTCTTTCCTCTGAACGAAGCTGATTAGCTACCACAGACGGTCCCCACAATTCACAGGTGAACTCAGGACGGCTGTGTATGTGTATAGTACATGCTGCTGCCAGGTCTTGCTGAGGCCTAGTCAGTGCTCGTCTTGAGAACATTCACAGAAGGGGTTCTAGCTGCCTCACCACGTAAAAGGATGAGATTTTCTTCTGTCTTTGCCTCTCTTGGTGAATTCCCTGTGGTGTGCACCACATTCTGATTTAACGCTTATTTGATAACAAAACTGCTTTCTTTCTCTTCTTCCTTTGTGGAGAGGTTTTCTGAGCTGGGAGGAGATTTGGGTTTTAAGTATATTTCCCAAATGAACCTCAAATCCTTTGTGGAATAGGTGAAATACAGAAACATAAGCTACTATACATATATAAACACTGACTATATCTACGTACACTCAGATAGTCTTTGAAAGAGTCAAAATCATATTTCTTATTGATAATTTCATTTTTATCTACTGCAATGAAAACTACGTTAAATTTTTATAGCATATGCTATTTGTTAAATTTCCACTGGCTATATCATCTATTCTCTATGCTACAAAAAAATTCTATAGTAATTTATTGACAAATAAAAGTGTGGAGCAAATGTATTACATATTTGACACTAATGGAACTATTATTCCCTTTTCACCACACAAACTCATCCCAGGAACTCCACCATCTGAATTCTAGGGTTTCCAGGAGCTTACCCTTGTTAATTACATTCACAAATTGTGCCCCCATCTGTGCCTTTAATATAGATTTAGAAAAACATAGATCTATTATAAATCTTCAAAACATGACTTCTTATTTTCTTTGTGTAAAATGCTACGAGCAAAGGAGAAATACTTTCAAAATGATGGAGTTAATTCATCCATTTGTTCACTTATTTTAAAATATGTATAAAGGTTACCAGGCATTAGGAATAACAAGAGGAAATGTCTCCTGTCCTCAGAGTGACCACAGTTCCTTGGGGGCAAAGGAAACCTCTAAAGTGTCAACTAAAATTGATGTAATCTATGGGAAGTAGAGGAAGAAACCAGACTGGTTAAGTGAGGGAAGCCTGTGCAATTTCAGATAGAATAATTGTAAAGTGATCCTAATAGTATGAAGTGGTTTTACTTGAATAAAACAGAGGGACGACCCTCTCTGTTAAAATTCTAGTTTTACAATACAAACAGAAAGGTAAACAAGGTTATTTATAGTAGTGCTCTGAAGGACAGCCTTATTCTGAGTGTTCCATACTGACTTGCACTTCAACTCCTGTCTTCAAGGCTCTCTGGGGAGGGGCGTGCTCACCGTGCCCGGGGGATGCCCCCAGATGCGGGACCACCCGGCTCCTCCATCTTCCTTGGGAAAGCCTGGCCTTCACCTCAGAATCGCACACTGTTCAGAGACTTTGTGCTCATTAACTTCTTAATCTGGTCCATTCTAATAATGCAAAGCTGTTTTACTTAATTACTATTCTGAAAGTCCAGTTAAGAATTTAATCATTTCTAATCAAATCACTTAAATACTAGTGGGACTAACCATGCTGCAGCACTTAACGAATTACTTGGTCTCTCTCTGTAGGAATATTATTTAGTCAGAATTGGACATGTCCTTTCTCTCAGCCAGTCCTCCTCTTAAACGACAATGGTTTTAAAATTCCAATTTTATGAGGTAGTTTACCACCCTGCACTGGCATTATAAGAGTCATTTTCTAAATTAAGTGTCTGAGGTCTTTTCCATGCCTCTCAACTCAGAGACTCAGAGTTTGAGCTTATGGGTAGATGTAAGATTGTATACTGGATATTTCGGAGAGACAGTCCTCCAAGATTTATATTAAAGTGCACCTGTTTCTTTTGACAACTGGAATTGCCCTCCTCTACTTCTGACAAGTACTACACCCTATTAATTTTATATATTTTTTAAAAATTTTCTTCCTATACTGAATGTTAGCTGGAAGGTAGGAAACTTGCTCCTGATTTAGGAAAAGGAGACATTCTAGTCCTATTCAGTGCTCTATAACATGTCCTAAAATTTCCATCTCTTTATCTATCTGCCTTTCTATCTACCTACCTATTTATCTATTTTTTTCCTTTTCCTCCTTCTTCTCCTCTTCCTCCTTCTTGTCTCTTTCTCTCTGTCTCTCTGTCTCTCTCTCTGTCTCTCTGTCTCTCTCTCTCTCTCTCTCTCTCACACACACACACACACACACACACACACACACACACACTCCTCATGTATATCTGGGGAAGATGCTGATGAGATTGCTATTCTTTAGAATCCCTAAATCTGTAGAGATGTCAATCTTTAAAAGACAGTGTGTGATCTCTTCTTTTAGAACCTGTAACCCTTCTGGGAAAACAAGATACTTGCTGTTTACCACCGATGAGATGTTCCAGGAGCTACTAAAACCTAACTACTGTATTTTTTCTTGAGAAATTTAATCATCAACACAAATTTCTAATTCAAACCCTGTAAGTTGTCCTCCATTTTATGTTACAAAAATGTTCAAAGCCAATAAATTGAAGTCACAAGTGCTCCACTCTCAGAGTTATTAAACATAAAAACTCTTTTATGTCCCCAAAGTGTCTGCTGAATTCATTGTACTAAGTACTTGCTTGCATTCCTGGAAATTAAGGGCAAAATTGTGTGAATTGGTGGGTGTAGATTTATGTGTCTAAGTCTTTATCTGTTAGAAAACTGATCCTGTCTTTATTTAAAATCTTAATATCTTGTTCATCATGTATTTTGCATCACTTTTGAGTTTTTAAAATATTGCATTAAATATTATTCACCTCGATGACTGAATTTTTTTGGTGCACCCCTAAATTCTGTATCCAATGTAACAGCCTCACTTGCCACCCTGTCCCAGTCCTGGCAAGACAACCTGACATTAGTTTAAGCTCTGAAGTGATTGAGGACTTCACTCTTGTTTTTCTTTTTCTTTGTTTTTTAACATAGTAAGTAGTGTTAAGGGTAAGAACAAGATAAATCGCCACTAACAGAGAAATATCTATAGAGACATAAAATGTGTCCTTCCTTTTATGTGCAAAATATCCAAACCCTGGTTTATTCTGAGCCATCTCAGTTTTCTGGTGTAGATTTAAGTTTAACCACATTAAAAATATTGATAAAAAGTAGCAGGTTGTGATAAAATATAAATGAAGTGCGTCAGTGCATTAAGGGCGTAGTCCAGCTTTATCGCACACTATCCACATGATCCCAACGCCTGTAAACCTCAGCCATGCCGTCCCCTTGTGGGGACAATACATATCAATTTTGTGAAGAAGCTTTTCATTCACGATAAAATAAAAGCAAGTGTAATGAGGTAGAAAGTGTGGGCTACGTTCTATTTAAGAAGAGAATATGCGTACGTTACAATCTGTGATGTACAAAGTTCTATAGGTATTAGTCGTTAGTTTTTCAGTTTTCACACCAGAGGTAAAACCTGGAGGCGTGGCTGTGCCCCCGTCTGGGGTGTGGGGTGTGGACTCTACTCTCTGAATTACTCCAAGCTCACTCAGCCTGGCCACCCAAGGATCCCCACATGAGACCACCTGCTTGCTTTTTGTTTCTTGTCTCGATGGCTCAGTGCTTTACTGCCAGAGAGACATGTGATTCCTCCTTTTCTTTTTCTGCTTCACAGAGACAACTGCCAGTGACAGAAACCCAGGAAAACTTAGCACAAAGTAGAAAACCGAGTCTAAAACTCCCAGAGGGGAACTTTTTAAAAGGCCGTTAAGTTTCCTAAATGATGACATAAGTGTGAAAAACCTCATAGGTTGGTGCTTTCCGTTTCCTGACACGTAATAATAACAGCCAGTGAACGACACCAACAAATGACACTCCTGTAGTCTCTCTTAGCTCTAAGCTCATTCACATGTGTCGTTTCATCTTTGTCCTCACGAGGAACTTGTCAGATTTCCATCTCAACGTCCTCATGCGAGTGGGGATAAAGTCAAAAAACTTACAGAGAGGCTGTGACTCAACTCGAGATCACCAAAAAGAAATCTGAATTTAAGTTCCCTGTATCTTAGTCCTTTTCTAGTCCAACCACGCCTCGCTGTTTTACTTAAAAATAAGTTCATTTAAGTAACTGCTTCAGTAAAATCAAACATTACAATACTAGGAACCTTTGTAGGACAGGTTAGACATTGCTCTAAACACTTACCTACGTTACGGTTTGGTCTGACCATCACAAATTCCGTGCACAGCGGGCATCGTTCTGGAGGTGTAACTTGCACACACCTTACATTAGAGTCAGGGGTACACGGTAATGACTCGACGTCGGTATACACTGTGAAATCACCACCAGAATAAGCCTAGTTAACGTCTGTCACGACACACAGGTGCACTTTTCTTCCTGCGGTGAGACCGTTTTTCATTCGGTGTTACTAAGAAGTAACTGACGTCCGCCACTGCGTTAAGTCTACGGCGTGCGCAGCACGATGGTTTGATGTAATGGTGAGAACCTCTCCGCAGAGTTCAAATACTACGCAGCACAGTACTGCTACCCGTGGTCACTGTGCGGGACATCACATCCCAGGGCTTATTTCTGTCACAACTAGAAGTTTGCACCTTCTGACCCCTTTCCCCCCCGTCTCCTCCAAGCCCCGTCCCCGCCTCTGGCGACCACCACTCCGTTCTCTGCGTCTAGGAGCTGGTTTTCTGTCTGTGGCCTGTATCCCACGGAGAAGAGAGGCCGTGTGCTGTTTGTCCTCGTCTGGCGACTTTCACTCACCCTACGGCCCTCCAGGTCCATCCGCCGTCAAAAGATGGCGGCACGCCCTCCTTTTTCACGGCCGAGTGGCACCCATCGTGCGCGCGTGAGCGCCCCTCCTCTGTATCCGCTCTGCTCACGGACACGCAGGGGCCCCCGCCGCGGCTACTGTGAAGAGCGCTGCGGTGAACGCGCAGCTGCAGACACCTGGCTGAAGGTTTGCCCAGCCCTGTCGGTGGCCCCAGGGGCACAGTCTCGTGAGCACCAGACTCCTGCTGACCCTCAGGCGGCAGCTCTTCACGGAGGCAAATGTAGGCAGTCCTGTGGGACCTCAAGCCTCAGCCCTTTCAGCCACCAGGGCCCGGCCGTGTACCCCGGCAGCAGTTAAAACCGGGGCCACAGCCTCTGACGTAAAACCGGGATCAGCGACATAAATCCGGGATCACTGACAGAAAACCGGGGTCACTGACGTAAAGCTGGGCCCTCAGATGTAAAGCCCGGGCCTCAGCCGTAAAGCGGGGGCCACAGACGTAAAACTGGGGTCACTGACGTAAAACCGGGGCCTCAGACGTAAAGCCAGGGCCTCGGACGTGAAGCCGGGGTGCAGACGCCTGTCAAGCCCAGGCGGAGTCCCTGGCGCGCTGGGCGGCGGGGGCGGCGCAAGTGGCCCGGCTCTGACCCCGAGAACACGAGGCCGCCCGCCCTGTGCGCCTCAGGCCACCGCCCTGCCCCTCCGGCGGCTCCGGGGCCCCATCGCCGCGCAGTAGCCGGCAGGTGAGTCCCTAGGCCAATGAGAACGGCTCCCGGGGGTATTGTGGGCCCGGCCCTGGCGGTTCTCAGAGCCAGGGGTTCTGGGGCTGGACGCGGGAGGAGGTCTTAAAAGCCGGGGTGCCGCGTGTGGGGTTCAAACCCTGCTCTTCAGGGAGCAGCCCAGGGTTACGGCGAGCCCGCGTCCCAGAGTAGGCAGCGCTCAGCCGGGTTTCCGGGGTTTTCAGAGGAAGTGGTTCCAAGTGTAGCTGTAGAGCCCGTATTTGCGGGGTGCGGGGGAGCGAGTTCAGCATCCTTCTCGGTCCCCATCCTGAACGTGAACCCCATGGTTCCCATTTACCCGACTTTACAGATCAGGAAACCAAAGCCCAGAGAAATTACGATTTTTGCTCGTAGTCACTCACGGTGAACAGGGACTCCTGGACTCAGAGTAAGGCAGCGCAGGACCCCGTACCATCCTGCCTCCCAGGAAGGTGCACAGACACTCACTGCTTCGATGCAGTGCGATTGCATTCCTGCTCACGCACCGGTCTGCACAGGGGCCCGCGCAAAAACCACAGACTGGGTGGGTGGCTTCCACGCCAGAGGCGTGTTTCCTCGTAGTTCTGGGAGCTGGGAAGCTACGATGGGGGCGTTGGCGAGTGTGGCTCGTGGTGAGGGGCCCCTTCCTGGCTTGTAGGTGGGTGGCTGCCTGCCCACTGCTCACGCAGCCTTTTCCAAGCGCAGAGGAACGGAGAGAGAGGTGTCTCTCCTCCCCCTCTTACCGTCTTAGGGCTCCACCCTTATGAGTTCGTTTAATCATAATCACCTCCTAAGAGCCCTGTTTTCAGACACTGTTGCCTTGGGTGTTAGGGCTGCAACATAAGAGTTTTCGGGGGACACAGTTCCGTCCAGGGCATATTAAGCACATAAATAAATGATTACTAGATATTTGGAAGCCTTTGCAATTTTATGCTTATGTTTCTGAGGGGTCGCACTGTCTTCCTTCCCATATTGCATATTAATTTCTCATTGCTTCTGTAACAAACTACCACAAATTCAGTGGCTTAAAACAACGTAAATTTATTATCCTGCAGTTTTAGGGGTCAGAAGTCTGGAGTCAGGGTGCTGGCAGGACTTTGTTCCCTCGGGAAGCTTCAGAGAGTGTGCGCTTCCTTGCCTTTTCCGGCTCTGGAGCCGCCCTGCATTCCTTATCTCGTGCCCCTTGCCCTGTCTTCCCCACACTGCGTCTCTCTGACAGTCCTCTTCTGTAGTCGGATCTCCCTTTGCCCTGAAGGACAGTTGCCATTCTGCTGGGTCTGCCTGGCTGATCCGGGGCTCAGCCATCTCAGTAGCCTTAACTGAATCACATCTTCACTTTTACCACGTAACATAATGTATTCACAGGTTCCAGGGATTTGGATGTCTGTGTCTTTGGGGGGCCATTATTTCGCCTGCCACGTGGTGAGTACTACATTTAAGCAAACTGCTTTCTAATATCATTATGCTATACTAATAAATAAATTATTAATTTAATATTCTAAAATTAGAGTCACATATGTTTCAGCTTACTAAAGTGGCAAATGGTATTTTACCTTGGAAGACACAGTTACAAGGAAATATTTGTTTCTCATATAATTAGACTATTTTCCTTGGAAATCAAATCAGGACTTGCCAGTTGTTGAAATGGGCTATCACCAGAATCGTTTAATTTCTCAATAATTTAAAATTATGTGGCGAACTAACATGTGCTTAAAGATCCTGAGTCTGATTAAACAATTTGTTACGATCCCTTTTCTCACGCTTTCCTGAGGATGCAGATAGATGGTCAGTTATTTTCTGCAGCATCTCTCCTCTGATACGGGATATATTTGGGAAGCATCTCTTAGGATTAATGTTGAAAGTGTTGCTTATTTATTCTAAATATTCTGCACCTATTTCTAACAAAACACTTTCCTTTGGATTCTGTGTCAGTTTTATCTTGTTCAGTGTACTTGAAAATTGCCAGGTAAGTCCAGCAACTTCATCAGTTTGTCTAATTGATTGTTTCTACATCATTAGATACAGGCTAACTATGTCTTGTGTTTATTTACTGTGTCTATTATGTTATATGGGGTTTTGTTTGTGTGTTTGTATCTCTATGTGGTCTATTTCTTTGCTCCCTTGTATGAATTTATTTCGCTGTCTTGAGTGTTAGGAGGTCTCCAAACACAGCCTTCACACAGTTCTGCCCCTCTTCTTGTACAAAGACCACTCCTCCCACCAGTAGAGCTTGTGTTCCTTCCCCTGGCAATGTGGCTGAGTTTTAAACCAGTGATTGGGGGTGGATTCTTACGCAGCAATATATAACCCAAAATTTCAGGAATATTTATATGGACCTTTATATGTTTATAATGTCCTTATTCTCATTTTTCCTTTCTTAGTTTTTTAGTAATTTATTTATTAACTTTAATTTTTTGACACCCACCTATTATAATCCCCCCCAAGACACTCTATTTCCTCTCTGTCTTTCTGTTGACGATTCTTTTCATTTACAGTTGTGTTATTTCTAAATTGTAAGAACACTTAAGATTATTATACTTTTTTCTATCCTTATTGCACTTTTCTTTAGTTATATCTTTAATTTAAATATGTTTAGTCCTTGACTAGTTCCTTAACCAGGCCGGTTTTCACCTAATCATCCCATTTCTTGCTGTGTGTAGGACAAGTCAGCATTCAACTTCTGACAAAAATTCACAGGTATCCTTGACACCACTGATTCAGTAACACATAATATATTCTATTTTTTTTGCAGAATACCTGGTGATGAATCATACAATGAGTAATCACAGGTGTTCGACACCTTACGTTTTCAAAGACATTTTATATATTTTTCTAAGACTTTTTATGTTCTGCATATATTTTCACCACCATCTTTTGTAATACACAGATTCAACTTCACATTGTACTGAATCAGTGTTTCCTCAACTTCTTTGAAAATATTGTCAATTGTAGTTATAAGATAGACTCTTCATTGATGCTACTTTTTGAGTCATTTCAACCTTGGCATTGACTCCTGGAATAAACAACAAGGTAGTGTTGGTAATATCCATTGACTCATAAAGGGCCAAGAAAGGTCACTTGAAATTATTTGTCTTGGTTTTTATTGACTAATGATAATACTTCCAGTATCATTAGCTCATCAAACAACTGTTCTCCCTAAAAGACTAATAGTCTTTAAAAAGACCACTGTAAACACATTTCTTCAACTGCTGCAACCAAACGTAATTATCGATAATTCAACATGGGGACCCTGCTTTCCCTGCTTGACTGGCAAAAGAATCACTCAGAAGGTTACTAATTTTTCTGAATGCTGCTTTTCTGTGAGATGGAAAGAGTGGGTTGAATGTATAATCTGGTAATGTTGGTGTATATTGTATTATTTTAGCCCAAGTATAGTGTCATTACATAATAAACACAATGTTTACCATCTATTTTAATAAGAAAATAGTGCATACTCCATAATGCCTTAAAATTATGAGACTCAAAGTTTACTTTTTTCATCTTTTCTTCTTTTGACCTAATGGGACCTTTAGTTTCCCCATTATCTGATGATCTTGTTTGTCACTTTTCAGAGCTCTGTATTGTGTTTTTCACTTTCTTCATGTGCTCTGTTTATAAGGATTTTTATTTATGTTCCATCACTCATGAGCTGAGAGCATGCACTCATTCCCTGCTTCTCTTTTCTGTTCAGTATATGTTGTGATATCGATATCAACTCTGCTGATTTCAAAATACATACTTCCCTATGTAAATGTGATTTGAAGTTTGCAGTACTATGGAGATAATTCAGCATTGTTTGACTCTTCATTTCTCTATTATCTTTACATGAATTAGGTTTATTACTCACAGACAATTGCTTCTCTGAATCAATTATTTTATAAAGTGATACAAAATGGTGATTTTCAAATTTCATCAATTTTCCCCACACTTCTTAGTTGGTCCTATTTTCTAAGGAAGAGTTTTCTATCACGAAACGCAGCTATTTTTTTTTGAAATACTATTCCTATTGAAAATCAGGATAAAATTTTACTTTTTCCTTGCTTATTTCTCCAGCCCCTTCAGCATAAGAAAGTGATCTGACAATCATTCAATCTCTCTGATTATGTTTAGCTCTTTTATGTGCGACTTTCTTAAATCACTTGATTCGTCTAGGACTGGTAGGTATTGTGTCTCCTTCTGTTGTTTTGACCACCCTCAAAACTTTGTGTTTTCTCTAGTTGTTGCTTCAAGGAAGTTGTGTCTTTCATTTGTGGCACAGGTAGCATTAACCTTTTGTATGTGCTTTGCATACTTTAGATTTTTAAACGTCTCTCTTTGGTCTGGATCTGCCTTGGCTTGTATCAAAATCATATTCCTTGCATTGGTTTTTGTTTGCCTTTGTCTATCTTTTCACCTTTTTAAAATCACTTTGCTTAAGTGCAGAGAATATTGAGTGGAATTTTGTCGATGATACAAACGAAAAGCCTTTTTTATTTTATAAACTTACGTTTATTGTTGTGGCAAATACTTAAAATACAGGTTTTCTTGCTTCAGATGCGTGTGTGTGCGCGCGTGTGTGTAAACTGTTGTGATGCGTCCATCTCCGTGTTACTGGTGCCAAGGAGAGTCTAGTATTAGGTTCGTAACTGACAAACACTTGGTGAGCAGAGGAATGGATGTTTAGGATCATGCATTTTCGTCTCAGGTGAACCCGAGCCTCGCCACTTCCTAGCTATACAATCTTGAGAAAGTCATGGAGTCTTTTTTTTTTTAATTCATCTGATAAATTGAGATATTACCACCTGCTTTACAGTGTTGTTGAAAAAGTTGCCTGCAGTCATGCTTATAAAATCACGGTGCTGGCACGTTTGACGTGATCAAGAGACGAGATACACAAGTTTGCTCACATCCTGCCGTGTCAGGTCCCAAAACCAATGTTGCTGGGATCCAACCCATGTTTTGCTTTAAGTGAAATTCCTTGACGTACCTAAGCCTTTTAATTTCTTCAAAGAAAACCGCGGTACACGGTTAATTCAAAGTTTATTTTTAAAACATTTGAATGAATGAAGTCTTTCACCTGAAAAGTGAATGGAATATTTGATCTTTGATAGAGATATCCCTGAGGCATGTAGAGGAGAGAAAATGTATTAATCCTTTCTTTCTCAGGTAGATTAAATTATTACTATGAATACAAAGCTCTTACCCTCTTGAGTTATCCACTGCAGTGTGTAGTTTGGAGGAGACCCATCTGAAGAGAGTTTTTCAATTATAACCTAACCGGGGAATTTTTTTTACAGCAGGATTAAAATAGATGGGAGAGGTGACATAATAAAGAATGACTGAGAGAGTTTCTGCAGGTAGAATAGTCGGAGGACATTGTCCAGAAGTGCCCGAGTGATGGGAAGAATGAACTAGACCCCAGGGAAGCAAGCGTTCCAGGCAAAGGGAGGAGCACACGTAAATGTGTGATGTGGAAACAGACTTCTGTTCAGAGTACAAACTAGCTTACATGCCTGGGAGTGTAGTGAGTAAAAGAGGAGAGGATTTCAAGATAAGGTCAGATTTTATTTACTTATTTTTATTGTTTTCACTTTTAATCCAGGCCAGGAAAGTTGATTTTTATCTTAAGCCTTTGGAGTATTTTAAACAGAGTAGTGACACTGCCACCTTTAACTGCTTTTTAGAAGATCACTCTGGCTCCTTGTGTGGAGAAAGCATTTTAAAGAGGATGTAAAAAGAGGATTTAGGTGACTGTTCCATTCAAGGATTATAAGGATTTGGAGCAGTGTGGGGTTCAAGAAAGTAGACGCATCTGGATGCATTTTGTACGTTGAATGGATGGGAATCAATGGATTGAAAGTGAGGAAACAAAAATCAGAGCTAACCCTAGAATTGGGAGCTTCAGCAATTGAATTGCTAATGGTGGCATTTATAGATCTGGAGAAGAAAGGAAATGGTATAGGATTGAGGATGGGTTGGAATTAAGAGTTTGTTTTGAGATCCTGATGTTGAGATT
The DNA here is from genome assembly GCF_059928025.1 of Delphinapterus leucas. Classification (NCBI taxonomy): domain Eukaryota; kingdom Metazoa; phylum Chordata; class Mammalia; order Artiodactyla; family Monodontidae; genus Delphinapterus; species Delphinapterus leucas. The sequence goes on from NC_143149.1 coordinate 9,953,545, forward strand.
CCCATTAGACAAGTAGGAGATGTCGCGTCTGAACTTGAGGGAGTTGTTACCATATACGTGGTATTTAACATTATTAAATTGTGCAGTTCCACTGCAGACGTTTGTCAGGTAGAAGGGAAAAGGACCCCAAAGAGGTCCCTAGGAGTTCTATAATTATTGAGCCACCAGGCAGAGGCTCTTAAAGGAGATGGAGAAGGAAAAAGGAAAGCCAACCAAAAAAAAAGATTCGAAAAGCAAAGAGTGTTTACCCCTGTGGAATGCTGCTCAGACATCGGTCCTGACATGTCATGTCTGCAAGAGCAAAGCAGTAATCATTGGATTTGAGGACTAGTAGGGGTGCTGACTGGGAGCTTGAGAGGTTTAGTCTAGCTGGGATGGTGAGAAGTAAAGCCAGAATTTGGCAAGTTGAGGAGAGAATATGGAGTTAGGAAAACAGAGACCAAAGATAGCCCATTCAGTATGTTTTGATTTGATGGAGAACCAAAGATGTTTTCTCTCGGGAAGAAGACGTGGTGGTGGTTAGGGCCTGGTTGGACAGGGGCGCTGGTAATTGTGCTGCAGCACCTCAGCCTTCCACCAAAATTATACAAAGCTCATCCAGAAACACTCTTGGACGTACCCAGAAGTCATGTTTGATAAGGGCACTCCTGACCAGTCAAGTTGACGTGTAAACTAATCAGATCACACATCTGTTCCTCCACCAATTTTCACTGCCTGCCCTTCCCTTACAAAGCCTAACTTATATATAAAGCCATTCTTGAATCCACCTTATCTGACATTCAGACTTCCCCAACCACAAAGCTTCCTACTGGCCGTTCAGAGCTTGAAATCTGCAGAGACAGGAGATACAGAACCTCTTAAAGCAAGCGGGTCCACCTTTGAGATCCCTGCTGTCAAATTCTTCCTAATAGATCATCCCTCAGTAACTCACACTTGTTCTGGTTCTGAGTGAATGGTTAGGGATACTTGAAATCCCTACTCGATATATCTATCCTTCAAATATTTGAAAACTGCTATCTTACATTATGGAGTTAACTTTTTTTCAGTTTTGTATATTACCTTTTAACAATACAAGTTCTTGCAAAACTCACTTCAGCTCTACTGTTCTCTGAGTGTATGGGCTTTGCTGTTGCTGATCTCCTCAGAATGTGTGATGTTCACTACAGAATTCGGACAACAGGAAGAGACCAACTGGTACACATATAGTGGTCCATGCCCCCCACCATAATTTCTACAGAAAACTGAAGCCCTAGAAATAGAGGAAATACAGCTTCTGAAAATATTTGTAAGCAATAGACATATTGATTTCTAGAAAGATTTAACATTGCTTTCAGGGTTTAGAAAGCCAATATAAAGTTTTTTAAACTCTATAAATAATATGTTGAGGGAATTAAAAAGAAATCCTGAAAATTTGTATGCTTTGAGTAGTCTTATATGATATAAATGAAATCAATTCCCCACCAGGCTGGGTTCCACTGCAAGTCATGTTTGCATCCTGCAGTGTCCCCAGAGTGTAGCTCAATCTTTGAGTTGGGAGACGCTGAGCCCTTGGAACTGAGAACTGTGTACAGTGCCAGCGTGTGTGGTGGCACATGAAGGCTCTGTTGACAAGTAGTTCAGTAGCTATACTTTTGTACATAATGTAAGAGAATCGGTTTATTAAAAAAATATATATTTCTGTGTCAAACAACATTTTGAGAATAATGAAAATATGTTAGGCAGGCAAAGGAACGTAAGGAACAGACTTGTATCTGTATCTATAATACAAGTATGGCCCAGGAGGACGTATGACCAGGCACTGGAACTGCTCTAGATGTTATGCTTTAAGACATATTTTTCTTGGCATGGGAGTGAAAGCTGTGCTAGGTAATACTTAATTCTGACTCATCTTTGCAGTAATTGGAAGATTACTAAGAAGATGTCCATGGGCGCAAACTGCAGACAAGCGTGTAGGTGAAACCAGTGACTAACGTGTATAAGTGCACGTGTGGCTGAGAACGCGAATGGTCTGCATTGGGAGGATTATAGATCTGTAAGAGCTTTGACAGCACAAAACAGTTTCTTCTGGGAATAAGCAGTGGGAAAAGTCCCGTAGTTTATGCTTTTAAAGAATATAGTTAATGCAAGGGAAATGAGAAGAAACATTAGAAAAATATTTATGTTCCACTTATTTCAAATCTACCAATCATTATTGAGTATAATTTTTGCAGGTCAAATGTTGTATGTATGTATTTTGGAAACACATAGAAGGTTCATTCTGCTGCCTATGGAGTCATCTTAACAAATTGCATGTAGAACTTTAGCAGGAATATTGTACTAAATTGTTAAAGTGGGCAATTCAGTGAAAAAGAATGTGACCTAATTAACATATTGAGGTATCCTCAACCTTACTAAAATTTACAGAATCGATAACTTAAACAACAGTAAAATATCACTTCTGGAGTATTCATTTTTTAGATATGAAAAGCTAATATCCTTACTGGAAAGTTGCAGTGAGATGGTCTCTCCTCTACAATCGTAATGGAAGTATAAATTGATACTACTCTTTAAAAGCATTTTGGTAATGTCTAGTAAAATTGTAAATATTATGTGTTTTATAACCTGGCATTTTTGTTTTTAGCAATTTATACTCTAGAAATATTTCCTCAAGTCTAAAAAAACATATACAAGAAGGTAGCACTCTTTATATTAGCGACATGTTATGAGTAACTCATCAAATATAATAAATTACTGCATATTTTTATAAGAAACTACTATACTACGCTTAAAAAGAATGATGGAGAGTTGTATTTCTTAACATGGAATATTGTGCAAGCAGAATAGCCAAAAGAAAGTGACATTTTGCCATACTTGAGACAAAAATTTTAGAATAGCTAAAATAAAACGTCAGTTTTATATAAGGCATAATTTACTTTTTATAAAAATATTATATACATTTGTATATACAGAAGGAAAAATCAAAGAAATATTCAAAATGTTAGGCAGTAGTAATTTATTAGGTACTGCACCAATTTGGGAGACTTTCACTCTTGTAATACATGATTGGATTTTGTAATGCTTGAATTTGGATGGTTTTTATACACTCTAATCAGGAAAAATGTAACAATGTTAGAAAACAATAGGAATTAATGTAAGACTAAATTAGTATATTCTCATTTCTATTCAAGTTACTTCTGGGACAGTGTTCACAACCCTCTGGCTGGTCTGGTGATTCTTCTCCTTCTAATCTCATCTCTCACTTTTTCATCCATGAATCTTGGTATTCAGTGAGGCTGCTCTGACCTACTCTGTGTTTAAAAAATCTGATTTGCACTGCTTATTTCCCATCCTTATTTCCGTAGGTGCCAGGCTTTCCTTAACACGTGGTATTGACTGAAGGACCAAGGGTGACATAACACTCATCGACATTTGTCCACTCAAATACATTAGCACTGTCACATCATTGACATAAATTCCTAGGACTCTTATAGACTAAACAACAGCAATTACAACAACCAAACCGGTTTCACAGGCCAGTGTGTGCTCAGATTCATATCTGCTTTGCTGAAAAGTCAAAATACTGTCGAGTTTCTATGCTTCCGCAAACTGGGAAACTAAAGACTTTCTTGTTTATTTTTCATACCACCATTCTTGGTTCACAGTTGGTATTCTATGTAACAGATTTATCTTAGAGGTTCCAAATCGAAAAGTCAATGGAGAGGGAGGAGAGATATAGAAAGAAGCTACTATTTCTCATTTTGTAATTTAATAAAATATGAGAACAGAATTTCAGTTTTTACTTTGACACTTTACAGAGCTTTGGGAATAACTGCTCTCTACTTCTGCTCTTGGCAAGCAGCCTTACAATGTCCCTGGGCTACCCTATGGCTTCCACAAACAACACTGCTTGCAAAGATCATATCCACCTTACATCTGGCTCTTCTTTTTGTTCCTGAAAGCTTGTATTCCTGATTTGATATCCCAAATACACTGTCTTTCTCTAGAGATTATTATCATTATTGCTAAGTTTCTGACATGTCACTTTGCCATCTAGATTTTGTTTTGTGAAGAGAAATGTGGGAAATCAAACACTCCAACCAACAGAGACACTTAATTATCAAGTGCATCTGGAAACTTCACTGAGGTAGATCATATTTTGGACCACACAATAAATTTCAATAAACGTAAAGGATTTAAGTCATTCAAATTATGTTTTCTGATTACAGCAGAATCAAATCAGGTATCCAGTAATTTGTAAAATATGCCAGAATTTGAAATTAGACAATAAACTCTTCAACAATACCTGGGCCAAAAGAAATCACATGACAAATTAGAATATGTTTTGAATTTAACAGAAATGAGCAACAATGTATGAAAATTTGTGCGATGCATTTAAAGCAGTACAGGAGGAAATGTACAGCTTTAATTTTGTTTCTTTTAATGAGAAAAGAAGGTCTCACACTAATGAGCTCAGCTTCCTCCAGGAGAAACTAGGGAAGGAATAACACATGAAATCAAAACCTGGCAGAAGAAAGTAAGTGAAAAAGATAATATAAGAAATCAAAGAAAATGAAAACAGAAAACCACCAGAGGAAATCAATATGCCAAAATCAGGTTTCCTGGAAAGAACAATAAAAATGATAAACTTCAAAAAAAAAAAATGATAAACTTCTAATCAGAATGGTCAAGAATAAAAGAGAGAAGACACAAATTACCAGTAGCAAGAAAGAAAGATACTATACCACTAACGATTCTACAGATGCTAGGAGGACACAATAAAAATGTTATGGCAGTGAATTAGATAACATAGGTAAGGTAAAAATAATCCTGAAAAATTACCCAGTCAATCAAGGGGAAAAAAGATGACCTGAGAAACTCTGCCTATTGGAGACATAGATTTCATAGTTTAAAAAGATTTCCACAAAAATGGTACCAGGCACAGAGAGTTATACTGTTGTATTATACCTAACATTTAGGAATGGAAAAATAATAATGCCACCAATCCTAACAAATTCTTCCAAAACCTAGAAGGGGCGAGAGGACACTTCTAAACTCAGTTTAAGACCCTTGCCTAATCTGTATTGAAATGTGAAAAGAGACATTTCAAGAAAAGAAATTATCTTTATAAACATAGACATGGATTTGAAATATGGATCAAGGGGCAATAGTGGTTGAATATTAGCTTTCCATAGGTACCTAGTTCCGAATTAGTTTAGCAGTTTCTCCCCTCTTTCCACTAACACTTAACAGCAACCACAGCATGAGTGTAGAAACAGATAGTGTGCTGGATGTAATTTGGGGTTAGCCATTCGCACATCAACGTAAAAGAAATGTGTGTGTGTACGTGTCCTTAAAGCATACGCTGGCCTCTCTCTGCCCTTCAGTAGCTCCATCCTCTGGAAGGTGGAGTGAGTTAGCTGATGGATGCTTTGGTAAGAATCACTGAGCAGGTACAGGTTGGCTTCATCCTTCCTCCATCGGGAACCATCTTGTCCACAGAAAGCTCGTGATCTCGTCTGCAACCCCAAGCTGTACATTGCAGAGAAGTCCACAGCTTTTGGAGGAAGCTCACCCTGGTCCAGCACACTGGAAGTAGCGATAAGCCTGCAAACTTGGAATTCAGCCTGCAAACTCAGAATTTAGCACGGACATCTTTCCAACAGAAGTAACTAAGCCACAATTAATGATGATGTTGATTTGGGCACTTCTATATTTACGTGTTTTATTTTACAGTTTGTTCTGTAACAGTAACAAGTTTGTGAAGAACAGTCTAACTCCTAGGGACCCCTCAGAGACCTCGGCGAATGCTGATAGCAGGAGTGATTTGGGACTAAGGAAGTTTATGGAAGAGTCAGGTGGATGGAGTGTTTATGAGTGATGTTTCCTCAAGAATAAGGAAGATGAGAAATGCTGCCAAGCATGAAATAAAGATACCAGAATCTCGAGGGGGACGTGCTAAGAAGATTCTACTACAAAGTGTGGGGGGGGGGGAGTGGGGGTTGAAAAGCACGACCTTGGAGTTGACGTTTGAGAAGAATAGAGGACTCAGAATCGGATGTTAATAAACACAAGAGATCCAGGGCTCTGAATAAGGTTCTCTCTCAGAAAATAGTAAAATAATGCCAATAGGTGAGTGAAGTTTTATGTCAGTTCTAAAATGGAATTATCTCCTTGGGACCTTGGCATTAACCTTTCAAAGAAAAATACACGGTTATTGTTCACAGCATTGCTTCCATTCTATACTTACTTTTCACAGCTTTGGGACTTTTTTGGTAGCCGGGGAAATGAATTTAAACAATTTTTCTTTCGTTTTGCTTTTATCTTATTTTGAAAACTGGCTGTGTGTTTATGGCTTAGACTTTCAATCTGTCATTTCTCTTCTAAAATTTGTACAGTGACACTGATGCCAAGTGTCAAATCCAGCCATCTCTAAAATGCCACTGTTCAAACCAGCCGTCTTAACACATGAGCCATAAGACTTTATTACTCCAGGGGATTAAAAAATATCCTAGAGTCTTGGTGGGGCTTTTGAGGTGTTGCCATGGATTTGTAGTGATAGCCAAAACAAAGCGGGGATATTTCTGAAGAGTGGCACTTTAAAAAGTCTTTTCCTTGCTCTGCTCCATTTTGGATAGGCGATGAAATGTTTTCTGGGATGCCTTTTTCCTGATCTTAATGGAAAACCTTTCAGTGTTTTGCTGTAGGTTTTTCATATATGACCTTTGTTACGTTGAGGTAATTACTCTCTATTCCTACTTTCTTGAGAGTTTTTATCATGAAATGGTATTGAATTCTGCCATATGCTTTTTCTGCCTCTATTGAGATAATCATGACTTTCATCTTCCATTCTGTTAATGTGGTTTGTCATATTAATTGATTTTCATATGTTGAGATATCCTTGCATCTCAGGGGTAAATCCCCTATATCATGGTGTAGGATCCTTTTAATGTGCTGTTGAATTCAGTTTGCTAGTGCTGTGTTGAGAACTTGTGCATCTATGTTCCTCAAGGATATTGCCTGTAGTTTTCTTTTCTCGTGGTGTCTGACTTTGGTATCAGGGTAAGGTTGGCCTCATAAAACGAGTTTGGAAGTGTTCCCTTCTTCAATTTTTTGGAATAGTTGTGGAGTTCATTCTTCTTTAAATATATGATGGAATTCATATATATATATACATGAAAAATGTCACAATATGTTATCTGAGTTCTGGGGAAACTTCGGATAGTCTAATCAAATTTCCAAGACCTCTTTAAAAATAGCTTGCCAAATGTAAGATCAAGCTTCTAGCATCATCCAGACTTGGTCATGAGCAAATTATTAATAATTGAAGATAGAAATGTGTGGGATTAAAAGTAAAACTTTCTGGAAACAGAGTATCTGAAAGGCATCTGCAGTTATTTGAAAACAGCCTAACATCCCACAGTGCGTGCTGAGCTGTGCTGACCACGGGCACCAAGTCTGAGCAGTAACAGACGGCAGCATGAATAAGGTACCAGCCACCTGCCAGCTATGTAGTGAAAACAAGTGAAGGCTGCTGTGGGGATTTAGCAGAAGTCACTCAGCGCTGAAAGGGTTCCGGGCTTCAGTGTGTGCTTCACATTAAACTGTGTGCCAAAGAAGACTCTTAATCCATAAGATCAGCCAAGTAAGAATAAAATGAAATTGTCAATAGGATGCTGAATACATGAACACATTACCACATGTCAGATATGTAAGTAGAATCCAAAGGAATATATTGTATAAATCCTCAGAGAAATGACAGTAGAGAACAATGTAAGCAACAGCATATTAAATTAGATTTTAATTTGAGGCTGAATGTCAAGAAAAATATATGATTATCGAATTGAGCCTGATTTGCATAGTTCCTTAAAATTATATATATATATATATATATCAACTTATATATATAGTATATGTAATCAACTTAGCTGAGTTAAATTTATAAATATATATATAAGTATATATATAAATTTTATTAAGCTAACTTGATTAAATTTTTAAAAGTTGTAGCAGGCTTTGGGAAAATGCTAAAGTTTGAAGTTCAGCACATTGTTGTATATATAAACCTGAAACAGACATTAAAAGCCCTGATATAGATGTGTATCCCTGTATTAGCTTCTTAACGTGAGACTCAACTGCATTGTAAAATAGGGATTATAATCATTTTTCTCTTTTCCAAAACTGTCCTGAGAAGCAGACATGGTAATATATATTCAAATCCTTGGATAAGTTCTGTGCAGTTGTAGAGGGTCATTGAAGTAACCCATGACCTTATGTTAAATTACAGTTCTGAAATTTGCCACCCTTTTTTTTTTTAATCAAAGTGCTTGGCCCTTCAACAGCACCATGAGCTTTGCGAGGGAGATCCCCACCCCTATGAAGCCACAGTGATGGGTAAGGTGACCCGAGGCCTCATCGTCACTGATCAGTTCAGGACCCCTCTCTCCGGGGGATAAAACGGTGGCTTCTTCTGGGACTCACCCCACTGAAGCTGTCAGAGATGCAGTGTCGCTGGGCTGAGAGGCTGGGCTTGAAGCTGCCGCTGACCCTTTTCCCTCATGTGAGTAAAACCTGTGTTAAGTTTTAGCCTGACTGGTGCGGCCAAAGCTGACAGCTCGGCACAGGCCTCTGAGTCTGGTTTCTAACTCTACAAATGAACTGCAGAAAACAGCAAACGCTTTCTTGTCTTTTGAGTTGAAAAACAGGATCTTGGAACTTTCAGGTGAGACAGTAGTCTTGAATAGTGCTTTAATCCTCAAGTGTCCTTTTTTTTGAGTGTGAGAAGGCCCAGCCCTGGAAATTTGACATGAACGAGGAAAGGGAAAAAGCTGAAATGAAGACTTACACTGTCCTCAAATTAAATAGACTGGAGGAGGGTATCCCCAGAAAGTTAAAGGGACCGAGGCCTCGTGGTGGTCTGTGAGATGTCAGAAGGAGCCCAAAAGCAGGAGAGACTCCTCCAGGGGATGTTCTGGGAAACTCCACACTTAGACGTGGTGAGGCAAGGGTAGAGCAGGATCCTGTAGCTCCATGGAAAGTCTTGGGAAAGAATCCACAAAGGCACCCAAGCCTGCTGAGGTCCAGAAGATGTGTCAGGTAGCATTACAGCCCTGCCCACAGATTCCCAAGAGGAAGGTGGGAGGGTGAGGAGAGGGGTGACATGCCCTGAGGACCCTTCCAGACTTGGTGAAGATGCCCGGTGAATTTTCACTGCCTAAAAGTCAAGGCTTAACAGCAACCATAGGAATCATGTCATAGGGGGTACAAAACTGTGTGGATATTAAAACTGGTATGCTGAAAATTGTGGAAAGTGTTTATCTTGTTGACTACGTGGCATCTGCTATAAGGCAGAAATAAATGCTGTAGAGAAAAGTGTGTGTAGTTATAGAAAGATGAGGTTATATTTTGCATTATATGTGGCTTATAAATTATATATGCTGGGATCCAGAAAGTGTGGTGGTCTGGTATTGCCTTATTTTTTTTAAGTTCTAAAGTTATGTCTTCACTGTGTTTTCTTTAACCTTTAGCCACCAAATTTGAGGCACTTCTAAATTTAAAGAAGAGAACTGAAATAAATACACTGCCTTCACCAAGTTTCCAGATATTGTAGTGCCAAGGTTTCATTTTTGTTCATTTCTAACACATATACTTTGACATTCTTTTGAAGAATCAGTGGAGAAACTGATAATTGATTATGTTAGTTTCCAAGTGCCCTTGTTCTCAGTACATTAAATGTATCTGAAAGAATGGTTTGCTTAGTGACCCCCTCAAAGAGCCAAAAAAAAAAAAAAATGTGTTCGTGTTTTTATGTCTGCCCCATGGTGAGAAGAGGGAGGATGAGGGAATACTGCCTGCTGACCATGTAGTTCAGTGAATAATAAACTATTAGAGACACAGACTAGTTGAATCAAAATTAAGATGTAAAAAGTGAATTAAATGATGGGCGAGAGCAGGAGAGTGGGAAGTCAGATGGAGCGGAACACAGAGACACTCAGACCAGCACGTGGCACTTCCTGTGTGACCGGGACGGTCAGCACAGAGAAGCCGCATCAGCCTGGACACTGGAAAGCTGGGATTCCAGTTTGTTCTTGAAATGATTTGCTAGTTCAGATTTCCCTGTACATCCTTCCCACATGCATTTGAGGCTTTTTCTCTTGTTCCTCTGTGTCCCTGTAAGTGAGAGCTCAGCATACATGTGGCTCTGTTCATCCTATTAGCATCTGTGTGCCCTCCTTTCCTAGGGGGTCTGGAGGGCCCTTCCCGGGCGGCCCTAAGACTCACGGGTGATTCTCTTGCAACAGTGCTTGTCAGGAGCACTGAGTTCATCAAAGGGGGTAACATTTCTCAGGGTGATAACCCTTCCTCTGTGCTTTGACCCCACGTTCTGTTCTATTCTATTCTCCTGTAATGTGAGCTTCTCATATGATTCCGTTAGAGTTACGTGCATGCTACTCTGAATTCTCCCCCTCCTCCAGCAAGGAGACCTGAGCTGCTGCTGGGGGCAACTCAGGGACGGGCTGCACCTCGACTGGATGCATGTCCAGCAGTGTCCAAGATTAGTCTTTTATATACAAGCACAGAAGAGAATGAGTCAGAGACAGAGAGACAGAGGCAGAAAGAGGGACCAGGAGACAGAGAGAGATGGAGAGAGATAGACCAGAGATGCAGAGAGACAGAGACAGAGCCTGTACAATAAGCCTTCTTAACACCCTGGATGCCCCCTTTCCCCACACACTGGAAAATCCTCTTCCGTTTAGGTTTCATGTAGAGTTTAATTCCGAAAGGGGAAACAAACATTACCAATACCATCTGGTGTACATATTAGTAAAGGTGTAAGATGCTCTTTTTTACTTTGTTAAGAAAACATAATCATATACTTGTGGTTTTGTTCTGGGGTTCCCAAGTGGGGCTGGGAACCCTGGAGAGAAGTTAAGCGTGTGACAATGCGAGGCTTGTCAGAGTCTTTTTCATGAACACCTGGAGGAGGCCCAAGGGAAAGGGCTTGAGGGGTGCACCGACTTCCCTTGTGTCTTCAGCGCTCAGTGATTCTAAACCAGCCGAGTAAGCCACCTAGGACTGCTAAAAAATTGTCCAAGTCTTCCCCTCCTTCACGGCAGCCCCCTGCCCCCGTGCTCTAGGAAGGTGGAGGGATCCACATACCAGCTCTTTGGAGAGCTTGTTCCTGCTTGGAGTCTGTGCAACTGAACTTCTTGAAATCTCAGCTCTCCTATGGGCTCCAATACAACTAAGTCTTCTGTAGATCATTCAGCTTTTTCTGTTTGTTTGTATGGGAGTGATGTTCTTCTGAAACGTTTCACCTCATGAATCCAAGTGCAACTCTGGGTTGGTTTTGAATTGGCAGCACATTTTAAATTTTGTCAACCTCCCTCTGTCCACCCCTTGGTGGCCCCTGACCTCAACGTTCCAGGCCATGACCTACGATTCTGAGGGAAGATGCCCTTGGCGCCTCAGTGCACCAGCCACCGTTTCCAATTTCAGCGTCCTCAGAACTAGGGAAACCTCCACTGCAAGTTTGCTTTGCTGGGGCTGGATGTTGGCCACATAGAACTTCAGTACCTTCCCTGTTATCTTCAAGCAGATTTTTTAAACATAGTTTGTCCATTTTTTCTACTTGATTCAGTGGAGGATTTTGTCTAAGTTAGCCCACCATGACTGGAAACAGATCACTTTCTTTATTTTTTAGTATAAATGTTGCTGTTTTATGGGGTCCTGTTACATATACAGATGAATTTAGGAATCAGTTGCTAAGTGTGGTTTTGAGACTTCCTGTCTAAAAATGTGTCTTTTTCATCAGTGGATGGGGAAATAAGCAAATTTTCCAATTGCTTTTTCTTTTCTTGTCAGAAATCATAATTTGCAAAATTTAAGATACATTCAAAAGAAGAGATGCTGATAAGGAAAAAAGAGTAAAAATTTAAAAAAAATTTAAGTGTCTTTTTTTCTAAATTTTTAGGGATTCAGACATAAGGGCATTGTACTGTCAGTACTGTTCATTGATACCCTAAGCAAACTCAGCTGCTGGAGATCACAGTGAGGTGCCCCCTTTCTTCACCTTTCCAGACTTACTGTAATGAGAGTGGATGTCAAATCAATTCATACATTTATAATTAATATTTATAAGCAGTACATTTTAGTATTGGGCTAAATGACATGTAAAGCTTCTGCACAGTCGTAGTGGTTTTGAATATTTGATCAACACCAAATGGAAACTTTGGATTTTTTTTCAAATCAGTCACTAAAGTGAGAGTAAAGATTCGAGGTAAAGGAACAGGCCTGGCATGGCAGAAACAACCTATAAATAGCACTTAGATGCTCACACTAAATTTAGAAAACAGTTATCTTACATATCTGTGCTCAGTACTCATAATGGTATAACCTACAACTGACAAAAAATGAATTTCTGCTGCAAAGGAAGAAATAAACTCTCCTTGTGGCTAACAAATTGTACCTTAACTGTGAAACAAATATTGAGTTTACATTTTATTTTTTATTCTATAAGTCCCACAATCTAAGATCCTTATGTTTTAACTACATTTAATATTTTAAAGGTACTTAAAAACTTTATGGCGACAGTTTACATACTTCTCAGGTGGCAAAAAAAAGTAAAACTTTGAAGACCAAAATATTGTCATATTCAAATGGGAAAACCTTAAGAAGAAAGTGTCTGGGTTTTAAAGTCAACAGCAATAAAATTTAGGGAGAGAACAATTATTCTTCATTCTTCTCCACTATGCAAAATGTATTTTGAACTCCAAGAAGGCTTTTATTTTAAAAGAGATTCCTTTGAAGTACATCAGCTGAACAGACTTTATGAACCTCAAAGCTATCTTTATTTGTGCTGCATACAAGTGACAGGGAGTATGCGGTGCTACACACTATCCAGGGCTTCACGGCGACCAGACCAACGTGAGGCTGTCGGAAGTTCATTTGGACAAGCGTGGCTTGCAGGCAGGGGCTGTAGGGAACCCAGAGTGCTGAAGGAGACAGTTGGGTGAGTTTCAGTTCCAACTTGAAATCCCCCCCAGAGAAGTCTTAATCCCTTCACCAGGGCAGAAGGCACCTAAACCCATTGAAACCCCACCAAAAAACAGCACTGGAACCAAAAACTGCAGGAGAATTGCCTATAAATTATTAATTCCTTTGCAGGGTTTAAGAGGTCTGATGACAGCCCTAATCCCAAGCAAAATTCTCTTCGCCTGGGGGATGCCAGCCTGGAAAACAAAGCACTGCCTTCCTTTACCACCTTGATAGCTGAAACCGCCCCCTGTCATAGGTAGCTGTGTCTCTGTTTCTGTACTTCTCTCCTCTGTTTTTCCATCGTTGCAGGCCATAGATGGATGTTCCTCCTTGTCTACTGGTCTGAGATTGATTTATTGCAAAAATCCTGTCCCCAGGAGCCACGGGAAGCGGTAGAGCCCAGGTGCAAATCTCCTCTCACTATTTGGATATTATGCAAAGAACAGTCCAAAATGCCCCATAAAAATGTGGCAGCTACCATAGGGCTCAGCTTTAAGGCTCTCAGATAGAGAATGTGAGATGCTTCCAGCAAAAGGTATTTCCAAAGCTACTTTAGAAAAAAAGTAAAATCCAAACTTTGGAGTGTATTAAGTGCTCTCTGAAAAGCACACCACCACTTGGAGTACAAGAATGAGTGTTCCTCTGTGGGACCATCCTGTGCTCATTAAAAAACAATGCATATTCATCACTGTGCTTAGCAGTATGAATCAGGCAGCACAGAAGGTGCATCTGGGAGAGCAGCCTGTGAGCTGAGTTTTGTGTTACTAAATGAATACCAGTTATATTTTGTCCTCATCTCGAAGTATTAAATATTTGAAAGAAAATTTTCCAAACCCTAAATATGTCTCTTTTCATTATTTGATTAGAATCAGGATTCGGTAGGATTGGAATATAAAATTAGTTTCCTTTGAAAGCAGATTTTTAAAGGAAGCTCCTATATTTTATTAGATTTTTCTCAAAACGATTATAAATATATCACAAAATGTGCTTTTGTACATAGTGCAATTGCAGATAAATAGCACATTTGGTCCAATAACATTTATTTAGGAGCTACTGTTTAATTTTTTCATTTAGTGAATTGGAAAATAGATAACACAGATTATGTACTACCGAGCTTGGACAAGTGTGCAACAGCGTCCTTATGGGAGTACACGGGAGTGAATAATTGATTTTGACGGGAGAAAAATGTGGATCAGTGGGAGCCTCATGTGAAAGGTAGTATTTCAGCTTGACCTTGAAGGTGGCTCAGGTGACTCGGAGGGTTTCTCACACACACAGAAACTCAGGTATTTTTCATGCTAGGGTTTCATAGGCCAACTGCATAGTCTTTGTTTTTACCCTGATTGGCTAAATTAAGATAGTATTGAGTAAAGTACAAATGGCGTGGTTTGTCTTTGGTGAATATGTCTGGAGTGGGGACAGGAAGGTAACTGCTGAAAATAGGAGCTGGAGGAAGCTCAGGAGAGCGTTCTCTTGGTGAAGTTTTGGAGAGAACCGTTCACGGATTTACAACAGGAGATGCAGCCTCGTACATGTGTCTTAGGAAAATTGGTTGGAAAGAAGGATGCTATGGTGTAGTTAAGTCCTGCGGGCCTGGAGGAAAAAGCCATCCTAGGGCTACTGAGCTTTCCCAGATCTCCAGGGGCCTTGCATGGGGACACAGGGGCAGGAGTGTAAGGTTGGGGCGGGTTACAGATGGGAGGCTACACCAGGACACGGTGATGGGTGGGGTGGGGGCTGTGAAGAGCCTTTGAAGGGGGATGGAGGAGTACAAGTGCTGATGCCTGGGGTGTTGGGCTGCAAATTACAGAAACAAACCCCGAGGAAGAGCGTATTGGGGCAAAGAAATAATGTTTCCTTTGTTTGTTTTTGGACCATACGACACCTTTTATAGTAAAAACACAAATTTTGAAGTACCTAATGGACAATAGCTTCTTTTTCGTCTATGATAACTGAGTTAAATCTCCTAGATCTTACTTACATTCTTAGTTTCTCTGTTAACATCAGCCTTTCTTAAAATAATTTCAATAATAATTGCAAACCAATCCATTTATTCTACTACATTATTATAGAATAGAATGATCAATTACAGCCAGATGGTTTTTAGACAAAGGAGTCCCTTAGAACAATTTTTTTCTATACCTGCAGACATAAAGGACAAGATACACTAAGAATGACTCACTTTATCACAAGGAAATAATTCTGGACAAAGTGTTGGAGATTGCGGATGTAAGGGAAGTTCTTTGTGACCTCACCTGAGTCTTTTTTAAAGAATAGTTTTATTTAGTCTGTATTAATGAACATGATAAGTGCATCTTTCTTTTAGTTCAGTTATCATTTTATGTTATGCTTTACATTTTTATTGTGTTTTTTAAACTTTTATCTGTGCAGTATCTATTTTATTTGCTTTATTCCTTGTATTCCTTATAGTAAATTTGAGAGTTACATTTACAAATTTAAGTAATATATTGAATTATTTGTATAAGACATACATTGACTGCAATGAGAAAAAACAAAATTTTTTCTTTCTCAGTCTTTTTCTTCCTTCTCTTCCGTTCACAATGGATGAATGCTTAGTTTATTATATTGTTTTTCTTGGTATTTGCATTTATATAACTTATATCATACCCTAGACTTGAAATTTCAACTTTAAATTTAGATTTTGACACTTGACTGTAACCTCCCTTTGCCAAATATGTTGGTTATATTTATTTTATATTGTCAAATTTTAAAACATTTATGTTAAGCACATTTTTTTTATTTTTTTCTAATGGTAAATGGATTCACCACACATCACTAAACTCACAGACGCTTTACCATTCAGATCTGGATTGTTTCATCTTTTATTAGTTGTGGGGTTTTTTCCATTGAGTAGTCAATAAGACTCTATGACTTGCATCCCAGTATGTTCAGAAAGCTTTGGTTCTTCCTACTTGAAGGGCAGTTTAGCTGTAAAGAAGGTTCTAAGGTCATGCTTTAATTGCTTAAGAACTTTTTAGATTATATTATTTTCCAGTTTTGAATGAAAGGTCTTTTCTTAACTTATAAAATCTTGTAAAATGTTGTGGATGTGTCATTGTGTTGTTTGAGCAGTGATGATTCTTCCAGGCACAAAATGTTTTCTTTCAGTCAGTCTTTTTTAATTTCTGAAAAGTCTTCATTTAGTATATTATTTTATTTTTTATTTTTTTTAAATGTATCTTTTGTTCATGTTACACATCTGCTGTGGGCTTCTGTGAGTTGGCTTTGAAGGACACTTTTTAAATTTTTATTTATTTATTTATTTTTGACTGCGTTGGGTCCTCGTTGCTGCCCGCGGGCTTTCTCTAGTTGCGGCGAGCGAGGACTACTCTTCATTGCTGCATGTGGGCTTCTCACTGCGGTGGCTTCTCTTGTTGTGGAGCACGGGCTGTAGGCGCGTGGGCTTCAGTAATTGCAGCATGCCGGCTGCATAGTTGTGGTGCGTGGGCCCTAGAGCACAGGCTCAGTAGTTGTGCCACATGGGCTTAGTTGCTCCATGGCATTTGGGATCTTCCAGGACCAGGGATTGAACCTGTGTCCCCTGCATTTGCAGGTGGATTCTTAACCACTGCGCCACCAGGGAAGTCCAGTATATTATTTTAATACTTGATATATATGATGTATTCCCATGTTTCAAATCCAGAAATTATAAAGAATGTATAAAATAATAGATAAATCTGAAAAATATTATGGTTACTGAAGAAACCCAGAGAGATGTATGTACATATAAGTTTATATGTATGTGTGTATATATATATGTAGAGAGAGTTCTGTATATCTACATATACAGATGTATTTATTGATATGCATGTATGTAGGTATATGTATTTATATAGATAAATATATAGGTATGTATTTGTAGATATATATATATAGGTATAGATGAAAATGGATGTATATCTAGATATATAGATAAATATCTGTATCTCTATAACTTACATCTGTATTTGGGGGTACTTAGATATTTTTGAGAAAAAAAAAAATCAAGTGATCCTGAATTCTGTTCCATCATAATAATGCAATTATAATACATACTAATTTATTTCTCTTATTTATTAAACATCTTTCAGAAATAGCTCATTGGAGCATTCTTCCTGGCTTATTTCTCCCCAACTAAACTACAGTTCAGAAACAT
Organism: Delphinapterus leucas; assembly: GCF_059928025.1. Classification (NCBI taxonomy): domain Eukaryota; kingdom Metazoa; phylum Chordata; class Mammalia; order Artiodactyla; family Monodontidae; genus Delphinapterus; species Delphinapterus leucas. Next base: position 9,970,715 of record NC_143149.1, read on the forward strand.
TTATGATAACTCAGGGAAGTAACTTATTTCCTCCTTCTGTACTCAAAAGTCACCAGCTTTTCCTATACGTAATAAGATGTTAAAATGGAAGATTTTTAGTGTCTGTTTCAGCTGAGACATAAGGACAATAGGGGTGAGACCACCATGCACTATTTGTAAAGATGTGAATTGCTTTTTCAGTCTAACTCCCTCCCCCGTGTCGAAGGTATAACAATGTCAGGAAGCTGGAAATCATGAGATTATCACTGATGTAAGATGACTTTCCTCTCCCGTCTCAAGAAGAAGGAGGACCCTAAGCATCTCCCAGAGATGAATATGCAACGAAAATAACACAGAGTCAGTCCAGCCTGAGACACCCAAGCAAGTGAATGACTGCAGGTTGGCTCTGATGGAACAGAGAAGACGCTGCTGCTGTGTGTCGCTCACCTTGACCCCTCCAGAGCCTGGTGGGGCAGGAGGATGGGGCAGACGGGGAAGCTGGCAGCCCCGGAGCCTGGGGCATTGCAGCAGGTCGACAGGAGGCAAAGACCCCAGTGATGGGAGGGAGGAGGGGGCTGAGCAGAGCCAGCTCTGAAGAACTCACTCAACAGGGTCCACATCCCGCCTTTGCTCTGTTCACAGCACATGAGTGACGAGGGTAAGAGGCAGAGAGGAAGCCCAGGCACTTGCCGCTGTGCTCACCGAACATCAGGAATTGCAGATATGGGAAAAAAGTTTAGTAGTTTGGTATTTTCATTATTACGTGTCCTAACCAGAATTACCCCGAAATGGTGAGAACCATTAGGGAATAAGATTTCCCAGAATCATTTAAAAAGGGTAGTAAGAGACAAAAATAAAGTTTCTTTACAACTTTATCTCATGACTCTTGCTTGATTACAGCTAAAATGACTTAGTAATAATTTGATGATGCTTGTATTATTAAACATTCTCCAGCATGACACATAAAATATTTAGTTTTGATTTTATATGAAATAATTATATGAACGTAATCAGCTGAGAGAACACATCTGTACTCAAGGTTATAAGACGCTCGGCAGCCTTGTGTTCCTCGTTCGTCTGCTGACTGGATTTAGCACTAAGCCTTCACTAGTGCTGTTTTGGGGAAAAAGAGACCCATTTTTTTTTAATGGGGGTAATAGTGAATACTAACCACTTAGTCTCTCACAGGGTTTTTTGCTAATGAAAGACAGAAAAGTGCATATAAATTATATCTGTTTCTAGCTTCAGTACATAAGGACGATGACTTTATGAAGGTACCTGCTGCGTGGATTTACTGTTTATTTGCTGATTAGCAAACTAAAGAACAAACCAAGATGGCTTTGTTTAATTTAGGAAGAGTGATGTATTCATGACATTGCTTATGGTTCAGGATAAAATGCTAATGTGGCATAATTTAAATGATGTATCCAAATGCAAACACATATAATGAAAAAAATGTTTGTATTTGTCCTAATTGTAAATACAAGGTGTTAACTCAAATAAGAAGAAATAACATTGCCCAGAGATTGTGGGGAGAAGCACATCCACACTTGTTTTGTTGTAACAAAGGGAAATCATTCAGATGTGATGTTTTCAGACTATTGACTCCTTCATTGTTTTGCCTCATATGGTTAAATAAACTATGTTGTATATTATATGTCATACATGTGATACAAATATGAATCACATATAGAAATGTTGGATAATAAAGAAACACTAATTACAAAAAACTCCTGCAGAAGTCATTGATGAGTGCCTTTGATAACCTTTGTCCTGTTTCTCATAACCCATACTTTAAAGATTTTTTCTTTACTCGTAATGCAGATCGCATTTTTTCTTTCCTGTTCTTCAGTTCAGTGTGGGACAGTGAACAATTAGTAAGCTTGAGTTATGTAATAGACTGTATAATATTTGAAACTAGTTATAAGCTCTCTGCTCTGCTGCAGTCAAGTGTGAATACCTCCCGTGTTCTCATCTTTTTCCTTCTTCTCAGAATGTTTATTTTCCAACTCCTTAATAAAATCATAGAAGCGAACTCTACCCTGTTAGCCATTGTTTGCTGTAGACCATAAGGAACTAAATATGTGAAAAAGCAAAAACGGTGTCTTTAGGAGAGAGGAAGACAGCTGCCTATATTCTTGACAAAACAGATTCTATTCCAGGCCTCAAACTATTATCTCCCCATTACAGCAAGTCATTTCTAAGGATACATACCCCTTGTGTGTCCATCCCTACATCTGGGGGGACAGAACAGCCAGAGCAAGCAGTATTTTCCCTTCATTTCAAATTCCAGAAACTGATGTTCTGCCTGTGTATTTGCTGATGGCTACTTACCATCTTCCCTGAGTTTAACTCATCTTCTGGTCAGCTTCGGAGATGCCCTTATATCAGAATCGACACAGTAAATGGCAACCAGTGCTGGTCCATGGCCCTCTGAGGATCTCCACAGGAGTGTGTCATGTGAATAGGACTTGCTCTCACATGGGTGTGAGGTAACTCGCAGTGCAGAGATATTGAAAGTTGGAATTCTACAAAAAACTAACATTTGAATGCAGAATGAGGAGAATAAAGGAAATATTCTTTCTCTTTTTATTTTAACCTGGTCTTATTGACTATACCAGGATTTCAACTCCAGTAGAAGTAGAGTTGAGTAGAGCTTTCTGCCTTGCACAGACATACAGTGCCTAGAATGTAGGCAAAAGAAATTTTTGAGAAAGACAACTTATATCTTTTGTAAGATACGGTTTATTTTACTTATACGTATTAAAAAAAAAAAAAGTCCATCTAAAGCCTACAGATTGGACTGAGTAGCTGTCCTCAGCTTTCCTTCTTCATGTAACAGGCCTCATCTCTTAATCAGTGTGACTAAAGGACTACTCTCCCTGTCGGGGCACCACTGGATATTCCATGGTGTTGTCATCGTCCCGTTCATGTGACCTGGCCAGTGCTAACCCGTCAATTTTTAGTTTCAGGGTCCTAACTGGCAGACCCCGTCATACATTCTGTAAATAGTTCAGAAAGCTCTAAGCAATTTATTTCTAGATAAACACTGTCTTTATCTGCTCTACAGATGCTGTCTGACTCTGGATTCCTAGATCTTCCTGTCTTATTAAGCTCAGGAGACTCTGCTAGTGTTTTTTGTGGATTCAGCATTTAGAAAGGGCTTTTTTTGCTTGGACTAAGAAATAGGAAACTTATTCATGATCTGCACGAAACCCTAACACATACTCAGAGTTGCATTAACAGAGAACTGAGAATTGATAGAGTAAAGCATTTTCTGTCCAGTGTTGTTGGCTCCAGGAGAGCAAGCGTTGAGGCCATCCACCAGCTACAAAGTGTTTTGGCCACGCCGTGGGCCCCACGTTTATTAATGGGCAAGGTGAGCATGGCAGACGTGGCTGTCCTAGTGAACATCGCCATCACTGAACTTGTATTTGAAACTCCATTTTTACAGTTCTATTAGAATTCTAAATCTGTAATCTTTCAGTCACCTAAAACAAAATTGGCCGCAGAGCTATCTCAGCTCATTCTGAATCAACACTAACATTTGCTGGGCGTGTGATATGTCCCAGGCACTACTCTGAATATCAGACACTCATTTCCTCACTTAATCTTCAAAAATATCTGCAGACACCATTATTGTCTCTATTGCCTCATAGGGTTGTTTTGGGAAGTAACAGATTATCTTTCAAAACAGCACAAGACTAGGGCTAAAATAAACACTCAATAAACATTTGGGTTTTGTTATAATGTTGCTATTACTAAAATGATGTAAAAATAAGATATACCAGAAACTATCTTTAAATCACTTACTTTGAAAAGGTAGAGATGTTAAAACTCTCATCAAATTAGGAATAGTTGGGAAAATCCCCAATTTGGTAAAGAACATCTACAAAAGCACCGAGAGCCTCTTGGAACTAATAAGTGATTATAGCAGAATTGCACGATACAAGGTTAGTATACAGAAGTCAGTCTTTTTCCTATATACCAGCAATGAACAAATGGAATTCAAAATTTTAAACAATACCATTTATCTTACCGCTCCCAAAACTGAAATATTTAGGTATAAATCTAACAAAAGATAAGCTTTATGTAAGGAAAACTATAAAACTCTGATGAAGGAAATAAAAGAAGAACTAAATAAATGGAGAGATACTCCAAGTTAATGGATACAAAGGATTAATGTTGTCAAGATGTCATTTCTTCCCAATTTGATCTCTAGATTCAATGCACTACCAACCAAATTCTCAGCAAGTTATTTTGTGGATATCTAGAAATTGATTCGAAAGTTTATATGGAGAGGCAAAACCCCAGAATAGCCAACACAGTGTTAAAGAAGGCAGAATTGGAGGACTTTGCTGATTGACTTCAAAACTGACTCTAAAGCTGCAGTAATCAAGACAGTATGGTGTTGGTGAGAGAACAGACAAATGGACCAGTGGAACAGAATAGACCCCCATAAATTTAGTCAACTTATCTTTGATAAAGGAGCGAGGGCGGTGGTGCAAAGACAGTCTCTTCAACAAATGGTGTTGGAAAAACTGGACATCCACGTGCAGAAAAATAGTAATATAGACACAGACCTTACACCTTTCATAAAAATTCACTCAAAATGAATCACAGAACCAAATGTAAAACACCAAACTATAAAATGCCTAGAAGATAACAGGAGAAAACCTAGATGACCTCTCTGATTCAGACCTGGAGCAGTAGGAACTCTCATTCATTGCTGGTGGGAATGCAGAATGGTGCAGCCATTTTGGAAGACAGATTGGCAGTTTCTTACAAAACTGAGCATTGTCTTAGTATACAATCCAGCAATCACTGGCTTAGATATTTAATTGACTGATTTTAAATCTTTTTCTGTAAAAAAAAACTGCGCAAAGTTGTATATACTAGCTTTATTCATATTAGCCTCAAACTGGAAGCAAGTGAGCTGTCCTTCAATAGGTGAATGCATAAATAATGTGTCATATATTTATACACTGGATTATTATACTGTGATAAAAATTAATGAACTAGCAACCCATGAAAACACATTGATGAATCTTAAATGCAGACCGATAAGTGAAAGAAATCATTCAGAAAATATCATTTACTATATTATTTCAATGATAGAAAATTCCCCAAAATGCAAAACTGTAGAGATGGAAAACATCAGTGGTTACCAGGGGTTTGATAATGAGGCATTATGGCTTAGTGTGAGGCACAGAAGAATTGTTTACGGTGGTGAGAATTTCTGTGTGATAATGTAATTATGATCCAAGACACTAAGCATTTGTCTAAACTATAGAACATAGAACTTTACAGGAAAAGAGTGAGCCTTAATGTGTGCAAAAGTTTAAAAAATAATTTAGGAAGTCCGGGAATCCCAGGACGGAATGTGGAATATGACCAGCTAGTCTAAATATATTCCAAATGTATTAGATGATTTCACTTAATGGCCTGAGGAAAAAGGTGCTGATCCAAGAAACTTGAGAAATGAGTAGCCTCTGTGAGACTAAAAGCAAAAGGAACTGTACGTGGGCAGCATGCTCTAGTCCATAAAGGTTTGTCCCATGGGGTTACAGGTTAGCATTCTAAAGCCACTACACTGGACATACATATACTGGGAATGTATGTATATGTGTCTGTATATGTATATGCTCATGGGTGCATATCCGTGAACAGTTATGAACATGGTTGCTGGTGTAGAGAGCCTAGCTTATCACTGCTGAACTGGGAGTTTGCATATAAGCAAAGGGAGGTGATGAAAATGACCCACGTAATGATGGGTTAGAGTTGGAAGCATCAGTAAAAACTCAGGTTCAGCTTACTGTTGATACAGATGGTTACACATAGGAATGTTTATAGGTACGAGTATATGCACAGGTTAGTATACACACGCATATCTTTGCTCTGTCAGTTTAGCATTCCTTCAAGCAATGAAATACCAGTAGCAAGGAGCACACCTAGGCCCCATATCTTGGCTTCTAAATCTTTCTCTAGTAAGAGGAACCAGGGATTACTGGAAAAATGGCTGATTCTAGGGCTATAGCAGGATGACCCAGAGTGTCTTGTAGTGCTAGAAGGTGAGAAGGTACTTAAACAAAAACACACACGCAGTGATATTGGAATATCAAAGAGATAGAGGAGCCCCGGCCCAGGTTCTCTCCCTGAAGACTCCGAGTGCTTCTTTGTAGCTTCTGTGACTCCTCGGCTTGCTTGTCAGCTGTCCTACCAACCTATCTTCCTTCTCTCCCTACCCTGCAGGTGCAGGGCTGCCAAGGGGTTTCTCCACGGCATCTTCTGTGCATTCTTCGTGGGTGTTATCTTTCTCGTAGTCCTGTCATCATTACACTGTGGAAATGTCTTCATATTTCTGACAAAGGAGACTCATTTCCCTTTCTTTCAGCGCCAATGCTGACGGTCCTCCATCCACTTATTCTGTTTCCCCATGTGATTCTTAGAAGCATTGCTGTTGATGCACAGACCCTCTCACTGTCTGCCCTCCCTCTATGTGGGAAAGCTGTTAGACACTTATTTGTCTTCCTGCCTGCCTACTGTGGCTTTCATTTCATGAGGAGCTTAAAGTTAGTTGGGATTTGCACATCAGAAAAATAAAATATTGATTAAAATGCAGATTTAAAGATACACAGAGGGATCTTCTGTTTATCTAAGTAGGAAAAAAACTATGCATACAAATATTCAGGAAAAGGTAGTCTAAAGAAATGAATTTTATCTCACTCCTTATCTACTTTCATTATATCCAAGAATACAATAATGAAGATGGATACCATGTCACAAAACATAATTGATGCTAAGTCAACTATTTTATTCTATAATATCTAGAATTTCATCCGTTTTGTCTTATAGTCTAAGCTTCGCTCATACCATTTGGTAAAACTGATGTTATATCTCTAAAGTAGTTTATGATATGAATAGTAGATACTTTAGTGGCTGAAAGAAATGTTATGTATTCAGAATGAATGCGTATGTGGGATACAGTTAAAGCTCTGATCTTTGAGACCTTAAGTAAGAAAGATACTTGATTCTGTTGAAGTTATAATTTGCACAAATTTAAGATAATAAATAACATGTAAAAGGCTACTATGTCATAACTGTTGCTGTGTATATATGGTTTTTTGATACTTTCATTTATTCATTAATTTGAAATGTTAATGCACTAATTTGAAAACAACTATTGAGTGCTTGCCATTATGATAAATAATAATGCATTTTTGGAAACCAGAGGCTATTAAAGATAGGAAATGATTATTAATTTCTCTAATTTTACTTGAAAGCGTATCTAGGAACAATAAATTTTCAGGACACACACACAAAAACACAAGATTCTGGCAAACTGGTATGATTATAGTTTTTCATAACAAGAAAGTTTACCTATGCTGAGTAGATATGAAAACATAATAAAATCCTTAGCTTCATTCTCCATCATTTTCATCATGAATCTTTCAGTGATTAAAATAACATTCAGGTTTATTTTTAGGAGAATTTAAGATTGTAAATACATAAACCCCAAGTCTTCATTTTGTTAACTAGTTAAAGATACACATATGGATTTTATTTCTTTCCCTGAATATCTAAGTGGGAAAAATACATACAGATATTCAGGAAAAAGTTAATCTAAAGAAATAATTTTTATATTAGTCCTGAAACCTTTTCATTGTATTCAAGAATATAGTAATGAAGATGGATCCCATGTTATAAAGCATAATTTACTTTAGCACTTTCATTCTATAAATATCTGGAATTACATGGGAGGTCTAAATCCAAGCATCATCCACACTGTTTGGTAGAACTCATGTTATACCTCTGAGATCATTTATGACTTGAGAATCATAAGTGTAACAAATATTGCCATAACATCAAATATTCTTACATGAGGGGATTAAAATATGTTTTGTTTGTTGAGCTTTTTGATGTTTAATTGAGTTGCTAAAGATATATTTAGGTTATTATTGAATACAGCAATTGGATGCTTAGTAGATGGGAAGGGGGTTGTACCATCTGGTAATATCAGTTCTAATTAAAATACATGATAGAATGGACAGTCTCTGACTAGTTAGATAACATGCTTCCTATAGGCAGCTTTACACCAGTAATTACAGATTGCTGTGCAAAACCATAATAGCTTCCCAGGAACTTGAAGTAGCTGATGGATGCCTTTCTTAGAGCTAATGTGCAGTAATATTCAATGAATCAATATTTCATATTATATGTATATATTTAATTTGTAAAAAATGAATGGAGATTGCAAAGCTCTTGGAACAGTACTTGGCACATAGAAAATATCCTACCCGTGTTCACTGAGTGACTATGAGCACGCGTGAATGAATCCCACCTAATAATGTCTCAGTAAGACCAGCAGCTCCTCAACAACAGTTGCATGGAGTAAAAGACATAACAGCTTCTCACACTGGTCTAACTGTCATGAATAAACGTGTTTAGATGTTAAGAATTATAAGTAATTTTGGTATTCTTGCAGTATGTGTTCAAATACCTAGAGGAACAAAGTGAAAATCTTCATAGACCCATAAAACATCTACCAGTTAACCAATGAGTAATGACATTTTTAAGAAAACGAGCAAAAACAACATCCAAAGAGTATAACCCTTTTACACAGATGTGAGTAATTGCTTTACAATGGAAGGGAAATCTTCAGTGTTTAAGATAAATCTTCTATAAAGGTAATAGAATGTTTTGTAAGAATATTGAAAAATTTTTAGGACTATGCTGCAAAATTTATTCTAATACTGTATTTATTGTGAGTTTGGTATTTGTTGAGTGTACCTTTAAGTTTATTGGTAATGTTTGAGCTTGAAATGATTCATGTATAAACATGTATGTCCAGTGCTTTATAATGTAAAGTTCTTTCAGGCATCTACTAGTGTTTATTTAAAAAAATAAAGATTTTTGCCTCTTAATAAGTGAATGTTCCAAAATCACCAGTGACCTCAGTAACAGCTAGGTGCAGGGCTCAGAGTCAGGTGCTAGGAAGGGTCTAGATTGTTGGAAGAGCTACAGGGTTGTGTGGACCAGCTTGCTTCCTGGATGCAAGAACACTAGACATGGATCCCCTTGGCCCCGGTCAGCTTGAGTTTCCCATAAGATCATGGAAGAAATGATCGCTCTAGGCAGGGACATGAGGAGAGCCAATTGCCTTATCTTGGTGTGCTGTCCACCCAAGACTCTCAGGATGGGCCCAGCTCTACAGAAACCCCGCCGGACTGAGAGTGGGAGGTGGGCAGACGGCAGGAGGGCAGCTCAGCTCCTGTCATCAAATAAGTACAAATGGAGCGGATCTCTGAAGAATTCTGAAATGGAAGTGCCTGCTATGTCTGTGGAACAGATAGATTTGAGTACTTGCTATATTGGCCTGACGGAAGTATTCCTTCAATTAAAACTGTAAAAATCCACGTGATTAAAGAGGAGGAGAGGCAGCCCGTTCTCAATAATTTATAATCAGAGCAAAATCACTGGAAATTGGTTGTATTTCGTCTTAGCTCTTCTACTTCTCAAGCACAGGGACCTCATCCCCCTGCTGTGGCTTTGACTGGGTGAACACCCACAGCATCCTCTGTTGAACTTGGAAAGTGATACTTATTATTGACCTCTAACTTTCATTTCATTAATTATATGATATTGCTCACTCAAGGCTTTGTATGCTTTGTAAACCTCCGCTGCAAAAGAGGAAAACATCAACAACAAAAGGCAATGCCAGTAATAAAATGTTTCATTTTATTGTGTTTGGCTTTGCAAGAATTCATTAAGGTAGTCTCATCTGTGGTCTTTCTTTAAAGAAAAAACATCTTAGGTTTTCCTGTGATCTTTTTCTCAACACAGTAGAACATTTGTTTATAAAACCTGGTTTTAAATCTAGAAATGTGAGTTTATTTTTTCCTGGCTATATTCCATCCTTTTCCGATTTTTCTGTATAGAAATACAATGTATAGGAACTCCTATTATTTAGTTCTCAGCTTGATATTTAGTGTGTAGGACACATAATGTAAAAGGACTACGCATTAATTTTAGGTGTCTCTTAAGAGGCCAAGAGATTTTTATGTGTGTTCAGATTGGCAAACCAAAGCATAATAATATCTGTTCTATATCTCTATCTAAGGATTTATGATTGATGAGAAAGTCAAAGAAAGAAAATCAACACTAGATGTTGTAGTCATACAAGGAGAGAAAGCAAAATGACCGTAAAAAAAAGAAGCAGCACTGCTTATGCTTTCTGACTTTTTTTCAGAAGTCACTCCCCAGCCACATCTCCAGAGGAGCAGTCTCTCATTCTGCTCATTTTCTTCACATCAAATGTTCTTCATTTTAGATTTTGTTTATAATTATCTGTTTGTAAAACTACATTCTTTATTAAGCTTGTGTTCCTTACGAATGAGAAATTTGTCTTGATTTTTGTTCCTCTAAGACCCTAACTCACTCCTGGAATATTTTTTTCAGAGAATGTTTGATGAATTAATGAATGACCACATAGAATAGCTCAGATCTCGGATGCTGAAATTTGTATGTTATATACATTACTACTGAATACATAAAAGATGATAGAGACGTTACAGTTTTATATCTTCATCCCCAGTGGAGAGGCTTACAAGGGAGATTATTCAAGAGGCCAACTCAGAATATTTGAGGTTTCAAAATCCGTTTTAGCTTTCTCTTTTTGTAATTAAAATGTTGTTTGTAAGCCCCCAGTTAAAACTGTTACTCCTTTAATTTTTTTTTAATTCAACTTAAAAAAAAATACAAGCAAATATAAGCCATAGCACCAATTAGTTTTGGTCCATTTTGTGACCTTCAGCTATCTAAAATTGCGTAGAGACCGCTCATGTTAATGGTGGGCTTTCGTATAGCTTGTTGGTGTGCAGGTAAGAGAGAAGGCATGAAAACAACTGAGAATTTTCTTACTTGCCTTTCACAAAGCAAAAGGAGAATAGTGTTATAAAAACAAAGCAACTAAAACAGAAAGCATATGGGAAAGCCATCCAAAGGTGGAAATATGACAGTCCCTGAGGAGACATGCAAACACACAGCACAACATCAAAACCAAATTAGGGAAACACGTTTGGAAAGAATTGCTTCTTTTATCCAGGGTCGGTACCACCATCTGTGCCAAATGCTCAACTGCATAGGTGATTGACAACTGGAGCTGAAGAAACAAATCCCCCCAGTGATGGGCTGAGTCAGCCTTGTCATTGTCGCTGCCGCAGCAAGACAGTCACTGCCAGACAAGGGTGGGTAGTTTGGGGCTCAGTGTCAGTCAGAACTGAATTCTGATCCCTGCCAGTCTGTGTATTTACCAGTGGATTCTATGAGAGAAGAGAGTCCTGGGAGATTTCAAATTATAAAAGCCCCTGTTATGCATTAATTATCCCACCTTTTAATTTAGTCATTACTTTTTAGGATGGTCAGTGATTCCAGGTAGCAGGTAGTATCAGATTGGGATAAAAGCAACTTGATGAATTGGAAATGTTTTATAAATAATAGAATAAAAAATGAAACTGAAATTGGTAAATTTCTCTTTCTGTTTACCTATTTTAGAGTTTCTAGAGTTATTTCTCAAGTAATTTTCAAAATCAGGCCTCAGTACAGAAAAATCTGTGTATAATTAAGCAGTAAATATTTTAATGGAAAATGAGACTCTGCAGCTACTCAAAAGGTAAATTGAATCCTAAGAACATCATTACAGAACTAATAAAAATTAGGATAAAAATGCTCTGTAAACAAACAGGAAATGTATTTTATTCATTGATTTGTTCCTTCAGCATACATTTACTAAAATCATACTCTGTTCCTTCAGAAGCTAGTGCCTTAGAAGAAAACAATACCCTTATCTTAAAGAGCTAAGCTTGAAACTAACTGAAATAAATAGAAATAAATGATGCAAACAGATTTCTGTAATAAGACACAGAGATACTCCTTTTCAAAACTGTTTCCTTACATTTCTTCAGGAAGGAGGATCTCCATGGGGTGGGGACAGTTAGGTGGTGAATAACCCATCCTTTCTTGCCAGGGATTTGGGATAATATTCGCCAAATATGAATATTATAAATATTCCAGAAAATGACCTCTGGAATTAGCAATGTGAATCTAAGAAAAATAATACAGGAAAATATTGTACAATCACAAAATCAACAATTATCATAAGGTCACTCCTCAAATTTATTACCGCACAAAGTCAAAATTTGCACCCTCTTCAAGGGTGACCCTAGTTATGTGCCCAAGATTATGTCTCCCCCATCCATCAAATGGAACTGACACCAAACACTTAGGATTGAAGCATGCTTGTTTTAGATAGTGGGATTGGCCTGGCTCAGAGGTTGGCAATATTTAATATGCATTATTAGTCTTTATCTTCCACTCTGATGACATTCCTGGGAGGAGAGGTTCCCAAACCTATTCCCTGATGTGGTCGTGGACAAGGTCTCCATCCCGTTATCCTTTCTCTTCTGTGAGGCAGCAGCCTCTGCCTTTCTGCTCTTGGTGTTAAGGAGGCTCCCTGATCTGGTTGGGTGTTATTGTCATAGTGTTATATTCTGATGTCCTTTCAGAGAAGTGATTTGTAATCACAAGCTAAACACCGTGTCATTTGGAGAGTAAAGGAAGCCAGTGTTCTCTTGTGTTTTCTCTCGTGCTCCTTCTGTCCTGTTGTCCCTCCTACGGGGTCGGAGTCTGAGGGGTCACATGGCTGCTTCTCTTCACTCATTACAGTACAAGTGTGGAAGACATCCACTCAATCCAGCGTAAAAAAGGGACATAGCAACAAATAGTTGCAGATTTTGAAAGCATATCCTCGGTGTTTTACTGGTATTTAAAAAACATTTAAAAATTTCATTTGAGTATTCACATTTTGAATATTCAGTGTTCACCGTCTCCTTAGCATTTGGGGAGTGATTGATCCTGGGGAGCATCTCAGAGTGACAGCAGCAGGGGGAGAGCTCTGTCCCTCTTCTGAAGACGAAAAGATGAACATGAGGTGGCCTGGGGAGGGCCAGCATCATCTCCACCCCCTCCTGCCTGGGAGGGGTCAGAGGTGGGTCTCTGTCTTCCACAGTTGATGTCTTCAGTGGATTAACGATTGTGTTCATGTTTTTTGAAATAAGGACAAGAGAGAAAAATTTGCACAGTGTGAGACCCGCCTTGTGTTAGCCAGAGGGGGTTGCTTTGATTTCTTCCCTAACATCAACTCATTTTTCCTTTCTTGCAAGAAACTAAGGACTTAAGAAAAGGCAAGGATGAAGACAAATTTATTAATGTATTGAATGAGTTCTATTTTCGTACACTGTGCTCTTTAGGTCTAGATACGGAGTGGAGAGGAATCTGGAAGAAAGCGCTTTTCATGAGAACGAACTCCTAAAAAGGCTCCTTCTACAATGACAGTAATAACGACGGCAAAAGCAGTGTGAAAGTGAGGGCCAGATTCCTTCTTTTTGATAGAATCAGGATCAGATTAGAAAAGTTAGGGCAGGAATGGAATTTGTATCCTATTATTGTTAACTCCCCTCCATCTGGTAGGCTTATTTGGCAAGTTGTTGGAAAATAAAGAAGCAAAGAAAAGACAGTTTCTGCACTGAGGAGTTTTTGGTATGAACTTCAAAAGGAGTAGTGGTGATTTTGTGTCTTCCAAAATGTCAATGATAAACATTACCTATGTGACTGATGTGAGAATCTTATATTCAAAGGAATGCCCTTGAAGATAAATGGAACATTGCAAACTGCTAAAACCTTCTTCTCATGTCAAATGGAGAATTGGCATCATTAGTAGCAATTTTTACTCTTACCCCCAGGGAGATTATGGCATTTTAAAACTCTAGTTTGTCTTTGAATAATTGGTCATATAACTCCAAATAGAATTCAGAATGTAAGCTTTTCTGGGTTCAGGGGTTTTAAGACCTTTCAGCATCCCGAAAGAGGTAAAATAATCACTTTACATTAGATTTTGATAAATGAAGAATGTATCTTTTAGCCTCTAGGATAACTACTAAGAATTATAAACAAAATATATAAATTCAAAGATAATATATGGGGAGAATAAAATACAAATATAATAATACAAAAGGAAAAAAGTGTAGGCTGTAAAACAGAAGAAGGTAGTAAATTGGAAGATTTAAAGACAGCTATAATAATAATCACGATAAATATAAGTGTAAATTGAATGCTCTAATAGTCATATTATAAATAAAGGATTAAAAAATATCAACTATGAACTAAAATAAATGTGGCATGTTAACCATAGATTTAGTGCCATTGAGAATTAGTTTAGAAGTACACCTGTTGTAAAAAAATCTTATACCAGGTTTATTTTTGATAGGGTTCAGAACAGTAACCCTAAACATGGCACCTTGGTGCATTGAATATTTTAGGCTAAAGGCATCTGAGAAACAGCAGGTGCAGGAAGGCTTGTATGACCTTGCCGTGAGGCGGTCCTGTAACCCTCACTTGAGGGGAGCCCTCCGTGCCCTGCAGGAACAGAGCATCCTTCCTGAAGAAGAGGGGACACAGAGAGGACCTGAATGAGCAGGCTCTCTAGGTTTCCCTGGTTTTCCACACTGGCTCACCTTTGGCCTGTCACGCCTTCCCGGGACTCCACTCTCCATCAAACCCGGCATAAACACGCTGAGGTTTAACAGCGTTCCTTGTGACAGCTCCTGTGTCACAGAAAACTTACATTAAATAAATTTGTAGGCTTTTATTAATCTGTCACTTGTCCCAGCGAGAACTTGGAAAAGTAGAGGAAAAAGATATGTTTCTTCTCAACATTTTCCAAACAAAAATTTACTTTTACTGCAGTTATTTGTCTTTACAGCCATTATTGAATGAAATTATGAGGATGTAGAACTCATACTATCCCCACATTTTACAAAAAAAATCATGAGTTTGGGAGTTGGAGAGAGTGTGCTCAGCACAGTTTTTGTCTCTTCATCCAGTGTCTGCTGGTCTCTACCTTTCTGTGCTGTATGGACACACACACACAAACACACACATACCCAAACACACACACACACACACACACACTATATCACGTACTGGTGTGTATAAATTTTATCATCATAAATGTTTACTGTTTATTTTTGTCTTATCTAAAAATGTGCAGAACTGAGAAAAGCATCAACATTGGAATTAGAGAGATTTGAGTTTGAATCATTTTTCATTAAATGGGGTTGTGATATTAGGAGGCATGGATAAAGCTGAGGGCATGAAAATCAACTTGTTGATAAACTAAAATGTGTCAGGCACTGTAATTTGCAGTTTTTGTATATTATTACAGTTAATCTTTACCACAACTCAGTAGAAATGTTGTTATGCCCATCTTCCAGATGAAGAGATTAATATATGCAGGGGTTAAATAATTTACTCTGCATCCAATAGATAGTAACTGTTAGATGCTAGATTTGAATTCAAAGCTGATTTAAAAGCCCATGTGCTTTTCTCCACAAAAGCATTTTTCAAAGTGTATTCAAACAATAGTCCCCAAAGGCATTCCAAAAAAAATGGAGGTGGAATGAGGGTTGATGTCAGACAAATACAAGAAAAAACAGGTTTTATACCTCCATCTTCCTGGTCCACAATGCATATTAGCACCCTGAAGACTCAAAGGTAGATTGCAGAAAGGCTAACCAGATTTCATGCAGGTGTGTTCCACATCGGGACCCTATTCTCAGGTGAGGTGAACAGATTCCATCAGGCAACACTCATATTTTCATAGAGCTGGCTCTTGAGCAAATTATTTGGGATGAAATTGCTTAATTGGGACTTTAGAAATAATAAGTTATTTGTAGAGTTGTAATAAGTCATGAGCTAATGCAAATAATATGAACTTTTCCTTTCAAACAGCCAGTGATATGTTTATGTAGACTAACAACAGGACAGCCTTTTCTTACTAGTCACAATAGCTAAAAATGTAAATGTTATCAGCCATTATTTGCCTGACACTGTTCCAGACATAGAAGATACAAAGTCAGGTCACACAAAGCCCTCCTCCTGGCCTTAAATAATTAAGAACATAGTAGTGGGTTTCAAATGCATGAAACAGAGGACAGCAGTAAACGAAGTCAAGCTGTGGAAGAGCCAGGAGGACCAGCACTGCTGGAAAATTAACCTGAAGTTCTTAGAACAAAGTTGACTCACTTGCTGTTCCAGGTGAAGAGTTCAGCCCCTGAGTTCTCTTTGCTATCAGATGAATTTAAAATTGTTTACGATCCAACCAAATGATGTGTTTTTTATCCACGTTAGGGAGCATTAGTCAAATAGTTTCTGGGGTGATCATGACTTTAAATGCTTAAACATTTACATATTGATAAAAATTGATGCTTTTAAAAGCTACTGTTTGGCAATTGATTGAACACAGCTGGTTTATTTATTTTTAGTTAATGCAACTACAGTTGTGAATATAATATTTCACAAGGGACTTGACTCCTGACCTTGTCCATTCATGAGTGATTTTTAGCCAGAGCTCTAATTGCCTCATGCTACTTGGGGATTGAGATAGAGTAAAATTCAAAGACCTACTTGTCAAGCTTATGACAAGAAAAAAGAGGACTAATTCCCCAAAGCATACTTAGATTTCAGGATTACCCACTTCAGTATTCTAAAGGTACTTCTTCTGTGCCTTTCCCTTGTCTTTCTGATGATAAAATTGCTATAGTTACACTTCTCCTACAGATGCAAGAAGTCCTTTCAAAAGTCTGTGCTGAAAAGAGCTGGGGTTTTTTTTTGTTTGTTTTTTTTTTTAAAGAAGATGTTGGGGGTAGGAGTTTATTAGTTAATTAATTTATTTTTGCTGTGTTTGGTCTTGGTGCGAGGGCTTTCTCTAGTTGTGGCAAGCGGGGGCCACTCTTCATCGCAGTGCGCGGGCCTCTCACTATCGCGGCCTCTCTTGTTGCCGAGCACAGGCTCCAGACGCGCAGGCTCAGTAGTTGTGGCTCATGGACCTAGTCGCTCCGCGGCATGTGGGATCCTCCCAGACCAGAGCTGGAACCCGTGTCCCCTGCATTAGCAGGCAGATTCTCAACCACTGCGCCACCAGGGAAGCCCGAAAAGAGCTGTTTTGGTTGAAAAGCCGTGAGCAAAGAGTTGGGAAACTTAAGTCACACCCCAGTTCTGCCTCAGAAAACATGCTGCCTTATGTGAACTAGTCAGTTAATCTCCATGGGTCTTAATCATCTTTACAATGAAGAAACTGGGTCAGATGAACTGAAATGTTCTTTCATTCTAAAACTGTTGACTCCAAAGGGGTTGAGCCCTTAATTCCTACATGACTATGTAGTTCTTAGCTTCAACCTCCTCCTCAACTTATTCAGAAAGACACATAAAATAATTCCTGAACTTTCAGTTCCAAGCCCAGCAGGTAAGGAGCTCTGACGTTCTTTCCCATCCTCACCACAACAAAAATGCTGAGCAGAGTGAAAGTCAACAACTCTCCTTAGATCCATCTGGTAATTGAGGTCAGAAAGCAAACTACTGTTTCCCCCGCCAAAAAAAAAATGGAGAGACAGGCAGAAAGAGACAGTTATATCTCAAGGAAGAAGATGCCCGGGAACCAGACACAGGAGGAAGACAAATGGATGAATGTCCTTCCTCAGCTCTTATTTAAGACAGTCTCTTAGGAAACCCAAAGGCAGCAGAGGAGCAAAACAAGGACAGCAGAGGACATTTTAGCCTCTGACACCAACAGCTACAGCAAACAGTGAGCACAGCCTAACTTGTAGCCTTGTGGACAGACAGCTCATGATCAAGGTCTGACTCAGTTCCTTCACACAGTACATCATGTCCCGCTTTCAACAAGAAAAATACAAGGCCTACTAAAGGCAGAAAACACAGTCTGAAGAGACAGCAAGCATCAGAGCCAGACAACCAGACTGATATAACAGAGATGTTGGAATTGCCAGCCTGGGAATTTAAAACTATGATTAATATACCAAAGACTATAATAGGGTCACAGGGAATATAGCCAATATTTTATAATGACTGTAAATGGTGTGTAATCTATAAAATATTGAACCACACTATGTTGTAACCCTGAAGCTAATATAATATTATAAACCAACTACACTTTAATTAAATAAGACTATAGTGGGAAGAATAGACAACATGCAGGAACAGATGGGCAATGTAAGCATAAAGCTAGAAACTCTAAGAAGGAATCTAAAGAAAATGGTAGAAATTTTAAAAAAGAGCTAACAGAAGTAAAGACAGCCTCTGATGGGCTTACTGGTAGACTGGACACAGCTGAGGAAGGAATCGTCTGTTGTAAAAATGAAATGCAAAGAGAATGAAAATGGTGGAACATAACATCTAAGGACTACTGGACAATTACAAAATGTAAACATGTGTGTAATGGGAATACCAAAAGGAGAAGAAAGAGAGAGAGGAACAGAAGAAATATTTTAAGCAATAATGACAGAATTTCCCAAAACTAACCAAATCACAGACCCTAGAGGTTCAGAATACACCAAGCATAATAAATACCAAAAAATCTCTACCTATGCATATCAAATTCAAACTTCATACAAACAGAAAAATTTTAAAGAAATCAAAGAGGAAATTTTTATTTATTCATAGAGGACTAAGAGTAAGAATTACACTGAACTTCTCAGAAACCATGCAAGCAAGAAGAGAGCGGAGTGAAATATAGTGTTGAAATTTTTTAAAAAACATCTAAAACTTTATCAAGCAAAGTTGTCCTTCAAAACTTCAAAAAGTTATCCTTCAAAAAGGGGAAATAAAGACTTTGTCAGACAAAAATTGAGGGAATTTGTCACCAAATTCCTGAGTAGACCTGCTCAGCAAGAAATGCTAAAGACTTTCCTCAGAAAGAAGGGAAATGAAATAAGTCTGGAACTCAGATTTACATAAGAAAGGAAGAGTGTTAGAGAAGGAATAAATGAAGATAAATAGAATTTTTTTTCTTTTTCGTAATTGATCTAACAGACGACAGTATGTTCAAAATAATAACAGTGGCATTGTATTTGAAGACTATAGCTTATGGGTTAGTGGAATGAATTACAGCAATGTTATAGGGAATGGGAGGGAAAATTTGGGAATATTCATATAAGGTACTCACACTACCTGTGAAGCACTATACTGTTATTTGAAAGCGACCTTGGATTAGTTGTAAGTGTACATTGCAAACTCAAGGACAAGCAGTAAAAGTTAGTATGCTAAGAGAGGAGAAGAAATGGAATCACACAAAATGCTAAATTAAAACCGAGGAAGATAGACAAAAGTGGAAAGAAAAAAAAATGAGGGCAATGAATGAATTGAAAACAGTAACAAATGCAAATACAATAGATATTAATCCAACTATATCATTAATCATTGTGTCAATGGAAATAATTGAAAGACAGAGACTGTCAGAGTAGACACAAATCAAGGGGTATGTTGTCTACAGGACACCCACTTTAAATGTAAAGACAGAGTAAAAGTAATGGGATGGAGAAAGGTATACCATGCTAAAGCTAATCAAAAGAAAGCTGGGGTGTCAATATTAATTTTGGAAAAAGTAACTTCTGAGCATGTGTTCTGAAAACTTCTGGGTAATGAACAATAAAGTATAAAGGTAAATATGGGGTCTTATAACAATTTTTGATAGTTCTGAATGTCTTACTTGGCTTTTTAACACGATATATTGATACTAAAGTAGATACCCTTGAGGAGACAACAGGTATTATTACAGAAAAAATACAAGTTAATGAAGATGATTGCGTTAAAAAAGTAAAGGGTTGGTTGGAGATAGATGCACCTTGCTAAAACACTAATCAAAAGAAAGCTGAAGTAGCTCCATAATTATAGCTTCATGGAAATGTCCTTACAGTGGAGAAGGAGAACTGTAATTGTCTTTTATATGCCACACCAAATGTGTATTAGAAATTATTTTCTTCTTTTAAATATTCTGTATGTCTTAATCTTTCATATTTTAGGTTTATGTATTTGAAATATCTTCTAATCTATTTTTCTCAGTTCATTAATTCATTTTAAGCTATAGATAATATACTTTTTATTCAATTTTCTTGTGTCTTTAACATTTAAAAATTTCTTTTTAAATATCAGTTCATTAATAAACTCTTTTCCAATGTTCATGCATTTAAATTCCCCTTTTATTTATGCACATATTTGAGACACACTTATTTTACTTTCTGATCTGAAAATTCCAACTAAAGTCTTCGGGGATTTTACTCTCCATCATGTTATTTCTGGTGATCCTGGCTCATGGTGGATTTTGCCCTTAAAAGTTCTTGAATTGTGTGTGGGGGGGTGGGGGTTTGAGGAGAGAAGGAGAGAGGAAGAGAAAGAGAGAGAAAGAGAGTCAGGGAAAGGAAGAGACAGAGATCATATTCATGACTATCTCGAGGTTCCTATATTGAGGATATTTTCTTGCAGGGAGAATTTGTTTTCTTGGGATAGAATTTAATCTTGTACTTCATATTATCCACCACACCCAAGAATTAGCCACATATGGCCTTGTAACAACATTCTTATATAAAGGTTATTTTCCTAACATACTGTTTTACTTATCTATCCTTCGAGATCTCCCAACACTGTTCAAGAATTGGTGGTGGTGGGATGAACTGGGAGATTGGGATTGACATATATACACTAATATGTATAAAATAGATAACTAATAAGAACCTGCTGTATAAAAAAATAAATTAAAAAAATAATATCATTGATTAGGAAAAAAAAAAAAGAATCTCCATTTCAGTTCCCCACCTTAAAGAGTTCTAAGACTGTAGCCCATTCTCCATGAGGCTGTCAGCCAGGATTCCAGGTTGCGGGCACCGATGTGCCCCTCAGCCAGATATTCAGTGCTGGCTTCTGCTCAAGACCACTCCCTCTTTGTTTGTCTTCCTTAGAGACATTCTTCTATTCTTTGTGAATTCATTTCCAAATCCTAATGGATTTTTGGTGGAATTTCATCAAGTACTCTAGGGAATTTTTTCATAGTCAAAATTATGAAAGTACAATTAATAAAACTATTTAGCCTCATTTCTAGCTACCAAAGGTTTAAACTCAGGAAAAAGTATAGATTTAATAAAAATATTTTTCCTACAAAAATGCATTTTAGTAAATGGCATGTGATTGCCATTCAAAAGGTGTAAAACTTTAGGGATAGGTAAAAATTAGTTATCTTCCCAATTATGACTTATAATTCCAATGTAAACTTCACTTCAATGTAAACTTTGATCACTTCAAAAGAAGAACTTTTTATAGGGATGGAAGAATTGGCTGACTGATTACATAACTATGTGCATAAATATCTCTTAAGTACAATTTAAATATGGCTTCTGTTTTATCACACATTCCTATAGCCTGTGTATGTTATTTCTAGATCTTTAAGGAATTAGCAACAAATGCAGTGCTCGCACTCATTGTCTGTGAGGAAGTTTAAATATCTTCTTCTCTTTCAGATCATTCTAGATACATATATTTCCTTTAATTACATTTCAGATAACTTACTAGGACAAAGCATTGGAACTCTGGCAAGAAATATTCACATATTCTCCATGCATTTCCCTGCATTTGCTGTTGTAGGATTATTTCATAGGTTCTTCTGAGCCTTTTGAACAGCTGTCAGTGGTGATCACTTCAAGTGGTGCTGATAGGCAGCCTGCTGTCTGTAGTCACAATAGCTTCCAACCTCTGAAGGCCAGCACCAAGCCCACCTTTGCCCAGGAGCCCCATCTGTGATCCCAACCACCGAAGCCTGAGCTTCTTAAACGGGGTACCCATGCCCTAGCTTTTTGTGGTACGCTAGAAAAAAAGCATGGGGACCTTTCTGGATACTCCTTTTATGGGGAAAAAAATGGTGTTTTAAGTAAATAACAGATATTAATGAATTATAGCAGTGACATCAAGAAAATAGCACTTCTCTTTACATCTCCAGACCTTCAAAGAATCAGAGCAATCAGTCTTACACTGTAGAGAGATTTCAAGGCAAATATTTCAGAGGCATTCATCTAAGCTATCAAGTCAATTATATTATTCTTGACTGAGAACTCCTTGAAATGTTTTTATACTATGAAAGTTTTATACTAAGAAAGTTTTAAATAAACTTTCTTCATTCCCCTGATCTTAGAAGTTTGAAACCAACTTACAGTGCTAAGCTTAGCCTCTTGAAAAGCAGCAAATAAGTTTTGCTTTTATAATTTTAATACATTTGGAGGTATTTGTTATAAGAGATACTGTTACATTCTGACTTAATATAGCATTGCTTCATAAAAATAAATGTTTACTTCTGTTAAGTAGGATGGTTTTGAAATGTCAACATCAAAACTAAGTTTTGCAAACAGCTTTGACTTACTAAGGTTGGGAACATATTAATTCTCAGTTCTTATTAGGAAACACAGTGTTTCTCATTATTAAAAGTTTAAACCCAGAGTCACAATTTTTCTATTATTGTTTGCTTTTAAGCTCAGATAGAAAGACATGTTTGATTTTTTTTTTTTTGAACATTCAGTTTCTCACTAGAATAAAAAGCTCTGGAAATTCAATATTTCTATTATACAGAAACTTTAGTTCAAAATTGTGGTTCTTTGTGACGTTTCTATTTCAAAACCTACTGAACCCCCCAAAAATATATATATATATATATATATATATATACGCACACACACACACACATTTTAGGCCATGGAATCACAGAAAAAAAACTTTATATATTATAAATTTCTTACACCTCGACTTCACCAGTTTATTTAGCCTTTAACTTATCAGGCACATTTTGAATTCGTTATATATGTAGGACACTTTCAGGCATGAGGTTCCAAGGTAAGCGGTTGATGAATAAGTGCACCACTAGGCACAATGCTGAGATATGTGGCACAAGTGCTCAGTGCCCAGTGGATGGTGCAGAGGTCGCTATTGACTGAGATCAATGGACAAACCTCAGGAGAAGATTTATCCGCAATCTCTTTCTGGAAAAACAAGCAGTGTTTGTTAAGATGAAGGTGGGACAATGCATGCAGGACAGAGGCATGCATAAATAAAATAGATGAGAATGTAGAAAGGGTGAAAATTTTGATAATATGGAATTTAGCTTTTCCCTACAACTTACGTAACAGGAGTAGGAAATTGGCATTAATGGCACAAATCATGGTGGTCTGTGATGGCTGAGGTAAAGCTTTGCATATTATCAGTTAATAAATTGAAAACTATTAAAACATTGCATAATTATATAGAGGACCAAACAGTAGCAGTATGAATTGAATGGTAGTTTTTTTTGTATGTTTTAAAAAAGTAAATGAAATATGAAAATATATCTCACCTTTGAAAAGAAATGCCAAATACAGTTCCTAAGTACGTCTTTATCAACTATCCCATTTTGTGTTCTTTCTTTTCATTTAAAAAAACCTATATATAGGGCTTCCCTGGTGGCGCAGTGGTTGAGAGTCCACCTGCCAATGCAGGGGACACAGGTTCGTGCCCCGGTCCGGGAAGATCCCACATGCCGCAGAGCGGTTGGGCCCGTGAGCCATGGCCACTGAGCCTGCGCGTCCGGAGCCTGTGCTTTGCAACAGGAGAGGCCACAACAGTGAGAGGCCCGCGTACCAAAAAAAACCAAAAAAACAAAAAAACCTATATATAGCAAGATATGGCACTTTTTAAACATTGGAATTTTTTCTGAATCTGTGAATCTTGAAAAAGTAATTTAAAATTTATTCTGCATTCTTTTATCACAAGGATCCCTGTGTTGCTCCTTTAAGGCACACTACCCCCTCTCCCACCTCTGCCCCATCCCTTACCCTCTCATTTCTACAATTTTTTCATTCCAATTATTTCATATGAATAGACTCAGAATATGTAATTTTGGCGGATTGACTTTTTATTTTTGCTCAGCATGGCTGCCTACAGATTCATCCATGTTGTCGTGTGTGTCAGTGAAAAGTTACATACCCACAAAAACCTGTACACAAATGTGTATAGAAGTTTGTAATATCCCCAAAGTGGAAACAACTCAGAGATCTTTCAGCGGGTGAATGGGTGCATTATACCATGGAATACTACCCAACAGTAAAAAGGAAATGATTATTGATAAATTCTTTTATTTTTGTCTTTATATTGAAATGGGTTTGTTTTAGGCAGCAGATAGTTGTGTCTCAGTTTTTTTTAATCTGACAACCTCTGTGTTTTAATTGAAAAATGTATACTATTTACATTTAGTGTGATTACTGGTATTGTAAGGCTGTATTTATCTTCTTATTTATTATATTTATCCCATCCATCCCAAAATTTATTTTATTTGTCCCATCTGTTCTTTGGTCCTCTTTCCCCTTTTGCCTGCATTTTATTAAATTACTTATATGTTTTCTACACTTACATTTTATGTCTTTTTGGCTTACTAGCTATAACACACCTCAGTATTTTAGCAGTTTCTTTATAAATGATTGTGTACATCTTTGGCTCATCACACTCTATCTTCAAGTAATTACACCACCTTACGTATAGGTAAAGAACCTAATAATAGTATACTCCTATCTCTCCCCTTCTGATCTTTGTGCTATTTTTTCATGCATTTTATTTTTAATATGTTATAAAGTCATGCTAATTGTTATTTGAACAGTTAATAATCTCAAAAGAAAATTTAAATAATAAAAAATGATTTCACATGTTTACCTATGTAGTTATCATTTTCATAGCTTTTCATTCCTTTATGTATATCCATGTTTCCTCTAGTATCATTTTCCTTCTACATGGAAGGTGTCTTTCAACATTTCGAATAGTGTGCATCTGCTGACAATAAAATCATCCAACTTTGTATGTCTGAAAAGGCCTTTGGTCACACTTGCTTTACAAAGAAAATGTTGCTAAGAATAAAGTTTTGGTTGACAGAACCTTCCATTCAGGGCTTTAAAGATGTGTCTGCAGTGTCTTCTGACTGCATTGTTGTTGTTTCAGTAGAAAAATCTGCCACCCTTGTCTTTGTTGCTCTGTATGAAATGCGTCTTTTTTCTCTGACTGCTTCTAAGAATTTCTCTATTATAAATTTTGAGTAAATTTATTAAAAGATGCCTTGGAATTCTTTTGAATGTTTTTGCTGCTTAATGCTTCTTGGATCTATAGGATTATAGCTTTCATCCAATTTAGAAAATTTGCAGCAATCATTTCTTCAAATATTTTTCTGCCCATAATATTTTAGGAGCAGAAAGGATTGTGTGTAGGTTTGACTGTTTGATGTTGTTCTACATCTCACTGGTTTTTCCAATCTTTTTTAAAAAATTAGTATTATTATTTTTTCTGTGTATTTAATTTTGGATAGTTTCTATGGCTTCAAGTTCACTAATCTCTTCTGCTCTGTCTAATCTGACATTAGTCTCATCCAGTATGTTTTTTATCTTGGACTTTGTATTTTTTATCTGTAGAAATTCAGGGTTTTTTTCTTTATTTCACATATCCCTTGTCTCTATTTTACCTTTTTAACATGTGCAATAAAGTTATAATAACTTCTAATATACTTTTCTGTTATTTATAAAATCTGTCATTTCTGAGTCCATTCTTTTATTTTTTTATTCTTTAATATTTTTTTTGGCTGTGCCAGGCGGCATGTGGGATCTTAGTTCCCCAACCAGGGATCAAACACGCCTCCTTGGCAGTGAAAGCATGGAGTCCTAACCACTGGACCACCAGGGAATTCCCTCTGAGTCCATTTTGATGAACTGATTTTGCTCCTTCTTGTGGGTAATATTTTCTTGCTCTTTTGCACATCTGGACATCTTTGATTATGTGGTAGACATTATTATCTTTTGGGGTCTAATATTTTTGTAAGACTATGACAGCTGTATTACCATTTATTTCATCTATGGTGTACTCTATAACTATCATTACATTTTTAAAATTATATATTTATGCATGGACCTTTGTTTTTGTTTTCTTATCTTTGACTCATTTTATTATTTTCTGATGTATCTCTTAGAATGTTTATTACAGATGCATTAAAATCTTTGTTCCTTTTTGTAATACCATTGCTGCTGACAAGATCTTAATCCTGTTGTTGCTTTGAAATACGTGTGCTCCTTGCCTGACCATTTATTTTGGTCTCTGAGGTCAGTTATCTTAAAGCAGCTGTTCTGGAGGCAGTGTGGGTGAGGGAAACCAGTAAGCTTCGTGCTTGGAAAGACATGGTATAGAAAATCGGGCACCAGGAAGTTACTCTGCTGAGGGAGTCAAGCTAGATGCACAAGAAGGAACAACGTTAGAATGAGAACTAACTTAGATTGTAATGAATCAGATAGGGAGGGTGAAAGCAACCGTCAAGGAAGAAACTCCTTCAAACCAATCTGACTTCGTCTTTTCTTGGCTCATCATTCACTCAGGGCTTCTGAACTACTGTGAGTTTGCTCTTGAGTCTTCTGCACCAGGAGTCCACGTCTCATGCTGCAGATACAAGGCACTGGCTGAAAGGAAGCAAACTAGATCTCTCACAACCACTTTCCTGTAAGCACCATCCCACAGCTGTGTCTGGCCACTTCCTTCCCAACGCCAAAGTCACCCTCCAGCACAAGCACAATTCAAAGTGGGTCCCTTTAACTCACTGTTTTCTTGGTATTTTTCTTGGTATTTCCTCTAAGATTAATCGTGAGGGAAAAAATCCAGCAGTCGTAGTATAGTTGAACCTCTTGGCCCTACTTGCTAACTTACCCACCAACCCTATCTATTAATTGTGTACATAACATTGCTGCTAAAACTAATCACCTAAACTCAGTGGCTTTAAACTCAGTGTTCATTTATTTTCGTGGATCTCCACGTAGGCTGAGGGTCAGCTTCTGATGTAGATTTTTCTGCTCATCTCAGCTGGTTCACTCGTGGATCTGTGGTTGGCCAGGTGTTGATGAAGTAGGCTGGATTTGGGTTGGGACAGGTTTGCTCCAGGATTCTGTTATCATCCCCTTGGATCATCAAGCCAGCCGAGCATGGTCTTGTCATGAGAATAAGAGAGTTGCAAGAGTGACAGTTGCAAGTGATCAAGTACTTTTCAAGACAGATTGTGTCACATCTGTTAACATTCCATTGGCTAAAATAAGTAACTTGGTTGACCCTATAGATGAAGATTTATATATCTCCTCACCCACAGTGAGGGCGCATTTGGTATGTTACATGCAAATGGTGTATATTCTGGAATACCTGGATCAATAACTCAACATCCTTCATTCATCAACTATTTCCTCAGGGTTCATATAGTGGAATTCAGGACTCTTAATATATTTCACTTTTGTTCAATTTCTGTTTCTCCACACATTGCAAGAGAGTTCATGTTTTTATAGTTTTCTCTGATTAGCTTGATTTTCTCTTCTTCTATCATCTTCAATCATTAAATTTACAATGTTGGTCCTTTCTGAAAGGTCCAGAATGAGAAGCCAGAGATTAGAGTATCCTTAAAGATGATATGCTTTTCTACACCTACCATCTCCAATCAATCTTTTCTTAAAGAGTTTTATTATAATACAAATATTGGAAATTCCTGGCATATCTCTAGAAAACTAGTTGATTTAAGAACAAAAAAGAACTGATATGAGGATAGGTGTCTGAGATTCATTGTAGGAGTTGTGGACTAGACACTGAAACTTTGTGGCCAGTATTTAAATTCTGTACAGGTTTGTCACCTACAGTTTTACTTTCCCTTGATAGTATGTAAAGAGTTTTCTCTTTGTATTAATGGCCTATTTTGTTGGGTCAATCTGGAAAATAGAAAGAGTTTAAAAATGAAACAAACAAACAAGTTATAATAGGACTCAGTCCATGCTATGCATGCAAAACTGATCAAAAGTACAGATTCTACCTTAAAGGCATTTGTTTAATCAGAAGAAAATTCAAGTTTACCATATTCCTAGGAATGAAGCTCAATTCATACCAAAGCCTGTCTCTCTCATAGATCTCTGTCAACAGTCACAATCTCCCAATTCCAGAGTTCTTGCTTTTTTACCATGGGATATGGTCCCAGAGCTTTAAGGCTCCTGTTGCACGTTTTGATGGATGTATGAACTCATCCAAATGACAGTGCGTTGTAAAGATGAACATGTGTATGCTGGCAACTATGACTACTTGTTAGTTGTATTCAATTTTTTCTGTCCATCACAGATGTATACAGGACCTAGGACGAGTGAAGTATTGCCAAATTTATAAGTTATGAAGAGCTTCTAATTGAAATCCACCCTTTCTAACATATCAGAGTGAGCTGGACTCAGAAATGCTGAAGCGCCCTTGGCTAGAGATGTCTGCTGGCTATTTTCCTTGATGGCCCTTCGAGAGCTAGAGTTTCTTCCTGTTCTCCCAAACAATAGGTGAACAAAGTGCAAAAGTAAATATTTGGGTGAAATTCATGCAACCCAGTCGTCCACAGCTCTCTTTTCGTTCATGTAACTAAAGCAAGTAAGAGTGACCTGTACCAGTTATCTATAGCTGCGTAACAACCCACCCAAAACTTGGTGGCATAAAGCAAAACCAGGCATGTGTTTCCATAATCTTGCATGCTCCTGCAGGCTGCCTGGGCTCTGGGAGCTGGTTCTCACTTATGGTTTCCCATGCAGCTGTAACTAGTAAGTGGCTGGGCTGGAGTCACCTTGCAGTCCTCACTGGCTGTCAGCTGGCACCCAGCTGCAGATGCTGCCTGGAGCACCTCCGTGGCCTCACCTTGTGGTCTGGCCTTCCTCGCACCATGATCCCTGGGTTCTAACAGCAAGTGTCCCGAGAGAGTGCAGAAGCTACATGGCCTTTCCTCACCTGGCTCTGGACATCACACAGAGGCACTTCTATTATATTTCATTCTTCAGGGCAGTTAGAAAGCCCTCCCAGGTTCAAAGACAAGGCACGTAGACACCACCTGATGATGGGAGAAATGCCAAAGAATGCGCATATGTGATTAAAACCAACACGTGACTATTTACCGTACTTAAATGTGGAGTGGGATTGGAGCACATTGGGATAAAAGAGAATTGATTCAGTTCTCTTGTGTAGCCCAAGGCATACATAATTTTCTCTTAAGGTTTTCTGACATTGATTTCAGCATTTGTTCCCTGATGGGATGCTAAAGTGGAATGATCCCTCTGCCAGTTTTTATGCTGCTTTTATTCTCACTGCCTCACCTTCCAATAAATGCCCTAGGTAATTAACAGTGCCTACTTCTTGAGAATAATTGGCTGAGTAGTAAGGGATGTGAGGCCAACGTGCAATAAATGTTTTCTGAGTTCCATATTAAACACAGCATTAGTAATCCTCATGTTATCACTTGATTGCCCCTGTGGTGAAATTATTAGGCAGTTATTTCCCTAAAACAGCATTTTAATGATAAAGATGAAAATTATACAGTTTGCTTTAGTCATTATTTTTTCCTCAAGGTTAATGCATTTGTCACATCATATTAAACACTCATATTAACCATTAGAACACTTCACAGTGTACACATAGATGTCTCTGTGCGACTAATAAAAAGGACAAATTAGAACGATTGTCACCATTATTCTCACGTTTGTGAATAATAATAATAGGATGTGATAGATTTTTTTTAATTTGTAGGACAAATGAAACGATTTCTGTGATTCTGTGTGCTTCGTCTTTTAGGCATTTAATAGAGTCTGTGAGTGAATGGTTATAGCAATGTCAGTAATGCTAGAATCAAACACTGGATTTCATGTTGTAGCATTTAAACCAAAAGATGTTTCCAGTTAAGGGTAATTGTTTTCTAGGAGAAAATAGCAATTCATTTTCAAATAGTTTTTTTCATTCCTGTAGTTAGACACTAAATATTGTTTGACAGGAGTTTGGTTCAGTATAACATGACCTACCTGAGCCTTCCCCTCAATATTTGAGCTAAAAGACTCTTTCAGTTGGCCCTAATCTACTAGTTCTATATTCCCTATGGTTTGAACTGCAGGGCTGAAGCATGCTTTGGAAAATCTCTTGGGTCCTTGCTTAAAGGGAAAAATGATCCAGAATGTCTAAGTCCACTAGGACAGGTCCTAATTCTCTACGACTGATAATCTAGGGGGATATCTTAGGTGGAGGCTGATCAAAAAGAATTTATGTGGGCAGCCAGATACCCTATGTTTACTACCCTGCTTACCATAAACAGAAAGAAAGATTTAAATTGGTATGAGGATTCCTAGAAGGATATGTGTTGTGAAATATAGAAGCACAAAAACGAAAAATCACCAAAACAGAAAACCTATCCTGTCCAATAAGGAGACCACCCCAATTTTATCAGTTTGCTAAAGTGAGGTTTCAGGTGAGGTTGGCAAATCTATGTCACATATTTTAAAGGCATATCTGCTAGAGTTTAAAGCTATATATGTGAACTCATTTCCTAGTAAACTGACTCACAGCGTTGTAATAGAGAATAGCTCAAGATAACAGACAAAATCGTAGACCTCAGGCTGATCCAGCCCGACCTGCGCATCCAGCATGCCTCCTCTTCCTGCTGGATCAGAGGCCTGCCACTAAATCTAAGTATTTGACGTTTTGGAAGCGAAAACCTGTATATCACACCCAGTCCACGCTTACCCCCGATTCACCCCACTGCTCCCACATGCTGAACCCGCAGCTACTTGCTCCACAGAGGACTTACAGACACAGACCATAATTTCATCTCCGAGCCCTGCTGGATTTTTGGTTTCTCTCTGGGTGAGGACCCTGCAAAGCCTTCATTGGTCTGGTAGCGATGACCCTTTAATTCTGGAGATCAAGCCCAGTCGTGTAAGACCCACAAAGGCTCCTACAAAACCACCTGAAATCACACCTAACTGCGCTATAGATGTGCCTCCCCGTGGGGCCGGAGGATGAAGGTAACACACCCTGAAGAGCTGTGGGGCTTAATGCCCCTTGGATGGAATTTTGACTTATATGGAAAACCAAAGAATCAGGCAGGAAAATTCCTCTACCTGTCTTCTCCAGATGGATGCTTATGACGAACCATGTTTGCATGCTTTTAAAGGAGACATCCCGTAATATGATTACCAGCTTTATTCCTCTGCTGACTTTTATCCCAAACTCTCACTTCCTGGGAATCCCCCCAAATGCATTAGCTTGTGTAACGTCCCCACAGCTTTATGTTCTAGTGATCCTAACCTAAATTAACCTTCTACACCAAAAGAATATCAAAATCTTACGTTTTATTTATATTTACCATCTATGGTACAGCCATAGAATTTTTCATCGAGATACCTCAAATCTATCTGGTCAGATGCCCTCGGAGGCTCTCACAACTGAGGACCTGCTGCATCCGTATCCAGGCGCCTGGGTCTGGTCTCCCTTCACTTCTGGACACAGGCCTCCTCCTGCAGAGGCTCTGCTGTGTCCAAGTAGAGGGTGGACTTCACTTGTGTGGGTCTCGAAGTTTTCACTTTCTGCCTACTTTTTTTTAGGTGCAACAATTGGACTATTTGTGTTGTGATCAGAAAGCTGTTTTTGCCATAAAAACTGAAGTAGATAACAGGGGAAATGTTAATGATAAAGAATAAATAGGGAAAAACTCAAGGGCACTTCCTGAATGAAGTCCAAAATTAATCATAACACATTGTGACATCATCCTATTCTAATGACAGATTCTTGGCTTCTTTTTGTTTCATTAGAAGCATTAACATTTGCTTATGGAATCATGATGAGTGTTTGAAAGATGATTAGTCAGTTGATGGAAACTAACTGATAACTAAAAGTTTATATATTACCAAGTTTTGTTACTGTTTGGTTTATTTTTTATAAAGCATAGGAAATTAAATGTAACAGTTTACAAACACTTCAGCACTATACATACTGATTTTGTTTTGGTAAGTGGGATAGTTAAACAAAGGTCAGAGAGAATGATTCAGATTCAACTAGTTGACAATATATGACACACTATGCTGAGAATTTCCCCATTTTCATTCTAATTTAATACTAAACACATCCCTTGTCATAGGTTTGAGGACAGTGATTTATGAAGAGGTCAGATAACTTAATCAGGGCCACCCAGCCATTGAGTCGTGGTGGAGAGGATAAGGTCTCTGTCCTTGTGTCGCTCTCAGAGTCTCAGTCATGTTCCACTGTATTAATTTGTGGTTTATGTGTTTGTTTTTTTTCAGAAGTGAAAATGATTGCTTTAAGAAAGTAAATGGAAAATACTATATAGACAGTAAACATTCTTTCTACAGGGGAGATCTTGTAGCCTGTTTCCCAGTACGAGGTTCTCTTCTATTCCAGGGGTAATGGGAAGATTGCACTTCCCAAGTTAGTTGTTTTAGCCAATGAAATGCAAGCAGAAGCAACAGTTTTCATTTCCCTGCAGAAGCACTAAATTGGTAGCGCTCAGCTCTCAAACAACTCTTCCCTCGTTGGGCTGTTCTGAAAAGCACACGTTGATGCAGAGTTATCTGTCATATGACTGAAGTGGTCAGGAATACTGTAGCGAGCCAATATATAGTGGGGAGTTACCCTGAAGAGCTGCCTGGACTCATGGAAAGTATTGTGTGAGTGAAAAGCACATTTTTATTGGCTTATTCCACTATGATCTGGGCTGTTACAGCAATTTAACCTATGCTATACTTTCCAAGTTAGGCATCATAAATTACTTATGTTTGTTGTGCTAATCTCATTAGTACTTTCACTTCTTTATTAACAAACATTGATATTTAAACTGACAACCTTTGAAAGCTACTAAAAATGTTTAGTGAGTGATGAAGCACAATTAGTTTCTATCTCAGCAATTATTTAATTGATGCAGTTAGACATTTTAAAGCATTTTTGCTGCTTTTATTTTGTTCGTATATAAACAAATGGCCCCACCAATTTTTCCGAAAGGAACTGTTGGAAAAAGATACTCCCTTAAAATGGTAGAAAAGAGAGAAGGGGAGACTATGCTTATATCAGACAAAATAGACATTAAGCCAGAAACTGTCAGAAGGACAAAGAAGGACACTCTATAATGATAAACGGGTCAACGGGTCAGTACGTTATGGGTATATGTATGTGCCCAAAATAATTAAAGATGTGCGGTTTTTCTATATCAGTTCACCTTAATAAAGCTATTTTAAAAGAATACTATTGTGAATGACATTGTGTTATTTTAATTTTGTTTTCAGATTGTTCATTTTAGGATATAGGAATACAGTTGGCTTTTGTATACTAATCTATCCTCAGCCTTGCTAAACTCATTCAAGAGATCTTGTGTGTTATTTTCTAGATTCTGCATGATTTTCTATTTATAGAATATGTCATTTGTGAGATAAAAGGAGTTTAATTCCCTCTTTATAGTAGCTGTGCTTTAATGTCTTTTTCAGCCCTAATTTTACTGGCGAGAACTCCCATTCCAGAGTTAAATAGAGTGACATCTTTGCTTGGTGTTCAACCCTAGTGCAAAAGCATTCTGTCTGTCAATGTTAAGTACGAATTTTCTTCTAGCAGCAGGTAGGCCCTTGATTGTTAATGTCTAACTGCAAAGCAAGCACAGCACTTGGCCTCCGCACTCTGTTCTTCTGTTCTGGTGGGGCCTTGCCTCCACACAGACCACGCTGAGTGAAAGAAGGCCAGTTATGCCTTCATGAAGAACTGGGCAGGCACTGGGACGTGCCCCTGCTTATTTCTTTCTTCATCACATTTAAATCCCTATTGATCGATGATTAAGTAAATCGGATCAACTTAAACAACTTCCAAAATTATGTGTTTTTTCTAACCACCTGCATCAGACTCCACATTCTAGCCCAGTTCCCATGTCCTGCCAAAACGCAATCCTATAATCAGAACAGAAGAATAAAAACACTCCAAAATTTCCTTCATTAAACAAATATCAACCGTTAATCAAATGTCAAAGCACTGAGGATGTGTGTGGTTATATTGCCTTTCAAATCTGCGATAATAAATTGATCTAACATATTTTGAGTAGGGCATAGGTAGATAATATTTTTAAAGTACTTCCTAATACAGAATACTTGTTTTAATTCTCTATTCCAAGATAAAAAGAATGCCTCCACTTTCTGGTAGGACTCTATCAGAGCCCCCATCAGGACACACAGGCTGTGCCGTGCTGGCTTCGTTGCCGCCTGTGGACCTGACCCTACAGTCTTCAGAATATGTTTGAGGGCACGCCCTGTAGTTAGCACAGTAGAAACAGAGTGTTGCAGATGGCTGCTTTGTTCTGTGGGTCTAAGACCATCCCCATTGGCTCCAACTTCATTTTCCTGGCTTTCTGCCCTATTCTCTCTCTCTTTTCCCCAGTTTTATTAAGATATAATTGACATATAACATTGTATACGTTTAGATATACAGCATAATGATTTGATACATCAAACTAAAAAGCTTTTTAACAGCAAAAGAAACCATTAACAAAATGAAAACAACATACAGAATGGCAGAACATGTTTGCAAGCCACACATGTGGTAAGGGGTTATATTAAAAATATATGAGGAACTCAAGAAACACAATAGAAAAAGACATAAGTAATCCAATTAGATATGGGCAAAGGACCTAAATAGACATTTTTTCCAAAGA
Source organism: Delphinapterus leucas (assembly GCF_059928025.1). Lineage (NCBI taxonomy): Eukaryota > Metazoa > Chordata > Mammalia > Artiodactyla > Monodontidae > Delphinapterus > Delphinapterus leucas. The sequence continues at coordinate 10,005,153 of NC_143149.1, forward strand.
AGATATCCAAATGGCCAACAGGTATACAAAAAGATGCTCAACATCACTAACCATCAGGGAAAAGCAAACCAAAGCTACCACACCTGTTAGAATGGCTGTTGTCAAAATGACAAAAAAATAACAAGTGTTGGTGAGGGTGTGGAGAAAAGGGAACCCTTGTGCACTGTTGGTGGGACTATAAATTGGTGCAAGCACTGCGGAAAACACTAGGGAGTGTCCTCAAAAACTTAAAAATGGAACTATCATATGATCCAAAAGTTCCACTTTGGGGTATTTATCTGAATGAAACAAAATCACAGTCCTGAAGAGATAGTTGCAACCCCATGTTCATTGCAGCATTACTCACGGTAGCCATGACATGCAAACAACCTAAGTGTCCATTGACAGATGAGTGGATAAATTCTGCCTTATTCTCAGTAATTCCCGTCGATCATCTGAATCCCCTCCTCCTGGCGTTACCCATAGCTCTGTGCTCTACTGCCAAGACCAAGATACGCTGCCTAAAATCTTTGTTCCTTTCCTTCACTAATTTTGTGAGCCATTTAAGCGTGATTCTTTCTCTGTACCTATATTATTTATAACGAATGTGCCTGCTCTTAAAGCTAAGGTATATTAAAATTTTGAATATATTTTCAATGCCTAGTAAATTTACATGCATATTGAATGAAGTCTTACACTTATATGAAGATTAGAATTATATATGGACCCATCACCTTTTCATTGTAATGATCTAAGAAAATACTCCAAAATAGTAAATTGGCAGTAAGAAAAAATTTCAATATCATATCCATCACTTTGGCATAGTTCTGAAAAATGAATGTTCACTCTCGAGGTGTGAAAGGAATATGGAGATGAGGTGAGAAAAAGGAAACAAGTGTGTCACATGTTGTCTGAATTTGGAAGGCATTTTGATTAATGCAACACAGTTTGAAGAAGTAAAAGCCATTCAGCAAATACAGAGTAACCAACAAGAAACACTTCCATTTTCATGTGCTGCATTGGAGATAGACTTATTCATGTGGAAACCCAAGTGAGATAAAACATGCTTTTTCTCCAGAGGGATAAGCAGAAAGGGCTGCTTTGTAAATTCTCAGAGAGGAATTATTCTTTATGACCAGACCTCAGTGTGTTGCCTTGAATAAATTCTGGTGCTGAGTAAAATGTTTCTTTTGTTGTTGTTGTAGATAAATAAAGTAAAGGTGAAACCATTATTTTTTTTCTCATTGTGAGGATATTCAGCGTCTTGTGCAGTCTCAGGATATTCAGTATTTCCAACATGTTCTTGTACTGAATCCCAGTAACTAAGGCAGGTCAGAAACAATAAAATTCTCCCTTGCAGATGCTCTAAGAGAAGGAAAACTCATTCACTTACTGAAGAGGATACACAGCTTCCTCTCTGTGACATTCTTGAGATATGTTCTGCATCATTAACGGTATACCCTGAAGTGTTCTGAGCCATAGAAGAAATAGGGCAGAAATAGGGCAAAGAAGAAGAGATAATGTAGAGGAGATAGCCACTGAACTTGTTTGCAACCTTTTCACGCGCACTCTGAAATATACTGCTTCTTGCATTTGCCCTGAGTAGCCTCCCGAATCAATCAAGGACAGGAGCTCATCTCTCGCGCGGGGATTCCTGGGGTAGTCCTGGGAGTGGAGGTTCCTGACATAGCCCTACAGACCGGAGCCAAGCCAGGTGAGAAGCTGAAATAGAACTCAGGCAGGAAGCCCAGACCAACAAAAACCTGTAACATCCACTGAGAGGGTGAACAAGAGCAGCAGAAGTGGGTACAACACAGTAGGATGTAAAACTGGGGCCGTTTCTTTACACTTTGTTCATGGGATTTCCTCACCGTTCTGCCAGCTTCTGTCTCCATCTATTGTTTTCTCCCAGCTGTCTTAAAGCAAACACCCTAAATATCAAAGAAACATCTGTAGGAAGTAAAATCCCCAGGAAGTTTACTCAAATTTGGCTTGCTAAAACTAGTCCACCCTGACAAGTTAGGAAAATCTGTGGAAATATCGCAAATTCCTCATGGGGGGAATCGTTGTATAGTGGAGGTGGGTGTGCTGTGGAACCACAGAGACCAAGGCTTCGTGGGAAGCATGGCCCTTAACAGCTGTGTGGAATGTCGCCTCAGTTCATTGAATCTGCTTATTCATCTTTACAGAGCTTAACACCGCACCCCCAGCAGGTTAGTTACAGGGATTAATGCACGTAAAGCATACGTGTGCAGGGGGTGCTCACATGATAGTAGTTCTCACACACACACCCACTCCCTGGCTTTTTCCTGTTAGTTTGGAGAGTACAACATCAGAAATGCATGAGAACGGGCATTTCAGGAATGGCCTTAGATAGGTTTGTCCAGTTTTGGGAAGTACATCAGATCCAATGATTGGCATTTTTCAGTGAGTAAGTGCTTGGATAAGTATGAGGGGATATACTTATCATGAGTAGAGATCTTCAAGCATCCTGTGAAGTGGAAGCTGGGAAAATTACTGGGAAAATTTCAACAGAGATCAAGTGTATAGTTGGGGGTATGACTTTGGATATATTGAACCAGATAATCTCAAAATTCCACTTCACTGTTCATCCTATTGTCTCTTTGTTTCTTTAACACAGTGAAATACATTAATATAAACATGTGTAAGTGTATGTATATGTATGTCTTTGAATATGTATGTGTATAGCTGCAGGTAAAATTATAGGCATAGGTCTACATAAGTGTGTAAAAGTGTACACACGTGTATGTGTGTATACATATGTGTGTGAGCCTTAGTATGTGAAAAGAGCCAGAATATGGAAGTAGCCCTGCCTAAATGTAACTCTGCTCATGATTTACCTTGAATAAATCATTTAACATCATCTGGTTCTTCTGGCAAGTGGGGAAAATAACATCTGTCCTACTATTATCACAAAGAAGACAGCAATGTATAAGTAAGAACACTTCCACAGCCATCACCTCTTTTAATCATAGCAGCTGTGACAATCCGGATATGATAAATGTAAAAAATATTTTTAAACTTTAATGCAATATAAAAATATTATTATATCTAGAAAAAAGCATTTGGTTTTAATGTTTGAACTATGACCAGTATGCTTATTATTTTCCCAAAATAAGAATGGCAGGTGAAAACAGAAAATTATGATGTCTAGTAACCAGTGAAGATTTTCTACCTACCGCTAAATACGTTAATTAACCATGTGCCAACTGTTATCAGCTGTAGAATTACCAAGTAAAAATCTGAGGACCTGACAAGGAATGTGTGCGTGCATGCATGCGTGTGTGTGTGTGTGTGTATGTACATCCCTGTGTGTTTAATTTACTCACATTGGCTTTCATACTCTTTTAACCCACACAAAATAATCTATTGTTATTCAGAACAAACCTGCCTTCTTGTTTGGCAAGATTGCTTCTCTAAATGTCAAACATTAATTTTATATTACATTTTCTGTTCTAGTAATGGGACATTTTGTCCCTATGAATTAACATTCTTTTCACTCTTTTCATGAGAGACAAGTTTTTCTCCTTCAAATATGGATACAGCATAACTCTTGTTACTGAAATTTCTTTCCTGAGAAAACCATATTATGATACTTTAAGCTCCATATAAACTACAAATTTGGTCTGCCTTCACTTTAGTATATGTTTTGTAATTATTCAGGTTCTTTAATCTTATCAAATATTTCTAAAATACTGATATTAAAGCACTTCAATTCTAGAGAAGAGGTTCCTGATTCTGTCTGAGTATCAGAATTATCTGGGAACCTTTAAAAAAATTTTGCAATCTGCGTTCCACCATAGACAAAAGAAGTCAGAATCTCTGAAATGTGGGATGTGGGAACCTGTTATCAATATTCTATTAAGATCCATGAGTGAATTCACATATGCAGCAAAGACTGAAAACAGCTATTCCAGAGTGATATTAATGTAGCAGATTTATCCTCACCTGAGCCAGACTCAGTGAGCACTGATGGTAAAGATGGATGAATGGGTCACAGGCTGTGCCATTGTCTGGACCCCATCCTTAAGCACTATTGCCTCTTGTGTCTTGTACCCCTCAGGCTGCATGCTTCATCAGCACCAAGACTGCTCACTTTATTACAGACAGTTCATGACTAAATATTCTCTACAGTTCTTATCTTCTGACTGTAGCAAGGCTTTCCCAGTACTGTCAACTAGACTCCATGACATACGTGGACAAATTCCAAAACAACTCTTGGGTGGGCTGGTGGGTGGTGTTAGGAGATGAGGACTCTGGGATCCATGGTGACGCCGCCCATCACGGTTACACAGAACCACACTGTGGGCTCTCCTCGTGAGCGTGCTGATGAAGTTTGAGGACTCTTTCTCTCTGCTTATCATAGCTTCCTTTTTAAATCTTCTTATCAGCGCAGATGTTTTTTTTTTTAATTTTGGGACTAAGTGCCTTTGTTTCACCCCTTTAATCCATTTGTTTCTCCTTTTGTGAGAAACATTCAACTTCCTAAGTCTGTTGGTCTTAACCAGCAAGCATGTTAGAGTCACCTCAGAACTGATTCAAATGAAAATACCAGATTCTGTTTCTGGGGATTCTGATTTAAAACTCTGTGGGTGGAGCACAGATATAGATTAATACTTTTAAAAGATACCTTGGTAGGCCAGTTTTGCATTCCTATATAATATATATATATATATATATTTTTTTGCCACAAATGTACTTCCGGAGTAAAGACCCAAAGCATGCATCTTTCAAGAGTAAAGCCAGAAAATCCATTTTCATATGCATCACACTGGTGTATAAGACACATCCCAATTTTATTAAAACAACATATTGGACATAAGCCTAATTTTTTTAAAAAGAGAATTAGGTATTTTTTATACCTGTGGATATGTGGTTTACTACATATTGGGATAAAATAAGCAATTATGACTTCTGGGTGAAATAATTTTCCAAAAAGTCTAAATGAAAACCAAGCTCACTTAGCTGAAAAAATGTGTGTGTGTGAATATATATACAAAAATATATAACTACTTTATTATGTATTATATACATTTTATATTTTAATGGTAAATCAGTGACTTAAAGCAAATGTACTCATAAAGTTCAAAATGACACTCAGTTGGAGCAAATACTGGTACTTTATTTCAGAATTTATTGGTAATAAAAATTAACTCTCCAAGTCAATCAAGTCCAGGAAGTACAGAGAGTCCCATACAGGATAAATCCAAGGAGAAACATGCCAAGACACATATTAATCAAACTATCAAAAATTAAATATAAAGAAAAAATATTAAAAGCAGCAAGGGAAAAGCAACAAATAACATACAAGGAATCCCCATAAGGTTAACAACTGATTTCTCAGCAGAAACTCTGCAAGCCAGAAGGGTGTGGCAGGACATATTGAAAGTGATGAAACGGAAAAACCTACAACCAAGATTACTCTACCCAGCAAGGATCTCATTCAGATTCGAGGGAGAAATTAAAACCTTTACAAACAAGCAAAAGCTAAGAGACTTCAGCACCCCCTACTAGCTCTACAACAAATGCTAAAGGAACTTCTCTAGGCAGGAAACACAAGAGAAGGAAAAGACCTACAATAACAAACCCAAAACAATTAAGAAAAGGCTAATAGGAACATACATATTGATAACTACCTTAAATGTAAATGGATTAAATACTCCAACCAAAAGACACAGACCGGCTGAATGGATACAAAAACAAGACCCATATATATGCTGTCTACAAGCATATACAAGCAATATCTATTGCCACTCAATATCAAAAAAACAAACAACCCAATTCAAAAATGGTCAGAAGACCTAAATCGACATTTCTCCAAAGAAGATATACAGATTGCCAACAAACAGATGAAAGGATGCTCAACATCACTAATCATTAGAGAAATGCAAATCAAAACTGCAATGAGGTATCACCTCACACCAGTCAGAATGGCCATCATCAAAAAATCTACAAACAATAAATGCTAGAGAGGGTGTGGAGTAAAGGGAACCCTCTTGCACTGTTGGTGGGAATGTTAATTGATAGAGACACTATGGAGAACAGTATGGAGGGTCCTTAAAAAACTAAAAATAGAACTACCATACAACCCAGCAATCCCACTACTGGGCATATACCCTGAGAAAACCATCATTCAAAAAGAGTCATGTACCACAGTGTTCATTGCAGCTCTATTTACAATAGCCAGGACATGGAAGCAACCTAAGTGTCCATCGACAGATGAATGGATAAAGAAGACGTGGCAGGTATATACAATGGAATATTACTCAGCCATAAAAAGAAAGGAAATTGAGTTATTTGTAGTGAGGTGGATGGACCTAGAGACTGTCATACAAAGTGAAGTAAGTCAGAAAGAGAAAAATACCATATGCTAACACATATGTGTGGAATCTAAAAATAAAAATAATGGTTCTGAAGAACCTAGGGGCAGGACAGGAATAAAAACGCAGATGTACGGAACGGACTTAAGGACACAGGGAGGGGGAAGGGTAAGCTGGCACAAAGTGAGAGAGTGGCATGGACATATATACACTACCAAATGTAAAATAGATGGCTAGTGGGAAGCAGCCGCATAGCACAGGGAGCTCAGCTCCGTGCTTTGTGACCACCTAGAGGGGTGGGATAGGGAGGGTGGGAGGGAGGGAGGGAGACGCAAGAGGGAAGAGATATGGGGATGTGTGTATATGTATAGCTGATTCACTTTGTTGTACAGCTGAAACTAACACACCATTATAAAGCAATTATACTCCAATAAAGATGTTGAAATAAATTAAATTAAATATGGATCAAAAAATACTTACAGGTTTGGGACTTTGAAATGGTAAATATTTGTGATGTGTGAAAAAACATGATACATAGCTGTATGATCTTAATTACATAAAAATGGATGCTTAATTGTGTAAATACACAAATGAGACCTAGAAGGACAAGTCAAACATAAACTGCTTGCGATTATGGACAACTTTGCTTTTTGCTTCTTGTGTTTTTTGGTCTCCTACCATGCAAATGTTAACTTTTAAGAAATGTTATTTTTAAAACCTTAAAAATTCAGTGTTTGCATATTTGATATATAAATAGCAATAAAAACGGGGAAAACAAATGGATTCCAAAGAATTTGGTATTTTAATAAATATTATAGTTAATATGAAACAAAACCACAAAGTTTTATAAATGTCTTAAAGAAATGGCAGTGTATTCTTCATTTTCACAGCCTGGGTTTCAAAGTCAATCATCACCCATCCCCAGATCCTGAGATCTTAAAATCCGTGGTAGGACAGAGCTAGTACTTTCCATCACAGTGTTTCAATGAATGATGAGTCGCCATTCACGAAACGTTCATCTCCTGCAAATAATAAACAGTCCTGTCACAGTTTAGCGTCCCAGAGGCAGATTCTGAGGCAGAGGTTAGCAAGCTGGCCTCGATAATCCTGTAGGTAGACGATTGGCAAAGTCATCCAGCAAGGAGGCAGGTTAGCCTTCTGGAATCACATACCAGGTTGTATTCAGTTGTCCAGGCCCTTCCTAACAAACTCGGTCCCATCATGCGTTTACCTGGGGTTTCAAACTAATATATTTAATAGCACAAAGGTTTAGCCGGCAAAGAGTTTATGAATTTACAAATTCCTTCCTCCCTCATTCAACCAGTAACTTAGATGGTACAAGCATAATCTTTCTTTGGCAATTCTTTCTTTCAGTATACCTTTATTTTAAAAGTTTAAAAAATATGACAGTCTTTTGCATTAAGATAACTCTATGGTGTTTTCTCTTGTCCATTTCTTTCACCTTTGGAATCTGCCATTATTTTGGTGGGACATTTAATGCTGTCATGGTTCATCCAAATTGTTATTAGTAACATTTGAAAATCAGTTTGTTTCCTGGAGTAAAGTGTGCACCTGTGAACTTTGTTAAGCAAATCAAAGCAGGTTGAACTGGCATAGTTTGTGCTATTCTTACTCGTATATATGCTATCATATTTACCATCCTAAGTCTCTAGACCATTGGTTGATACTGTTCCTCTAATACTATGAGTATCTTGCTTCCTTTATCAGGCTGATTGTAGATCCTGAATATCCTACCTGTATTTTCACAATAAAGATCATCATAGTGATAGTTTTGTCACATCAAATAACTTTCTTTTTTATTGAGGTGTAATTAATTTATAATGTGGTAGTTTCTAGTGTATAGCAAAGGGTTTCAGTTATACATATATATATATTCTTTTTCAGATTATTTTTCATTATAGGTTATTATAAGATACTGAGTATAGAAAGAGAAAAACAAATACCATATGCTAACACATATATATGGAAGCTAAAAAAAAAAGTGGTTCTGAAGAACCTAGGGGCAGGACAGGAATAAAGACGCAGATGTAGAGAATGGACTTGAGGACACAGGAAAGGGGAAGGGTAAGCTGGGATGAAATGAGAGAGTAGTATGGACATATGTACACTACCAAATGTAAAATAGATAGCTAGTGGGAAGCAGCTGCATAGCACAGGGAGATCAGCTCGTGCTTTTCGACCACCTAGAGGGGTGGACTAGGGAGGGTGGGAGGGAGACGCAAGAGGGAGGGGATATGGGGATATATGTATATGTATAGCTGATTCACTTTGTTATAAAGCAGAAACTAACACACCATTGTAAAGCAATTATACTCCAATAAAGATGTAAAAAAAAAAAAAAAGATACTGAGTATAGTTCCCTGTGCTATACAGTGGGGCCTGGTTGTTTACCTATTTTATATATAATGGTGTATATCTGTTAATCCCAAACTCCTGATTTATCCCTCGCCCCCATCCCCTTTGGTAACCGTAAGTTTGTTTTCTGTGTTTGTGAATCTATTTCTATGTTGTAAATAAGTTCATTTATATCATTTTTTTAGATTCCACAAATAAGTGATATCACGTGATATTTGTCTTTCTCTGTCTGACTTCACTTAATATGATAATTTCTAGGTCTATCCATGTTGCTGCAAATGGCATTATTTCATTCTTTTTATGGCTGGGTAATATTCCATTGTATATATGTACCACAGCTTCCAACCACTTAGGTTGCTTCCATGTCCTGGCTGTTGTAAATAGTGCTGCAGTGAACGTTGGAGTGCATGTGTCTTTTCAGATTAGAGTTTTGGCTGGATATGTGTCCAGGAGTGGGATTGCTGGATCATAAGGTAGCTCTATTCAGTTGCTCATCTTGTACTTGGCTGGGTTTTGTTTGTTTGGAAGGAGGCAAAATACTGCTCTATCGCCTGATTTCTAGCTTCTTTCCTGAAATCTATCATATTAAACTTGAATCTAACATTATGTAAATGACTCCCTTGCCATGGGTTATGGGTTAGACCAGTGATACATTTAAGTTTAAAACGCAAATGAAGTAATATACGCTCCATTTCAAATCAGTTGTGTGGCTTGTTCATTCGAATCTTGTTAAAAATAAAGCAGTGTTTGAAATGCAACTTTTCCATGGTGTTTGGTGATCAGATGTCCAGGTGGCCCATCAGGTCAAGGCAATCCGAAGGTCACAAGGAAGCGTCGTTCAGTTACTGTGACAGCACAGGGAAGCGGTGGAGAAAAGCAGCGTGCCAACTGCCCATTTTACCCACAGGATGAAACCAGGCGAGGGGCAGGTGAATCAGGTCAGACCGGGGTCATGTCCCTGCCCAGGGGCCCTGAACAAAGGAGTTGTGCCTTGTTATGGCCCCAGGACCCTGAGGGAGTGGAGAAGGGGGAGTGCTAGGGCTGGAAAGCAGTCAGATCAGAGCCCAGTGCCTTGGTCAAGGCCACTGGAGACCTGGGCCCAGACAGGTTGGGAAGGCAGAGGTGCTGTGAGCGTGGTCCCCCAAGGGCCCAGAGTCCTTGGCTTGTAGCCCCCCAGAGCCGGAAAGACCCTCTGCACCAAGTCTGGAGGGGCCGTGCCGCTTCCACCACGCAGCCCTCCAGGCAGAGCCGTGCAGATGCCTGTGCTCGGCCTGAGGGATCGTACCTGGGATTTTGACCTGTAGCCGTGTCCTCGGGTGTGGTCACAGGGCTCCACTCCTGAAGGATGTCACCAGGAACTCACACATCTGTCACCGTCAGCACTTGGACTCTTACCACTACCATGGGCGTTTTGAATTCAGCATCATTTGTGTGATCATTTTAATTTGAAAAAAGAAATGTTGGTTGTGCTGGTAACCATTACTTCAGTTCTAATTGTGCTGCAATAAAATGCGCCCCAGAAAGCATGGAAGTAAACCTATCGCCTGACACAGGCTCAGATTTATATAAATGGTGCACGAGAATCGGACTCTCACAGGGATTATGTCCCCTTTGGGTGAAATCCTCTCTTTTCGCTTTGCCGTCATATCCAATTCCCTGCTGCCTTCATACATCCTTTTCTGTTTCCAGTCAGGAGCTTCTGCTAAATGTTCAAAGAATTTTAGGGAAACCACTCTTATCAAACTTTTACTTGCAAAGTTGGAATATTCAATTTGATAAACATCGTTTGGGTATCCCCTGGGTGACAGGCATTGCCTGGTACAAAGCACACCTTGGTGGCCCAGAGCCTTGCTTCCTGGGGGGCCCTGACAGAGACTGAATGGCTCAAGGCGGGGTCCCAGGTGACTCAGCAAACTGAGCTGCCTGCTGTGACCCGGGGCCCCCCTCCGTCATGCCATCTACACCACTTCTCCAGACGTGTGTCCTAACGTTCTCTGCAGTGGCTCCACTGCTTAGCCTGCTGCAGTGACCACAGAGGTGTACATACAATATGATACTGGGCCGCAGAGCATCTTAGAAGGACAAGCAAGTTGCAAGGACAAGAGGCTTGTACTACATGTTCCTTTTTCCTGCAGATAACATCTGTGGCATGAATAAAGTGACTTGGGACTTGGCCTTCCATTTTGGGAAGATGGTGAGCATGACTTTGCTGATGTCCAGGAGTGTTGCCCTAGGTTGGGTTGAAGGCTTTAGGGTTACCTACAGAAATACAGCAATGGGCAGAAGTGTTTGCAGGGAGACTGAGTTGACTGGTGCCCAGGGGAGGTGGGTTTCCACTGTAACCAAACACCACCCCCGACCCCTTCCACCTGCCTCTCTGCATTTGGTGGAAAAGCCTATTAGGAGGTGAATATTGTTGTTTCTGCACAGTTAGAGCTTTCTGGGAGCATAACACTATGACAGTTTCACCTTTTCCAGACCAGGTCCAGGATTCAGAATTTCTAGTCCCTCCTACACCCCCCTCACCTCCTCCCAAATATTTGCACACAGTCCCACTTCGCCACTTCTGATCCCATTAGTAGGCTGGATCTGGAACTAGGCAGAGTGTGCTGGAAATCCAGGTTCCAAGATTTGAACATAACACAAAGAAAGCACTTGGTAACTTTAGATTATTTTAGACTGAAAGTGACACATAAGAAATGCAGATAAAACACAAGTCCAGGCTGAAGGAAAGGAAAGGAGATCTCTGTTGGGGGAGGGCAGACTGAGCCTGAGATTCCAGAGGCAACTGGAGGAAATGGGCGGACGTGGACGCCCTCCTGTACTGACTCAGCTTCTGAGGCGCTTCTTCAGGGAGAACCGAGGCCAAGGTCTTCCAAAGTGAGTCGCCCAAGGCTCGTGTCAAAAGCACAAACCCAGAGGCTCCTGCAGAGAGCGACCTGCAGGCCCCAGATGTGCTGGTTTCAGCAGGCAGAGCAGCCAAGCCCCTGGGGGCTGCAGCGGGGCATCCCTCCATTCTAGCCACTAGGTCAGGCGAGGCCACACTGGATTCCCAGCCACTGGCTGGATGTGAGCTCAGAACTGGGATCTCCCTATTCACCAGTTAGATCCCAGTTCTACCTATTTCCACATCTGCCTTTTAAGTAAATCTAAAAGAGCTGTACAGTATTTGACCACAATGAACGGATGTGACCCCCAAGCATGGCAGAAGGTGTGTGGTTTAGTAGACTCTGGAGCCCCACAGACCTCAATTGGAATCGTCGTTCTGTGGCACCATATTCTCTCCAAGCCTCGGGTTCTTCCTATTTAAAAAGTGGAGCATTGACACTCCACTTTTATTCAGGTTTGTGGCAGGAATTTATTGTTTATACCAGACACATGCAGATGTGCAACTGTATCTAAACACATACAAAGACATCTAATGCAGCTACTTTTTAATTAAATAAATGCAAAATATTAAAACAAATAATCACTAACCTAATTTAATACTTCTATTTTGGGCACCTTGTAAATAATATATATGGATAAAATGGACAGAATGCTAATCTGTATAGTGTCAAATAACTATTCCATGTCATCCTCCTTTAAGGATTGTTCCATATCTTTTTAAAGCTCCCTTCCTATGTAATAATGTACATTTTCAAACTTGTCTTTACATTAGAAAATTACTTAGGGTGTTGGTAACACAAATCAAATGCAAAGTACTTTCAGATAAAAATATTTGAAGTCAAATATTGTTTTGATTTTCTGCTTTCTCCTGGAAACAATACATTTTGTTGCCAAATGTTTTTCCTAATCAATTCTTGTTCTTAATGTATGTTTTCTAACAGCATAAGTTATGATGTATCTACAGTTGATAGTTTAAAATGTTTTCCTATCTTCTTTACCTTGAATGTTTTTGGTTTTGTTTTTGTTTTTTTGCGGTACGTGGGCCTCTCCCATTGCGGAGCACAGGCTCCGGACGCGCAGGCTCAGCGGCCATGGCTCACGGGCCAGCCGCTCCGCGGCATGTGGGATCTTCCCGGACCGGGGCACGAACCCGTGCCCCCTGCATCGGCAGGCGGACTCTCAACCACTGCGCCACCAGGGAAGCCCCAAGAGTATAGTTTTAAGAGTGTGTGACACGATGAAAGGACCAGAAGAGAAAATCCCCTGTTCTGAGGAAAAAGGAGCATCTGGGAAGGTGGAAGAAGCCCGGAGTGCTGGACATCGTGGCGCCCTGGAGCGCCCCCTCTCAGAAGAGCAGAGGAATGGTCAGCCTCGGTGCAGTCGGGACTTCCGTTAATTGGGACAATCACTAAGATAACGACTGAGAAACGCTTACTAGATCTATAAATGAGGAAGTCATTTGTGACCTTGTTGAGAAAGAGAACTGGACTGTTGGGGTAGAAACTAAAGACATGGACGGGCGATGGCGGCAGGTGCTCAGACCTCTGCTTGCAGCAGCTCACCTGTGAAGAGGAGGAAAGAGAAGCATTGAGGAGAGACCAGCTTGGTCCATGCAGGCTGCGATAACTAATTACTGCAGATCTAGCAGCTTACAACCACAGAAGTGTATTCCTCACAGTTCTGGATGCTGGAAAGTCCCAGATCGGGTCCTCAGCCTGGCACTGCTCTGGCGAGGTCCCTCTCCCTGTGCGAAGTGAGGTTGAAGACAAGGAATATTTTTGTGGCTCCCACACAGAAAGGTTGGCTAAGAAGGCCTAAATGACCAGGTGCAGGCTAAGAAAGTAGCATCTTCATTGATTCCTTGAGAGTTAAAATTTGTCGGGGAAGGAACATGGTAAGTGGCTAGGCGTACTAGTAAGGGAGTGGCCAATGTGATGAATAATGGAATATATGCTAGACAGAGAAATCAGGAAAGTAAGCAAGCAAATCCACTGTAGATTCCCTAGGGAAGAACTGTGAAAGTCTTAGAATTAGAGAAAATTTTGGTAGAATTTGAGGATGATTTTTCGTGTTTTTTTTTTTCCAAAAGGGGAACAATTACAGAGCTTATAAAATGGAGATTGTTTCTATTTGGAAATACTCTTAATCCCAGGCAAAAAGAACCACTGCCTTGGACCTCGGGTTGTACAGGCCACCATGTATAAGAACTCCAGCACTTACCCCAACACACAAGTGCTTTACAGAACCCGTGGACCTTCTGTCATTTAGAGTCTGTTTCTTGGTTCTATCCCACTGCCTCCAGGAATCATGGAACTAGGAAACAGCCAGTCTCATGGCCAGCACTCTTCAGGCCCCAAAGAAATGCTTCTCCCATCATTTTCCCTGTGTCTTTGAAACAAAAGATTATATTGTCCAAGTGCTGTGCAGGTGTGTGGATTCTCCTGGAACATTGTCTGAGGTGGACGTTGGGTGTGGGAGTGACGTGAGCAGCAGGAACGTTCAAGTGAAAGAAAGGCAATTTAATTAAGGCAGATTGTTCCTTTGAGAGAGCGCGAATGCAACATATAATCACGTAACAAGCGCCATTCCCTGATCATCTTGCTGAGCGCTTGTTATCTCTGCATTTTTTATTCCAGTGTGTGCTCACAGACGTAATCATGAATTAGTGTGTATTCTCATTTACTTGCACATAGAGGATGCATAGTGTTTTGCAGTACTAAATATCTCATGTTATTCTTAACTTTGTATGAATAAAGGTCCAGAAAGAATGGAAATGAAGCATGATACCACTTCTTTATGTTGGCAACTAGATGAACATTGAATGATAGAATTAAGAATACTTTTTAAGGGAATTTCCTGGTGGTCCAGTGGTTAGGACTCAACACTTTCACTGCCATGGACCTGGGTTCGATCCCTGGTGAAGGAACTAAGACCCTACAAGCGGCGTGGCACAGCCAAAAAAAAAAAACTTTTAAAAAATATTAATGAAACATTATTACATATATTACATGTATATGTAACATTTTATTACATCTTCTGATAGTGAGATGTAATAAAGTCATCTTTTGTCTTGGCAAACTCACTATTTTGAATGGCTGGACGGTCTAGTGTTAAGAAGATCTTACCTACATGTGAGGTCAAAATATCTTTCTCGTGGCCTATTCACTCCTTCAGGGACTGGTGCAGCCTTCCTTTCCAGCACAATCTCCTATTATTACTCTCCATATACTCTCTAGTTTCACCATGTACCTTGCATTCTCTTTACGATAGATAGGTGATAGATACAGAGATATACACTGTTTTATGCTCCATGCCTTTGCTCCTTACTTTCTCTGCTCCCCATCTTCTGTATCTAGAAACTGCCTGTCCTTCAAGTCCAAAGGTCCTCTATTCTCTGTTGCTGTCACAGCCTGACATTCATCCCACCCTGATCCTACTAATCAATCCTCCCTCTTTGTGGCAACCGTATTCGTTTACATGTAACCTCATAAATCCTTATCACACTGCCTGTTTTGGACTGAAACTTTGTTTCCCTCAAAATTCATATGTTGAAATTCTAAACCCTAAGCTGTTGGTGTCAGAAGGTGGGCCCTTTGGGAGTTGATTGGGTCACAAGCGTGGAGGCCCCATGAATAGATTAGTGTCCTCATGGAAGAGACCTCAGAGAGCTAGCTCGCTTGCCATTCCTGCCATGTGAGGGCACAGAAGGCAGAGGGCCTGGCTGTCTGTGAACCGGGAACTGGGCCCTCACCAGAACATGACCAGGATGGTGCCTTCGTCTTGGACTTCCAGCCTGTAGCACTGTGAGAAATAAATATTTGTTTATAAGCCCCCCAGTCTATGGCATCCTGTTAGAGCACCCGCAACAGACTAACTCACTGCCTTCTCTTTTCTTTTTTTTTTTAACAAGATAGATTTCCATTCAATAATAGAAAGCATTTTCTAAAAACTAGGGCTGACTGACAAGTGAGCAGTCTGTTTAAGCATTGAAACAAATCTTAAGTAGTCAACAAAGACTCAGAAGATTCAACAGATATTTGTCAGATATCTAAGTATACAGTAAGAAAGAGAGGTGAAAACCCCTACTCTCATGGAGCTTATATTCTAGTAGTAAAATTTTAAAGTAATAAAAAGATTTTTAAAAGTGAGATGGAGAAAAATCAAAGCAGAAAGAAGGCTGCTGAGGTATGTCTATTCTATTTTAAATAGACTTTGTCCACATTTATTCACTGTCTAGCATGGTGGGCAGTCTCTGAGATGGTCCCCAAAGATCCCTGTGTCCTTGTAATCATATCCTCATATAATCCCCTCCATCTCTCTCTAGACTGGATTTTGACTCACTTGTAGCAAATAGAATATGACAGTGATGGGGTGTCACTTGAGACTAACTTGTAGAAAGTGACGCCTTCCATTTTGGGCCTTCTCTTGCTTCCTCTCTGGGGAAGGTGGCCTTGTTCAGAGGCACAAACGAATAAGTTAGCAGCTCTCGCAAGGTGGTTCTTCGGAGACCAGCCAGCAACCACATGAGTGAACTTGCAAGCCGATCCTCCCCTAGTTGAGTCTTCAGATGAGACTGAAACCCCAGCCAATAATGTAGCTGAAACTCTATGAAAAAAATGAGCTGGAAGCCCCCAGTTAAGACGTGCTTGGATTCCTGTCCCACAGAATCTGTGAAGTAAGATTTTTTTGTCTGTTTTAAGTCATTCAAGTTTTGGATAATGTGTTATACAACAAAGACAACGAATACAATTAGTAACCTCAAGTCTGTAACAACTAAGTCACGTGGATACCTAGGGGAAGCAGTGATTGCCAGAGGCTGTGGCAGGTGGACGGGCTCATTGGGCTCCTCTGGAGCTGGGGAAAGAGAGCGGGAAGGGGTGAGAGTGGAAGAGTTCGGAAAGGCAATGGCAGGGAGGCAGATCAGGCATGGTTTGTTGGCCACTGTAGAAGATTGGAAAGAGAATCGAAACTGACAATATGTGAAGTAAGCTTCAACATGGCCCCTTGTTAAGTTTCAACAGGGTGACTTCCTGACCTATGGGAAGTTTAGAGTTGAGATTTACTGACTTGAGAAAGTCTGAGGAAGAGATGTGGGTGAAAATGAGAGACGTAAGTGGGAAGTTGGGAGAAGAGCTGCAGGTCATGAGATGGCTGTTAGACATCCAGTGGAGCTGCCTCATAGGCAGCTGGACTTACGAGCTGGAATTGCAGGGAACAGTTGGGTTACAATTATAATCCTGTATTTCCTCAGCACATCAGTGGCATTCAAAACCACAAGAGTAGTTGAGACCATCTACAGAATGAGGAGGAACACATAAAAGTAGAGATTCAAACAGTGAGCCCTAAGGATAGGAGCATAAGGAAAAGTCTGCAAAGGAGACCTGCATGGGGCAACTAAATAAGGTAGAGAGGACACTAGATACTGTGCGGATCTGGGATGCAAGTGAAGCAGTGTTCAGTGTGAGAGCAGGACTCACCAGGAGAAATACTGCTGAGTTGTCTATTAGGGTGAGGCTTGAGGATTGCTTATTGGATTTACCAGCTGGTCGTTGATAACCTTGCCAAGGACAGTGGTGGGGAAATATTAAGAGCAACTAAATTCTGGTTACAAAAGTCACACTTATTTCCCCAATAAATAGAATTTATTTCACAATTATTTCCTCCTGGTCTTCTACAAACTGACCCCAGGTATATTTGGAAGTCTCCAAAAGGTACACACTGTCATCGTTTCCTCGGAACTTCAGCAATTTGACCTCGTTTACATCCTTCTTTGTGTGCTGTCCTTTCCAGTCATGAGATCACCAACATCCTTATTCCTGATGGGTCCTCCATGTGCAGCCATGGCTCATTCTGAGTTCTTCTTCACGACTTTGCAAAGCACTTTGAGGATTCCACTACAAAGTAGCTGATTTGGGGTCCAGAGTCTTACAATGATTCTCTCTAGTAGTATAGTAGTATTTTTGGTTAATCTCTTCACTCCTCCATTTTTAAGACTTCAAACTCATCACTAGGAAATAGACTGAATTCTGGCAATGACCGACCTCTTTGCTGTCATTCCTTACTTTCCCAGCCAAACAAAAGCAAACAAATGAAACAACTGCTTTCGTCTCTTGTTATAAAATAACAAACTTCACGCATATGTCTACATAAAGTGATGGAAAATGACTGCATGGTACTTGAAGGGAAACTTGAGGTTTTAGCCACAGGATAAAGCTGCTGCTACTCCCCAGGGCTGGGGAGAATACCTTGTTGAATAATTATGTACTTGGCAATTTATGTTTTACTTCATTTTATAACTGCACCTATGGAAACCCCCCCACACAAAATTCAGGAAAAAAATGTGACCCAAGGGTGTTACCAGTCATTTCTCTGCTCTCCTAAGGAGGAAAAAATAGAGTAGAGAGTTGAATTCCGAATTTTAGCAAAATCCAAAATCCACTAGGGGAGAAATGTTGCCTTGCAAGCATTTGATAAAAGAAAGTAATTATGGTAAATAACTTGATAGATTCAGTAAAATGTCTGCCGTTATTAAACCTACTTTGTTTCAGGATTACCAATCTAATGTAACCTTATTTTATCTAGAATTTACCAGGGAATTTGGAGAAGGAAAATAAAGAGTTTAATGTTTCCAAAAATAGATTAAGTCTTTGCTGAACAACCTTTTTCATGCAAAGTTGTGCCTGACTTTTAATTAATAAACTGATTTCAGTCTAGTTGACGGTGTGTAAAGACTGCTGCACACACCCTGCTTAGCAAGACCTACTAGTCAGTATCCGTTAGGGACACCACTGAAGCATCATGCTTGGCAGATTTCTTTGATGATAGAAGCTTTTTCTCCCTGCACTTTCTTGCTGGGCTCAAGTCTCAATAACTTAGATTAAAATAAAGTTTCTAGTATAACCTTATTTTTTATTTTAGTTATTTTTCATGTGTTTCATTATTATGTACATATGTTTTAACATAAGAGGAGGCATTATGTAAAACTCTTCTGGTGACTTGCTTTTTTCATGAAACAACCTATCTTGGATCCTTGCATATAATCATAAAGAGATATCCCTTTTTTAAACATTTCTATTCAGCATGTGAAAGTACCATAATTTAGTTGATCATTCTTCTGCTAGCTGATTTTTTTTAACCTTTTGCTCTTCAAAAACTACAATAAACTTTCTCTATCTCTTAAAATATATTTGCTTATACTCTACATTCCATATATATATATATATATACATATATATATAAACACACAAGTATATCAGTTATTTAAATTTTTCCTTCATATAGAGCATAGAAGTGGTTTCTGTTATATTTTGTTTTAGTTAACTCTAAGCTAGGTCACTTAACTTCATTCATAAGCATTTCTATAGCAGATAAGATTGTTCTGTGTTCTGCCATCCTATAAGTTAAACTTTATGTTGCTATTTCATTGAAGCATAATTTACAAACAATAAAGTGATATGAAGTATTGAGTTACATTTTGTTGACAGTTTTGTCAACATGAGATTTCCACCTAAATCAAGACAAAATATTTTCAAGACCCCAGACAGTTTCCTCGTGCTGCTGCCAGTCAGTCCTCAATATACACAGGCAGCCACTTTCAGATTTTCTCCTGGGAGGTTACTTCTGCCTGTTGCAGACTTCCTATACAGTGTATATCTTGTTGTGCCTGGATTCTTTTTCTTAACATGATGTTTGTGAGAACTATCCACGTCGTTGTCCGTATTCACAGGTTCTTCCTTTTTAAATTGCTGAATAGCAATCCACTGCATAAATACAGCGTATTTGTTTAGCCTTTCTCCAATTAATAGACACTTAAGTTGTTCCCAGTTTTTGAATATTTTAAATAATGTCACTGTGAAAATTCTTGTAAATGTCATTTTTTGTAGATACATCTTTATTTCTCTTGGGTAAATATGTAGGAGTGGAATTTAATTGTGTTTTCCCCCCACATACTTGGTGATATAGTTTCTGTTTCCTTAGTTTGCATGTATGTTTGAAGATATGTATTTCTTCAAGTGACTTACAAGTTTTATGATCTGTGTTTTGTATTTTCATTCTTATATTTAGAACTCCCAGTAATATACTGAAGCTACTCTTGTGGTTGATAGATTTTGAAAAAGTTTGCACAGCTCCTAAGTGTTAGAGCCATACTTCAACCCACCATGTTCCTGAACAAGAGAACTCATGACTTTGGTACTTGCTGGGTTCTAGCAGGCCACACAGCTTGCCTGCTGCCAATCAGGTATATGAAGGGTCATCTCTGCCTTGTGGGGAACAAGCCAGGAGCTCCAGTTCCAGGTCCCTTTCGTCTCTGTGGTTTTGGGTTAGTCTGCAGGAAGCACTTGTGTGCATTTAGAATGCAGATGGGAAGGGAGGTTATTACCCTCCCTGGGGGATTGCAGCTGGATGCATTTGCAGACGGGAGATTCACTCCCGGTAAAATTATTGACGTTGAGGTGGTTGTTGGAGCTTCACTGAGATTCTTGTACTTTATAGTGGCTCCCCACAAGCTCTTGGGAGCCACTGCTTCAGCCTCAGCCAGACATCAATAAAGATAGATTCTTTGGCCTTCGTGTTCCCAGCTCCTCTGAGAGTTGCAAATCCCTCCCCTGATTCCCTCAAATAACACTCATAGGTTTACTTCTATGATTCTCACTGGGTATTGACTGATACTGTTTGTGGTACAGTAAGTGATTTGTAGGGAAACCCCAGACATGGTGTATTCACCTATTGCTGCCGTAACAAGTCCTCACAACGTGGAGGCTTAAAGAACACACATTTATCGCCTTCTAGCTCTGAAAGTCAAAAGCGCGGCACGGTCTCACCAGGCTAAAATGAAGGCTGTGTTCCTTATTTGAGGTTCTTCAGGAGGATCACGTCCTTACTCAAGGAGTTGTCGGCAGATTTCAGTTCATTGCAGTTGTGGGACTGAGATGCTCCTTTCCTTGTTGGCTATCAGCTGCGGGTCCTTTCAGGTTCTAGAGGCCAATTCTTGACTCATGACCCCTTCTTCCATCTTCAAAGTGGCAGCATGGTCTCAAGTCCTCACCCACAACCACTGCCCTCCTTTCTTCCATCTCATTGCTCTGACCCACTCTTTTGCCTTCTCTTCCACTTTTAAGAATTCCTGTGAAAATATTGGACCATCTAGATAATCTAAGATAGTCTCCCCAACTCAAGGGCCTTAGTCTTAACCACGTTGGCAAAGTTCCGCTGCCCGGGAATTAGGGTGTGGGAATCTTTGGGGGACATTGATTCTTCCTAGCATAGATGGAAATTTGGAATTGGATTTCTCATCTGATTCTCTTTGATGGGAATAGTGACCTCATTGTCAGTGGGAAATGAAATGGGACATGGTGATATATGGCATGCACTCTGATGTCAGATTGTTAAATTGTTACTTGGTTTCATGTGTTCAAAGAATTGCCTTTGAGAGACTAAGTGGCTATTGTAATGGTTGTTTTTATTGCTAATATTGGCAATAATACAAAAATTAATGGATAAGCACTGTGGAGTCTACTGAATACTTCTTGTTCCAGGGAAAATTGCAAAAAGAGAATAAAAAGAGCTTTTTATTCAACTCTAGCCATGGATAAAGAACCAGACACTTCTATGTTAAATTACTATTTATCTTTTATAGCTATGTAACAAAGATTTCTGAATAAAATTCTGAACCAGACCCCACAGGTAAATTGCAAGGCAGGGTAGATTTATAACTTTGCCTCGTCTCTTAAGCTACTGTGTGACACTATTTGTTAAAAAATGGGATCCTAGAAATTGGAACGGTAAGATCTGTGCAAATTCCATTTTATACACTGAGTACTGTTCAATACCTGGAGTACTGTGGAACCTCTCTTCACATCGTGAGACTGTCAGCCTTTTCCTGACCCAGCAGCCCTGTAACAGTCTCAGCTGGAGCACTAGCCTGGAAAGGGATGACTGTTCTCCCAGGACCAATCTGCGCCATCTCTGAGGTCTCTGTTTCGAGACTCACAGCTAGAGTTCTTTACTAGAAAAGGTACCCGACATCTAAAACGAACTTTGCAATTAGCATTAATAAAAACAGAGGAAATCTGTGTCACATGATGAATTAAGATGAATAGAGGAGGAAAACCAGTGATCTTAGATTAAAGTAAATATATTTGCACTCACACACTGCCAAGAGATTCTAAATTTGAGGTGGTTGCTTGAACAGCTTGTAGTGGCTCTAAAATTTACCTGGTGAGTGATTGAAAATTGTGCTCAGTGTGACCTACATTAAATCAAATTAAGTCGAATTAAGATCTCCCGTGATATACTGTAGAAAAAGGAATTGAAAGACTTGAGAAGGGAATGATAGGGTAGATTTGCTGTGATACCTGCCCCCTCCCCATAATCACGTCCCCTGGGTTGTCTGGAGGCTACAGAGGCACTGAGGGAAGTGTCAGCACGCCCTAAGGTTGCTGTGCCTGTTCCCTGCAAGCCGGTGGACACATTAGGAATTCTGGTATTGAAATGAATTTCTCAGTCGAATGGGAATGATGGGATCACCCAGCAATAGCCTCTGCTGAGCTGCAAAAACGAAATTCCAGCGACAAAGTGAGCACAGTCCCCACTAGATGGCAGAGTCAGAGCAATTAAAAGAACAGTCTGACGCAGACGCGTTTTGTCAGCCACTAATTGATGATGGTACCCTTAGAAACTATAGAACAGGCCAGTACGCTAGTGTCTTTCCTAATCTGTGTAATTAATGCCTCTAATCACCAAGTAGAAGTGTCACAGCTGAGTGCCCAGCCTGTCACAATGGAGGCCAACATTGGACCCGATATACGGCCTCTTTTACTTCAGTTGTGTTTCCTTATTTCTGGTCATAAACTATGTTTGGGTTTCCTTTAGCAAGTTCCATCTTACAGCTCTCCAGTTATTCCTATAGTGGGGTCCCTTCATGTATCTTTCTTATTTATTGTTCTCTTTCAATCACTTTCCCCCTCTTTCTTCCTTTACATTCCTTCCCCTTCACGTTCCCTACATATGTCCTCTGGCTCCACGTCATGGTTTTCTAAGCGAGGTGTCCTTAGGCACCAGAAGGCCGCACCACCTCTTCTGGGAAACTCTGCTTTCTGAGTTGTATTTTCTTCTTTACCCGGAGCTCTGCTCCTTATGGTCTGTGGCTTTGGGTTCTCTCTTTTCTAGGTATTTTAAAGAGGCAGTTTTAGTGTCTATCTCTATTTTCATGGTTTTAAATTCCTCTTTAGGAAGGAAAATGCAGTAGAAATTACCTTAACATTTTTAATTTAAAGCCTTTTCAGATGTTTCCATTTAGTAGATAAAATATTTTCACCGTATGGGAAGATATCTCAGGCTCAGCCAGGTGAAAATTATCAAGGGTAACTGTGGTATCTGCATAACTAAGTTTAAATTTTTCAAGATAGAAAAAAATGTGTGAATTGCATCTTGTAGCTTATATGATAAAAGACTTAAGGTTTTAGTTAAGTGTTGTCTTGCTTCCAAAAGACCTAAGGTGACCTTAGGGTACAGAGAGTGAGCTATAGTAGCCTAAAAGAGAGAAAAAGGTGAGTATTACCCTGAGACTTAGATGAATCATATATAGATTATTAGGTTTATTTCTAAAGTCCTCATCAGAGTAGAAAATACATAAAGAAGAAAGAAATGACGAAGCAGCAGTGTTTAGCTTGGAAATAGAACATTATGTTGTGGCCATGATTTTCATCTTTACGTATTTGTATAAAAGAAAAATAGAATGATATTCCCGGGTTTATTTCTAAATGAATAAACAGCCTAATAAGCAAAATATTGAAAGTTACTGAAAGGCAAATTTTATTTTAGCATAAGCAAACATTTCTTAAACATTTTAACTCTTGAGAAAAGAAATTGTGGAGTTTTGGGATAGACTTATATTCTGTTACTGGAAGATAAACATGGATGATCTGTTTTCATAAGTGTAAAAGGAGGAAACTGGAATGTAAGACATTCACATGGAAATCTAAGTTTTCTAAGCAACCTCTACTTCCTCCTCGACCTTTGACTTGCGTAAATTTTAAGGTATATAAACAAAAATACCCAAAAACAAGGAAATGCAAGGTATTTTATTCACTCATCTTAACTAGACTGTTATTTGCAGTTAGAATGGATGCTATTTACTATATTCTCTAAGTGAAGCATTCTGCTGGAAACTCTACATTTACACTACCTCTAATTCTAGTAACCATCCCAAAAGTTAAGCATTATAACTTTCATTTAACAAATGAGAACATCAAAACATTAGAAAGCATAACTAACTCACCCAAGGTAGAACACCCGCTAGATGGCGGCAGTAAGTTTTGACCCAGGGCTTCTGGACCCCAAACCACGCTGTCTTCACTACTGCCTATGAAATAATATCAGGAGGGCTGACACCACTTCATCAGCCACAACTCGTAACAAAACGTGTTGACAATATAATAATTCATTCAGTGTTTTGTATGAACGACTAATTGAATAGAAGAGGATCAGGATGAAATACAAGGTTAATAGACTTTCCAAACGGCTGCTATCTAGAAATATTCAGACTCATGACTACGGACAACCAAAAGTCACATCCTATTACAGAGATACTTATTCCTGATTCGTATATTAGAGGAATTATTTAGTGAGCAGTAGCAGAAGAGATACGCACATATGCTGTCTGTTGATTTGTGACATTATGTTGAAATTACGTGTGTAAATCTATCTCCTCTGTTGAAATGTAAGCTCCACCAAGCCAGGAACCATGTCTGTGTGTCTTGGTTGTTTTTGTATCTGGATATAAACACAGTGATAAGTACGTAGTAGGTGTTCAGAAGTGGTCATCAGATAAAGTCAGTGTCACAGAAGAGCATTCAGCTGTCCTGGAAGGACCAAATCCCAGCATCTAACATTTGACTCATTGATGAAATACAGCTATATTGAGGCAGATGGGATCTTAGTTGTGGTTACAGGGCTTAGGATGGAGAATATTAACCACAGAGCCCAGACCTTTGAGGATTTCACAGTTTAGCCAGTGATGTAGACACAGTCACTAATAAAAAATGAAGGTCCAGATTAATACTATGAAAAGTATTGTGATAAACATGCATATAATTTACTGGCTGGTCAGATATGAGGCACTCTATATATAAACCTCATTTAATCCTCATAATTATTCTGTGATGTGAGGAATATTATTTAAATTTTACAGATACATTTATCTGTCCATCCATCTGTCCTTTCATCTGTCCTTCCTTCCTCCATCAACCATCCGACCATCTATCCATCTATTCATCCTTCCATCCATCCATTCAGTCCATCCATCTGTTCATCTGTTTATTCAGCGAATAATTATGAATTGCTAAACTTTGTGATAAATGCTGTGCTATGCTTTGAGATCTTAGTAGTGAAAAATAAATACAAGTTCTCTTACACATTACGGTGTGGCAAGAAAGAATGATTTTAATAAGAAACATTACTAAAGAGAACTGTAGTAGTTTTATTGGAAGCCACCATATAACAGATAGTGCTCTGAGGTAGGTGACATTGCTGTCCCCATTTACAAATTATGGAACCAAGGGACAGAATGTTTGCGTCCTTCACCCACAGTCACCAAGCTAGTGAGCAGCAGAGTCAAGCACCATTCCAGTCCATGCAGCTTGTCTCCTAAACCGCACTTCCTAGAAACCGTTCACCTGGGGAATATTTTACTGTAATTTCCTAGGTGAATGTAGAAAAAGAAGCACATCTCTCTTGAATAAGAAAAAGATGGGTGAGAATCAACAGTAGCTTAGAGAATCTACATTGTACATTACACAACTAGTTAGGAACACAGTATCAACCAGAACCAGCCCTCCTGATTTATTGCCTGTCCACATGAGGGTTCTGATCTAGCCTCTCATTAAGTTGCTTCCTGAGAGGTGGCACAGGTCCCCATATTGAGTGTGTGTGAATACTCTGATTACAGCACAGTACCTGGCGCATGGTAAATAAA
The DNA here is from genome assembly GCF_059928025.1 of Delphinapterus leucas. Lineage (NCBI taxonomy): Eukaryota > Metazoa > Chordata > Mammalia > Artiodactyla > Monodontidae > Delphinapterus > Delphinapterus leucas. The sequence goes on from NC_143149.1 coordinate 10,030,713, forward strand.
GAGTAAATCCCAGATTTATGTGCAGCCCGACTGTAACCTTTCTGAGGTCGTCAAAGAGGGATATTTTGTCTGGAGCTTCTTCTTATTTTATATACAAATATAAAATAAAAAATAAAATTAAAAATTGGCAAATTTGAAAAGCAACAACAGTAAGTTCAAAATAGCAACATTCAATCCATGTTAGGCTATGAGACACATCAAGAATTTTCATACCTACGATTTTCACACCAAGTTCTGCAAAACCTCTAGTTGCCCAAGAAACTCCTCAGAGTCCTCAGAAGGCGTGGGGACGGGAAAGGGGGGAGCTTCAAGCTGGGTGCACATTTGAGAGGGGTTGGGAGAAACAGTGGGCCCTTCAACCAAAGCAGCTCTGATACAGCTAACATTTTACCTATTTGCGGAGTATGTAAAATGTAGTTAGAAAAAAGATGCTACTGAAAGTGTTCAAAACTAGTCAGCAAGTTACCTAACTCGGTTTTCTGGGGTCTGTTAGTTGAATAATGTTAGATGCTTCCCCGTGACAGGACAACCTGCTGCAGGCTCTTTCCTGCCTACTGAGTTTTGATTCTTCAAGGACACGTATGTACACATACGTACATACAAAACACAGATGTAGCTAACCGCTGAATGAGAATATGCCTAGTTCTAAATTTATAAAAGCTATGAAAGACCAATTCTGTACTATAAGCCAAAGAACGGAATTATTGCTGTCTTTTTCTTTCATTTTCCCATCCGTCAATACTTAAAAATTGAATAAAAATTCAATCACCTAATTAGAAAGTTTTTAATGAATTACCCAAATCCACACCCACTCTGGGATATCTTTAACCTTTCTGTTAACTTCGTGATAAATGGTATAGGACTGGGTTTTATTAGGGAAAGTATAGTCATTATTCCCTTTAAGTTAATTGCTCAGAAATAAGTGACCTACCAGGTAGTTAGAGGAAAGAAGAAATACTGCATTAAGTTGTGTGTACAATTTATGAAAAAAGAGGAAGTGTCACTCATGAATTAATTTTACTTCTAAGTAATAAATACAATTTTTAAATATTAGAAGTAAAACAGCTCACATATTAAATTTGCAAATGATGATGCCAGGAAGGAATGGCTTCATTAATTATAACACACATTTTATCTTCTTCCTTTTTTTCCTTTTGATTGCGGGTGGGAAGTATATTGAAAGGAAAAAAGCAGCTAGAATTGTAAAGTCAGAAACATTAAGATAAAAGAAGGTCATTTTTAAAAGAGTAACGTATATAAATTACTAATGTCATATTCTAATTTTCACATCACAATCTCATGAATAATAAGCAATAGAAATGCCTTATTTAAAGAAAAGTTGGAAATTATTAATAAATTCTAAAACTGATTTTTATCGCTGAATTTTATATAAAGGAAACTGATTTTAAATTTCTCATTATCAAAAGTATGTAACATGGAACATTTTTCTAAAACCTCTATTATTCTGATCACAATATATTGAGAAAATTAATTAATTGAAGATGTGTCCTGATATATTCAACTTATACTGGAAACAATTTAAAAGATATGCTGTGTGTTTTCAAGTAAGTAATGTAAGGTCCTCCACAGGGTGACTTTCAGTCTTTATGGGTTTATGCGGTTTTCTTCATCCCTTCCAGAACAATCAATGCATTCCAGATATTTAAAGCCAGAGAATGTACCTAATGCCACTGAACTGTACACTTAAAAATGGCTAAGGTAGTAAATTTTAGGTTATGTGTATTTTACCACAATAAAAAAATGAGAAAAAAAATAAAAATTAGAAACAATGCAAATTTCAGTACAGTGAGAACAGATCGTTAAGCATGGGACCTTCCTGAGGGCTGGACCCCCTGGGTGTACAGATCTGCCTCCTGAGTGCCAGACTCTGCTAAATTCTGGAGATGGGAAAGTGAATAAGGTGCATCTCTGTCCTAAAGAAAACTAGAGTCTCCTTGTAGAATCGGATCCCGATCCAAAGGGTAGCGCTGGCGTGGGCGCTCCGGGAGCCCAGAGCAGCACCTGATCCAGCCTGTGGGAGTCCGGGGAGAGGTGTCTGAGCTGAGAGATAAGATGGAGAGGAGGTGGTAGCTGGAGAGAGGGGAGAGAGAGGGGAGAGGTATCCAGGCATGACCCTCAGAGTCACAGCAGAGAAGAGGACAGGAGGGGACCGAAACCGTCAGGGGTACGGTTCGCTGTGCAAGAGAGCCAAGGGCAGGGTGGGTGGGAGCGAGGAGGGGGGAGGCGCTGGTTAAGAAGAGCTTGACACTCTCTCTGCCAAATATTTAAACGTGAAAAGGATTTTAAGTGATATAGCCAAATATATATTTAAGTTGAATTATTTTTTTAACATCTTTATTGGAGTATAATTGCTTTACAATGGTGTGTTAGTTTCTGCTGTATAACAAAGTGAATCAGCTATACGTATACATATATCCCCATATCTCCTCTGTCTTGCGTCTCCCTCCCACCCTCTCTATCCCACCCTCCCTAGGTGGTCACAAAGCACTGAGCTGATCTCCCTGTGCTATGTGGCTGCTTCCCACTAGCTATCTGTTTTATGTTTGGTAGTGTATATAAGTCCATGCCACTCTCTCACTTCGTCGCAGCTTACCCTTCCCCCTCCCCATGTCTTCAAGTCCATTACATATAGTTTCCAGAGAAAATATATATTTATATATTTCCTGGAAAAAAATCTTGCCATTTAATAACTCAAGCAGTTGTTAGCTTGGCTGAAGGTGTATCAGGTTAAACATATCAATCTCCATAGCTTAGTCATTTTTATATCCATAATCAACACAATCTGATTAAAATAAATAACCGGATTTTATATATATATATCTTGCCAAAAGCAGAATAATATGTAATTGTAAGTAAATTTAATGGGTAGAGTCTTTTTTTCTGCTTTTGTTTGCCTGTTGTTTGTATTACTACTTTACATCCCCAGAAGTTAAAACATTCTGTATATAAAATGTGCTCACTAAATATTTGTTAAATGAACATATGAATAAATGAACACATGAAGTCAAGTATGAGATACAAAGATAAAAATCCATTTTCAAATTGATTCAATAGACAATGGAGGAAAAGGAGAAATAAGGTAGCATAAGGTAACTAAACAATTATGTCAATGACACTGGTTCCAAATACACTGATACATAAAGAACTTGTGAGACATTAATTTTATATGGTAGGTGAGCAAATCCAGACTTCTGTAAAATAATTTAAATATTTTTCCATGCAGTCATTCACCATGCATTCCTACTTACAGAATGAGTAAAATCCAGTTACTTTAAAGAAATAAACCTGGAAACTAGCATACCATTACTAGTCTGTATTTCAAAAGTATAATTAAAAATCAAAAACAGTAATGCATTTATGCATCTGTAAAGTTGAAGCCTTGCTAGAAATTCTGTTAAGATTTCTTGCTACAGAATTGAAGCTTGCTATACAACTGAGAATATAAGAATATATCTTTAAGGTATGAAATGAAAAGTTTTAAAGTTAAGCGTCATCTGTAGTTGATTTAGGATTATTTTCAGTAAAACAACATTTTTTCTCACTAAAGGTAAAGTTTACATTGCCATCTCAATAATATATAAATATCTATTTCAAAATTTTATTTATAGAAATGTATTGAATTGTTCTTCGTCAGGTTATTTATTTTTCTAATTTAGTTAAACATCTATTTCCCTATTCTGCCCCATTTTGTTTTATGGTGTATCGATTTGATCATTTGATCACCTGTAACGTTTATTTCCTTGCCTGACGTGGATCCCAGAGGCTCCCACTTTAATCAAATTATCCATGTTGTTTTCATACTTTGTTTTGCTTTTTTCTCATGTTTTTCTTTCTCCTTAGTCTGAAATTTTATTTACTACTTTACACATGAAGACCTTCTGCTTTCTAACTTTTTGCATATCCAGCATTATTTTTAGACAAATATGATTTAAAATGCAATTAAACATTCAATAGAATTGCAGGAAAATAGCACTTTTATGGCACTTTCATTTTCATTTATAGGAATGAACTGATTGTCTCTAGAGAAAACTTACCATTCCTTCAGTCATTTTAAGGAAAATACAAATAGAACAACTAATTAGTACAAATAAGGTAAAAACAAATATATCAATGTCCAGAAAACACTATCACTACCTTAGTGAGAAATATGATGAAAAGCAATTTTTGCTTTAGCAACAGTCTCAGAGAGAGTATCTACCTTAAAATGCTTGATATCTCTACTGTCGATAAAATAAACTTTTAATCGGCTTGAAATTAATATTAATTATTTATTATTTATATGTATGTATACAAAATTATTTATATGTATTTGTGTATACGTATGTATGTGTGTATATGTCCATATGTGCGTACATGCATATATGTGTGTATGTAGGTGTGTATGTGTGTATAAGTAAGTGTATGTGTTTATGTATGTGTATATATATGTGCATATTTGTGTGCATCATGTGTGTTTGTATGTATTTGTGTGTGTATATATGCATGTATATAATTTTCAAGTAAAACCAATGCAGACCTGCTATTATTATAACGGGTCATGGAAAGTTTTACTTTTTTAGCTCTTACTAAAACATAAAAATTGCTACCCTTGGGACAAATAAATAATATGGATGTTTTTGCATCATGACAAATGTATGAATAAAACTTTTATTAGTTTCTGTCAGTATACTTGTTTTTAATCTGTACCAGCAAATTGATATTTATAATAAGGAAGATGATTAAAAATTCATTGTTCGTGGAGTAAAAAACCTAAAAGTCTGAAATCATTCTGTCATTAGAAATCACCCAATGTAATTTCTCACCCAAAGAAGGCATCCCTTTGCTTTAGCCTAAGGACATAATCTATAAAAATTAACATATTCACACATGGGAATAGTTGTGGGAAGCCACAACTATTCAATTAATAGACACATTTATAAGTGACAATTTGATATGTTCCAAACTGCCCAGATAGGTAGAAGATACAGAAGTTCAAGTTTCTTAAGAAAAGTAGTAACAGATCATTTATTATTGCACTCCCCAATTTTTTTAGTACATGGAAGCAAATCAACTTCATGTATAGTAATTCAGTTCACATTAACAGCTTTGCCCTCTGGGACTTAAAAAATTCTTCTTTGGGGAACAGAATGAGTACACGTAAAATAGTAACAATTAAAATATGTAGGTTACAGGTACAGACTACTATATGTAAAATAGATAAACAACAAGGACCTACTGTATATAGCACAGGGAAGTATATTCAATATCTTATAATAACCTATAATGGAAAAGAATCTGAGAAAGAATCACTTTGCTGTATACCTGTAACATTGTAAATCAACTATACTTCAATAAAAAAAATTTTTAAATATGTAGTTTCTAGGAGTTTAGAGTAGAAATAACTCCATGAAAACCAGAATGATCATAAAAGTGTTTCTGGGAAGGATGCAACTGAATGCATCCTTCCAAAGCATACGCTTTGAGGAATGTGTAATTTCAAAAGGTCATGACATTCTACCTGAAGAAACAACATGAAAGAGAAAAGGGGGCAAGAATTAACCCTAATAAAGAGAAGGTATCTTTTGGAAAGAAATTGGATACAAAATTGTATACATAAAATGGGAGAGAATGTGGGATATCAAAAATCCCAGGAGTGGAAGGCTTACCTTCAATTGTAATTAAACAATTAGACTTAAAACACGTGTGGCAGGGTAGTGATTTAATGAAAACCGTTTAAAGAAAATGAATTTGTAGTGGTCATCAGAACTGAATAAACATGCTAGGGTTACAAGAGTGATGCAGTTACCCTCACTTTAGATGGCTAGAGTTTGGAAAGAGTTTTGAGTGTAAGAAATGAGAGGCCAACTTAATACTTAAAATTGTAAAAAAAAATCCGAGATATATGTGATTGTGTCCAGATGTGACACATGGAGTCGAAGGTGACTGAAATTTTGAGGCTGGATCAGCTGAGAGTATGGTGGCAGTATGGTCCGTGGTGGTGGCACAGACTAGGAGAACAGCTGCTTGATGCAGGCAGCACTGGAGCTGAATCAGGAGAAAGTCGGGTTCTTCCAGGAAGGGTCACATGGAGTGATGGAGAGCAGTACTGGGGAGTGTCTGTAATTAGGAAGTTGGGAGTAAAGGAGAGCCCATTCAGTGGAAGAGAAAATTTGGGAGGCAAGACAAATATTACTGCGAGCGTAGGGTCTGAGGACGTGGCCGGCAGGGACACTTCCAAGGAGGAAGCCCTGTCCATGAGGTTAACTCTTGCTAAGGACAGCTGCAGGGAGGCAGAGGCCAAACAGAGGTGGAGAAGATGACAACATAGGGGTCATTCACCACTTGCAGGAATCTAGTTTTCAGCACAGTCCTGGTAATTGAAGAGCTGGCATCATGGGAAAAGGAAAAGGAAAGAGAACCCACAAGGGCCGCTCAGTGAATGGAGTCCAGCCCCTCGACATCAGGTTACCTTCGTAGGCTGACACTGCCAAGACATGCTCGACCTCTGGGGACGAAATCTTGATTTTATGACTTATGACACTTGGGGCCACAACAAGCTAGAAAAATTGGAACTGAGATGCCAAAATAAAGCCAGGGCCTCAGAAGGACTGTACATTCTATGTGAGAACTTTCTAGAGCAATTCCATTTGCCTAAAAAATGGCAACAAGAACTCGTTCTCTCTGGACCATGCTCCAGGTCACACAAAATCATCCCTGACTACTTCATGGTCACCATCCAGTCCTCCACTACAACCGGGGTAGGCTCCACATGGTCCAGGAACCCCCTAGCAATCCTAAACTTCAGTGGGCCCAGGTTGGTTGCATCCCTGGACACCTAGCCAAGGCAAAAGCAAATTTTCTTGGAATAGATGATGTGCACAAATCAGGCCTCACGAGATTCTTACAAAGCAGTTATGAAATATATGAAGAAACAAGGCTCAGGTGTGAGAGCAAGCAGACTATCAAAAAGACCCTCAGATATTGAATATTATATAATCATTTAAAGTGTTTAAAGAAATAAGAGAGGGATGTCATAACACAAAGAAAGAAGGAACTATGATCAAAAGAGACCAAAAACATTTTACATAAATAAATATAAATTCCAGGCAACTTGTTGAAGTTAAAAATCTCAGCGGACAGGCTGCTGATACAAGTAGAGAGCATACTTTACTTCATTAATAACTTTTCAACAATAAAGGGGGAAATGGAAGGCTACATTAATGTAGGAAAGAGAAAACTGCAGAGCTAAAAATGATTAGCCTCACATTTCCTAATGACAACCACCTATTCAGAAAAATTTTAAATGAGTTAAAGACTGTTATACTATTTAAGAAAGAGAAAAATATGATTCGTAGGTGGCTTTTAATAATGATGGATGAACAGAAAAAAAGTTGTAACTTGAAGAAATCATCATCATTAATTTGACATTAATTACATCTGTTTTCTCTGATAAAGGCTGCGGACTGACTTGTTACTATTCCTAAGTTCTGTCACAATTTTTTATGCTTAAACTAAATACTTCTGTTAGAATATTGACTACTTTTCATAAAAGTAAATATTGCCCTTGCAGAATCCTGCCCAGCATGTAGCCAACTCCAAGTAGCATTGCTCATATAGTTACGAAGAAAAAGCCCTGACTAACTTCAAATTCATGATTTTTTCCAACACATTAGAGAGTTGAAGCAATCAACTGGTTCAAAATTTAGCGAGAGGCTGGGTCTGCAGGGAGAAAGGAGATTTAAAGTTGTGCCCACCTGGGACAGGATTAGCCAGACGCTAGCAAGGACAATTCAGCCGGAAGTGCTGACAGGGCACAGTGTGAAGTACCTGGACCACAGAAGTCACTGGAGTCTGTAACTCTGTTCCCGACACTTGTTAGAGACGGTAAGGAGGACCTCACTCAAGACGGGTCTTGAAGGACAGAGAGACTGGGCTCAACTCTGAACACAAGAAGGACAAGCAGGGCTACAGCCCAGGAGCAGGGCAGGTCCCAGATGGAAAATCTCTAGGAAAAACATCAGGGGTCGGGGTTCTGGCCAAACCAACCTGGTCTGAGGGGGATCTTGCTGAAGGCAGGCAAGTGATCAGATGCCAAGGATGGGGATGAGAATTTGATCAAATATTGAGAGTGGAGGATTTTTGCGAACCTGACTCAGCAGGTTTCTTGCTGAAAGTGGACCAAGTGGACCAAGGACAGGACCCAAGGTGGAGGCCCAGTCGAGAAAATGGCTCAGAAGAGCCTGACTTGGGTTCAATCAAGAGAACATCCTACTGGTTCTTCCTCCACAAAACCCAAGGTGACGACTAACAAAACAGCTGAAAGAGCCTAAGTGTTGTCCATTTTGGTGCAGACATAGGGGAGGAGCTGGTGCTGGGGAAATAAACACAAAATCTTCTTCCAACCCAGAAACCTCTCCACAAACGTATAGAAGAGAAAGAAGCAAATTCATTGTATTACTAAGTCATTAGCAAGCCAGAACGTGGTGGGCACCACAGGCAATGCACTAAGAGTCTGCAGACAGAAGGAAAGCCCACCTTTCACGTGGCCCGACAGAGCCATTACATGCCTGCTCTCAAGATGAGCAACAGCTCATCCACAAGCAAGAGGACGTGAGGATCATTTGTCACACATAGTTCATCCCCAGCACATCTGGTCATTGGGGTGACCCTCTTGTTTGCTGATCCACTTTATCCAGAGGAAAAACGAACTGTTCCCATCTTTATGACAGGAGGTAGTTCTGCAACTTGCAGCAAGCCGCCTACTCAGGTGAGGCTCCTGCCCTCGCGGAGCCTGGGAGATGGGGCTCTACCTCCCCTGATGCATACGTTTCAAAGAGCTGGCCCCCGGGTGCCTGGTAAAGGTATTCCTGGGCCACGAAGTTAAAAAAGCCCGATCTAATACTCAAGAGGATTCATGTTACACATTGAGAGATAGGTAGAAAAGTAGATAGAGGTATTATGTTAAAAAAATATGTATATATAAAAGAGAGGATAGAGTACTTACAAACACAATTACCAGTTTCTAAAATAAATGCTCTGAGAATAAAGGAGGGGATAGAAATCTCTTTCCTTATTTTCAACCTGGAGAATTAAGCCTCTTATCTCTGATGTGCCTCTGTCCTTACATAGATGTGAATAACGAGTGATAACAGTAGACCACCGTAAGTGGGACAGGAAGGAAACAAGAGCTTGCAGGGGGACCCTTTCTCAGGATAAGACAAAGTGAAGACACAAAGCTTGGAACTAAGTAGGACCTTGCTCTGGCAGCCACCCTGACCCTGGACACTCCTTATAGCAATAAGATTTTGAAAGCTGTGGGACACTGAGAGTAACCATAGCAACAACAAATCTCAAACGCACACCAAGCTAGATTAAAGCAAATCCCACACTAAAGCCCCAGCAAAGGAAAATGATGTCCATCTCCAGACATAAAGACTGTTTACCTTGGTCATTATTGTTCTACACAACATGTCTGGCTTTGAACAACAAAAAAATTGTGAGGCATATGAAAACGCTAGAAAAATCAACCCACTTCCAAGCAACAAAGAAATTATGAGGAGCAGACTCAGCTGTCACACACATTTGGAGCTATCTGACACGGAAATCTTGAAAGCCACCAGAGAAAAAGAGAAATCCTACATTTAGGAAAAAAATGGATAAGGTTTACTGAGCATTTTACATCACAAACCCTATATGCAAGGAGTTGCATATTTAACATACTGTAAGAATAAAAACTGTCAACCCCAAATTCTGCAGCCAGCAAAGGTCATTCAAAAATGATGGAGAAATAAAGGACAGAATGAATTTCCAAGAGATCTAGTTTTTAAGAAATGTAAAAGGAAGTTCTTTAGACTGAAATAATATATCATTCTGAAACTTGGATCTACACAAGGAAATGAAGAGCTTTGGAAATGGAATGAGTAAAAGTAAAATTAGATTTAGGATTTTCCATAGTTTGAAATACCCTAAAAGATAACTCACTCAAGCGAAAAATTGTAGCAATAGGTCATGTGTTTATGGCGTATGTAAAAGTAGACGGTATGAGAAAATCAAATAATGTAAGGAAGGAAATGATGTAAAGTTCTGGCAATAAAAGGTAGACTCTGATTAATTCAAGATGTATGTTGTAAACCCAAGGGGATCTAATGAAAAAAGTAAATAAATAAATAAGGGAGGTCTGTCAAGGAGATAAAATGGATTCAAAACAAATAATTATTTAAAATAAGAAGCAGGGAAGGAGAAAAAAAAGGAGAAAGAACGATATCAAACAACAAGGAAAAACAGCCTGAGAGAGGAATGTTTTTAATCCAAACACCTCAGTAATCACATTGCATGAGAATGGGATAAACATATCAATAAAATGGAGCAAGTCAGATTGGATGAAAAAAGAAAGACTTTATGCTGCTTACAAGAAGCCAACTTTAAATATAAAGAGATGGGATAAAAGTGAAAGCATGAAGCAAGATGTAACATGCACACACTAACCAAATGAAAGCTAGAATAACTATATTATTGTCAGACAAAACAGGTATCAGAGCAAGGAGCAATACTGGAAACAAAGTGGGAATTGCATAAGAAAGGAGGCAGTTCTCCATGAACACACAATGATCCTGAATTTGCATCTCCTGGCATCAGAGTTTCTAAACACCTGAGGCAGAAAGGGAAGGAACTGAAAGGAGAAATAGACAAATCTACACTTAGTGTGAGGACATCAGCATTCCTATCCATGATTGATAGACAGTGAGCTGTGAGTCAGCAAGGAGAGAGAGGACCTTAAGGATGCCATCGGCCAACTATCTTGATTGACATCTATATAACACTCAACCCAACAACAGGAATTCCTATTGTTTTCAAGTTTACATAAAATATTCAAGACTGACCATATCATGGACCATAAAACTCAACACACAAAATTTAAAAGAAAAACCCATACACAGCATGTCCTCAAACAATACTGGAATTAAACTAAAAATCAATGAGCTAAGTATCTGAACAATTCCCAGATATTTGGGAAGTAAGCACACAATTTTAAACATCTCACGGGACAAAGAGAAAAGCTCAGAAAAAATAATCTTGAACTGAATACAAGTTAAAAAAACAATATATCAAAATATGCAGGATACTGCTTAACCAGTGGCGAAATTTATAGCATTAAATGTCTTTATTAGAAGAGAACTAAATTCTCAAATCAATTATCAAGCACCCACCTAAAGAAACTAGACAAAGGAGGGCATATTAAACCCAACACAAGCAGTGGAAGGAAATAATTAAGGTTAGAGCAGAAAGCAATGACATTGGGAAAAAATGTAAACACATTGGGAAAAGATGAAAACACAGAAAAAGCAATGAAAAACCTCGTTGTTTGAAAAAAGCCATAAAATTGATAAACCTTTAGCCATATTAACAAAGACTAAAGAGAGAAAAAACAAATTACCAATATCATGACACAATAGGAATATCACTACCAATCCTGCAGACTTTAAAAGGATAGTAAAAACTATAGTAACTCTATGCCTACAAATTCCACAATTTAGATAGAATGGACCAATTCCTTGATAGACACATATAACCAAACTTCTCTCAAGAAAAGTAGATAACCTATATAGCCTTATATCTATTAAAATAATTGAATTTTCAGCAAAAAAAAAATCCATTAAAAATAAAATTCCAGGTCCAAAGATTTTATTGATGAAGTCTAAGATACCTTTAAAGAGAAAATAATGTCAAAAATATCAGTCCTTTTATGAGGCCAGCACTATCCTACCACCAAAACCAGACACAGAATTTATAGGAAGACTATAGATCAGAATTCCTTATGACCATTGACTCAAAATTCCTCAACAGAATTTAATCCAGCAATGTATAAAAAGGATAACTACATGAGATTCATAGCAGGAATGCAGCACTGCTTCAACATTTACATTTCAAACAGTGCAATTCACCATATCAACAAAGATGAAAAACCAAATGACCATTTCAATAGCTACACAAACTGTAATTGACAAGATTAAAATCCATTCATGATAATGAAAAGAAAACTCTCAGCAGGTTAAGAATAGAAGGAAACTTCCTTAATACGAATAACAGCAGCTGCAAAAAAAAAACTAGATGGGTCATAATTAATGGCATGGTAAGATATAATTAAGGATGTGTTAGGCTGAATGTTTTTAACTTAATTTTCTGCATAGAAATTTCCAGAAAGTCTACAGAAATACTCATAGCTCTATTAAATGAGTTTAGAAGGATCATAGGATCACCTCTTTGAAGGCCTCATCTCCAACTCCAACCATATTCTGACCCACGGGGGGTTAGGGCTTCGACATAGGAATTTGTGGGGCACACAGGCAGCCCATGACAGCTGCTTTGCCCAGATTTTCCCAATGATTGATAAAAGAATATTACTCTTTCTAGAAAAATGAATCTATTTTTAAAATACACTCAAATATTTCTTTTTTTGCTAATTCTTTAATCACACAAATAACAACTAAAAAATATGTTTCCTGACATTACTTAAGTAAAATATTCATATATATACATATATGTGTATATATATATTATTCAACAGTTGCTAAATTGTTCTCTGTATTCCAGAGTTTATTATTATATTCTAAATATAGTATATAAAGTGTTCTCTAGCATTACTTATATGATAATTTAATTTTTCTTCATTTATTTTCTTTATATTTAAAGAAAAAAAGTCTGTGGAATTATTATTTGACTAATGTGATGTTATGATGCACCTGTAAATCATCGACTGGTTTATAAAGGCAATAACACACTGATATAGTTTCTCTTTATGTACATGTTCAAGTAGAATCTACCTGTAGTGCAGAATATTTTATTTCACACATTTTTTCAGATGATACTACTTAACTTTTTCCATAAAATGGGGATAGAGGAAATTTGGTTCAGTAGTAAGTACTTTGACTTACGACGTAAGGGATGTGACTTTTCCTTTTGGCTCATTATGGATGAGTGTGGGTGTGTGTGGGTGTGCATGTATGTGTCTATAGATATTTGTACAAATGTACACTTATACATGCACACACGAATCAGTTTTTCATTTCATCTGTTCTCCCTTCAAATACTTCCTTATATTTTATGCTTTTTGAGTGAAGAAATGGTTCTTCTCACCATTTTTGAAATAGCAAACTGGGTCGTGTGTAATGTAGATTTAGGAAGCCTTGTGTTAATTCCTTGTGTTAATTCCAGACTCCTAAATACTTTTCTGCATTGTGTGCTAGGAAACTTCTGACAGATGGTGCTGCACATCTTCCACCTACATGAGTGCAAACATCCAGGGCACCAAACTGGTCAGATCTGAGCCCAGAGCATAGGCAGAGGAAAATAAAGGGCCTTAATGGAACCTAGTCACAAGCCATCAGTTGAAAGAGCAATAGAAAAAAAAAAAAAAGTATGACTAGAACATTCCAAAGAAAATAAAACTCATGGCAGATAACAGAGAATGTATCTTCAACAAAGAAAAGAAAACAGAGACTTAGTGACAGCACACAAAATACTTTTTATAATCGCAATCACACAGTTTCCAAACTAATTACCTTGTAGGTTGTAATTTGCAAATATTCCATAAGTTAAGAGTAGAAAACCACTATTTAGATCAGAATTAGTTGCTCAAATATAATTAATTGACCAAAATTTAGAAAAGTCTCAAAACCAAAAGCACAGAATTAAAATAAAAGGGACCCGGTATGAGGAAAATAGAATAGATATTCATGACAGATCCAACGGGGTCACTGTGAAAATAATAAAAGTTCCAAAAACATTTTTAAATGAACAATAAAAGAGAAGTCATACATATTACAACAAAAAGTTTCTGATATGAAGATGGCTTGGGCATAGCAGTTGAAAACTTTCACTGACACCCAGTTAAGAACTTGACAGAAAAGGAAGAGAGCACATACGTTTGCAAATAGAATAATCAAACATCCATCCTACGATCTGCAACACTGGAAACTAGAAAAATTGGAATAAAATCTGCAAAGTAGCAAGAGAAAATAATCGCAGTTCCTGAATTATGTTCCCAGCCAAGATATCATCGACATCATTCCTTAACACAACCCAGATGAAGAAGATACTCAAGGACAAATAAAAGTCCTTGGTGGGGTGGGGGTGGGGGAGTTATGTAATCTGAGGAGGTAGCACAATAAAGAACATGAATAGAAGAGAAAGGAGAAAGAGGGGGAAAGGATGATGATCTAGAAAAAACTTGCCTATTCATAGGATTGATGTATAAATACAGACAATGATACAGATGATACAGAGGCAGACAAGTATACGTGTGAAGTGTAGATTATTTAAATAGAAGTGGACTCATGCCAAATAAAATCTAATACTGTCCTACAAATGAAACAGATAAATTATATAAAAGATAAATCAGGACTTTGAAGAGGAGTATTGGGGAAGTAAAAAGGGTGTAAGTTCTAAAGGCCATGTGGGTATGGTTGAAGAGTGGGGTAATAAAATAATTTTAAAGGACTGATTTATAGGATGAGATAGCATAAACACAAGGAGGATAAAATGCCTTGGATGTTAGAAATAGTTGGTAATCTGTTTTCGTATCAGAGTGGAAAAATTAAAGTTTGAAATATAAGAGCCAACTTCAGCTTCCAGCCAAGATGGAGTAATACAGAAAAAATTTAAGCCTCCCATCAGAAACAATAAACTGGACAAAATATATGACACAGTGGCACCCAAGGTCACAAACAAGAGGAAGAAAGTGAGGTGAGCGTTCTATTTGGTACAGCTGACCACCTGAGACCGCTTCCAGGCCACTGGGCAGGGAGGGTAACTCCAGTGGAACCCAGTGGTCCCCCAGGGTTGAGAGGCAGAGCTGAAAGTCTGGGGAAGCCAAAGCAGTTAGTGCTCACAGCACAAGTCCAGCTGGGTAACTTTTTTTTTTTAAGTTAATTTTATTTTTTTTAATACAGCAGGTTCTTATTAGTTATCTATCTTATACATATTAGTGTATATATGTCAATGCTGAATTTAAAATTATATCAGAATAAAAAATTACAAATAGGGCTTCCCTTGTGGCACAGTGGTTGAGAGTCCACCTGCCGATGCCGGGGACACGGGTTCGTGACCCGGTCCAGGAAGATCCCACATGCCACGGAGCGGCTGGGCCCGTGAGCCATGGCTGCTGAGCCTGCGCGTCCAGAGCCTGTGCTCCGCAACGGGAGAGGCCACAACAGTGAGAGGCCCGTGTACCACAAAAAAAAAAAAAATTACAAATACACTTTTAAAATGAAGGTGAAATAGCAGAAGGAAGATCTAAACCCACCCATCTCTGAGTCCAAGTCTTCATACGTGCCATTTCTAATCAACCTCAGTTTTCCCCAGATTAGTTTAAATAGTCTAAAAGCTCAGATTTGTGGAGTATGAAGGTAAATGAAAGGAGTAGATGGCCGGTTGGTTATCTTGATGGATTAATGAGTGGCTCTTAAGGCAGACATAAAAATCATGGCATGCCAGATATTCTATGTGAAGCATTAAATATACAGTCACTACTTCATGAGATATAATATTGCTTGGGTTTATCTATCAGGTATTCTTTTTAGAATATTTCTTCTAACTTTCCTTTGACATAAATGTAAACAAATACATTAATTTAACATGCCCTTTTTGTAAAAGTAAGCTGCCATATTTGTAGGCTCCTCTCCCAAAAAACAACCACGTGTTCTCTACCTGGCCTGCCATCCACATTAGCTGTTTACTCAGAAGCATTGAGCAGTGTCTCCTAGAAGTACTGACTTACACTGTATCTTAATGGGCTACCTTGTATCTCTGAATTTCTTTCTATTTATGATACAAAATGAAATAAAACCCATTAAACCATGCGTCTACACAAGATCAGGGCATTTGTTCAGACCCAGCATGTTGTCTGAAGAGAAAAACATGGAAACCGCATGCAGGTTTTCTGATTGCACAGGCAGTTTCTCTGTTATCAGGACTAGCAGGGCTGTCGGAAGCCAGGACATCCAGCATTTTAAAGTGAGATCTCTCCTTGAGCCCTCCGTGTTCAGTAAAAGTTCTGAAGCTCATAGCTTCTTCCCCATGTGGAATTCCAGCTGCTATTAAACTGCTTCCATGGAGCTGGGATGACTCAAATTTCATGTGCTTGAATCCCTTCTGTGCTTGCAGACAGAGATGGTAAATTAGGGATGCCTGCTGACTGTCGGAGACCTTCACAAACACCGAGGAGTCTAGCATGTGATATGTAAGTTGGTAATGAAAGATTCTTGCCAAAATCACCCCAGAAGAAAAACTAAAGGCTTCAAGTGAACATCTTGAAGGTTGTACATGTCTGAGGGGCTGAGAGAGTTAAAAGGCTGAAGGAACTGGTTTAAGACTGTTAAGGACTTTCTAATAAGTTACAGTTTTCTGAAAGCCAGATGAGGTGCATAAGGAAGTGGTGTGAATAGAGGCCCACAGCTGGGCTGATTCACTTTTGTAGAAATTATTAAAATGTCCGAGTATCCACCTAGGGAGTTGGCCTAGGTGACCTCAGAGAGACATTCCTTCTCTGAATTTCTGAGAAATGCCAATCTTTCTAAGTGTCTATATTTGCAATTGGCAATAACAGATAAATTCAAGCCAAAAAAGGCTGAAGTCCACTTTCTCCACACTCTTTACCTTGAATTAGTGAAATAAATAGCACAAAAGTTGGTTCTCTTCATTAAGCCATTAATCTGTACTTGTTGGAAACAACCCTTTTCTCCTAAAGAGATAATATTTTAAGATATATCTCTTGTTTTAGGCTTAAGTTGATCAACTGAGTGATTAGCTGATTTAACACACATTTGTGGACTCATCTGAGCCATAGGTGGAGCGCAATAGGAATGCCAAGAAAAGGAACACAGAGACTGTGCCCTTCAAGAACTTCCATGCTCTGGGAAATAAGTCAGAAACAATTACAATATAATATCACAGGGTTAATGGGAGAAATCCCATTTAACATTCTCTTGTTCAGTGAAAAAGCCATGTACTATATGGTTGATAGAAAGTCTCTGTTGGTGCACCCAGACAGAAATCACCAGTCCAAGTCTCCATCAAGAGTAGACTGAAGGAAGCACTGACCTGTTAGACTTCCCTTGGGTGTGAACAAAGTTCCATCTATTCCTGAAGCTCATGTTTCTATTGGTCAAGGGCAGTAACCTCCTTTTACCATGAATCAACTGTCTCCATTGCTCTCTCTTTTCATTCTAATACTTTCTTCACTTGGCTTTCTCAAGACTGTATTCTTCCGTTTTCCTCGAAGCATGCTGGTTCCAGTTTGAATCCATATTGGTAGATTTTTCCTTTTCTGATCTCCTAATATTTGCATTACTCAGAGTTGCCTTGTCAGAACTCTCCTCTCTTCTACTGATATCCACATCTTGGTGATCTCACCCATTTCCATGGCATTAAATGCCGCCCGCATGCTGAGAATCCAGCACTTATAACTCCAGCCATGGCTCTTTTTCTGAGCTCAGATCTGCACAGTAACTCCACTTGGCAACAAGCAGGTTAATATTACCTCTATTTCCCTCCTTTATGGAGCTTAAATGAACATACAAAAGCACACTGTTACTTAACTGACTTCTCTGTTGGAGCAAAGAGAATCTGATAAACCAACCCCATACTAAATTCTTAGCTTATCAGCTTACATTTCCCAACAACGTTTTCACTTCAAAAATGCTAACTTTCAGACAAATGGTTGGATTTCAGCTTATGGTTGAGAGATGTTGGTATCCTCACACGAAGGTAACTGCCTTGTGTGCTTCTAAGAGGCCTGTCTTCACCACCCTGTTCCAACTAACCATTTCTATTAACCAGGACCAAGTGTAGTTTCAGTTTCTGTAAAAGGGCAAATGTTGGTAACATTTTTCTTCTCTCCCTCTCTTTCTCCATTTTCAGTCAATTTTGCTCTCTACTTCCTAAGAGTTTTAGAAGTGTTAAGAAAAAAAAAAAAAATATATATATATATATATGTATAATATATATCTCACTCACATGACAAAAAAAGCAAAAACATGAGAGTTTTTATATGTTAAAATGTTGCATGAAAAATTCTGTAGTTGAGCCAGGTGTTAATATAACTTTTTGACTTTGTTCATCAGAAAGGAAGAATCAGTACTCAGGAAAGACAATCTTACAAAAGAAGCCAAAAATCGGAAGGAAAATAATCAAAGCAATTGCTCTTTTCTCATTCGTAGTAAGAATTAAAATAAATTCTTGGGAAACTAAATTTCTCAAGCATATTTTCTATCTCATATATTTTATTACATACATAAAATATGCAAAATGAGGGAAAAAAATTTGAAATCAATTCTTAGTCTATAACCATTAGCTTTTCTTCAGGATACCCATTCTACTGTTCCTTAAACACACCTATTTCAGGCAAAGTTAATGGTTTCAAATGGGCTTCTTCGCCTAAGTTGCTATGCATAGAGATTTTTTATCAGGAACTGGGGATTTAATTCTGTAGGTTTAGAGAAAAAGCACATAAGCTTTGTAGATTGCCTTCTCACATAAAAGGACAAAGAGATTCTCTTTAAATAAGAAAAATAAAAAGTACTTTTAAACTTTATGTTCTACAAAATGAGTATTTAGTGCACCTCTTCAGTGTTTCAGTTGGTCACATATAGCACTCTGAAATAAACTCCAAGGAGCCTCAGTCACCCACTGGAACAGTTGGGGGGAAGATGCCACTCCTTGTGTATGTGGTGGTGACGACATGGCAGTGGTTTCTGGTGAGTGTTACCAGCCCAGTGAAAATGCTCCATGAGTGGGAAGAGACCCCAAGAGAAGGAAGAGGATCGTGTTCTGAAACGTTTAGATGCTGAATTCAGAGACCGCTTAGTTCTCAGTGGGAATTGTGGCTACCGCAGGCTGTGCCTTGGAAAGTTAATTTTGCCCAGCGCCTCGGTTGTTCATTTATCAAGTAGGCCTCATAAGAGGCTTGGAGGTAAATTCAGCTCTCACTGCAGTGCCCAGATTTATCCAGAGCTCAAAGTATGTGAGCAACATAAATGTGCAGCCTGTCCCAAGCCTGGCGCAGAGGTGGAAGAATTTAGGACAGAGTAACAGAGACACGGATCCGATGTTCAGCCATGCCCCCTGCTCTCCTCTGCTCCTTGTTTTTTCAAGGAGGCCAGCTGGCCGGCATCTGAGAAACAGCACCAGCCCAGGTGCCATCACCTGCCACTAGCCAGCTCTGCGAATTTTAGTTTGGTTTCCTTTACTTTGTATCAAGGACGCTGGGCTGAAGTAATCCCAAGGGATCTTTCCATTGTTAATATGCACTGATCTAACCAGTGCCACTGCAGACACACCTGGGCAGAATGGTTGTCTGTAGCCGGTTCCTATTAAGAAAACACTTACGTAGCAAGAACTTATTTTTCTTTCAAGATGAATGGGTATCAGTTATGTTGCTGCTGCCAGGCTGCACCTGCCTGGCTCTGAGCTGGCGGGAAGGAAGGGGTGAGGGACTTCCGAGGATACAGTGAGGACAGAGGGTAATCGCTTCTCTGAGGTGCTTACATTGTCAGCTTTGCTTACTTCTGTGGCCTCGGGACTCACTGATAAGTGTGACAGATGGTAGCTATTCAATAACATTTTAGAATGGATGAATGAAGCCACAGAGCAGTCTCAGACTCTGTGAGTGAGTTAGATTGCAAGAGGGTTGAGCATCACTTCTTTTTCTAATGACGTGATCAGTTTCATCATACTGAAAAATTTCCATTGCACCTGAATCCAGTGTAAAAAAAAACCAGAGATATTGAAGAAAATTCCCACTTACTATAGCAACAAGAATAGATAGATGTTTCCCTATTTATAGATCATACGTATTAGAGTTGAGGAGACATATTATGTTTCCATTTTTCTATATCCAAATTAATAACACTTTCCAGCTAAAACTTTTCTCCTTCCCTGCTTCCATCACACAGGAGAAAATGAAACTAGTTTAAAAAATTAGAATTAAATGAGCCTTTAAATTATCAAAAAAAGAAAAGCAAATGGAGACAGAGCTTTCAGATTCTTGGTTTTCATTGGAAACCTTTGCCGGTATTCTGCACCGAGGTACTGCACATTTTCTCCCTGCACGTACAGAGTGGGGGAACTGTGAAGACGGTGAGACCCACCTCCCCAGCCCATGCTCTCTCCTGCCCAGTTCTAACCACTCGGTTCCAGGTACCTCTGGCAGAGCTGAGGATTTGGCAGTGAGCAGGGCTCTTGTGAACGTTTTTCAGGAAATCCCAGCAGCAAGAACACTTGAAGCAGAGAAGGCTCAGTTTAAATCCAAGCTCGGGTTCCTGTGGGTATGTTTTCTCAACTGCAAAATTAGATTAACAACCAATTTGAACTCAAAATGTTGTAAAGTAGATGAAATGAGAAAACACACATAAACCTCTCAGCACCAGGCATGGAATGCAGTAAGCACTCAATAGATGCTGATTAAAGTCCTTATTATTCCAGTTTTTAAAAATCCATGAGGTTTCTCCGGGCCAAATCAGTAGCTTAATACCAGAACGTTAATTTCCAAGTTAGCACAACAAAAATATCTTTACACCGCTTATTTCTTCACAAGTTGAGGCAGTATTATGGGCCACGATCAGAAGTTGACAAGTCGCTGGTGCAGGTGAAGTAGCAGAATTAAATGTTCCTGTTCTCACGGGCCGGCAAGTGTGTTGGAACCTCCGTTGGACCTGCGTCAGGAGGCCGGTCCTGTTAGGGACACGCATTCTTACAGCAGCTGAACGCACTCGTGTACATCACCTAAATCACACTGTGCGTCCGTCTTGGAATATACAAAAGCAGGGTTTAAAATGAGCTCTCCATACCTTAGGAATATATGTTTTTTGATGTATTTTAAAAGACATTTTATTTGCAGTTTACCAAAATTGACCATTATATTCAAATGCTAAGGAACTATATAGGACAGTCAGTCAATTGCAATCAGAAGAAACTGTTAAATTCTCAACTTCATTTAAAATAATATCCTCTGAAAATCAATATCACAAGAATGTAAATTTTACTGGATAGGAAAAATGTTATTGCTGAGTCTTCACTTACGGGGAAAAAAAAGAGTGGATAAAATATAAATGTCATCTCAAGTATATACCTGATGTTTCAAAACAGATCACATTCTAGATTAAGACAAAGGAAGACTGGTTAAGACTCTGCTTTAACAACTTCTACTCGTAAGGCCATTAATTATAAACAGCTAGCACATTCCAGAACAGTCTATGGATTTTTGTCTAATTGAGCTGAGGCTAGTGATGGACAGTTCTTACCCAAAAGGACCAATGTTTCATAAATTAAGGATGGAGTCAAATTATATTGTAATAAAAGTATCCTTATTATTAAAATAAATGAACAGAAACAAACATGTATTTGTGATAGCATCATATGCATGAACTTCCTAACCATTCATTTTAATTTGCAAAAGGACAGAACAGAAATTCTCACAACCTGGGAGGCAGTGTAACCAAGAGGAAATGAATAGAATTAGATTGTTTTTTTCTTTTTCCATCAATGAGAAATTTAAACAAGGCTGATAGGAAAGAGATGAGTGCTTTCTGCCAGACATGTGACTGGAACCTGCAAGCTTTGATACCAATGAGATAGTAACACTTCCTGGTGAAGCCACCCACCAGCTGTAATACCCGCGGGGCAGAAAACTCTGTCCGTTTTATGTATAAAAGCACATTGCTGAAATCCTTAAGTTGAAACTCTACTCTGAAATTCTAATCTCCCTCTGAACTCATTGAATTTTCCTTTTTCCATACTTATTTTGGAAGATTCGAGATGGCTGTAAATCCTTGGCCACCTCTCCCACTAACAAGGGGGGTCAAAATTTCCTCCACTTGAGCTGGGGCTGGCCTTAGGGATTTCCTTTGCCAATTGCCTGTGGCGACAGGCCAATCCTGGGACTCCCAAGGCCAGGCCATATGAAGCCCTACACCTTTCCTCCCAGAATCTGCAAGCACTGGCTCTGGGTGAGGCAGCCTCCACGGAAGGTGCACGATCCAGAAACCATCAGGCTGTGAGAAAGCACAGAGGATTCGCACGGAGAGCCCAGGCACCAGATAGGGGACTAAGGAAGCTAATTTTTTTAAGCAGCTTTAATGAGGTATAACTGATACACAAAACTGCACATATTTAATTTATCTTATTTGATGAGTTAGGACTTAAAACCATCACCACCATCGAAGTAATAGACACATCCATCACCTCCAGAGGTTTCCTTTTGCCTCTTTGTTTATTGTTGTGTTGTTTTAAGAACACTAAATGTGAGATCTACCCTCTACCAGATTTTTAGCGGACAGGACCCTGTTGTGAATTACAGGCACTGTGTCGTAGAGTAGAAGCCCACAGTTCACTTATCTTGCACACCTGAACCTTTACTGAACACCGCTCCCGCCTCCCCTCCTCCCGGCCCCAGCTGCTGTCATGCTCTCAGCTTCTGAGAGGTTGACTGTTTTACATTCCTCACATAAATGAGGTCACGCAGTATTTGTCCTGTGTCTGGCTTACCTCACTTAGCAAAATGTCCCCCGGGTGCATCCATGTTGTCACAAGTGGTAGAATCTCCTTGTATTTTTAAGGCTGAATAATACTCTATGTATAAACCACATTTTCTTTATCCATTCATCTGTCCATGGACATTTGTGTTATTTCCATGTCTTGGCTACTGTGATTAATGCTGCAGTGAACACAGGGGTGCAGATACATCTTCAAGATCCAGATTTCATTTACTTTGGATGTACACCCAGAGGTGGAATTGCTGGATAACATGCTAGTTCTATTTTTAACTTTTAAAGGAACCTCCATACTGTTTTCCATAGTAGCTGCACCATTTTTTAACTTCCCACCAACAGTATACAGACTAAACACCAGGGAAATGCAAGTCAAAACCACAGAGAAGCCATTTTACGCATTCCAGACTCAACAGATGCCACACGGGAAACAGAAGAACCAGGCAGCCACCAGGACTGATCTGCCAGGTCCTCCACGTACCTCTGTCCATGGGAGCTGGAACAGCCCCCTTGTGTCCCACCTGCGTTCCTGACCCACAGGGTTGGGACTAGAGTAAGGGAGTTGTGGCTTCATGCCCCTGTGTTTCAGGTGGTTCTAAAACAGATAAGCCAGATACGTATCTTCAACCAGATTAGTTCTTTAATATCCCACAAAAGGGAATATTTACTTATCTCATGAGTCCCTGAAATTATCTATTTCTCAGCTGTCATTTATTGTTTTACATACATATTACAGTGCCCCCTTGTTCTACTGTGATCTAGACCTTGCAGTATAAAGTTTAGTGTTAAAGACCCACTAAAGTATTTACAGGAAATTACTACTATTTACTATCAGTTAAAAGTCACAATTTCTTTCCAGGTCAAACTGTCAGTTGTCAAAAGCCTTACAAAGTAGAAAACAACTCAAACCGCAGAGGGTAGTTCTGATCACAGTCAATTAGGTTGTGTTTGTCTTCAGGTGGCCTCTTAGTTTTCTTAATCAGATTAATTTGTTTTTTTTTGAAGAATTTAATTCCCCTTGTCTTTCTTGAATTCCTATTTGCTATTTTCACTTAGCTGATCTCAACATATTAATTTCCTCCTCATGTTTGGTTGCAGTATAATAAAGCAGTGACAAAAACAGTGCCCCACACGTAGGAAAGCATGGAGCTACTCTTTGCTGTGTTTCTGGTGACCATTTGTGTTCGCGTCACATGGTGTGTAACTACCGAGAGTGTTTCGAAAGGAAATGAGAGAAAGGGTTAATTAATAAGGATTAAAACACAGAGTGACTTTGTCAATTAAAAGCGTGCCATTTGTTTATATGAACTGGGAACTGGATTTTCCTTGCCCACAGTATCTTAAAAGACCGGAACTTTGATGCATCCATCAACTATCAGAGGGAGGGGTCTGCTTTACCATAAAGTAAATACACTGGTTATTTAAGGAAGCTTTCAGTAATATTTAGAATAAAAAGTCGATGAAGTTTCTCACAGAAAAACCAAACCTCAGCACTTAGGTGTAGC
Organism: Delphinapterus leucas; assembly: GCF_059928025.1. Classification (NCBI taxonomy): domain Eukaryota; kingdom Metazoa; phylum Chordata; class Mammalia; order Artiodactyla; family Monodontidae; genus Delphinapterus; species Delphinapterus leucas. The sequence goes on from NC_143149.1 coordinate 10,054,759, forward strand.
AAGTTTGCCATCTACTGATCACTACGGTATCTTTTTTTTAAGGTAAAAGGAAATTTTGAATGTGATGTGGCTGCTGCATCCGAAATAGTAATATCAATATTTTAAGGCAAAAGCATTTTAAGGCAAGAAACATAGCTTCCAGGTATGCAGCCCTAGGCTGAGCCCGGCGGGGAGCCAAGCATGAGGCTGGCCAGGCTCCAGAATCATTCTGCCCGGCAGGGCACACGGTGCCCACCATGCGAGCTCTTTAAGATAAGGTAGAATGTGTCTTGGATCCAAAAAGGACAAACAGGTGTGCCGTTTTGTTCTCCATCATTTTCTGCACGTTCTGAAGGAGGCTGCCCCCCGCCCTGTGACCCAGCACATCTTACTCGCAGTGTAACTTCCCGCTGCTGAGCCTACAGGCATCTCAGACCTCACTCTGGAGGCTGGGTCTAGGCAGCTGTAGGGGACTTGTCAGATAACTGTCTGGTGTTACTGTTTCGGAAGAAGGGCAAGCAAGGTACTAAGCTGAGTAAGTCTCATATCAAAAAAGAGGTACAAACAAAATACTCAGATGAGTCGAAACAACAACGCTAGCGGGTTTGGTGATAAATCACAGCCACGCTCGGCTGCAGAGGAGCAGGGCCTGTGAGCTCCCGCCGCAGGGCTGAGCACACATGGGGGTGACTGCACAACTCGGAAGTAGCTAAGGGGAATATTCTAGACGTCACCCTGCCTCTGAGTATAGAGTCGAAGTAGTTCAGGCAAAGGGAAATAATACCACTACTGATCAAAGTTTTATTTCTTATTGCTTAATTACTATAAATATTTGGTCATTAATCCAGCCAGTAACCCTTCCCAGGTATGGTAACACCTGACCCTCATATGGACGTCCAGGCATCAGCGCAGGGACCATTGTCCCATTTCCTGTGTGCAAACGTTGAGCCTGTGAGGATTCAAATGATTGCCCGGGTCAGGGAAGACTGGTCATGTCCTGATGGGGCCGATGCTTTGGTGTAACGTATTCCTGGGTGACCACACACAATCCCATCTACACCAGACTGAATGGTGCACCACAGTGTTAATTCTCACTTAATTTATGCTGCGTGCAGTTGGATTTATTTAACAACTTTTTAAATGTGGAGGCAAAGTCATCTACCTCCATGGAATTCATCATAGGATAAGCAATCATTTGTTAATTAATTCAAGAGAAGAGCTTGTTTTCCAAAAGTAAAAACTACAGCGGCTTCACACGTGTGGATCCTTCAGGTATCCTAGTTCCTTAGGGAAAGAGAAGGCATTTTATTTTAGAATAAAATTCCAAATTAACAGATGCCAGTTTGAAAAAAGAAAGGTTAATTTTTCTTTGAGAGTGACTACATTTAATTTGCAAGCCATGATTATTCTAAAATCATTTCATTTCTATTGAAAATTGTTCCCAAGCAGAGAACAGGTTTTGTTTTGTTTAATATACGGCTCTAAGTTTTAGAAGACTTTTCAGAAGTTATTATTCATACAAAATGTCTACTGATAACTTAGTTTTGTCAACACATTTTTCCATCTCTTGTTCAGTAAACTGCTTTTAAACCTTTACGCTGGAGCATTGGGCTGAAAGAACAGCAATGGAAAGCAATCAGTCATTCCCACAAGGAGTTGAGGGTGAATAAACAGACGCTGGTGGGCGTGCTGTATGTGTGTTTGTGGGAGGGGGCAGGGCACAGCATCAATTCTTAGGCTGCAGATTCAGCCGGTTCTGTTTTGTGTGTAGTCAGGTTTATTTTAACAAAGAGCGACAGGTTTGTTGCTTTTAGGTACTTGTAGCAGACTCTGGGGTCAGAATCCTTGTTTAGAAACCTGACTCTACCAAAGGCTGAATGTGTGACGTTAAACAGTGCATTTACATCTCTGTGCCTCAATGCCGCCAACCATAAAGTGGAGATAACAAGTGTGCGGGCCTGTGTGGCTGGCGAAATGGTTAGATGATGACCGGGCAAGTGCAGGGAACAGTGTCTGATTCATAAATTAAAACTTTATTATTATTATTATTTTGATGCTTCGTTTCAATTACCTTCTCATCTTTTGAAATCTTAATTTCATAGGCTTGCAATAATTTGATTATCCTGATTACTAGGGTTTTTTTGACGGGGTAAGATCTAGAACACAAGGGTGTGTATTTCACGTAACACAGAATATGCAGTAACGTCAGTGGGTGAAAATCAAGAGAGGGCAGAAGCCATCAGGCCAAGGCTTTCCCCCATTTTACTGTCAGGCCTGTTTAGTGATGTGTCTGCTAGAAAAAATGCACAACGTTGAGGTACTTGAAAGCACTTTTCCAACCTCAACTTCTAAGCCATCAGGTTTTAAATACAAAATAAATTGTAATGACACTGAATCTGATGAGTGTGAACGCATCAGAACATCGGACTGGGAAACAAGACACACACCAGGCCCCAGCTCTGTCAGGAAAGAGCTGGCCTAGTCCTTATAGCTCAGCTACCTTCTCTGTGGCTCACTTTTTTTACACAGAAAACAAGGATTGATTTGATGGCGTAGGTTTACTCCCAAATAAAAGCTATCAACACAGGTACATTTTATTTTAAAGATGTTATTCATCATTGTAAAATTTGTAATTTAAAATGTTCCGATCTTCTTATCACAGTAAAGAAAAAACATTGAAAAATCTATTATTTTTTAATTATTGTTTTAGCTTTATGCATCTTTATTACATCCAAATAAAAATTAAAGATCAACACCATGTTAAAAAGGTCCATTAACTATAAACTAGAAGTCCACTTGTAAAATTCAGTTGGGAAATGACTGGAGAGGAGGACATGGGAATGGAAGTGAGGAGGTGCTCCAAAGATCTTTATCTGTATTATTCCATCATTATATATTCATATCCTGAATGTTATGATAACATAATACTATCTCTTTATTAGTTGATAGATATTTTAATATTCTTATTTGTAATTTTTATTTAAAATTTTAATTTTTAAAATTTTATTTATTTATTTTTTATACAGCAGGTTCTTATTAGTTATCTATTTCATACATATTAGTGTATATATGTCAATCCCAATCTCCCGAAAAATCTAATATTAAAACATTGAATCTGTGAATATTTTCTTTCCCTTCTCTCAATGTCTGAGCAATTACATAGCCAAACCCACCAGCCAGCCCATGTCCACTAGGAGACACAGCACCTTATTAGTCTGACGGTGCTGACCTCCTGTGCCCACATGGTAATTAATTCACTGAATGAACAAATGTTAGAAGCCATTAGTCCTCGCTGGGAGCCCTTAACTTATTTTAAAAAGTACACTCTGCTTTTGCTCTTTTCTTCAGAAGTTTGTTGTTCCTTTAAGCACACTGTGTTCTCCAAAGTTCCCAGAGAATAAAGCATTAGCACCAAAAAAGTGAATGTATTTCCAGGGTAGCTATTGGACTTAGTGAAACTCTCACTACGTAAACTCGTAACCACCTGAGGATGGAAAATGGAAGATGCCCCGCTAGCAGCATGTCTGGGTTCCAGATGTAGTTCTTCAGAAGATCAGCACTTCTTAGAATCTTCTTTCCTTGTAATCCCATAATTCCTTTTATCTAATGCTAAAATAGCACTGTGCAACTGCATTAAAAGTAACTGCAATAATATATACTAGGTCCTGTTCATCATAAAAATACATTCTCTCTCCCTTCTGCTGCCTCCCATCTCTCCCTTTCATCAGTTTAGTAACTCAAACCCTTTAATCCATGCAGATAAATGCTTCTCTGTTCAAAAATGACAAGATCTTCTAAGGCACTATATACCACTCCTCCCCAGCAGCCTCCATTTGGGAAGTTAGAGTCTAACATAAAGTCCTACAGGCACTGCATCCCACGGAGAAATACCCCAAGTCAGTCTTGGTCGGGTCAGATGCAGAAGGAACTGTTCTAATGAAACTCTTTTAGAGAATAGATACCAATGTCGCCTGAAAACTGTGCCCCATCCACACTAACTCAACATCTGAATATACTTGTGCATTTCCTACTTGGGAATATTCCAGAAAATGTCCTGATGGTACTCAGGAGCACCATGATTCTCCAGCGTGGTGTGTTTGGGATCCCCCTTCTGTGAGATACCTGTTTCTAGGCATGAGCATGCTGCTGATGATGGTGATGGTGGTGATGGTGATGATGGTGATGAGGATGAAGGTGAGGATGATGATGGTGATGGTTATGACGATGACGATGGTGATGATGACGATGATGGTGATGGCGATGATGATCATCATGGTGACAATGATAGTGATCATGGTGATGGTGATGGTGGTGGTGGTGGTGATGGTGATGATGGTGGTGATGGTGATGATGGTGGTGATGGTGATGGTGATGATGGTGATGATGGTGGTGGTGATGATGATGGTGATGATGGTGATGGTGGTGATGATGGTGATGGTGGTGATGATGGTGATGGTGGTGATGGTGATGATGGTGATGGTGATGATGGTGATGGTGGTGATGATGGTGATGGTGGTGATGGTGATGATGGTGGTGATGGTGATGATGGTGATGGTGGTGATGGTGATGATGGTGATGATGGTGGTGATGGTGATGATGGTGATGGTGATGATGATGGTGATGATGGTGGTGATGGTGATGATGGTGATGGTGGTGATGATGGTGATGGTGATGATGGTGATGGTAGTGATGATGGTGATGATGGTGGTGATGGTGATGGTGGTGATGATGGTGATGGTGGTGATGGTGATGGTGGTGATGACGGTGATGATGGTGATGGTGGTGATGATGGTGATGATGGTGGTGATGGTGATGATGGTGATGGTGGTGATGGTGGTGATGGTGGTGATGGTGGTGATGGTGATGGTGGTGATGATGGTGATGGTGGTGATGATGGTGATGATGGTGATGGTGGTGATGATGGTGGTGATGGTGATGGTGGTGATGATGGTGATGATGGTGGTGATGGTGATGATGGTGATGGTGGTGATGATGGTGATGATGGTGATGGTGATGATGGTGGTGATGGTGATGATGGTGGTGATGGTGATGATGGTGGTGATGGTGATGGTGATGATGGTGATGATGGTGGTGGTGATGATGATGGTGATGATGGTGATGGTGGTGATGATGGTGATGGTGGTGATGATGGTGATGGTGGTGATGGTGATGATGGTGATGGTGATGATGGTGATGGTGGTGATGATGGTGATGGTGGTGATGGTGATGATGGTGGTGATGGTGATGATGGTGATGGTGGTGATGGTGATGATGGTGATGGTGGTGATGATGGTGGTGATGGTGATGATGGTGATGATGGTGATGATGGTGATGGTGGTGATGGTGGTGATGGTGATGATGGTGATGGTGATGATGATGGTGATGATGGTGGTGATGGTGATGATGTGATGGTGGTGATGATGGTGATGATGGTGGTGATGGTGATGGTGGTGATGATGGTGATCGTGGTGATGGTGATGATGGTGATGGTGGTGATGATGGTGATGATGGTGGTGATGGTGATGGTGGTGATGATGATGGTGGTGATGGTGGTGATGACGGTGATGATGATGGTGATGGTGGTGATGATGGTGATGATGGTGGTGATGGTGATGATGGTGATGGTGGTGATGGTGGTGATGGTGGTGGTGGTGATGGTGATGGTGGTGATGATGGTGATGGTGGTGATGATGGTGATGATGGTGATGATGGTGATGGTGGTGATGATGGTGGTGATGGTGATGGTGGTGATGATGGTGATGATGGTGGTGATGGTGATGATGGTGATGGTGGTGATGATGGTGATGATGGTGATGGTGGTGATGATGGTGATGGTGATGATGATGGTGAAAGTGGTGATGGTGATGATGGTGATGATGGTGATGGTGATGATGGTGATGGTGGTGATGATGGTGATGATGGTGATGGTGGTGATGATGGTGATGGTGGTGATGGTGATGATGGTGATGGTGATGATGGTGATGATGGTGGTGATGGTGATGATGGTGATGGTGGTGATGGTGATGATGATGGTGGTGATGATTATGGTCATGATGATGGTGATGGTGGTGATGATGGTGGTGGTGGTGATGGTGATGGTGATGATGATGGTGATGATGGTGGTGATGGTGATGATGGTGATGATGGTGATGAGTTCTGGTTGATTTGTAGGTCCTTCTATATTCTGGACTTATGCCCTAATGGGGTTGCATTTGCTGCAACTATCTTCTGCTCTGTTCTTGCTTTTTCACTTCTTTAATGGTGTCTTTTGGTGAAGAGAAGTTTTTAATTTTAATACTATCCAATCAGTCTTTTCCTTTAGGACCGGGTATAGCATACTGGCTAGTAATCAAACCTGAGACATTTGTTGCCTGATTTTGAGAGTTTTAGAATAAGACCATGGAGCCTGAGGTCAGCCAGAGTCTGATTTTCTCCAAAGTCCTCACATAGAAAGGAGTGAACAGTCTATCTGAGGGCAGGATGATGCCAGCAGGGGCGGGAAGCCAGAGAGGGAGCATGCTGGCCTAAGAGTATAGGACAGAAAAGCATCTTCTGATGTGCAGAGATATCAGTTTGAATCTCAGCTTTGCAACTTACTGTTATTGTGAATAGGGTATTTTGTAACCTTGCCTGAGCCTCCATTTCCTTGAATAGAAAATACAGATAAAAATAAAGAAAATCAGTCATTTTATGTCATCACATTTCTTAGCACATCATGCACAGGGTGGATGGGTTGGAAATGTACAAAGACAATGTGGATGATGAGAAAAAATTTAAAAACCGAAAGGAAGAATATAAAGGAACATAAGAGAAATTGTAATAAAGTTGACAGATTATTGAAGTATTTCTTCAGGGTAAAAATCATTCCCTTGAGCTCTTAGGTTACAACAATAACATCTTCATAGTATGAAGCTGTGCTAATGTATATCACAATAATAATCCCCACCACAACTCTGTTGAGGGGAGGACCGTTGATGCCACATTTTATTTGGTTTTATTTATTTTTGGCTGTGTTGGGTCTTCGTTGCCATGCGCAGGCTTTCTATAGTTGCAGCGATCGGGGGCCACGCTTCGTTGCGGTGCACGGGCTTCTCATTGTCATGGCTTCTCTTGTTGCAGCATGGGCTCTAGGCGCGCGGCCTTCAGTAGTTGTGGCGCACGGGCTTAGTTGCTCTGCGGCATGTGGGATCTTCCCGGGCCAGGGATCGAACCCGTGTCCCCTGCATTGGCAGGCAGATTCTTAACCACTGCGCCACCAGGGAAGCCTGATCACCATCATTTTTAAATAAAAATAGCATCTTTTCTATATTCCACTCCTTTGCACAATGAATGATGGTCCCTAAAGACAGGTTCATGTCGTGACCCCTGGAACCTGTGAATGTGGTCATATTGGAAATAGTCTTTGGCAGTGTGATTAAGTTAAGGACCTTGAGATGGTCATCTTGGATTATCTGAGTGGACTTTAGACACAGTGACAAGTAACCTTGTAAGAGACACAGGAAATACAGAGGAAAAGAGGAGAAGGTCATGTGAACACTGACCAAAGTCTGGAGGGGTGTGGCCATTGGCTGAGGAAAGCCTGGAGCTGGCAGAAGCTCCAAGAAGAAGGAGGGATCTTCTGCCTGAACATTCAGAAGGAGCATGGCCCTGCCAACAGACACCTTGATTCTGAGCTTCTGACTCCAGAACTGAGAGAATAAATTTGTATCCTTTCAAGCTACCCAGTTTGTGACACTTTGTTATAGCATCCCTAGGAAATAAATAGCCCATCATTTGGCTGAACTGAGCTTCCGTGTGTGTGTTTGTGTGTGTGTGTGTGTTTGTGTGTGTGTGTATATATATATTTTATATATATATATATATAAAATCAACATAAATGTTTTATTTCCCTGATGAAGAGATGACCTCAAAGAGCTCTCGGGCTTCCCTGGTGGCGCAGTGGTTGAGAGCCCGCCTGCCGATGCAGGGGACATGGGTTCGTGCCCCGGTCCGGGAGGATCCCGCATGCCGCGGAGCGGCTGGGCCCGTGAGCCATGGTCGCTGGGCCTGCGCGTCCGGAGCCTGTGCTCCACAACGGGAGAGGCCACAACAGTGAGAGGCCCGCGTACGGCAAAAAAAAAAGCTCTCAAGGGCTTTACAAACAACATACATCCTTGTAAAGGTTGCTAAAGAAGAAGCAGAAAGCAAACTCTGCTGAACACGCTGCTGGTTGGGAGGGATGCCAGCCTCCAGGAGGGCAGGACGTGGAGCTCCGGGCCCTGGAGCCAGATCCTGAGACAGAGGAGGGGCAGGGGGCCTCGTCCTTCAGCCTCCATCCTCCATCACTCTCCTCCACAGCCTGCTGCCGTCAGTCTCTCGGAAATTCACTTTGATCCACCTGAGACTTTTGTTACCCGACCCTGCCTGACTCGGGGGTCGTCCCCATGAGCGCATGAAAGCTCTAGTTCCCCTCAGCTCTCGCGTCTTCTTTGGGGTTTCACTTAGTGTGTGCACACTGCCACTCGGTCATCTTTCCTGATGGACGTATGAAAGCAGAGAGGGTGGCTGTAAGGTTTCTGTTTAAAAAAACACATTCCAAGAGTGAATTCATGTTTCTTTTAACAAAAATATGTTGAACTGTTTCTGTAGGGAGGCACTTGCATACAGATATATACAAATAAGTGAGTCTGTTCTGACTTCAAGGACTTCACCATCGTAAAGGACCCGTTTTTCTCCGTGTCACAGTTAACCCCAAAGGGAAAGGTGACAAGAGGCTGTGGACAGGAAGCCAGGGTGACAGTCATTTCAGGGTGTAGATGCAAGAAAAGACCAAACCTGAAAAATGGTACACCTCTCCTCACTCCTGAGATAGGGAATTTTTTCCCCAGAGAGCAATTTATTGTCAACACATAATAATAAAAATGTTTATACACAAATACTTCACATGGAAAAATTCACAACAAGGTAAGAAGGAATAATCAGTTTAGTGATTAATTTCTTATTTCTCCAGGGCAAAACAAAAACAACAACAAAAAAAAGAATTAGGATTTGAACCAAAGAATAAATCCACAGAAGTGTGAAATGGAAGTTATGAACTAAAAATACACATTTTTTTCTCTTTCTCTTAGTCCTTTGGGGTAGCATTCTTAAACACCAAGCATAAGTGTTAAGATTCGTAGGGGAGGAAAACAATCTTTTCCTTCTCCCCTTCTTCCAGGTTCTCCGCTGGGGCCCCAGTAATAAAGGACAGATAAACAAAAGAAAAACAGACAGAAGTTTATTAACACGTACATCTCATACATACATGGGAAACTCAGGGAAGAGTAACTCTAAGAGATGGCTTAGAATTTGGGGTTTAAATACCATCTTCAGCTAAAACAAAAGAAGAAGGTTCTTGGGGAGCCTGGTTCTGTGGTGATCAGAAAAAAGCACAGGAAACAAGGGTGAGGCTTTTTATGCAGATTTAAGCCATGATTGGAGTCTCATCTCTTCCAGGTACAGAGCAGGAGATACCTTTACAAATGAGGATTTCCTTTATGAATGTAAACTTCTCTTACAAAAGGTAAGTTCTACTGTTTTCAGAGCTTCTCCCATCAGACCCCAGTCAGCTGTTTCTCAAAATAATCCTTATGCCAAAGAGGCATATTTAGAGTGGCATACTCTGCTCTCCTACAACATATAACAATAAAGCTTAACACCTATATGTTATTTACTATTTGCTAAACATTTTCTTAAGTGTTTCACATATATTAAGTTATCTTCACCACAGCATCTGAATCCTACTATTACCCACACTTTATCGAGGAGAAAACTGAGACCCAGAAATGACTTTGCCCAAGATAACAAAACTGGCTCAGGACAGCGACTCTGCTTTCTACCAGAGCCCATTCTGCATGATTGTTTCCTCAATGAGCTTCAGTAGACAGAAAATAAAAGGGTAATAGCTTTGATAAATATATTCACTCAGCATTAACTAGGTACCTCTTGTGTGTCATGCTTTCTCCCAGATTCACAGCAGAGAACAAGTGAATACTGCATGGTCTTTGCCTTGGGAAAATTAATGCATAAAATAAGGACCTATCAGAAATCTTTAACAATGTAATGCATTCTTTTATTTCACTAGACTTAGGAGTCTAAGCAGAGACAGAGTGTCCAGCAAACTGATAGAATCACATAAGGCTTAAATGCACAAATATATAGGAAGAGAGACTGGAAAATTGCATAAAGTAGAATCTAATTTGGCAACCACCGTTTGCTTAGAAAGGAGAAATGAATATTTATCATGTGCACCTAGGGTTCAGACACTTCACCTGCATAGAACATAGTTTCAGATCAGAATATAAACTCAAAAAAGTTTCCTAAATAGAAAATTGTAACTGACCCTCCAGCCAAGGCAGAGGGTCGGGAAAGGAAGGTCTTACTGACCAGGGTCTGATGGGTCAGCTGACAGTGAGGAAGAGAACAAGGATTCAGCCCCACAGCATAAGAATCTAGTGCCTTTACTGCGGCAAATCCTGAGTAGCTCAGGAAAGCAAGACCCTGTGTAACAGGTTGGCAACCTGGTAATCAAGATATTCTAGGGCTTCCCTGGTGGCGCAGCGGTTGAGAGTCTGCCTGCCGATGCAGGGGACACGGGTTCGTGCCCCGGTCCGGGAAGATCCCACATGCCGCGGAGCGGCTGGGCCCGTGAGCCATGGCCACTGAGCCTGGGTGTCCGGAGCCTGTGCTCCGCAACGGGAGAGGCCACAACAGTAAGAGGCCCGCGTACCGCAAAAACAAAACAAAACCAAAAGATATTCTAAGTTCTTCCTTGACAAACTGTGCGTCTTGACCCATGAATGGGTTTTGAAATCAATATAGTGTATCCTGATCATCATTTGTTATATGTGACATAGATCAGAATGCAGAGGACTTTAAATAGCAAAGCTTGCTCTTGCTGTGGAATTTTTTTCCATTATGTAAACTCATACGTTGTGTACATGCTTATATGATTATGTTCATAATTTATATTATATACACACAGACACCTATACATATGTATATTCAAGTATTTGGGATCACAGTTAAAAATATATTTCATACTAAAGATCAGGGTTAAAAGAGTCGGCTTTGGATTTTTTTTTCATATGCTAAGGATACGGAATATGGTAAGCACAAGTAATAGGTAAAATTCAGAACACTGCAGGGTGAATTGTATGTACGCGGTTTTCTATACACTGAATTACTAGTGCTCTGTAATAAAATAAACAGACAACTGATAAACATCAACCTAGATGATCTCAAAATTTTATGCTGAGTAAAAGAAGCCAGACACAAGAGAAAACATACTGGATGATTCCATTTATATGAAATTCTAGAAAAAGCAAAGCTAATGTACAGTATCAGAAAGCAGATCTGTGGTTGCCTAAAGGCTAGGAGAAAAGGGCCCGAAGGTCACGATGAAAGCTTTCTGTTTTCTATTTTCATTTGTGGTTATGTGAGTAGATGATACTGGGTTGGCCAAAATGCTCTTTCAGTTTTTTTAAGTAAAAATAAAAGACACATTTTTCATTTTCACCAAGAACTTCATCGAACAATGTATTCACCCTTTTATTCCACTACCTTATGCCATTTTTCAGGCAACTTCATAATTCCATCTTTTCAAAACTTTTTATCTTTTTGAGCAAAGAACTGTTCCAGGTGCCTTTTACAGTCTTCCAGGGAATTGACATTTTTTTCCATTAAGACAATTTTGTAAAGACCTAAATAAATGGAAATCTAAAGGTGCAATGTCTGGTGAATACAGTGGATGAATCAGACCTTCCCAGCCAAGCTGGAACAGGATTTGCTTGGTCATCACAGAAACATGAGGTCTTGCGTCATCCTGATGGAAGATGATGTGTTTTCTGCTGACTGATTCTGGATGCTTTTCGTCTAGTGCTGCTTTCAGTTGGTCTAATTGGGAGCAGTACTTGTTGGAATTAATCGTTTTGGTTTACCAGAAGGAGCTCATAATAGAACTCCCTTCTAATCCCACCATATACACAACATCACCTTCTCTGGATGAAGACTGGCCTTTGGTGTGGTGGTGGTGGTTCATTTCGCTTGCCCCACGATCCCTTCTGTTCCACATTATCGCACAATATCCACTTTTCATCACCCGTCACAATTTGTTTTTAAAACGGAATGTTTTTATTACATTTAAGTAGAGAATTAAGTGCGGAAATACACTTAACTTATGTGGGACTCAAACATCAAAGCAATTAACATAACCAAGCTGGTGCAAATGATTTTCAACGCTTGATTTGGATATTTTAAGTATGTTGGCAACCTCCCGCATGGTATAATGTGGACTGTTCTCAATTAATGTCTCGATTTGATTGCTATCAACTTCAAATGGTCTACCCAACCGTGGAGCATCATCCAGGGAGAAATCTCCAGCACAAAACTTTACAAACCACTTTTCACACGTTCGATCAGTCACAGCACTTTCTCCATACACTGCACAAATCTTTTTTTGCATTTCGGTTGCATTTTTACCTTTCTTGAGATAATAAAGCACAATATGCTGGAAATGTTGCTCTTTTCTTTCATCATCCATATTAAATGGCTACACAAAAATTCACCAATTTTGATAAGTCTTTTTTTAAATGCACGCTGATATGACAGCTGTCACATACAATCTAACAAAATTGTTTCAAATTAACTTAAAGACAACTGAGTGCTACTAGAGCCACCTTATGGAAAAAAACTGAACAAATATTTCAGCCAACCTAATGTTTGTTAAAAACTCATCCCACTCTACATTTAATATGAGTGCATTTAATTGTAAAATACACTCAATATAGTTAATAAAAAAATAGTTACCACCATAAGTTTTGGCCTTTAAATGCATATCCAGTAACTAACTGGAAGTTTTTTTTATTTTTTAAGCAACTCTGAGTAATCAGGCCAAAACACTGAAACCCTTTGAGTATGATTTTTTTAACGGTATTTTGAAAGTTATAAGCTAATCAGACCCAATTCTCTCTGTTGGTTAAAAGTTGCCCTTATGAGGCTCATTCTGATTGTCACTCACCGTGAATGATTTGTTTACAGAAACTTTCCAGGCAGTCCTTCCGCCCCCTCCCACGCCTACCTGCTCATTAAGACGGAGCCCCGGGTAGGTCATGTCAGAGGGCCCTCCTCCCTGCATCCCAATTGCACTTAATACCAAGAGCAGATTTTGGAATCTTAGCTGCAGATTATTTCTTGCCTCATTTCCATGGCTGTGTGTACTCTGTTTGGATTTGGTGATACTGTTTTTGCTTATTTACTGTATGGATTTCTCTCTGCCCTCTGGTAACCCTGGAAGAAGGCACTGATGTATTGATCTAGCTAATCATGAAAATAAACCTCCGTCGACACCTCCAGTGGCTACCACAAACCTTTACCAATCATCGCATAGACCGAGCCGTCGCCCCGCCGCCACCCTGCTCTTTGTGGACGTCTCCTGGGAACAGCAGACCACTGCTTCCCGTCCCTCTCCTGGTCTTGCCTAATTCCTCCCCTGACTCCAATCCCTTGGGTAACTCCGGAGGGGACGCCTCTGCTTTACCTTCTTCTCCAGATGAATACGTTTCAGCCTTCAGGGTCTACTTCTACTTTTCTGTTTTCCGAGTGCCAGAAAAAATCACAAGGAACATAAAAGAAAGATGGAAAACAAGGAGTCATGCAGTAGTCACTGTGTGTTTGACCGTGGCCTGTTTTTGAGGATGGATGGATGCTTTCTTTTGAAATAGGTGCCGTGGTGTCCCGTTGAGTGAACTTAGTGTATAATTCAATCATGTCTCGTGCTAATAAGATGTTGCTTTTCATCACGGTGGAAATAAGAACATAAACATATCAGTAAATTCCTCAAGTATTACAGTGCATCAGAAGAGGGTGATCCCTGGAAGTTACTATGCTACTTGAACACCTTTGAGAGACAGGTCAGGATGAATGGCCCTGAGACAGATGACAGACCTCCGTCTAATCTCGGACATGTAGAGATGTTGCTCTTCGGTACCAAGCAATCTTTATGTTGCCTACCTGCAACGGGTGGCCTGTCAGCCTCAGTCCTCAGGGAGCCCGCACTGCAGACTGTGTCAGATCAGGTAGACACGCCCCCAGCTCTTTATCAGCAGAACTAAAATTAGACCCCAGGTCATCCTCTGTCATACATTTGCTTCTCTGCTATGAATATTAACTATATAAAGCAATAGAGGGACTTCTTTTCATGGTTTAAGAATTTCTCATCAATATCTTTGAGAAGACCGTGCATGTCTTTTAAGTGGTATCAACCTTCTTCTCACACAGATAATTACAGAGGAGAAAGGGCAGCTATCGCTCTTTAATTACAGTGTTGCTAAGTACTCAGTGCTTAATTATTCAGCTATTACAGTTTTTAAATTATGCTTCTGAAGTTGTAACATAGTCATGAAAGTGGGAGTTGGAGCAATAATTTCAGTCTCATGATAGTTGTGGGGAGAGCTCTGCTAACACATGCACCTGCAGAAATAAAGCATCCCTTGTGTTTAACATGGAACCTGGCAGGTGCCTACACTTATTTCAGGCAGAGAGACATTTGCTAGGTGACATATTTGTTGTATGGAACTCAATTATTTCTTCCCTGTAGAATGTAGTGATTTAAGAAACTTCTCTGTCAGTAGGCTTTAGGGGGGAAAATCGGAGGAGACAGTGCCAGTGTGACAGTATAATCACTTAAGACTTGTCCCTGGCCAACACTTAAAAAAACTACCTTCCTGAGTAGAGATGCCAGAATATTCACTTAGTCTAACCATAGTCATAAAGGGGTTCAGGGACTGTAAGAACACAGTCCTGACTGCAGTTACTATAATTCTAAAAGTTCATGTTTTAATGAAAACTTCATTCTTATCATTCTTCTGTCAGAATTTTATATATATATATACATATATGTATTTAAAGTATATAATATATATATGTGTGTATATATATATATCTTTTTAGAAGATCTGATACATACTCTTAAGTAACATGGCCCACTTAATATTCATTGAACACTTGACTCAGTAACTAAAGATTAATAAGTGTCAAAGAATAGAAATATCACAAAGGATATTCACAGATAATAACAGAATTAAACTAGAAATTAATAAGTGAAAGACATCTGGAAAGTCCCCAGTAAAAATATGGAACATTCCCCAAACATTGGGAAATTAAGCAACCTGCTTTATTTCCAAGGCGAATAAGAAATATTTTAAACTAAATGAAAATGTAACATACCAAATTTGATGGAATTCTGCTAAAGCAATCAATGGCAGAAAATTTATAGCATTAAAATGCTTACTTTTATGAAAAGAACAAGGAGCGATATAAACTTCCACTTAAAACACACACACACACACACACACACACACACACACACAGAAAAAGCAAATTAAATCCAAAGCAGTTAGGGGGAAGTAAGCAAGAAAGTTAACAGCTCTTTAAAAAAAAGAAGAAGAAAAAGAATTTTAGGACAGAAAATCAAATAAATAAACCTAGAAGTTTGTTTTTTTTAAGAACAATAAAAATGATAAATTTCTAAGCCTACTAACCAAAAACAAAGAAAGAAGATACAAATTAGCAATACAGGAGTGCAGGGGCATGGAGGAGGTGCTTCTCAACCACAGCACCCAAGACTGAGAAGAAGAGTAACTACTGTGAATAATTCTGTATCCACCAGTAGTCAGCGTAGAAACTTAGATGAAATGGACCAATTCTGTGAAAGATATTAATACAAACTACTAAACTCACTCAAGAAAAAACTACAGATAACCTGAATGATCCCGTATCTATGAAAGAAATTAGATCTGTACTTAAAAACTTCCAAACAAAACCACATGTAACAGATTTTGCTAGTAAATTCTGTAATGTGTTTAGGGAAAAAATCATACCAATTTTATAGAATTGCTTCCAGAAAATGGAAGTGGAGAGTACTCATTTTATGAGGCCAGCATTACTCAACAATAAATAAAAAGAAAAAAATATCAGAGTCAAGTGGGTTTAAGCCAGGAACGAGGACTAGTTTAGCATTTGATAATCAATCAATGTATATAGTTCTCCATGTTAATTATCTGAAGAAAAAAGAGGCATGGGGCTTCCCTGGTGGCACAGTGGTTGAGAGTCCGCCTGCCGATGCAGGGGACTCGGGTTCGTGCCCCGGTCTGGGAAGATCCCACATGCCCGGAGCGGCTGGGCCCGTGAGCCATGGCCGCTGAGCCTGCGCGTCCGGAGCCTGTGCTCTGCAACAGGAGAGGCCACAACAGTGAGAGGCCCGCGTACCGAAAAAAAAAAAAAAAAAAAAAGAGGCATGAAGTCATTTTAATAAACGCATTAAAAAATTGACAAATTATATATTATAAACTCTCGTTATTCTTTAAGGATTGTAGTGGGAGCAAAATGCAGAAGAGAAAGAATAAATGTGTAGATGAACTGCTAGTAAGAAAGTAAGATAGCTGGGGTTAATTTGCAGAAAAATAAAGTGATTTTAAGCAGAAAAATAAAATAGGGGATTAAGTGCTTATGAAATTGTTAGAATTCCTGGCAAAGCAGCTTTAGACTGTGGTACTGGGAATGGCACCCCAAAATCTCAATATGTGAATGTCCTTTTCACAATGAAATAAGGAACACAGTGAGTCTACGGGAATTCCCTGGCAGTCCAGTGCCTAGGACTCTGCGCTTAAATTGTTGAAGACACATGTCATGTCCTTTCTACCTTCTTATTGGGAAGTTAAGTTCAGTGTAGCAGTGTGACATGTGACATGAGTCCCCACTGGATGGGATATGGAGCTCCTCCTTGGGGCCTGTTGCAGGGTTGTTTCCTTTGTATCAACCTCAGGACATAGCCATCTGTCAATATTTGAGGCATAAATAAATTATTTACCTCTTAAGGAAATTTAAAAAAAAGAAACAGACCTCATAGAAAAATATTGGTTTTTATAGAAATATTGGGGTTTATAGAAAGTAGATGAGAATTAAGAGTGTTTGTGAGTTTATGGGACTTCCCTGGTGGTCCAGTGGTTAAGACTTCGTGCTTCTACTGCAGGGGCCACGGGTTCGATCCCTGGTCGGTAAGGTCCCGCGTGCTGCGCAGTGCGGCCAAGGGGGAAAACAAAAGAGTGTTTGTGAGTTTAAACTGGGGAGTTAAGATTAGTGACTTAAGAAAGTATAATGTGCTTTAAATATTATGATGCTGTAACTAATAAAAGTAGCAGTAGATCTGGGGAAATTAACTGTGAAAACAACTATCCCTTATATCAACTAATCACATATAACGTCTGGCTCTTTCCTTGAAGTTATACTGTATACGCTGTGCCCCTCCCCCATTAATGAGTCTAATTTATAGAAAGTAGACATATTTTAGAAGCAGGGAAAATGGAAGGACATTTTATTTTATAAACTGGAAATTATATATAGGGGCTTTTGTGGCGATAGGCAGCATATTCTTGAAAACCTCCCTACAACCAACAAAATAAAAGGGAAGCAGGTGCAAGTGTTAGCTGGAAGTTTCCAGAAAGAAAGGAAAAGAGGAACAATAGAACCAGAGGCCTCTGACTCAATGCGAACAGGAATGGTTTGGGGGGATGTCAGGGCAGGACGCAGTAAAATTTGTGAGCTTCCAGGAGCCATGGGGCATGTAGGTCAGAAACATGAAAATAAACGTCTGTGACAGAGCAGGAGACTCAGCAGGGAGAAGCTGATTCTTCCCATTGAAAGAATGCAGCAAGCTTTCTGCGGAGGCTCCTGCAAATAAGAGTAAAGGTAGAAAATAAAGAAAATGAGAAGAGTGCTGTGTTACATTGTTGGACCGACATCCCAGCAGAATACAAACCCTCGAGAGGAAAGCAAGAATGGAGATGGAAGTTATGGCCGGAGGTGGAAGGAGATTCCTGAAGGCATCAGGGACTGAGTCCCTCCCATCTGTGTGGGCCAATCCAGGGGTTCTGTGATCAAAGAGCTGGGTAGAATATGTCCCTCCAGGTGAGAAAGGGGAGGATAAAAGCCTCCAGCTCTGGAGAAGGAAGAGAGGGGAGACCGTGATGAGTGATCAGGTGTGGATAGCACAGGTCTTCAGTTCTGACACTGAGCACAGGGAGTGAGTGTGCTAAGCCACCAGGAGGACTTGGAGAGTCCCTGGGGGTCATAGGGGGGCTGGTCCCCACATCCTCATTCCCCAAAACCATTTCATGGGGAAGAAGCCCTGAAGTTCACCTATGCCTGTGGAGTCCACAGAAAGCAGCTCAGAATTACAAGTGTCTGGGAGAGAGCTTGGGAGAGGGCTGAGGACCGAAGTCAGAAGGGTGGACCCTCCATGCGGGGTCTGAGGGTGGCGCCACAGGACCACTGGGTGATAAGAAGACCCTCAGCGTCAGGGCACAGACTGGTCACTGGGAGGATGCACAGAAAGCAGGGCTTCACTGTCTTACCCGGCATGAGGGGGCGGCAGGGAAGCAGCACCACTCCAATTTCACATCCACCGCCCAGAGTTATTCTACATTCTCCCAGGTACTGCTTAACCTTTGTAAAATATGTATTTTTAATTTTGATGAATTCAAAGGACTAGATCTGTTTAGTTGCAACTGCCAAAATAGAGCAATGTAATAAAATATAAAATACTGGTGCTCAGTAAACTTTGGGAAAGGCTGACATTTTTGTACGTTGTGCTTCTAGGTGTTGCTAAAAGTCAGTCCTGACACAAGAGCACTTCATTTCGTGTTTTCTTGCCAAGTGTACTTAAATCTTTGGTCAAGAACAGAAAGTGTCTGCCTCCTTCTCTCTCCACATGGATTTACAAAGGAAAACATAACTGTGGCTTTTAGGATGAGTCTGTCTATATGGGATAGAGCAGGAAGATATTAGTGTTAAGTCAGCATTGCAAGTACATCTTGGGGAAAAGGCACCAAAGATGAATTCTGTGCCACGCTGTTTTTAATTGACAAGTCCGAAGTTATTAATTCCTAAGTGCGTACCTGATCAGATAGATAGCTAGATACACACACACACGAGTAAATATATATAATACACACACGACTCATATATACATTCATGTTGATTATTTGCTTCTGCAAAGAAAAACAAACAATAAAACTGAAAGAATTAATCAACAAGGAAACTAGATTGTGAACAGTAATATAATACTACTGTTTATTTTTCTGATTATGTTATAACGAACAAACTTCAAGTTTGACAGAGGTATGTGGGAGGAAAATAAGTTCCTGAACCAGAAATAATTTAATGTACCATACAAGAATTATTAAAAAGAATAAGCTATATCTTCTTACAAGAATTTCAATAAAGTAGGCTATGTTTGGATAAGTTATAAAGATTTTTCAATGAAAAAGGTAAGATCAAATGTGTTCTCTATTGCGGATTTGCTTGTTATAGAAAGAACTCTCATAGGAAAGAAAAAACATTATAGTCAAAAAATTACAGAAAAAGGCAAGTAAGAGAATTTTACATAGACTGACACCAGGTGAGAAGAAAGCAATTATATCAGAGAAGAATGGAGGTATTAAATAAAGCTCACCAAGAAAAAGAGAGGGAAATATGAAAATTTTATTGTCATGAAAAATGGACATTAAAGCAAGCAGAAAAAGATGGTGACAAACAGCAGCTATGCATAAGAGACAAGATTGAAACAGGGTTTGGATCTGAAATGTCAAGGAAGAAATAAGTGAAATGCTTTGGATTGAACAGTACAACAATAGAACAATACAATAAACGCCTAAAAGAGAAAATTATTTACCTTCTGACATAAGAGTGGAAAAAGTAAATAATATAAATAGAAAGTAAAGTAGGGTCTGAGAGGTCTTCTCCCAGATAACACTGTCAAGTGCCCTGGGATTTCCCTACCCTTTTGAGCAGAGCCTTAATGCTTTAAAAGGCTGAAAGAAAAAAGGTGAAATGTCCAGAGGAAGAAAACAAAAAATAATTTCACTAAATGAAAGGGAGGGGAGGGTGTGGGTGGGTGATGTCAGCAAAATGGAGGAAAAGGGGGTTTCCAGTGCTCGTCCCTTTGCAGAAACATCTATCCAGGCACGAGAATACCTTCCCGAGAGCCAAGGACTCCATCCAGGTGAGGGGTTACGGCCCCTGGGGAGCACAGACATGAGAGCAGATGCCTGAAGAGGGAGGGAGGGCAGGCTCATCACCTGTATCAGCTGCATCGCCCAGACGGCCCAGCTGGAGAGAGACGCCTCCCTGTGGGCGGGAGAGTGAAGCGAGCCCCCGGCCCAAGTCACCCCCGTGAACTCTGCTGCTGGGCTGGCCCCTGTGACCCCAGGCACCTGCACACCAAACTCCGGCTGGCCCCCATGGACCCTGGATCCAGTGGACCCAGGGTCCAGGTCCGTACCCAGGACCCACCCCAGCACCCAGAGGCCCCACAGACTGAGGGCCAGACCCCCCCGTGGGCCCAATTGCCAGTCCCCCCTACCCCCCAGTGCTAGGCTGGCCACAGTGACTCAGGCTCAAGGCCACCCCAGCACCAGGCTGCCCCCAGGGACCAGACAAGGGCTGGGGGAAAGGGGGACATGCTGGTCTGAAGGTACACAGTTGCAGTTATGTCGGATGAATAAGTCTACAGTTAATAACACTGTATTGACCATCGGAAATGCACTAGATTTCAGGGCTCTCGCCACAAAGAGATGGTAACTGAGGATATGACATGTTAGCTTGACTGTAATAATCATTTCACTGTGAATGTGTGCGTCAAATCATCATGTTGTACACCTTCAAAATGTATGTTTACTTAAAAGTAAAATTAAATAATTTTTTAAAGGAAATTTTTTGAAAAACCTAGAAATCATGACATTACTAAACCTGATTTAGAAGTGGTATAAAGAAAACTCTCCCTGCAATTAAAAAAATGGGCAAGATGGTAAAATTCTAAATTAATTTCTTAAAAAGTAAAAAAGAAAAAATGATAAAATTCTAATTAGGTGTGTTAGAGAAATTTGCTAAAACCTGACGTGAATGGTCCAATGTTTGAATTTAAACAGCTCTATTGAATGCATCAGCTCAAAGAAATACAAAGAACTTTTACCAGATTTCCAAATTAAGCCAGTTTATCTTTACTTCATTGGTGAGAGAACAGTGCCTCTAAAAGACAAATTATCTGAGGCCTCGAGATGGTCCACAGCCACTGTATGATGAAACAGACCTCAGCCCTGATTGTTGGACCCTAAGTCGTTGCTTGTTGCAATAATCCAGGTGCCTTTGCAGTCTCGCCAGTGATTTTCCATTTCAGCCTTTTATTTCTTCTCTTAGCATAAGTGTCATTAGGTAAAAATCTTATTACAAACTTTAGAATGAGTTTGTCCCAGGTGGTTGATGGAGCCATTAACGTATCTTTCTCATAACTCTTAGTAAAATAAATTTTAAAAAGAAAATACAGGGCTTCCCTGGTGGCGCAGTGGTTGAGAGTCCGCCTGCCGATGCAGGGGACACGGGTTCGTGCCCCGGTCCGGGAAGATCCCACATGCCGCAGAGCGGCTGGGCCCGTGAGCCATGGCAGGAGCCTGTGCTCCACAACGGGAGAGGCCACAACAGTGAGAGGCCCGCGTACCGAAAAAAAAAAAAAAAAAAAGAAAATACAGTCACAGATGTCCTAAGATAGATCGATAGGAGTATCTCTATTAAATAAAAGAGATGCATGAATTTCTAGAAATTCAAGGTGAATTTCATCCCAGTGATGGATGAAAGAAAAATTATGTCGTAGTCAGCTCAGGCTGCTACAACAAAGTACCATAGACTGCATGCCTTCTAAACAACAGACATTTGTTTCTCGCACTTCTCGAGGCTGGAAGTCCAAAGTCAAGGTGCCAGCAGATTTGGTGTCTGTTGAGAGCCCCCTTCCTGGTTCATAGATGGCATCTCCTCACTGTGTCCTCATGGGGCGAGGGAGCTCTCGGGGGTCTCTTTTATAAGAGCTAATCCCATTCTTGAAGGCTCCTCGATCATGACCTCATCACCTTCCAAAGACTATCACATTGAATTTCAGGATTTAACATGAATTTGGGGGATCACATTCTGTGGGTAGCTGTCTACAAAGACACAAGTTGGAAGAATCACAGGAGATGTGCAGCGGGGTCAGCCTCTGCAGAAAGGGGCTGGTGGATGCTGAGCAAGACCCAGGAGGCACAAAGGGCAGAATGGTGACCAACTGGAGGACAGCCTGTGTCACAACCGCAAGGACCACTTCACGACTTCATGACGGCATTTGCCAAATATAAACTGAATAAATGGAGCCAGAAAATCAAAGATAAAGAGACATTTCAAACCATTTCTAGAGAGAGAATAATCGGGTACTTAAGAACCCAATCCAGATTATCAACAGCTTTCTGAACGGTAGATTAGGACGGGAAAAGAGAGTGGAGCACCGTCTCAGATTTCTCCAGAAATGATTTTCCGTCACGATCATCACTTGCTATACCATTGGGTGAAATGACCTAATTAGCGTGCTGGGGTCCGCCAGAGCGCCCTCAGACGTCCTGATTTGCTAGAACGTCTTATGTGGCATGACAGCAAAGGACACAGAATACAATCAGCCGAAGAGACAATGCTCTGGACAAAGCTCGTAGCAAACCTGACTCAAGCGTCCAGGTACTCCCCTCCCAGTGGAGTCGCACAGGACACACAACTTTCCCACTGATGTCAAGCAACACTCTGCAGTGCTGCCAACCAGGGCTCTCACAAGAGCATGGTGTCCAGGGTTTTTACTGGGAAGTCAGTCACGTAGCCTGCAGCCCCTGTGTGGTGGCCTCAGTTGCTGAAGCTCCAGAGCCCAGGAGGATGGCAGCTATTCACCATCTATCGTATCGTCAGCATAAACTGTCTGAACAAACTGGGTCAGTGTGGCTCAAGGCCTCGGGTTTACAGACACGATGAAACAGAATGTTCCAGGAGTTCTGTTCCCAGGAGCTGTCCAACGGCTGGATCTGAAACTGGCCTCTCTAGGGATAAACAGGGTTGGCCCAGCCCAGGCCTGTTGAGTTCATGCTTTATCACACAGCATGCAGGGTATGTTAACGTGGAGACGGCATCCAGAGAAGATTTGCTCCAACTCTGGAGAACAGTGCAGCAAATGCCAAGCAAGGTCATGGAAGACTTAGAGAGCAGTGAGTGCGAATTGTAGAATGAGGATGATGGAGTCGGGAAATACATATCTACAGCAAGGAGCAGGGGATTGAAGGGATCTGGGAATAAGAAAACTTTGTCACGCATTTGTAGCAACTCAAGAGAGGCAATAGAGTCTGACACAAAAGGAAGGAAGAAAGGCGTCACCCGCTGTAGGCCTTGATGGGGAAAACAGGCATAAATACCACCAAGTTAAAGTGAATAAAAATGAGGAACTAAGACTGGAAAAGCAAGAGCATTGTATCTGTCTAAACATAGAACTAAGACAAAACGACAGCAAGATTTATGGTCCTGGTTACGAAGGTCATTGCTGCCACACTAACGAAGTTGATCTGAAGAGTGAATTGAAAAGAACATTGAATCCCTTGACTTTATAGCAGGGATCCACACACAATCTGAAAATGGAAATCTGTAGTTAAAAATAATGATTGCAACCATCTTCATATTTTTATAATAAGCTTGGTGTGTGTTGTTTTTTTTTTCTGCATTGGGTCTTTGTTGCTGTGTGCAGGCTTTCTCTAGCTGCGGTGAGTGGGGGCTACTCTTCGTTGCAGTGCATGGGCTTCTCATTGCGGTGGCTTCTCTTGTTGCAGAGCACAGGCTCTAGGCACGCGGGCTCAGTAGTTGTGGTGCATGGGCTTAGTTGCTCCATGGCATGTGGGATCTTCCCAGGCCAGGGATCAAACCCGTGTCCCCTGCACTGGCAGGCAGGTTCTTAATCACTGCACCACCATAAAAGTCCCAATAAGCTTGGTGTTATTTTAAATACCATGTAGTAACATGCATCTTAAAATAAAGACACTCATCTCAATTTCAGTATTTCCTTGATCTCTTTCAGTTTTTCTTGTAATAAATTGAGTCAGATTAAATTTGATCCTAGAAACACACTGTATAGAGTATGATCCCATATTATCACGCTGTCTGTTTCCCTCTCTATTTTTCTTTCTTTTGCTCTCTGTGTTTCTGCCAACATGCCTAGAGAGATTGAGACTTTTATTTCTAAATGGTGAGATTCATGGTAGAATTTTGCTCTTATCTTTGTATTTCCCTGCACTGCTGGTGTATTTTTATAATGCTGATGTGGATCACTCTCACGGAAACGCAGTGAGAGATTTATTTCCAAATTAGAGGGATGCTCAAGGCGTAAGTGTGGGAGAGACAGGTTCAAAACTGTTCACCTCTGATGCACCTGAAGGCCCAGTCCACCCTTTCCTGTTGTGAGTGTTCCCATCAGCACCACCCCCGCTAACTGAGTCACCACCATGGGGGATGTGACTGTTTGTCAGCAGGATTTGCAGTGAGTCACAAAATGCTACTTTAGCACAATCTTTTGCATATAAGGTTCCATTATGTCTTTTTATGATAAATATGTCAAAAATCATTTCATTTGTTGCCGGCTCAAACACAGTTTCTTAGTTGAGCTCCAGTGCCCTGTGAGATGTAGGGATGCCCGTCTCCACTCTGCCCCCAAATGAAGAACAGGAACAGCAACATAACAATTTAATGCAACTTTGTTTTTTAATCACATTGTGATTGAGGATATAATGAAAATAGCATATTCCAAGTGGAGTAGCTTTATCAGTTCTTGGGTTTTCTTCAAGGCTAGATACAGTGTTCCCTAATCATCAACCTGTGTAATGAAAATTTGAGACATCTGTGTTTATAATCAGATTATCTCACCACAGCTCTGAGTTGAGAAGATAATATACTTCAAATACATTTTGACTTAACTACATTTTCACTACTCCTTTTAGTCCCTTTTCTGAAAACAGGAAATACAATCTATATTTTCGTTGTTTATAAATTAACGTAATTAGTTAAATCTTCCAAGTCTTCTATAGCATCATTAAGGTGCCATCATTTTTCTCTCTGTTTAATCATTTTATAATATAAAGATTTGCTATGAAATACCAAACATGGCTTGGCCGCGACTAAATGTATATTAACCTAAAACCAAACCCTCAGTTTTGCTAATCCCTAGTAATGCAATTCCTAATACCAACTGGATCTGTCTGTTCATGTGTCTTCTATATGCTAATTAAAAATAAAATAGGGCTTTAGGAGAAGAGTCACACAGGGATTTACACCTGCTTTCAGTCACTATCTCTCCTCCTCATTGGCTTCCTGTGCCCTCACTCAGCACAGTTACAGACCACCCAGGAGGGGCCAGGGCTGCACATCGTTTAGACTAGATATTCACCTTCTTATTTGGCTTTTGGAAAAGAACAAAAGGATTTGCCAACACAGTTTTACGGCAGTAATGGTTCTGAGGAACTCTTTTATGAGGAAATAATCTACTTCATTCTTAGGATATAGAAGTTGGCCTCAGACTTACAGTTCATCCACCCGGCAGCTGGGTTATTGCCTCATAAAATACTGTGAAGATTCTATTATCACTTAATTAGAAAGCAGGGCATTTACTGCTCCTTTTTGCTTAGTTTTATTCGATGACTCCTAGGTTTATCTCTCTCTTTCAAAAAAAAAATCAGTTCAATCTTGATCAGCATGCGTATAATATGACTAAAAATATGTTTATTTGATTATTTTACGTGTTACCATGAAATAAGATTTTAAATATGCATTACAAGTGATGACTAATCAAATTAATTCAGACATATAGCACTGGAGATCTCAAGCTTTCAGAGTATATAAAGAGAAACACAATTCTTATTAACACTGGTTACATAACACACTTGTGCTCCTTTAAAATTTGAGAATGAGCTCATGAATTGATTCCTTCTTTTTATGCAGACAGGGACCCCAGGGCCAGACAGCAAAATACCCAGGTGTCCTGGAAGTGCCTTTTGTAGGAGAGCTCAGGAAGGAGGCTGTCAGGGCAGGAGTGGATCCCTGTGCCTCATCATCACCCTGGGAGCTCATAGCACTCTGGTGGACTTCCGCACCCTGGGTGGTGGGCTTTGAAGTACAGCCAGCAGAATCCCCAGACCCTCTTCTGCCATCACAGGTTTTTCAAGTCTGGTGGCTGCAGTTTGATGGAGTAACAGTTCATAATCTCAGCATTCTTCGAGGGGTGATTCCCTGCAGGGCTGGGCTGTATGCTACATTCACAGGATTCTGTGGAGTTTCACAAGAGGCCCCCTTGCCAGAACTTCTCTTATATTTTGAAATGTTTCAGCCACCCGAAGAAGGTAAATTATAATAAACACCCATATAACTTCCCCCAATATATTGGCAAACATTATTTTCCCATATACGCTTTAGATTTAAAAATAATGAACGTAACAGATATGTCTGTGCTTTTCTCCCACATCCTCTTTTTCTGTTTTCTTCCTACCTTGAACTCTAGTTATTATTCCCATGAATATTTTTAAATAATTTACTTATACACACAGCCATAGTATATGTATGAATGATTTTAGAGTATCTAATAAATGATATATTCATGTAGCCTTCTTGCTCTGAAATAAATGTTAATGCTACCCCCACCTCAAATTCATATATTGGTGCCCAAAACCCCAATGAGGTGGGACCTTTAGGAAGTAGTTAGGTTGAGATGAGGTCATGAGGGTGGGGCTCCCATGATGGGATTAGCTCCCTTATAAAAAGAGGAAGACAGAGGTCTCTCCACCTGGGGAGGACAAAAGACAGCCACCTGCAGGCCAGGAACAGGACCTTCACCAGAAACGGAATCTGCCAGCACCTCCATCTTGCCAGCCTCCAGAACTGGGGAAAGAAGCCCCAGCCTGTGGTGCTGTGGCAGCAGCCCCAGCAGACTGCAAGCCTCAGCAGAAGCTTGTCCTCAACACACGTTTAACACTTGGTCATACACACAGTGTATCTTAGGGTCTTTTATTTGAGCCACCACACACAATGTGCCATTATTGACTCATTCTCCTGTTGATAAAAACATTTTTCCAGTTCTTCGCTGCTACAGACTCTGAGCACATTTATCTAAATGTCTTTTACAGCTTGCGTGCATACATTTCTCTAGGATGTATACTAGGAGAGGACTGATGTGTCCCAGAACGTCTTCAAGTAGAGCTGATATTTACCGATATCCCTCCAAGTTTTTGTCAGCAAGATCCGACTTAATCTAAATAGGTGGATGAGTTCCCTTGCTAAGTAATATTCAGCCTTAGCAAACCTTTTATTTTTATTTGCAATTTGTTGGATGTTGCATTGTATCTCACTTCAGTTTGAATTTGCTATTCCCTGCTTACTAATCAGGATAAGGAAATTATTGTTTTGGGAACATAATTTCTTCTTTCTGAATTTCCTTTTCACTTCCTTTGCCTTTCTTCTTCTATCACATTATTAGCCTTGTTTGTTTGTTTTGAGATTTGTATGAATTCTTGTTTGGTCTGGATCCTAAGCTTTTGTCAGTAATGTCAGTGGAAATTATCTTCTTCTACAAGGTAGCTTGTATTTTCACTTTGTTCTATTGATCAGAAGTTTAAAAATTTAATGGAAATAAGTGTATCCATTTTTTTCTTTTCATATTTTCCATGTAGTGAGGAAACCCTTCTCTCCCATACAGGAGGTTCACCCCCACCATCTTATTTTCAGATCTGTGTTGGTATAACTGGCCTTTTACTTCTCTGATACATTTAGGAATAAACTCAGATTTAGTTAATCTCTCTATGGTTCCAGATATGATTGGATTCAGTCAAAAATAAATTTCAGAAGCCCTGTCACCTTTATGAAATTGAGTCTTCCTAAGCATGTGTGATGTGTCTTTATTAGTTCTATATTGATGTATTTCAATGTTTTTATAATTTTATAAAAACTTTATGCATTTCCTTTTTTATATTATTTATAGTTATCAGATTTTCCTTCTGTTGTAAATGGTATCTTTTTTACTATTTACCATTTAAAATAAAAAATTCTAACAGGTGTTGAAATTCCATTTATTTTTCATATTAATTCCCTATCAAGCAAATTTACTACACAACTTATTTTTTCTGATTTTTTGGCCTATAGATTTCATTAATTATTCTATGTAAATCATCATTTATTTGTGAAAAAAAATGAAACTTCATTCTTTCTTTTTCAATCCTTACATATATTTCCTATATTACATATGCATAATGTGTATATTCATATCTTGAGTATACATTCATATCTTACTTTATTGGTCCTTTCGCATTTATATCACTATCTATTTTTTGCATTAAAAATTAGTGGCTTAAAGCCATTTCCATTTATTATCTCACAGTTTCTGTGGGTCTGAAACCCATAAACGCCTCACCTGAGGTGGGTGGCTCTGGCCCGTGGTCCCTCCTAAGTGTGTGACCCAGATGCAGTGCGAGCTGCAGCCAGTCTTGACTGTGCAATAACAACATGTTAACACATCTTCCAGTTTGTTTCTTTTATTCTGTTTCTCCTGTTTTCTATGTGTTGACTGTTTCCTTTCACTGACTTTTTTAGAGTGAATAGTATTTACTTGTCTCTCTCTCTTTGGGGAATTTGGATTTGAGTTTGTCATCCCTGGCTCACAGGAAAGAGGCTCTTTTATGTTAATGCTTAGTAACAGTGATGGCTAATTGTATCAAATTGATGGGGCTGAGGGATGCCCAGAGTGGTGGTGAAACAGCATTCCTGGGCATATCTGTGAGGTCGTGTCTGGAGGAGAAGAATGAGTCAAGAGGCTCACTCTCCCTTAAGTGGAAGAGTACCATCCACTCTGCCGGGGCCTGAACAGAACAAGAAGACAGAGCGAGGCAAAGTCTTTCTCTCTCCATTGGGATGCCCGCCTTCGCCTGGGCTTGGACATGGGTGCCTTGGTTCTCCAGCCTTCAGAATTACACCCCAAGGTCTCCTGGGTCTCTGACTTGCAGATGGAAAATCATGGGACTTCTTGGCCTTCATAATCACATGAGCCACTTCCTACAGTGAATCTCATATGTATACTTCTGTGTATCTACTTGGTTCTGTTTCTCTGGAGAACCTGGCTGTTATACTACGCCTGTCTCCTAAGTGGATCCCACCTGGTCCACAGCGCTGTCGGCCTTTCCCAGAGCAGCCTGTGTCTTCCTTCTGCCCCCAGAGTGGCCAGCCAGCCTCAGCCTCCAGCCTGTCAGCTGTTTGGGATCTGGATCTGGATCCAGTTCCAGGCTGTGTCCTAAAAGGCTTCCTGGGAAACTGGCTGTGCCCTCAAAATGGTCCCACTGAGGTCAGCTCTCAGTTGAGTTGAAGCACCCACCTTTCATATACCCCACGTATCTGGTGCGTAGTCTGCATTCAGTAATAGGTACTACATAGCTTAATGAACAAATAGCAGACCTCTGTATACACCGGGGGTCTAACTGTTTTCAAAAGCAAGTACATCAATTTATAGCAATTTAAAACATTTCCACATTTAATTTTTAAATCTCTGTACAGATATAGGTCCCAGTTTGCAATCCATTTACACTTCAGCTTTTAGTGTAAAAAAAAGAAGAGGTATGATTTTAAGGAACACAAGAAAACACCCTCTTTTCTTAGTGATATGCTTTTGAAATATTGCAAATCATTTATTCAAGTTCCTTTTTAGTCCCTACTAGAAAGGATTCCTACCAAAACGATGTAATAATGTTGTAGGGAAATGAAGGAATTTGGGATCACAAAGCATCTTGGGGAATAAAGAAGCTAAGACAGAAATCCGGGGGACTGGGTTTCCAAGGAGAGGACATCAGGGCATGGAGACACCAGTTGGCGGCCGTGGCCAAAGAGCGATGCTCCCACTAGCCAGTGTCGCCTGGTAATGCATCTGACCCTCCAAACCACCTCTGAGGGCATTTGAAGTCCAGAGATCTGAAACCCATCTCTTTCCTTCCAGGTACCTCAATTGTGCTCATCCTAACGGTCCCACAAGTTTACGGTGTCAAATCAATCGAGCTTCAGGCAAATGATAGTTTTCGCTTGGAAATTTGTTCTTCATGTCGTTCGTCTTTATGATATTGGCTTTTAGGCAATAGAAAAATTGTCAACCTCACCCTTTATTTGCTTATACTCCTTTGTCCATTTAAAGCACAACAGAGCTAAAATCCGAGCCACACTTTGCTTCTGACCTACATTCATAAAATGAGTATCCACGTGTGAGCTCTCGTCATCTGAATCAAGTGCATTTTATATTTTTTAAACTGTGATCACCAATATTTCTTAGAAAAAAACCACGGCAGTGGAAGGAAAGGGTCCCTGAATATTTAGGAACTGAAAGGAGCATGGAACCAGCAGTGCAGTATTTCTCTTGCTTATTAAAATGGATTCAGCATAGAACATTATTTTCCCCAAATGCTAAAGATATATATTTCCACAGAGTTTTAAATACCTAAATCAGCTATAATATACATTTTGCAACTGAAGCATTAAAAAAATAAATTTTCCTCTGGCTAGAAATACATTGTTCAAATCTCCTTGCACACAAACAGACATCTGATTTACTTTTTCATATACCATTCCTTTCAGACAACTATCAGTATAAAATAGTTTAAAATTATCTATAAGGATAAAATTTAACCAGTGGCTGTTTTCAAGAAGTTTTATTTTTAAGTTATACCATGGCTTACTAAGCCTTTTATACATTTGGCTTGGTATTTTTAGATTACTGCATTTATGAAAATTCCATTTTTTGTTATATTTGTCACAAACAGATGGGGCAGAAATGATTTAGCAATTCAAGCAGAGTATTTGCTAAGCAGCTAGATGTTAAGCAGGCGAAGCCTTCAGTGAGGAATGATCCTCCCTCTTTATTTGGTTGCCCCTAGTCTGCGTACAGCACATTCTAAAGCTGTTAGTGCAAAAGTGCTTCTGAATTTGGTGCCTCGGTCAAATGGAAGAAAATGCTCATGAAACGTAGAAACATTTTTCTGCAAAGTTATGCTAATTTCCTCACTCAGCTAATTGTATTCTTTTATTCCTAAATGTACTTGGTAGCTCTTATAATGAATAGATGAGATAATTTGATTAGTTTATCAATTTTGTCTAAAAAGATGCTTATGGAATGCTTGAGTTTATTTGCAGCTGTATTACTTCCAAATCAAAACATTTCCCTACATAAATCTCCATGTACTCACATTATAATAACATTAACTTCTGACAGGAGCAGAAGAGGGGGTTACAGATGTTGAGCAACTGGGTCTTTCTGGGTCAGTGAGGCCCATTGCATTTAAACATAATCTGTCTCTCTCTTCCTCTCTCTCCCTCTTCAGTCATCTTGTAATCCCTGGCTTCTTTGAGCACAATTTACTTTTGAGGTAATTTACTGTCCTGATAAAATATTATTCCCTCTATTGCAAATATAAGTTGAACTCAGTTGAACAAATGCACCCCTGGTATGTGCTGAATACGTTTCTAGACATTAAAAATGCCGTGATGCAGGAGAAGCAACCATATTTATCGCAGTGTCCCCTTATCCGTGGTTTCAGTTACCCAAGGTCAATCACTGTTAGAAAATGGTAAATAGAAAATTCCAGAAGTAAGCAATTCATAAGTTTTTAATTGTGCATCGTCTGAGCCGGGACGTGGATCATCCTCTGTCCAGTGTGTCCCACCCTGTCGGCCACTTAGTAGCCACTCGATCAGACAGACTGTCCTGGTATCACAACTTGTGCTCAAGTGACCCTTCTTTTACCTAATAACGGCCCCAAAGTGCAAGAGGAGTGATGCTGGGAATTCGGATATTCTCTTGCTGTGCGTAATTTATAAATTAAACTTTATCACAGGGATGTTTGGACAGGAACAGGACATAGTGTATATAGGCTTCTATACCACCCATGCTTTCAGGCATCCACTGGGGGTCTTGGAACAAACGTATCCCCCGAGGATAAGTGGGGACCACTCTACGCAATTAGGGTTGATGCAGGTACATAGCATTACTCCAGAACCTGGGCAAAGTGCTAGCAGCAGGAGGGAAGAGTTAGAAATCCGGGTATGTCCTGCAACTTAATTCCTG
This sequence comes from Delphinapterus leucas, assembly GCF_059928025.1. NCBI lineage: Eukaryota > Metazoa > Chordata > Mammalia > Artiodactyla > Monodontidae > Delphinapterus > Delphinapterus leucas. The sequence goes on from NC_143149.1 coordinate 10,086,770, forward strand.
GAATCAGTTCTTTGTTATAAATAAAATGCAAAGGCCTACAGAAGGGATAGGTAACCATGCTATTTATTTGCCAGCCTGAGATACCTCTTCCCGTCCCAGGTATCCTTATCTGTGGGATGCGGACGGAGCTTTTTGCAGTCACACAACATTTAATTCATTAGCTATTTTGTTTAATGTTTGTTATTAATGACTGCTTACCATTTTTTAAATATTTTCATGACAAAATCATGCCACAAAACACAATATTTACATAATAATACTCTTGATAATATGAAAGTTTTCTTTAAAAAAATATGTATGTTTCTCCAAGTGATACTTCATTCCTCTGTGTTTCTTTATTTCAGATGTCATGAAGTGTGAAAACTTCGAACCTCTAAGCGCTCATTAGTGGTCACTTGTAAAACTACTATTATGATAATAATGTAGTATCAAGAGTAACAAAAAGAAGCTTCTCATGGTGGGGAAATTGCAGCATGGAAGAGAGGAGTGTTTTATCTCCTTCGGGCATTTTTAATCAGCATTTGCTAGGATCAGTGACCCTGTCGGAGCTCAGGCCATCGGAGGTGAAAGTGTCTCAGCTCCTCACACGTAATTGTCCCAACAGATAAAAGAAACATGGACAGTTGCGGGGAGGAGGGGAGACGGAAGGTGTCATGACATGTTTAGTTCCTTACTGCCAGGCTGGAGGACCGCGTTCCCAGGGATTGGGGCGGGGGGGGGGGGCGGTGTTTGTCTGCATGTCAGACCTGAAGAAAGATGCCGCCGTAGCCACTGGCTCTGAAGGTCGCTCTTAAAGATCAGTTGTTGGCCCCAATTACAGAACGAGTATTACAGTGGTGGCAGGATGCCCAGGTATGTGGACGTGTGCCGTGTATGGCGAGTGAAGACTAGGTACCTTCATCACCCGAGTAGAACCAAGGAGACGGGCATTCAAGTTCCCGTAGCAAGGGGCTGAGGATCCAGACCCTGTCGGTTTCACTTGAGAGCCTAAAATCCTGCTAGCTGTGCTGGCCGGCCTTTGGCTAAACATAAGCAAATAGAAAGTGGAGTCTTTCGAATGAGACCCAAGAATCACAAAAGATAATCCAAGTCTTGGCCGGCTTACTGCCGACTACCTCCAAAACTTGGCTCTAGGAAGTAGTTTTATTTCTAAGTAAAATGAGTTCACATCCTGAGATGACAAATGAAATGCAATCTCTTTTATATCTGCCTATTTATATGTGTTATTTGTTTCTTTGCTTATATTTTGAGGTCCACAAAATATCTCAATTACAATTCAGGAAAGTTTATTATTCTGCGGTAATATATTCAACTGGGGAAAATCGATTTCTGCATATGTAAAACCCGAGCCGGTCTTTCTCATAGAGATGTAAGAATGATAACATCTGTGGTGTAGACAGCTTTTCCCAGTAACATTATTAGGCATGCTACAAGTGAAGCTGGCAGCATTTTTCTGCCATTGAAGCATACCGTAATTAACTGCCTAACGCTTCTTCACATCTCCTAAATTACCGTTCCGTGCGCTTCCCACGCTGCCGCCCTGGAAAACCTCGTGATTGGAATCGGTGAGAACGAGAGTGGCATTGCTCGGCCCAATGCTACCTGCCGAGGAGGCAGGAAATCACCGCTGGGCAAAATAAAGCCCTTGCAACCATCGGATGCCCCAGGCGATCTGGGAATTTCTGTTAACCCTTCACAGTTTCTCAGGCGATGAAAACTAGGCACAGTGATCACTTTCCGAGTACTGACCCCGTGGCTGACATGTGCAGCTCGATAGACTTTACCCGGCACCCTTATATCACTAAATGTGGCTTTTTGTGCGAAGCTCTTTGAGGCCGACTCCGCCTTGGGCTTTTAGCCGACCGCTACTACCCGGCTTTTTCAGCACAGAATGTGAAGCAGTGGCTGCTGAATCTCTCTGGATGTGCAAGCCGTTTCTTGTGACGGGCGTGTCCCTGCTCCGTGGGCGGTGCCGCCGCCGCGACGCCCCCCAGGGGCAAGGAGCTCAAAGCCCGCCGAGCTTGTGCGCCAGCGCACCCTCTGGCCACAAGGGGGCAGCCGAGGAGAGCCCGCGCCTTCCCGTGGACGGCGGCGGGAGAGCGAAGGGGCTGATGGGAAGCCATTTCCTGGGCCCTCCCTGCCTCCTGAGGGGCCGCTGCGCAGTCCTGTGAGAGGCGGGAAGCTGGCGTCCCGTGTTCTCCGAGCCCGCCCACGACGCCGTGTGAAGTAGCGCGCGATGGGTCTCGGAAGCTCGCAGCAGCATGCGGAAAAGCACCATGCGCACCAGTGAGGTCAGTGAAGAGATCAAGGGGCCTTTCGCGAGTATTTATTATTGTTTTTCTTCTATACTGCTACTGCAAGACACCTTACAATTTTTCTCTTCCTTTATGGCTGGGGTTTTTTTTTCTTTTTTTTTTTTTACCTTTTTAAAAACATTTTTTTAATGTAGAAATAATTGTAGATTCACAGGGCATTGCAGAGAAATACACAGGGCTGTGCTGCGTGCGCTTCACCCACTGTCCTTCAGTATTAACACCTAGCCTGATTGTAGAGCGGGATCCAGGGCAGGAAACGGGCCTCGCACGGAGCCCAGGAGCTTCCGTAGGGTCCGCCGGTTATGCACGTGCTCCGGTGACTGTGTGTCAGGGGAAAAGTGTGGGAGAGGACATTGAATTACAGAGGGAAGGTAGTCAGGCCTTGACATTCAAGGCCATGTTAGCTGTAGGTTTTTCGTTTTTCGCTTTATCAAGTTGAGAAGTCCTAATTATCTAGGGAGTTTTTGTCATGAGTCAGTGTTGCTCCTTGTCAGATACCTTTTTACCTCAGGTGCTGTGGTCGTGTGACTTTAAGATGGTTGATACGGTGAACTACATAGATTGATTTTTAACTATGAAAGCAGCCTGCATACCTGGAGCAAATCCCACACAATTCAATTTGGTGAGATTTAGTTGAGTTTATTGCGGATTATCCCAGCCAATGTTATGAGAGCTATTGGTCTGCAGTTTCTTTCTTTCTTTCGTTTTTTGAATTGTCTTTAGTTTTAGTTTCAGGGCAACGCCGGCTTCTCTTTGTTGTTGTTGTTTGTTGTGGATTTATTTGGCTGCGCCGGGTGTTAGTTGCGGCAGGCGGGCTCTAGCTCCCTGACCAGGGATCGAACCCAGGCCCCCTGCGCTGGGAGCGCGCAGTCCTAGCCACCAGACCGCCAGGGAAGGAAGTCCCCGTGCTGGCTGCTTAAGATGAGTTGAGAGTTATCCATCCATCCCTCTACCATTCTAGAAGAAATTATGTAAAATTACTGTTAATTCTTGTTGGCTGAGTGTTTGTTAATATTTTCCAGGGAAATCGTCTGAGTTTGGACATTTCTACCAGGCTTTGTGCCTTCCTGGTCAGCTACACATAACTACTCACTCAGGTGTAGCTTTGAATACAAGTGTTGTAGAATGCTGGGATTTGTTTACAGAAAAACATCCTTAAGAATATTTTTTTAAAAAGGTTGACATGTGGATTTGGGTTTGATCCCACATAATTACAGAAAGCGTGTGACATTCTGGTAAGAGAAAGTGAAACTGTTAGATTGTTAGACTCCAGCGAACAAAAGTTTGCACAATAAAGGTGTCTTAACAGATGTGAATGGAGAAATAAAACCCATGAAGCCTTACATTTTCAAACAATCGTGAATTTGGCAATAGTGTAAAAAATGCAACATAATATTAGAACTACTGTAAAGTAGTACTAATGACAGAAATTAGTGTTGTTAAGAAAGATTAATGAAGAGCTAGTTACTATTCTTCCTTCTGTGGAAATGTTTTTATTTTATCATTTTAATAGTAAGCATATCACTTAAATGGATAATAACTATGTTTTATCTATAAGGGCTTGATTCCTAAATTATGAACTTTTGAAATGCAGGAAAATGATTTATTTAGCCTAAGAAGTGCATTCTAATTAGAAATATATAATTATATAGAGATAATACATATGTTATTTTTATAATTTATATTATTATGTAGTATATATAGTATATATTTCTATATTATATAGACATTTATATATTGTATATAACTTATATATAATAATTTAAATATATTCTATATATTATATAGTTATATAAAAAGCATATAATCTATATATTACATCATATTATTTATGTATAATTTGTCTTTATTGAATATATGTCATCTTCACTGTGTAAGCAAATGCACAAAGTCTTCTAAACCTTCTTCCCATCCGACTAATTCTGATGAGATACAGTTGAGCATGAGTCTGGACAGTTCACAGAAAAGTATCAGTGACAGTAGGATTCACAAGAGGCTACTATTTTGGACCTCTGAACAGCTTTTCATATTATGTTCCCTTATTTGTTATTGGAAGGGGTTGAGCAAAATGCACAGAAGGGTTGCTGAGGGCATTTTTACCCACATATGTGGCTTATGCCTATTAATTATAATTAATAGTGACCGTCGTGCAAGAAGTCTATGGGAGATTTAAACTCTATTTACCAAAACTTAGAACTGTAGAGTCATTTTCTTTCATCCCTTTCTGCATTTACATGTATTCCACAACCACTGTTTTTCTTACTTCAAATTTTATTTTTTTTCTCTACATTTTTTTATTAACGGTATTTGCAAGAACAGAGGTGCTCCTGTCCTCATGCCCGGTTGGCCTTTCTCTGTGTCCCAACCACACCCTCACAGGGCTTTCATGATGTTTTCATGCCAAGCTCCATTTCAGAAAATGTTGACCTCGTGGGATGAGATATTTGTTAGGGGATAACAAACGTAAAACCCGTTTGAAAAGTATCGGTGATCTGTGCTCTGATTATATACAAAATCTAGTGTAATATGTGATTAACCAAAAAATGCAGTGTTAATGATGGACATCCTTATTTAATTAAATGAGTTATTGTTAAATAGTGTATACTGTAAGCAGCTCTCCTGGGGCAGTTCCAAGGTAATAAACATATTACCCATATTCAATATTGTAGCACTCATATTCAGAGGAATTTCATATTACACATCTTTTAAAATATTCATATATATCTACATATCTAGGTTTTCCTTTAACCAAATATTGATTTTTTAAAAATGAAACAAGTTATCTACAGTGCTTATTTGACCGCTTCTGATTCTGGGTAAAAGCTCTATCAGCCTCGACTTTAATACTTGCACTCTGTCCCTCTTATTTGGAGCCCCTACTTTTCACCTTCTCTTAACAGTGCCTTTGGTGCAAACACAAAATGATTCTAGTAAAATGTAAAACGTCATAGCCATGGACTTGGCCCTTGTGTTTGTAAGAACTTAATGTGAGTGTCCAAAAGAACGTAAGTCTGGGGTAACAGGGACCAAAAGAAACTGTGGCTTCAGATTTTGTATCCTTAACATTTAACAGTATTCAGTTTTGTTAGAAGAGAATCACAATAACCTCCTTGGAAGGGGGCTCAGGGTTCTGCTGGGAAGGGGCCAAACTTCACGCACACACTGTAGCATCCTTCATTCCTGCAGATTGCCCTGAATTCTCTCAGGGAGCCAATGGCATTTTCCCACATTTCGGCACCATTGGGGATGTCTGATTCCTTGAAAAAAGAAAGACGTGCAACAAAGGTAAATTAGGCAATTACGAGACAATTTCGTATTATTCATGTAGACTCCATGTAAACAGGAAAATCCATTTATATCCTAACTTACTAGGATGACCCCCTCTGCCTTCCCACCACTCCTACCATACACTTCTTCCATGCTGGTTAAATAAAATTTTAAATGAGCGCACACAAGCAAATTCCTAATTCACCACCATTGATCTCATGGCTCAGGAAAATCACCTGGAGGTTAAATCTCAGCAGCTCGCACAGCCTGTGCTGCACTGGGGTGTGTCTCTCCCATTGCTGGTGTGTCTTTCCAGTCACTGGTGTGCGTCTTTCTCCTGCGTGCACGGCTCCGGGAGAGTCTGACATCCCCATGGTTTATGCAGAGTTATGGGGTCCCCTTTTCTGGTCCTCTCCATCATCCACCCTACATGTTCTGCTACCCAGAGGCCCATTCTCTCGGCTCCCCTGGTTTTTCTTGCCTTTGCGATGTGTCTGTCAGGAGACCTGTCCTTAGCATCCAGGCACAGGAAAAAAGAAAGAATAAGAAGGAAAACCAACCAGACCATAGCTCACCTACCTCCCTGTGGGTCACCTCAGAAATGCCCCAGGAGACTTGCTTATAGTATGCACCATTTAATAATCATTGATTTAATTAAATAAGAGGTCTATCATTAACATTGCATTTTTGGTTAATAGCATATTACACTAGATTTTTTATATAATCAGAGCACATAGTATATTTTTATATAATCATTCATTCTACTTGCATTTTTTCATGTTGGTTTTGTTCTTAACTTTTCAGAGTCTAAAGGTAGTGGTATTTTGTATTTTGTCCACGTTTTAGCTGGACTCACCCAGAGAGAGGCTGCAATGAGCTGATGGTGCTCTGACTTTGAAGACAACTTCTCAGCTCAGTTCCCAGCAGGCATTTCTGCTGATAAAAATATCAAAACAGACATGTGCAGGCAAGTGTTCAGACCCTTAATTCCTACCACTCATTCAGGTATTCCTACCAAACCCTCCCAGCTGATCTTGCTTTCATTATTTCTTGCACAGACATCATTCAGTTCATCACCAACATTAGACAGGATCTTTTAAAATGCATCCCATCCATATAGGTATCAAACTAAATGAAGCAGCTATTATTTTTACCTCGTCTAATGCCTGCAAATGGTTCTGCACAAGCCCCAAGGGCATCCTCTTATCTGCTGCCCCCAGGCCCACCACAGGCCTTCCGCCTCCCCCCCACTTCTGCCCTCTGTGCTCTCTTCCTGGGGTCTCTGCCCAAATGTCACATGATCTGGAATGTGGTCAATGGCCAACCTAAGAAATATTCATATTTGCTCTTGTCATCTGTAACTACACATCACCTTTCACATATGCTTATTTATCATCCACGTTGCTACTGGAATATTTGCTCTCTAAGGACCAGGCACTGTTCTCTTTATTGCTCCACCTGTCTGTAGAAAACAGGCCAGAACTGTGCTTGTACGTGAGCGGCACAAGGATGGTGCTCAATATGTGTTGGTTAAGGATGAATGAAGAAGGAAGGAGCATCCGTGGGGCTTAGTTAGTAATTACAGTAATGAAGAAAGCATCTGTATACACAACTGACAAATATCTGTGTTCAGCACTTTGAGATTCCACTGCAAGTCACTGAACATGAACATGTCGGACACAGACAGGAATTTTATTTTTAATTAGACTTTAATCCCTCCTTCACCCCACGGACACCTCCTTCCTTAACATTTATGCTGAAATCTTATCTGCTATATTCTCAGAAAACCAGACTGTGAAACACTGTGGCCTTTCCAGCCAACACGCCATCCAAGACACACACACACACACACACACACACACACGGCTTACCGACCATCTCTGAGCCCTGCGGCGGGGTGGAAGGCACTTCTGACACAGGGGTCCCAGTGCAAAGACCATCTCAGGTTTCCCCCCATGTCTTTGGGTTTAACCAGACTGTCTCCTTCCCTGCCTGTTACTCTTTCAGTAAACTCTTAGTAAACCCGCCATGAGGTGTTCTTATATAACAGGTTTTTAATGACCACGTGTAGTTGTGGTGAGTGTAATACTTAATATAATTCATACTCATGGACAAAAACATGTCTGTCACATACTTATGCGTTCCATATAAACTCACAGATTGTGTTTGTACCCATATCCCAGGAATTTGATATGATTCAAACGCGATGCAATCATTCATGCATGTTTTTATAGTGCAGTTTTTAGTTTAACTGACAATCCTTTCTCATATGCTAGTTTCAGGATATAATTCTAATTGGGTTAAACTTCAAAGTGCACATGATACAGTTAATTACGCTAAGGTTCAATTAAAAGCCTTATTCACTCTAGCCTACCGACAGCACGCCTGATCGCAGTAATTTCACATTGGAGTCGCTTGCTGGTAGTTAGGACCTACCTGTTTAAACTGATGTGTTTGTTTCAGTAAATTAGGAAAAAGCAATTTGGGATGGGAGGGAATCTCGTACAGGCTGCCCCTTGAACCTGGCTGGCAGTATTTGGCCCACAAGTCTCCTATTAGATCGGGAAGCCCTTCAGCACCTGTTGCTTTGCAGTTGGGGAGACTCTTGTGCTGCTGCCTGCAATCACAGGACTAGTTAGAGAAGGACACCAGAGGCACCCACCACGCACCCACTTCACAGCCTGAACTTCAGGCTGCCACCACCTGCAGGGCCGAGAAGATTTAATACAAAGGGTCAGAGGGAACATAAGGTGTTGTCAGGACTTCATCTGTGCCTTTGTCACTCTGGAAGAAGAAAAGATACAAATAATCAGACCACGGATTTTATCAGCACATAAAATCCATGCGATCGGTCCATATTCAGACCCCAGGAAAGGAAGAGCGTCAGTTGTGTGTGGCTGAGTCCACCCTGAAATCTGTTCATCTCATACAAATTCCTCTTAGAACCACTTCTTTAGCTCCATTTTAAAAGAAATCATGATGAGTGAGTCTCCACTGAATAGCAAACCCTTTTTTGTACTCGAAAATAGTCATTAAACTGTTTCTCCTTCTTCCCTTTGTCAAGGTGACCACACAGATCCCTTTATCAGCTAGTAAGCCAGCGTACCTTCAGATCTGAAAGGCGTCTTTACCCCCAATCTTTCAGAGGTTTCCAATAATGCCATTATTTAGTTTGTGAGAAGAACACAACGGAATGTATGTATTGCCTTTTCTCTAAAAAAGTAAAACTTTCCAAAGAGGTGTTTACTCTCATTTTCATTTTTTTTTCTGTAGTGAGAGAGATGTTATACTGTGAAAAACTCAATGGTGATTATATGTCCAAACTCGAAAGTTAATAAACGTCGAGGAAAAAGAACAAGAATGCATTCTCATTAGGAAAAGGGTAGGGTCTGATGGATGCACACTTAATCTTTCAAAACATCCATGACTGTATTTATCATAGAAGGAGAAAATGGGCTTCATAACAATCGACACAGAAGATTAGATTACTGATGACATCGTCAGCAATCCACAGGCAGTGGGAGTGTGGTCCGTGAGCATATTCTTCATGAGGGAGAGTAAGTAAAAGGGGGAAGAGACTGTGATGTAGGTTTACTTTAACAGTATGTAGACTGAATTGTATCCTAGAATGAAGTATTAATCTCAATGTAGCCCATATATAAAAGATACAATTTATGGAATAAAGGAGAGGACTTCAGTTTTTGGCAATAGGCCATATTATATCCTCTGCATTACCCCAACTGAAACAAAGAACTCACTGAATAATATTGATTGATGGAATGATTGATTTAGAAGTGTTGCTAAAACAGCATAACGCTAAGGCAAATAGAGGGCCTCAAATAAAGTGAAAACAGGGACGAGGGCCCAGGTAAGCTTCCACATGAGGGGTCTTGGAATCCTGAGGTTGTGGGGCAGCAGGCACTCTCATCACTGCTGGTGGGAATGCAAAGCGGTGCAGCCACTTTGGAAGGCGGTTGGGCAGTTTCTTATAAAATTAAACATCTTCTTGGGCTTCCCTGATGGCGCAGTGGTTGAGAGTCCGCCTGCCGATGCAGGGGACACGGGTTCGTGCCCCGGTCCGGGAAGACCCCGCATGCCGCGGAGTGGCTGGACCCGTGAGCCATGGCTGCTGAGCCTGCACGTCCGGAGCCTGTGCTCCACAATGGGAGAGGCCACAACAATGAGAGGCCCGCATGCTGCAAAAAAAAAAAAAAAAAAAAATTAAGCATCTTCTTAACCTGTGATCCAGCAGTCGTGCTCCTTGGTATTTACCCAAAGGAGTTGAAAACTTAATGTCTACACTGAAACTTGCACATGCATGTTTATAGCAGCTTTATCATAATTACCAAAAACTTGGAAGCAACCAAGATATCCTTCAGTAGGTGAATGGATAAATAAACTGTGGTCCATCCAGAGAGTGGAATATTATTTAGCAATAAAAAGAAATGAGCTACCGAACCATGAAAAGACAAGGAGGAACCTTCAATGCGTATTACTAAGTTAAAGAAGCCAATCTGAAAAGACTACGTACTGTACGATTCCAACTATATGACATTCTGGAAAAGGCAGAACTACAGAGACAGTAAGAAGATCAGTGGTTGCCAGGAGTTGGAAAGGGGGAGGGAGGACCAGGTGGCGCACAGAGGATTTTTCGGGCAGTGAAATGACTCTGCATGACACTATATTGATGGATACCTGTCATTATACATTTTTCCAAATCCACAGGATGTACAACGCCAAGAGTGCGCCCTGCTGTAAACCGTGGACTCTGGGTGGTGATGCTGCATCCGTGTAGGTCCATCGATTGTAACAAATGTCCCATCCAGCCTGGGGGAGGGGCACGTTCATAATGTGGGAAGCTGGGGCAGGGCTTTCTTTACCTTCTTCTCAATTTTGTTATGAACCTAAAACTGCTCTAAAAAATAAGTTCTTTTTTAAACTAAGATCCAGTTGATCTAAGTTTCCGAAAGTAAATGAGCAGAAGAGAATAAGGATGAAGCCTGTGTGTAAATGAAATGTACAGGTCTGACTGACAGATGTACTCGAGCTTAGTAGGAAAAGCTGGGCTATTCAAAAATGGTGCAAACTGGTTACTCATATGGAAAATATATCAAACTGGATTCATCCCATTCTCACACACATACACACACACACACACACACACACACACACAACTTGAGGTGGATTCAATACTTAAACGTGGGAAAGAATCACCTTTAGAATATCTGTATGATGAAGTTCTTAACTTTAAAGTAAATGAAATAGACAAAGACAAGCCACAAACAGGGAAAGATGTAGCCTACGTTGATTAATATCCACAATACAGAAACACTCCAAGTTATCATGTAGGCATGTAAACCATCCATAAGGAGAAAAAGAAACAGGTGTGTCACTGAGGATTAATTATATTTGATCCATAAACCTGTGAAAAATGCTCAACCTGATAATATTAGAGATATGCAGATTGAAGCCAAAGTGAGATACCATTTCAAACTACAGGCACAACTTTAAAGGTTGGCCAATACCTAACACTGAGGAGGAGGTAGAACAAATACAATTCTTGTTCACTGCTAGGAAGCTGAAATTGGCATGGTCGCTTTGGAAAATGACTTGGTACTTCTTGGTAAATTTGAGCATATGTGTTATCTGCCACATAGCCATTCTACTTCAGAGTATCTTTCCTGCAGAAACTCTCTCAAATCCATGCCAGAAGACACATCTAAGAATGCTTATAGGATCCTCGTTCATAATGTCCCCCCATTGGAAACAACTGTAACTCTTGCAACAAAGAGTCAGCTCTGGTCCAGCCACAGAATGGAAGCCCACAGGGAAAATGGATGTGCTGTGGGTCCAGGTGTCGGCATGGATGTGCCTCCCAGCACTGAGACAAGTGAGCCACAGAAAAACAACAGACAGGTGGAGTCCATTTACATAACATTCAAAAAGAAACAAAACTAAGCAAAATAAATTGTAAGGAGAAATAACTGTAAATGGGTATGGTAGGACAATTAACACAAAATTCACGGTAAGGTGATCTCTGGGGAAGGCAGAAGGAAAGCAGCTACAGTTGGGAAAGACTCCGCCCCCAGTGTGTAATTCGCTAGCTATGCTTGTATACCTAAGTGATAGTATAGAGTATTTTGCAGACATTTATTTTTTATCTTTCATGAATATTTAAAGTAAAACATACATTTTATTATTTGGTTCTGCATCGAATTTTCCATTTTGTGAAAGAGATCACATTAAGTATGGACATGCTCTCTGTATGTAATGCTAATTTTTTAGCAATTCCATGATGTAAGGCAATAAAGAAGCATGATGTCCAAGGCACAGCCCTGAGTGAAGATGGCGTGACTCAGGTGAAGGTCCACCAGTCAGCACTGCCCTCCCTTCCCTGTGCTGTGCTGAATTACTTGTTTATTCTAATTGCCTTCTTCCTGATGATGGCACGTTGAAACATTCTTGGTGGGGTATTAACTTCTCAGATGCCTTGGGATTGTGTAGAGGGAAGACCGCAAATCGAGTGTTTCTTTTGGTGGAAAGACAGTTGGCGGTGAAGTCCTGGGTTAAAATCCTGTCTTTGATTTTGGACAGATCACTTTGCCTGGCTAACTTTAAAATAACTCATAGTTAAAACTGGGATAGTGAGTGATATCTACCCTGAATAGCTGGAGGAAGAAGAGGGATACAATTATCTCTTGTTTATCCCGTCCTCCAAAGGGAGAGAAAAAATGTCCAATCAGTTACTAGATCCATGTCCTTCCCCTTTGTCACTTAGTAGCTGCTCAGTTACCAGATGGACTGTCGCCCATGGGATAGTGCTTGTGCTTAAGTGACCCTAATTTTACTGAATAATGGCCCTGGAGCAAAAGAAGAGTGATGCTGGCAATTCCAGTATGCCAAAGAGAAGCCCTGCAGTGCTTCCTTTAAGGTGAAAGTTCTGGACTTAATAAGGAAGGAAAAAAATTGTATTCTGAAACTGATAAGATCTACAGTGAGAACAAATTGTCTATCTGTGAAATGATGAAGAAGGAAAAAGAAACTCATGCTAGTTTTGCTGTCACACCTCAAACTGCAAAAGTTACAGCCACAGTACGTGATAAGTGCTTAGTTAAGATGGAGAATGCATTAAATTTGTACAATAAGCTATTTTCAGAGAGAGGCAACATTCACGTAACTTTCATTACAATATATTGTTATAATTGTTCTATTTAACTATTATTATTAATCTCTTAGTGTGCCTAACTTATACAGTAAGCTTTATCATAGATATGTGTGTGTAGAAAACAGCATGGATATACTAGAGTTCAGTCTTACCTGTGGTTTCTGGCATCTACTGGGGGTCTTGGAATGTATCGCCTGTGGATAAGGGGAGGCGACTGTAGCACCTTTTTTGCCTGTTGGTTTAGTGCACTTGAGGCAGGTGGTAATCTTAGCATAAAGTGCAATGGAAACCATCATTGTGCCTCCTTGTGCATGTATTTCTCCTTTGAAAACCAAGACTTCCAAATAAACAGAACCAAAAATTGTGGGTATCTGAAAGACAAAATATGAAAATAGATTCTTAGGTTTCATAGTAGGAGAAGCCACTCTCGTTTTTGCTTCCCGATAATGACCTTCATATTTTGGCTGAGGGAGAACGCGATGGTTTCTGGTTCAGAGTATATGCCAAAGCCCATAGAACTGTATATCAGCTTTCCCATGTGTTATTAGTCAGCTGGTCCCATAACTGAATCTCCACAACCTCGCCCTCTTTCTGTAAAGCCAGCCGCTCCTGGGTTATAAACACTGGAAAACAAACAAATTCCATCGGTGTAAGATCACTGTCCAACTCCTCTGTCTCCAAGATGAGCTCCAGGGTAGGGAGTATTGTGTGTGTATTACCATGACGTGAAAAGGGCATTCTGTAAGCGAGCAGCATTGCAAACAGAAAACCGTAGCTATATCTAGAAAAGCTGTCTATTCTGGTGATGAAAAAGTGTTATGCCTCCTTCACAAAATACATCCAGTGGGATCAGCCTGCCACCAGGTGGATAGGTGATCTCCCCAAGCCATGATGCCATAGCATTGGCCTCTGCTGTTGGCCACGTCTCTATTCCTGTTGACCTGCTCAGTCTTGCTGGGGAGTCTGTGTTGTTGAACCAGTGTAGACTCCACTTCTCCACAGGTACGAGCAGTTTGCACCTGAACACCAGGAGCAAACACTGTTATGGCTGGGGAAACAGAGAACTGACCTCAGTGGAATGGGCAGGATGAGCCCCCTGATTACTTAATATCTCATTGAAGTTGGTGTCCTTCTTGAGCATTTAAATGGCATAATACATCCCATATGCCTCTTGGCCATATTTTTTTCCACCAGTTCTCCAATTATGTCTTCCTAAGTCATTGACTATTTGGCTGAACCATAATTCAAACAAGATTCCTACCTCTGGGCATCTCTGTGTCTGGAAAAAGGGGAATACAAGATTGATTGATTGTTTAATGATAAGCATTTATTGCTTATATGTCTTTTATTTATTGTTTTTTTATTGGAGTATAGTTGTTGTATTAGTTTCTGCTGTACAGTGAAGTGAATCAGTTATATGTATGCATATATCCCCTCCCTCTTGGACCTCCCTCCCCCCGCCCATCCCACCCATCTAGGTCATCACAGAGCACTGAGCTGAGCTCCCTGTGCTATACAGCAGGTTCCCACTAGCTATCTGTTTTGCACATGGTAGTGTATATATGACAATCCTAATCTCCCAGTTCGTCCCACCCTCCCTTCCCCCGTGTCCACATATCCGTTCTCTACGCCTGCGTCTCTGTTCCTGCCCTGCAAATAGTTTCATCTGTACCATTTTTCTAGATTCAACACATATGCATTAATATATGATATTTGCTTTTCTCTTTTTGACTTATTTCACTCTGTATGACAGACTCTAGCTCTGTCCACCTCACTACAAATGACCCAGTTTTGTTCCTTTTTATGGCTGAGTAATATTCCGTTTTATATATGTACCACATCTTCTTTATCCATTCGTCTGTCGATGGGCATTTAGGTTGCTTCCATGACCTGGCTATTGTAAATAGTGCTGCAATGAGCATTGGGGTGCACGTGTCTTTTTGAATTATGGTTTTCTCTGGGTATATGCCCAGTAGTGGGATTGCTGGGTCGTATGGTAGTTCTATTTTTAGTTTTTTAAGGAAACTCCGTCCTGTTCTCCATAGTGGCTGTATCAATTTACATTCCCACTGACAGTGCAAGAGGGTTCCCTTTTCTCCACACCCTCTCCAGCATTTGTTTGTAGATTTTGTGATGATGGTGATTCTGACTGGTGTGAGGTGATACCTCATTGTAGTTTTTATTTGCATTTCTCTAAGAATTGGTGATGTTGAGCATCTTTTCTTGTGCCTCTTGGCCATCTGTACATCTTCTTTGGAGAAGTGTCTATTTAGGTCTTTGACCCATTTTTTGATTGGGTTGTTTGGTTTTTTGATATTGATTTGCATGAGCTGTTTGTATATTTTGGAGATTAATCCTTTGTCAGTTTCTTCATTTGCAAATATTTGCTCACTTTCTGAGGGCTGTCTTTTCATCTTGTTTATGGTTTCCTTTGCTGTGCAAAAGCTTTTAAGTTTCATTAGGTCCCATTTGTTTATTTTTGTTTTTATTTTCAAAATTTTGTGTAATAGGTACATTTCTAGTCACCACACCCCTTCTTGTTAGTGGAATGCTAGTCTTACAGCGTCCCGTTCCTTGCTGGTGGCTGCTACCAGGACAGTGTGAATAATCATCAGTAAAACAAGCCTGAATATTTCCCCCCACACACAGTCAACTGCTCACAGCGAAGTACTCGTAAATCATTGGTGCCTGTTGAGAAAAAACAGCAATGTAACAGAAATCAACGCCATGAGACTCTGAGCCACCTGTTAATTCAACTTATTTAGGACTTTAAGAACCGCTCAAGCGTAATGTGTGTGTGTGTGTGTATATATATATATATATATATATATATATAATATCTCAGCTATCGGGGTATCTCTCAGCACAGTCAGGTTGACACATACAAGTAACCATCACACACGGAATGGAGAAATGGGCAGTGAACCAGAGCACGGATTGGCAGCTTGCTCCATGATTAATACTACCTGACTAATGATGGTTAGCCTGAGAATTGGGCATTTTATTTTTCGTGTCTTTTTGTAAATTTCATGTTTATGAGGTTTCTTTAATCTCATCCTTGATGACTTTTTAAGTCCATTTAAAACCTTGAAAGATGGGCCTGTGTTCACCGTTGAAATTGCCCGTGCTACTTTTTATTTTTAGCATCTGTTTCTCATTCATTTTTTTTAAAATTATTTATTTATTTTTGGCTGTGCTGGGTCCTGGCTTCTGCGCGAGGGCTTTCTCTAGTTGTGGCGAGCGGGGGCTACTCTTCATCGCGGTGCGCGGGCCTCTCACTGCTGTGGCCTCTCCCATTGCAGAGCGCAGGCTCCAGACGTGCAGGCTCAGTAGTTGTGGCTCACGGGCCCAGCTGCTCCACGGCATGTGGGATCCTCCCAGACCAGGGCTCGAACCCGTGTCCCCTGCATTGGCAGGCGGACTCCCAACCACTGCACCACCAGGGAAGCCCTCTCATTCATTTTTGATGTGAGTTTTAGTCACAGCATTTCAGTTTTTTAATGGCATTATTTTAACAATATGGGACATATTGTCATACATTAGTGTTCCTTTCCTCCGTTTTGAAAATGCAGAGAAATAAACAGAAACTAGGCATTTACAAATTTTTCATTCCGTTTATCCAGCCATCCATTCAACAAACAGCTATCATGTCATGCCCTGCAGATACTAAGATAAATAAAACATAATTACTGTACTCAGGCAGCCAGAATATCTACTCCAGAGGGAAAAACAATGCTGAGGACATCAGTAATACGAGTTCCTGACCCGTACGTAGAAATGCACAGGTGCTTGATTCTGCACAAGTAGCAGCTGACTTTACTCCTTCGTGCCCACGAGTTTTTGTGCTCTGGAGTAAAAACAGATACCGATCTCTAGGGTCACTTCTAAATACTAACCTCCAAATTAACTGTGCCTCTTTGAATCCTGTGCCCCAGCCAAGCCCTTTTAATATCTCATTTACAAGATGTAATTACACCCAGATTCATGACAACACTGGGGTGTCTTACACTAGCCATCCTGGTGTTTGGCTGAACCCGTATGTTTTGATGCAATTCAACAACATTCAAAGGAGACTTGTGAGCCCCTATTATATTCCAACCACTGTAAGATTCCAAAGATAGTAAAACGCTATCTATTCCGGACATTTGCATTTGTTTACGTGCAGCAGTGATAACACTGCAAGATGGGAACTGTGGAGCAGAAAGAGCAGCTTGAGAGATCCCGGGGTCAGGACACCTGAAACTCAGGCCCAACTATGCTTTTCAAGTACGTGAAGAAATATGGCAGATGCCTTTTGAGGGGCCTGGCATATAGCAAGTGCTCGATTAATGGTAGCTCACAATATATCATATTATATCGTGACCGCAGTTAGAATTCTTCTAGCAAATTCATGCATGACACAGAAGCACAGCACAGTGATGTACAGTATATTTGCAGTAAAATATAACCAGATGACATGAGCATTAGGCCTTTTGTTGCAGTCTACAGGTCCTTTGTTCGGTCTCTGGCACTCAGGCTGGAGACTTCCTGTTGGTCCAGACCCAAGCTCACTGGCTACCTCCTCTGTCCCTCGCTCCTTCTAAGGAGCCCACCCACTGAACTTTTTTGTTTTTTGGTTGTTGATTTTTTTAGTTCTAAACTTTTCCTTTGGTTCTTTTTTCATATCTGAGATGTTTTATTTTTTCATTTGTTTCCAGTTTGTTTGTGTCACCCACTGAAGCATTTTGAGGGCGGCTGCCTTGAAGTATCATATAATACTAACACTGGTCACCTCACTGTTGGCACATCTGACTCTTGATTGATTGTCCCATTCATTCAGTTTGAGACTTTCTCTTTCTTGTATGATATGTGACTTTCACTTGAAATCTGGACATTTTTCTGTTGTTTTATGCGAGTTTGGATCCTATTGAAACCTTCTGCTTCAGCTGGCTTTCTCCAACGCCATCTAGCGGGAGACTAGGAAGGCACCGCCTCATGACTGACCAGTGGGGATAGAAGTCTGGCTTCCCCCCCAGCCTGCCTTTACACCAATGCGTGGGGTCCTCCTTCCTGCAGGTAGCAGGGGCACTCTGGCTGGCCGGTGTGCCTCAGAACTGCACCCGTGTGCCCTACGGGGACCCACAAGGGTTTGGGGTGCCTCAAGAGAGTGGAAATTCAGAGGGTGGCTTGGCTTTTTCTGCTCTGGGTGGTAGCAGGGCACCATTTTTCCTGTGGTGTTTGGCTGGAGTATAGAAGTTACAATCTAAAAGCTTTTTGCCCAGCTGGGCTTTCTCATTTCTAAGGCCAGAGAGAACAGCTTTATGTTGGGGTTTCTTTTCTTCATTCCCATCGGTATTTCTCCAACTCCAACTCAGGATTAAATAAGGCAAAAGAAGGCCCAGGAAACTTACCACCATGTCATTCCTTGGGTCCTAAGGCCCCAGACCAGTGTGACTTTTCTTCTTTCTACCCTGCAGACTCTTCTGATATTTGCTTCTTATTTCAAATCCATGGTTGTGCTTAGAGGGAGAAATAGGAAAAGGTGTTTCTACTAAACGCTCCTCCAAGTAGAAGTCAAGAGAGAGAAATTTAAAGCATGAAAAATTAAAATCAACTTAATGTAGTAGCATTGGTGTTTGCATCGCTATCCAACAGTTTTAAATTGCTAATCAAATTCACATAACTCAACCCAGAATTAATTAGCAAGTGCCTAGGGAATGCAAACTAATGTAAATATTAGCTTTGATAAAAATTAATTAGTAGGGCAGAGTTAGCAGCACAACAAAATGGATTTATTTCAAATTCAAATAGTGATGCTTTAAGGATTATCAACTCTTTGGGATTAGATGAATAATCAAAAACTGAAAATTCCCTCTGACATTCACAAATGCCCTTATTTTTCAAGACTCACCTTATTAGATATGGTTAAAGGGGGAAATTAAGATAAAGCTAGTGTCCTAAAAAGGTAACAAATTCTAATAAACAAATAAAAATGTTTGATCTAGAGAGGGAGCCAAACTCTGAGGCTAGAGTGGGCCTGGGATGGTGGGCTGTGCAGAAAGGACCTGGTGGAGGGAAGTGTTTTCAGGCCAGGGTGGAAACAGCTTCCCTCGCAGTCCTTCGCTGCAAACGAGTGGTGGAGCCTGCATAGCGTATTGTGTTGATATACTATACCAGGAGAATTTCGGGACCCAGTAAGAAATCAAAGTCTCCCGTTAGCTGGCCTTCCAAGGAAGTGAGAAGGAAAGGGAGGAAAACACAACCAACCGTTTTCTATTCCAGTAAAAAGAAAGTACAGGAAAGGGAATGAACACAATATTCACTGGAAACGTAAAGAATCTGCCCAAATTATGAGTCATCCATGTTCAAAAACTCCTTTTAGCGTGAGGTAAAGTTTTATTGCCTTTATTTCATTATGATCTGGATTTTTTTGGCAAATTATATAGTTCCAGTGTGGAAGCCATATTTTATAATCTGGGGTTATGTATAAACGTTGTAATTGTAGTTTCTTCCCATGCTTTCACAAGACTCTCCTGGATACCAATTCTCGTGGTCCTGGATTTGTCTGATGCCCTCTTTTTTTTTTTTTTTTTTTTTTTTGCGGTACGCGGGCCTCTCACTGTTGTGGCCTCTCCTGTTGCGGAGCACAAGCTCCAGACGCGCAGGCTCAGCGGCCATGGCTCACGGGCCCAGCCGGCATGTGGGGTCTTCCCGGACCGGGGCACAAACCTGTGTCCCCTGCATCGGCAGGCGGACCCTCAACCACAGTGCCACCAGGGAAGCCCTGTCTGATGCCCTTTTGACAGTCCAGAGTGCTTAAGCCAGGACTGCACTTGGTTGCCTTTGCTTAACAGTTGTGTTCCAATGAAATAAAACTCGTGACTTGGCCATCCTCAAAACCGCAAATGAAATTAACATTTTTAATAGCTGCAGTTTACCTTTCAAATTCTGCCAAGAAGATGAAAAGGAAAATTAGTGAAATTTTATTTTGATAGATAACATAGAAGGCATTTGGTAAAATCCTGTAACTAATTCATAGATTGCCAATGAAATGTCCCAGACAAACATATTTGTTCTCAAAATATGACAAACATTGCCCACTTCCAGGTGGATATAGGCAGACTACCGGTCTGTACCTAAAGCTTGCCGCTTCTTTCCATTCAAGACCATCAGTCATTCTTGGCCTCTGTGGAGCAGTTTAGAGCGTGTCTTAGAACCATTCAATTTTATAACTAGAAAGGAATTAAATAATTCTGTACAAACCTGTTTTTTAAAGAGGATAAAGTCTGAGGACAGAGCCCAAGAACTTGCCCTTTCTGGGACAGCAGGTGGAAGAACTATAACTGTGACCTGGACTCTCCGAGTCCCAGAAGCTGTGACCTGTAACGAAGATGCAGCCCTGACCTCATCCCCACCTGCCAGGGCCACAGCCACTGGGAGGTCCTGCATTTAAACCTGCCTTTTTCACTAGCTGACCGTGGAACCTTGGTCCAGTCATGTATCTTTCCGAGGACTCACATTCTTTCTCTGTTCTGAGAGAGAAATGGATGACATAACTTCTAATGTTCCCTCCAATGTGAAAATTTTATAATTCGATAAGCAATTCTACACTCAAATATTGTACTGTCTAAACTAAATAGCTAAATGCAAATAAATACAATAAATCCTCACATGCGGTGAATACTCAGTCTTGTCTGTTACATATTTCAGCTTGTGTCCTGCTGAAAATGTGGGGACAAAGTGTGTCCTGCCTGGTGTTAAAATAAACAGAAGAAGGTAACTTTCCTGGTGTATATATTGTGGTTATTGAAGACTCCCATTTTAGCAAGTTCAGAAGATTTTTACCCTTGCTTTTCTACCCATCACTGCAGAGGTAAGACTTTATAAGCCACATTGTAAAAGCGGAAACATCTGCATTACACTCTGGAGAGTGGCCATACAGGAAGCAGCGTTTGCCTACCCATCCCTGGTCAGGGAACTAAGATCCCGCATGCTGCCTGATGTGGCCAAAAATAAAATAAAACACTGCCATTAAAAAAAAAAAGAGCAATCTACCTTGTCTTCTCCATCTTACTGAGCTGTGAGGTTGTACACCACTGGGCCTTGGAATTTAGGGAATTAAAGCTCTGAATGGCGGGGTGTACTATCCCAACAGAGTAGGGGTAGGAGTGGGTGCTGAGGGACGGGTTGCTGTGTCCACTTCCATCGTTTCTCCTCTGGTTCTGGGTACAGAGAGGACGACTCTCCCTGCAGGACCTAGAGTTGGGCGTGACCACGTGGTGAGTCTGGACTGATCGTGTTTGCACAGAAGTCACTACCAAGCTATAATTGCTGCTGTTGGATCCTCTCGCCCTTTTGGGGGAACCCGAATGACAATGTGTGTCTGATGATGCAGGTAAAAACTGCCGGAGCCCAGATCAGAGGGGCTGCTGGCCACGTCGTGAAAGTCAGGTCTCGGTAGACCACCTGGCACGGTGTTGAGTTCAGACCTCTGAGGACTAAACCGTGGGGGTGTGACGTCGGTGAGCTTCGGGGCCCACTTCTTCTCCAAGGTACCCTTGCTGTCCTCACTGGTTCACTCGTCACCCACACTTGTCTCCTGTTCCAGTCCTGAGACAGCCACTCAAGAGCCTCGTCTCTCTGGATTCTCGAAAACGTGCCCAGAAAGTCCTGAATGTGCCAAGGATCCGAGCTCCATGTACAGCTCCGTGCTCTGCATCACAGAGCAATTCCCACCAAGCCGCCATCCTGACTCTGGGAGAAGTTACTCTTTCTTTAGTTTTGGGCACTGCTTTCCAAATCTGTGTGAACTCTGTAAAAACACTTCAGACATTTCCTCCAATTTCAGCTCGATCATCTGATCCTAAAGAGGGAAAATCAACATCAACCAGTTAGAATACAAAATCAAATGAATATGAAGCTAACTGCAGGGTGTTTGAAACTCAGGTTTGCATTTACAGACCCAGACTGTGCAGGACCAATGCCTTCATACCTTTGTCTAAAGGATATGTGACCGTGGAATCAAAGAGGCAAGCAAGACAAGGTTTCATACTTCTGTCTCAAGACACATCAGCAGAATTCCCTGACAGGCAGAAGCTTTCTGAATACCGAGGAGCCTTTTATCATCGTGCCAGACGCTTCTGTGGCTTCCACGTTTCAGGGCTGCTCTGTATAATTTAGAATGCCATTTATAGAATTGCATAGAAGTTTTGCTAGGGGATATCAGCTGAAAATAAAAGAAGAACTTTGCTGATATGTGAAGTGCACTTAAAGTATAAAAATCTCAAATATAAAATACAAAATGGTAATGTTCAAACTGATTTGGAAATGCACATTTTACTAAAGGATTTCTTCAGGCATGCTGGGCATAGGCCTGAGATTTTTTTTATTCCAAGTTTGAGAATCTTTGCTTTAAACTTTCCTATACATCAGAATCAACACAAAACTTTCCCTCAAGTTAAGCGTGAATTAGCAAGAAGAGACCTTTTGGGCAACGTGGAAGTTTTTCCAGCTGAGAGAGGCAGATGTGAAAGGCGAAGAAGTTTCCCTTTGATTTCTTTCATGTTTCTTTTGCCTTTCCACCATCATTCGTTCACATTGGGGTTCCTCTTTTACATATGCTATGTAGTGAAAACTTAGGATCGGTAGTAAGAACTCTTTGTTTGAGCTGTAAATGCTGGAATGTTATGGACTGAGGTTTATTTCACAGACTGTATTTTGGAAGTTCTAGGTTGTGCGAATTAAATTAGAATGCATGTCAATGTCTCCCTTATCATAACTGTTGTTCATGATTTATTATCCTGTTCATATTGGTTTGCATCTTTTGTTTCCTGTTTGTATTCTGCTCCATTTATTTCATACTTTCAGTGATCAATTTTACAGAATATACTATTTGACAGCAGATCTTCAAGCTGATCTAAATTGTATTATATAATATGCATGAAATGCTATTTAATTGGGATTGTTTTAAACAGGTGTCTCTACGTCAATATGCACATATTAAAAAGTAAAAAAAGTATGAAAATATAAATGTAGACTATCCTATAAAATGGGGCTGTGAGTGACATAAATGTATCTCTTTATTTTTTATATTACCCAATTTTCCTAAAAAGTTCAATGCAAATAAGAATGTTTATACTCTGAATTATTTTTCCATAGGTGTGTAATGTGTATAGACACAGCCTATAATCCTCTGCTCCCAAACAATAATTTCTTGAAGGCTGACCAGTGTTCAGCTCAGTTCTTTGGAATGGACGTGACGGCCCTACAATGGCCAGTAACCCTCGCAGCCACCGGCCTGACAGCCCGTGTAACAGGTGGTCTCCTCCACACGGTGGCCGCGCGGCTAGACCCCTCCTCTGTCCTCACCTACATCAGAGCGGATAGGAAACATGCTGCATCTTTATCTCTGCTCCTCTGGTCTTTTTTTCTCACCACAATTAAAATTTTCTCTAAATTACTGGTTTTAACCAGTTAGCTTATGATAGACCTTAGGTATGTGATTTATTTTATATGCTTGTGCTTGGAGGTTGTTGATCTTCTTGAGTTTGTATATTTTACAGAATTTATCAAATCTGAAAAAAAATGGCCATTATTTCTTCAGATACTTTCCCGTTCTTTCCTCTCCTCTCCTCCTTCAGGGACACCAGTAACATATCTATTCAGTCATTGGTATTTATTCCACAGCTCTCTGATGAGCTAATTATTTTGTTTTATTCTCTTTCTGTATATTTTTTCAGATAATTTTATTGCTGTGCCTTGAATTTTTCACAGTGCCTAATATGGCAGTAATCTCATCCAAAGTTTGTTTTGTTTTGGTTTTTTACAGCCTGATTGAGACAGATTTCATGTACACAAAACATTTGCCCATTAAAAGAGTACAGGTCAGTGGTGCCCTCAAAACAAGCTAATTTTAGAATATTTTCATATTCTCAAGAGCAAACATAATACCCATTAGCAGTAATTCCCATTTCCTTTCCTCTGCCCCCCTTCTCCCAACCCCAGGCAAACACTAAGACACAGGGCGTCCACGTGGATATGTCTGTGCTGGCTATTACACATAAGCACGGTAATAGAACACCTGGTATTTGGGGACCAGCTTCTTTCACGTGGCGTGATGTCTGCAGAGTTTATCCGTGTTGTAGCATGGAGCCCTGCTTCATTCGTTTTTACTGCTGAGTCATATTTCATTGTATGGATGGGCACATTCTGTTCATTCATTCATCACGTGATGGTGGATGAACATTTACGTTGCTTTCACCTTTTGGCTATTAGGAATAAGGGTGCTGGGAATATCTGTTTCCAAGCTTTGGTGTGGATGCATCTTTTCATTCCCTTGGGTGTGTACCTAGGAGTGGGATTGCTGGGCCCCTATGGCAGCTCTATGTTTATCATTTGGAGAAAATATCGTACTGGTTCCCAATCAGATGCAATATATGTATTTATACATTCTCCACGTTCTCTCCAACGTTTATTATTGTCTGTCTTTTTTATTTTAGTCATCCTTGTGCATGTAAAGTGGTCACGAAGATTTACTCCTATGTCTTCATCTATGAATTTTGCAGTTGTAGCTCTTACACTTAGGTCTGTCATCCAACTAACATGTACCATAGTGCATCTAGAAGGAAACATAAGAGAGTATCTGTGGGACCGTGGGGTAGGCAGATCTTGGGGAAATGTAAACTAAAACTGCTGTTCACTCAAAGCAACAACAGACACCACCCACATGGACCCACGTGGCAGCCTCAGCATCGAGTTTGAGAAGCAAAGTGCAGGGCACGTGGTGGTTTCTCATTGACTTAAACACGGCCGTGCCTTTGGACAGAGCATCATCACTCCCAGGTGTTTAACCAAGAGAAACGGGGCAAAAAAATATGTCCACAAAGTACTTACACAAGAATCTTTGCAGCAGCCTTGTTGATAAAAACCCCAAAGGTGAAACGACCCAAGCTCCATTAACAGCAGATTCATTGATAAGCACAGTGTGACACATTCATTTAACAGAATGTTACTTTGTGGTAGAAATGAGCAATCTCATGACACACCCATCCACATGAGTCAAAAATAATACTGTGAGTCCCACTGACACGAAGTCCAGCACAGCCGAAGCTTATTTACGGTGAGAGACGTGGAGACTTGGTGGCCCAATGTGAGGAGGGGTTTGATCTTGAAGGGGCACAAGGGGACTTTCCGGAGGGATGCAAATACGCCATAGTCCTGTTTGGTGGGGGGTGGGGGGGCTTTTTCATAGACAATGCCATTGTCAAAAAACATATCAATATGAACACTTAAAATCCTTTTATTGTATTTTAATTATACCTCGACTGAAAAAATATATATAATCCAATGTGGAGCCAGGACATGGGTAGAGATGGAGGGTATAAAAGAAGCAAGATTGATAATTTTCAAGTTGGGGGATGCTTAGTTGTATATCCATCATATCATCCTCTTTCCTTTTGTTTGGTTTTAAAGTATTTCATAGTTAAAATTTATTCTTAAAGTACTAGACACACATTGAAGAAAGGGAAAGTGGTGACACACTGGGACACTATGAGAAAATTGGGGAATGTTTAACGAGTGGAGTCACATTAGAATTGACATAGATATACTGCACAGTCAACTTTCAGTTTCACTTGTACTCTGGAAAATTGAGAATGGAGAGGTAAAAAGGTAAAAACAAAGATCGGTTCTCTTATCTGGTTACAATCAACAAAGTACATCAGATGAACCCTAAATCCAGCCCATGAAGAAACCCACCTGCAGGGGATTTTTACACTAAAAAAGCCAGAAATATTAATATCTACTAATAACATGAAGCATGAGGATAATATGAAATTAAACTTTAATAAATAGGATCCTACTGTATTTGCCAAGTGAGTTATTAATAGAATTTTTGAAATTTGACTTTAACACCATTACAGAAACAGCGGTATTGCTTTTCTCTCATGCAGACTAAACATAAGGCTTTAACCAAAACTTTATATATTACTGCAAATACTGTGGCCTATCCAGAGTCTGCTATAATTGCAGACTTAGTGTGTGGGTCAGAGAAGTGTTTTCATTTTCTGTTTTGCAAATTCTGTCACCTTTAAGGTTGAATCTGCAAATCAAATCTGTACTTACAGCAGTGAAAGAAAGCAATACTAAAACTAATAAGAATTTGGGGAATATTGTGCCAGAAAATATGTCATGACACGTTCATGAAATTGATCAGAAATATGATATAAAGAGATAATCTATAAACATCCTCATTATAAATGAACAATGATTGATTTTTGAAGAATGTAAATCATTTGCATTTGCTTAATCCATTGTTTTCTTTACAATCAAGTGTTCTGCCATGAAGAACAGAGACTTTAGAAAATTATATTTACATAAAATAATTAAAATTATTTTATATTTATTTTATAATACATCCTCTGATCACTTCTTTCAAAATTCCCCTCAGAAATCCTGATTTTTGAGTATTTCCTCAGAAATTTCTTAGGAAAATAAAACAATGAATTGAAGAAAAGTGCACATACGTCACGAAATTCACATTTCCTGAAGTTGAAATCAGAGACTATAGATTTCGAAGTTTGCCTCATAAATCTGTTTTCTGAGAAATCTAGTGAGACATCCAAGATAAACATGGGGACAGGTTTGGCAACTGCGGCTGAATGGACATCAGTTGGATAGAAAGGACATTCATCTCTGCTCAGGATGCATTTGGCTGGCTGAGCTGGAGCTCTGGGCAGTGACTAAGCACTCCTTTCCTACAATTACTCCCATTCTCTCTCCTGAAGAATATTTATGTCTACTGGTACCTCTGGTGCTTTTGTGTAATAGTAAGAGGAGAGAGCAGTTGCTGTTGAGGAGGAGAGCCTAACAGAGAGGGGAGTGGGTTAGGGTGTGTGGCTCCGGGAGGGGGATTTCACCCCTAAGCCAGGAGTGGGGGAGGGGGGCAGAGGACCAGACATCACAGCAAACCCGGGGTCTGCGGCTCTGGGATCTTTGCTGTTGATCCTGGGAGATTTGCTGTGGACCCCAGCATAAATGGGGGGGCTCCCCTCCCCTCATGCTCCAGCATCCCTAGGGAGGGAAAATCTGGGGTACCAGGAACTGGAGACCCCATTTTATGCCTCCATAGCTCTCTGAGGCCTTGACGTGCTGGTTTGGGGGTTAATGTGAAACAAGCTTTCATAGGAGAACAGAGGGAGTCTATGTGTCGGTCTGATTTCCAGTAATTAGGCTTTGGGAAGATGCTCCTATAATAATTTGGGTAGAAATAATAGAAGTCTTTCCTGAATTTCTAGTAACTGTGAGGAAAGAATTGGACCACATACGTGTGATTCTCAGCATTGCTTTCTTTGCTAATACAACAGAGTCTCTCTGTTAATGCTTCTCTAACTGACCTTGGCTCACTTGGTCCATGACTCTGCGTAGGAAACTGTGTCCACTGAAGCGGGAAGGAGGTGGGAGGTGGCGGGAGCCCACCCACCGAGGGCCCAGGTGTCCTTGTAAAACTCACACGGATGATTCCAAGGCACCTGGAGGAGAGTGCTTCAACTCCATTCAAAATCTCCACTTTAGAGGCATCACTTACATGCAGAATTTTTTTAAAAATCTGAAACTCACAGAAACAGAGTACAAAAGTGATTGCCTGGGGTTGCAGTGGGGGCGGGGTGGGAGGAAGGCGGGCGTGGTTGGAGACCTTGGTCCAAGGGAACAGACTTTCAGCTGTAAGATGAATAAGGTCTGAGGATCTAACGTGTACCACGGTGACTAGCTGTTAACACTATACTGTATAATTGGAATTTGCTAAGAGAGTACAGCTTACATGGTCTCACCAAAAAGAAAAAAAAAAGATAAGTATGTGAGGTGACGGATGTGTTAATCAACTAGATGGGGGATTCCGTCCACAATGTATATAGATGTCAGATCACCACGATGCACACTCTAAGTATCTCACAACTTTATATTATTACACCTCAATAAAGTTGAAATAAAACAGAATCACTGCTTTACAGATTAACTTAGTTAATATAAATGTCCCCAGGCGCCTGTGTTTTAAGCACTATCTGCACCCGTGGGCGCTAAACCAGTGAATGTGTTTCATACACCTGAGTCCAGTCAGGATCGTGTAATCAGAAGCACTCTCGTTGTCACCTGTACATAAATCCAGCACATCACCCTGGAGCACCTGGTTCTCTGTTGTTGATTTCTCACTAAGTTCTTGGTTTCTATGAATCTCACCTTTGGTAAGAGATACAACCATTCCCTGTGCATGTTATAATTATTACATAAAGAAAATTCAAACTTCTTTCCTTTACACTAATCATACCTTCTATGAATTCATCTATTTAGTTTACTAGGTGAGTTTAACACTCCCCTGTTCTGAGTTGTGCGCTACTTTTTTTTTTTTTTGCGGTACGCGGGCCTCTCACTGCTGTGGCCTCTCCCGTTGCAGAGCACAGGCTTCGGATGCGCAGGCTCAGCAGCCATGGCTCACGGGCCCAGCCGCTCCGTGGCATGTGGGATCTTCCCGGACCGGGGCACGAACCCGTGTCGCCTGCATCGGCAGGCGGACTCTCAACCACTGCGCCACCAGGGGAGCCCCTGTGCGCTATTTTGAAACTCAATTTTAAAACTTACTTAATAAATTGCTCCTATCATTAGTTTGTCCAGCTTTTAAGGATGAAAAGACCATCTGAAGAAATAGAATCACCATCACACTCTCTTATTGTGTCTTCCTTTGTCTTCTTCAGATGGTGAACTGAGCCCCAGAGGTGGAGCGAACTCCCAAATCCATGCCTGGCATGTAACTGGATGGGAGACTTAAGCCCCAAACACATCGATTTGTGAATAGAAATGATACTGAGAGAACAGCAGGCACCCGACTGTGACAAGAATTCCCCTGTTTCATTTTGTCAAGCCGGTGAGTGGATTGCGATTTGCACTTAGAACTCAGAATGCTAAGTCTCACTCCAATGCCTGAAATTCAAGGAAAAGTCAGGAAGGTGCTTTGTTGTATATGAAGTTGTAGTCAGTTTCCTCTGCTTTTTGGAGATGTTTTTCTTAGCCTAGTCCTTTAGAGAAAAACATTTTGTGAAATAGTTACTTAACCTTGTCACACATAGCCGGGTATTTATTTCTAGCAAGCTTGAAACACGAACGAGTTTTAAAGTTTTTCAGTCAGTGATATTACAGTCAACACTGACAGCAATTATGAAATGATTTACAGTCGCTCTCCTCAGTCTAATAACTTTCTGAGTTGTGGGGGAAATGTGTTTCTATAGTGTTCCAGAACCTAAGAAACACAGAAAAGAGATTTACAAAAACAGGAAATTCTAAAATAGATGAAGAAAGTAACTTTGGTCACAGGATTATACATAGAGAAAATGTATCAAGAATGCATTTTTCCTCAACTGTTTTGCCTTATTAATCATAGAACTCAAGCTTTGCGTTTGAGATCAAATATTTAATCCACTTATCTATTTGTTTTAGAAAAACACTATATCACTTCATGTATTTATTGCGCACAAGATGAGTGTTCTAAGAGAATCATCATAAGGTGGCATGGAAACAGGCAAAGAAAAATGCTAATGTTGCCTTAATCAGGGAGATGTGACAGTCAAACTAAGACTTCGTAAATGTTGAATTCCGTTAGCTACACAGGGAAAAAAGGTTATTTTCAGGAGAAGGGTGAGCATACTGCACCTAATTGTCAATGCGTAAAAAGTGCAGTGTGTTTGAAGTATGACAGTGAATTTGATAAAATGTGACTGTTGCCAATTGAGTTTGAAGGTGCCAATTTGTAAATGCAAGTCACGGTCCGGCATGTGCCTGAGGGCTCCACGTGTGAGGGAGAGGAGTTTGGTCTTCTTCCTGCAGGCTCTGCAGGGCCAGGGGTGGACAAACAGGGCCAAACTGTAGTGAGGGGTTGACTCCATTCCCCCCCGGAATATCTCAACAAGTGATTATTCCCAGCCTATGGCTCAATTATCGTTTTACTTGTCCCTTACAACCATCCTTTTAGAAGTATCTTCAATACCTGTCTGGTACTTGATTTGTACTCATTAGCTGAAAAAAAAATCAATGACAATTGTAAAGCATTAGTGATGATGGTACGAAGTCTCGCTGCTGTGCACACTCCCCTCTGAAGATCGGTCCTCGGGTACCATCCCCTTCAGTGAGTGCTTAGAATCCATCCTTTTCAAGCCTTTATTGTTTATCTGTGAATCCCAAATGTGGGGAGAATAAGGGATGCCTTCCTCCAGAAGGTGCTCATACAATCAAATGTATTGGGTGTTTATTAAGAAGTAATTTAATGAGACTTGGATGTCACAGTGCAAATTCCCAAAACCCATTTGCCCCAGCAGAACTCCTCAATCTAAACCTCAACTGTTTTTATTTGCTTTAATGAAAATTTTAAGTGAATAATTTACAAATTAATATCATTTGCCTATGCAGATGTTTCACAGAGTAACAGAATATCAAATTCCATGTCAGTCTATAGATTATAAAAATGAAAAACGCTATTTGCTACAAAATCTTCTGCCTTTATTCGTGAATGGGTTTAAAACATCCTTTGGGAAGCAGAGCACATAAAAACATAGCTTCCATTTAGTGAGTTCTCTCCATGTGCCACATAATAGTAAAAGTTAGCACTTGAAGTTTGCTGAGCTAAGTCCTTTATATTTTGTTATCTGATTCAAAACTAGTACCAAAACCATGAGGAAAGTATTATTTTTATTCCCATTTTACAGAGGAGTAAACTGGTTGTTAGATAAACAAACTTTGCCTGGCACTAGTGCGTGGATACCGACTTTCTGATTCCAAATCTTAACTGCTCTTGACCTCCCCCACTTACTTCCCTTGTATCTTCTAGACTTTATCTTTAATTATGCCAGGTAACCCCAAAGCCGCCTATTTGGACCATGATAGTTGAGTCTCATCTAAAATTAGCTGTGCTTTGACATTTCAAAAATTTAAACTGATGAGCAGTTAAAAATACCGCAATGAGGGACTTCCTTGGTCGTCCAGTGGTTAAGACTTTGCCTTCCAATGCTGGGGTGCAGGTTCGATCCCAGGTCAGGGAGCTAAGATCTCACTGCCAAAAAACCAAAACATAAGCAATATTGTAACAAATTCAATAAATACTTTAAAAACAGTCCACATCAAAAAAAAACTTAAAAAAATACAATGGAACATTTTATTGTACCTCATATGGGGGTGTGATTGAGGATAATATAGAGATATTTTAAAAGCCATTTTTTTAAATGAGATAGCAAAATGGAAATGATTGGTTTGTTGGCTTTTAGTTTCAGTTAAAGAGATAAATTGAATCTTACACAGTCACAAATGTGATTTGTTGTAAAGACACCGTGAATTACTTAGGTAGGCATGCTTTCTGTCCCCCTCCCCACCCCCCCCACCCCCGCCGGTAATTAGGAAGCTTAGGAAGTGCTAAGCCAAATCCACAGACCATTATTAGTAAATGTGAAAGCTGATAGAATGAATTGTAATGCTAACTTGCTTTGGCTTTTCCGATGTTTTCTTCATTTATTTTCTGCTTTGCTCAGATTACCTCTCCTTAGTTTTATTTGTGCCGCACGTTTTTGGAATGAAATTAGATGTAATTAATTTAATAATTGATTCAATAGTTGGGAAATGATATAATTTAGTTAGTACTCAACAAATATATGTTTATTTATGTATGCACTAATTTAACTCACGTGTATTTTTTACTTACCATATACCAGGTAAAAGCTTATTTTAAAAACTTTTTAAAAAATCAACTCAGGGTTTAAGTTGACATGCAAATGATTTCTGAAGAAATTGAGCTGCCACTCATTAAAATTGTCAAAAATTGGGGAGAATCATTATATATCATTATTTTGCACATCTATGAATATAGTCTACAAAAGAAACAAGTGATATATTCCATTGTCTACGCTCTATCTTGCATGAATTTACTTAAAGCTTAACCACTTAAAGTCACATTTGAAATTTTTGGTTGGTAACCTGGGGAAAAAAGATATAAAATTAGTTCACACAAAACGGCAAAATGACTCTAACGGTAAGTAGAGTTGCATGCTAAATGATTCTCACATTGCTGGCGAAATCAAATAACGGAGCGATCTAGAGTTATGGACAAAGCACCACTGCAGTGCCTTCTTCCTGAGACAAGGTAAGTGGTGAGTCAGCGTGGGTTCTTAGGATGCCATCAGATAAAAACCTCGGCTTCCACCAGGAATGGCGCTTCTGTCCTGATCCTGACCTGGCTCCGTCCGCTTCCTCCACAACACTGGCCTGACCTTGACCCCATAAATCCGTGCTGCCTCTTCTGACACATTAAGTGATTGTAATTACATAATGTGTGTGCACCTCACCTCATTTCCCCAGAGCACTATGTTGGTGAATTGCTTCCATGATTCATATGTGGATTTATACACACATTCCCTTGTTACAGGACACTTGTGTGGCATATATGTGGGGATGTTATAAACAGTGAAGTGCTGGACATCCCAGCACCTGTCATTTGGTAAACACCTCCTAGAATTCTCTTCCAGGAGTGGAACCCCTGTGCCATAGGGTTTTGCCAGACAGTCACCCAAAGCAGATACATAGATGTACACTCCACAGGTAGTCTGTGAGACTTCTCTAGTGGCTCAAATCCTTGCTAACTCTTGGAAGTTGGCATCTTTTAAAAATTTAGTTGTTCTATTGGGTGTCTAAAAATTTATGGCTTTAATTTTCATGTTCCTGGTGGTAAATGAATTTCAGTGTATTTTCATCTTTAGTCATTTTAATATCACTTTTTCATTTGTTGTAAGGGGTCTGTTTGAGTGTTCATTTTTCTATTAAGTTAATTTTTATTTTTTATTAACTTATAAATATATACATTATATATATATATATACACACATATATAAATATAGAGATTGATTCCAAAGTTCCAAATATAATATACATCTAAAAGTGAAAGGAAAAATAAAATACACCACAAAAAGCATTGAATATTAAGGAAATTACTGATAGATATTTTAAAACACACCATAAAGAGAAACAGCAATGTATATGCATATTATTTGGTGGACTTTGATGGGGATTTCATATATATATGTTAATTTGGGGAATGGAAATCTTTATAATACTGAGCCTACCAGCCACAGTACTGTGTATTACTCCATATACTTACATCATCTTTAATTTTTCTCGGTAGGGTTTTGCTGTTTTCAGTATAGAATATTCTGATTTTATGAAGAGTTGTATAGCCTCCTCTCTCTTTCTATGTTCTTTGGAAGACTTTGTATAAGATTGCTGTATTCTGTTTCCTAAAAGATGAAAGAATTCACCAGTGAAGAAATCTGTGTCTGGAATTTACTTTGCAAAGGTTTAATTATGGACTCAATTTTTAAAATATATATTGGATTATTTAGATATTTGTTTACTTTTTCTGTCAGATTTGACAGGTCGCATTGTTGAGAATGTATTTATTATACCAAAATGCCAACTCTGTTGGTGTAAAATTGTGCCTAATCTCCTTTCATTACCTTTCTGAGGAGGACATGATCAGTTCTACTGCTTTCCATCACTCCTCATACTTGGAATTTGTCTTCTCTCTCTTCTGCACTTGTTAGATCATTCTTGTTAGTTACTCACAATTCTATTCTTGTCAAAGTACCAGCTGGTGGCTTTGTAGATGTTATTTAGTATATATTTCCTTCTATTTCTTTGATTTCTGCTTTTATCTTGATAATTTCCATCTTACCAATTTCCTTAGATTTAATTTGCTGGCCGTCTTCTAGCTGCTGGAGACAGCAATTTAAATTATTGCTATTTCAGCCATTCTTCTTTTCTAAAATTTGCATTTGTGGCTACACATTCTCTCAAACAATAGCCTTCAGCTGCATTTCACGATGTTTATATGCTGTCTTTTTATTATCATTTAGTTCTAAATATTCGAAATTTAAAAAACACTGTGATACCTTCTTTAACACATTATTTGAGTCTGAATTAATTTACATGTAACTGGAGATTTTCTAGTCATTTCTTTAGTAATTGAATTCTAGCTTAACCCAGTTGTGAAAAGAATACATATTATGAATGATTTCCATTTTTCGAAATATGTTGAGCCTCATTTTATGAACAAGCCTATTGTCAATTTTGGTACATGTTCCATGTGCACATGAAAAAGGAATGTGAGTTTGGTTTTGTTGATTTCCATGTTGCATACATTACAATCATGTTATTCAGATTTGTATTCTCCCAATTTTTGTTTTCCTCTATCAGCAATTGAGAGACCTTTGTTAAAGTGTCCCACCATGATTGCAGATTTATTGTAAATCTTGTTAGTTCTTTCAGTTTTTAGCTCTTCTTAGTTTTAGTTCTTTCATTTTTTGCTTCAGATATTTAGAAACTGGATTATTGGAAGTATATGGCTTTAGGATTCTATCTTTCTGTTGGACTGACCCCATTTTAATTAGCAAATAGCCTTCTTTATTTCTAGTAAGTCTTAAAGTCTAATTTGCCTGATATTGTCATAGATTCTGTATCATTTCTGTTTAATGTTTGTATGGTATGTATTTTTTCATGCTATTACTTTCAACCTGTGTGATTATACTTCAGATGCCAGTTCTGATGAGCATGTAATTGGGATATGTTTCTTATAAAGTCTGACAACCTTTGCCTTTTATTCAAGCTGTTCAGACAGCTTATATTTAATGTAATTACTGACAAACTTGATTTAAATCTGGTATCTTTGTATCCATTTTCTTTTTTTCCTACCTACTTTATGCTTTATTCATTTTCTTTATTTTTTAGATGTACTACATTTTTTATTTTTCCATTTTTCCTGTATTCATTAATTACACAGTCCTCTAATATTCCTTCGATGATTACAACATTCAAACTTGCATATTACAGTCTGATCCATACTTTATCACTTTGCCAGTACCTTAGAGCCTTAAATCAATGTTGTCTTTCCTTCTCTGACTTTTACATAGTCTTTGTTATGCATATTTGTTTTATACGTATGTCAATTTCCACAAGAAATTGGAATTATTATTTTACACAGTCAGTAATTCATATTTGTCCCACATATATGACCCTTTTGTGTATTTAAGTTCTCTTGCATTTTGTAGATCGCTCTTTTCTGTAAGAACTTGCTTTAATACTTTTACTAGTGCAGGTCTGCTGGCAAAAAAAAAAAATCCTGTTTTTTAAACTAAATCCTCTCTTCCTTTTGGAAGAATATTTTTATTTGGAGAAGAATTCTGAATTGGTAGATATTTACATTCATTCTTCAAATAAACATATACTTCTAAATTGTCTGGCCTCCATTATGTCTGCTGAGATATTAGCTGATAAAATACCCTTTAATTTCATATGTGTCCCTCTTTTATTTTCTAAAAAAATTAATCACATTAATTTTAGAGTACTGCTATCTGTGGGTTTGTCACTTGCATTTCTTCTTATCATCTGTCATATTGTCCTGACAATTAGCATGTCTATTAATTCTTTGTATATGCTGGACATTGGTTTAAGGGTAACGGAGGTTATAAATGATGTTAGCTTCCACTATAGAGGATTACCCCATTCCTTTGTAAGGATCAAAAATGGGATGGGACTGATCACCACAATGCATTTGTGATTTGAACTTAGTAGCGTGTTCCCGTTTGGGTAATATCCAGTCTACTTTTGGTGCACCCTTTATACTAGGGCATAGCTCTCCAGAATTTCCAGATGAGAGCTTGGTAACCTCAAAACTGAGGTGGGTGTGATTCCTTCTCTTACCAGTTGTAAGTGTCGCTCTTCAGTTTTTTCACTTCCCATGTTTTCAGAATTTGGTAAATGTCTTGAGAGGGAGAAGAGTCGTGTGCTTGATGCCACTCAAGTCTCCCACCTGTAAGCAGCCCCACGTGAGCGTCACATCACTGCTGTTGGGATTATTTTGTGGTTTGAGGGTTTTGCTTTTGTTTTTCTCAGCCAACAGCTGTTGGTTGGTTGGTTTAGGTGTTTATTTTATTTTGTTTTTCTTGCCTGAGGTCAACTTCTCAGTTACCGGATGTTTGCTGAGTGAAGGGACGTTAAGTCCTCTGTGTCTCGGGCTCGGATCTCTGGCTGGCTGGAGTCCAGGTGCCTCTCACAGCAGGTCTTTACCCTTTGAGCATTTTTGCTATGGCACCGAGCGCAGGTTTTGCCTAGCTCATTAGCCTCCTGCACAATTGTCAGAATTCAAATATCTTGTGGGGAAAATGAGCCAGTACCTTGGAGACCCTTCACATCTCATACTACATCCTGCCGGCCCCTCAGGACCACAAAGGAGCTTCTCAGCTCTCCACTTTTGCCGTGTCAGCCTCACATGACTATAAAATGTGATGCTGGTTTATTCTCCTCCTAGCTGGGGTCCTTGGGAAGGTACTGGCAGCCCACGTGCAGAGCTGAAAAGACTACCAGAAAAAGCTGGCTGCCAACCACACCCTTACCTTCACTGAAGATTTGTCAGAAATATTGCATGAGGATTTAGGTCACTGAGACTACCTAAAAGGTGATACAGCTGAAGGACAATGTATTTTCAGGTCTACAATAAACAAAGTGAAAAATTTAGCTCTTGAATTAATTACAATAATATGTTATTGATTCTTTATGCATTATCTTAGGAGTATATATACATATGAACATACACATGCAGATATACATGTGTACTGTATACGTATTTCAATTTTATATAAATACAATCACTTTTTGAGCTCTTGTCTTGATAGTATATATCATTTTAACCAGTGCTACAAATCTGTGATTTATACACTGTTTTCTCAGTTTATATATCAGGCAGCTGTAGCTTGATGAAGCTTAAATATCTTGCCCTAGTCACCTGCTAGGAGTGATGTGCTACTTATCCACAATCATCATGGAAATAGAGAGAGTGTTCTCTGGTTCTGGGATTATTCGTGTATTTTTTAACAGAAAAAGGGAGGGACAGCGTTAAAGGCCCCACTAAATGATGAAACAGTTGGATGATCACTGCACAACAGTGCATTCTGTCTTCAGTAGTGAAATGATCTCAGACCTTCATTTACCCAAAGATTATATAAATTAATGAAATAAATGACTTTAATTAGGTATTCTGAGGTATTTTATATAGTCTACTTCACATATTTCCCATTTCTTTCTCTGACATGAAAATGAGATAGTTTGTAGGAAAATTAGTTAATGATGAAAGGTAATCACACACAGCTTTCCAAGAAAAAGAGGATAACACATACATATTTAAGAAGGTCTAGAAGTGAAAGTTTCCTATTACTGCTCTTCAAGTGATGCCTGAGAGTGTTCACAACCAAGCACCTGACCCAAATTTATTTTCTGGGAAATTTTAAGATATTGGTTATTTTTATATTATAGAAAAATTTGGCCTAAACTTGGGGTTATAACAAAGATGTGGGTCGTATCCTAGTGGTTCCTAAGAATCTATTCCCGTCTCCATTCAACAAAGTCACAGGGGCTGTTAAAACACACTTTCTCCTCAATGTGCTACTGCAGTTGAAATTAAGAGGTTAAAGTAAGTGTAATCACATAGTGCCCTCTCACCCTCTGTTCTTCCCACATGAAGGAAGGAGGGAAGGGGAGGGAGACTACATTATATTCCTAAATTCTTTCCCAATTTTGGTATCAGATGACCTTCACCTTATAAGATCATACAATGAAAGAGTTCTACAGTGCAGTTAAGTATGGGTTTAAAATTGTTTCTTCTAGAAAAACAAAGGACAACAAATTTTCATTACATTTGTATTTTTTGCAGAACAAAGAGGCAGAATTAAGTCTAACTGTGCACGTTGTCTCAACAACCTGGTTTCTTATCCTTCAGTAGAAGCATCCTGATATTCCTCAGGAGAGATAAATCCTTTATGGCAACACCCAAAAGAATTAAAAAAAAGAAAGAAAGAAACCAAACATGACAGAACCCCAAATATGAAAATCTATGTGTTTGTAGGGTTTGGGGGCAGAGTCATTTCCAAAGTGGGATCATTTCTGAGAAGTGTGTATCCTTTCCTCTCCTCCCTGATACGGGTCAGAACCAGGATGCCAGGTCCCCCTGCAGAGCACCCACTCCCACCAGCACTTGTTGTTCGTGCACCTCCCCGCTCTTGCCATGTTGACTCATGCAGACGTGGACTCTGCTCCGTGATACAAGCAGTCAGTTTTCTCAGAAAAAGAGTCACCCATGCGTGCATTACAAATACACAAAGAAGCATCTGTTGTAACGTGTATATTCATTATAAAATAGGTAATTATGAAGCAGGCATATCAATGTATAAACCAGTTCTCAGGGACTGTGAAAGCATTCATTCCGTCAAAGGTCAGAGTGCACAGCACGCACACACACTCTTAGTTTTATAACACTATTATTTTATGTATCCCTTAAATTCGTACCTTAAGTGGCTACCGCTTCCCAGGAGCGCTGCTGGGTAGTGGAATATAGGGGTGATACAGGAGGCAAAGGCACTGCACTGTCTCCCAGATAAAACAGTTTTATGAGGACGGGGACGCCTTCTAAGGTGAAACAGTCTTTCCAAAATGTGAGATGAAGGCAAAAGTCCTCGGAGCTGAGATGGGGAAGTAAACCATTTTAGGAAACATGGGATCACCCACGGTGGCTCTGGACGCACGCATGTCCACACGTACACTGACCCCTAGGTCTCTTCCCCGGCCTCAGGCTGTCACAGCTGCTCAGGGACAGGAGGGATGGAGCAGGGATAAGCACAGTGGATGCCTAAGGGGAAATACAAAGTAAATGAGCTTAATTCACCCCCTCCCTTTCCGTAGAGCATTTACTTTAGAAAACTTGTAATTACTTTCTCTGTCTTTTGAAGGGTGTGTAAATCTTTTTAAAGTCTAAATAAGTCTGCCAGCCTCAGACCCAGGAATAGGCTTCTCAAGGACAAGGGAGCCACCAGGTTGAAATGCCACCATCAGGGACATGGTACCCTGTCTCCCAGGCTCTGTGGGAGACGAGAGGCCTCCTTCAGGGGCACCTGCTCCAAGTTGCAAAATGGCCACCTGTAGTAAAGACCTAAGGAAGTTGATTTTTCCTTTGGATGAAGCCCATGAGCTAACGCAGATGGTCACCCAACTACCAGGTGAATTTAGGATGAACCACATGGGACAGACAGTGCTGCCATGTCCTCTCACCTGAGGACCGGTTAGTGTCACCTTGAGAACACGCACGTAGTGGGTCCTACCTGCCTGGTTACATAAAAGGGTGAGATTTCCCTCTGTCTCTGCACCTCTTAGTGGATTGTCTGTGATACGCAGTGCAATTCTGGTTTAATGCTTATTTGATAGTAAAACTGTTTTCTTTCTCTTCTTCCTTTGTGGAGTGTCTTTCTGGGTGAGAAGGAGATTTTGTTTTTCATTGTATCTCCCAGCAACACCCATGGCTTCAAGTCTGGTCTGATATAATGTGATGAAAAGGAGAATTGGGTTTTATTACACAAACCAGCCATGTAGCCTTGGGGATGCCCTTCAACCTCTGTGTGACGGAAAACCTTAATTTGGAAAGTGAGGTTGATACGATATGCCTCTAAACTTGTTAGAAATGTTCACGTTCAGCCTGGTACAGATTCAAAATAGCATTGAAAATAAAAATACATCTTGCAAGAAACAGTCTTGAAATGTACATACTTTATGAGTAGGTGAAGATACTCATGAATTATAGGGAGATTAGATTATGTTTTCAAAAGCCTATGCAATTAAAATATGAAATATTTTATATAACATGATAAACTTTATTGAGGTATAATAGTTAACATATTGATAAAATATTTGAAGGTTTTTTTTTTAAACAGGTAACTATTTACTAGGAAATTAAATGTTCCCCAAGCATTCCTCTTAGTAGTTTCCATATGTAATTCTATGTAGTAAGTAGTTAATCTTTCTTACTACAGTTTTCTCTTTTTTCTTTGAAACTCTTGTCCCTAAAACAATTCCTGACCCTGGGAGAAGACTCAATAAATACTTGTTAAATAATTGAATGGTGACTTTTTTGGTTATTCAAGAGGGTTTTTCTCTCTAATAAAGGATCATTGCATGAATTTTTCCATTTCACTTTTACTATAGCTACCAAAAAAATGTTTTTAAAGTAATTTTAAAATAACTTGGTTTGGCTGTACAGCTTTCAGCTAAAAATATCCATACATAACCCTCCTCCCACTTTGCCGCTAAACATCCCCTCAATACACATTACACATTATGTGTAATTATGTGCCTTATAACAGATTCTATTTTAGTATTATGGTAATATTGTACCTTAATGTTGACCGTGGAGAATCTTGTTAAAAGAGCCACAAGTGAAAAAAAGAAAACAGCATCATCACACTATTAAATACAAAATATTTTAACACAAAATAAACCATATAGCGAAGCTCAGACTGGAAAACATAATATGAAAAGAAAGCTGCTTCCAACCTGCAACACAAAGTATATTAAAGAAAAAAAAGAAGAGAAGAAAGAAAACACCAGATTCGCATTTATGTAACCCAGGCTTGCTCAGATTTGGTTCAATCTTCAAAGCGCATACAACTCTGGTACATACTGGAGTCCCTAAGTTTCTCTCTTATGACTTACCCACTATTGTTATGTAGGAAAATGAGCCTGAGCTTTGTTTGCAATTAGCATCTCTGGTGCTGGCCCAGGATTGTGAGTTCACTGAGGTGCCACATAAGAAAAGCTGTAGCCTGCCAGCCTTGGAAGAGTGGGCCCATATAGACGCCACAGTGGGAATTGTCTGCATAGCCCAGGCCTGCAGTCTGCTGATCACTAATTGTTTCCAGCAGCTTTTCCTTTTTGAAATTCATAGTTGCACTAGGCTTTCCGTAGTCTGGCATGGATTTTGCAAACATTTTCACTTAAACTTTTGCAAATGTTAGGAGAATTATATCCTGGAGGTTTTAGAGTAAATGATTGTTTTATGAGTACTCAGGAAATACTATTTTTTTAAAATACCAAATGATGGTGTTTTGTTTTGTTTTGTTTTTTTGAGCAGCTCAAAGTTCCAAAACCATATTATAGAATTAGAATGAAATTTAACTAGAATTAACAGTTGTGTAATTGTTTGGGCCATTTTCTGTTTATGTTTAGAGTGTGGTTTGGTCTCTGTAGCAAATTAGTAATAAGGATTTTACTCCTAGAGTATGTAATTTGACTGGATCAATGCAATTTTTTCACTCCCTTTCTCATTTTAATTCATAACAAAGTAAGTGAATAATAAAAATTGCTCTAGTGAGATGATCACTATTTCATTTTTTATTCATAATCCTTTTAATTCAACAATATATGATTTTTGTCTACTAACTTATTAAAATTAAATGGAATTTCTGGACATAAAGTGT
Source organism: Delphinapterus leucas (assembly GCF_059928025.1). Classification (NCBI taxonomy): domain Eukaryota; kingdom Metazoa; phylum Chordata; class Mammalia; order Artiodactyla; family Monodontidae; genus Delphinapterus; species Delphinapterus leucas. The sequence continues at coordinate 10,127,869 of NC_143149.1, forward strand.
ACGTATATTTGCATAGCTAAATTGGTTCTTAGAAAAATATTACCCTGGAAATAAAATAACAGTAGATCTAGTTGATTGATTACATTTTTGATTTTTAAAATTCTTCAAAATAAATAGCAGTTGAATTATTCAAATGTAAGGAGTTGCATGTAAATTAGAGCACTAAAATATTAAACAAAATGGCAAAATGTACTTTATTAAGTGTATATATGGAATGCATGCTGTTAGAATAAAATTAAAACAAGGATACACAAACATGCACATATGTACACTATCTCTCTTGAATATATATTCAAGAAATATAAAGTAAAAAGGATTAGAGTAGCAACATATAATTTATGAATTTTTAACTTCCTTTTGATAGGACTGGTAATTATGGAATTTCCCTAGTATTTTTCAAGATGAAATCAATCTGGCAGCCTCAACACCGTGTTCCTATTGGCTGTGAATTTTGTCACTCCCAGGACCAGGACAAGCCCCGCCTCTCTGAAAGGACTAGGAACTGAGCCACACTGTACCTGCCCCTTCTCCAGCGGCTCTAAGTGAGCTGAATCCCAGACATATTTCTGAGACTCTACATCCTGGGGAAGAAGGACGCTATGGGAAGGGGCAATTGGGTCAGTGCTCCTCCAAGACAGCCTGGGTGGCCACCAGGTTCTTAGGGGTTCTCCCAGGTCCTCTCCAAGGATGGTACTGGCTTCCTCAGCGTGGACGGGAGATGTGGCCCTGTCCCCACGTCGTGGCCCACGCAGCTGTGCCAGGGCAGGGGCAGAGTCCCTGGTAAAGGGTTCTGAAAATGGAAACGTAAACCCTTATGGCCCTAGGCTGAGCCATGAGGAAGAAGGAAATCCTGCCACTTGGGACAACATGGATGGACCTTGGCGCATCAGGCCGAGTGAGAGAAGTCAGACAAAGAGGACACGTGCTGCTTGATGTCACTTATCTGTGGAATCTAAAACAGTCAAACCAGTAAAAACAAACAAACAAACAAAGCGGAGAATGAAATGGTGGTTGCCAGGGGATGGCAGTGGGGGGATAGGATTGATGGTGTTTAAGGGTACAAACTTGTAGCAAGGGATTTAATGTTCAGTATATTGAACATGGACAGTAACACTGTCCTATAAGCATGTAATGTGATAAATATCATTACATTGACTTGTATTAATGTATACAAAGATATCAAAGTAACGTGCTGTACACCTTAAATTTACACAATGTTGCGTGTCAGATTTTTCCAATAAAAATTGGTAATTTGGGGAGGTGATGGAGGAGGTGTTAACTAACTTCGTTATGTTAATCATTTCATAGTATACAGGTGTATCAAAATGTTACTTTGTACACTTTAACAAAACGTTCTATGTCAATTATAGCACAGTAAAGGGGGTGGGGGATGAAGAAACCCCAGGGCCTCCATTTCCTATGTGAAATGGGCACACTGAGGTGACACCCTCGTGGGGCTGGTTGAATGACTGAGCCAGTGCAGATAGAAGACCTGGCATGGCGTCAGCCTAACTCACATTCAATGTTATTGCCAAGTGTGAGGTGTAGTTACAGGTGATATGCTCTCAATAACCTACATGAAAACTGTGATGCCGAGCATCAGAGGGGGGTTCCTAGAAGACACAGGGCAGGTCGGGAGCAGAGAGCACCCAGGACCCAGACCACCAACCTCCCTGTCTGCACGCATTCCCTGAACTGCTCCCTCCGCCGGCTCACGTGCCTCAATACCTCCTGAGTAGCAAGTATGCATCTGGGGCTGGGAGGGTTTCTGCAGGAAGCTCCTTGGCTTTCACAATAAAAAGATGCCCTCAGGTGAACCGATCAATTGCTGGGACTGTGCCTTGTCTGCCCAAGCTCCCTCAGACAGGCGCTACCTGGCTGCAGAAGCTCATTTATAACTTAGCAGGGGTCTCTTCTGCAAACGGCAGGGGGGTTGTTCCTAACATGTTTAAAGATGCTTAAGAAGCATTCGGAAAGTGCAGGCATGGCCTTAAGAATTTTGTCCCCGACAGAGAACCCCTGATGCCTGGCAGCAGAGACGGAGTTGGCAGGAGAGGGAACAAGAGAAAAAAGGGAAATGTTTGCTTTCCCTGCCCTGGAGTGGGGCTCCCTCTCTCCAGACCCACCCCTTCAAGGAGGACTGTGAGGGCTAGTTTTATGTCAACAGGGCTGTGCTGAGAGATGCCCAGAGAGCTGGTAAAATACTGTTTCTGGACGTATCTGTGAGGGAGTCTTTGGAAGAGATCAGTATTTCAATCTGTAGACCGAGTAAAGCAGATCCTCACCATGAGGGCAGCATCATCCAATCCTGAGGGCTGAAGAGAACAAAAAGACAGAGGGTGGGGGGCAGTTTGCTCTCTTCACCTGAGCTACACAGACCCCAGGACCGGGAAACAGCAATATAAAGTCAAATATGACAGAAAAGGGAGAAATCCCCATTCATTGCACCATATTCAGGGAGAGTATTTTAAACCCATTATCCATATTTTTAAAATTTAATATCTTATTTTTATATTTACCCTGACAGCTACAAAATAGGATGGTTTCGTTACTTTCCATGCTACCCTGAATCTGTGCCAAGGGCACCGTTCAAATACTGTAACGAGGTGAGGAAGGAGGCGGCTTAAACTGACTTCGCAGGAGAACTTGAGAATTAGCGGGAGAATTTTCACATCGAAGTCAGCCTTAGGAATAAGCTCCATCTTTGTAGCAAGGGACCGTGGACGCCATCAGCAGCCAGGGCAAAGGAGGTGCAGTTCTGGGTTCATTTCATGAGGGAAAGGGTGACCGAGTCTTAGAAATCGTCAGTTAGCACTTCCCAGGCCCCCCTCAGCTGACACGCTCCGAAGCTGCATGTCCAGCAGAGGAAACCCTCATTTCCAGAGAGCCGACCCCAGGGACCCAGCGGATGCTATAAAAATGGCCCCTCCTTACAAGGCATTTTTCTGCCAACAACATAAAGTAGCTGCCAGCAGGCGATTCTGTTAAATGACCAGTACATCTCTGTGAAGCCTGTACCAGCAAAGGGACGGCTTGTAAGAGATGCAGCTTATGCTTTGAGCATCCTCGTGCTAAGTGCCTCCCTGGGCAGCAGGAATGCAGCAGCCCTGCCCCTTCACAGCTGCACCTTCTCCTTGCCTCTAGCCACTCCACCCACCCTGATATTGCTGCTTCCTCCCGAGAGCAGGGGCTGATGAATTTAAAATACAAAGAAGGCCTAATCAGAGCTGAAAGACAGTAAGAGCGTGGCAGGTTAGTGCCAGGGCTCCTTAGTCAGCAGGAAATGATGTCCATCTAGGTATTCATTATTTCTCTAAGCAGGTCAGGTAGGTTTGAGCATCTCTTTTGTGCCCAGCATTATGTTAAACACGGAGATACAGAAATGACAAAAATATGGAGATTGTCAACACACTAGAAGGTGGGCAGAAAGAGCAGGGGTGAGGCACACAGAGAACTGATGACACATCATGGAAGTCCTGTCACTAAACTCGCCTGCAGAGAGGGCTTCGGGAACGTCAAATGACAAGGAGCCATGGAAGGCATTTCATGCATGAGTTTTGAGCCTCATTCTGCACATTCCGTGGGTTGAAAGAGAGACACATGAAAGGAATTTAGAGTGAAGTATGAACAAAGAAGTACCTCCATAAATATCTCTAATACGGTAGTAAGGGAAAGGAAAGTATTCACAGGATTTCAAAGACTGACTGTGGGCTGGTGTAAGAGCCCTGAAAGGCGCTTCTGTGTAACTATACAGGAACATATTTTATAAGACGTGATGACACATGCTTTTCAGGATCAGTGTTAATGTCTGTGTTAAACAGTGATGTGCCTATAGTTTCTGAGCCAAATGTAGAACTTCGTTGACCCCAGAGATTACTCTTAAATTTTAGTTACAGGTAAATTTAACTTATTTTAATACATCCATTTTTCAGACATTCTTAAAGCAGGCATAGATGTTAAATTTGCTGAACTCCATTATCAAATATAAGTGTTGCATGTAGTCACACGTCAACCATTGGAAGAACTTATCATTGCTTGTATTTATGTACATGAATATGTGGGAATGAATATATGAGTAGAAACGATAGTTTGGGAATTCGTAAGGAAACAGGATAATTCCACCCAGGGTCTGATATTAAAATGATTGAAATACCTTGCAAATTTTCCTTTCAATTCAAAAGTCCTTCTGAGAGGACTGGTTTAAATAATTAATCTTTCACAGTCTTAACCTCGGCCGTCACCTATTGGACTGTTCCATGATAACCCACTGCCCCATCTCCCTGGGAGCGTCACACCCTGCTCCGCACTGCACCCCTGGAGAAGGTGTGTTGGCATCAAGTGGGAGGGGTTAGGAGTCTGGCCGGAAGCAGTTTGAATACGAGTCCACCTTTGGAGAGCACACAGCGTTGACTGAGCGCGTGAGTGCAGAGCATTGCCTTTCAGAAAGCTGCTCACCAAAGCCATCCTGTTAAACGTGCAAGGCATAAAAAAGAAATCTGAAGAGGATAATTTATCGTTCAAGCTCTCCTGCGTGCAGCCCTCACAGTGCATGACAGTCACGTGGACAGCCTGTTCCTGGGCCTCAACATGCTCATTTAATTGATCTGTCTTGGGCCTCAGGCATCAGTATCTTTCCCAAGCTTTCTCGATTATTCCAGTGAGCATTTGGCGTTGAGAATCACCTCTGCAGAATGAGAGAGGGAACAGCACATGGCCCCATCCTCCCAAGTTTGGAATCGTCACGGAGGGTAGTTCAGTGACAAGTAACTATGGCAAGAGAAGCAGAGGGATTGGACTGGATTGGACAAACTGGAATTAAAGGCCCTGAATCATCTCGTTTTACAGGAAGCACAAAGGTCCTCGTAAGCAGGGTGGATGATTCCTACAAATCCCACTGTGAAGTGCCACGTATTACCCAGCCCCACACTCCTCTGTGGCTGATTCACTTTCCCGTGAGACCTTTAAGCCCCCTCAAACACCCAGCCACGCACTAAACAGTTTATATGTGCTAAATATTCAGTCAGGCACTAGCGATACACAGATGTATTAAAGAATTCAGGAGTGAATGTGCAATTATAATGCAAGGCAGTGAATGTCATGACACCTCCAAGGCGATGGGGATTAAGCATGGAAAATAGGTTCTGACTGTAACGGCGTCAATCCATTACAATTTGGTAAGCATCCCCTATGTTTACTTTGGGCAAGTCAGTCTCTAGCAGTTAACAGCCAAGTAAACTTGGACAAGGTCTGCATCTCCTGGAGCATCACTCCCCTCTTTAGTGCGCCCACACGAGGCTCTTTCGTGCCCCAAGTTTTGCTTGTGTGAGGACCAAGAACGGCTGTGGAGAATGAGAACTTACCATGTGCTCTTAATATTATCACTTTATGAAACAAAGAGAACCGTTAGGTGTTGACATCGTCTTCATGATCTTACTGGCTACTAAAGCACGTGTATTTAGACATGAAAGATGTGTATTTTATTCACGACTGCAAAAAAAAAAAAAAAATGAAGAGAGTCCTCATGGAGGGAAGCACTCCTGAGGTGCCCGTTCCTGGGGCCATTTATTGCCCAGCAGCGCTGGTCTGACTTTCCTACGCCATCTGCCATTGCCATCAACATAATGAGTATAATCTCCCTAGCGGCACAATTTTTGGTTTAAACTCCAAGTGTCCCTTAGATAGTATTACTTTCTGTGATTGCTTCATAACTTAGGCAATTGAAATTTATGATTGAAATATTAGGTAATTTGCCTGCCAACGTGAAGTAACCCAAGCATCTTTCTGAGGGAATGTTTATAGGAAACCATGGCTTCAGTTGCTTCTGGCCTGTCTTGGTTTAGGAACTCTCCTAAATGAAAGCAATTTTAACCAGTCGGGAACTTTCAAAGGTCCTCATGACCTAGTGTGAGAAAGTGCCTTTTCCACGAGGCTTCCTGATACCTGAAACACTGGGGTCAGTACTCAAATCAAGGAGGTTTAGAGATGGAAGAAGACACCTACGTTGCTTAAGCACCCGAAGCGTATTACTCTCTGTTCCATTACCCCGCTTCCTTCTTCATAGGACTGCCTGCTTCACTGAGAGCATATTCCATGCTTACTCTGGCCTGGCACTCATCCTGCCCCTCCACGTGGGCTCCACGAGGACAGGGACATCATTCTGATCACATGGCATCCCCCAGTATCTAGGTCAATGCCTGTACCCTGAAAACTCACTAGATATCTATTGACGAAAGGAATAAATGGAACCAACGTTCTAAATGAAAACTTAAGTTTGGATTAAGAGTTCAAGGCTCTGGGCATGATCGTGCCATTTCTTGGCTCTCCCCAGTTGAACGGAAAAGGACTTAGAGCAAACTGCCAAACTTGGGGCAGTCTCACAGATTACGTCAGCCCTTACATTTCTCCTGTAGTGTTTCTGTTCTTCCTTCATCCACAAAGCCCAGGTTTTTCTACATTTTCTGCCATCACTCATAGAATTCTGTCTTTCCTGGCCTTGAGCAAAGAAACTGGTTTGGATTCTTTCACCTTTCTCATAGGTTCTTTGTGTGAGGGATAGAAGCAGGACGGGGAAGAAATGGAAATCCTTCCCCTTTGTTCTCTGCTAAGGAATTCAGTTAAGAAATACTGATTCTGCACGCCACTTTTCAGACAGTGTTATAAGTTCTCGATTGTTAATTCCACCACAGACATTAAGAACAATTTCACTACTAAGGAGAAACATTCAAGAATTTTAGACATTGGATTCAATCTTAGGGCTGTAAAAAAAATAAATGTAATATACCTATGGTTTAATCGAAGATTTCCTTGGATTTTTCTGATGAAACTCCTCTCTTCCCGTCTCCTGTGGTCCTGATCTAGACTAATTGACATAGAGATGTGGACATCTATCTGGGAATATGCCCCAGCATAGCGTGATGGGGAAAGAGCAATGAACACCGCGGCGAGATAAACTCTAGTAGATAGAGGATTGTCAATTCTAACTTCAAATTTTTCAGAATTTAGCACGTTTACAGGTGTTGAATAATTTCTGAAAAACTTCAGCAATCCCAAAACACTCATTTGTAAATTCAGTAAATAGTTGCTGTGTTCATATCACATGCTGAGCAAAAAATGAATGAATATTTTGAAGAGCTAAGAGAGGGAAAAAAAGAAAGGAACAAGTAACATCCTTGAAAAAAGAAAGGTAAACAAAACTTCCTGTCAAAATACACCACTGTTTGCAGTCACTAGCCCTCAATGTTAATAGCTCTGTTTCCATTTCCAATTCTGTTCAGTGTTTGTGGGATCAAATGTGTTTCCATTTTTATGCACATATTTTATATTTTATCATAATGACTGAATACTAAATGTTTCACTTACTTTGCAAAAATTATCATACTCTTGAAGAAGTGCATTTAAAGATAACTACCACCCACAGTTATTCTAGGTCTTATTCAGGCCCTGACAATTTCTCCTTAAAAATCTCGTCAAAAACAGTGATTTGCTTTGCATTTGTTGGCATTTTGCTGAAAGCGACTGCAGATGGTGCCACCTTTTGATGGCAGGAGATGAATGTGAGGTTTAGAAAATGAAATGAACATTTTTCATAAGGGACCATTTGGGAACAGATCTATATTTGAATGAGTACTGAACACACCTTCACTGTACCTCGTAGCCTGTGATATCTTCAGAGCCTTGGGTAGCTTGAGAGAGAGCTTCTGTGGAGCTCATCGATCTCCAAGGAGACATATTTAAAGTTAGAAAATACTTTAACTCTTTTCCTGATCCCATTCTTATTTTATAATTTTGTAAGGTATTTAAAAGTTATAAATATTGAAAAGGATCTTGGTGTTGGAATTACAGAGATTTTATTCAGATATTTTTGATGCCTTAGAAGAGATCTAAACATTGGACAATAAACTTTTTTTTTCAATTTCTAAAGTCACTCTCAAAACCTGAACACTTCCATCGTAACCTCAGACAACTTCAGAATGGTTCACGTTTAACTGCTTTACTGGGCTGAACAGTTAAACTATTCAGAATTCCTTAATTATTTTGTGCCTTGAAGCTATTGATACTCAGCAGGGTTAAATCACCATAGTTCCTTAAAGTCATTAAGTTGACTGTGAAGAGCCCCCAGGCTGTATATGACAATGAAAGATTCAATAGGGACATTATTTTTTCTTTACCCTCCAGGAGTTTAAAAATTCAGTTTGATGTCAATAGTTAAAGAAGATGGCAAAAGAGCACAAGAGCAGCATGTTTTTTCTACAAGGATGAGAGCCAGTCTGTTATAAGTTGGAAAATGAGTTCATACGAAATAGGAATAAGTAGGAAATGTAAAATGTAGACGTGTATGTACACAAAGAAAGCCACTTCAGTATTTCAAACATATCTGTCAATATGGAGATTTCTGGTAAGGGAATAGTCATAGTTAACAAAAAGATTCGGAATCTTGGATAGTGAGAATCCAGTGCTTTCTTTTCCACTTCACTGTACACTCAAAAATGTCCTGAGACATTCATGACAATGAGCATTCTCCTGCTGTCCCTCTATCAGGATACCATCTAAGTGCCTCAGAAAACTGTAAAAATGACACCAAGAGCCCTGGCCAGGGAACATGTGGACAGCTCCTGTAGGACAGGAGGTCTTTTAATGGGAAGGTGGCTATAGTACAACCAGCTCGTGCTGAGCCCCAGAGCAGGCGTTTTCTTCATTGATGGTGAATGTATACCCAGCCCAGCCCACAAGCTGTTTCATAACAGAGAATAATTCCCAGCCACTGTACCCTTCTGATGACAAGGAAAATGATGGTGTCTTAGTCAGCTCAGGCTGCTGTAACAAAATACCACAGCCCGGGAGGCTTACAAACAACAGAAATGTATTTCTCCCAGTTCTGGAGGCTGGGAATTCAAGGTCAAGATGCTTGCAGATTTGGTGTCTGGTGAGGTCTTTCTTCCTGGTTCGCAGATGACATCTTCTCTGTGTGTCCTCACGTGGAGGAAGGGGTGAAGGAGCTCTCTGGGGTCTCTGTTATAAGGGCACTGGTCCCATCATGGGAGATCCACCCTCATGTCCTCATCACCTCCCAAAGGCCCCATCTCCACACACCATCACATCAGGGGTTAGGATTCTAATGTATGACTTTGGGGGACACAAACTTTGAGACCACAGCAGACGAGCTGCAGCTTTTCTTGTGCAAAGGATTCAGATTCTCCCTGATACGATTGTCCAGCTAGTAGATCCACCACTTTCCCCATCACCAAACTCAGAGCCTGTCAGTTCTCAACAGTTGAGAGTGAGGAGAAAGGAAAACAGAGGCCTCTATACATTGATCCTGGTGCCAGGGACCCCAGGAACCCTCAGATGGCACCTCCTCTCCCCATAAAGACTGGCCCCATGTTCCCTTTGTCCTGTCACCTGGACCCCCCCACCCCATTTCTCCAATGTCTTCACCTAGTTACTCTTAGTCATTATTCTTTCCATCTGAAGCTATGAACAAGGGGGTGGAATTAAAGAGCTTGGTAGTAATAAAATTATCATTTAAGAAGTATTTCACTTAAATTTTAAAGTTTATTTCATTAAAATTGGTAATAAATGCACATACTATAAAATTCAAAAGTAACAGAAGAAGTGCCATTATCTTTCCTTTCATCTGGTCACCCAGCTCACCTCTACAAAGTTAAATATTGTTACTAATTTCTTATGTATCATCAAAGGATTAATTTTAGAAGTAAATAGTAATTTTGACAGAGGAACTGTAAGTTTATTTTTTCATTTATACATTGAGAAGAAATGACTATAATCTTTTAAAAGGAAGCTCTAAAAACATTGAACATTAATACATATATATTCTAATGTTATATATATTATTCTACAAATATGAATGCATGTATTTTTACATATACATCCTACACTTATCCAAGTAAGTGACATTCAAGGATCTTCAATCAAAATAATTGTAATGATTAAATTTTATTGGAAAGATTAGTTAAAATACATATTATGTCTTAGATATAAAAAATTAAAATGGGGAGTATCAGTTTTTTTTAAAAGGCAACAAAGATTTAATTTCTCAAGCAGGATTTCCTCTGTTTCTTGGGGACATTTTGGGTCAACTGTCTTGTTATCTTCTCCCCTACTGTCAGATCCGTGACGGTAATCTTTATTCACATTCTCAGATCATTTTTTATTAAACCCAAAGGCCTTTCCCCTAACAGTGGTAAGAGTCAAGCCCTTCTCTTGTGCCTCCAATACCTAAGCAATGTCCCAGATATACTGCAGGCTGGGGTTTTTCTCCAGAGTCAGCAAGGCTAGTTTAAAAGAAGTCTGCTTGATCTTCCTTGGTGGCGCAGTGGTTAAGAATCCGCCTGCCAATGCAGGGGACACAGGTTTGAGCCCTGGTCCGGGAAGATCCCACATGCCACGGAGCAACTAAGCCCATGCGCCACAACTACTGAGCCTGCACTCTAGAGCCCACGAGCCACAACTGCTGAGCCTGTGTGCCGCAACTACTGAAGCCCACGCGCCTAGAGCCTGTGCTCCGCAACAAGAGAAGCCATCGCATTGAGAAGCCCGCGCACCGCAACAAAAAGTAGCCCCCGCTCGCCGCAACTAGAGAAAGCCCACGCGCAGCAACGAAGACCCAACGCAGCCAAAAGTTAATTAATTTTTAAAAACCTGCTTGTTGCATACAAATACAGTGCAGACAAGTGGCTTCCTCATTCTTATATACGAAATCAAGATGTCGAGGGCTCTCTGAAGCTGTGAGTGGTGCCCTTACTTCCCAGTCTCCCTTAAACAGTTGAGAATCAGCACTGAGGACGGCCGTGGAAATCACTAGCATGGCTAAAGCCCCTCCAAGCCCCCCTTCTCGCCCCTGGATTAAGTGACCGAGCACCTAGTTACCGGCAGAGGGAGACAGTTTGCAGTGCCCCCACCTGAAAGCTGGGAGGGGAGTGTGCTGCCTTTTGAGGGGAGAGAAGGGAGATCCCATGAGGCTGGTAGAGCTCCTTCTCCTCCTGCGGGAACATGGGGGGCGGGGGGGGCGGGGAAGGGTGCAGAGTAAACACAGAATAAGGACTCAAACCACAATGCACGCATTCAGGAACACCCTAAAAGGAACTGGCATTTTAGGGATTACTTCCTTTACTTCAAGTAGTATTCGATATACACACAAGCTATGTATTATCCATTTTCACCCCAAAATCCTACCCCACCTCCAAGAATGTAAATTCCCAATTTTAGAAAAGACTGGTGAATAAAATAAATTATCTGAAAATATCAAAGAATGATATTCATTTACTCATATTAAGCTTCACGACGTGTTAGGCCGTGTACACACATCGCCTCATTCGTGTCTGTGGGAGAGGCAGGTGAAGGGTCAGGGTCGGTTCACAGTTGAGGAAAATACGGCCAGGGCACCGGGAGCCCTGCTGACATTTCACAGCCACTGAGCGCCGCGTTGCTAGTGCCGCATCGAGACCTCCCATCTTTGCTTCCCGGCTCTCTTACTGCAGTTTGGCGTGTGGACAATGACCCCATAAACACGAATTTACCCCAAAGCACAATTAAACAACTGAGAAGTACAGAATCTAACCCCAGGGTTATAAACATTTTTTGTACCGTTAATGTGCCTTTCAACTTCGGAATCAAAATTATAACATGATTTTTAGTTAGGACTGATGGTTACCATTCCAGTTGAACCAAAAGGAGACCAACTCAGCTGCTTTTCTGTCACACAATTTCTGCCTGGGTTATATCTCCATTTGATGCAAATATAGCAGAGTACAAATCTATAGGTGAGCGTTAATTAGCACGGACTGTGTACCAGTTACCCGACGATGGGCCACTGCGTGTGCAAATAGCGTGTGTTGACTGACGTAATCTCACAGCAACTCCAGGACGTAAGGACCATCCCTATTCCTATTTTAGATAATTTCTGTTTTCGGCACAGAGCCTTAGACAGGACCTGTTAATTGCCCAAATCATGCAGCTGAAGATACCAAGCCAAGATTTTAGACAGAGCGGCTCCAGACTTTGGACATTTAATGGAGATCTGTCAAGGGGTGATGCCAGCCGTCTACTTCTTGAATTGCCAGATGGACAGACAGCTGAAATAATCCCAAGGTACAGCGTTTCAAAGTGAGTGAAGACAGTAGAAAGACAGGACGGGCTGATTACTTCTCAGGTGTTTTTCATGGTAAACCGCACCCTCCATTAGGCAGAAAATTGCCGTATTCCTCTCTCCCCTTTACCTGGAGACTCAGGCTGCCCTTTCCACGTAGCCCACCCGTCTCCCCAGATTGCCACCAACACCTCCCCCTGCACGCCGGGTGGTCAGAAGGGACATGCTCTTCACAATGTCATCACCTGGCAGAGAGTGGCGAGCCAGGTGCCCAGAGCCCACGACCTCTCGGGAGAGGAGGTGGCAGTGGGCACTGGGAGTCTCCAGTCCCACACACCCTGTTCATCCACCTTCCTGCACACCCCGTGCACCTCCTTGTGGGCACCACAGTGCACCAGAGTGTAGCATTTAATTTTCTGCAGTCCTTCTCATAACATCTAATGAAAATATAAAGAAAATAACAAACTTCAGGTTTCTTTTTGTTTGGTTTCGTGTGCTCTGTTTGTTGCTAAAGCCATTAACAGAACTCTTGGAGACTGATGGGTACATGCTGTCAGTTTAGAAGGAGTCACGAGACGGAGACGGAAGAGGATGGCCTTGGAGCTCTTGGTGATGGGGAAGCAGCAGTGGGAAAGTTTCCATTATTTCTCCTCTTTTATTTCACTGACTTCATTCAGAGACACTGGGGTACACTTTCCCGCCGTCCTTCCTGCCTCACAGCAGCCCCACAGGCATCTACGGGCTCTGTGATATCTTCTCTCTGTTCATGTCGCACCAGCAAATCCTACGTAGAAAAGAATCTTACAGTAAAACTCAGTAACTAAAAACTTGCTCATAAATTTCAGCATAGAACTATCTGAGATGTGTTTCCAAAGGACCACAAAAGCCTTAAACTGAAATGAACATGTCACTGCAGTCCTGTGTATTGAGCAGGGAAAGGTATAAGGCAAAGTGGTGAACAACAGATGAAGTGATGCATTTGCTGCATGTACAGTGATCATCTTCACATTGTCCTTCCCGGTCGAGGCAGAATCAAACCTTAGAAACAGTCCCCTCTTCTTCGTACCACACGGGCTGTTGTACGTGATATGTGCAAACCCATATTAGAGTCTGGAATCAAGGAAGGGACCATGTCACAGGGTTTATGGAATCTTCAGGGGCTTCTTATTTTTGCCTTCATCTCTGTGTCTCCGTTTGAAATATTCAGGCTGTGTATTAATAAGGAGGATGTCTCAAAACTCTCTTGAGCATTCCCTTCCCCCAACAAAGAGTCGTCTGGTCACTTTTCTGGCTCTCTCCCCACCCTGTCACTGTGACCTGCTCCTGGATCACCTGCAGGCGTGCGGTGTCTGTGAGGCCCACAGAGCTCTGAGCCCCTCTGGACAGGAAGCTTTTCTTCCTCTGCATCCCACCGCTGGGCACGTTGTAACCATCCAGTAAGCATCCATTGAATTAATGGCTTTCTTTGTTTGCTCATCAGTTAGTTCTTAAGTGACCACATGGGGGTCAACGTGGGCGTCACAGCGTCTTCTTTCCTTGAATGTCTCTTCTCTCCCAAGATGTCCGTGGCCCGTCCTGACTTATCTTCTCTTTGCTGCTTCCCTGCAAGTCCCTCTGCAGTGTTTTCCTTCCTCTCATCTTAGGACCTCAAGCAAGTGAAAAGCTGCAGAGAACCTGCTTCCAAAAATGCCTGTCCAGAATTCAAGGATGGGTCTCTTGTCAGCATAACTTTCCACATACAATGAAAATTCATCTCCTAGATCATCCCTTCATAATTCCATTCAGAGTAGACTAAATTTGTTAAATATTCTCAATCAATATGACCCAAGTGTGTAAGTTCTTCACGGATATTTAGGAGTTTCAAGAGCGCCGTAATTATTGATGGAAAGAGACAACGTGATTAGAGAAAAGTAATTTTGACTTACTTACTAAACCTGAAATTTTCTAGCCATGTGACCCAGGTCTCAATGTCACGCTCTGTACCATGAAAACGTTGGACTACATGATTTTCTGGGTTCTCCTGGTACTAAAGTCCCACAGTTGATTAGAACATATTTCTAAAAGATAACCAAAGGAATTATTTTTCAAACATATATAAATCATACGTAATATAGCAATTAAATCAGATCAATACACTTAAAATTTTGATCTAAGTGATTTGTCAATGAAGCATTATTTAAATATTTTACAAAAGTATATAATAAGGTATGCTGGTGTTGCTTATTTATATTATTTAAGAAATTACTGTTGTGAATAAACGTTGCTATTCTGCCACAACTTAAATATCCGTTATAAAAAGACTCAACATTTTTATCCCTTAAGCAGCTAAACACGAGGTTTAGAGGGAGTTTTTCACAAAAAACTTTCACAAGTGACAGCAGATCCTATGTTGCCCCCTCCTCCATGGGGGGCACCTCCCTGTAGCTAGAAATCAGCCCCAAAACTCCTCATGTGTAAATCTTATTTTCCAGGCACAATGTCTGGGGGATTCTTCCGCATTGTCTGTGCTTTCCAGAGAAAGTTATTTTCCTCTTGGAAAGCAAAACTTCCCATGAAGAAGGAAATCAATTTTTGAAAATATAATGAGCAATGCACGAATGCTTAGCTCACCCATCAACTCTGAATGTCTGACTGTTAACAGAATTGCAGCGCAGTACTAATTTACAAGGCGAAAAGAGAACTCACTCTCAAAGAGGCAAAAATTGGGAAAAGCTAATAGCCATGGTGTTGTGAGAGGCCTGAGAAAGCTTTTGTGATTTCCAAAGTCCTGCCTACAGCTTAAAAGATCCCCTAAGTGCATGGTAGTGGGTGGGTTCCTCCTTCCAGCCCAGGAGTTTTCTCCAGATGTTGTGTCCTCTGCAGACAAACAGCCTCCCGGGCTAGAGGGCCCTGGTACAGGGAGAAGCCTGAAAGCTTCAGCTCTGTATCTGCCCTTGAATGCCCCTCCCATCAGGATGGGAACACGGAGTGTGTACCACATCCTGGTACCCAACGGGGCATAGCTGAGGCCCACAGAGGGCAGGCCTCCTAGGTCAGGCGGTAAGGTGGGGCCCACCGACACACAGCCCACCACCTCAGGATGACAAGCTGACTGGCCTAGGCCAGGTCGACATTTTTTCAAAGCTAGAAGATTTCTTTCAAAAACACATCCATTAATGAGCCCTTCTTTTTTTTTTTGACCCCTATTCGTGTGGCTCCACTACCGTCTGCCTTTGTTCTCCTCTTGCAGTTGACTGACTTTCGCTGCCTCTCTGAAGCTTTTGCTAATTGATGGTTTCTGTTTCCTTCTGATTTCAACTTTTATATATTTTATCTTTGCCCCACCTGACCTCACAGCTGCCACTGCATAGCTTCTATCAGCTCTTGGTTTCTGCCTCTTTTTTTTTTTTTTTAAGATGTTGGGGGTAGGAGTTTATTAATTAATTAATTTATTTTTGCTGTGTTGGGTCTTCGTTTCTGTGCAAGGGCTTTCTCTAGTTGTGGCAAGCGGGGGCCACTCTTCTTCGTGGTGCACGGGCCTCTCACTATTGCAGCCTCTCTTGTTGCGGAGCACGGGCTCCAGACGCACAGGCTCAGCAGTTGTGGCTCCCGGGCCTAGTTGCTCCGCAGCATGTGGGATCCTCCCAGACCAGGGCTCGAACCCGTGTCCCCTGCATTAGCAGGCAGATAACGAGCCCTTCTTAAGTAGACCTGATTGATATTTTAAAACCTATAGTAGGACTTAGCAGCCAAAGAAAAAGCAATCTTTAGCGATAATTTACATTTTATAACATAATTGCTGCCTCTATTAAACTTGAAATATTGTATGCATACATATTTATTGATATGCCTTTATAGAATTTGTATTTTCATTATACTCTTACAATGGTAGGGTATGTAGAAATGCCAACTTATTTCACATAAATGTGTGGTGAAAATAAAAAAGGGCGAAATCCCAGAAAAGCCAATTTATTCAATTATTTTATCAAAGCTACAGGCATTGTGAGTTCCTCAGTAAGATTCTAAGAAACTGTGTGCTTTTGAAGTCTTTATTCTTTTGGGAAGTGATTTCTAACTGGGTAGGCCCGTCTTAGGCAGTTCCAAAGAAATTCCAGTTTAAAACGTTGAAAGAAGTCTTTCCAGATCCAACACCTGACCAAAATAAATAATATCAGAGTATATTTGTCTTGAAAACGTGAGCAAAGAGCAAATAAAAATGTTAGTTTTAAAACATCGGAAATCTGAGTGTCATTCTGAGGTCACATCTATAAATATGGACCTCATCAGCTAAGTGACATGAGATGAGCTAAAGCTTGAGCAGCGTGGGGGAAAAATCTTGAAACTGACTAATTTTCTGCTAAAGGATCGATCACCTTGCAAAGTCCAAATATCATCCAATTTGTTCGCTGAATGCAGAGATATACTCAAATATTTTGTATGCAACTAAAAATGTGTTCCAACTATGAGGCTGTCATGATTTAAATTTGCAAAAGAAACAAGGTAGATAATTTGATATTTTAGGGACACTTGCCAAGCTCTCGCTATGTGACTAGAGATGTGATTTTTCCCCAGTCCTTTCCCCACGGCTCACTTCGTCTTAGAAAGCTTCCTAATTTCCCGAGCGCTTGTTAAGCCCCAGCCTCTGTGCTCAGCGCTGCCCACCGCTGCCGGGCGGGCTAGGCAAGCATCCCCAGGGCCAGGCCCCCTGTGCTTCCCGACCTCACAGCGTCTGGCCCTTTGCGTCCAGGCCTCACCCACGCTAGACGCCTTAACACACTGCCCTGTTCCCCGTGAGGCCCTTGAAGATGCTCTTTCCTCTGACGAGAAAGCTGCCCTCCGCCTCTCCACGCCAAATTGATTCCACCTGGTCCCTCAGAGATCACGGGTAAGGTCACGTCATTTCCAGAGGGGATGCTGTGATCGTTCAGACTAGGTCAGCGCCCAACCCCCATCCCCGCAGGACTTGCTTTTATAGCAAAATCTCTCATGTCTGTACTGGAGCAGGAAATAACACAGCAATTCCAGAGTAGACGCCCAGCAACAGTGTGGAAGCTTCACAAAGACTCCAAGAGCAGAATCCTTGTCTCTGCTGTGCAGGTAAGGAAGCCACCACACCGGCGCCAATGCCACACAGCTGGTAGCTCACCAGGATCTCAGCCCAGGCCTCTCTGCCCCATGCGCCTCATGCTCCGTGTGCATTCATGCTTCCTCCACCGAGAACCCAGGGCCCTCACTCTCTCTGGCTACAAATTAATGGCCTAATGCTGTGAATTCCCAGCACTGTGACAAGTTGATTTTGAGATTGTCCCAGAGGGTGGGGTCCTTCACATGCGGGATTAGTCCAGGTGATGAGGTTCTCAGCCTGGAACAGCATGAAACAGTCTGGAACAGCCTTTTGCTTCTCCAGGAGAGCCAAACAGACTTCAGGGCGTTGTTACAGTAAACGCCACATGCCCTTCTTGCATGTTCGTTGGCCCCTCGAGAAGCTGAAGAAAACGATTCAGAGGTTGTTTCCATTCTTCTGAAGCCAGTGTGAGCAGGGAAAGCTAGCTGGATAAAATCTGAAAAGATATGGCTGAAATTATGTGTGTATGGAGAATAGATGTTATAGATAGATACGGATATAAATTAGATATAGAATGAATGTAGACATAGATATGAATGATAGAGATGATACTGATAGAGACAGAGATGGGAGAGATAGATGTAGATGTAGGTAGATACAGGTGTAGGTGTAGGTATGGACAAGGATATAGATAAAGATAGAATAGATATAAATGATGTAGGCGATATTGATGAGGACAGAGATGGAGATGGAGATCTGGGTGATCTCACGAGCACCTGACCGGCCGCCAGGCTAGCCCAGCCTCTATGAATCCCTCCACTGAACACTCCCTCGAACGGAGGTATCTTGTTTGAGTTGTTAAGACCTGTTGGGTCTCATCTTACCTGAGGCAAATTCATGCAGGAATTATGGCAGATTATCCTGGAAGGAACTCTCGTTCTTGGGTTTCATAGATTGTGCCGTGGGAGAAAGTTCAAATTTCATGAGGTCTCTGTTTTCTCCTTTTCCAATTGTCTTCCTGCTGATATTCTCAGGTGAAGCCTCCATATCATTTAACCCAGTGGCCAGGCATAGCCTGGGTGGTCACTCAAATGCCCACTGATCCACAGACCCAACTAGTACTCAGAGAACTTCTGACATAAACCCAGGTTGCACTTCATGCACCTCGACCAGCGCAGCTGATCAAGGCCCCATGGCTCACCTGTCACTGGACCTTTATTCCAGGCACGCGGGGCACAGGCCTCCTTGGACTGACTTTGATGAGATGTAAAATCTCGCTCAGTGCGTGGTGATCAGTGTTGCTATTATTTAGGGAACTAATTCCTTTGCATATAGCTATGTGTATATTTTTATAACTTCACTGCAATTCAGTCTGGCTTCCTCTGAAAATCACTACATATTTCTTTTATTTCTATAACTCATTCTTTAACATTTCTTGGTATCCTTTTTTTTCTCAAATGAACTCCTCAAATTTATAGTCCCACAACAGACTTAACCCATTTTCACTTAAATATGCGTTAGTCATGTGTCTCAAAAGAGTTTTTGCAATATTCCCATATTAGAACACATATAAGATATTCATTAGATCTAGTCTACATTAACAAGAGAAGTTCAGTGATTTGAAATGCACGCTGGTATTTTCCTTTGAATTATGAATGACTTTATCAAAAAAGTGTCTTATTATGTGACCTTGAACATAATTTAGGTCAAGAAAGTAAAAAGGGAAGCTAATGTGTTTTGACTGCCTACTAAATCCATGCATGATACAATTTAATCCTCCCCGTGGTTCTCTGGGTCCCTTAAGAACCATTAACCTCACTTTACAGGTGAAGAAACAGGTTCTGAAATGGGACCCAGCTGGGCTGGGTTTCAGGGGATGTAAGTAAATAGCAGGTGCTGATTACAACCCAGTGGTATTTTTCACTTCACTGTATCCTGCATCCCATCCTATTTATGAAACGTAAAAATTCACTCAGGAAAGAAATGGTCGGAAGTTGGGTTTCAGTCCTGTTTCCATTCAGCAGCGTATTAAGGATATTTCATTATATACTTGAATTCAACAGTTTAGTCATAGACACTGATGGGCATTTGTAAGAGAAATTTATAAATATCATAGAAAATATGAAGCCAGGAGGCAAAGAAATGATCTGATTGACAGACTAGAAATATGGGTTATAT
The DNA here is from genome assembly GCF_059928025.1 of Delphinapterus leucas. Classification (NCBI taxonomy): domain Eukaryota; kingdom Metazoa; phylum Chordata; class Mammalia; order Artiodactyla; family Monodontidae; genus Delphinapterus; species Delphinapterus leucas. Next base: position 10,147,197 of record NC_143149.1, read on the forward strand.
ATTTGAACTATGATCTATACATATACTTAATACAAATAGCTTATATATGATTTCAAAATACTAATAATAACAGCCCAAGATCAGGGAGACCAAATTAGATGCAGAATGTAGGCAGAATACTTAATTGACAAATAAGGACTTGCAATGATCAAGAGTGGGTTAATAGTGGCCTAATGTAGCTTACACAGCATTCATAAAAGTAAACAATGTTAATTTTCATCTGAACAAAATGAGATAGGAAGAAACTGTGAACTGTTCAGAGAAAAATAATCGGAAGCAAAGAGTATTTGGCAGAAGGCTGTAGCTACAAGGAATCTACAACTAGGACACGTGTCGATGATCCACCCATAGAAACCAGACATGAAGGAGGAGAAGAAACTAGGGAAAGGTGGGGGAACAAGAGAAATGGAAAAAATCCAGAAGCTTGAAGCCTTTATGAAAGGAAAGAGCAGATTCCACGTGCGTGACGTGAAAGTAGAGATGGAAATACAGACGCTGTGAACAAGGAATGGGGCTTAGGCTCGGGGTGTTCAGGGGTGGTGTTTCCAGGGAGTGGCTTTGTGGATGAGCCCTCCTAGTTGAATGAAGGTGGACTGGAAATGCAAGAACCTGGAAATTCTTTTACTCTCATGCCCGCTCTTGTGCAGTTGTTCTCGGTTCTCTAGAATTATGGAGAAAGCTGGTGTGGAGAAAAATACCTACGATTATTCATCACTTTCTACTAATTATGTTATAACGACAACCTGCATCCATAACCAATTTGATATTATTAGGGGCTTATATATGCACTTTCCACCTAACATTTCTTCTATGGATTCATTAATTCATTTATTTTCTGACCCTTATTGAGAACCTGCTCTGTGTCACATGCCATTTCATGTGCTGGGGACACAAGGGAGAAAAGATAGACAAAGCTGGTGCCTCCATGAACCCATATATTCTCCTGTGAAAACACAAACAAGCCGTAAATAAATAACTAAATATGTATTTTCATATATTGGAAAAGTATCATAAAGCAGTGATAGTGTAGTGTTTTTCAGGCTACTAATAGTAACCTATTTTGTTTCATGAAGTTGACTTACTGGGTTGCAACCAACAGTTTTTTAGATACAATTCTACAATGGATTAGAACGTGATAGGATAAATACATTGTGTACAGAAATATCATTGTGTACACAAACTCTTCTTTCCCGTGTACACACGCACGTACACATTTCATCTGCACCCGCCACTCAGCGGTGGTGTGTGTGTGTGTGTGCGTGCACACACGCGCGCTGCTCTGCGTTAGACATTTGTTGTCTGACGCTGGAGTGAAGTGACAAGATCGGAGCAGCCGGGCTGGTGAGGGTGCTAAGGAGACACTTCCCCCAGGTCAGAAATGAGCTCTTAGAGGAGATAATCTTGGAGCAAAGACCTAAATTATGGGAAAGACTTAGATTTGTAGATATTTGGGGCATGGATTCCAGGAAAAGGGACCAGTGTGTGCAGGGCCCGAAGCGAGCTGGTTGCATATAAGGAAGGAACAACAGCAGGACGCCTGAGGCCATGAAGCGCGGGAAGAAGGAGCAGAGGTGGGACCTCAGCCCTGGCTTCGTCCTCCGTGACGACTCGCGTGGTCTCCTCACCTGCGCCGGCCTCCCTCTTGCTCTGTGGGTGCTCAGGTCTCCAGGGAACGAAGCAGAGCTCCGTGCTGGGAGATGGATTGTGAGGAATCAGCGCACAGGATCCTGGAGGCTGAGAGGCCGCACGACCTGCCAGCTGCCAGCCGCTGGGGTGTATTTCAATCCAAGTCCAAAGGCCTCAGAACCAGGGGGCAGACAGTGTGAACCCCAGTCCAAGGGCAGGAGAAGATGAGGTGTGACGGCCCAGCTCCGCAGTAGACAGGAAGAAGGAACGTTCCTCCTGCCTGCACCTTTTCTCTTATTCAGATCTTCAGTGGCTTGGATGAAGCCTCCACATCGGGGAGGGTGACCTCCTCTACTGGGTCCAGAGTCAGGTGCTGATCTCCAGACACACCCTCAGACACACCCTGACACAACCTTTAAACTGATCAGCTTGACACATAAAATTGCCCATCACACGCTCCCCTCCACTAAATGGCCGGGCTAGCTCCGTGCCCTCCCCTAGAATAAGGGGAGCCTAATCTGTATGTACACACACACAGCTTCTTATCTGGATCAGAAAAAGCAACATTAGTTAGATTCTCTCATTTTAATTACATTTAAATACACATTTACATTCTTTCTAAAGAAAAAAAGTGGCCATCATGAAATTTTCTACTGTCAACAAAGCACAGGGGAAAAATTAATGCCCATTATACTAAGTTCTAATGATTTCCAAGAAAATCATTACAACAGGAGCCTCGGCAGCCCTCATTCAGCAGAATCTTCCAAGAAGCAGTTGCACACAAATGCACTAAACGTAGAACGCTGGACCCTGTCTCTTCTTATAAAGGGCGACCTGCTAATTCTCAGAGTGGTTTAATCAAAGATTACTGCAAGAGGATTTAGCTAGAACCGATGTAGCCAAATAGGTTTCGCACGGGAGGGACACTGGGTGACCTTCCTGCTCAGGTCCCTGGGATAGTTTTTCCATGGGTGGTGGTGGGGTGGTAGGGGGTGGGGGACAGGGAGGGAGCGCCGTAGGTCAGGGAGCTCCTGGTGCTGTAAATCGCTATTGAAAGGCCTGATGGGGACTGTGAGGAGGAGAAACAGACCTTTTAACAGCGCTGACAAATCTTTTAATACCTACGGAATCTTTTCTGAGCTGGGAGGGTGTTGGGCCGCTGCCTGCTGAGCAAGTGGACAGAACATTTGGTTCCAAGTTAAATACCATGCCTCACTGCCTCTTTTTAAGGTAAAAAAGAGTTTATTGATATATATATTTTTAATTCACTTGCAATCACTTCCAAGCTCTACTAATATAAAACACTAGGGACATTTCAATATGTAACTTGTGCTATGGGCCTGAGCTGATTACCTTTTATAGAGAGAAGAGTCTTATCTGTTGACCCACAAGTCTAGTCAGAAAATAAAATGAGATGAGCTTTGTACCATCTGAAAGAAACCTTCAACATGCATCTCAACATGAACAGTTAAGCTCCCGTAACCTGTGAAACGTAACTGGGAATTAACAAGTCACTTTCTGCATTTAAAGAAATCTTAACATTCTTACGACACCAAATCATAGTCATAGGACAGGTTTACTCCTTATTGTAGAGCACAGCATTGCTTGTATTTTAAGCCTCTACATTTAAGTATGGGTGCCTGATGAGCACACACATGCATATGTATTAAAATATATCATTTAATTTCGCTTTTTAATTTTCTCATTATCATGACACACATCTCTGACATATCGAAAATGATTGTCCTTCTGTAGAATTTTAGTGTAAATAGCCTAGTCACAGCGCCTTTTAGAAACTCTTGAATTCACTTATAAGTAGTTTGTATTTTAGCCAAAATGGTATATGAAACTTCAGATCTTGAATAGGCCAAAACGTTCAACTGACTTTTTATCCATCCTCCCTCCCTTCCTTTCTTTTCCTTTCTCCTTTCTCTGTTCTCCCTTCCTTCCCTCCACCCCCTCCCTTCCTCTTTCTTTGTTTTATTCTTTCTTGTGTTTTTGTTGCTGTTGTTTAGTTTGCTTTTTTTTTTAGCAGAGTAGGTGCTCAATGTTTGTCTGTCTCTGTGTCTCTGTGTTTCTGACTCTCTGATGAAAAAACTATTAAGATCCCCAGGAGCAAATACAGTTGAAACTGAGGGACAGAATCCGTGTATCAACATCAATTTCTAATTTTTGTAACAATGCAGGTGTGCACATCAGAGTTTCTAAAAAGACACTGCTGTCGCTTGTGTGAACCATGCGGTCCCGTGGCTGTTAGGAAAAACTTCTGCATGCTTATCACGTGTCTTTGCTTAACTTCCCTTGAAAGCAGAGTCTGAGACGAGGTCTGGGTGGTGGGTGATCTCTTGGGGTTGTGAGTCCGTTTGGGTTGTGAGTCTATTGGGGTTCTGAGTCTTGGGAGCAAAAGCAAGGGACTGGGGACAGCGGGTAGGCAGGGAGGGACTAAAGCCTCTACCCAACCTCTGAGGGTGCAGAAAGCCCTAGAATTCCCCAGCAGGACCGGAGGCCAGCCTCTCCATCCCCTGCATCCCTGCCCCTTTGCTTGAGGGCTGCCGGCCACACTTAGCCTGAACTTCCAGCAGAGTCTGTGCACGGCTGAGCTGGCCACTGGCTATGGAGGAGGCCCTCGGGGCAAAGGCAAAGGAGCTTGGTGTGCACCTGTGGGGATCTGAAGGGCGGGCTGTGCTTTGCAGAGGCAGTGGGAAAGGCAGAGGGCTGAGGGCTGTGACGGGGCCAGGGGAGTGGGGCTGCGTCCAGGCACCACGCGTGCTGACTCCCAGCTTGTCACCATTCCTCCTAAGGCAGCGGCCCCCAACCTTTATGGCCCAGGGACTGGTTTCGAGGAAGACAATTTTTCCACAGACAGGGGGCGGGGGTGATGGTTTTGGGATGATTCAAGCACATTACATTTATTGTGCACTTTATTTCTATTATTATTACATTGTAATAGATAATGAAATCATTATACAACACCCCATAATGCAGAATCAGTGGGAGCCCTGAGCTTGTTGTCCTGCAACTAGATGGTCCCATCTGGGGGTGATGGGAGACAGGGACACCTGAAGTATGTTGCTTATATCCAGTCTATTCCGTAAGATGCAGCTTAATTAATTGTCACTTGCCACTCACTGATGGGGTTTTTTTGTTGGTGGTGTTGTTTTTAATTTTTGAATTTTATTTCATTTATTTTTTTTATACAGCATGTCCTTATTAGTCATCAGTTTTATACACATCAGTGTATACATGTCAATCCCAATCGCCCAGTTCATCACACCACCACCACCCCACCCTCATGCCGCTTTCCCCACCTTGGTGTCCATATGTTTGTTCTCTACATCTGTGTCTCAATTTCTGCCCTGCAAACTGGTTCATCTGTAGCATTTTCCTACGTTCCACATATATGCGTTAATATACAATATTTGTTTTTCTCTTTCTGACTTACTTCACTCTGTATGACAGTCTCTAGATCCATCCACATCTCAACAAATGACCCAATTTCGTTCCTTTTTATGGCTGAGTAATATTCCATTCTATATATGTACCACATCTTCTTTATCCATTTGTCAGTGGGCATTTAGGTTACTTCCATGACCTGACTATTGTAAATAGAGCTGCAATGAACATTGGGGTGCATGTGTCTTTTTGAATTATGGTTTTCTCTGGGTATATGCCCAGGAGTGGGATTGCTGGGTCATATGGTAATTCTACTTTTAGTTTTTTAAGGAACCTTCATACTGTTCTCCATAGTGGCTGTATCAATTTACATTCCCACTGACAGTGCAAGAGCATTCCCTTTTCTCCACACCCCCTCCAGCATTTGTTGTTTGTAGATTTTCTGATGATGCCCATTCTAACTGGTGTGAGGTGATACCTCATTGTAGTTTTGGTTTGCATTTCTCTAATAATTAGTGATGTTGAGCAGCTTTTCATGTGCTTCTTGGCCATCTGTATGTCTTCTTGGGAGAAATGTCTATTTAGGTCTTTCACCCATTTTTTGATTGAGTTGTTTGTTTTTTTGATATTGAGCTGCATGAGCTGTTTGTATATTTTGGAGATTAATCCTTTGTCCGTTGATTCGTTTGCAAATATTTTCTCCCATTCTAAGGGCTGTCTTTTCGTCTTGTTTATGGTTTCCTTTGCTGTACAAAAGCTTTGAAGTTTCATTAGGTCACTGATGGGGTTTTGATATGAGTCTGCAAGCAATTGATTTATTATGGTCTTTGTGCAGTCAAACCTCTCTGCTAATGATAATCTGTATTTGCAGCCGCTCCCCAGCACTAGCATCACTGCCTCAGTTCCATCTCAGATCATCAGGCACTAGATTCTTATAAGGAGCACACAACCTAGGCCCCTCGCATGCGCAGTTCACAGTAGGGTTCACGGTCCTATGAGAATCCAGTGCCGCGGCTGATCTGACAGGAGGAGGAGCTCAGGCGGTAACGTAAGCGATGGGCAGCAGCTGTAAATACAGATGAAGCTTTGCTCGCTCGCCCTCTTCTGGCTCCCCTCCTGCTGTGCAGCCCAGTTCCTAACAGATACCGATCCGTGGTCCGCGGGTTGGGAACCCCTGCCCTAAGGGACAGGCACACGGGTCGACAAACAGCAGGGATGCCCCTCCAGACTCCTGGAGAACAACCTTTTCTCAGAAGACTTCCTGTTATTCGAGGTTTGCTCCCAAATGATTCTTCAGGTTCAGACATAACTAAATGTTTGCTGATAGGAAATTGCCATGAACAACAATTAGCTAATGCTAATGATCAAAGCAGTAGTAACAGGAGGAAGAGGGTAAAAATACAGTGAGATGTCATCATTTCAGCCATCTCCAAGTATGAATCACTCTCACCCCCCGACAAATGCAGAGCTCAGATCAGTAACTCCACTATGATCCCTTAGCTACGTTTCCGTAATAGACTTACGTGATGAAAATAGAAAAGACAATGAAAGGGAGTCAGAGCCGTTGATTGAAATGCTGACTCTTTCTGGTCAGCACGAAATCTCCTCAAATCCCAGTTTCCCCGTCTGTGAAACAGAGATGGTCATCTCCGTCCTAAATATTCTGAAAGGCTGGTGTGATCATCAGATTAGCTGGTGTGTCTGGTGCCCTAAACTGAGAGGCTGTTCCATTATCCGCTCACGGGGCTGAGGTAGCGCCTCTCCGTGACTGAACAAGCTTGTTCTTAGCAAGCTGACTCACCAGGAAGCACATCAAGCATATATTTTTAAATGTTTGACTAAATATCAATAAATGTCAATGAGTGAATGAAACCATCAGGATGATCATCGTGGTTTTTCCAGGATTCTGTCACATATAACCAGAGATGCTACTTCCCTTTAGTGGCTGTGGGTTTGTCCAGCCCAGACACCCTTCCTTGCACCTCTGCACCCACCCGCAGCCCGGGCACCCTTCTGCAGCCCCCATCGTTCCACTCACCCCACTGCCCTGGGCCTGCCCCACACTCTAGATGACAAGGTAAGGTCAAGAACAACTTATTCATCTTTGAACTTTCCCACCAACACAGGTTGAAAACAGTAGAAACTCCATAAATGTTTATTGAACAGAGGTAAACTAAAAATTTAAGTCACGGGCTCAAAAAACAAATTATTTGATGTGTCATATTAAAATCTTTCAAATATCTGATACTTGATTAACATTTTACAGTGAAAATGCTGACAATAAACCTAATTAAACCATTCCTAGGAAACCAGGCTATTAAAAAATTAGCTTTTTTCCCCTGCTTTCCCAATTTTATGTGCCCATAATCTAATTGTCCATGCCTACCCAATTTCAATATTGGCCTACCCATAACAATTTTCAAATTACCCTGTCCTTCTTATTAGGCACAAACTATATTTCAAAATCTGTTTCAAGAAAATAATAATCTCTTAATAAATTACAATTGAGTCTAAGTTGTCATGCTCAACTATTAGAGACAGTCCTTCACTATTTGGTCAAGTTTTGACAATTGCAGATCTTGCAACCCAGTCATAAAACTTGGTCATAGATGATAACCACCTGTCAAATATATCACCATTCTCTGGTTTCACTAAAATATTAATCTGTTTTTCCATTGTGAATATTTTCAGTGTTCTGGTTAGAAGGCTTTTCCTTATTAACAGTGACATTGGTCATGAATTCTGCATTTCTGTGATGTTGCGATTTCCGTGCAGGTGCTAACATGCATGTAAATATACTTAAGGGCACGTCAGCATAAGGCAGCGCAGTTTCAAGTGCAAAATCATAAAACACAAGTCTTCTGTGTTTTGGGATGAAAGCTTGCCCTAAAGTATGTGTGTATCAGTAATAATATCACTTGTATTTTACCTTAACTGGGCTCGTTTTAGCGCTCCCAGGTACGCAGTGATGGTTTCTCTCCTGATTTACTGGTGCCTTGGTATGAAAATCACCTCCTAGTGGCACCAACATGGTAAATAGATAATGTCATCCACTATGAATGCAAACACAATTTTAGAAGCCCTGAGGTCAGTGGAATTCTGGGGGAGAGGACTCCCATTAAGGCTGGTCCCGCACAACAAGGCTCACCCTAAGCCAGGGCGAGAGCTGGTAACCATGACCAGGACACACATGGTGGTTGCATCCCTTACAATGTGGAACCTGCTGCATCGTCTGGACAGTTTAAGGCTCCTTTTCCTGACATTGTCGTAGTAATTACAGCCGATTTTCAAACTCTCACCAAGTGACATTTTAAAAAATTACTTCAGATGGCACCGTGAAACTCCTTTGCTCTTTATCACCCGACGACTGGAATCAATTTATTTGTCTCCCATCTCACAGGGCAGAGCTATTTCTGGGATTGCTGCAATTATCAGGTGGATATGTAGAAAACGGAAATTCTGTTGCAGCTGGATTGCTTTTCTCTTTTAAAATTAAGTCTGATAGTTTGATCTTGAGTGAGAAAATCAAGACCCTTTTTTTTGTGTGTGTGGTACGCGGGCCTCTTACTGTTGCGGCCTCTCCCGCTGCGGAGCACAGGCTCCGGACGCGCAGGCTCAGCGGCCATGACTCACGAGCTCAGCCGCTCCCGCGGCACGTGGGGTCTTCCCGGACCGGGGCACGAACCCACGTCCCCTGAATTGGCAGGCGGACTCTCAACCACTGCGCCACCAGGGAAGCCCAAGACCCAGTTGTAAATAATGAAGATTATGTAAACGGTAACTGAAATGGTTGCTTCTCATTTGATAAAAAATGAATAACGGAAAATTAGCAGTCCTGTATCTTTTATCATATTACTTTAAATATGAATTTACTATGAACTGGTGTTGTGTTTATTTAATTAAATGGGATACTATAAAGAAAACGTTGAGAAGAGAACATTGAGATGCTGGCACATAGTGAGAGCTCAAGAGATTGTATGTAGTGTACATACAATTACCTGTGTAACAGTACGTGAACTTTATATTCACCTGGACTTTATGGGAAACTTGAGCAGCACTTCTTTTTTTTTTAATAGTTGATTTATAATATTGTGTTAGTTTCAGGTGTACAGCAAAGTGATTTGGTTATACATATATATGTATATATCTATTTTTTATTATTTTCCATTATAGTTTATTAACAGATATTGAATATAGTTCTCTGTGCTATACAGTAAATTCTTTTTGTTTATTATATATGTTGTAGTGTGCATCTTCTCATCCCATAGTCCCAATTTATGCCTTCCCCCTTCCCCTTTGGTAACCATAAGTCTGTTTCTATGTGAGCAGCACATTTATGCAGCATAACAATAAACTTGTTTCTGAAATATAATGAAATAGTATTATTTGAAATGAAAAGTTATAAATTTGAAGTCTTTTTTTTTTAACATCTTTATTGGGGTATAATTGCTTTACAATGATGTGTTAGTTTCTGCTTTATAACAAAGTGAATCAGTTATACATATACATATGTTCCCATATGTCTTCCCTCTTGCATCTCCCTCCCTCCCACCCTCCCTATCCCACCCCTCCAGGCTGTCACAAAGCACCGAGCCAACATCCCTGTGCTGTGCGGCTGCTTCCCACTAGCTATCGGCCTTACTACGTTTGTTAGTGTGTATATGTCCATGACTCTCTCTCGCCCTGTCACAGCTCACCCTTCCCCCTCCCCATATCCTCAAGTCCGTTCTCCAGTAGGTCTGTGTCTTTATTCCTGTCTTACCCCAGGTTCTTCATGACATTTTTTTTTCTTCTTAAATTCCATATATATGTGTTAGCATACGGTATTTGTCTTTTTCTTTCTGACTTACTTCACTCTGTATGACAGACTCTAGGTCTATCCACCTCATTACAAATAGCTCAATTTCATTTCTTTTTATGTCTGAGTAATATTCCATTGTATATATGTGCCACATCTTCTTTATCCATTCATCCGATGATGGGCACTTAGGTTGTTTCCATCTCTGGGCTATCGTAAATAGAGCTGCAATGAACATTTTGGTACATGACTCTTTTTGAATTTTGGTTTTCTCAGGGTATATACCCAGTAGTGGGATTGCTAGGTCATATGGTAGTTCTATTTGTAGTTTTTTAAGGAACCTCCATACTGTTCTCCATAGTGGCTGAACCAATTCACATTCCCACCAGCAGTGCAAGAGGGTTCCCTTTTCTCCACACCCTCTCCAGCATTTATTGTCTGTAGATTTTTTCATGACGGCCATTCTGACTGGTGTGAGATGATATCTCATTGTAGTTTTGATTTGCATTTCTCTAATGATTAATGATGTTGAGCATTCTTTCATGTGTTTGTTGGCAGTCTGTATATCTTCTTTGGAGAAATGTCTATTTAGGTCTTCTGCCCATTTTTGGATTTCTGTACCGAAAGTGTTTTCCTTGATTGCAGTGATTCCATAAAAATGCCGTAAGGAAAATAAGGTGCTCTTTGATCAGCTTCCTTCAGATTGGTCTTACAAGAATGTGTGTGTGCAGCAACACAACTGAGCATTTAATCTGGAAATCTCTATATTCAGGTGGGGTAGGGGGCTTTTACAGGGACCTTCACTATCCCTCACATTTTATCACCTCTTCCTCCATCCCAGACACTCTTGTGGCATCTGTTCATTTAGATGGTTTTAAAACTCCTGTTTAAACACGCCGTCCCAAGACTGTGCAGCGACATGACACGCTTATGATAGAAGCATGAACTTGAAAAAGCAGGAAGCTAAGTGGTGTATGAACTGTAATTGCAGTGATCACAAAGTGTCTAAAGAGAAATAGGCAAAAACGTTCGGTATTTACAAAATTCCTGTAAGGTTGTGTTCATCTCGAAAGTTAACCAGTTGGCTGAGAAGCTCACCAAAGAGCCCGAGGTCCCGGCCACAGGCACTCTCAGACCTGACCTTGAGGATGAGCAACACCCCTGCAACGCTGAATCCCACACTCAAGGTGCAGCCCAAGCTTTGCTAGAAAGAGCCTCTGCCCATAAAGTTCACTTACCTGGCACCAGGGATCCTTAAAATGTGAAAAGGTGTCGGGCTTCCTGGAGCTCAGAGTCCTTAGAACAGCCAGTCTTTGGAAGGAAATTTGCAGTATATTCCCAGGAGGAGCCTGTGACGTGTGGCACTGGATTAAAGTGTTCCATAACAACAACAAAAACATGCCCTTCTATCTAGGAATGCACGTTTTTAAAATTGGCTAATTGCTTTCACTAGATCATTTGAAAATATAATTACAGAGATAAGGCGGCTGGCCGGTGAGCACACTAGACAGAATGGAAGCAGAGGGGATACGGATGGACTGCTGATGCCCAAGGTCACATCTGAAACAGACTTAAGGATAATACAGTCCATCCTCTGAGTTTACAAGTGAGGATATTGAGACCATATGTTTGAATTAATTTGCCGAAATCGCCTGGCTTATTAAGAGCAGTGTGGGAGCTGGAACCGAGATCTTGTGATTTAGAAGCCATGAATCTTTCCTTTAAACCACCCATCAAAACTAGTTAAATAAACAAAGGAATTAATTCATTCAGGCTAGGAATGCAAATTATGTTCTATGCAGGTAATTTCTTTTTGGTATTCTTCAAGTGTTTTCTTATTGTTAAACCGCTTGCAAAAGCAGCTCACAGACACAATTACTTTTTTTGTTTGTTTGCATTGCCCTGACCTGGATCCAGTGGATCTTGGAGTAGAATTCTAACAAGGCTCCAAGGACAGGCATTTCCATCTCCTGTCAGGCTGCATTTTACAAGAAATTCACTTCCTCTTTGCCTTTAGATGCCAGCCTGGGGCTGCAGGCAGGGACGCCTCTTTCCTCTCTGCCCCACGGAATCCAGCGCAGACACTCCTAGCTGGGCTGAAGTTGGGTCATCCCCTCCGCTTGAAACGGAGCAGGACCCTATGGGCCCTCCCCCATGTCCTCAGCCTGCCTTTTGTCTGTAGAAAAACTTTAGCCAAAGAATAAGTTTAGTCAGAGAAGTGAGAAAATGCAGAAACAAAGGAAAACAGTCAAAGGAGACCAAATAATAATAGTTTAGTCATTAAGCAAAGTCAAGCACCTTTAGTTCCTCCTCAAGGGCTATAGATAATATTCTGAGCCATATCCCGTGAGCTGTCTTGTAGCTACAGAAACCCACACCAGGTGGAAGAAGTTAACTACATGATGACCAGGCTGTAGCCATGACATAAGCTGCCACAATTCCGAGAACTGGCCTCAAAGAAATGGGAACAAACCGACCCTGGAACTGAAGACTAACTGTACCTAAAACAGTCAAGATGACGATGTTCATGACCAATTTCAAGATGGCCGTCGGAGCTGACTGTGCTGTTTCTGCACATAGCTCCCTCCCTCCGCCTAGAAAAGCTCTTGCCCACTGATTGCCAGTGGGGGGCACTCAGCCTTTGGACAGGAGCCCGCCCTCCTCCCCCGTTGGTTGCTGGCCTCCAAAATAAAGCCAACTTTCCTTTCCACCAACCTGGCCTCTTTATTGGCTTTTGAGCAGCGAGCAGCCAGACCCCACTTCTGTTTACACCCTGAGGGACTTGGTATAAAGATTGGACTTGACCCGCCGGCAAATCTACAAAAACACCTTCCTGCAAGCAACAATTAGGTTAAAAAGATAAGCCCAGGAAAGAATAAAATAGAACAATGAGGCAGTAATAACCTCTTTTTAAATTAATGTAAGGGGCTTAAAAATGTGTTAGATATTTTGATGGATCTATGACAAGGAAATTTCACCATCAAAAATCTTTTTTTTTTAAATTTCTCCCTCTTTACTTTTAATTATAAAAGAAATCTAAGATAAAACTTGTGCTGTGAGATTTTTTTTAATTATGGTGATCATTCTGTTTGTATCATAGGATCCTCATTATTAATCTGTGCCACTAATAGCTCCTTAGAAGACTTTGCCCACAGAAAGTTGTGAGCTTAGTCAAAATGCTATAAAGTTTAGGTCAGGTATTTGCAATAAGTATGTCATTCACTGTGTTTGAAATTACCTAAGGGCTCCATGCTGAGTTAATATACAATTTAATGTGTTTCTATCATCATGTTTGAAGATGTGATCAAGAGAATTCATTCTAGTACACAAAACTTGGAAATACTGGATTTAAAACAAAAGAAAAAAAAAAACATCCAGTCTTTCAAAAGCATGTCGGAGGTGGCAGTAAAAGGATCAGAAACAACTGGAGGCCAAGAACAAAGAGAAAACTTGAATTCTGGGCCTAAGCAACCCTGGAGGCCACGTTTACCTGGAGGGCATCATCCTGAGCAGCTGAGGGTTAGGACTTGTGTTCTGATGAAGTTATCCTGCACTGGAGACAGGAGACTCAGCTCACTCAGAACTCTGGGGAAGGTTGGTAGATTAGATTAGAGCCCCCCGCGTAAAGCCAGCTTTCCAGAACAGAGACAACATAGGTGGATAAACTAAAAGAATTAAATAAACTCTGCTACAGGTGGAGGCAAGGAATGCTTTACAAGGAAGGCTTGCCTCGGGTGGAAGCAGCAGAATCAAAGAAGACACTGCTGTATATTATCCTGACCATAATCCTGTACTCTTAGGAGTTCAGTAGTAAATCGACAGTACCAAAATTATAGCCCCAAGGCTACCCACTATTTTTTAATTTTGGACTTTACTATTTTTTTTAGTGCAGTTTTAAGTTCACAGCAATTTTGAGTGGGATTTGCATTTCCCTGGTGACATGATGTGGAACGTCTCCTCTATGCTTATTTGCCATCTGTATAACTCTTGGATGAGTTGTCTGCGAAGGTCTTTGTCCCATTTTTTAATCAGGTTATTCATTTTCTTATTGTTGAGTTTTAAGAGTTCTTAGACTGGTGGTGGCCGTTGACACCTAACAGAATTAAATGTAAATTATCTCCAGAGGAACTGTCACGTAGACTTTTCAAGAAATCCAAGCATGCACGTGTACACGCATGCATAAATTCACAAAGACAGGCACAACTATACAAACGCACAGCATTACTAAAACGAGGAGAAAAGCCATCCTGTACCAAAGTCAGCACAGCAATGAACTGTAGAATCTGCCTGCTGGAATTGATAGATTCCTGAGTTGTCAGCCATAGAATATCAAAAGAGCATGTGTATGGTACTTACATAATTGGAAGAGGGAATTTAAAGGATGATGAAGGAAAGTATCAAAATTGACCCAGCAGTTTTGAGAAAAAATAAAATAGAGCTTCTAGAAATGAAAAGCTTGCTCACTAAAAGAAGTTCAAGACACAGGATCAACCACAGTTTAGACGCAGCTGAAGAGAACATTAGTAAGCTGTAGTCTAACCGCAGCTTGACCTGGTAACACCAGGCTTGATTTACTTAGGCTCCGTGAAACGATGGTGCCAGATGCTGTGTGGTTCTGAGATTGCATCAGCAGGGCTCCCTCCCGTTTTCTTTCAACCATCTGTCTTTTCAGAGTTGAATGAATAATGACCCGTGAATTAAAGCTTGTCAAAGATGACCAGCTACATAAGAACTAAACTTCATTTGGATTCAAAACTCCAAAAGTCCTCAAGGAACTCAATCTAAAAAATACTAAGAGTTTAAACAGAAATTTCAGATTGTTTCTCACAGGTCAGTCATTAGGCAAAAAAAAATTACAAAACAATGATAATACGATTACTTTATCACATGGATACTTCTGGAAAGGTATTTTGGTCGTCTAATGATTCATCACAGTAAACAATGATGAGATTTATTTTAACAGGTCTTAACCATGATACCTTACTTATAGACACCTTTTTTTCTTTTTTTTATTGAGATATAGTTGATTTAAAGTGTTACATTAGTTTTAGGTGTACAACAGAGGGATTCACATTTTTAAAGGTTATACTCCATTTATAGTTATTATAAAATCAGCTATATTCCCTGTGCTGTACAATATATCCTTGTAGCTTATTTTATACATAATAGTTAGTACCTCTTAATCCCCTACACCTATCTTGCCTCTTCCCCCTTCCCTCTCCCACTGGTAGCCACTAGTTTGTTTTCTATATATTTGAGTCTGTTTCTTTTTTGTTACAGTCCCTAGTTTGTTTTATTTTTTAGATTCCACATATAAGTGTTATCGTACAGTATTTGTCTTTCTCTGTCTGACTTATTTAACTAAGCATAATACCCCCCAGGTCTCCCATGTTGTTGCAGATAGCAAAATTTTATTCTTTTTAATGGCTGAGTAATATTTCATTGTGTGTGTGTGTGTGTGTGTGTGTGTGTGTGTGTTTACATATATACCACATCTTCTTTATCCATTCATCTATTAATGGACATTTAGGTTGCTTTCATACTTTGGCTATTGTAAATAATGCTGCTGTGAATATATGAGCATCGGGGTGCTTGTATCTTTTTGAATTAGTATTTTAATTTTTTTCAGATGTATACCCAGGAGTGGAATTACTGGATGGTGTGCTAGTTCTAATTTTAGATTTCTGAGAGACCTCCGTACTGTTCTTTGTAGTGGCTGTACCAATTTACCTTCCCACCAACAGTGTAGGAGAATTCCCTTTTCTCCACATGCTCTGCAGCATTTGTTCTTTGTAGACTTTTTGATGATGGCCATCCTGACCGGTGTGAGGTGACACCTCGTTGTGGTTTTTTGATTTGCGTGTCTCTGATAATTAGCGATGTTGAGCATCCTTTCATGTGGAATGGCTGTCTTCATTTGTCCTGAGGCCCCAGCTCTACTTGGCATCACTGGAACAGCTGCCAGCACAGTGAAAAATACAAATGATACACTAATACAGCTTTTAAAATAATTTTCACCACGTAAGCATCTCGGATACAAACAGGGATCTATGGGCCATTCTTTAGAACCTCTAAAATATGCTGTTGTCTAAATATCACCACCAAAATTTATTATAAAGGTAATGGGATTATGAAAACGCTCCCATAAGGAGTGCAAGCGTATCTGTTGAATCATTACTGTAATTTACTGCAAAATACTCAAATCTTTGGAAAAGTCTTTTGCAATCTGATTCTATCTTCTATGTTTATTCTATGTTGTTTTACATTCTTGTTGAGAGAGCTGGTATGTACCAAGTGATGGCCAATTACACATCCACATCAAGTGAAGTAATACTCATTTAATTCCTGGACCAAAATGGGCCCATCATAAAACACTGCCATTTATGCTGAATTTTAAAACCAAACATTGGTATATTGGTAATGTGTTTAATTTTCTTGTTGGACTCTGACTGCATTTGATTAGCCACACATTCATCGTTAAGAGAAACCTTGAGGTCTGGCTCACTGTCAACACCTCGTGAACCCCAACCCAACAGAAACAAAACGTCACTTCCATTCAAGGTGTGCCTGTAATTATTTGCCACTGAATTTGTTGATTATCTCCGTCATTACATAATAGGGAGGAGAAGAGATCTCTGTCTGGGGCTTCCCTGGTGGCGCAGTGGTTGAGAGCCCGCCTGCCGATGCAGGGGACATGGGTTCGTGCCCCGGTCCGGGAAGATCCCACATGCCGCGGAGCGGCTGGGCCCGTGAGCCGTGGCCGCTGAGCCTGCGCGTCCGGAGCCTGTGCTCCGCAAGGAGAGAGGCCACGGCAGTGAGAGGCCCGTGTACCGCAAGAAAAAAAAAGAGATCTCTGTTTGAATAGTTATTAACCAGATCCCCAAGGTAGTGTGTACCATGATTTTGCTAAATAGGAGCTGTAAGGTAAATTTTGTATCTTTACTTCTTAACTCCATGACGGTTGTGCTTTTTCTGTTACTGAATTCAGTTAAGGAAGGTTATTACTGCAACAGCACAGATAATGAGTTAGGCACAATTTCAATAATCCTTAGGCAGCATTTCAATAATAATAAAATCTGCCATCAGGTGAATGATAATGTAAGCATCATCCATCAGCTTACTTGGAAATAAAAAACAAAAGAGATAAATCTAAGGGTGAGATACGATATATTCCACATATATATCATATTTATGACCATATATAAAATCAACAGATAATTTTAAATATGGTCTTCACCCCCTGATCTGAATAATTCATGCATTTAAAGGTTTATGTTAGCTTCCCTGGATCTTAGAATTCATATTTCAAACTCTTTTAGTTCTCCCTTAGAGAAAACAAAACGGAACATGCAGAAAAGTCAGTTTTATGTTAATCCTGCCCAATAGATCACATTAACCCCTCACTTCCATTACCAGAAATTCTCCATTTGTCTGCAGTTGTGCCCACTTTTGGCCTTTTCCCCTTAGAATTTCTGGGCTGCCTTGTCCAGCCCAGCCTCCTCCTGCCCCACAAGCTCTGAAGTAAGATTTCTAAACTCATCCCAGACCCACTGCTGCCACAATTCTCCATAAATTCAGTAGGTAACCACTTTTTTACCTACAAAGTGATGACTCTCTAATCCAAACCCAAAATGACCTTGTGAAATTTTTAAAGGAGCCCTTTTCACCAGCACCATTAGTCACTATTCAAAGATTTGTCTTCCTGAAATCAATCAGTAGCTTGCAGAGGGCATAGCTGCTTATATTGCATAACTGGGCCATCTGTCCAAAAACAGTGATGTGAGACATTTCTTAAACGCCATGTTTCAGGACTGCTTTGCACGCAGAGTTTACAACAAAGTCCTTCAAACGTGGCTAACCCAAATCTCACAGTGATTAAATAAACTCGTAAAAACCTATTGACCATTAAGAACACATCCCTCTATGTCACACACCAAAATCGCGCTATAACACATACATTCTGGTGCGAGGTACATCTTGTGAGTGGTAGGTCTCTCTGACAATTAATTTGGGTTCATTTCAGCTTTTTCTGGAGCCAGGTCACAAATATGGCTCCTTTTGATCTTGGGGTGGCACAAAACCCCTGTGTGATTTTTCCCTTTGCCTTCCTTCCTTTCACTGATAAACGTATTTTATTTTGTTTTTGTAGAAGTAAAAAGTTCATGCATATCCCTATGTAATAACATCACTGCATTCTGAATCACTTATTCTGAGACTCTGGAATGTAAATTACAGCCCTGTCTTTGAACATATTCCCTCGTATCATCATGTAATTCATTGCCCATGAATTATTTGAAACTACAAAAATGAGAGAACATTACTTACATTTTGTCCACTGGGAGGTGATTGAAAACCTTCACCTTCACATAGTTTTATACGTGCTCCCCTGCTAATGCGAACCATTAGCACACATTGTTCCATGAATAAATTTGACAGGAGCGTCTGCCAGACTCCTGTCAACTTTGTGATGTGAAGAACATGAGTGTTAGGGGAAACGGACAGGAAAATCAGTGCACATTTTCTAATTTCCTTTCCATTCAGCTGATAGTCCTTTGAGAGCTACCTGCTGCCAATCACGCTTGGATCATCTTTGAGCATCTTTCTGTGCAATGGCCAGTTCACAAAGTACCATCGGAGGCTAATTCCAGGGTCATGACATGGCTACTAGGTCCGATGATGCAGAGATGCCCTTGAGTCCCCAAAATGAAGGTGGCTGCTGTGAGCCCCGAGGACCCTGGTCATCGCTTGTCAAATGAAGCCAACACCTGGGAAATTTGGCCATGAGCTCATTGCAGACAACAAATGTCCTCTCAGAAATGCTTCATTGCTACTTGATGCCAGAGTTACATGAATACGAATACTCACATCTGCAGTTTGAATTTGGCTTTCCAAACGTGCATTCTGTTAGATTGTGCTTGTCATGCCCCAGTATCTCCTGTCACCCTCACTGAGGTTATGCGGAAACTCGCTCCGGGTGGTCATAAATAGACATTCATTTTGTCTGACTGTGGTGGACCCAGTTCCCAACCCCCAAAGATATAGCCCATGGAACCATTAAACAAGGCACTTCTGCTGAATAACAAAATGTTCTGTTTGCTTCTAGTTTTTTTTTTAATTTCACCACATTAAAATTTTATTTTCTCCTTTATGATTGGACATTAAGCACTTCCCAAAGCCTAATAAATGGTTTTACCTTGTTATTGATGCACCATTTACTACAGAATATTTTATGAGAATTTTTCAAAAATCAATTCTTGTCTTTTGTCTGCTTTATAACTATCTGAATTTAATGTGAGATAATTTAAAAACCATGAAGTGAAAGAAACTAAGGTGAACGCTGTAACTCCTTGAATTACACGTTTCTCTTGGATTCTTTTAAATGGTGCAAGGTTTTATTCAGTTCAATAAATACGTAATGAAGTTCTCTTTTGTAAAGTCCTACTCTGGGCTGTGGATGCAAAGATGGATACGATGGATTCTTGCCTCCAGAGGAAAAGTCAGTATGACTCAGGACTCCCAGTTCTCATAATTGGAAGCCAGTTAATTCAAGCTCGTCTCCCTGCTGAGGTGCTGAGTGAGCAGAAAAAACTTTTTTTAGACTCCGCTTGAAGGCCTCGGAGCTAACAGCACAGGGAGGAATCACAACTCCAGAGCCCAGTGGAGGCTGCAGCCCAGCGTTTAGGGCCACTTCACACTGAGCTCACATGCCAGTTCCGGACAGGAAAACACGAAGGCTGAGCTCCACTCCTGAAGGTCAGGGACAGGGGGATACAGGCCTCCAGGACTGGGGTCAGAGGTGAATTCCACCCTACTCAGATTGGGCACCAGTAGTGTTGCACTCTGAAAACAAAAATGAACTGAAAAAGACATGTACTTGCAGGGCTTAAAGCTCAGAATTATAATATCTCAGATTTTGAAATGAGATTGGTTAGATCCCAGGTAACTAGTGCCGCTAAGCCTGGCAGGATCAATCGTAAAGACCCTTTGATGGGAAAAAGCAGCGTAGTCTTTCATTTGTTTATTCAAACAATTCTGTCTGTAAAATGTGAATAGTGTTGCAATGAACATAGGGGCTAATATCACCTCAAGATCCTGATTTCAGTTCTTTTGCATAAATACCCAGAAATGGAATTGCTGGACCATCTGGTAGTTCCACTGTTAATATTTTGAAAAATCTCCATACTGTTTCCCACAGCGGCTGTACCAATTTATATTCCTACCAGTAACGTTCAAGGGTCCCAGTTTCTCCACGTCCTCCCCACCACTTGCTGTCTTTTATTTTTTCCTGATAATAGTCATTCTCACAGGTGTGTGTGTGTGTGTGTGTGTGTATGTGTGTGTTTAATTTGAATTTCTTTCTTTTTAAATTTATGTATTTATTTATATTTTATTTTTGGCGGCATTGGGTCTCCGTTGCTGCGTGCGAGCTATCTCTAGTTGTGGCAAGCAGGGGCTACTCTTCCTTGCGGTGCGCGGGCTTCTCATTGTGGTGGCTTCTCTTGTTGTGGAGCACAGGCTCTAGGCACAAGGGCTACAGTAGTTGTGGCATGGGGGCTCAGTAGTTGTGGCTTGCGGGCTCTAGAATGCAGGCTCAGTAGTGGTGGCGCATGGGCTTAGTTGCTCCGTGGCATGTGGGATCTTCCCGGACCAGGGCTCAAACCTGTGTCCCCTGCATTGGCAGGCGGATTCTTAACCACTGAGCCACCAGGGAAGTCCCAAAGGTGTGGTTTTGATTTACATTTCCCTTATGATTAGTGATGGTAAGCATTTTTTTTTTTAATCTATCTGTTGGCCATTTGTATGTCTTCTTTGGAGAAACATCTACTCACGTTTAAAGGAGGATTTTCAATAAAATATTTGAGAGCCAAAATATTTCTACACTGCCTTTCTTTTTCTTTTCTTTTAGTAAATGTATGGCAGCACCATCTGCTATATCTTGTATGTTGAGCTTTTAAACCCCATGGCATCCCCTTGCGAGAAGATCGAGGTTTCTGTCAGCTGGTTTTGTGTTACTTTCATGGAGTTGGTGCTGTCGCAGTTGGTAGTCACAAAAAGGGTGTTCTGTACCCTGAACACTGACATCCATCCAGGATGCTTACCCAAGCATCAAAATGAAGGAAAAAGAAAATAATCTGTTTCTAAAGTCAGAGGCTGCATCATAACTTAAACATAAAATTTGCTATAACAACGTGTATAAACGTACATCAGAGTTCTTAAACCCACGCACATATGGTCACCTTATTTTTGATAAAGGAGGCAAGAATATACAATGGAGAGAAGACAGCCTCTTCAATAAGTGGTGCTGGGAAAACTGGACAGCTACATGTAAAAGAATGAAATTAGAACACTGTCTAACACCATACACAAAAATAAACTCAAAATGGATTAAAGACCTAAATGTAAGGCCAGACACTATAAAACTCTTAGAGGAAAACATAGGCAGAACACTTTCTAAGATAAATCACAGCAAGATCCTTTTTGACCCACCTCCTAGAGAAGTGGAAATAAAAACAAAAATAAACATATGGGACGTAATGAAACTTAAAAGCTTTTGCACAGCAAGGGAAACCATAAACAAGACAAAAAGACAACCCTCAGAATGGGAGAAAATATTTGCAAATGAAGCAACTGACAAAGGATTCATCTCCAAAATTTACAAGCAACTCATGCAGCTCAATATCAAAAAAACAAAGAACCCAATCCAAAAATGGGCAGAAGACCTAAATTGACATTTCTCCAAAGAAGATATACAGACTGCCAACAAACACATGAAAGAATGCTCAACATCACTAACCATTAGAGAAATGCAAATCAAAACTACAATGAGGTATCATCTCACACCAGTCAGAATGGCCGTCATCAAAAAATCTACAAACAGTAAATGCTGGAGAGAGTGTGGAGAAAAGGGAACCCTCTTGCACTGTTGATGGGAATGTAAATTGATAACAGCCACTATGGAGAACAGTATGCAGGTTCCTTAAAAAACTAAAAATAGAACTACCATACGACCCAGCAATCCCACTCCTGGGCATATACCTGAGAAAACCATAATTCAAAAAGAGTCATGTACCGCAGCTCTATTTACAATAGCCAGGACATGGAAGCAACCTAAATGCCCATCGACAGATGAATGGATAAAGAAGATGTGGCACATATATACAATGGAATATTACTCAGCCATAAAAAGAAATGAAATTGAGTTATTTGTAGTGAGGTGGATGGACCTAGAGTCTGTCATACAGAGTGAAGTACATCTGAAAGAGAAAAACAAATACCATATGCCAACACATATGTATGGAATCTAAAAAATAAAAGAGTGGTCATAAAGAACCTAGGGGCAGGACAGGAATAAAGACTCGGACATAGAGAAAGGACTTGAGGATATGGGGAGGGGGTAGGGTAAGCTGGGATGAAGTGAGAGAGTGGCATGGACATATATACACTACCAAATGTAAAATGGATAGCTAGTGGGAAGCAGCCACATAGCACAGGGAGATCAGCTCGGTGCTTTGTGACCACCTAGATGGGTGGGATAGAGAGGGTGGGAGGGAGATGCAAGAGGGAGGGGATATGGGGATATATGTATACGTATAGCTGATTCACTTTGTTATACAGCAGAAACTAACACACCATTGTAAAGCAATGATACTCCAGTAAAGATGTTAAAAAAAAAAAAGTACATCAGAGTTCTTGGAAAGAAGCTCAGAAGTGAAGGAATTAATTAATAATCTCCTATATTAAGGCAGGTGTGTAAAAGGAATATTAAATTAGAAACATCAAACATATATGATCTCAAGACATTTAAAAAACATAAAATAAAGCAAAACCAAGCAAAACAAAAAGAGAACAATGCCTGGAACCATCTCAGATAAGAGGCTGCATCCCGAGATGGTCTGAATCTGAGCCTCTGTCCCCCAGATTCTACCCTCTAATCCATTTCTCTACTGAGAGAGACCAATGAGTGCCTGCTTCTATGTTTTCAGGTGGAAAATAAGGATGGTCAGGAATCTTCCGTTGCTGTTAGGAAGAAATGAAGACAATGCTAATGATACCTAGGCTCATGCTAAACATGGGCAGAGCCCAGTCTGAAGGACAGACTGCCAGGCAGCACACAGACCACTGAAGCAACGGAGGAAGAAGTGTTGCCTCTGGAATGCAGCATGTGGCCGTCGGGCGGGGCCTCAAGGGGCTGCAGTGGGTGGTGGGTGGCTGAAGACAGCAGAGGCAGCAGGGGTCTGCAAACGTGGTTCCGCAAAAATTCCCTCACCTGGTGACACCAAGGACACCTGGGTCCCCCTCTTGGTTTAAAGCCAAGGAGTCTACAGTTGCACCTGCCGGCCTGCAGACCCCTGATCCACCCACTGGAGAACTGGGGAGGGGACAGGGTGTCACACCTACTCACTACACCCTTTATCTCAGGCATAAGCTCTGTCCTCGTGGTCCATCCATGTGGCCTTGGTCCCCAGAGGCCATTCTGACAGCCATTGGTCCTGACCTCTGCTCTGCGATCCTGTCTACCTCTGAAAAAATGAAGTCTGGTGGGAGAATCACGAGCTCTTGAAGATGTTGGTGTGGGTAAAGTAAAACGGTGTGGCCACAAGTAGGTACAAGTCACACATGAATTTCCAGTAGTATCCACCAAAATGACACATGCTGATCAACTGACGTTATAGAAGCGCTGTATTGAAGTTTTGTGCGACCACTGAGTTTTCACTCATAGATTGTCTACAGCACTGTAAAGCACATGCTCAGAGTGAATTATATGCTGTAGCTTTTTAGTTTTAATGGAGGAAATCAGGAAGAAATCAGCGTGAGAAAACGCAGAGGTGTCCTTTCTAGAGGGAGACACTTATTTTAGAAAAACATATGTAGAAGATCAGGGGAGAAGCTCTCTCACTGCGGAACAGGAGGTAACAGGTGTATTTATACAGGAAATGATCACGTTAATGAACCTCTAAGGCAACGTACAGGGCGGCAGGACCTCGCAGACGTGCTGACGGAGTACGAAGGCAGCAGCCAGCTGTTGCAGATCATGTGCATCTTGTGTCCGTGGCATGGGGTCAGCTGGGAGGCACTGGAGCTCTGCTGCAGAGCTGGGCTCTTGGTGACGCTGAGGTCTGCATCTTTGGTAACGGACGTCTGTTGTGTCAATTACGCCATAACGAGGAAATTACATGCAAATGAAGGCGATGATCAACGGAGGCAGAAAAACTCACCTTGGGGGAAATTTCACACTGAGTTTGAGGGCCAACTAAGCCTGACTACGTGAGTGGGAGAACATGGAAAGGGCACAGAGCTTGTCAGGATGCTCTTGGGCACCGCGGAGCTGTGTGAGCCTGCTGACTGCGGCCCTAACCACCGAAAATAAAATGAATCCACAACCTTTCACTCACCAGCTTCACAGCTGGAAGGCACTTGGGCTGGAAGAAAGGCTGCATTTCCCCAGCAGCCAGTGCGCGCTGATCTGGGGTTGGAGGAAGTGCAGTTTCCTGAGCGGACTGCTCTGCAGCCCTTGAGGTGGTCCAGGCTTCTGGGGACCAGGAGCCAGTGACAGGGAGGAGGGCAGAGGAACAGGCAGACCGACAACACGGTACGTGTCTGTGATGCACCACACTGCACGACAAGCTCTTCTCAGCCATCAGCCCCTTTGTCACAGGGCCGTAAAGAGGGGGCCCAGCTGGAGAGATGGAAACTGGGGATCAGAGAGGCTGAGTTTAAGTTCCCAGGTTCACACAGCTATTAAGCCATGGAAATTACAGTCAAGTCCAGGTGGTCTGATCTCAGAACCCGTGTTCTTGGGCACTGCAAGAGTCTGCCCCTGAAAGCGAGTGGAAAAGGATGTACCAGAGGAATTAATAGGATCGGCAAGACAGAGACAGAGACGGGGAGAGGGTGCTCCCGCCGAGAGAAACAAGGAAGGGGCTCCCAGCACAGGAGACGATGGGCCAGGCTGGACAGAGACTTTGCTTTCTGACTAGTGGAGGTGAGCTTACAGGGAGAGGGCGGGGTCAGATGAGCGAGGGAGTGGAAAGTCATTCTCAGGTATTCAGACTTTATCCTGAGAGAAGTGTCATGCAAATGCTGTCTGGGTCAGGCTGACTTTGCGTAAGGGGATTTGGCTTTGGGAAGCCAGTTGGAAGAATTCTGAGATAAATAAGGTGCAGGACTGTGAAGGTTTGGACTAAGTGGATCCTAAGCAATTATCTGACATCCCCTGGCGCTGTTGACAACACCATCAAATAATCCAGGGCACAAGGTGGGTGTGAGGTTTTCAACTGTGTAGTCATTGATGGTGAAACAGAGAAACGTAGGTTTCGGAAAGAAGGGGGAGATCAACAGGCTGAGAATTAATTCTGTCTCCTGGACTCACCTTCAGAGATGAGACCTCAATTCATGTGAGCACATTGTTCCCAGGGGAGGGGTTGCACAGGAGGGACCCTTGACTATGGCGACTGGAGACGTGGGCTATGGTATACCCTTGTAATTCTCTTCCTGGTGCAAAGTAGTTCCTGTTGAGATGGGCTAACACATAGTTATGGATGGAAGCAGAAGAAGGGATGGGAAAACATAAAAATGAGGTAGAAAAGTGAGAGATTCCTAAGAGCCTGTTTCCTGAGCCCTCAGCCCTATAACCAGGCAGAGGCCACCAGCTCATGGGATGATGCTTGCTAAGGGCTGGACCAAGGACCAAGAATGCAATAATCATGTGGATTTCCATGGCCCCTGTATTGCTGCTACTGCGCCGTTTCAAAGGAGCCAGGATTCACTCAGAGCAGCCTGTCTGTGGAGCCGGACGCTGTCCCGAGCACCCCGCCAGGCGTGTGCCCCCAGATTTACTCAGAGCAGCCTGTCTGTGGAGCCGGATGCTGTCCCGAGCACCCCGCCAGGCGTGTGCCCCCAGATTTACTCAGAGCAGCCTGTCTGTGGAGCCGGACGCTGTCCCGAGCACCCCGCCAGGCGTGTGCCCCCAGATTTACTCAGAGCAGCCTGTCTGTGGAGCCGGATGCTGTCCCGAGCACCCCGCCAGGCGTGTGCCCCCAGATTTACTCAGAGCAGCCTGTCTGTGGAGCCGGACGCTGTCCCGAGCACCCCGCCAGGAGTGTGCCCCCAGATTTACTCAGAGCAGCCTGTCTGTGGAGCCAGACGCTGTCCCGAGCACCCCACCAGTCGTGTCCTCTCTGATGTCAGCTGTGTCCACCTGACCTGTCTTCATATCCCCCGGGCAGGTGCCAACGTGTTTCTGAAAAGTACACGCAGACTCCTGTCTTAACCGGTGACAGTGATTCGAAATGCAGATGTGAGGCCCCTTCCTCATTTCCACCCCGTGCTGCCCGATGACCTCTGGGTTCACTGTCTTCCCTCTTGCTGTCCCCACGCTCGGGCCCTGCCTCGGGCCCCTTGCTTCACCCTGACCACACACCAGTCACGTGGGCAGGTTTCAAAGCACATGTTCTCAGCACTCACCCCCAAAGGAGCCAACACAGCGCACCCAGAGTGTGGGATTTTAAAACGTGCTTTCACAGCGGCTGAAGATGATTCTGGTAGACGCGCAAGGATCAGACATTGCTGTGAACCGGAGCCTCTGGACACGAAGCCCTGAAGTGAGGTGGGGGGCAGATGCGGAGGACGGGGCCAGTGGCCAATGAAGAGGAGTCACCTGGGGTCGAGGAAGGGAACAAGCATCTCTAACCACCTTGCAGAGTCATGCTCTTGGTCTGTGGCCACTGATTTTTCCCCCACTGAGGGTCCTGCGTGTTTGCTCAGTGGTGCAGTGGCCTCATTCTTTAGCAATCACTAGCCTGGAGTAGAGGTAAGACCACATCTCTCCCTAAGCTGATGGCCGCAGTCTTGCCTCACCATGAGACTAACTCCATTCCTCCCACAAAGTGTTTCCTACTCGGGATAAACCAGAGGACCTCTGGGGTTTGTTCAATTCACAGCCTCCGAGCTGCCGCGAATCACTTCATGTAGACGAAAACTCGAGCTCCGTCCCCCATCCACTGGTGATCCTGTCTTCACTGCCGAGGTCACCGCCATGAGGTGGCCTCGTGGAAACGCAGACCTTGGTCCTTTTGGTGCACACCTCGTTTCTGGAGAGTGTCCCCGTCTCTCCTCGTCAGCGATGGTGGAGACGGGGCGGTTTCACTGTGACACCGTGGCTGCCCCCTCCGAGGGGAAGGGGAGGCCGGAGGCTCAGGGAGCAGCTGGCCCACCTGCATCCGAAGGGCAGGGGCGTTTTCACCCGTCATCTTACCTCGTCCCTCAGCTCTTCATCTCTGCCTTTTCTGAGGCAGCAGGTTTCCCTCCTCCCCAGTGAAATCCTGCTGGTACGCCGGCCTCAGTCACCGTCACACCTGCCCCCAACTCCCTGAGTCCACGCAGTCCACAGCCCCTGCCTGGTGCTGAGCCCCACCCACTGCCGGTGATGAACAACAGGTGTGGCTTGGACTGACGATTCAACAAGTGCACGTAAGATGCTCCTCCCAAGCCATGCTCCTGGCATCGATGCTGAGTCCGCAAATCATCCAGCCTCAGCCACGCATACTCTTGGAAACATCCCTCCTCTCCACCATTTATTTTCGACCCCAAATCCTCTGTACGACCATCACTGCCTTGTCATGAACTTGATCGCATTTGTCTAATGCAGAGTACGTGGTATTTCATTCAGTGAAATGATGTCATCTGGTTGCTGTTTCATCTAGAAGTAAGTTGGCTTCTTCCTCTTTAGAAACAGGCAGGGCTTTGTTTGAATAGGGTAGCTGCATAAGATATGAACCCAGTAACGGAGCCATTGAGAGAGCAGGGAGGGATACTAACATCTGAGCCTGTACCTCTTCCCAGAATATCTGGTCGCCAACTTGAGTGGAAACTTCTGAGGTGGCTTTGGTTGTGTCTGAATATTGTATGAGGTAGAGCGAGCCCTGCATTAATTATTTCTGTCATCAGTTATCCCCGGAGATTTTATGTAACCTAGACTCAATCTCCTGCCACGTGTAATGATTTATGAAGTGTCTCAACTCTAAAATTCTGTGCTTCGTTTCTACTGTTAAAGATGTAAGAAAATCTGACGTTGGCTTAGATGAACATCTGATATTCTGGGGTCTCAGAACCTGCACAGAAATGGTTCTGTTATTGTTACTATCCTGCAAAACTCACTTAAGTTTCAAAACTTCCGTCTTCTAACTTATAAAGGTTGAGCTACCAATATTTACTTCCTTAGGTTGTTTAGAGGATTTAAAAAATCTAATGTATTTTGTAGCTGGCACATCTCTGGAAATCAGTCATTTTTTTCCACAAAAATTTAAAGTCAATCAGTGCTTATAATGATTCATGTTATGTCACATTTCTGGGTTTAAATCTTGACTCTTAGTCCCCAGTGACCTGGATAGTAGTCATCAAAATAATCCTTGTAAGGCCTCCACTGAGGAGCCATGCAAAGTATGAGACGCCTACGTGCCTTCCTGACCACCTGCCAGAAGGATGAAGCATAAAATGTCATAAACACAGGAATAGAAATGATGAACATGAAAGTAAAAATAGATAATTTAGGGTAAAGAAATGAAGTTTTCCATCATTGGATGAGTAAGAAATGTTACCTTTAGTTTTTGTAAATCATCTCAAATAGCTTCAAGGCCAGCACACCAAGGGCAGCAATGAATCACTGTCAGTCAAACTTCATTATTCTCTACTTTTATCCATTAATTCCTCTGGTCCTGCCACTCTGCCCTCCAGCAGAAATGGAGATGGGGCGATAGGCTCTGCATCCCAGATCTTCCCTCTGCTGCCCTGTGCTGCTGGGGCGTGTCCCTGGGAAGTATCTGTAGGATGCGTGCTCCAGGCAGGAGTGGCCGTGCCTCCATGGGTCCTAACGAGGCCTTAACCCCAGGTCATGTGCTAAGTGCTCTACCCACCGCCCCCCCCCGTTCCATTCTCACAAAAGTAATCCCATGATACAAGAAGACAGAAGTACAGGGAGGTCAAGCCAATTGACCAGCTGATCCTAGTAAGTTACAAGGCTGGGCTTCCGGCCTAGGTTTCCAGCTCCTCAACCCTGTGTGTTAAGTGGGGCGCACCTCTAACCATCTTGGAATTCCCATGGACCCCTCACCACATCTGGGGATGCAGTGATGCCCAGACCCAGCCCCTGCTCACTTCACTGGTCACCTGCTGTTTAGAGCATCTCCTAGAATACGAAACACCCCTTCCTGATGCGCCTACACTCTCCAAAGAAAGGCCTGAGGAGAATCAGCCCTAGGACTGCCCTGACTTGAAAAGGGCAATTATACCAACTTGTCCATTGGGGATGTTATAACAAACTACCATTGACTGGGGAGCTTATAAACAGCAGCCATTTATTTCTCACAGTTCTGAAGGCTGGAAGTCCAAGGTCAAGGCACCAGCAGATGTGGTGTTTAGTGAGGCCCCCCTTCCTGGTTCATAGATGGTGTCTTCTCTCTGTGTCCTCACTTGGAAGAAGGGCTGGCGGCCCTGTGGAGTCTCTGCTATAAGGACACTAATCCCATCATGGGGGCTCCACCCTCATGACATCATCAGCTCCCAAACTTCCCACCTCCTGACACCATCACCTTGGGGGTTAGGAATACAACATATGGATTTTGGGGGGTGGGTGGGAGGTGTGGAAACAACCTTTCAGACCATAGCACCAACCCAGTGGTCTTAGCAAGGAAAACCCAGCCTAAGTCTTTTTTTTTTTTTTGAATTTTATTTTATTTACTTTTTATACAGCAGGTTCTTATTAGTCAACCCAGCCTAAGTCTTTCGTCCTTCCAGTAATGGAGAAGGCAAAGGATTCCTTTCATGCCATCTCTCCCTCAGAATCCATTCTGGCACAAATAGACTATAGCAATGTCATGGGTAATTTCAATATTAAATTGATAATCACTGTTCTGCCTTAGAACTACTCACTGGTTCTGAATGCCAGCTTCTCTCCAGAACTCCCCTGTTGGCAGGTATGTTGGCCTCTTGGTATTCTTTTCTATTTCTTCGGAAACACTAGAAAAACAATGGCTCGGATTTATTACTTTGAATAAATTAAATAGATGTAAACTAGGAAGGAATCAGGTATAACAGGTGAAACTGTACAACAGAATCCCTATGTCCCAAGACAGATGTGGTTTCCCTGTGCCCTTAGGTTTGGTCCCCAGTCGAAGTTTCTTGCTGGAATATCAGAGTCAAGGCTATCTGGTGTATTCAGTCTCCCCTCCAAGCAGGATGAAGGGGCAGGGAGGTGGAAACACACACAGCAACTTGCTTCATAGATTAACTATGTGACATAAAAGAAACGCATTCCAGGCTTTTTGGAAATTCTTTGATGACTCATCTATCAGAAGGGTTGATTATCTTTTAAAAAATCCTTGTCGAGTTATCTCAAGAATTCATCAACATTTTGATTTAATTAGCATATCAGGGGAGGAAAGCAATTTGAGCACATTTATGGGTGAATACCTCTTTTGAAAAGGAATTGTGAAGAAATGCAGGAAAAAATGCAATTTTAAGACTTCAGCGTCTTGACATAATTGTATTAAATAAATAACTGATAAAATTCAGGATTTCCAAATATAAGCATTTATGTCCTTATGAATATGGCAATGGCAGGGGGGGTGAGAATCAGAGTTATATCTGGAATCAGTAATTGATAGTAACCTGGCACCTGCTTCTGCCACTTGTAAAGATGTTGCAGATAAATGGAGAGTTGGGGTACGGGAATGAAAAGGAGAGCATTTGCTCCAAAGCTCACGCACCCCATTGTCAGGGATGATCCAGAAGCACAGCTCTCCCCACCTGCAGTGGCACAGAGGCGGCTGGTGTTTCCAGGTGCCTGAGCAGAATGGTGCTCACAAGACAAGGCTCTTGAGTTGCTTCCGGAAGCGCTGTGGTCCCACAGGTTGCACGCCTGCCCCACCAATCACTCACTTCCCGAGACCCTGCTTTGGGCTCTGGGATCAGCTGCGCCCAGCCCTGCCTTTGATGCTCTGCGTGCAGACCTCCTCACACGGCGGTCCTTTCTGTCTCCTTATGTCTTCCCTTTGTTCCCTTGTGCTCAACGCTAGCATCTCTCTTATTATTTTTGTGATTAAAATGTATCTTTTCATGTCTTTTATTCACTGTGCCCATTATCTTTACTGTCAGGTTTTTGTGTTACCAGTTTTTTTTCCCCCTCTTTCTCACTGGTTTTCATTTCTCAAGGTGTCATTTCTGTCCCCAAATCTCTTCCCTGTTTGTCCTTTGTTTGTAACGGCTGAGCAAGCCAAATCTTTATGGAAATCAACCAGGAGAGAATGAATGACGTGATGCATGCAGGGAGCTCTGAGTGCCAAATCAGAGTCGGGCTCAGGAAGTCTGGCAGCAGGGAACCTTATTCCAGCAAACAGAGTGTGTCAGGTGATGGATTATGACATGAAATGATTCCAGACACAATTGGGGGTACCACATAACCACAGAAAGGCTTTTATTTTATTTATATAAATTCATACTTTACACTCTGAACATGATACTTAAAGACTTTCTGATATTCCCCAAAGTGGTCCATCATTTTATTTTATTTTATTATTGAAGTATAGTTGATTTATAATATTGTTAGTTTCAGGTACACAACATAATGATTCAGTGTTTCTGCAGATTATACTCCATTATAGGTTATTACAAGATGTTGGTTATAATTCCCTGTGCTATACAGTATTCCCTTGTTGCTTGTCTATTTTATACATAGTAGTTTGTATCTTTTAATCCCATACCCCTAATTTGTCCCTCCTTCTTTCCTTCTCCCCTTTGGTAACCACAAGTGCGTTTTGTGTATCCGTGAGTCTGTTTCTGTTTTGTATATGCAGTTGTCAGTAATTTTAGAATTAGGTTTTCTCCCATGAAGCGTACTCAGAAGAAAGCAGATATTATAATACACTCTTCAGTTGTTGTCCTTTCAATCCTTGTGTTTGCAAGAATAATTGAGATACTTTTAGCATTTTAAAGATTCAAATGCAGTAGTTCGTCTGATCTAGGGATTCTTATTTGTTTGTTTTACTTAAACGTTTTACAGAGAAATGGCTTTCTTCATCTCATTTTAATTTTTTCATTACTATTTGGTTTCTTTCTTATTGTTACAGTCATTATAAGACATTTACATGAAACTTGTCTTCAAAGTAACTCAATCATATTACGAGTTCAAATTATCAGATAGACGTTGGTCTTCACGACACCCATGCGAGGCGGTTGGCGCCTCAGTAATTAAAATTCTGACTGGGTGCAGTGCAGTGTCTCACGTGGAAGGCACGGCACAGGGAAAGCAGGGGACACGAATCAGGAGTTCACTATTTTGACTGCAAAGAGAAACTGTGAGATGTTACAACCAATTCTCTGAGATAGTTGTCTCAAAACGCATGAACTAAATCCCGTCTCTTACAAAATCTACAGCTCTGGATGGAAACTATTTCCAGAGAAAGGAACTATGTCATGATTCTCAAAAGGAATTACAGTGAATCCAGCCTATATGTGTGGAGGACTTAGTACTTTTATCTCTGCATTTACAGTCCCATTGGATCTTTATGCGGTGTTTGGGGACTGGTAGGCAGGAATTATTGTCCTAGTTTGACAGATAAAGAAATCAAGGATGGAGAGGTGAACGCTACACAGTGGGCATCACGGCTGGAAGCGCGTGTTTTCTTTCTTAAATCCAGCGCTCTTCTCACCACAAGAGATTATACCAGTTCCATGGGCACCAGTAACTCCCAAAGCCTTTTGCTCTAGCTGCCTCCCATGTACTTTTTGAGTTTTTTAAATACTGTGGTTAAAAAAAAAAAAAAACATAAAATTTACCATCTTAAGTGTACAGTCCAGTCGTGTTAAGTATATTCACGTTGTTGTGAAGCAGATCTCCAGAGCTTTGTCATCTTGCAAAACTGAAGCACTGTCCCCATTAAATACTAACTCCCCCTCCGTCCCTCCCTCGGCCCTGCGCACCCACCATCTACTCTTTGTCTCTGTGAACTTGACTGCTGTAGGGGCCTCAGTTACGTGGAGTCATACGCCTGTGCCTTGGTGCCTGACTTGTTTCCCTGAGCACGTTCACTGCCCTCAGCACCCAGCCGTGTTATGGCACGTGGCAGGATTTGCGTCCTCGCTAAGGCTGAATATCATTCCACTGTGTGGCTACATCGCATCCTCATTATCCATTCATCTGCCAGTGGACTCTTGGATTGCTTCTGCCCCTTGGCTGTTCTGAGGAATGCTGCAGTGAACACAGGGGTGCACATGTCTCTTAGAGACGTTGATTTAAATTCTCTTGG
The DNA here is from genome assembly GCF_059928025.1 of Delphinapterus leucas. Taxonomy (NCBI): domain Eukaryota; kingdom Metazoa; phylum Chordata; class Mammalia; order Artiodactyla; family Monodontidae; genus Delphinapterus; species Delphinapterus leucas. The sequence goes on from NC_143149.1 coordinate 10,180,314, forward strand.
AGGTATGCTTGTAAGTGGGATTGCTGGACCATATGCAAATTCCATTTTTAATTTTTGGAGGAGCCGTCACACTGTTCCCAGAGAGGTGCACACTTTGACCGCCCACCCGCAGTGCGCAAGGGCTCCACGCCTGACCCCTCTTGTGAGGGCTGTGAAGGAAAGCATTTCAGAAAAAAATAATAGTGAGAAGAACGACATTCAATAAGAATAGTCATACAAATCGAATAACATTGACGAGGGGAAGTAATATAAGGAAAGGGGAATCTAATTTACAAAGACACTGAAAAGATAAAGAGAATGAGAGGGTAAAGCATCCTTCAGATTTGCTTTAGTATCAGGAACGATGTGAGGCCTGCTTTGATCCTCCCTTTACTTCAGTCTCACCACTGGATCCCACCCCCTTCTCTAGGCCAGGGATTCTTGACACAGGACATGCGTCTTTCACGTCTCTTTTCTCTGTGTCCCGCTCAGTGTTGCTGCGGAGCAGCATTAGGGCAGTTGGTTAATAAGTGGCTCAGATACAGTCATTGAGCCGCATGGACTGAACTTCCCGTCCCAGGGCGGTTTCTGTTTGGGAACCGTCTGCCCACCATCTTGACTGCATCCCAGGCTGACTGCAGTCCCTGCCGGAATCCCTCTCCCCCTGTCCTGTTACCCCCAACCCAACACGGCTCGGTTCTTTACTTTTGGAAACTGTTTACAAACTTTCCAATTGCAATTTCTTTTTTAAATAAATAAAACAAAGATAAACAGAACATCACACTTCATGAGGCATTTGGCCTCCTGTCTCCTCACCACCAAGTCCAGCCAGAGCCTCACCTCCTGGTGGACCCATGGCCCCAGCTCAGGCATTAAACAGGATCCCCGGTTCAGCCACTGCTGATCGTTTCCTAAACGCACTGGACCGAGTCGCTCACAGCAGACGCCCAGTTAAAGGATAGGGGCCTCCAGGCCTGAGTCTGTTCTAGAGCCATCAGAAGAATGCGATATTGTTCAGGAAACGAGAGGGCGACAAACGCAGCTGAAAGAACCCTGCAGAGGCACACTCCTGAGGACCCTCGGTGGACTGAGGAGCGGGCCAGGCGTCGGTAGGAGCCGTGTGGTAGAGCGGACACCCGGGGCAGCCGCCCACCCAGGAGGACTTGGGTTGAACAGGGACAGACTGGCTCCACTGAACTTCATGGAGTGGTAGGATGTTGCCCATTCAGATTGATTTTTGCTGACCTCCTGCAGCTGAAAGTCAGGGCACCAAGTGTAACTCTTTGATGGAGAGATCCTTTGTCCTCTGCCCTGTCCCACCCAGAATGACCAAACACAAGCAGGGGAGAAAACCTCAGGGGAGGAAGACTTTGTTATGTGGTAAAAATCAGCGATATCCCGAATCAGGGGGAAGAACACAGTTATCACAGCCTATGAAACCCCTGATTCACAACCCCCCCATGGAGACCAGTTCTCTCAAGTTACAAACACAGTGTTAGCAGCACTAAGTAAAAATCTGAACAGGTCCACCCTTCATCTGAGAATACAGTTGACCTCCTCAACAAAGAACAGGAAAGCAAGTCCCAAGGCTGTTGTTTCTAGGAGCGATGATGGCTCACCTTTGAAGGATGGACTCGGCCACTCAAAGATGCAGCAATACCCCTCCAGTCCCAAGTGACTAACACTGAAAATGTATCGAAAGCAGCTCAGAAGAATGCACAACCTCAGAGGGAAATAACAGGTAGTTTTCATGAAAGCATTTATCGTCCGGAAAGCCTAAAACTCCTCCTCAAGAGATTGTGGAATAGAAAGAAAGATGAAGGAACTAATGGAAGAGAAAAAAGTCTTGAGAAACTGAACTCGCAAATGAAACTTCTGAATGACACCATGTTGAAGATGCGAAGTCTGTCAGCTCTCCTTTAGAGATAACACGGACGATGACAGCTTGAAATTAGACAAAATGAGTGAATCAGAAAATGGAGACTACCTAGACTGGTAGTAGTCCAAGTCAGTAATTAGAGAAACTCATTGATGCTCTGGTACAGACAAAGGAATAGACACACAGATCAAGGGAACAGAATCGAGCCCAGAAGAGGACACACACAAACGTAGTAACTGATATCTGACAAAGGAACAGAGGCAATACAGTGGAGAAAAGATGATGTTTTCAGTAAATGATGCTGGAATGGCTGAATATCCACATGCAAAAAGAACAAGTGAACCTACATGCAGGTCCTACACCTTTCACAAGAAAAATGGCACAAAATGGATTATAGACCTAAAATGCAAAATAATAAGAAGATAACATAAGAGAAAATCTAGGTGACCTTGGGTTTGGCAGTGAGTTTTTAACTACAACACCAAAAAAGCACAATCCATCAAAAAACATGTGATGTCAGACTTCATTAAAATTAAAAACTTCTGCTCTGTGAAAGACACTGCAAAGGGAATGTAAAGATGTGAGCAGATTGGGAGAAAAGATTTGCAAAACGTATCTGATAAAGGACGGTTATCCAAAATGTACAAAGAACACTTAAAACTGACCACTAAGAAGACAAACCACTCAGTGAGAATGTAAACAAAAGACCTGAACAAGCACCTCCCCAAAGAAGATATGCAGACGACAAATAAGCACATGAAAACACGTTCCACAGGACGCATTATTAGGGGACTGCAAATTTAAAGGATGAGACGCCACTACACACCTACTAGATTTGGCTAAAATCCAAAATACTAACAAAGATGTGGACTTCCTATTCATTGGAAATTCAAAATGGTATGGCCACAATGGAAGACATTTTGCACTTCCTTACATAGCTGAGCACAGACTTACCATACCAGCCAGCAACTGTGCTCTTTGGTATTTACCCAAATGAGTTGAAAACTTATGTCCACACGAAAACCTGCACAAGGATGTTTATAGCAGTTTTATTCTTGATTGCCAAGACTTAGCAACAGCCAAGATGCCCTTCAGTAGGTGAAAGGGTAAGCAAACTGTGGTCCATCCAGACACTGGAATATTAGTCATATTCCAGTGAAAGGAAATGAGCTCTCAAGACACAGAGGAATCCTGGATGCATATTACAAAGTGAAAGAAGCCAATTTGAAAAGGCTACACACTGTACAATTCCAATTGCATGACATTCTGGAAAAGGCAAAACTGTAGAGACAGTAAAAAGATCAGCAGGTGCCCAGAGTTTGGATAAAGGGAGGAGGGATGAGTAAGTGGCGCACCGAGGAGTTGTAGGGCAGTGAATCTATGCTGCTATGGTGGACACGTGACATTGTGCATTTGACAAAACCCACAGAACATACAACATAAATGTAAATGATGTGAACTATGCACTTTAGTTAACAATAATGCGTGTGATAACGATGTATCAGTATTGGTTCATCAGTCATAACAAATGCACCTCATCAATGCGAGATGCTAATAAGAGGGGTAACAGGTTGGGGTGGGGTGAGGGGTTAGTATATGGGAACTTGCTATGCTTTCAGCTCAGTTTTTCTGTAAACCTAAAACTGCTCTAAGAAGTAAAGTTTATTAATTAAAAATAAAAAGGCTTTAAGGAGAAAAACAAGGCATATTTTTTAAAATATTCTACACGTGTAAAGAAAACCAAATGAACAAAGAGCTCACAGGTCAAATGAAACATCTCCAAACTGAGCAGGCATCTCTGCAGTCTGCAGATTCACAGCTTGAAAGTCAGGTTCAAAAGCTTCAGCCGAAACTTCAGATACAGCCTGAACTACATGAGGAATGCATATTGCAACGCTGCAGAACATCCACCGGGAAGGGAATTTTTCACTTGGGAATAGAGGAGAAACTTCCCGAAGTGTGTGGGAACGTCAGCCATGCGCGTCCTTGGGAGGATGCTCGAGACCTGGGGAACAAGCAGGGGGACCGCTGCCTTCCATCAGAGCTGTTGTCTTCCAGGAGAAAAAGGCTCCAGCAGGTTGCTTGGCAGCCGTGGGAACTGAGAGGAGCCCTAGCAAGCTGAGAAAACAGTCACAACGCGGGGAACTCGGGCTCTAGCTGCAGTGACACTTCAGCCTTCCCAAGGCCCCCTCTGGTCTGGCTACTGAAGGAGCAGAGCCCTGAGGGTGCGGGTCAGCCGGAGCCTCAGGTCCCGGCCAGGAGGCTCACCCACCGCTACCCAGGGTGGGACAGGGTGCCTGCCTGGGATTTCTCTCCCTCAAAGTCATCTTGATTGAGCTCTTTTTAGTTTAAGTGCTGCTATTTCGTGGATGCTACATTGGCTCTTAGGAAGTTAACACATCATGATTCCTAAGAGTGATTTTTGAATACAGATGATATTTGTAAAATTCTCACAAATACATCATTTCCACTTTCTTGGACTCTCCGGAATTAGACCACTGTAAGTAGCAGATAACAGGTCCACTCTTAGTGAACCATGACTGAGGTTGAACCTGGCCACGTGGACACATTTGAAACAACGATGAACATTTCTATGTGCTACAGGCCATTTTAGAAATCTGTAACTAGATATTTACCTCACTAAATGTTGATGGATTAAAAACACATCTGAGCAACGGCACTCCCAGCTAAGCTTAGTGGTATTTTATTAGGTCTCATACTGAATTCAGAGATTAATTAGGTGGCATTACAGTTTGCAAACATTTGTTTCTTGTTCGGTAATTTTGTTTTAATCTTTATTTCGTTTTGGATAGACTTTGCTGCTTGAAAGTTTCAAAATTTTATGTAGTCAAAACAAGAGTGTTCTCTTTATGGGGAAAATGGAAGAAAAGAAGGAAGGGGAAGAGGAGGAGGAATTCATGGCTTGTCTATAACTTTCCAGAAGTCGTGTTTGTGGGCATGAGTTGAGGATCTGGAAGGATTTATAACCAAAGGTGATCTGTGCTCAGCTCTGAATCAGTATTCAATGGAAAATGATTATTTTTATTCTTATTGCTTATCTCTATCTCCTCACCCTTTTACAGTTAAACAATGAAAAAATAAACATATGAATATATGTACCCATTTTATTCAAACTTCTCCGTGTTTATTTTCCTTATTCCTATATTTTCTATACTGTTAATTGAGTTTTCAAATCAGAAATGTAACATGTGAAAAAAGAATAAGAAAGTGTACAAACAAGTTTGAGTATTTTGGAGCGTGTGAGAGGCAAAGCAAAGCTGTTTTCAAGCTTATCTCTCAGGGGGTCTAAATCCATCTCAGCTACATCAGCATAAGGCTGTGGACACTGGGGACCACCAGCTGAGCCATGCCCCCAGAAATGTGCCTTTTTTGTACTTGTTCATTGTTTTTAGAAGAATCAAGAGGAAGAAAACAATTTTTTGTGTTGAATCTATATTTATTAAAAAAAAAAAGCTTCAGTCATTATCTCTGAGAAGTGTGTTAGTCAAATTGAATACCAGGCTCATAGGATAATCAACAAGGACTTAAATTAGTCACATTACTTATTTATTTATTTATTTATAGATTTTTTTTTTTTGATGTGGACCATTTCTTTTAAGTCTTGATTGAATTTGTTGCAATATTGCTTCTGCTTTGTTTTCGTTTTTTGGCCATGAGGCACGTGGGATCTTAGCTCCCCGACCAGGGATCAAACCGGCACCCCCTGCCTTGGAAGGTGAAGTCTTAACCACTGGACTGCCAGGGAAGTCCCAGTCACATAATTTAGATCATTGTGTGTTTTTTTTTTTAATGAAAATAATGTAATTCCCACACATAACAATACTTCATTTAACTGATTTTGGTAACAGAGAGTTCCACAAAAGTGAAATCTCTAGACAACTGAAATGTATACTTTTTAACAGCAAAATCCTTATTACTTTAACCATTTTGAAACTGCTTCCTGATATGTTACAAGCTTCCCTGCTGTATCGTTCAAATCAATAAGTGTAAAGGTAATTTCAATGTTTCAGGATGACCAAGAACCATCAATATCTGTATAAAAATGTATAATGTACATTAAACAACTCTGACATCCATAGTTAGAATGTAGAGGACCCTACTCAAAATGGCTGTGCTGCTTTATGAGTTCTTACGACCCTGTTTTGATGGTTTTTCTCTTTACCCTTCTCCTCCCCAGGGTTCTGTCCCTAGCAGCCATATCTTAATTTACTACTTCTGCTTTACTACGTTAGATTGTCTAACATCTAAAAATTGTAACTCCCTGGAAAGCACATTTGCTTACATGAGGTGGACCGTACACCTGCCCCCGATGAAGGACAAGGGGTCTTCTGTCCTAACAGCCTGATCCCAGGCTCCTTATTCCCGAGCCGCACTTAGTGTGGGCATCACCGTTTCTGAGTTACAACCAATTCTAAAGTTACAAGAAGGTATGTTACTAAAACTTGAGGACATGGCTGCTGAGTGCAAGCAGCCCCTCGTCAGCTGCTCAGCCCCGTCAAAAGCACTGAGAGGGGGCCCGTCATGGGCTTGTCCAAAGGAGCATTTGCTTTGTGCGACGTAGGGGTCAGCTGATCTCAGCAGGGCTCAGACGGGGGCCTAAGTGACAGGCTACCTGTGACCAGGTCCACATGTCATTCATCCTCCCAGGCCAGCAGGAAGTGACAAGGGGGCATGTCAGCAAGAAGACACAGGTGACCCCTTTAAAACCCAAGGTCTGGCCTGCACACTGTCACCTGAGTCCACCATGTATTGACTGAATCAAGTCGGATGGCCAAGGCTCAAGTGAAGGAGTGCAGGAGGAACCTGCCTCCCGTGATGGGACCTGCACACTCGCAGGCAATGGACACTGACACAGCACAGGAGCCCTGCAGAACTGGGGTCACTAATTCCATCGGCCACAGACCATTATAGCAGCTCATACAGACAGTGCCTCATATGGACGGGACCCGAGGCCCACAAGAGGCAACTGGATGCCTGCAGTGGGGTCCTCAGCCCTCAGAGCTCACACTGCCCCACAGAGCTCAGCAACCTCACTTCCTCTTCCCACCTGGAGCAGCAGGTGTGGTTTGGACTAGTCAGCTGGCCCTGATCCTGCTGAGCAACAGTTACACAAAGTCACTAAGTTCTTCCAGCGTCCACCGCTTTTCGCTATATCCACATATCCGATCTTGGCATTTAACTGGGAGAATTAGAATGATTTTAACAAGTGTCATAGCACTTTTTCGTCCTGGCACTACCCTAAATATGCTACTTTACTCAGCCGTCACCTCCCCTGTGAGGGGGCTGTGCCATTATCTCCCTTTTGATGATGAGGACATCGGGGCACAGGAGACCTACCTGTCCCATTACAGAGATGTGCGTAATCCTGAGCTACGGTAACGCGAATTGTCATGCACGTACATCACGCCTGGGTTGAGTTTACCTTGTGTGTAATCGTGCACATGTGCAAATGAGCTAAATCACGTCCGCCCGTGCTTCTCGCCCGGGCAGCCCGACGCTGCTTCTCATCCGCAGAGGCGTGGTCATGCTACCTTCAGCACCACCTCCTTCCCCGTCAGTCTCTTCTTGGTGTATTTCAGGGACACACAGATCCTTGGTTGACCAGTTGACTGGCCTGGCTGCAAGCACTAGAAGATACGTTTTGTCTTTCTCGGGATTGTGTTAATCTTTGTATAACTGTTCACCACATACTGCATATCCGTCCTGTGCTACCTTCCTGGGCCGCTCATCCTGGGAGGGTCCCTTCGATCTTTCCATTGGTGATTCTCTTCCCTGAGTAAAAATCTCCTTGATTATTTATCAGCATTTCAAAGTCACAGCTCACTTGCCTTCCCAGCCAGTGTTGATCTCTTTGGATTTTAAAGCACAAACTCCGAGACTGACATTTGTAGATCCCAAAACCACACTGGAATCACTGTTTCCAGGAATTGCCCCTCAGCTCTTTGACCTTGAAAATAAGCAAGAAAAGTCACCCCAGCCTAGAAGGCCAGGCCATGCGGACCCCACTGGCTGGGCCCAAAGTATCCCTCCCTCCCTCCCTTTTTTTTTTGGCTGCATTGGGTCTTCGTTGCTGCGCGCAGGCTTTCTCTAGTTGAGGTGAGCAGGGGCTACTCTTCGTTGCGGTGCGCAGGCTTCTCATTGCAGTGGCTTCTCTCGTTGCAGAGCACGGGCTCTAGGCACACTGGCTTCAGCAGTTGTGGTGAGTGGGCTCAGTAGTTGTGGCTCGCGGGCTCTAGAGCACAGGCTCAGTAGTTGTGGCACACGGGCTTAGCTGCTCCACAGCATGTGGGATCTTCCCAGACCACGGATGGAGCCCGTGTCCCCTGCATTGGCAGGCAGATTCTTTATCACTGTGCCACCAGGGAAGTACCCCTCCCTTCCCTCCTTCCTTTTTTCCTTCCTTGTTTCCTTTCTTCCTTCCTTCCTTCCTCTCACTACCACGGGGGAACACAGGACAACTGCACATATTATTTTGTGGTTCCCTGTTCTCTTTCTTCCATCCATCAAATGGATGGGTGTCATTGTTTGCTAGTCCCTCAGCTCCCGAAGACTTGGCCCACTTATGCTGCAGCAACACTGCTGCCTTGTTTAGGGGACAGAAAGGGATGAGAATCAACTCATTTAACTACGTTAAACCCGAAGCCTAGAGCCCTGAGGGGTGTGCTGACTGCTGGGCGTGGGACGTAGGGTTGGGGCTCAGGGACGCCATACAAATTAGATTCATGGTGACCAGCTGTGACGTTCTGGAACTCATGACTATTTACTATATAAGCAGCTAACAGTCCCCTTGCTACACCACAGAAAAGTATTTCCCCAAGAGGACTAATTACGAGAAGTTGTAACCATAACTCTACAAGCACAACAAAATTAGAATATGGATTTAAAAATTCAGCACAGGTCACCTTCACATTGTGTCATCATTAAAATTGAAACAGCCAGGTACATTTGTTTAAGCACAATGAGCCATTCAATTATGCAAGATAAGTAAATTCTGAAAATCTGCTATAGAATAGAGCACCTATGGTTAACAGTACTGTACTGTACATTTACACCTTTGTTAAAAGGCAGATCTCATGTTAAATGTTCTTACTACAAAAAACAAAGCAAAACCAAAAGCACAAAAACCCACTAACTCAGCTGGTTTCAGTGTTGCTCGTGGAAGTTCCTTCATTCAGTCAACCAACAAGTATTTGTTGAGAACCTCTGTTTAACATAATTCCCTAGGCTTTAGTGCTTTTACTTGCTTTTCATTCTTATTTCAAACTGTCAGAAAACACTTATTTATTCAGCCAGCAAATATTTATGAAAATATTTACTTGTTGCAGGCAGCTAAACAAGTTGGTCATACATTCTTGTATTTCCTCATTTCCAGTGTATTCATTCAGCAAATGTTTTTTGAGTGCATACTCCGTGATATATTGTGTTATGGGATACAAAAGCAAAGTTAAATCAAACACGTTCTCTGTTCTAAAGGCATTCACTGACTAGCGTAGAAAGAAGACGTTTAGGTAAAGACCTATAAACGGTGTTTGGCTATGCACGGTCCTGCAGAAGCACAGAAGCTAGGAAGAGCCCGTTCCTAGCATGACTGTGGGGATTTGGTCTGCTTGCATACAAAGCTGGAGGCCGGTCGGAGGCTGTTGGTGCTGCCCTGGTGAGAGGGGATCAAGCCTAACTGGGGAGGAGAAGGTGTGTGCCGGGGTGTGGGTGGTGCCCACCTTACCGCGCTCGCTCATATACCTGGGGGGTGCTGATACGCAGATTGGGTAGAAAATCTGGGCGAGTAATCTGGGGACAAGGAAGATGAACCTAGTTTTGAACATACTAAGGCCACAGCTGATTAACATAGAGACACTACTATGCATAAAACAGGTAACCAACAAGGACCTACTGCATAGCACAGGGAACTACACTCAGTATTTTGTAATAACCTGTAAGGGAAAAGAATCTGAAAAAGTATGTGTGTGTGTGTGTGTGTGTTTATATGTACAACTGAATCACTTTGCTGTACACCTGAAACTAACACAACATTGTAAATCAACTATACTTCAATATATATGTATATAAAAATATATATGTATGTAAAGACTGCGGCAGTCGTGAGTCAGCTAGGCAGATACATCTCATCATTTCTTGCTGTGTGCAGAAAATAGATGTCTATCTGATGCAACGGAAAGGATGGAAAGTAACATAGTTGGGGTGCACTGAAAATCAGAATTCTTAACAGAAGTTTTAAAAGGTAACTTTATTGTAGATCACAGCACAACACACACGATTAAATGGTGCCTTTTTGAAGCTAAAGATTACAGTAAATGTCAATTCTATCTGTTCCTATTAAGTGTCTATAAACAGTTAATTAGGAGAATCCGTTCATTCTTAGTCTCCAATATCTTTTCTACTTTTTGGTTCCAAAGCAAACCGTTTATTCCTATTAGAATACAATCTGAAAGAGGTGAATTAGCATCCAGGATTGGAAATCATACATTTTAATGGGAATGATGCAAAGAATTTATGTCCTAGTTAGTCACTGCAGGAAAACGGCTTTATTGTTCGGCTAACCCTCGGCACCTTGTCAGTTACCCTGGCTGAGATTTGATTCCTTGATAAAAATCTTCAGACGGTACTAATGGTTCCTCTTTCTCTGCTAAAATAACAACTTGTACTGGGTCCATGTTCAGAGTTAAAAAAAAATAAATAGAGGCTTAAGTGATAAAGAATTGCAAATATTTCAATATACTTGCAGTACGAAGGAAAGGGCAGGAGTTGGGGAAGAGCAGAGTTGGAGGGAGAAAATGGAGGACGAACGTCTCGCGGGGCAGCTGTCTCCAACGCCGGCGTCTCAGACACAGTTGTCAAGTGCAAACAGTCATCGTGTCCTGGGACTGAAGGAACCCCACCAAGGAAGGTGTAAACAGTGACCCAAACACCAGGAACCTCCTTTTCTGATAGACCCCTGGACCCTCAACCGGAACGGGGCTGCTTTTGGATGGCTGATATTTCATCCCCCACCATTTTGTCTACCTGGAGCCAGAGTCATAAAAGAACAAAAATTCTTGAGGAACACAAGTAACGTAACGTTTGTTATATGGGGTAAAACTCTGGGGTAAAATGCACACCTCCATCTGTTTCCATCCCTTCCAGCGCCCTGATTCTCCATTCCCTCTTGTCCTTTTGAATCAAACAAGGATGTGAACGGCCCACGCTTTGAGGACAGACCCAGGCACCCATCACCGACCGCACGTTTCTGGAGGATGTCCACGTAGAGGTGGCTCTGCGAGAGCGTGACCCTAATGTGTGTCTTCTCTAAGGTCTTGGGACATAGCTTCTCAAATATGAAGAGTCCAATAGGCATCAAATAGTTGAAACAAACCTAAATATGAGAAAAATGTTTTTAAGATAAAGTAAGAATCCAGGTAAGACCAAAAATCACTGTCACAAATAAATGTCCTTTTATTAAGAAACAGTGGACAAAAGCTGTTAGAAAATACCAGGTCTCTGCAGACACAGAGCTGGGTCACCTCTCAAGACAGAATTCCCAGAGGTTACCACGTGTGATGCCTCAGGAAGAGAAGGGCAGCAAGTATCAGGCAGGACCAGTTGTCTCCCTGCAAACCTGGAAGGGACACCAAACTAACCACGGTCCTGCTTTGGACAAGTTGAAGAGTAAAGACCTTGGAATAGCAGACTGTGGACCATTTGCAAGGACAATTAATTGTGATAACAAGGCAAAATGTATCATTAGAGGAACAAGTGTAATTCTTTGACATAATTGAAAACTAGATTGAGTTCAAGTCAATTTATGTAAAAACAAAATGCTATAAAAGGAGGCCAAATTAGAGAGTTAGACTACAAGTAACAAAAGATGTTTTTTCCTACCTAAAAGCCTTATTTACAAAGCCTTCCTTTAGCCTTTTTTAATCAAAGCCACTCTGAGAATACAAAAGGCTTTAACGTAACAATGATCCAAATGATACTATCAGTGAGTTCATGGCCATTACCTTGATTGTCTTACATTTGGCCAGTCACCTGAGACTCAGAAAGAACATACATTTCTTTCTCAATTTTAGCATTTCTTTAAGTACTGGCTTCAGAAAATGCTTATTTTATAATAATATATTATAATAATAACCAATAATAATGATATTGGAGGGGGCATATGTTGCTAAGAACATGAGATTGAAACCACACGGAGGTGAACTCAGATCTCAGCTTTGTGGGATAACGATTACAAAGGGTTGGATAGTTTATCTAACGTAAATTTCAACATCACATTTTTTTGCACGTCATCTTTCCCCAGCGCTCCCAGCTCAGCACTATTCCTACAGGTAGAATCCTCCTTGTTGCTCCTCCCATATCAGGGTTTTATCTCACTTCACTCTTCTCTGGACCCTCATTTGGCCTCCGTCTCAATTTTCCCTTCATCTCAACCTGCTCAGAATGTCCCTACAAAATTAACCTTTTTTCCTGCCCCTCCGACCTTTTAATCCCTTTGTTAGTGCCCGCAGAGCCCCCTAACATTCACAGCCTCTCATCTTCCCCCTCGAGCTCCGAGCTACCCCGCAATTTTCCCCTCCTTCCTGCAGCACCCAGGGCCATGTGCACAACTCAGATATCTCTCTTTAAATACGACCTTTGTTTCCCTAATACTTACCTCTTTGCTCTGCAGAATGGCTCAGCACAGCCAATTTTTGGTCATGTGTGAACTTCCTCCCTGCCTTTTTAAAGTTATGTCCTCTGGCTTAAACAGAGAGAGAGAGATAATATAGAGGTACTAGAGAGAAAGGAGTGATAAAGGAAAGAAAAAGCAACTCTAAATGACAATAACTCATTAAACTCTTAAAATGATAAACAATGATCTTTCCTTGGGATTTAACTACATCTCTATATCCTTTCCATTATTAAATAAACGACTGATTTGCTGCTCCTTAATTTGCCATTATGGTTTGATTTAGGGGCCTGCTTTTGAATAAAAACAGTCTTCTTTCTAAGTCCTAGTTTTTCTGAAGGATGTTGACATACAGCCTGTATCTTAGAATACTTCACATTTCCCATTGTCCTGATTCTTGTTATGAATAGTTTTGAGGTATTGAATTTAATTTTTTTTTTTTTTTTGCGGTACGTGGGCCTCTCACTGCTGTGGCACAGGCTCCGGACGCACAGGCTCAGCGGCCATGGCTCATGGGCCCAGCCGCTCCGCGGCATGTGGGATCTTCCCAGACCGGGGCACGAACCCGCATCCCCTGCATCGGCAGGCGGACTCTCAACCACTGTGCCACCAGGGAAGCCCGAATTTAATTTTTAAAGAAGTAATTAGATGAATCAGGCATGTATTAGCCAGATCAGATCCTATGTTGGTCTGAAAGCAGATAAGCATCTCCATCTCAGTTTTAGAGTTCTCAGGACCAGTACACAGGTATCATTACAGATTTATTCTTCATCCCAGATTTTCCACTTTATGTTGGATCAGTTTTTAAGTATGTCCTTCACATGGACCATAGCTAATGGACTCCTGTATGCTTTAGTGATATGGAAGGCATATTTTGACTTTTAAATACGATATGAAAAATGTTCACCCTCATGGCTTTTTTGTACTCACATATAAGTAGTACAAAATATAAGTAGATTTCATGCCTTGTGAATTTAATATATTATCTTGGGCTTCCCTGGAGACACAGTGGTTAAGAGTCCGCCTGCCAATGCAGAGGACACGGGTTCCAGCCCTGGTCCAGGAAGATCCCACATGCCGTGGAGCAACTAAGCCTGTGCGCCACAACTACTGAGCCTGCGATCTAGAGCCCGCAAGCCACAACTACTGAGCCTGCGCTCTACAGCCTGCGAGCCACAACTACTGAAACCCGCGCACCACAACTACTGAAGCCCGGGCACCTAGAGCCTGAGCTCTGCAACAAGAGAAGCCACTGCAATGAGAAGCCTGCACACTGCAACCAAGAGTTGCCCCCACTTGCCGCAACTAGAGAAGGCCCGCACACAGCAACAAAGACCCAACACAGCCAAAATAAATTAATTTAAAAAAAAAAATATATATATATATATATATATATATATAAAATCTCTTAAAGTGGACCAATCTAGAGATCTTTTGGTTTCCTTCATTCAAGAAAAACAAAGACAGAAAGGGTAATTCTGTGCAGAAATATATAAAAAACTGAAAACTGAGTTGAAAATTCAGATGAAAAGATAAATCTATGGGGGAGGCAGCAGGAATAGACCCCCCTCTCTGTCCAGTGGCTGAAGGTGGAGATGAACCCATCACCTTGGTGTTCCCTTACTTGGACACAAAACCGATAGCCAAATTCACTCACCATTGCACTTGGCATGCATCTCTTCACTGCACGTGCTTCCTGTTTGCCTTCTCTGTTAGAGAGAAGACCACCCCGTGGACATGAGACAGTAGAGGCTTTGCAGACACAGTGGGTCTAACAGGTGCCTCAAAATCAATGTGTCTGGATTCCCTGCCCCTGCTTGAAAGAAAAGAAAGAAAGAGGCAAAGAAGGAAAAAAAAAGAAAGGAAGGAAGGTTAAGAAGGAAGGGAGGGAGGGAGGAAGGAAAGGAAAAGACCCTATTCTTACGTCTTTCTTCTTCATCTAAGTCAATGGCACACTGTACCAATCTGCTGGAACCAATACTCTAAGGAACCTTGATTTCTCTCCTTCCCATAGATTCCGTACCAGCCCCCCAAAATAAGCCTTGGAGGCACAGCCCAACGGTGTATCCCCAGTCCAGCAATCATCAGCGCCTGCACCCCTGCAATCCTAGTCCAGTCCCGCAGGAACCCGCCTGGACCTGCACCCCCTTCCTGACCGAGGGCACCCGCGGCTGCCGAGCCTTTTCCATAAAGCAGTTCAACTATTTTTAGAAAGTCTACGTCGTTATTATATCATGCTGGACAGAAGCCATACTAAAGGTGTACGGTTTTTGTTAAGATACAGTATTTTATTTGTGTCCCTCTCCTGTGTGCCCTCCTGGAGCATAATTCCACGAGGAGAGAGCCCCCGGGCTCTGCGGGCTCAGAGGCAGCGCCCGAGAAAGGCCGGCTATGTCCGCGGCGGGCTGGATGCACGAGGAGCTGCCCCTCACCGGCGCCGCCCAAACAGCCCCTCTCTGGCCGTGTGGCGCTGTCGTCAGTTGCGCTCACACCGTCTGAGCTGTCACTGTATCGCCTGCCATTTTGCTAAGTAGGCCCCGTGTCTTCCGTCCGTCCGTCCCTCCCACCCACGGGAAAACGCAAAGCCGAGTGTCTAGGCTCTCCCCAGAGAACAGCGGCGCCCTGGCTCGTGGCCACAGTCGATGTGCCGGCCCCGGGGGCCCCTTCCGTCCGCTCTCTCTGTCCGCTCCCTCCGCCCGCGGGAGCGCACGGGCGGCACGTCCCCGAAAGGCCACCTCTGCGTGGGCACCAGGGTGCGCTCGAGTCCAGCGAGGGAGAGAGGAGCGTCTGCCTGGGGCGCCACGAGGCAGCCCCGGTCGCAGGACAACACTGCCCCTCCGGCCTTAGAGTCTGTCCTAAGACCCCCGTCTCCGCCTGGCTGTCAGCAGAGCCCAGAGACCCCTGGAGCGAAGTCACAGCCCCGCCGGCAGCTCGAGCCGTCAAGGAGGCCGGAGGCACCGCTGAAACTTTGCCTTTTGAGCGCACAGCGCCCTCTCCTCGCCGTGTTCCTGACCGAGCTCAGACTCTGCACCCCTAGAAAAATAGATTAGCTCTAGCTTTCGCGTGAGTCCTTTCCTGTATACGTGTATTCACTGGAGATACTCCCCTGAAGAAAGAGAAGTATATTTCATACTATATTATGTATTATACTTGCACTAGAAATCTAACAAGCAAATAAAACAACAGAAACAGATAAACTGACAGTTGGATGTGAGTACTGAAAGTTAAATAGTATTAAATATTAAGTTGTGGATACATAGAAGTATATGAATATATATACACAAATGATCAATTTTAAATATACAATTACTAAACAGAAATTCTAACATCAGAGCTAGCTTGTACTCAGGAAAGCAGACTGTCACCTCTGGGTCTGTACAGCGTCAGGCTGGCATCTGGGCAGATAATGGATAGAGGTGGTGTTTTGGAGCTGGATTTCCGCCTGACGTGGAATTCTGGGCACAGTGAGAGTTGCTCTGGGGTCACATTCAGCACAGTTCGCCTGATACCAGGAGGACCTTATTAGAGCACTCTCCTAGCGTGGGCCCCGAGCACAGGGCTCAGTCAGAGCTCTAGTCTGTCTTGATTCCTTAGCCACTATTGTCTTTTCTCCAGATAGTTTAATAAGACTCTCCTACCAATTTTAGACTGAAATATTTAAAACATTATGGTAGAAAAAGCACAAGTAAAGAAAGGTATAACATAGGAATTGAATTTTTGTTCTTCCTTACAGTCGGAGAAGAAACCACTCTTCATCTGGCATGTTAGAGCTTTACTTCTAAACTTTACCGTGATTGTTTATTTTTTGCCTCATCATTATATTTACTTCTAGCACAAAACAAATTTTGTAATTCCAGTCTGTCGTGTCCCTAAACGCACAAGCTTAGTGGCTCATTAAGCATCTGTTTCAATATATCCTTTTGCAAAAGGAAAAGTATTTTAAAAACAAAATCTACCATTGTATATGATTATGCGTAATTTAGAGCTCCTGGTACTAAGAGCTGGAGGACACTTCCTCAGTCACTGACCTTCGCTTAACTTACCCTCTTTACAAGTCAGGAACCTGAGACCCAGAAGGATTACATCGAAGGCCTATGTTTCACTGGTCGCTGTAGGGTAACACAGGTGTCCGGAGCTGAAGTTTTTACTCACAGCATTTATGACACCACATACGTGGGGGGCAGGGGGTTATCCCACGCCAACCAGTTCTCCAGTTCCGGACACCAACTGGGTGTCCTGCAGTTCAGTTCAGTTCTGACAGTAACTCCCAGAGTTAGCGCAGACCCCCAGGTAAAGGCTCAGTCCCACAAGACTGCCCACTGCACACGCCAACCACGGGCCCAGGCCCCGCCCTGCTGACCAACTGGCTGGAAGTCAGGGGCTCCCAGGAGCTTCCTCAGGTTCAGTAGGCTGTGCTCGGTGTCAGATGGAAGGGACAGTTCCTTCTCCTCCAGATGACTTGAAAACCCTGATCATACAGTCAGACTGAAACTTCTCACTTGCTATTTAGAATAACTCAAACTGTTAGTCAAGCACGGAGTTCATTTTTATCATTAGGAAGCTGACCCTGAGAGGCCTGTGACCCACAGCAAGTCCCACAGCAGGAAGCACAGCTCGAGTCTCACCTGAGTACTTCTCATCTGGTGACCGTGCGTCTGCGTCATTGGGGTTCTCCAGAGGAACAGACCCGATAGGATATATACGCACACGCACACAGAGGTGTATGTAGGGAGAGATTTATCCTAAGAAATCATGATAAATCATCATAGATTTACCATGGCGTGGAGGCCAAGAAGTCCCGGGACCTGCCATCTACAAGCTGGAGACCCAGGAGAGCCAGGGGTGCCATTCAGTCCAAGTCCAAGGGCCTAAGAATCAAGGGCCACTGATGTCGGTCATGGTCCGAATCCAAAACCCAAGAACCAGGAGCTTGGGTGTCTGAGGCCAGGAGATGGATGGCCCAGCCCAAGCAGAGGAAGCAAATTCACTCTTCCCCCACCTTCTGGTTCTGTGCGGGCCCTCAGTGGACTGGATGACACCCACCCACATCCGGGAGGGTGACCTTCACTCAGTCTGCAGATTTAAATGTGAATCTGGTCTGGAAACATCCTCACAGACACACCCCCAAAATAATATTTTCCCAACTATCTGGGCATCCCAGTCTGACGCATAAAATTAACCATCACGCCATCAAAACACATAAACTTAATGATTCAGGAAGCTCCTGCCAGGAGCGTCACAGCACAAAGGGAACGTGAGATTAAGAGGGGGCCAGTCCTGCCTCGGGTGAGTCCCCACAATTAAGTACAGCCCTGGGGGCCTCTGGTGGGGAGAAGTACGGAGTTAGTAGAACTTAAACCGCCTTAACTGTATCGACCTTATAACACAGGTGAAAGGCATGGAGAGACTATCAGGGCCATCAGAGACATACTGTTTCAGTTTTCCTTGCATATGATCTGTTTTCTAGTTGAGAAGCATCTGTTAGTAGCCAAGAATTTTAGACATGGGTTGAAACTCTAAAACTATCTACCCTCTTCCTAGTTCGGAGGAGGAAGCTGCAGCTCCCAGGCCTCACAGGCGCCTGGGATGGTTGAGGCCGACTTGAACTTACCCTGGGCTCCAGGGTCCTAGATGCAACATTGCAAAGCTGCTCCATCTCATGGGGGAGGGGCCTTACTGCCTGTTGCCTCCAATATTCGTTTATATTTAATTTCAAGGCAAGAATCCACGCCGGTCTCGTGCAAAGATTGGTTTCTAGAAGAGCCAGTGGGCAAAAGTTCCATTTAACAAAGTATAGGGGCTTCCCTGGTGGTGCAGTGGTTACGGATCTGCCTGCCAATGCAGAGGACATGGTTTCGAGCCCTGGTTCGGGAAGATCCCACATGCCACGGAGCAACTAAGCCCGTGCACCACAACTACTGAGCCTGCGCTCTAGAGCCCGTGAGCCACAACTACTGAACCCGTACTCTAGAGCCCGTGAGCCACAACTACTGAACCCACACACCACAACTACTGAAGCCCACTCGCCTAGAGCCTGTGCTCTGCAACAAGAGAAGCTACCGCAGTGAGAGGCCCATGCACCTCAATGAAGCCCCAACGCAGCCAAAAATAAAAATAAATAAATAAACAAACCAAGTATAGGATGTGAAGACTTGGTCTGGGTGTGTTGATCCCGTGAACGGTCCTCCAGCCTCCAGCTCTGCTCGTGGACCAGGTGTGGGAGCCCCTGTTAAACTCCAGGAAACAGCAACTCTAATGGCCCTTGTGGTAGCTCTCAGGACAAGGCCAGACCTCAGAGGAGTGCACAAAACTCGGAACATGTATGTAAAAGGGAATGAACTGGAGGAGAAACGGGACAAGTGTTCTAAGGGTTAAAGACTTCTCTCTGCCCCTGGAGCTCCAAGCCCTCGGGTTCAGAGCAAGGAAGATGCACATGTGTGTCAGAAAGATGTGGATTAATCCAAGCACGTAGCAAAAACTTTCTACCAGCTGGCTGTCCTTTAAGTTTGTATCAGGTGTCTCAGCACACAGAAAGTCTCTGTTGTCAGTCGTACTCTCATCTCTTTTGAGTTTTTCAATTTCTGCCATGGAACATTAAAATTATTTTCAATATTTTTCTGTAGAAATTCTTTATTCGATTCCAGTACCCATGTCTATGGATTTATTTGAAGAAGTCAGAGTACTCTTAGGTTCTGGCCTTTTGCATAAGATATACAAAATATACATTATAATATATAATTTGTACCTTGAGGAGGGTAGATCTGCTGATCTCTTAGATCCCCTCACCTCTAAAATTCTGATTCTAATATTGAAATTATGGGGTGAAAGAATAGAATAAAAAGGAACTGGACATAGCAAACAGAGACATTCATAATGTTTTCCATTGTTTTCCATACCATATAGAAATTTATATGCTGTCAGAGTAGCTTTATTGGAAGAATTGTCTGAGTCTGTGCCATAAATCACCTTTTGGAGATATTTATACCCCCATCATAAATCTCTAAAAACTACCTTAATTGACAGCTATTAAAGATACATTATTCATGGAAGTTGTCAGACCACAAAGAAATGTTTTCTTTCACTAAATTATCATTAAATTGACTTGACCAATTTGATTTAGAGCTACTAAAAGCCAGGAAAATTACCACTCCATCAAGTTTTAAGATGCAAAATAAAATTGCTTGATTTTAACAAATAAAATATATCACAACCATTAAATTTTGATATTTGAAAAACAAAGATATAAAGGTTAACACATTGTGTTTTGCAATAGTGATTTTGTAGGAACAGAAGAAGTTCTTTTCCAGGTGATACCAGCACAACCTGTTTTGGCCCCCGCCCTCGCCTGTTGGCTGAGGCTCTGGTCTCCCACGTGGGGTAAAAGGGAGAGAGAACATCACTTCAATTTTTTTCATTTACGCAGCGTCTTCATTAGTTCTGAGTGTGGCCTGGAACCAGAAAGCAAATCACATAGGAATGTTCTGGAGAGATTGCTTTGTTTTTTACATTTTTCCTGCAGTTCAGAAGAAACTTATGTACCTTCCACTGCCCACTCAGTTTGACCCCTCAGTGAAGTTAAGCCCTCATAAATCCTATTGCAATTGCAGTGTACAAATGTTTCTCAATCTTGAGTAAAGTACAATCCCTACTGAAGGAAAAAATCCAAACCACTGAGAATCTTTCTGGAAGCCCTGGCTAGAGAAATATTGACTTCAGAAACTAAGATTTTGTTCTCCAAATTGGAGTTGTTGCCACAGAAGAATATTGTATTATTTTTGGTTAATCGTGAGAATAAACATCACATCACTGCTGATGAAAGCTAGGAACCAAGGGTGAAAGAGTAGTTCACAGATTACTTCTCAAGTAACTAAAAGCAAAATTTATCTTTCGTGGATGCTAAGCTGCTTTTATCATGATTTCGTGACGCCTACACTAGGTGCTCAAATACTGTCTGAGGATGAAAGAGGCGAGAAAGGTGTCCTTTGTCCCCTTCTGCATCCTGCACAGTCTTCAGTCCATGCTCGTCAGCACGGCTGGGCTGGCCATTTCTTTTATCTGTGATGATACGTGAGCCTGAACTTCTCATGCACTATTATTTGTGCATTTTAGGTCCAGTCTTTAAGATATTGTTCAACTGAAAATTCTACTTGTGGTGGTTTCTCAAAGCTCCACTCCAACTCGATTACAATTACCTGAGGACATTTGGAAAAGTAGAAATTCTCGGACCCACTATCAAAACTCTGACTCATGGTCTGGGGTGGAGCCATCTCCATAACCAGCTTAAGTCTCTAAGCAATAGTCACATATTTGTTAATATTTGTCACTTCACATGCTCATGAAAATACTAAAATTAATAGAGGTTTCAATCAGTTGATACTGCATGTGGCTACTTATGAGGGAAAACCTGAAGAGCAGTGGCTTAAATGTGCACGGAACGGTTTATTTTTCTCACAGATGATGAAGTTGAGTGGGAGGGTGGTTAGGGCTACAGCGGCTGTTGTGTAAAGTCATCTGTTTCTCAGACTTCCCTCTGTCCTGTCTGCGGTGCCTTCTTTAACGTAAAGATTTCATTCTCACGATCCCAGGATGGCTGCTGCACTTCCAGGCATCAAGCCTGTGTTCCAGGCAGAAGAAAGAGTTGGGACTAAGGGCAAGGATAAGCAGGTCATCTACATTTGATAGTTTTAAGTTTTTTCCCAGAAAACTCACACAGTGGTTTATACTCACATCTTATTGGTCAGGAATTTGTCAAATGTTTACCTCTTAATGAGAAAGAAGCTAGGAAATACGATGTTTTAAACTGGGAACATTGTAAACTTCAACAAAAATTGAGTTTCTGTAGTTAAGATATAAAGGGAGAATGATTGTCAGGTGGACAAATTTCTTCCCAAAAGGATACAAGTTCTGAAAATGCCCAGGGCTAAATCCACATGGGACCAAAAAGTATTGCCTGCCCTGCAGTGGGAGGACTCAGTAGCCATGAGTTCTGTGGAGCAAACAAGATGTCTTCTGGTCTGGACATTGCTGCCAGTTCTTTCCAAAATAAATAGAAGGGCTTTTCTTTGTAGCTGTTACCTGTCTCCCACTATCAAATACTCCCTAAGGGAGGCATCTGGAGTTGTCTCATCCTAAGAGCCACACAGGGAGGGACCCGGCTAGGAATACTGACTTGCTCGGAGGGTGGAGGTTTATCGGTGAAAAAGCAGCTGTTAATGAGCATTCCTCTGCTCATCTGATATAAAATCGTAAGAGAAGCTTGTGAAAAGTGAGCAGAACCCATGGTGCACAGCAATAAATAGACTTGATTATACAAACTGTTACAAAAATTTTCCCATTCACCCTTCGTCATATTAATAGTAACTAAATTCCCATTGGGGTTAATAGGAATAGGAAACGTTGTTATAAAACTATATCGACAACTTGCCTCATTTTGACTGGTGGTTATTCTAAATAATAGGGTGACCCGTTCTTGTAACTTTAACATCATAGCACCTTTAAATTGCTCCATAATTTGTGTTGGCGCACCTTTTCTTTTCTAGGACTCTTTGAAATGGTAGGTGTGAAAATGTGACTTACAATCATAGTCACATTATCAGGGGCTCGGCTACTTCTATAAGCAGGTTGTACAGTAGAGAAAACTTCTTTTTCCTGCTTGTGGACATCTCAGGTAATCCTTTAACACATAAGGGAAGACAAGGGGTTTGAAAAGATAGTTTGAAAATCTTTCTTTACTCAAAAAAAACAAAACAAAAAACATGTTAAACAATAAAAAAGACTTCTCACCCTACTTCTCATGTAAAGTTTCTCAGAGGAACAAAGCTCACGCAGACAGAGCAGTTGTAATGATCAAAAGGGAGCACAACAAATCTGAAAAATAAATTCAAACAGGGAAATAGATAAGACCACTTATTTACCAATTTTCCTTCCTTTTGGCAAAAGTAAATCAAATACGAAAGCTTCTCGTTTGTCATTGTTTGCATTCCTCAGAAAACTCTTGCCAAACGAAGCTAGGTGATTAGCCGAGTAATAGATTCTGTTTTGATTCTAAACAACCCACCTGAACCTACAAGTACGATCCCGTGGAAACCAGAATATAACTCGATGCTGGACAGTGCTCTTCGGGAGCTGCTGACGATTTAGGGCCCCTTCATTCTTGAGCTGATTATTCTGCAGTGGTTTGTGTCTGAGGATGCGGAACCTTGCAGGTTTCTGCCTCAAAAAGAGTTAGCGGCCACAGTGCCTGGCGTGGCCTGAGGACACAGACGCCTGGAATTGCAGGCAGTGGATTTTAACACCTGGGGGGAGGGGTGGTGTTCATTTAAGAGACTAAGGAGCTGCTGTAGATCTCTCTGAGAAACCCAAAGCATGAAATACGAACTCTTTGTTATCATTATAAATGGAATGCTCTACCATTTACAAGGGGAAATCTACATACGTAGCTACAAACTTTGCACATATTTTATCCAGTCTGGGGCTTTTATTTGCATTCTGATTTTCTTTTGTCACAAAAAGCAATAAGTTTGAATATAGAAAATGCATCACTTTATCTTTCATCATTCTTCTCTTTTGCATCTGCACTGTGTTTTGATGCTCTCACCTGGGACTGTGGTGGTTTTTTTTTTTTTTTTTGCGGTACGCGGGCCTCTCACTGTTGTGGCCTCTCCCTTGCGGAGCACAGGCTCCGGACGCGCAGGCTCAGCGGCCATGCCGCGGCATGCGGGATCTTCCTGGACCGGTGCACGAACCCGCGTCCCCTGCATCGGCAGGCGACTCTCAACCACTGCGCCACCAGGGAAGCCCCTGGGACTGTGGTTTTAATACAACCTGGAAACCAGTGATCCCCCCTCGAGGTTATGTCTCTAAGCCCCAACTGCCTATAACTTTCCTAGGCTTTCAAACTCAAGTTCAACTTCTTGTCCCTCATATTTTTACTCCAGAATCCTATGTCCAACTGCTTCCTTGATACTTTGGATATCTGATAAGGACCCAAACTTAATACCTGGCAAGCTGATCATTTCCTCCCAATCCTGTTCTCCTACAGTTCATTCCCAGTACAGCGTTCAACAGGAATCTTTCTGCCCTGCAAAAGGGACATTTTTGTTCATTTTAAAGGATCTATAGATATTTCTAACAAAGTTGCTTTGAAAAGTTAGAAATCTCACTTAGGATTAAAGATTATTGGAATCTCATGGCTATTGCTCCATTTATTTTGTAAATATTGCCGACTTAAAATTCAAATGCTGGGCTTCCTCTTTTAAAAAGAGTCTTGAGATGGAAGAAATGTTAAAGTTCTCCATTATACAATATTAGAAAATTTTCAATGGGTAAGATACGTTTCCAAATTGCATTCAAAGTAGGAGTGTAATAATTTATTCATACGTTAAGGGAATGGGGTTGTGATGGCATTTGATAAAGCTAAGCTAATTAGCTTCCTCAGAGAGGTCAGAATACAAGTACCTTTATCACGTTTCTCTGACCTTCCTGAGATCCTGGCCTTTTTCAACCATCAAATGATAACCATAGCAATTAAAACTTGTAATTAAGTCATAATTCCTTTATAGTGGACAGATCTCATGTTTACTCATTTTATCTACGTGGTTTCCTTTAAAGCCATCATTTTAAGCCAAAGCCAGTGCACATGAAGAATCACTTCGGGGAATTTATTTTCTCACAGTAAGGGGTATTGTAAAAATCATGAGAGCGACATTACTGTTGATTTAATGTCTGAGCAGCAACCTGGCCATTTACTTGTACGGAATTAAGATATTCGAGAATAAACCAATGTGACCAAAACGTACTTGACAACTTTGGTGTATGTTTTAAGCATTTGATCAACCTCCTCGGAATGAACTCTGGTGTCAACTTGCGCGTTTCTTGAGGCTGTTATTGGGTTTTATTTGGGGGGGGGGAGGGTTGTTTGTTTTTTTGTTTTGTTTTAATTTTTAGTTGATTTACAGTGTTGTGTTACTTTCAGCTGTACAACAAAGTGAATCAGTTATACATATACATAAATCCACTCTCTTTTTTTTTTTAGGTTCTTTTCCCATATAGGCCATTACAGAGTATTGCTCCCTGTGAGTAGAGGTCCCTGTGCTCTACAGTAGGTCCTTATTAGTTATCTCTTTTATATATAGTAGTGTGTCTATGTCAATCCCAATCTCCCAATTTATCCCTCCCCTCCCCCCGCCTCCCTAGAAAGAGAGTGTGCATGTCGAGACTTTTTTCCTTGGTTCTAATTTCAGTATGACTGACATTGTTCAAGTTCACAAATCTTGAGTGTACAGCTTGATAAATTTTTACATTTATTTATGCCTACGGAACCACCACCAAGATCAAGATCAAGAATGTTTGCACTGCCCCCACCCCCAGAAGACTCCCTTTGTGCCACACCAATAAAATCTTCTGTCGGCATCAAAGGTACTGCCATTCTCACCTCTGTCTCCATACATTAGTTTTGCCAGCTGTTGAACTCTAAGAAACGGAATCAAACAGCACCTACACCTCTGTGCTTGGCATCTGTCTGTCTCCATAACGCTTTTGCGATCCATCCATCCTGTTGTATGTGCATTATAAAAACACACCAAAATGCATTTATCCATTCTTCAGTTGATGGGCGTTTGGGTTTCCTCTAGTGTTGGGTTAATACGAATGAAGCTGCTATGGTCTTTAACTTGTAGAGTCTCTTGGTGACTATAAACATCCTTTTCTGTTGGGTATCAGTCTGCAGTAGGGAATGCTGTGTGTTAGGACATCATCGACAAGTTTAGTTTAGTAAATATGACTGACTACCAGCTTTTCAAAGGTATGAATTAAATCACACGCCTTCAGTGATACAGGAGTGTTCCCCCCAAGATGGTTCCTGGGGCTAAACATGGAAAGCAGAGCAATATTAGAAAATATTGGAACAACCAGAATTTTAAAATGATGCAAACTATTAATCACAAAGGAAAAAAATGATATTATATATGGAATCTAAAAAAATAATGGTTCTGAAGAACCTAGGGACAGGACAGGTATAAAGACACAGACGTAGAGAATGGACTTGAGGACGGGGGAGGGGGAAGGGTAAGCTGGGACGAAGTGAGAGAGTGGCATGGACATATATACACTACCAAATGTAAAATAGATAGCTAGTAGGAAGCAGCCGCATAGCACAGGGAGATCAGCTTGGTGCTTTGTGTCCACCTAAAGGGGTGGGATAGGGAGGGTGGGAGGGAGGCTGAAGAGGGGGGGGATATGGAGATATATGTATACGTATAGCTGATTCACTTTGTTATACAGCAAAAACTAACACAACATTGTAAAGTAATTATACTCCAATAAAGATGTTAGAAAAAAAAGGAAAAAATAGATAATTGGGCTACACTGACATTAAGAACTTCTGCTTATCAAAAAATACCATGAAGAATGAAAAAAAAAAAAGCTAGAATGGGAGAAGAGTCTTGTAATCTTTGCAACAAATGACGTGTACCCTGAATATAGGACCCACCCTGCAAATGGATGAAAGAAAGGGTAGGAGGCCCAATGGGAAAAGGGCACACAACTCGGGACTTGGACAAGCACGTCCCAGGGGACGTTACCCAGATGGCTCAGATGCAGCCGAGCTTCTCAGAGCTCTTAGGAGATAAACATCCCCACTCCCCAGAATGACAGAGCTTATGCGGCAGGCATTTTCCTGCAATACCTAGATAAGGAGGTTCACTTTTTACTGTTTTCCCTTCCATTAGGGTGGATTTCAGTTCATTAGCCACACTTTTACTTCATCCCTTCTGACCCATAACACTCTCTAGCTGGAAAGCCAAGCATGGAAATACTAAATGTACACTCCCTGGAACTGACCCTATGCTATAAGCACAATTAAAGGATTCGTCAAGACTGAGTACATCAATAACTGTATGACAAAAACAACAAACACCAAAAAACTCTGCTGAATGATGAACAGCCAAAGGAGAGGGAGGGTAACAAGTTCTAATTGGACGCAATTGACTAAAATATGATTGTTTAAGAGAAAAATGATCTGTGTAAAGTGCAAACACTATAAACATCATGTCATCAAAATGTCTGTCTGATACTTTAATCCATTTTACAACAATCCAACCAGGTGTTAATCCAGCCTCTGCTGGAACATTCCTGGGTAGGAGACGCATCACTTCTTGGGGTAGTTCAGACTCTTTCAAGGTTTTCTCAGAAAAACATATGCCTGCCAGTTGGTCTAGATTTCGCCTACCAGGACATCCAAGACAATCATGTCTGTCTTTGTAACAATATTTATTATCTTTGGGAAAACAGCTACCAAATGCAAATTGATCTATCTGTATTTTAAAACTTAATTTAATAGTCATTTACTGTCCCAAAGGAAGTAGAATCACCTGAAAGAATGTTAATATTTTGAGCAAAACATATAAGACATGAGGTCCAATTCTCCCTACAAATCTAGGAAGGTGCTAGAATTTTTTCTCCCAGATGTGTGATCTTTCTTTACACCCAGGTCTTCCTCTGTTGAAAGGTTAGGCCTGGAGTCATCGTTCTGAATAGCAGAAGAGACCACAGGGCAGTGGTAGGTCAGTGGCAGTATAATTCCTGGGGGTCTAAATTCTCTAAGTGTCTCCATATGGTGCCGGCCCTTCCTACCAAGGAGCTATTTCGTAGCAGAAAGGTCTCCTGTAAGCTTGGGGAGGGGTCCTGCTTGAGCTGGTTACAAACACCCAGCAGAACTTACCTGGGGATGTTGGCTGCGCTGACACCCGCATGAATGTATAAGAAGTACAGGATAGTGGGAATGGGCCACAGAGGCCTGCAAGCCCAGGTGAGCATTGCCTGGAACGAAGAGGCCAGGAATGACACACTGTGGCTGCACGACTTTCCAGTGCGTGACCCCAGTGATGACCACACACTGGTCATTTTGGGGAGAAGCAGGCAGTGCATTGCATTCTCAACCCAACCACAGTTCTGTGGCTGTAGAGGCATTTGTGGATAATGACTCCCCTCTTCCCTGGCCACCTGTGCTTGTTGCCACACAGGGTGACTGTCACCTGGCTCTGCCTTTGAAGATGACCCTGCTCAAGGTGCCAGCCTCACCAGGTGTCTGGCAGCAAGGACCAGTGAGTGTCCAGCGTCTCCATTCAGGACTGGATGTTCTGACAGGGGGAAAAAATATTGGACAAATTCCAACACTATTGATGATCAAAAACTCTCAGCGAGTTAAGAAAAGAGGGAAAATACTTCAACTTGATAAAGCGCATCTATGAAAAAAAGAAACAAAAAAACCCAACTACGGTTAACATCATACATCATGATGAAAGACTGAATCTTTTCTCCCTTATATTGGGAAAAAGGCAAGGATGTCTGCTCTTACTATTCATATTCAACATAATACTAGAAGACCTAGTCATTGCAATAAGGCAAGAAAAGAAAATGAAAGTCCTTAGATTAAAAAGAAATAAATAAAGCTATCTCTGTTTGTAGATGCCATGATTATCTACATAGAAAATTCCATGGAATCTAAAAAAAAAAGAAAAAAAAATCATAGAACTAATAAGTGAAGTCAGTAAGGTTGCAGTATATAAGATCAACGCTCAAAAGTAAATTGCATTTTTACATACTAACAAGAAATATGTAGAAGCCAAAATTTTTTTTAAATACAATTTATAATTACTCCAAAGTAATAAATTATTAGGTAAAAACTTAGAGCATCTTACACTTTAAACCAAAAGCAAAATCCGTACTGGAAAAATTAATAAATTAGACCCCATCAAAATTAAAAGCTTTTGCTCACAAAAGACCATAGGAAAGGAACGAAATGACAAACTACAGAAAATATTCGCAAACCACATCTCCAACAAAGAGCTTGACTACGCATGGCAAACAAGCACATGAAAAGAAGTTCAGCATCAACTCACATGGATTTAATTCTCTTTATTCATAGGCAGATCTCATCAATGTATTTCTCGTAAATGCATTTTCAATATGTGTCTTTATGTAGTAAAATATCTGAGACCGTCAGTGCAAAAATATTTATTGCATTCCCGCACTTTTGTAACCATCCGTTGGATGAAATTTAAACTCCAAGGAGTTCTTCTTAATAGTTAGAAATATTCTCTAATGACATCTTCCGCCCAGTGTTTCTGTCAAGAACGCTGTTGTCAATCTGTTTACTGTTCCTTTATGTCTTCCCACACCTGTTTTCACAAAGCCTCCACCTGAAAAAGGCTTTGGGGCTGCCCTGGCATCAAGCCCGGCTCCACAGACTCTGTGACCAGCTCTGGGGCTGCTCTTTCCTTCCACAAAGGAGCAGACAGTAGCTTGTCTCAGAGCAGCTCAGAAGAAGGAAAAAAGCAGAGCATAAACAAAAATTCCTCCTCCATACTCTCCCACAGTTCAACGAGAGCTAAACAGGCTCCAATATATCCAGAGGCTTCTCACTTTAATTTTTTGGTAATTTCCCGGTATCCCCAAGCTTTCCTTTCTCATCTGTTACTGCTTTTAACTTGATTTTGAGGGGGAAAGGAGCCAGCACCTTGAGCTACTTTGCCATTTTTACAGGATCCAGCAGCTCCTGACTTTCTTTATTTTGTGTTAAAATATTACGTATAGACAGAGTTTGTTTCAGTTCTGACTAGCTGAGAGCAATCTTTGCATTTCACAGATGTAGTCTGGTAGGAGACTTACTTGTTTTGTTTTATTTTGTTTTCAGTTATTACCAATCTAGGCAGCTCTTTTGATTAAAAAGTGGTCAGTAACTCCTTATAAGCCTTGTACTTCTTTGTGTGGGGAGTACATTGACTAGAATGTAGAAGGCCCAGAATTAACACCTCTGGGTTTTTTGTTTCCCACATCTTTGGGATATGGTAGCTTTAACACTTAAATTAATAAATTTTATTTATAATAATGAAATATAATCTCTCTGAAAATGAAGACGTTTGTGTATAATACACTCCACCTTTACTCTGAAATCCCCACCAACGTTTTTGGCAAAGGGAAATATATTTTTCCTAGTTAATATTTGTATTTACAAAAAATGAAGTTGATAGAAAATTAAGCAAATTACTTTTTATGTGTTGATGTCAGTAGGTGACATGATATAGTGATTTATTCAAGATTCCCCCCAAATTATGGAAATTTTAGAAATTTCCTCAGAAGAACAGAAGTAAATAAATGCTATTCAGCACAAGTGTCATTTTGTGGAATTCAAGGAATAATAACCACATTATAGTAGAAATCAATCTGGAATATTGACCAAGTATTTTTTAATGTTTTGAGGGTTTTGGGATGGATGAATGGGGACCAGAGTCTGGCTCCTGAACCACTGGGACCTGGGAACACCTGCCTGCTTTTCTGGGCTCAGCCTTGACACAGGCTGGGACACTGGGCAAATGGATTGACCTTTCCATGCTCCAGATTCCCCACTTTTATAATCGAATTGCATGCACATTCTCACACAGCCTGACACCACTGGTATGAGTAGGAATTTCAAAACCATCTAAGACTTTGTGTTCCTAGAGGTAGCACACTTATGCCTTCTCGGTTTGATATGCCTTCTTGTCAAGAAACACTGTGAAGTTGGAGCCCACATAGAAAATCTGCTCCAGCTGTCAATCAAGTGTATACAGATACACTTTTCAAATTATCAAGAAAAGTGTTTATTAAGAGAAACGTTTCTTAAACAGATTGGGCTCAGCCAACAGGATATCAAATATCCAATTTTTTTTCTTTTTTGGTACAGAAATCAGCAATTTCATCCAATGTTTCATAATGATTTAGCTTAGATATCTTCAAAACTCAGGTTCTTTCTAACTTTCTAAAGAGATAATGCCAGCTTTCATACAGGGACATTCTTAACGAGAAAACTAATTTAAAAATTCACTCTGTTCGTGGGTCTGTCTTCCTAGATAAAAGTAATTGCAGGGTCCTTTTGTACCTGTCTGTCAGAGGCTGCTTGTGTTTTTTAATTCACAATTTATTTTCCATATAATTTAATATCAAACATTGCTTTGTCTGGCAGGAATATTTTTAAAGAATTTGTATTGATTACCTTGCTTCTCTGATAAGCAAACCTTAATTTCATCCCAGAATAATAAGAGGAAAATAATGCCCATGTTAAAATTGCTTTTTTTTGTTGTTTGTAATTTTTGGCTTTCAGATGGGGCCCGGATAAGATTCTCTGATGGGGCAGAAGGCAGGGCTGGGTCCCACTAAGGCTGCCCTTCAGGGTGACCCAAGTCCAGAGGGTCAGCTGCCTAATTCTTACCTCCTCTTGAAGCAACAGAGACTACTTCCTAAGAAAGGCCACTTGGACTTATTAGAGTGGGATGTAAACAAAGAATCTCTAAGAGGAGCCTTTATTAAAAGCCTTGACTTCCAGACAGTGGACAGAGAGGAGGGGAAGCCTACAGGTGTGGAATGCCTGAGTCAGGTCCTGAGCTGGTAAATGGAGCAGTAAAAATGAGAACTAGAATTCGCTTATAAAAAATACATATATAGCGCTTCCCTGGTGGCGCAGTGGTTGAGAGTCCGCCTGCCGATGCAGGGGACGTGGGTTCGTGCCCCGGTCTGGGAAGATCCCACATGCCGTGGAGCGGCTGGGTCCGTGAGCCATGGCCGCTGAGCCTGCTCGTCCAGAGCCTATGCTCTGCAACGGGAGAGGCCACAACAGTGAGAGGCCCGCGTACCGCAAAAAAAAAACCAAAAAAAACATATATAAGTGTGTGTATATATATATAACATACATACTATATATTATATATAATCATGTAGTGTATATATATATAGTATATATATAATTACACGTATAATATTAAGGACTATCCTTCTACAGATGTAAAGTTTGGAAAAAAGAAAATTTATTTATTAAAGAACATAAAACCCTATAATATAAAATCAGCACATATTTTCCATTATCTTTTGCACATTCTAGCGTGCTTTGGAAATTTACACCTTCCCCCCAAAAAAGAAATCAAATTGTTTTGCATTCTTGAGTCAGGACTTTGCTGATTTCAGTTGCAGTGGCCACAAGAATGGATATAAAAATATAGATTTCCTCTGCTTATTCAACAAATCAGTCGTCTCGTATTTATTAACTAAGCCACCGTTATGAGCCATGAGTGATAGTTCATGGTGGGAATAATAAAGAAACGCAAAGCACAGTCAGTGCCCTCTGGATGGCTAGTTAGAGGAAAATAAACCCTTCAACCAAAGGACTGCACCACCAGGCAGACACGCCGGCACAGCTCACAGCCCAGCGTCAGGGCTGATCCAGAAAAACTGAAAGCCCATGAATCTGAGAGTGAGTATAAGGCCAGAAACCGTGATGGATGAAACATGGTGGGTGTTATCAGGGCTTTGGTCATCGTTTTCGCAACAGAAGGGAGTCAGATTAGCATGCTGTCCGACTTAGGCTTGAGCAGTGACGTTTGTCAACTAAATAAGGAAACTCGGGAGAGAGCTGCAAGGAGGAAGCTGAGAGATAATTGCTACGAACCAGGCAGGAGTGATCACGGCTTTTTAAACATTGATTTTTAATTGGCCAGAGGTCACGTGCTAAATGAGGTGGGTCAGGTACAGTTTAAAGACAAAAGGCTGAAGCCAAAATTATACACATTGGCTTACAAAAAAGAGAGATAGAAAGACAAAGGCAGGAAGAAAGAAGGAAGGGTGGCAGGGCGGGAGGGAAGGAGGGAATCTCACTGTGGATTACGGGAGAAATGATTGGGAAACTCACTGCATACTTTCAGATGTGATTACTGGCCATATCTGTTGACATGGACCAAAGATGTCTAATGCAATTTCCATCAGGAACTATGAGTTTATGCATTAGGACTTTGAATTTTACACTTATGGCTGAAGATTTTTGAGACAATTTATATTTTTTATTGCCTTTATTTCCTGACTTTAATCAGAACATCTTAGTTCTTTGCCTCTGAGATTTCTACAGTGTTTCTGGAGATTCTCCCCATCTTGTATGAAAGCCAGACATAATCTCACCACTCTGTTTAGGGTTTTCAGAGCAGAGCCTTTGAGAGCAGCGGGAGGAAAGAGGCAAGATGCTCTATCTTCAGGAACATTGTCACCTTCAGGGCACATGGCTTGTTGCCCTTGAGAACAGCGGACCCTGAGCTGGCCCCCTGCAGAGGCAGCAGCAGAAGCCAGAAATCGCGGCGATCAAAGAGCAGAGGGGCCCCCAGTCTCTGCCCTGTTCCTTGCTCTGGGATTTCGTCAGAGCAAAGTCCCCTAATCACTGAGGTGATGTAAGTGGATTTGGGATAATAAATAATTAAATGCAGTACTTCTTGCACCCTTGAATTTGCAGACTAGAATTGCATCTCCCTACCTATTTTCAATAACGCAGACAACGTCTGTCCAGATTAACAATGACCCAAAAAGTTTCATCTGCAACTCAAGTTCCGTCTTTACCTCCTTCACATATAAACAATCTAGGATCAACCGAAGGCTTTTCAAGTGGAAATGTATAATGTGACCAAGGCACTAAGGCGTGATTTAAAGTGGCAGGAAGAAAATAGGCTGAATTAAAGAGGTCTCATGTCCATCAGGACAAATTCTCTGACATTGACTTGCTTGAGGACAGAATACTTTTTTTAATTACACAGAAAGGTATAGTTTGATATTTTGTTGCTGATTCGAGACCCTCAGCTCTTCTTCCCCGTCCCCACTTTCACTCGACAGCTGTGTATTATTTGGCTGAACAGAGAGTAGAGAGGTGATAGAGATAGACAGGTGATAGATGATTGATAGAGAGATGATAGATGATAGAGAGATGACAGGTGATAGATGATAGAGAGATGACAGGTGATAGATGATGAACAGAGAGGTGATAGATAGATAGATAGTAGAGATAAATAGATGATAGATGATATCGATAGATAAGTACATAGAAAGAAAGAAGGAGAGAGAGATAGATACATAGATCCTCTACTATCTCAAGAGACCCTTGAAGTCAGGGGTAATGTCAGATTTATCTTTGTGGCCCCAACACTCTGCACGATGCCTAACATACCCAATTACTTAGTATTCCTTGAGCAGAGGCAAAATCAAGTAATCTTGGTCATCTTAGGAAAATCATTTAGTCTTTAACCACCCCAATTTCCTTAGCTGTCTAATGAGGATTTTAAACATTCTGAGCTCTCTGCATTCTAAGATCCCTTTCAAGTCTGAAACAAATTAGGGAACTGTAAACTATTCTTTCTGGAGTATATCCCAAGCCAGAAAGACCCCTTTTCTGCCCTCGCCCACCAAGCAGGGATGCTCTTGTAGCCACTTCGTGTGCAGTGTCCTGAGTGATCAGACCAGGGTGCTCGTCTTGACTAAGCTGGGCCACTTGGCATCTGCTTCCTGTAAACCCAGGGAGAGGGAGAGAGAAGGAGAGACAGAGGGAACCAGGAGGCAGACACCGTCCTCACCCTCAAAGGCGGCGCTCAGGGTAGGCTTGGGTGCCGGGAGGTGGTCATCCTTCCCCACAATGTGGCCTGAAAACTCAGAGGCCCCATCTGCCAGCCAAGGCCAGAATGGGGCAGACACACCTGCCGGGAGAGCAAGGGCAGCGTGAGGGGAGCCCGCACCCTCCCTTCGCTGCTGCCCGAGCCAACTGCATGCAGCCCAAACGCATCCCCAGCTCCCGATTAAAGAGTTCTTTCAGGTTTGGTCATTTCCAGCCTAAAATGTCTCAGACTGCTATCAATCCCAATTGTACTATTTATTGTATCAGCATGTATTAAATTAATTCACGACATAAGAAAGAGATATTAGATTGTTAAAGAGGTAATTAAATACCATGAATAGGATTTCCACATCTTTTCAATTGCAAGCTTTGACATTTACTTGGAGCTCATAATTGCAATAGGATCTTTGTTTGCTGCCAGCACCTGCGTGTGCCCTCTGCTGTCTCCGCCTGTTCAAGCTGTAAGGCAGCGGGATGAACAGTGCCTCCCCAGAGCTTTGTAGAGATAATCCACTTCATCACCAAACACCAAAGTACTGATAATTAGAGCGAATAAATACATTCGGTGGTTCTTTGGCATCCATAAATAGAAGAGGATCCAAAACAAAATTATAAAGAAAGGCAATGCAGTAGAGACCTTGTTCTATATATCAGTGTGCTGGTAACATTACAGGTACACAGTACAAGGACCTATGATTTGCAAAGAGGTAAACGTTACATGTAAAAATAAAACATGCCTCAGAAAAATAAGTAGGTAATTATTCCTTCTCTGCATTGCACCAATGACCTACCTGCTCATACACCTCCCAAGGCAGGAATCTCTAATCCCAAATGACGTGCCCTAGTGAATCAAGGTAAAGATTTCCCCAGCGTACCGCCCATCAACCTAAAGATGCTCAGAATATATTTTCCTGCTCTTTTGCAAAATTATGTATTTCTCTGCTCTGGCATAATACAAGATGCACAGCACAAAGAGAGAATTGTCAGAATATGAAAAACCACCTCATTTCTGTCTAAAACATGTAGAGATAGACGCTTAAAATCTGCAAAGAAAAAGAGTTCAAGTAAGTGTGCTTGAACTAGGGAAGTTGATGACTAAACGCATAACTTTAATGGTGGGACTGAGACTAGTTTGAAATTTGCTGCACTCAGATCAGGAGATTGTCCTATGTCCTTGGCTTTGCGTGCAGTCACATATACTCAGTATTGAAATGGAGTGTCCAGAGTAGAAGTGACTGCCTCAGTCATTAATTTATTTGTCCAATCAATGATTAGTCACTGACCTCCATTTCTGTAACAGGCTCCGGGAGAGGGAACGGGGACACGGGTGGACAAGCTGATGACCCATGTCTTCATAGGGCTTGGTGACTGGAACAGGAAACAGGTAGTGTTCAAATCCCCATAAGTACAAAGAGAGGTCTCGAAAGAAAAGGATAGTTAGAGAAGAGTGTGTTTCAGAAGCTTTCTACACGGTAGGGAAAGGAGTATCCTGAAGTCCCTAGGGACGAAATCATGCTCGAGTACATCTATCAGTTATGCATAGAAATTAGCTGGTGGGAAAGGGGTGTGTGGAGAGAGAATACTCCAGGGAAATACCAGATAACCACAGGTGCAAAAGCCCTGGGGCAGGAGGAGAGCCTGGGTGCCAGTGGCAGTAGGTGGTCATTGGTTTAAGCAGAATTTTTTTGATGATGTTCAAGGGCAGGGGTCCTGACAGCTTGGGGAATTTGTGAGAAGGTGCTAGAAGTGGTACAGTGGCTGCCCTCCAGATTAAACTATAAAAAGTATGGGAAATATTTTGTAAAATGTAAAGCTTCCTGGAAACGCTAAATCCTTCAACGAATACCTTCCATATGCCTCCCAATCTGATGGATTCTCAGGACATTAACAGCCACGCCTGCCAATGCCCCCAGCTTATCTGCTGCAATGGCCCCCTGCCCACAGCTCTGCGAAGACTGGGACCGAATTCCTCCCCACACTCCCAGAGCGAGCGTTCCCAAAAGGAAAATCTCCCACGTCACTCTTGCGCTCTTGCGCTCAGAGTCCTTCAGTGGCCTCCCATCATGAGCAGAGTTACAAAGGATGAAACAGCTTTTAAGCTGACACGCAAAGCCCGAGAGCAGTGTCACCCAATGGCATAGAATGAGTCGCCCATTAAGGAGCACCTTAACGTCCCCTACAAGACGCATTAACAGCAGAAACAGAAACAGGTGGAAAGAATTTTAATAATCTATTTTATTTAATGTGTCCAAAATATAATTATTTCCTTGTGTATTCAATCTAAAAATATTAATTAGATGTTTCACATTATATTGCATTTTAACTCTTCTAAATCCAGTGTGCATTTTACACCTACATAAAAAAAGAAAGAGCACCATCTTCACCGTAGCAGGCAAATTGTTGTTCAATTATGCATCAACAATGTGGAAGGAAGTCAGGGGGTCATTTCTAGAAATAAAACGCTCCACCATCCGATATGATTAAAATGCTGGGGCTTCCCTGGTGGCGCAGTGGCTGAGTATCCTCCTGCCAATGCACGGGACACGGGTTCGAGCCCTGGTCCGGGAAGATCCCACATGCCGCGGAGCAGCTAAGCCCATGTGCCACAACTACTGAGCCTGCACTCTAGAACCCTTGAGCCACAACTACTGAGCCTGCGTGCTGCAACTACTGAAGCCCGTGTGCCTAGAGCCCGTGCTCCGCAACAAGAGAAGCCGCTGCAGTGAGAAGCTGCTCACCGCAACTAAGAGTAGCCCCCGCTCGCTGCAACTAGAGAAAGCCCGCGTGCAGCAATGAAGACCCAACGCAGCCAAAAATAAAGTTTAAAAAAAAAAAAAGAGGGCTTCCCTGGTGGCGCAGTGGTTGAGAGTCCGCCTGCCAATGCAGGGGACGCGGGTTCGTGCCCCGGTCCGGGAAGATCCCACATGCCGTGGAGCGGCTGGGCCCGTGAGCCATGGCCGCTGAGCCTGCGCGTCCAGAGCCTGTGCTCCACAACGGGAGAGGCCACAGCAGCGAGAGGCCCGAGTACCGCAAAAAAAAAAAAAAAAAAAAAAATTGGAGCTAAGCTCTGGGCTCTGGTGGTTGTAAGAAGCCTTCCCATGTACAAAGGACTCAGGCGTTCAGGCCAGGTGTTCACGTACTGGAGACTACTGCATCCTATTGGTTGTCCAGCTTACTTCCCCTTTCAATCTTGTAAAAAACACAACTTGCCGTCAAGTACCAAAATGCCCTGAAGGGGACAGTATAGCCTCTGCTAAGAAGCACTAATTTAGGTAAAATCATATATTCCTTTGAGTTGATGTCCCTGTGGGTGCATGTGTAGGTAAGACACCTCACTAGGGTCAGTGGTGTTGAAGGGACCATCTTTCTCATGATCACGTTGTTCTCTGCCCAACCTGGGAAACCTCACAGAAAGCCCGTTCCTTCCTTATTCCCACTCAAATCCAGTCTGTCTGGGGGGGGCTGTTCAAGTCACATGCATTCCTAGAAGTCAGTCCTGGCTTTCTTTGGTCCAAAAGGTCCTTCTCCCCCTCTGCACTCTGGGAGTTCATGCTTTACGTCCACTGTTTAACCTGCAACATCCATGTCTTCTTTCCCCAATTGTATTAGCCTGGCTCTTCAGATAAAGTGTGAGCTTCTTGAGGACAACGACTGACTTTTTTCTGTCACCCACAAAGCCCTGAAGTATGATGACATGAAGGGGGTTTTGATATTTGTGACCATTGAATGCTTTTCTCTCCCGCACAGGTCGTGTGAGATCTGTATTTCTGGTTATCATCCGATAGAACACACGCCTTGTCAATGTCCATGTCCAGCAGATTTGAGAAAAGGAAATAAATGGCATCAGTTAAGAGGTAAGAAAGTCATGGAAACGCCCTTTAATTTTCAAATCAATAATAATGCAGCTCAGACATAGCAACAGATTTAAGAAGCAGTTAGACTCAAATGCTTCAGGATGATTTATGTGCTTAATTAGAGGCTTATAAGAATTCATTAAGAAGTTATATAAATTGTCTTTGTTCCTTACATCTGGATTATTTACACCTACAAACTCATATTTATGGAAGAAAATGAAGGCACTCTGTCACATTTTTATCTACAGTCAAAATAGATTCTTAGAAGCCTGCTGATGTGAAAATTATACTTTATTTCTAAGTTAATTTTAGGAAATCGGCCACTTGTTTTCCATTTATGCATTACATTTTTACCAGAAATTTATTATGATGTCATAGTTTGGTTCTCAAAGGATGGAACCTTTTGCTCACCAAAGGTGGTTGCTATAGATTAAATGTTTGTGTCCCTCCAAAATTCATACTTTGAATCCTAACCCCCAAGGTGATGGCGTCAGCAGGTGGGGCCTTTGGGAGGTGACGAGGTCATGAGGTTGGAGACCCCCATAAATGGGATTAGTGCCCTTATAACAGAGACCCCAGAGAGCTCCCTTGCCCCTTTCTCCACGTGAGGGCACAGCAAGAAGATGCTATTTATGAACCAGGAAGGGGACCTCACCAGGCACTGCATCTTCTGGGCCTTGGTCTTGACTTCCAGATGCCAGAACTGGGAGAAATAAATGCTGTTGTTCATAAACCACCCAGTCTCTAGTATTCTGTTAGAGCGGCCCAAAGTAAAACAGTGGTCAAGTATCACATTTAGTTTATTTTGTGAAAAAATAAATTTGACATTTTTGGATTGAAGTATAGTTGCTTTACAATACTATATTTGTTTCAGGTGTACAACATAGTGATTCAAAGTTTTTACAGATTATACTCCATTTAAAGTAATCATAAAATATTGGTTATATTCTCTGTGCTGTACGTATATATCCTTACAGCTTATTTATTTTATACATAGCAGTTTGTGTCTCCTAATCCCCTTCCCCTCTCTTTCCCTTCCCCACTTCCCTCTCCCCACTGGTAACCCCTAGTTTGTTTTCTGCATCGATGAGTCTGCTTCTGTTTTATTATGTACATTCATTTGTTTTATTTTTTAGATTCCACATATAAGTGATAACATAAAATATTTGTCTTTCAAATAAAAGGACAGTCTTCTCTGACACTTAATGACATAAAAGGCTCTCAACTGCCTCAAAAAGTCACTGTTTCTTTCTCAGTAAACAAACTGTTATTCCATGGGTATGACGTTACTGAAACACTCGAGGAATGAAGTCTGGGTCTCTGCAGACCCCACAGCACTGGTAGGGAACAGTACGGTGTCCTGTACTTGAAACCAAGAAGGTAGATCTCAAGGTTAAAAAAAAATAAAACCCCCAAACAAACAAAGCAACCAAAGGGGACACAAGAGATCTTTTGGAGGTGCTGGGTATGTGTACCATCTTGACTGTGGTGATGGGTGGTATCACAGGTGTTGGCATGTTTCCAGACTCATCAAAATGTATACATTGCATATGTGCAATTTTTTGTATATCTCAATAAAACTGAGAGGAGAAAAATAAAAAGCAAATGAAATTTACAATTGGATTTCTTCTTCCTTTGACTCTTTAAAAATTATGGATCTCCTTTTCATTTTGAAATTAACAAAGAAGGGCATCCATTTAAATGGCATTTGTGTATTTCACACTGTATCTCTGTACTTTTTTGCTAGTTGTACTCTATGCCTCTCACAGGTACACACACATAATCACCCACATAATCACCGTTAATTATTAGATTTATTAAATTTATTTTTCCTCCAGAAACCAATTAATGTCCTTGTGTTGATGGGAAATCACATTAACACCAGCTTAATTTTGCACATGTTCTGCAGTCCCACCTGTGTCATCCTGAGCCCAGCACGAGAGTTCTGTACGGAAAGCTAGTGGAGGTGAGATTACCCCACTCAGGGTTTTGCACAAATGGATTTTGAATGCTCCTGACCTGCACAGAATGTTCTGTAATTCTAAACTCCCTATCCAAATGCATTTTCTATTTAATACAGGCAAGGGTACCAGCATCAAATGTAAGGATCTAAAGACTGAAAGAAATGTATGGCTAGCTTGAAGCAGAGAAGAAGAGAGTGTAGAAGCAGGTTTTGAAAAATGCAGACGTGGAAGGAAAAGGAAGAAGATTAAGAAAAAAATGAATCCAAAAGATAATATACACATTGTGTGTGTGTGTGTGTGTGTCTCCAAAACCACAAAAGCAACGTCTGCATTTTCCTATTAGTAAACACGAATACACCTCCAGGTAATTTTAATTTCCACTGAAAAATAAAACAAAATGTGAAACAATGCATAATACAGCAAAGAAATGGAAAATCAGTTTACCTTTTACAAATCAAGAATTCTGTCTTCCTTCAGAAGCTGAGGCATGTGAACAGGGGAGACAACGGGCACCAGCTTAGTCCTCCTGGACTGAAGCTCTGACCTTGGAAATATAGGTGGAAGGTGTCTGGTCTCTGAAATAATTGAATTATTCAAGCCTCATAGTAAAACCAGGCTGAGATTAAAAGAATTAATCTCCTTTTCGGTTCCGTGGATCTTACGCAATTACTAGGGTTTTAGGCGTGTGTGGCCAATAGGCCAGTAGGTTTCCACGTGGGCCTTCTGTTCACACTGTGAAAGCAGGTCAGGGTTGACCCCACCCACCCGCGAAGCCATGTTCAAATGTTCCTGGACTGGGCCGTGGTCCCGGCTCAGTTGTTAGTTACTGGTTTCATTTTAAACATGATTTCATGAGGGTGTGTTGATATCTAGACTAGGGCGTTTCCGGTCAAGTGGGAAGCCATGTAGCCGTGGCTTCAGATTCTATTTCCAGAAGAGGCATGTGGCCTTGACAAGAAGGGGCAGTGGCCCTTGAAGAGGGCCCTCAAGGGCAGCCCCGTTCCAGACCTGCAGGCTCAGCAGCCGGGCTGGGGCCAGGAATTCGGTGTACAAGCGTCCAGGTGACGTCATGCACCCTGAATCGGAGAGCCACCACTCGAAGCGGACTTCCCCAGCACCAGGACCCCAAACACCTGCTTTGGTCCTCAAGGCCCCTCCCAGGAGACCTGCCTCTAGAGCTGGTTCTGACTCACCCCTCCGTCCCTCCATCACAAGGGCTTTGCCGAGGAGAAAGCCCATCCACCTGGCTCACACAGAGGCCGAGCCTGCAGTCATGCGCTGAAGACTCAGAGCTGACAAGGAGAGTGCAGGGCTGGGGCAGTGAATAATCACACCTTCAGATACCCTGGGAAGCTGCCCACGCCCAGAGAGCAGTGTAATCACGCACCCCTGCAGGAAGAGCAGGTTGTGCCTAGTTCCTTAATACTGACCTCAAATACGTGAGGAATGCAAAATTCCATATATATGC
This sequence comes from Delphinapterus leucas, assembly GCF_059928025.1. Taxonomy (NCBI): domain Eukaryota; kingdom Metazoa; phylum Chordata; class Mammalia; order Artiodactyla; family Monodontidae; genus Delphinapterus; species Delphinapterus leucas. The sequence goes on from NC_143149.1 coordinate 10,221,596, forward strand.
TAATGAGTTCAAGTGTGATCCTTTTTAACCACGGGCGTTATGAGAAATTGCTCCTGCCTCACAGAGATGGCTCTTAACTCACATGCTAGGATGTTTATTCTTTTATATTTTAACAATGGAACACATGCCCGGTACATCAGACGTCAACAGCCAAAGCTGTGTCCCAGTTTTATGATGATGACTTCACTGGCCCTCCACGATTGCTCTGTCAGCTCCCTGCTCCCCAGGGGGAGGCGAGACCACAGGACGGACATGAATCCCCCTTCCCGAGGGGAGCATGATGCTTCTCACCATGGGATATGAGCTCAGCTTGTCTGGGGTGTAGCAGTCCCAGAAAAGCTCTGAGTAAAACACTACTGGCCTTTTAAGGATTTGCAAACGAAATGGCCCAAAGCAAGAATGCATTATAAAACAGATCTTTCAGAAACACTCTATGTTCTCAATAGATAAGCTATCTTTATTCTTCCTTACGGATTTGCGAGCACGTGCAGTTCATCATTTCAGTGCATCATCCTCATACTGCTCCCAACTACCTACAGTTACGACGCGGCATATGTGTCCTTCCACATAACACCACTTCACCACTTTGTGGGTAAAAGTCTACAGACGGGATGTTTAAAACGAGATTATTGTCAGTGAGAAGGACAGCTGCATGGGGAGAAGGGAAGAGCGTCTACCAGCTGGCAGACCTGCACACACACAGCTGCAGAGGCCCCGCTTGTGTCACTCCTGAGTTTATCAAGGTCATCTTCTTTAGGGCTGCCTGGGGTTCCCCGGGGTGGTGTGGGCTTCATGACATGCAGCAAGGGACAACGGGACATCGGGAGTGGGGAGATGGGCCTGCTGTCACAGGGCTTCTGAGGATCTATAGACATATTCAAGAAAAACTACAAAAATCTTTTCAAGGCCAAAACAGCACCAGATCTCATTAGAAAAATTAAACATTTTGGGTTTTCTTTTATTATTCAGAATCTGCAGTATACTCACATATGCTGTGAATGTCCAAAAAACAGATGCAAGCTGACCTGCTTTCCAAAGTAATTTTACTGCCAAAACCCAGTTGCCGCAAACCTTCCTATGGAAGCATCTCCAAAACAAGCACGTGCAACAGTCGCCCTTCACATTTGTACGAGCTTCCAGTGCATCGTGCTCTGTGTTTCCTGGTTTATTATTTTCACTGGGTTCTCACAACCGTCATACAGATGCTCTTGTTCTCCGCATCACAGAGGGTAAACTGAGGTTTAGGTGGAAGTAACTGACTGCCACAGGACTGCCAGCAGCAGGGCTGGGTCCCAGCTGGGTCCCTTGATCTCTTTCCGATCAACGACACTGTGTATCTGCACTTGGTCCCGAAGCCGGGGAGAGAGAGGTGACGTGTATCTACCCCAGCTCCCCCGTGACGCAGCAGGGGGAGAAGCAGCTGTGCACACAGAAGACGCTTCAGTCCTGAACTCAAGGGACGTCCAAGATCAGGTTAGAAAGGAAACTTATGGCAAAAAGATTTGACGTCAGTGTCTTGATCTTTGTCTTTCAGGACAAGGTTTAAGTCAAACAAATAGAATACACTCTGGGCTGAGCCCAGACTGTGCAGCTCTACCCAAGGCCAAGAGTGTTCTCCCAGTTACTTAGGAGGGTGGCGGGTCCAGCTGGGAGAACCCCAGCCCACCTTCACAGCAGGTGCATCTGGCGTAAGTGCCACATCTCTGGTTGTATGTTGTCTGAAGTTACACTGCATCCACGAACACTCTTGTTGTCTCCACACTAAGAGGAGATAAGACCCCTCACACCTGCCTCTGTGGAGCCAACAGCCGCCACTCCATTCCAACAACAGGCAAATGCTGGACAGATGGAAATCAGCAAGTCTTCTTAGATCCGTCAGAGAAGTGAGCTCACAGGGCAAACTACTGCCCTCACATCGGACAGCAGGGCAGGCAGCTACAGGGAACCACAACTAAGCAGAGCAGAAACCCCCATGGGAACCAGGGCTGGGGCACACAGTCATTGATGAAGGGCTAGAGCCTCGGGGGGGACCAGTCATTGGGCTCCCTTTTCTGAGATTTACCTCTAGGAGGGCGACCTGGTTCTCACAGGGAATGTTGGAGAAAAATCCCCGTGTGCTCCCGGCAGGGGGAGGAAAAGGAACCATTGTGAAACACCCCAGACACTCTGCCCTCTCAACAAGGCTGCCCTCAGGGAACCTGGTTAACCAGAGCCTAACCTGCTGGGGGTTTATCAGCACCTAGCTGACCCAAGGAAGGGAAAGGCCCACCTCCAGCCCCTCCAGCCATCCTGGCCCACCTGTGGGCTGAGGACTGAGACCTAGTCACAAGACTATGGCTGTGCCCCTCCTCCCAGCCCTCCCAGCACATCTCAGGGCTCCTGTGTAGTAAGAGCAGATGCACCAGAAAGGGCTACATGTCTCAACCTTATTATGTAAGAAGTCTATAGACTTCTTACTTGCCCAAACAAATCAGGGGAGGCAAAAACAGGAACACGAAGAAACGCTGGCCTCTGACAGCTACAACTACTTAGACAGTGAACCCAGCCAACTCTTAGCCAGAGAACCTAAAACTCATACTGGAGGTCTGTTTACCTCAGTTCTTTTTACCCCACATATCATCTCCAGCTTAAAGATACAAAAAATTACAAGGCATATTAGAAGAAAAAACACAGTTTGAAGCCTGAGAAGCTGACTCAGATATTGTAGTGATATTGGAACTGTCAGACTGGGAATTTGAAACAGCTGTGGTTAATACACTAAAGTTGCTAACAAAAAGGTGCACAACAGGCAAGAACAGAAGGGCATGGTAAGCAGAGATCTGGGAAACCCAAGAAAGACTCAGAAGGAAGGCCAGAAATAAAAATCACTGTAACAGATAATAATGCCTTTTTTGGGGTCATCAAGAACGGAGTGGACACAATCAAGGAAAGAGTCAGTGAGCTTGAAGAAGTGTCAATAGAAACTTCCAAAACTAATGTAAAGAGAAAAGAGAATGAAAAAGACAGAGTAGAATATCCAGGAATGTGAGCACAAGTAGAAAACATATAACATGGGTGTAGTGGGAATATAAGCAGGAGAAGGAAGATAGGAAGTAGCAGTAGAAACATTTGAAGCAGTAGTGACTGAGATTTCCCAAGATTAATGTCACACTCTGACCACAGACCCAGGAACCTTAGACAACACCAACAGGATAAACACCCAAAAATCTACACATAGGCTTCTCATATTCAAGCTGCAGAAACTCAAGGACAAAGACAAGAGCTTGAAAGGAGTCAGAAGAAAAAATATCTATCGAGAAACCAGGATAAAAATTAAATTGGACTTTTCTTTAGAAACCATACAAGCAACAGAGATTACAGCAAAATAGTTACAGTGATGAAACAAAGAAATTGCCAACCAAGAAACCTATATCCTGCAAAATTACCCCTCAAGCATGAAAGAGAAATAAAAGCTTTCTCCAAGAAAAATTGAGGGAATTTGTCACCAGTGGACCTACCTTGCAAGAAATGTTAAAAGGAATTCTCTAGAAAGAAGGGAAATACAATTGGTTAGAAACTCAGATGGATATAAAGAAAAGACAAGGTTAGGTGTTAATGATAAGGGAAACAGGAGGGCAGTCAAGGGGTGTATGGGAATTCTCTGTACTTTCTGCTTGATTTTTCTGTAAACCTAAAACTATTCAAACAATAAAGTCTATTCGTTTAAAAATATATATAAAACTCTCTTTTGTCTCTTCAAAAGATTTTTTCTCAAATTACGTATTCTTGGTAATATTTTATAAACTTCAAGGCTGTTACATAAATGAATGGCTGAATTTTTTAAGTAGAAATAAAGATCTATTTTCTGATATATTTTTTTTGGGGAAACCATCATGGATCTTAAATATCTAAAGTTCAACTCATCCATAAGTTTAAATTTATGAAACTGGGTAGAGAATCACCCCTAGAAAGAATAAGTGGAGTTCAAGGGTTAATGTCAAATCCTGCAAGTTATCACTCATCTGCATGACGTATCATACAGTAGATCCACCTATAATAAAACAGATGAAAAAGGTTATTCTCTTATATCACATTATGCATCTTAAATATGTTACAGAAGATTGAATTATAGTTGAAAATTTTAAAATCATGGCATTATCACTCAACTTATAAATCCAATATCATATTTTCAATGACAGAACATCTGTATTGGTACTAAATCCACAAAGGAGAGCACTTTCACACATAACATTCGCTGTTTCCCGTCTACATCACACACATCATCCTAATATCCACATATGTACCAGGAGGGCGATAGTTTGAGACACTGAACCTCAGAGGGGATATTAGAGCTTTCGTGTGTGTGTGTGTTTGTGTGTGTGTATTCATGTCTAAATCTTACAGGATTCACAGAATGTAAGTGCAGGGTGGAAGGCAGATTTAAATTCTGCTTATGAAGGAATTCTTGATTTGAGGACCAGACCTTGGTTTTGCTCACTAGCTCCTTAGAAACGTACCATGCACTTACTACGGGGAAAAAAGTCTCCTTTTGCTTTGAAAATGATCAGGACTGCTATTTTTGGTACCATGGCAAGCTTGATCCCTGGACCACCCCTCCTGATGCAGTCAGCTGCAGACCTTAGAGGAGATCCAACACATGTTTTCTCAAATGCATGATCACTGTCGATAACAGGGCCAGGATGGTGGGAGAGCAGGGCAGACATTACAGGGTAGGGGTGGGGGCAGAAAGAGGGTTACCTAATAAGGGAAAAAAGAATAACTCAGCACGCTTGGGATACAGGAGGGAGAGACACACATTTATCCAAACTCCCAGGCTTCCAGGTCGAGTTTGCCTCTTCGTCTGCAAGTCCTTAACAACAGAGAAAAAAACCCAAGATCATACACACGGAAATGACTAGTGTGTGTAAAAAATGGGCTATGAAGTCACTGTAAAAGTTACGTACATATGGTAGACCAAAGGCTGCAAAATTTCAGCTATAAGGTGAATAACTTCTGGGGATGTGATTACAGCATATGACTATCTTCACAATACTGATTGTGTACTTGAAATTTGCTAAGAGTAGATCTTGTGTTCTCATTACCAAAAAAGATCATAACAGTGTGAAGTGATGAGTGAGTTTATTGGCTTGACTGTAGCAATAATCTCACATTATGTATATCCAGTCGTCATGCTGTACACCTTAAATATATACAATTTTGATTGGTCAATTATATCTCAATAAAGTTCAAAAAAAGGTATGTACAAAGAAATTATGAGACATGATTAAGAATAACTTCATTAATTTTATGGTTAACTGCAATGAAGAGAAAAAATTCTGCCCTGATAAACCATATAACATTAATTTCTCAAATCATCATCCATTTGGATATTTTTTTTAACTTTCTGTGTCAGACACAGGCTTCAGAATTACAAATTTTGATAGAACACTTAACTCAGTGATTGAAAGGAATATTATGAACTGTCCTTAGAAAGTCAAGCTATCTAGGAAAATTGTAGCCAAGAATATGTATTCAGAAATTTATTTAATGGTGTGATCAAAATTACTTTTAGTGTAAATATGAGTTAATATTTCTTTAGCAAAAATTGTACTTATTTTATATTACAGAAAGAAACATGCTCTATTGAAGTGTCATACCAATACAGCAGTGGCAAGAAACAGAAGCTATGGACGCAGCGCTTGGGAGATGAACAGTGAGTAGTAAGGCCGACTACAAGGGAAGGAGGTGGGAACCTTGACACACAGAGAGGAGCACCATGTGCTATCAGTGTGTGTCCCTCGAAATCCACAGATTGAAGCCCTAACCCCAGGGTGATGGTACTAGGAGGAGGGGCCTTTGGGAGGTGATCATGATCATTGAGGTGAACGAGGCCATGAGGGTGGAGCCCCCAGGATTGGGGTTAGTGCCCTAATAAGAAGGGGAAGAGACTACTGGAGCACTCCATCCACTCCCCGCCCCTGCCCCCACCATGTAAGGACCCATGTAAGGAAGACCTCCATCTGCAAACCAGGAAGAGACGCTCACCAGACAGCAGCCCTGCTGGCACTTCGATCTCGACTTCCAGACTCCAGAACTGTGAGAAATGAATTCCTCTTGTTTACCTTCCAGTCTAGGGTATTTCATTGTGGCCGCCTGAGCTGACGAACACATTGTGTTTAAGAGAGAAGGTGTGGGAGCAGGTTCTGATGGTCCCCAGAATGAGCTTGTGTCAGCAGTGTGCTATAAAAATGCTAAGAGCAGGTGGAGACACCTTTGACGAGACAGGTAGGGTGCTGGCTAGAGACAGGAAGCATCGGCCCTTGGCGACAGAATACCTGATCTCAATTTTCAGGCCTCGTTTGCACACAGGTGTGAGATGCCCCTCCCACCAGTGACCTGCGTGGGGTAGGTATTGGCAAGTTACAGGTTTTCTAATATTCCCACTCACCATTGTTTGAGTCCTCGCTCACCATAAATGTCTTTTCCAAAACTAGATGTCCGGAACAACTTGCGTGATAGCATTGGCCTCATCATCGTCTTCTTTTGTCCTAGTTATTGCTCGATGAAGGTTGTTTGCCATGAAAACGCATTTCCTCTCATGTGAGAAAAGCACAGTAACTACATAGGAAATGAGGTCTTCTAAGTAGCTACAGCTTGGGGGAAGCTACCGGCAATCTAATAGTATTTTAGAGAATTACATCCTCGTTTTTCTTTCTATAAATGGCACTGAGTGTTTATAAGTATTTTGGAAGCATATCTGAATTTATGTATGATACATGGGCTAAATTTTTTAAAGAAAATATAACTGTGCTGTCCTACCATATCCAGTCTTAAGACTGAGTTGAGGTCATTGGTCACTGGTAACCAGTCAATTGAGGGATATTCCTGAGGTAGAAACTAGACCTATAAATCAAAAGTGAAGTTTTTGTCACTCCAACCGAAACAGCATTTGAAATTAAATCAGAGCATGAAGTGATTTATTTACCGGGACCCGTCATGTTACTACCAAGATTAAACACTACATAATGCAAGAGCAATATGCCTTCACCAACACAGCCAGAGGCTTAGCACAGGCATCTATGATGTCAAAGTGAGTTATCAGGGGATAGAGTTCGTGGCGTGAATGTCACGTTGAGAGATATAATAATAAACCAAGGGCTTAGGAAAAGGAAGGTGCAAACTGGTACGGACTGAGGGGAAGAGGACCACATTGGACTTTGGAGAACCCGATTATTTAAGGAGGCGCTGGGCACTGAGTCTGGAAAACAGACACCGAGGCCCACACGGTTAGACGTGCACTAGACGTGGGATTCACGGAGACCTGGGAGACCCCCTTGCTTCAGCCCTTACTAAGGGCTGAAGTCTCGGTGTATCTCAGACCCATGGGCAGTCACAGGTGCCCTGCGCTAAATTACACCCTCAAAGACTCCATTTCATTGTGCATTCAGACTACAGTTTGCTTTAAAAATCTTTTTGAATGTAGATTCCCAAAGAAACATTTAATATAATACATTTAATAAGATGACATTTCAATGTCTTCCTCTAAGTAAGTAATTGTGAGTTATTGCCAAACCCTCCCTCAGAATGTTTATCCTATCAGTTTCACGGGAAATAATGTCAGTCCACCTGGCATTGGGGCTGTGGAGGGTGAGGCGTGTTGTGTGTCCCAACCCCTGCAATGTGACATTCTGTGACAGGGTCACAGGGAGGATCAGGCAGTGTCACAGCTGGACAAGGAAGTGAGATTTATGACGGCTCGTTCCTACTTTGCTTGCCCGGTGTCGCTAATATTTCGGTTCTCCCAGGGAAACCATGCATTGGCGGTCTCTTAGCTGTAAACAGGAAATTAATAATAAACTGTGACTCCAATGGTCCATAAGCAGTGTTTGTATCCTAGGCTTCTTTCATAACATTGTACTGTTATTTATTAAGTGTCAGAGCCAGAGCTAAACTTGACAATAAATGCAGTATCAGTAACCAGGTCACCACCCTAACATCTAACAAAATTCAGTGCTTGTGGAAAAAGAAGAATGATGGCTGATTCAAATAGAATCTGCTCTTGAAATAAATGAGCTTTAGTAAAAAAAAAAAAAAAATTGAATAGGTTTCTTGGCAAACAATGACTTAGAAAATTCAGTATTATAAAAAAACCACTTGGATTGGATTGGATTTCTCTGCTTTATATGGAAATTTGCATTACTTTATGTGAGTATTTCAAGGCAGCTTCTTAAAATATTAAATTTTACTGCATAAACTAAGAAGAAAATAGGAAAGGACCACAAAGGCGTTTCATTTAGTCCTCTCCTCTAGTTTAGAAATGAACCACATAAAACACGTTTTTTAGAAAAAAATAAACCCAATGTATTCGAATCAGGCTGTAAGAGAACTAGATCAGCCAACTACAAAAATATTTCTAAAGATCCACTTTTACCCTCTGTGGTCAGGATTTGGGGTCATGAGTAACTGAGTAAGCAAAGCATCCTTGGGAGGGAGGGGAGGCAGCCCAGGGGACTCGGGGCAGCCCCAGGAGAGAGGGGGCCCTGGTCTCCCCAGACAGCTCCAGGAGGAATGAGCAAAGGGCAAGGTTGTACATGCTGGCTCTTCAGATCAAGTGCACTTCAGCTGAAGACGCTAAATTTGTCAGAATAACTGGAAACCAGCTGAGATGGTTTCTATAGATGATATATAGAAAACAGAGAAACATGAAAATTGAAGATTGACATAAACAACTAGGACACACGTTCCCGTGTCCCAAGTTCCCTGTTATTCCTCAGCCCCTTTTCTGTTTAATGTTTACAGCAGCCCAAATCTTAATTGACAGTATTCTAGAATCTAGAATCCAGAATCATAAATTACAGTCTTCTAAATGACCTCAGGCCGCTTTTAAACCGTCTCTACACTGAAATATGGAGCGTCTGATGTCCCGATACTTCACATAGTTATGTTCAGTGTGGATCAAATCATCAGTTCTATTTGTGAAAGAAGTTATGTTCTGTCCCTTTACGAGGTACTCAGGGGCTCCTGTCCTGAGCACGGGGGTGGCGGGGCGGAACAGATAAACGGTACCAGTACAAAGGAGCAGGGAAGCTGGTGGGAACAGGGAATCAGGAAATCTTAAAGAGCAGTTGGGTTTTTTCCCCTAGACTTAATGAGGTATAATTGGCAAATAACAATTGTATATATTTAAATTGTACAACCTGATGTTTTGATATATGGATATATTATGAAATAATCGCCACAGTCAATTTAAAATAGTCAAACTCATGGAGAGCAGAATGGCGGTCCCTGGGGGAGTGGGGTGGGGGAGTGGGAATCCAGAGATGCTGGTCAAAGGGCACGAACCCTCAGTTACTCGAGATGGGAGGGAGTGGGTTCCGGAGGTCTAACGCGCAGCTCTCTTTCCTGCTGCAGTGCTTCATCCTTTCTCCGTAATAACCAGTACTCTCTAAAGACTGTGCTCTCATGGCTTGTTTATGGGTCATCTCCCTTGTGACTGCTTATTCTTTTTTTTTCATCACTGTGACTGGTAAAATGTAGGTTCTCATTTTCCTGTTGAAAGAAGAAATGACAAATATCGTGTACGGCAACGTTCTGTGGCCTCACATTAGTTTTTTCATCGTTTTTCATTTTCAGAACAGTAGAGCTTTGGAGCTAGATGGAATCACAGTGATCATTAGGTTGACGTATGAGAAAACGGAGGCCCACAGATGTTACTCCTTGTTGAAGATCAGAGAGCAGATGTGTGACTGGCAGCCCCAAACTTTCTCTACTGATCCCTTTAATTTTTTTTTTTTTTTTTTTCGGTACGCGGGCCTCTCACTGTTGTGGCCTCTCCCGCCGCGGAGCAACAGGCTCCGGGCGCGCAGGCTCAGTGGCCATGTCTCACGGGCGCAGCCGCTCCGCGGCACGCGGGATCCTCCCGGACCGGGGCAAGAACCCGCGTCCCCTGCATCGGCAGGCGGACTCTCAACCACTGCGCCACCAGGGAAGCCCAACCTCATTTTTAACTGAGTTGACAAGTTCTTTTAGAAAATCACTCAGCGATCACTTGCCCAAAATGTAGTTATCACAGTTCTTATGATCTGAGTCCCAACATCTGCATGAAATTCCACGAGCTTTCTAAAAGTTATTTAAGAGGATTTTTATGTCATTTTTAAAACATCAGCAATGACCGTGGAAGACCGTGTATATGTGTGTGTACGTGTGTGTATATGTATGTACATGTGTACCTGTGTGTGTGCACGTGTACGTGTGTGTATGTGTACGTGTGTGTGTGTGCATGAATTTATAAAATCTCCTTCCCTTACAGCATAATTCCCTTCAGTGTATTAGAGCAGATGCCTGGAACAGCAAACAACTAAATAGATTTTATTAAATTAAAACATAAATCAATGAATGTGTGAACCCTTAACAAGAGAAGCTTTGATGTGTGAATCAGCTTTAACCATGAGAAGCAGCCTCAGTGTGGGCAGTGCATGATTTTTTAGCTTCCGTCATTTATGTTTAAGTTCTTCTGTGAAGAGGTACTAGCTGTGTGACCTTGGGCAAGTAACTAAACATCTCTGAATCTCAAAACAGATGTATGACTGGCAGCCCAAAACTTTGGGCTATTCTGGGGTAAAACTATGTACCTATTTTGAAAGTTTGAAGTTAAGATTAGTGATAAAGTGAAAGGGATTTGGCCATACATACTGTCATAAATAGTGTTATTTGTGACTGTTCTTGTTTATAACTTTCTTGGTTGTAGGTTCTTCCCTTTCATCACTTTAAGTATATCATGCCACTCCCTTCTGGCTTGTAGAGTTTCTGCTGAGAAATCAGCTGTTAACCTTATGGGAGTTCCCTTGTATGTTATTTGTCGTTTTTCCCTTGCTGCTTTCAATAATTTTTCTTTGTCTTTAATTTTTGCCAATTTGACTACTATGTGTCTCGGCGTGTTCTCCTTGGGTTTATCCTGTATGGGACTCACTGCGCTTCCTGGACTTGGGTGACTATTTCCTTTCCCATGTTAGGGAAATTTTCGACTATAATCTCTGCAAATATTTTCTCTGGTCCTTTCTCTCTCTCTTCTCCTTCTGGGACCCCTATAATGCGAATGTTGTTGTGTTTAATATTGTCCCAGAGGTCTCTTAGGCTGTCTTCATTTCTTTTCATTCTTTTTTCTTTATTCTGTTCCGCGGCAGTGAATTCCACCATTCTGTGTTCCAGGTCACTTATCCATTCTTCTGCCTCAGTTATTCTGCTATTGATTCCTTCTAGTGTATTTTTCATTTCAGTTATTGTTTTGTTCATCTCTGTTTGTTTGTTCTTTAATTCTTCTAGATCTTTGTTAAACATTTCTTGCATCTTCTCGATCTTTGCCTCCATTCTTTTTCCGAGGTCCTGGATCATCTTCACTATCGTTATTCTGAATTTTTTTCTGGACGGTTGCCTATCTCCACTTCATTTAGTTGTTTTTCTGGGGTTTTATCTTGTTCCTTCATCTGGTACATGGTCCCCTGCCTTTTCATCTTGTCTGTCATTCTGTGGATGTGGTTTTTGTTCCACAGGCTGCAGGACTGTAGTTCTTCTTGCTTCTGCTGTCTGCCCTCTGGCGGATGAGGCTATCTAAGAGGCTGCTAGTGTTGGAGGGTCTCCTGCAGAAGCGGGCAGTGGCTGTGGCTCACCGTGGGGACGAGGACACTGGCAGCAGAAGTTCCCAAAAAAATCTTAATTGTAAACTCTGATAAAATTTTTTACTTCATCTTGTTCTACTTTTTTTGCAGAAAGATAAGAGCACACTGTTAGTGCACTGATTTCTAAGTACTTATTTCTCTATAAATTATTCCAGATAAATGCATTACAACTGTGCTTCTACCAATGGGATCTTACGTGAATAAACATTTTTAAACAAATCATATACTAAGAATTCATTTGTCAAAGTATTTGAACTGCAGGTATAATTTTTAAAAACAGAATATATATTTTGGATTTTATATTTCTATAAAATAGTTCAAAAATATTCATTAGAGTATGCTATATAAATAGACTGGCTTATGTTAAGCAGTAATTTTTAAACTTTTTCCATTTATTTTTCCTCATCTTCAACCACGTTCATAATCTCTCATTTTAAAAATATTGATTCTAGTAAAACATCTTTCACAGGCAAATAATCACTGGGAAAAAATCGTTGGAAAAAAAAACAGTTTAATCAGTATAACAACAACAAAACAAAAGAGAAGAACTCTAAATCTCCACTGGAGACCTCTGAGACAGTGTCCATGGAACCAGTTTGAAAATTCCTTCTCTAGAGGACTTAAGAACTTTTTGACAGCTATTTTCATGAAAAAAGGATGAAGAATTGAAAAACATAAAGTTGAGAGAGTCACACCCCACGTTCATGGAAATAACAACTCTCTAGGATCAAAAATATAAATTTGTGAGGATATAGAATGTGTCTCACAACGACCCTTTCAGGAACTGAGTACAGCCAGGTATAGGCTCTTAGGTCAGTTCTAGGTCTGGGAGCAGCTCTACCTGAGTCATCACAGGACAGAATCAGGACCCCATGAGTCAAACCCACAGCCCCTGGGCCATGGGAATTTTGCGGGAATTAAGTGCAGGGATACCCACTCAAGTCCGTGCTCCTGGCCATCCCCGAAGGCCTCCCATGTCCATCAGGGTGAGCGTGCTCTATGGAAGGCAGGTACCCACACGCTCTGGGCCCTGTTGCTGCCCCGTGCCCACCGGGCAGAGCGGGGTCTTCCCTGAGCAGGGGATGGAAGGGGTTGGAGCCTGAGTCCACCTCACTGGGAGCTGAGCCCCAGGGCCGCCTCCTGCAGTGTTGTCAGGCCCTGAGCACACGTGGCAGAGTGCCCACAGGGAGACCCCGAGAGCCCCCCTCCCTCAAAATCGAAACCCAGAAGCCACATGGCAGCTGGGGGACCGCAGAGCCCGTGCCCCCATCGAAGGTCTCCTCCACGCGGAGACCATACCTCCTGCTGCCTTAGAGCACGTCTGATGGGTCTGCGAAGAGAGCACGTTGGCGATTTCATTGTGTTCTGTGCTCACTGACCGTGTGGCTGCTGCATCTCCAGGTATCTTCCTCTTTACCAAAGCAATTCAGCACATCACGTGCACATTTTACAAAGCTCCTGGCTTAGCAAGTGCATTTCTCTACTCTACTGAGCCAGAGAGAGAATTAAACACACACACACAAACACACACACACAGACAGTTTCCTCTCACTTAGAGGGGACAGCAGTGGCTTAGCTGTTACCTCCAGGGCACGGGTGATTTTTCAATATGAATTCCAGGGTCTTTGAAGCCTGAGCTACTGTGATTCTAGATTGAATATAACCCACTTATATCATGGGCGCTAAATGCTGGTTGTAATATATCTTATCGCAATTGACAGTGATGTTTCAAATAAAGGTCAATGCATACAAAGTGCCTAGAATTCATAGCAAAGCTGCAGTGTAAAGAGTTTCTGTAAGGCTGTGGCCTAATTATCTTTAAGTTTCTGCTCAGAGAGGCACACATACTGACTCCTTTTCACTAGTTTCTATCCAATATATAAATTGGGTGAGGAGTGGTTTCCATTACTTTCAGAAAAGAGGAAAACATCGTTTGATTTTCTGGGTAAGTTTCTAACTATGTTTTTGATCAATAACTCCATCATCCCTGAGATGGAAATATTACAACCCAACTGTTTGTAATTTACCTAAGGGTCTCTGAAAATCCTAGATTGACAACTTTTTTGGACCCAGGCATGTAGAAGTATGTTTTGCTCTCTAAAACAAAGCATTATTGTCACAGGCTTAATATTTTTTCTCAAACTAATCAATGTTTGACGCTAAAAACTTTTGTGCCATTCAAGTCCCAATGCACCAATACTGCAGAAATTGCAAACAAAATACCTACAAATTCCATGTTCCATGTTGAAAAAAATCTAAGCACCATTTTCCTCCACTAAACATGGAAAAAGAGATCAGTGGTTCACAGAAGTGTTGAGTTCACATCAAGTAATAATCTCAGCACGTTTCAGTCATTTTCTTGTTAAATATGTTTCCCAAAGGAAAAGGAAATGGATGATTTTGGACATAAGATCTGTTTTTTCTAAGAGAAGTACTAATTAATCCAGCAAAACTATAATGAAAATCAATGAAAGCTCTCTAAACGCTGGTGACTCAGGGATTGGATTTGTCCAGTATTTCTTTGTGACACTGAATGGCCTTTCCACTCGTTGTCCATAATCAATAATAAACCCTATTACTTATTTATAAACTCACAGTGTGAGATTTCAACCTTCATATGTGTTTTATGGACGCAGTTTAGAAGTGGCCTATTTACTTGTAGATTATGAAAAGATTACCTTAATGTCTACACTTAAGTGTGAATATGGAATATTTGTTTGCTAAACTGAAGGTTTTTTAAAAGAATTCTGAATAGCGACAGTATCTTAATGTAGCTAAATCTGCTTTGAGGATAACACTGTTGATTCACTCAGGTAGCAGTTACTGAATACCTACGATTTTCCAGGCACTGTATTATTGGGTATCCAAAAAATTAATAAGCTGTGGTTTCTTAATTATAGACTAATTAGAGAAGGAAAAAGTAAGCAATGATGACTGTATCATAAAGTTTTTGGGAAAATCTACGTAAAAGAGGTTGCGGGGGGCTTCCCTGGTGGCGCAGTGGTTGAGAGTCCGCCTGCCGATGCAGGGGACGCGGGTTTGTGCCCCGGTCCGGGAAGATCCCACATGCCGCGGAGCGGCTGGGCCCGTGAGCCATGGCCGCTGAGCCTGCGCGTCCGGAGCCTGTGCTCCGCAACGGGAGAGGCCACAACAATGAGAGGCCCGCAAAAAAAAAAAAAAAAAAAAAAAAAAAGAGGTTGTGGGAACAATCACCAGACTTAGGGGTGGTGAAGGAGGGCTAGGAAGAAGGGGTGTAGCACGCGTTGTGTGTGTCTGCGGTTTTAAAGCACAAGTAAAACAAACATCTGTGAACCCACCACCCAACGCAAGAACCAGAAGCCACCAGCACAATTTTTAAAAAATTTTTGTTGGCATATAGTTGAGTTACAATATGTTATGTTACTTTCTGCTGTACAGCAAAGTGATTCAGTTATACATATACATATATCCACTCTTTTTTAGATTCTTTTTCCATATAGCTCATTACAGAGTACTGAGTAGGGTTCCCTGTGCTACACAGCACGTACTTATCAGATATCTATTTTATATATAATAATGTGTATATATCAATCCCAATCTCCCCTTTACCCATCCCCTCTACCCATCCCCTCTCCCCCCCTGCTAATCGTTGATTGTTTTCTACATCTTTACTTCTGTTTCATAAATAAATTCATTGGTATCAATACCTTTTTCTATATCCCACATATAAGCAATATCGTGTGATATTTGTCCTCTGTCTGACTTACTTAGTATGACAATCTCTAGATCCATCTGTGTTACTGCAAATGGCATTTCATCCTTTTTTATGGCTGAGTAATATTCCATTGTACAATATATATGTACCACATCTCCTTTATCCATTTCTGTGTCAATGG
This sequence comes from Delphinapterus leucas, assembly GCF_059928025.1. Taxonomy (NCBI): domain Eukaryota; kingdom Metazoa; phylum Chordata; class Mammalia; order Artiodactyla; family Monodontidae; genus Delphinapterus; species Delphinapterus leucas. The sequence goes on from NC_143149.1 coordinate 10,237,125, forward strand.
ACATTTAGGTTGCTTCCATGTCCTGGCTGTGTAAATAGTGTTGCAGTGAACAATGGGGTGCATGTAACTTTTCAAATTATGGTTTTCTCTGGATATATGCCCAGGAGTTGGATTGCTGGATCATATGGTAGCTCTATTTTTAGTTTTCTAAGGAACCTCCATACTGTTCTCCATAGTGGCTGCACCAATTTACATTCCCACCAACAGTGCAAGAGGGTTCCCTTTTCTCCACACCCTCTCCAGCATTTATTGTGTGTAGATTTTTTGCTGATGGCTATTCTGACCAGTGTGAGGTGGTACCTCTTTGTACTTTTGATTTGCATTTCTCTAAGAATGACTGATGCTCAGCATCCTTTCATGTGTTTATTGGCAATCTGTGGAGAAATGTCTGTTTAGATCTTCCACCCATTTTTTTGATTGGTTTGTTTGTGTTTTTGATATTGATCTACATGAGCTGTTTGTATATTTTGGAGATTAATCCCTTGTCGGACGCTTCTTTTGCAAATATTTTCTCCCATTCTGTGGGTTGTCTTTTCGTTTTGTTTACGGTGTCCTTTGCTGTGCAATCTTCTACCTCTTTCCACATCTCACCTCTTGCACACTTCCCACTGAAAACTGTTAGCTCCAATTGTTGGTCATGTTTGGTTTTCCTCCATAATTAACAGTAAGCTCCTGAATTAAGCTCCATCATTTATTAACTCTGGGATCCTCAGTAATTTCACGCCATATTTTTTTCTCCTAATGCAAGTATTCCAGTTTCTAGAGGTTCTCCAAATCATGGTTCAGGGACCCGGGCTTTCTCCATCATGTGACTTTGTCATTTTCAACATGTGGTTCCTAATAGCATAATAATGGGGTTTACCTTTACTCCAGAAAGTGCAGCAAGGCTCAAAAAAAGCCTCTCTTCCCAATTCTTGATCTCTTTCCATGTGTTGTTTCATTTGTTTTGCTAATATTTTCATTCAGATTTTTTTAAGGTTGGTGAATTGGCCAAGAATTTTATTTAGATTTTCCAATAATGTATATGGAAAGACAAAGGAACTGTAGTGACTAAAACAATTTTGAAAAAGGAGAATAAAATGGGAGAGGAATCTACTTATCCGATTTCAAGCCTTATTATACAGCTACAATGATCACGACAGTGGTATCTGTGAAGGAATAGACACACAGATCAACAGAACAGAATAGAGAGTTCAGAAATATATCCACGCAAATATGCCAAACTGATTTTCCACTGACACACAAAAGCAGTTTAATGGAGGCAAGACAACATTTTCAGTAAATGTTGCTGGAGTAATTGGACATCTATAAAATATGTATGTGTATATTGACCTAAGTCTCACACCTTATTCAAGAATTAACTCAAAATGGATATAAATGTAAAATGCCACACTATAAAACTTTTAGGAAAAAGCACCTTCAGGATCTAGGATTAGGTAAAAAAGTCTTTAGACTTGACACCAAAAGCCCAATCCATAAAAGGAAAATGTGGTAACCTGAACTTCATTAAAATTAAAAATGTTTTTCTCTGGAAAGACCCTGTTAAGAGAATGAAAAGACAAGTTACAAAGTGGGAGAATGTATTTATAAACCATGTATCTGACCCAAAACTAGTATACAGAATACAGAAAGAACTCTCAAACTTCAGCAGTAAGAAAAACAACTACTGTTGATACACGCATATTTTAGGATACAGTCATTGATTTCATACCATATTAATAATCAATCTTGTAAGAAGATTATATTTTTAAAAATCTCCTTTAGCTTTATGCTTTTTATTCTATATACATTACACTCGGATGAAGCATTGAACAAAAATCTACATCACTTTTACTCTGGAAAAGCTGTCAAAACCTACCTTACCTGATCCCCTGCACTGTTCCGGGTATGAACAGCCCAGTGGGCTCTCTTTGTGGGCTCTGCCTACAAGTGGTTGAATTCCCAAGGCGATGGCAGCTCTGTGAGTATTTGATTCAGTGCACAGGGAAAATAACAAAAAATTCTTCTGATTTGATCTAAGGTTATATTTATTCTGTGGAAGGCACATGAAAGAGCATGTCTTATCAACACACAATATTCTTGCACAAGATTTTAGCCCAAGGGACCTGTGAAAATAAATGTCTTGAGGGGAACATTTAATTCAGAACATAATACTCCAAGCGTATCATCCTTCATGCTAAAACAGAGGAAATAAACTAAGGAGAAACGCACATCTGTGCAGGGTGCAAAGGTGGGCTGTTCACCCGCCCTCTGTGAAGACTTTTGCTCCAGCACAGGTGGAAACAGCCACAGTGTGATCCTGTGTCCCCCAGGTTCAAAAACCCACGTTCATCACTCTGAGAGGAAAATCGCACAGTGTGACTATTTGCCTAGGAGGTATGACTTGTCCACAGTCAACAGGGTTGCAATTACATCATTTCTGCTCTTCATTCATTTTCAGAAAATGCATGAGCTCTCCTGACAGCCAGGCTTCAGGACATCTGCACATCTGTAACTAGAGAAAGAAATCATGGCAGCCCCAGCCCCGGTTCTTGTACAGTACGGTGCTACTCACCCCCTGCCCCCTGCCGTCAGCAGAGTGGACCAGGGCAAGCTCATCCAATCCGACCACGTTAGGCACATTCCAGCCCCGCTGAACCCAATGTGGCATCCCTCGTGTGCCAATGAGCCCATGAACGTGGCGCCCCCTCAGCTTGGAAGGCACCCCCCCACACACACATCACCCATCTGCTTCATTATTCACTGACCAGCAAGATGATGGAGCCCCCAGGCATGTCCTGCATCACCGACCACCTCTCAGTGCAGAGGAATTGATTCCCTGCCTCTTTCCTCCTCCTTAAGTGAAAGCCGTCTGAGGACAGATACTAATGTCAAATTCACTAAACAAAAGATAGATATTGAAGCGTTCAACTATGATGTAGTATGACTAGTGCTTTCTGAGCAGAAACTGCCGAAAGCATTAGATATATTAACAAATTATTGTGGAAATAATTGCACCGAAGACTGATATAAAGACAATAAAGAAGAGCATATGTAAACAGAATTCTATTTCTGCCCAAACTTTCCTCATAATCCGGAGTGCAGTATTTTTCATACAAAACTGCCTTCAACTTTCATTTTCTTGTCAAATTGATAACGAAATATTTTTAATTAAATTTGAATTTAAAATCGAAATACAGGCATGTTGTGTATTATTAATAATATAACTCCCCCAAAGAAAATATCACATATTTCCTATACGTACACACACACTGAACCCTAAAATATTTCTAATAAGTATGTGTGAATATCCAAGCCATGTGTCTATATGAGCGTCATGAGTATGTGTATCTCACAGGCTCACAGAGAGACCACAGAACGTAACAGTGGACCAACTGGTTCTGGAGGCATAAGGTCTGGAGTTGAATTGCAGTTTCATTATTTATCAGTGATATAACCTTTCTGAGCCTGATTTACCACCTGAAAAAAATGGGCACAATCTTTACTGCCTATCTTACAGTATTGCAAAATTTTTTGAAAAGATGATGTATATAAATGTTTTTTGCAAATTATTCCACGGGAACCATATCATACTGTCACTGTAGTTATTGGTGAACGAAGCACCTTTTCAAACTTTATTCAATTTCTCTCTCCCTCATGCTTAATTCTAACTTATTTTAGTCCTTTTATGCTGCCATTGCATAAGTGATCGAATCTTTCCTTGACTTTGAATAATATGGTGAGTCATTTATACAAACGTTTGTGAGATTGATCACCGAGGTAGCTCATACATAATTTTTGGCTTACAGTCCATCTGTCTAGTCATTATTTATTGACAAATCAAAACATCACAGGCCAATTTAGCACTTATTAAATGACCCAGAGCCTCATCATTAACCTTGAATGAGAATGGTGTAACTTTTTCCATAGAAATGTTAGGAATATCTAGACCCATTGTTCTTATTTTATTAGCTCACTAATAAAGCTTGGGGAAACAGTTGCTTTAAAGCATCTTATAAGTGTATTTTTACAGTAGCAGTAAGAGGGCACTACAGGGACTTCCGTGGTGGCACAGTGGTTAAGAATCCGCCTGCCAATGCAGGAGACACGGGTTTGATTCCTGGTCCAGGAAGATCCCACGTGCCGCAGAGCAACTAAGTCCGTGCGCCACAGCTACTGAGCCTGCACTCTAGAACCCACGAGCCACAACTACTGAGACCGCAAGCCACAACTACTGAAGCCTGCGTACCTAGAGCCCATGCTCCGCAATAAGAGAAGCCACTGCAATGAGAAGCCCGCGCACTGCAATGAAGAGCAGCCCCCGCTCTCCACAACTAGAGAAAGCCCGCGCGCAGCAGCAAAGACCCAACGCAGCCAAAATATAAAATAAATAAATAAATTTAAAATCTTATTTTTACCTCTACCCTATTTTGTTTGCAATTCCAGTAGGATTTCAAAAATACCCTGTATCTTTTCTTTACTCTTCCATTCAACTCATGGAGGTTGTCCTCAGCATCGCCTTCCAGGGCCTTTGATGACGTTTCTATTATAGCTGCCGTATGATTCATTCCCAAGAGTTCCCATGGGTTCCCAAACTGTTCACTTTTATGCCGTTGATTCTTGTCTCATGGGTGCAATACTTTCCCTTATTTCTCTGACAATGTTAATTCTAGTTCTTGGTGTCGTCCTGTTTCCTTGGAGTTCCAGTTTTAGTTGTTTTGTGTTTCTTTTACTTAGTGTACTCTTTTGTGTCGTAAGTATCTGGTAACCCTTAGTGCTCGGTTTATACTTAAGAATGAGACTTTCATTAACCATGTCATTAAAAGCTTTGTGGGCGCCGATAAGCCTTTTGACTGGGGGAACCTCACTTTTCAGGTAAACTGGATTTTTGTTAGGGAATCTCTGTATCAGTATTATAGGATTTTTTCTCTATCTGCATCCACTTTCTCCACAGAAGAATCTTTCAGTACTTTTCCTGGGTGACTGTATCTCACTGGAGATTTTCTGGTGGAAGGGCTGCACAAGGGTGATTCCCATTGCAAGATTACAGATGTTGAACCAGTCCGCCTGGTCTCCATCTCTTGACCCCCCTCCTCCCTCCACTGGCCTGGCCTGGAGAGCCTGTCTGTTTTCATTTCTTAAGAAGAGGAACCCACCATCTCTTGTGTGTGCTGCACATGAAATGGGACATCAGGGACGGAGCCACCTGGCAGCATGAGGTGGGGGAGGGATTGGGTCCTCACTCCCTTTCAGTCACTTTCAACCGCTTCTGCAGGGTGGACAGTCCCCAGGGACCCTTCTGACAGCATGATGAGGGGTCCAGGTTCAGCTAGGCCAGCTAACACTCCTCCATCCATTTCCAATCTTTCGGGAACATAGACGCTTCTTTGGTCCACTGTTCTCCCTACCTAGTTGCTGTTGTCATCCTTAATACTATTATTTTATTTTTTGGCATTTTGGGAAGACAAATGATTAAACGTGTAATTTAATTGGAATATCCTGAAATGTCAAATTTAGATTAAGAAATGGCATGATACCAAATTTGGGTGGTAAGCACACCACACACACCAAGACACACACACACGCACCCCCCCACATACGCACACAATGCCGTCCTTTATTTTCTACTTTTTCTGTTCTTAGATGTTCAATTATTAATGGCAATGTGTCAGTTTTTTCTACCATATCTTTCTTTTTTTAGTAACTCGTGTGAAAAGCGACATGTTGTAGGTAACACAGGGTAAAACAAAAGTCTTATGCAATTATATAGATAGTTACCAAAGTCAGAAGTTAGATTGATTTTCGGATTGCATTTCTAGGCTAAGCCAATAGACAGACTCGCAAAGTCATCAGGACAGCATTCTGGAGATGATGTATCAAAATTCTTAAACACTTAAGGCTTAACGGAGCTCAAGAGGAAATGACATGAACCGCTGAGAGAAGCATCTTTACCATCAGAGGAGCAATAATTTTACAGTTCTGCAGTTTATGAGGGTGTCCTCATGAAGCAATGATCTGATGGCAAAATACATGTCGTTGCCACCTTGCTTTACGAGAACAATACTGAGGTACGAAAACTAAGGCTGTTTGGCTTAATTAGCAATGTTCAACACCCATGGCCTCATTCCCCCAACAGCACACGAGGGCAGCCGCCTGCTCCCTTAGGTCGTGAGGTCACATCACGTGCTTAGTCCATTGTGTGGAATTCCGCTGCCCCGAGGACGCTGGAGACAGAGCCCGGGAGCCAGAGAGGGTCGTGCTGCTGAGCCAACACTGACCTGGAAGGCCTTGGAGGAGCAAAATAGACGCTGCCACCAAGGATGCACGATCAAGTCAGCGCTCAACATTCACCAAGACAGAGAGAGGTAACAGAAGGGTTACTTGATATGCAGTCTTAGTTCTTAGGATTCCCCTGAGAGAAACAGAACACACACACACACACACACACACACACACACACACACACACACACTCCTTATGTATTGGGAATGTGATGATTATTTTTAATTTTGTTTCTTGCATTTTTTTCTGTTTCCTACCATTTTTTTCCTTTTGATTGTAGTCTTTCCCCTTCATGTTAAAAAATTACTACTTTGCTGGAGATTATCTCAGACAATAAAACAAAACTAAGAAATGTTCAATTTTATCCTTTGGTAGAACGTATAGAGTACTATCACAATTTTAGGGAATTGGTAAAAAATTGACATAATATATATTTTCATTGTTTTTAGATCATAACTCCATTTATCTATGCTCTTTATAGCTTTGTAAGTAATTACATTTCCATAAAAGTTTACACACTTAAATTTTAAATCCAACAAATCAGTATTATGAATACAATTTACATAACTGTGCATATCTTACCTTCCGTGTTAAATGTAATTGTACCAAGCAAAAGCTGGTTGGAGAAAACATTATGGATATTTCAGAGAGAGGGCATCTAAGGGATAGGGTTTAAGAAATTGGCTCATGTGACTGTGGGGCCTGGCGTGTCTGTGAGGCCTGTGGGGGTCTGGAAATCTAGGCAAGAATTGATGTTGTCCTCTTGGGTCTGAACTTTGCAGGGTTGCAGACTGGAAACTCAGGCAAGGTTTCTATTTCATGGTCTGGAGGCAGAATCCCTTCCTCAGGAAATCTCAGTCCTTGCTCTTAAGGCCCAGTAGATGAGGCCTACCCATATCATGGAGGCTAAGCTGCTTAGACAAGGCCCACCCATATCATGGAGGCTAAGCTGCTCTACTCAAAGTCTACTGATGTAAATGTTACCTTATTTTAAAAAATACCTTCACAATGATATCTGGACTAGTGTTTGAACAAACCACTGGACCCCATGGCCCAGCCAAACTGACACATAAAATTAGCCATCACACCTCTAAAAGGAGTTCTGTGTCTGCTCTCACATGAGGCGATTTTTTTGTTGGGTTGTCCCTTCCTTTGGAAGATGCAGAATTTATTTGTCATGCCCACATGGACCTTTAAGTCAAATGAAGTCTGCAGTGTTCAAATCCAGCACTTGTTAAGTGAAATGTGCTCTAAATCATTTTGTAGCAAGGTAGAGTTCTTATTTTAATTGGATTCACGTGTCTACATTAACGTAGATAAACTTACTATTAAATTATCCTCTCCCTCAGAGATAAAAAGAAAGGAAAATAGAAGGATAAACACATACCTGGGTAAGAAAAGAATGGGATGGGATCTGGTTTCAAGGAAACATTTCTGGCTTTGAATCCCTGCAAACAACCCAGCTTCTAGCAGAGATTTTAAAGCTCACTTTCTGCACAGTCAAATCACATAATATGTTTGTATCTCAGATCCCTAAGCGTAGAAAATAGCTTGCTTTCTTTTCTTGCCAAACTCCAAAAAATACATAGAGAAATCCTCCAGCAACTTCAAAGATCCTGGAGCAAGATGGGAAGGATAAACAATGAGATGGTAAGCCCCTTTGGAAATTCACATCCAAAATGTTGATTGACATGTATGCACAGAGGAAAGAATTATGCCCTTATTACAAAGCAGCTTATTTTATGGTTCCTTGTCCAGTGTGAGGGAATTAGATTCTGACTTGCTTTTATATTGCCTATCAGTGAAATACATAAGAAACTCCTTACTTAACCATATTGAGGAACGAATAGGATTTAGCTCCTTTGAAATTATATATTTGATTTTTTTTAATTTATGTATCTTCATTTGCACATTTTAGTAGATTGCTTTTTCAGTTGTATTTTATAGGTTTGTTGTTTCATGGTGAGAAAAGGATTATTGCTATCAGCCCTAAAAGGAAAGTATCCATTTGCCTTACATTTGAAGGGAATGCTATAGACTTGGTATTTCTAGTTCATTCTATTAAAATAAATTTATTTATCATCTGAGGTTTCAATTTTACTTCAACAGTTCATATTATTTATGATCTTTTGGGAGATCTATCTGGAGTGTGATTCAGTGCCATATAAAGTCATGCTTTTCACTAATTTACTAGTAATTGCTACTCCCTCAAAAACACATTTTAAAAAATTGATGTATAATTTTTCATTTAGAGAATAAGTAAAGACTTTAAAAAGAAAGAAAAAATAAGGGAAGAACATTTGTAGTTGCAAAGGTTTTTGCCTTCAATGTATCTCACCAGTATTCTGTTCTGAAAAGATAAATCATTTAACCAAAGGTACAAAAAATACCTCAAACATGATATTTCAGCAAAAAGACAGCCATTTTGCAACATATATTTATATAATCTTACAATTAAAAAGTTGCTTTCTTTTCAATTTCATGAGCATAGAATTTCATATTGAACATTTAAATGTAAAAAATATGAGTTATTCTAAGCATGTAGTTTTTACTTGCAAGGAAAGTCTACATTTTTCTCATGCGTAAAAGAACCAAAAAATGTCCCTCACTGTGTGATGGGTTCTTTAATTACTTGAAACCAGAGCTGCTTCAGGCCTCTTATAATTCGGTTGAAAGTCCTGTTGCTGAGCTCCTATGAACCCCTCCACCACCACTGTCACTCAGACTAACGGAAGCGCCACCGTCTCAGGACACCAACACAGCTCCACATCTGGTGACAACTCCTGGGAAAAGGAGAGGGAGGGACAGAGTGAGGAAACGCCGCCAGATGCTTTAGCCACGTTAGCTGCGATGTGAGGTGCTTCGTTCCCGCCCACATTTTACTGACCATGCCTGCAGTCAGGGAAGTAGGACTTCCTGAGACAGAGGAGGACCAGATATTGTGAATCTCATTGCAACTGTCCCGGCCACACAGTGTAGACAGGGTTAAGGGCAGATACTCTGGAGCAGACGGTGAGGGCTAGAATCCTGACAGCATCTTTTGCTGGCTGCGTGATCCTGGGGCAAGTTCCTCAGGCTCTCCACACCTCAGTTTCTTCATCTGTGAATCTAAGATACTGTAACTACTCCTGGGGTGCTAGCGAGAATTGAGTTAACGGGTGTTAAGCACTTTGAACAGTGCCTGGGACCCACTGAATGCCCCATAAGCATCAGCTGATATGGTGACGGAAGTCAAGCAAAGGCCCGGTTACACCCTAGCAACACCTTATTGCTGGGCTTCCCTGGTGGCGCAGTGGTTGAGAGTCCGCCTGCCGATGCAGAGGACACGAGTTCGTGGCCCGGTCCGGGAGGATCCCACATGCCGCGGAGTGGCTGGGCCCGTGAGCCATGGCCGCTGAGCCTGCGCGTCCGGAGCCTGTGCTCCGCAACGGGAGAGGCCACAAGACCTTATTGCTTAATTTTAAGTGCAATGAATAGGAAAGTCCCCACGAAGTTTAGAATTTCCTTCACCACACTGTAACTCTACTACAGAGCTCAGGCCAAGCTTCGTTGGACTTTGGCATCAAGCGCAGGGTGATAAAGGGCAGACTGGTTGCACTCCTCGTGGCCTCCTCTCCCAAGGAGTACTTAATGGAACACTTTGGCATGACGCTCACAGAAGGCTCCAGACGTCTGCCTGAGTTGGAGATGCAGAGGCAGCTGGCTTTGCAGGAGCAAGTGTATTCATAGAACAGATAAAACTTTGCTGCAAATAATTCAGATTTTGCATTGGAGAAATTCAGGAAAAAACAGAGCATTATACAATTGTGGTACCAAATACCAAATAAAAGAGCTTTGTTTCCTTGGGATTTTACCCCTGGTTCAGTAAAGGAAAATTATTTTGTTACAATTCTATGACTGTGATGCAATTATATGGTACAATTAGCAAATACATACGTTGTTCAATAATCTGTGTTCACGGATACAAGCCTTCAAATATTATATTTATTTCCATGCAACTAGTTTTTAAAATGACAGTGTTCTTCCTCAGTACTGCAAAAGGGAACATTTTTCTCAACCCGTCTACACTTCGGTAGCAGAATTCATCTGGAAAAATGTATTAGTAGGTAATTTAAATGTAAAGGGATATAATCATGGAAAAATCATCAACTTTTGTCAAAAAAAGAATGAATGCTTTCTAAAAGTATTATATCGATTATTATTTAAATAATAGCATCAATAAATAATTGATATTCTGCTTTAAGTTATTTTAATAATACATAAAGACTACATTAAGAAATATCTGAACATAAACTGAATCCTATTTAAAGTCAGTAGCCATAGTTTCATAAATGAACAGTAGCGCTTCTATAGAAAGTGATTTTTAAAAGAAGGGCTGGGGCTTCCCTGGTGGCGCAGTGGTTGAGAGTCCGCCTGCCGATGCAGGGGACGCGGGTTCGTGCCCCGGTCCGGGAGGATCCCACGTGCCACGGAGTGGCTGGGTCCGTGGGCCATGGCCGCTGAGCCTGCGCGTCCGGAACCTGTGCTCCGCAGCAGGAGGGGCCACAGCAGTGAGAGGCCCACGTACCGCAAATAAAATAAAATAAATAAAAGAAGGGCTGCCAGAAGAGCTTATTAGTACCTATATTTTTTTCTGGAAAAAAGTCTTAATCTACCTTTAATAATATAATAAACTTTAATTGGTTTCTTCTCGACTAACTTGATAGTAATGAGTCCTTTCACTACTCTTTCGTTGTTTCCCTAGAAACTGCAATATGCACCCCTCACTCATTACAGTCTAACACAAAGTGCACTCACTGTTGCACAAAAACCTGGAAACTTTGAGCACCTTCACTCCCTTTACCTTCCTCTCTGCATTTCTGTAGTCATGCATTTTTATTCTACATATATTTTAAATAGCATAGGAAATTATTATTACTGTTTTTACAGTTGATACTCATTTAAGCCATTTACCAACAAATTTATTTTTAAAATTGTCCTTGGGACTTCCCTGGCGGTCCAGTGATTAAGACTCCACACTTCCACTGCAGGGGGCACGGGTTCCATCCCTGGTTGGGGAACTAAGACCCCACATACCAAGCAGCACAGCCAAAAAAATTTTTTTTAATTTTAATTTTTTAATCCTCTATTACTCCCAGTCCCACATTTATATAGAAGGTAAAGTGGTTAAGAAGAATTGGAGGCCTTCATTTTATTCTTTTGTATTTTATTGCTTACTGTGTAGCAAGCATTCAGTGTATCCTCACACAAACATGAAAGAAGATAAAATGGAGAAATTGTGGTAAATCTTTAATAACTTGCTAACGTTTGCATAGTTAATAATCAGCTAGTCTGTTAAATCAGCTGAACTCAGGAAGGTGAAAAGAGAACTTAACTTTATTCTTCCTCAGTACTTTCACCTATAGGTTTACTGTATAGATTTATTTTTCCCCCAACCTTTGGAGGGAATCTTGAAGAGAATCCATACTTTTTCATTTTACCCTCAAGTAGTAAAATGTCCAGCTCAAATTAATATAAAAATTCCAATCTTGCATCCAATTGGAAACTTCTGACATCACTTGAATCAGTCCAACTTTAGATCTTTCCAACATGTTCTAGTTCTATGTCCCCAACTTAGAGAGAAAGGCACGTCAGGGAAAATAGAGCATCAGGCAGGAAGAAAAGTCCTGTTCACGCTGCACGTTTGCAGGGTGGCTTTGGGGTCGTCTCCTGTGGGGAGCTTGATGGATTCTTTGCAAAGCCCCCCGAGGACCATCAAAAAGAGTGCCCGTGGTCACAGTTTTGTGGATCGCCTGGTCAGTTTTGCATTCTCACCTGCTGTACACAATGATATGCCTGCAGTCTTTTTCTCTGACACCCCCTTCCCTCCCGTAGGAAGCTCTGGGGGAGGATATTTCAAGATGGCGCACCCGACCGTTGGGAGGCTGGTGGGCACCCCGTCCCTCTGTTAAAGGTGAGTGGAGTGCAGCTCCCTCCCTCTCCGGCTGTCTCTCTTCGCTCTGCCTCAGGACCTAGTCAGCTAGGGCCAAAACATCTCAAGTCATGAACCTGAAGCTGTCCCCAGATGTCAGAAGGAAATGGTCCTGAGACGTTCTCCTAAGACCCCTCCATCTGATAAAGGTGACAGGGCTTCCTCACTGAAGAATGACAGCCAGTGCTACTTTTAGCCCTTCAATCCCCAGTGTCTCCCTTCCCCTCAATGTCTGTGACAGGAACACAAAAGCAATTTCAAGATACCTTAGCAAATCCTGCTTAGACTGTCTCATAATTAATGCATCAAACCCAGCTTTTGAAAAATCAGCCAAAACACAGTCACTAGATTCTGTTTTCAACTTCATCTTACAATTGGAGAAACCGGAGTTCAAACCAAGTTTGCCTAATTCTTAATTCTGGGCTTCTTCCTTTAAGAAGCTGTGCACACAATACATGTGGGTTAAGATCCAGTTAAAAGAGGAAAAACACCCCAGAGATGTGGGTTTCGCTTCTGTTTCTACCACTGATTTTAAATATGTTATCAATCCCTTTTGCAGTGGAGTCATCCCCTTGCTCAGTGAGCAAGCTGGAATAAACCAACCCAATGGATCCAAGAACAGACCATTTTTAGGTCCAACAATCTACGTCTCCATGAAATACCTTCCCGATTCAGTTCCCAGAATTGCCAGCTGATGGACACGGTTGCTTATAAAGATCAAAAGATCCTGGGTACCTTTAAGACTGTGCCTGTGCCCCCCCGTTATATGCACTATACACAAAAAGAATTGTTATCGATTCACTTACACTCATATACACACTGAGTTATTTTTAGGAGAGTGAAAACTATCGAGTGGTCCAGCTCAATGAGCTGGTCATTGTACCAGAGAACAACTATCAGGGTTGGAAAGAAAATTAAAATCCGTCTAGTTTCATGAGTTCACTCCCTGTACCCTATTGCGTATCTCAGGCTCACAACACAGCTCTTATTTCTTCTTCAAAGCATAGTGTTCTCAGTTTCCTGTCATGCTCTATAAAAAATGTTTTCAGAATAATGAGGTAATGAAAATGTGATGAACCGCGAAGTATACCTCGAAGTGCCCACTGCGCTTTTTACTTAACTGTTGTATGGAAAATTTGTTGTATAACCATTGGCCTACAGCTCTGTCTCTCACAACTGGGGTGTGAATTTCTTGAGGACAGAAGTGTGTTTCTCAGAGATTTGCGTTCACCGATCCTCACAGGTTTGGTTCCTACCAGGCCCTCAAGAAATGTTGGTGGAATCTGTAACAGGAGATCTGTTGGATAAACTTATTTCTCATGCAGAAGAAAAAGATGAATTCGTGTGGTTATGGTGGCACAGAGATACGCCTAAATATTTAGAAATTTGGATTTCTTCATTTTGTTTAATTTAGAAAGATATACTCATTGTAGCGTCCACTAGGATGAATGAAAATTATACCAGATTTAAACTGAAGCATCAGAGCAGTCCTCACTGCAGAGTCAGAGTTCAGCACGTAGTGGTCAAGCCCCCATAATATCATCAAGAAGACCCAGGTGGGCCTCTCCCAGGGGTGTTGTGTGAATTAGCTCAATGGTGACTGTAAAGGGCCTTGGTGATGGAAAGATCTGTGTACCTGATAATTCCTGTTCTGATCACAAGGACCAAGACATTCTTCACCGCTGGGTGAACAAAGGGCCGGTAGATGAACTTGCTGTAAGAGGTAGCTAACCAGAAGAGGTGTGAAAATGTAGAATCATACAGCCTCTAAAATAGCTGAATTTTATTAGAAGTTTGCTTCTATTTTGTGCTGCTGATAATGGCACCAAACCAGGCAAAATAATGGGCCCTTTTGGGATCCTGGAAGGCATCACAAAAGACGGTTCATTTTCTTTGTGTTAAAGATGTATGACTTTGCACACAGATCAGTGTTCTCAATATTGTTGGAGACTGAGAGCAAGTTGCTAGAAATTTAGATGGTATAGGATAGGAAAAGACATGGGTGACAAGATGACAGAGAGAAATATCCTGCTTTCAGAAGTACCATGTCCAATGTATTTGTTTTTCCTGGACCCAATTTTTACAGAAAGAGGCAAACAGAGTATACCTTAAATTTGGGTCATCCTTTCTGTTATTCTGCCATAGAGATAGGTTTTGTTTTTTGGGGGGTTTTTTGTTTGTTTGATTCTAGGTTGTAGGATCAGAGGGAAAGCATATATGAGACTTAAGTCTGAATGAGTGAATCCAATCCCTGCTATGGGATTCTCCTTCCCAATTTGACTTATTTGAATTCATCTTAGCGATCGCCATCATCACTTGTCTTTCATGATCCTTTCATGCACCTGCTGGGAAAAGGCAGCTTGACCATCTCCTGGATGAGTTTCCAGTAAAATCAAATCATGCTCCTTTGTCTGACGCCACAGGGAAGGCTGCTGAAGGGGATACTGATGGAGAGCAAAATGGGGACTCCAAGAAGGTGCAATTAAAAAACAGCGACCAAGAGGCCAACCAACCCTGAGGTGTGGACTTGGTGGGCAGTGAAGCTGATTTCCATTGACCTTGTGTCAACAGAATGAGAAGTCTACCTGCCTCTGTGCCATGGTGACTTATACAGCCAACATCGCAACCCTACTCGCCTTTCCCCTCCCAACTCGAACATGTAACCTGTAAGGTCTTCTCCTGCATCAGTTTTGAGCATCCTTTCTATCTTTTAGCACTCTAAGAGTAATGGGAGTGGGTAGAAGAAAAGAGAGAGGAACCAAAGAATCCATGACAAAGCCCCCACTTAAACTCTGAATAAAGAGGTTTTCGAGACTTTCAGAAATATTACTGTTGGGGGGGCAATGGCTGATTCTGAGAGCTCAGTCGAAAGCTAATTCTATAGTAGCATTCGCCGCAAATGTGTTTGTCCGATTCTTTGGAGAAGAGACAAAGAACAAGACAGTTAACGATTCCAGCTATTAAGGATGAGTCTAGGGTACTTCCCCCACAACCGGAAGCTGCCCGGCTTCTCTCTCGCTGTGGAGCCAAGTAGCAACACTAAAGGGACAAGACTCAGATTAATCTCCGCACGCTCTACCCACTAATGCCTGCATTCTCCCCGTCAAGCAGTTTCCAAGCTTCCAGGGAAATCACAAGATGGATCAATCCAATGCTTCTCATCTCCTTCCTCCATCTTATCCACCTTCTGATCAGATAGTTAAGGGGCAGCAAGTGGATAAAGGCCAGCGGCCAGCAGCAATCAAAGGAGGCTGGTGGGTCGCGGGCAAACGTGAGTCAGGTTCCACGTGGTTGGTAACGACGGTCTGATTATTTCTGATCAGTTATAAACGATACGACTTCTCCCTGCAACAACTGCCTTCAGTGGTCCCTTGGTTTTTTATCCTCAATAAGAGATGAACATAGTAAACTGCAACTTTGAAAGTGACATGCTACCCTTTCTTTTGCACCAACCACCTGCAGGCTGCAGTGTACTAGGCCCTTCTCAAACCGTGATGGGTGTGAGGATGGCCTGGAAATCTTA
The DNA here is from genome assembly GCF_059928025.1 of Delphinapterus leucas. NCBI lineage: Eukaryota > Metazoa > Chordata > Mammalia > Artiodactyla > Monodontidae > Delphinapterus > Delphinapterus leucas. The sequence goes on from NC_143149.1 coordinate 10,252,880, forward strand.
CAAAAATGCACGTTCTGAGTCAATGTGTCTGCAGCTGGCTGCCAGGTTCTGCATTTTTGTGCTCTTTTAGCTGCTACATGAACCAGAATAAAAATTCCATGAGCTTCCAGGACGTCCACATGCACTCCATATGCCAAAAATATATATGTAGTAGATTAACGAGTGAACAGATTCGTGAAAGAGTGAACAGGTCCGTGGGAAAGTGAATAGCTGGTAGAGCTGCGCGTAATTTTCACCGTGTGTGCAGGACCCTGTGGCCCAACCCCAAGACCATGAGGAAAATGAGGGACCCTCTCTGCCTGGTGGCTGCAGAGGTTACAGTGCGTCGCCCACCATGTATTACAGGTGTGTGATGAAACCAGTCCCCCAGAGAGACCCCCGGTCTACACCGGTGGAGAGAGTCACCACAGTCCCCAGCATGACTCTGGATCCAAGTGGGGATCGTTGATTTAACCCCTTCTGACTTGTTCCTGTGGCCTCGTTGTGTGTTCATAGAGATTTTGGGAACCTTACCTCATGTCAGAGAGGCCCTGAAAGGAACGAACATACGAGGCGACCTGGGTGGCCTTTCCAAGCACCCTTGTGGTTCCGTGGTCCCAGGAGACCAGAGGCTCTCCCGAGCGCACCCAGATGTGGTGTGTATGGTCCCTGGGCTTTCGAGGGACTATTTTTTAGGAGGAATGTGAGATTTTGCTCAGTACTTCTAGGCACTACAAATTGTATTCCTTTTATGTTTTTTTTCCAGACCAAAACACTATAATATACTATTTTAATGTTTCTCATTATAAAACATATGTTTAACCAAAGGACAGATTATTTAAATAGGTGCCAAAGAGACATCAAATCATTACATGCAAAAAATGGGAACCAGTATTAAAGATACATTTCAGCCATGTGAAGTTTTTGTAGGCAATATTTATAATGATGTGAAAGCCAAGTTCCTATCTCCAGTTTGGCTATTTTTATAAATTTACACCTTTAAGCACAATAACGTATTTTTCTGCACCTAAAATCACATGTAATAGACTATATTAACCATGTCTTACCAATATTCCAAAGGATAACAAACCCAAGCAGATAGTGGGCCCCCTTCTTCCTGGGCCCCTCCTGGACCAGCTTCTCCAGATCAGAGCCCCATCGTCTGAGACTTTCAGGGCCCACCCCGCAGTGTTTCCAGGACTCTTGGGCTTTGGACCAGGAGTCTAGGAGTTAAAACACATCGAGCTGCATAATGACCGAACTACCTTAAATAACAAGGTTTTAAAAGTTAAAAAAATAAAATCAGAATTACCAAAAAAAAAAAAATTTGCGTTTGTTACAAAGGGATGGATTTGCTCTGCCTGTCAATATTCTCACAGTGCCACCTAATGGAACCGTGAAATAAATGGAAAATTAAAAAGATGGAGATTAAGAAGATTATGAAACAGTCTACCGCATTCCAAAGGCACTTTTTCACCACGTTTGTGCTGTTTTTCAAGCAATTGATCATGCATGTTTTTCAAATAATTATAATTTCAATTGGATAAAAATAATACACACAAGTCATTCACAGAATCATTCTTTTGCATCAGCGTGTAAATAAAGATACTCAGAATTTTTACTTTTTTGCTGTTTTGTAAAACATGTAAACAGAGAATTTAATTTTTTTCTTCTTATTTTTAGAAAGACTGGAAGTGAGACAATGTCGTATTTTGAAAACTTTGCTTTGGGGGTTATCACAATTTAATTTAGTATAAAATATGTAATATAAAGTATAATTGAAAATAACATAGTCACATGCAGTTTTAAACTGAATTTTTTTAAGAAGTAGATCTTCAAAGACATTGCGACAGGGCTTCCCTGGTGGCGCAGTGGTTGAGAATCTGCCTGCTAATGCAGGGGACACGGGTTCCAGCCCTGCTCTGGGAGGATCCCACATGCCGCGGAGCAACTAGGCCCGTGAGCCACTACTACTGAGCCTGCGCATCTGGAGCCTGTGCTCCGCAACAATAGAGGCCGCGACAGTGAGAGGCCTGCGCGCCACGATGAAGAGTGGCCCCCACTCGCCACAACTAGAGAGAGCCCTCGCACCGAAACAAAGACCCAACACAGCAAAAATTAATTAATTAATTAATAAACTCCTACCCCCAGCATAAAAAGAAAAAAGACATTGTGACAGATAAGGAATGCATTTAAGAGGGTCTTTCTATGTCAGCTGTTACGTGGGTGACTGTTTCCAGTTGAATGTCGTGAAGGTCATTGTCCAGAGATTGTCACAAGCCCCACACAATACCTCTGTGTGATTCATGCCTTGTAAACCTCCAGGTGGCCTGTGTGACTTTGAATAAAATATATAACTTTCAGTTGTGTTCTTTGTAATTTTATGCCATTTCCTTTTCATCTCAATGGACATTTCCTGATTGCTTTTGACACCCAAGTAACGGTTAATATAATTATTTGTTCACATGTCTCTCCTATGCTTCTGTCTCTCTTTCCAGACAAGAACTCTATGTCAACTCTCTATATGCCTAGATTTCTTGGGGGTATAAAACAGTGTATAAATCATCGTGAGGTAATGTTGTGGCCAGGAGAGCTGTCACTCAGCCATTTCAGGTACATAAACAATGTACATTTATAATGCATGTTGGACACAAACTCTGGATACCACTGAAGATGAAAGTACACTTAGGCTGTTGTTGTATTCTAATTTTTTAAGGGACTTTATATTTACTCTTTCTATTGCTGTTTTGAGGGGAAAAAAAGAAAACACGAGGGACTTCCCTGGTGGTCCAGTGGTCTGTGGTCCCAACGCAGGGGGCCTGGGTTCAATCCCTGGTCGGGGAACTAAATCCTGTGTGCGTGCCGCAACCAAGAAGTCCCCATGCCGAAACGAAGACCCGTAACAGCCTAAATTAATTAATTAGTTAATTTTTCTAAAACCATGAAAATCCCAAATCCTACTTTGGTGTCTAAACTCATGTTCATTAACTCACCCAACACATCCATTTATCATCACTATGTAGAGATGAGACCAATAAGATAATGTGCCTTCAAGGAGTTCAAAATGGAAGGGTAGAAACATTGAAATTGCAAAAGAAAAAAAGGCTGATTATTTCAATTATATAATTTTGAAAAACCCAGTGTGACAACAAATGGAAAGGTTTCTGAGACCAAGATAATCTGCCCAGCTCCTAGGAAGATGGTGGGGAACTGAAGCACTTTGTCATCACTACTGACACAGGCTGGAACTCGTCATGGTAGCTAAGGTCCCCAAGTCATGTCAAAACATAAAATTAAGATACTCAGGATCAATGGGTTTTAGCAGCCTTGCTGCTTTTACCAATTTTCAAGAAGATCGTTTATCTTGAATCCTCTTTGGATGTTAACTTCTTCCCATTTCATGAAAAATGACATTCCTTGACTAAAAGTGATGTAGATAAAATGTTGAGGAAAACTGTGAGGACAGTAGGTAAAATGTACATACATAATAAGATCACAAATAAGTAGTCACTGGTAGAACGTTTCTGTAAAATACACTGTTCGTGTTCTGAAAATTTGTCCGTGAATCTCAGTTAAGTATGCTCTTCTAGGAAATAAAGATCATCAAAATAATCTTGAAAAAAACCGAGGAATTTGAAAAACCAGATAAAAACATAAACATTAAGCCTGGGAAGAGTTTCATGTCTAGGAAAAATGCAAAAGATAGTTCTAGATGGTTTTCATTAATATAACAAAGTTTTAAAATACGCCTTGAGTTCAATGTCTTAAATTCATAATGAACATCATATTGAATAAACTGACAATCAAGAGATTCTAGGGTTTATTTCATAGAAATAAAATGTTAAATCACAAAATTCAAAATAAAAGCCTCAAAAAAGTGGTTAACCTTTGGGGGTGGGTGAGGAAAGGACACTTACCACTAACCTTCTAAGCCTCCAGGACGCTGGGCTTCAGAACCTCGTAAGGGTGCTTGGTCAGGTTAAACCTTGTACCATTCATGAAACATTCTTCAAAGAGCAGGAGGGGCCAGCTCTAGTGAACTTGATGAGCTGAGTATCTACTGTGGACAAACCTGCTTGAAGGAGCCACTTGAAATTTTCCTAAAATGGGCCTGATTTTCCAGGTGAGGCTTTGGAGGAATAGGTAGTAACAGGCACCTCTAAGGTCATGTAGGAAACACCTATAAAAGATGGGCTATGAGGACAGTAGAACCACACAGCAATGACCGTGGCACTAACCACTAAAGTTATACATGCAGCAGGTTTATGGAAAATCTAGCAGTAGATGTTTTGATGTTTTTTAGAAATATTTTTGATAATAATATCCCAATTCTATAACTTAATGTCATAAATATTCTTATTTTGCAGTAATTTCACATAATCAATGCTTTCAACATCATATAGTTCAATTCTATGTTTCTTTTAAAATATTAATAAAATGCAGGAAGCGTTTAGAATGAAATCTGCACTGTATCTGCTCGATACCTGCAGACTGGCTTTTCTAGTTGTTAACCTGCACGAGGAATGTCTCTCTATCGATTTTTAATCTTTCTTCTCAGCTCTCATTTAGCTTTTTTGTCAGAGTCCTCACAAAATATAGCTCAATTCCACTATAACCTCTTGAAACCAATGTCTGGTCCCATTACTCTCAGAATAAAAGGTGTGTCTTTCAACATACACAGTTACATTTTCATTAGCTATTTACTTGTGTTTTGAAAAATAATTGCTAACAACTGGTTTTGAAAACTGTCAGCAGAATGTATACTTCAAATTCAATTCTAGTGGTTATTTAGTTTTATATGGTCAAACTTTTCAGACTCCCCAGAATTACTGTTTGGTTTCGAAGTCTAGAGATAGGTCAGCAAAGAGAGAAACTCATGCAAAAATACTACAGGCTCAGGAAATCTGACAACATCTAAATTCTGAGTCAGCTGAGGGAGGGCAGTACATTCACTGTTCACATGGTCGAAGCCCTAGAGGCAAATGGGTTCAAAGAAACGTCAAGTGCCTCCATCTGCTGTTGTAAATAATCTCCGAGAAAAGGGAACGCTAACCCTGTAGGAACCTTTTTCAAAATTATCCAAAGGAGGTAAATTAAAGCAGAAAAAGCCTTGAAAGCCTTTATTTGGGATGGTTCACCCTCAAATAAAGAACTGGGTGTGTCGCCAAAGGCCTGTGGGAACCAGGGCATTTGCACTTTTCTGAACGAAACTGGTCCTTGCCATCTCCAGTGCAAGCGCTCCTTGTGACAGACGTGACCACAAATAAATATGCCAGGCTGACCTGGGGGAGCCCAATCAGGGCTTGTTTGTTGTTTTTTCCTGCGGTAAATACCCGTAACATGAAATTTACCATCTTAGCCATTTTTTTACCATCTTTCTTGGAGTAGAATTGCTTTACAGTGGTGTGTTAGTTGCTGCTTTATAACACAGTGAATCAGCTATACGTGTACACATGTCTCCATGTCCCCTCCCTCTGGCATCTCCCTGCCACCCTCCCCATCCCACCCTCTAGGGGGACACAACATCTTTACCATTTTAAGTGGACATTCGGTGGCATTAAGCACATCACTGTGTGACAGTCCCCACCATCTTCTCCAGAACGTTTCATCTTCCCAACCTGACACTCTGCACCCACTAAACACTGACCCCCCCTTCACCCTCCCCCAGCCCCTGGCAACACACCCTTCTACTTTCTGTTTTTATGAATCTGACAACCCTAGGGATCTCATATGAGTATTTATCCTTTGACGACTGGCTTGTTTTACTCAACATAATGTCGCCAAGATTCATCCTCGTTGTAGCGAGTATCAGAATTTCTTCGTTTTAGGGCTGAATGATATTCCACTATACGCCCGTGCTACGTTTACTTATCCATTCACCATCTGTTGATGGGCACTCGGGTTGCTTCTGTGGTCTAGCTGTTGTGAATAACACAGCTAGAATAAGCTGGGGGTTTTAAAAGAGCTGATGTTTGGTCCATGTCTGCATACTAAGCAGTCACTGTACGGAGGAAACTGGAAACATGAAATCATGCACATACATCCCAGGAACATTTCTATTCGAGCCCACCACGTCCTTGGGGTCCCCAGAGGGAAACAGTAAAAGGAGAAGATACACTGCATGAGCCAGAGGCTGGCAAGGCTGAAGAGACAGTGACAGCAGCTTCAGGGGCAGTTGACCTCACTCAGGATCCTACAGCAGAAGTGCCTAGCCTCACACTAGCGGCTGTGCCAAGGTGCAGACACGACTTTCCGTAACCTTGCTGGATGAGCCCCCAGCGCCCTGAGGGTGCAGGGTGAGCACACATCTCTCACGTCAAGAATGAACGATCTGGATGAGACAAAAGTACGTGTGTGGATCAAGCCAGTCGTGATGGTGGGGCGTGTGCTATGGCGAGGACACACTCCCAGATAAGAAGGGCTTCCTGGAGGAAGTGCCGTTTTTAAGCTGAACTCTGAAGGATGAGTAGGCGTTGCCCAGAGGTCAAGAAAGGCAAACCTTATTTCACGCAGAAATGGGATGTTCCGAGCCTTTACCATAAAGTAGGGCAAAGTAAATTTAAGAGACCACAAGTCAAACATGGCTAAGGCAGAAAGCACAGGGTGGGGAAGGATGGCGTTGAGAGAGAAAGCAGGGAAAAGGCTCCTGCAGGGCGTTGTACGCATGCGGACGAGATCGGCCTCTGTCCTGGTGGCTGTGGGGTTGCGGGAGGGTTTTAAGCACAGAAGGGTTATAATGAGATTTAAAATTTAGAAAATACCATTCTGTCTACAGTAAAGAGAATTGCTTAAGGCTTGCAGAATTGTGAGCAGGACAGGGCTTATGACACTGGGGATGGAGTAGAGGTCAGTGATAATCGAGGCCAGACTGCCCATGGAGGGAAAAATGGGCATCTGGGAGCATTCACGGGGATCCAGGCACTGGTGGTCCAGTTAATGTAGAGGGGTAAAGAGGAGGGGCTTCGAGGCTTCTTTGGTTTCTGGATAGAGAAACTAGACCGCTGATGGTGCCATGCATTCAGCAAGGAATACCAAGAGGGGTCAACCAGAAGGACAGAGGTTATTAAATTTGCACTTGGGGGCTTTCCCATCCTCATGTCCTCAGTGCTCTTAGATGGGCAAAAGGTAGTGCTGGGGGTGGGTTTACTAGGATGAAATATCCTCAAATGTACTGGCAATGATCAGTCATCCACCAAGAAAATAGGGAATCCGTGTTTAAGAGGAAAGCTCTCATGTCTCAAACTACAGTTTCTTCCATCCCTGACCTTGTAGCTTGGTGCTTCAGCCCCGTTCCACCATCAGAGTTCGGTTCTGCCATCAGGAGATAGAGCAAAGGCACCATTCTAATAGCATCTAAACTCATTTAATCTGTGTTTTCTCCAAGTACATCACCCAGGGGAAAAAAAAAAAAGGTATGGGTCACATGTCTTCCAAAAAGAGGTGATATTTTAAATTACAGTTTTAAGTTATTATTTCTAAAATGCTGTCATTAAAAAGTCCATACTTAAAAATTAAATATTTTTCTTTGTAGTAGTTTGTTGTTGTTGTTGTTTTTCAATGCCATTTTCAATTATTCAAAGTTTTGTTTTTAAAAATATTTCTCATTAAGTTAGGGTTATGTCCATTTTAATAAGCAAACCACAAAGGTACAGGGTTTCTTTTTTCCAGAGAGGTTTTGGGTTTTGAGGAGACTAATCATGAAATATGCATGGTAGCCGAGGTTTCAAAGCAGTGCCCAATCTGTATGCAAAATCCCAGGCTGAAAATCATAACTGTCTAAATCAGATACAAAGTAATTCAGAAAAAAAAAAAATAGGACATTGCAACCACAGAGATCTCTTCCAGGTAGCCTTCTGGGGCCCATAAATTAGCTCTGAATATGTGCTCTTGGCTACAGCTTGGCACACTGGGTCAAAGAGTCTAAACATTCCTTTCACCAAATGTGAAAAAATACAGCCCAGTTTTTTAAGTGAGAGAAGGGAAGAAAAAGAATGTATTGCTTTGAAATGCGTTTTGGTTCAGTTATAATTCAAAACCAGCCTCAATAGTTACTCTTTTGTTAGCATAGCTTGTAGCTCAATCTTCAGATCCTCATTTTTTTGGACAAAAGTCACAAAAATGGCCATCACTTACCGCAAACACTTAACAGCAATTCATGTCCCTGTGGAGGGTGTCTGCCTAGCTTTAAACTCTGCAGCAAATTACCTTCCTTTAAGTTTAATGATTGCTAAGTTTCTTAGCTTGAAAATAGAAATGTCTTCTTGATGTCAGTAAAGCTTGCACTACATTTTGGCAGCATCAATCACAGAAGTTCCTTGGGAACCCTCTGGGGCGGGCGTTCTTAACCTCAAGAAACAACAACTACATCTGGCGGGGGGGGGGGGCGGGGTTCCACATCCAACCAATGGAATCCGAACTTCTATGTGATTGGCCGAGTCGCGTTTCAAACACGCCCGTTTCTGTGCTGCTGTGAGGCTGGAAAATGGCTGCTCTGGCGAGTGATTTGTTAAATTAAGATTGAAGACAGGCCACATTTTGCTGAGAAAGTTAAAGCAAATGAATAAAGTTGCCTTTATCGCTTGTTTAAATCCTTCAGATGTTTCTCTTTTCTCTTCCTTTTGAAAGAGCCTGCTGGGGACTTGACGGCCCCCTGGGCCTTGGGCTCCTGGAACCACGTACCCGCGCACGCCGAGGGCTCCGCTTACCCGCGCATCCTCTGCCGACCACCTCCAGCCCATCAGTCTGCTCGTATGCCTGCACCCTCGCCCCTTCCCAGACGCGGCTGTTCCCACCTCACTGTCAGGTCAGATCCAGCCCTGCCACCCGCTCCAGGCCCTTTGCCCCTCCCTGAGGGCCACGTCCTCCCTGCGCTGACTCTCGGGCAGTGTGTGCTCACCTTACGTTGGCCGAATGCATGGCTCATCTTGCAAGTGAATTGTAAACTCTGCGAGAATAACCACGTCCTCTGAAGTCCTAGCAAGGCTGTGTCCTTTCTACTCATTTAACTGGTCAAGGGGCATCTGAGCAATAAAGAGACGATGAGAAGGTTATTCACAGCAGACCCTGATTAAGTCCCACATCACTGCAAGTGCTGACTTGCTTCCCGACTAATTTCTAAGCTCCCTGAAAGCACGGAATGCAGTTTGCTCTCTGGCGCGGTCCTTTACACTAATTGCTTAATAAATACATTTGGACTTAACAGAAACAAATCCTCTTCCCCACGTCTGAGTTCTTTAATTTATCTTCTAATGGAGCAAATGCTTTCATTCCTCTGTGAGTAAAGGCAGGTTGCACAGACCCACAGAGAGCATGCTTCCCCTTTCTGTGCCCTCAGGTCCTGGGAATTGTGTTAAGTGACCCTCCTTTATCAGGGGTTAGCGCCTCCCAAATCCCACTGGGAATCAGATTTCTCTTTAGAGATTGTTAAAAAAGGCACAGATCCTAGGCCCCATGGCAGCCTGAATCACAGTCTCCGTGTTGCCACCCTAAATGAGCATTTATTAAGATCCAGGCTTTGGGATCATCCCTGAAGATAGAAAATTGGGCAATTATGGGTGGTCCTTCCTCTGAAGAGCTTAGAGGTAAATGGGGAACGAGGTGTTTTCACACAAATAAACAGGTCAGTACAATTCCCTGTGTTTCGTGAGGGGCACCCAACCCAGCTTGGGGAGATGGGGAAGCTGATGGTCTTGGAAGGCTCCCTGGAGGAGGTGAGGTCTAAGTTGAACCCAGCCTAGCCAGGGAACATCAAAGAGGAAAGACTGGGGAAGAAAGGTGAAATATTCGCAGGTGCAGCAGTAAAGGAGAGCGTGGAAGGTCCTGAGAAAAGAAAAATAAAAACAATTTAGGATGAACAGAGCACAGATTACCAGGAGTGCCTGGGAGAGTGGAAGCTGAACAGGGAAGTAGATGTGGGTCCAAGGGGCCAGGTGTACCGTGCCCTATGATTTGGGTTTTACGCTGATAACAGTATGAACCTATACCAGGCTTCCAAGCCCAGAAGGGATGTGCTGGGATTCGAATTTTAGGAATATTGCTCTGGCTACCTAAGGGAGAGAAGGTTAAAATCTACGTGCCTATGTGTAGGCAGAGAAATCTCTTAGGAAAAATTCCAAGTACTTAATGCAAGAGCTGATGGTGTCTTAGAAGGGCTTTTCGGCACAGAGGTCCGGTCAAGCACCAAGAGGGGATGGAGTTGCCCTGTGACGGTGAACGTCGTGATGGAGGGATGAGGACCTCGGGGAGGGCTGGTAGGGGCACAGCTGCTTTCAGAACGGGTAGAGGGGAAAAGCCCCGCGAGGGGACCTGAGAAGGTGACCCCAAAAAGGCAGATGGGAAATGAGCTGAAATCAGTGTCCCAGGACCGCAAATGGGCTTTTGAACTATGCCATTAACATGGGTATAAACAATCAACAAATCCGGGCACATAGCTTCATTTTCTTTCAGTCACACGTGTTTACCATCATAAATAGAGTTTTGAAAATGTGATTTTCAGTTTTCAAAGAGGGAAGTTAATCTCCATTAGCGGTGGCGGACTGAGCGCCCCTTTCACCCTTGTGTGAGCAGTGCTGGTGTTTGCACATGCTGAGGGTCTGTTCCCTGCCTTCAGGGAAACTTCACTGTGTGGCTGGGAGCTTGCAGGGTCCCCAGACTCAAAAGAACACATTCGACAAAGAGGAGGTGACGTATTCTCAAAAGTCAGCTCCGCGACTGTGTAGCTTAAATGAGGTGGAGTCGTACAGCTGGGAAGTGCCCGTGGGGAGGCCGAGGGGAGAAGCTGAGACTGCGTCCATCCGTGGTGAGCAGCCGGCACCACGTGGAGCGAGGGCTCATGCCTGTGCCTGACGGCTGCATGGAGGAAGCAGCGCAGTGGCACCGACCCTCTAAATTACAGGTGGGCACCAGAATGGACCAGAAACATAACCCTCTCCCGTGAGAAAACGTGGGCATAGGTTCTTCCTTGACGCTTGTTATTAACTTTGTACAAAGGTAAACTGAGGCACGGTGAACTTTGAAAAGTCTGAGCAGACAAGGATTCACCGAAACGAGCACAGACGGGGCGCTGGTGGTGCAGGGACGGCTGGGCAGAAGTTTGTGGAGCGAAAACACAGAAGCAAAGCAAGGGGATTGTGGAAGTTTCCCAATGGCTCTAGACTAAGCCAGTGGTTCTCTGGGAAAGTCCAGCCAGCTTCTCTGCCTGGTGAACCCAGGAAAGAGCCCGAGGGCCATTCAGCAGGTGGTTTATTGACAGGTCGCGTCCGAAAGACACCACGCGTTAGTGAGGCCAAGAAACCCGGACTCTGGCAGCCTGGGGAGAGATGTGGGTCCTCCAAGTCACAGCAATAAAATTCCAGCTGAAAAGTCAGTGAAAAATAACAGTGATGTTCCCAACAAACACGGGAACAAAAGGAGGGGAGAAATCTGGCATCCCCCGACACACGGATCAAGTGTTCGTAAGAGACGCCGGGTTTTTTTTCAGCATCGTTACAGATGAGGTGATCTGGGAAGCAGGGACAGGGAGGTGAGAATTGATCACGGCCACAGAGCCTGAAGTTAGGCCGCGCTGGACCAGGCGGCGTGGGTCTGGGGACCAGACCGCAAGCCCGTCGACAAGTCAGCACGAGAGCCAGTGGCTCAGGGTGAACAGGCCGACCTGGAAACACAAACACTGCCTGAGCCCATTCATCCATCGGCGATTTGAATGCAGTTACAGGAGCTCTCGTCAACGTAGTACCAGCAACAAACCGGAGGAAACGAGAGGCCACCTCCAAAGGGCAGGAAGAAACAGACATCGCTTCTGCCTGAAGCAGCGGGTGCCCAGGACGGGAGGGGCCCAAACGCTGACTCTCCTGATTACGTCACCGGGCTTGTTCGCTTTCACTGGGTGGTCTTTTAAGATGCACAGATGGCGAGGGGACCACACGGGGCAGAGGGCATGCTGGCGCCACCCTGCTGTCCCTCCTCCACGGCCCTTACTCCCATGAGGGGCGCCTGTCTGACGACCAGGCAACTGCCTTTTCAGATTTTAAAGTTCAGGGGTGGAAGATACGTCCATCGGGTGTGATAAATAAAGGCAGAATTGGCCTCCTCCTTCGCTGTGATAAACTTTTGCACGGTATGAAATGATGAAGTGTTTGCCAGCATGTATTTGCTGGAGAAAAGAACCCTTCTCATCTACTCCGAAGCGCCCTGGCTAATGTCTCCCCATCCTGGAACGACGTCAGAAAGGAAGCTTCGAGTAGGCGCTAGTGATCTTCAGCATCTCCCTGCAGCCCCTGGTGACTCTCATCGGACAAAGGAGACGCAGAGCTGGTGACAGCAGGTGAACGAAGGAACAAGGACACTTGGAGGAGTCGCCAGGGAGCTGCCCGCGGTCCTAGATCCGCGTTGAAGCCGAGGCTCCGAAGACGGATTGGCCGCTCTGCTGTTTCTGCTGCTGGGAAGGCCGCTGTGTGTCCTCGAGTTCTGGGTCTCGGCCCAGCTTAAAGCCAGGGGTCCACACTCCACGGAGCCTTCCCACTCCACCCAGTGGCTGAGAGGCGCACAAGGCTGCATAGGTTTGAGTGCCTGGTCTGTCCTGTGACACCGTGGGTGAGAATGTGCACTTTGCTTTTCAAGGTGATTCCCGTTCAAGCCCGGTCTCCATTGCGTGAGAAATACATAGTGGATGTGCAGGTCGGACTCAGTCTCCTGTTCTGATGTTTCCACAGGTGGGCCGAGGCGGGTGCTGGTCCCATGAGACGTCCCTTTCCTGGGGGAGAGGGAGAGACGGACAGACAGAGGCAGAGAGACGAAGAAGGACAGAGAGAAGGAGGGAGAGAGAGACAGAGAGGGATTAGAGACAGAGAGAGACAGAGAGACAGTGAGTGGGGGGAAGGCAGCAGGAGGGGCATGAAGGAGGGAGCCTGTAGCTGTGAAACCTCTGGGCCGTGGAAACCTTGCTAAACGTTGCATGTGAGCACAGGAGCAATTCCGCCGGGAAGGAAACTAGACGAGATCACCCCCAAAATATGCTTCTTTGACATAAATGTATTTTGAGCTAAAGGCACTTAAAGAGCAGATGCAAGAAAAATGCTCAGCCCTCCCTTTTTCTTCCTGGAAGCAGAGATAAGCCCATAGGCAGGCTGTCTGCCCTCCTCCAGAAGGAAGGGCACGTTCCCGGCGTCCAGGACAGGAGTTGAGATGGCGAGGACCCAGGGCACTGACCCTGTTGAAAGAGCCCACCTTCCTCTGCCCCCAGCCCCACAGCCTCTCCCTGATGCCTCTCCTCGTCACCGCGACAGAAAGCCCCAAACTGCTGCCAATTAGGGCTGCAGCTGTCAGCTTCTCCTGTGAAACCAAGTCAGGCTTCCGTGTGTCGTGAGATTCGGCAGATCTCTTGACGGGCTCAGCTCACGCATGGTCACCCCACCTTGCTTTCCTTGTCTTTCTGACCATGATGCTGTTTAAAGAAGCTGTTTCTCCCTTGGCTGCTCTCTTCCACTCACCCTGGAGTCCAGATTCTTCGTGCTCCGTGAATGAGCAGTCTTCTCGGCGTTGGTCTGATGGCATCTTACACGCCTTCTCTTTCCGCGAAGCAAGTTCCGCCTGCTCTGCCCCGGGACGGAGGCCCGAGCACCTCACCATTCAGCCAGGCTGATGCCACCGTGGACCTCAGTTCTTTCAAAAATTAATTGCCTGTAGATGAAATTTTCCAGCCATGCTGGAAAGAAATGCCTAGGGTTTGTGAAAAGCCAGCTGAGAACTCACTGCCTCAGAGAGCTGATGGAGGGGCCAGGTGTGGGAGGTTTTAGTGAACCTTATCTGGGCCCAAGGGCAGCGTGACCTCTGGTGAATTTTCCAGCTTCCCTAGGCCTCCAGAAAGGATAGCTCAGGTGATATACATGAAACTGAGTATCAGGCAGCTCATAATTATTAAAAAGAGATTGCACCTGTTTATTTTTACTTTGTTGTCCACTCTCTGGCTAATGGCAAATACCTAGAGGTCCACATTAATATGTAGGATCACCTGGATAAACCTAACGGGTTAATACATTTTCACATTCGACGATTTTCCTCCTGGAGTGGGAGTTGGGGGCAGGGGGATGCTAAGATCCTAAACGCAAACAGCTATTGTCATAATTTACAACTGACATTTTATCTGTATTAGAAGTTTTTACCCACAGTTTGGGGAAACTTTAGGAAAAAATTAAAGGGAATGAATTACGAAGGGCAGCTAACTAATACCAAGGATAATGGCTATCTTTGTGGAAATTAAGTGCCATGCACACCCGTAGTGCTTATTTATGTCCTGAAAACTATGCACAGAAAGTGTCCTCGGCTGTGAAGGCCCACGTGCAGCCGTACTCCCAGGCTGCTGACCCCGGAACCCCGGGCATATCTGTCTTCACCGCGCTGACATTCATACCGGGGCCTTGGAGTTCTTGAACCACTTTCACTGAGATTACAAACTCAATTATCTTGTGATTTTCATCAAAAATAACCTATTTGGTTAACAAGGGAGAAATTGATTTCACAACAGAATTGGTCAGGACCATTTGAAAACCCAGCACAGTGAGGGAACTGTAGGGAAACATTACCCTGCTGGCACTGGGCCCAGGACGGGCTTAATAAACATTATTTGATGCAGGTGCTGATAAGAGAAAACTTCATAAGGCATAGAATACGATATCAAGCCAGCGCCATGGTCTGACTTCCTGATGGATCTCCATTATCTTTTGTTTTCCTGGAAACTTTGAACTGAGCTGAGGGGTTTGGGGCAGGAACAGTAGTAACAGATCCGGAGACGGAGGCTGTCACGTGGTATGCTGCAGAATTTGGCAAAAAAAAGGTCATAAACGTGTGTTTTATTACTGAGCTTGTGTTTGGAATCCCCTGCAACCCTGGGAGCCCCGACAGACGATGCTCTGCCACAGACAGTCCCTGAGGACAGCTCCCGGCCACGTGGAGCCCAGACCGTCCACACTGCAAGCGATGCAGCTGGATGAGGCACAGCCCGTTAATCCAGGCGAGTTCTGTGCAGGAAGCCTGGCTTCCTGATGGACATTCGCAAATACAAAGGCCTGAGGTACGATCACGCCCCTTGAAAACGTTGCCGCAATAGAGTACAAATTCAAGTCACTTGTTTAATTATGAAGCGCTTTTCCTGTGAAGATCTATCTGAGAGAGAGAGAGAGAGAGAGTGTGTGTGTGTGTGTGTGTGTCTCTGTGTGTGTGCGTGTGTGTGTGTGGTGTGTGAATCCATTGAAACCCCCCGCTTTGTATCCCATGGTCACTGATAACCATGCACGGCCACCCTGCTCTGTCCCTGTAGAAACAGCAGCCATCACCGGGGGACACACGCAGACCATCAGGGAGGCAGGAGGGGATTTGCCAACAGGAGGGGCTGCAGGCCCAGAAAGGTCAGGTCCAGGGTCACACAGCCAGTTCCAGACAGGCGTGCGGTTTCTTCCTGCTGTTTCACCTGGAACGTTTAGAAACACCAATTATTTGCCAACAGTAATACTGAAAGCAGAAAAATATTTTAAGGCAACAGGTAAATATTTTATCGTGGAGTCTGGGGGTCAGACAGGCCTGGTTTGAGTATTAGGAGAGGCTGATCCGTGGCCGTGGATCGTGGTGGTGCTAGTATCGTTATGAGCCCAGAACAGGGGCAGCGAGGCCTGGGGTAATGCCTGCAAAAGTACTCACCAAAGAAACCGGCCTGCCCTTCATGCAAGGTTTCCAGTTCTAGGAACCATCCCAAGAAAGCCTCATGGCAAATTCCAACAGGGGGTACCCACATCACTGCATTGTTTCTAACAGCAGAAAAACAAAACCAAATACTAGGTTGTTTTAAAAATAAACAAAACTCTCCTGGAGCACCATGAAGATTCTCAAACGAGACAAAACGCTGTTTGGCAGATAAAAGAAGGATCACGTGGTCGTAAAGCTGTGGGTGAAGCAGGCCCCTCGTTGCGTGCAGCTGTGACCTGGGATCCTTCAGGGAACCCGGGAAGCTCAGCCCCTGGGCTTCGGCCTTGAGTTTGGCCTCCTGTGTAGGCCGTGCATGCACATCACAGAGAATTCGGACTCATTTCTCAGGTCGCGTCCAGGCCGCCTGGATTACTGCAACGACACAAAACCCATCTCCTCTGTTCTCCCTGACAGAGCATTCCTTCGGTGAAGCCAGCCAGGAGCAGGTGTTACAATCGCAAAGCGGCAAGAGCAGGTCTCCGGCCGCCAGTGTTCATCGCGGGAGTCACGGACGGGCCAGTCCGGCTGCAGCAGGCCAGCTAGCTCGGTGTGAGAAATGTGCAGAAGCATTCTGCTAGGCATAAGAGGATCTGTGTCCCACCATCTGTCTGTCTGTCTATCATCTCTCTCCACATCTAGATCGACTCATAGAAGAATAGGCAGATTTTAAGTCCTAGAAATAGTATCTCTCTTCTTTTGGTGCGTAAGTGAAGGGTGATTTTAGAAAAATGAATCACAGTATTTTGTTTTGTATCCCTAGTTTGATTGTAATTTTTTTATCCAGTCTGTTGAGTTTCAAAAGGGACAGAAGTGTCATGACTGATGAAAACCAGAGGAGCTACATTATTTCACAAGGAAAATACAGTAGCGGAGGTTTTACCCAAAGCAACTTTTAAAAAATTATTGCTCAACTATAGTTTTCTTTATAATCAAAAAAAGCGAGTGTTTAATCACGTCCTTTCCTTCAGTGGATAAACTGGCATTCACATGTGCTTACAGAATGTGGACATAGAATGTTCAGGATGACTAGGCTTGGAAAGC
This sequence comes from Delphinapterus leucas, assembly GCF_059928025.1. Lineage (NCBI taxonomy): Eukaryota > Metazoa > Chordata > Mammalia > Artiodactyla > Monodontidae > Delphinapterus > Delphinapterus leucas. The sequence goes on from NC_143149.1 coordinate 10,269,635, forward strand.
AGACTTTTATTCTTCTGATTAATTGCACTCGACAGACGAGATTTATTTTAGGATGGCACAGAGATCCTGGCCGACGTGAGAAAAAACGCACAGGCTCTAAGGGTGGTGTAGAGCAGTAAACCCCGCGGGCATGGCGATGGGCGTCACACGAGCACTGGGGACACACCTGGTAACAAATGGTCCCTCATCCACCAGCACAGAGTCTCGGGGCAGAGGCTCTCAGACTTCCAGACGGGCACATGAGAGCTCAGCCTGCACCTCTGACTCAGAGCTGCCCCTCTTGCCAAAAAACCCTGCTTGTCCCAAAGGGATTCCCTTCTGCACCATCCTCGAAACTTCAGTCTCCTCCAGACGCCCTGCCAGCATGGTCACAGCAGCACCTGTACACTCAGCATGCACCTTGTGGGTGACGTACACATGGGAGGGGACCCAGAGACAGGCTGAGTGCTTCCTTGGGCAGCGTCTCCTCCCTGCGCCAGGTCCCCTAACCACAGAGGTGGGCTTGTCTGTGAGGCCCGCAGCATCCCCTGGGAATCTACACTGCAGGGGAGAAGCCAACCCCAGGAGGGCCTGCACCGCACACCTGGACAGCTGCACGGGGCAGCTCCTCCCAGACGCTGGGCCTGTCCAGGGCCCGTCATCCCTCACCCCCTTCCTTCCTCAGGCCACTCCCGGCCCCCGGTCCCCCTTTCTCTCTCCTCGTGCTCAGGCGTCCCCCACAGAATAGTTTGGGGCTGTTCAAGGCAGGCTGTGCCCCTAGAATATCGCAGCCTTGGCCCTGACGGAGGACAGAAAAAGGTGGAGGAGAGACAGGCTCCCGGAACCAAAGGAACAGACACCAGAGAGGATACGGCTGCACTGCCTACGACATACCAAGTAAATGTGGGTCTAAAGACACGCGCGACAGCCCAAGGAAACCTCGTGGGAAGCTTGGGATGTGATTCAGGTCTTCAAAATGAACCAAGATGCAGCTGGATTGGGAAGGGGCGAGAGGTCCCCGGGGGCAAGGACAGAGGGGTGGGAATGAGCATGGGGTCTGAGGGGCTGCCTTGTCAAGCTGAGAGGATGCTCAGAGGATGGTCCATGGCGAGCCCTGGGCAGGTGTGGACAGCGCCCTGCAACACCCATTCCTCAGGAGACCAGGCCCCCAGGGGACAGTGCAGGCTCACGGGTGCAACGTCTGCCTGTACCTCCTCGGAATCTCATTTTAACTCAATTGACAAGAGTGAGGTTCTTTCCTGGGGAGGGAGGGACTCTGGGGTGTGTCCAGGAGTGAGCCAGAAGAGAAGCCACGCTACCCTGTTAGGGCTCAGAAATAAACAGCGGGATTTGGAAAATCAGGGCAGAGAGGAAGGAAGAGGGGTAGTGAGACAGGGAGCCGGTGGCACCGCCGAAGCCACAGACTCTCCCATCACACAGTCTGCAGAAGACACTTTGAGTCTCACCCTCACCTTCTCCCCATGGCAGCCCTGCCGAGCTGTCCGGAGACGATCGCTCCGTCTGCCCTGGTCTGAGTTCTGCGAGGTTGGCTGTGGCCGCAGACACACCTTCCATCCCTGGGCCTCTGTCCTTGCTGCTTCTCACTCACCTTTCATGACCCAGATGAGCACACAGACCTTGCTGGCCGCCCGGCCCCTCTCCCTGCTGAGCCCGCCTTCCCTCCACCTCTCGGGGGCCCTCAGTCTCCCTGCTTCCTAGCCCCTCGGGCATGCCCGTCCTTTACAGTCTCAGTGTGTCATGACCATGGGTCTGTCACACGTGAAGCTCACGAGTTGGCTCGTAGAGGTTAATCCCGTGCACAGTCCCCCCGGGGCCCCTGTGCTCCCTCCCTGACAGCACAATTCAGATCTCGCTCTGCTTGCCCAGTACAGATCTCTGGGCGTGAACAAGGCTACCGTGGCCCTGGTCCTACGCTAAAAATATCAAAGTCCTCCAAGAAGCCCTATTTGAGAGAATTCCAAGTTTTCTCATCACTTGTGCTATCTTCCCGTGTAGGTGGTCCAGTTTCCCAGGGTCACGGGAACAGACTGGTGACAGAGGCCTTGTGTGCTGCGTGCAGGTCTGTGGCGTCAGCCCAAGATTAACTCAGTACAGTCAGCTCCTCGTTCTGCCCAGAGCTTCACTGCGCTGTCTCCTGGTAGATCCTGTAGCACTTCTTGCATATTGAAAACCAGTTATGAAGAAAATCAGTCAGGATTTAAATTTGAGAGGGAAGAAATGGCATCCTTGATGCTAAGAAATGAGTCTTGACAATGTTTCAACCCTCAGCTCTCTTTTCGGAGTCCTCTGTCCTCGGCAGAGGACATGATCTTCATCATCTCAGCAGGTACATCTAGTGAATTCCAGCAAATATTGTGCACCTCACAGGATGCCAACTGTAGGACAGATCTATTTGGGAAATCACTTAGAGCTCCTTAGAGACACAGGAAGATGTTAAGGCGTGAGTTAATCGATACTGAAACCCTCCAGTCTTCACTATGCAATATTAATCCCAAGTAAAAGAGAAAAATCATAAAAGATGTTTCCGTTGAATTGCGCAGAAATAAAATTATGAGGAAGTCTCATGAGAAAACAAAAAAATGTTACACTTTGTTATTAATATATAAGAGTAACTTTGTTCTTAATATAAAAGAAATTAAAAACATGAGAATTAACAAGATACTAGGAGTAATTGTTTAAGAACTGTAATAGTTAAAGGACAACATTGTAAACCAATTATACTCCAATAAAAAATACAATTAAAAAAAAGAATTGTAATGGTTGTAAGTAAGATACTGGCTTATAAAAAGAAGAAAAATGCCTCACAAATATAATATTTAAAATGTGAAAGCATTTTAACACTTAAAAACACTGTCAACAGAAAGAAAACATTTTCATAGAGATATAAGTAATATCGATAATAAGGTTTAAAAGCTGAAGCAGAGGGCTTTCCTGGTGGCGCAGTGGCTGAGAGTCCGCCTGCCGATGCAGGGGACATGGGTTCGTGCCCTGGTCCGGGAAGATCCCACATGCCGTGGAGCGGCTGGGCCCGTAAGCCACAACTACTGAGCCCGTGGGCCACAACTACTGAAGCCCACGCACCTAGAGCCTGTGCTCCGCAACAAGAGAAGCCACCACAATAAGAAGCCCGTGCACCGCAACGATGAGTAGCCCCTGCTCGCCACAACTAGAGAAAGCCCGTGCGCAGCAACAAAGACCCAACACAGCCAAAAGTAAATAAATTATTTTAAAAAGTTGAAGCACAGTGGAAATTCCACTAAGAAATGACAGGGTGTGGAATTAGCCCTAGGACACCAGGGTTGTGTGTATGGTCCCATCTAAACGCATGGGACGGCACTGCCACATGTGAGCTGGTGGCCCCTGGCCCACCTTCCTCTCTGTCACAGCCCAGCAGCCAGCAGCCCTGAGTCCCTGGGCACCTGCGGAGAAAGTGAGCCCAGTTGCGCTGCCATCCTGCGGCATCCACCCCGTTTCTGAAGGAGTCTCTCAGACAGTCTGGACCTGGGCAGAGGCCAGCCGTTCCCCTGGGTGCCGGAGGTCAGCTGCTCTGTCCTCTGCCCTCTTCTGCAGAAGGAGAGTCTCAGGCAGCCGGTGGGCAGAGGGAACTATCCCTGCCCAGCGCCAGCGCCCAAGGGACCCATTTGCCCGGGTTCCTTCAGGAGCCCCCGCCGCCTACAGCTCCAATTCAATGCCTCTGGCTTCCTGGCACCGGGGCTCCACAGTCGGCCATGAGGCCCTCACAAAGCACAGCTTACCGTTCTGGAACAGATCACAGCTGCCCTGCATTTTCTTTCCTCCCCCTCCCATGAGCCCGGATGCAGGGCTGCACCCACGGGGCAGCAAAACCCCCGGCATATCACACACTCCTATTTGTGACCTGACCACAAAATGGCCCACTTCTCTGAGCAGCCCAGAGATAATTCTTAAAATATACTTGACCTTGCAGATTCCTGCTGGAGATGGAAAGTGCAAGAACTAAGTCTCCATGCCTTAGGAGACTTAGGAGGAGCTTGGAAATAGCTGAGAAGGAAAACCACAGAGAGACTAAGAAGATGTGAGTATCTCTGGTAGCAGAGTCCAAGGTCTCACCTTTGGGAAAAAACAACGTCCGATTTTTCATTCCGAGAAAGGGCAACCAGGGTGAAAATTAGAATTTTCTAAGTCCAGAGCAAAAACACACATAATCAAGGGCTTGATTTTTGGAGATTTCTTCCTCATGTTTAATTAAACTCTCCATAGCTTGATAGGAAATTTCCAATTAAGTCCTCATAATATGCAAGGGCAGTTGACTTGGCCGACTCCGAGGTCAGTGGTGGGTCGGAGGCCACAGTGGCTGGGAGGGGAGCAGTCCCACAGGCATCCCCTCCTCGCCCCCTCCTGGGCCCCACTTTCTGGCCCTGCTCCATGTCCCACACTGAAAGGGGTTGGTGGCCACGGGCAGGGCGCCAGGCTGAAGCCAGGCCCTTATTCCTGGAAGAGCTGGTGCTTTCTGGCAGAGACTCCAGTAGGTCCCTTCTTCTGCCCTCTGTTCCTCGGTCTCCCCATCTGCGAAACGGGTATAACAAGGCTTCTCTGCTCACCTACAGGTTTTATTTTTTTAAATCAATTGAGGCAAAGTAGGAAAAAGGGCTTTCAAATCTCTACAAATTTAAGCCAATCCAAGATACGAATCAAGTAAGAAATCCCTGATTGTGTTCTTGTATCCCAGCTGCAAAAGATGAGACAGAAGACGATGCAGCCACTACGTTTTCCTTCTCTCTGGGGCTCTTTCAGAGCGTGATACGAGGCTTGATACTCAGGTCGTGTCTGCAGGGGCTTCTGGGCTGGCAATCTGGACTAAAGTGAGACTCCTTCAGAACTCTTATCAAAAGATTGGTTTTTGTTGTTGTTGTTTTACTAAAAGAAAGAACTAGAATATTTAATGCTTGTGAAAAAGAAAGATGAAACTGACAGCTCCGAGCTTTGTCTCCATGGGTGAGACGTAGGACTGGGGTACCGTCATCTGAGATAAACTTCTAGTGTGTTCTGAGGTGTTCATCTGGAACGTCAGGAGCAAGCCCATGGGGTGAACCCAGGATGGAATCATCACCCAAGGGGTAGGAGAGGACAGGGCGACCACAACCCCTGATGCTTCAGGCCACACACCACGGCAGGATGGGGATGGGTGCCTGCCTGTGTCCACTGGACGGGCTGGGGGACGCCCAGACGGCTGGGAAAGCAGCGTTTCCCAGGGAGTCTGTGAGGGAGTCTTTGGAAGAGACCAGCTTGCATCAGTACCTGGTAAGGTTCCTTCCCAGGGAGATTACTCAGCAGAGAAACGGAAGAGTGTTGGCGTTTCTCACTCACACACGCAGTGATCCGGGACTCACGCAAGGACTTTTGGAGAAAGCCTGTTTTCTGAAAACACTTTGTTGACACCTTCTATAGAATTAGAATTCAAGGCAGTGCCCGCGTCAAAATGTTCAGAGCCGGGCTTCCCTGGTGGCGCAGTGGTTGAGAGTCCGCCTGCCGATGCAGGGGACACGGGTTCGTGCCCCGGTCCGGGAGGATGCCACATGCCGCGGAGCGGCTGGGCCCGTGAGCCATGGCCGCTAAGCCCGCGCGTCCGGAGCCTGTGCTCCGCAACGAGAGAGGCCACAACGGTGAGAGGCCTGAGTACCGCAAAACAAAAAAAAATGTTCAGAGCCTGAGCGAGGGGCTTGGAACTGACCGTTAAGACACTAGTGAAGCCTTTTACAAAATGCTACATTTTCAGAAAACCTGATGGCAGAAAACAATAGTTTGTGGGAAATTAGGGGCATTCATGAGTCTGCGTTATTAAGATTCAGAAAAGGCAGATTCTGTGAAGAAGTTTTAGGAGCGCCTTTGTCAATGTATCATTATACGCATACACACATATATGTGCCAAGAGCTACATGGGTTACAAACCTGTATCCAATTATGCCTTAAATATCTCTTCAGAACGTACAGATTAAAATTTTGAGTGATAAGGAAGTGTCGGGTCATAATTTCATTAGCAGCATTTTTTCTTGGTGGTCCATGAAGCAGTGGTGCGTCTCCCAGTTAATAGCATTTAGATTTAATGAAAAGAAGTGTGGCTTCTGGAGTAGAATCATTCCCACATTGAGAAAGTGTTATAATCTTATTAATCGTAGCCTAAATTACCTCTGAGGAATTTTAAGGAGGTTTCAGACTGTTTTTTCATTTCAATTAAAAAAATTGTGTCTATCTTTCATTTTCAAAGACTTGCTGGTCAAAATTAAATTTGCGTGTGGACAGATTCAGGGAATGCATATTTTAAATGTCTTAAAGACAGTACATCTTTAAATGTACTTTTTCAATGTATCCCACAAATGTATAACATAAAGCTAAGAAGACAGTTTATGCTCGATTAGTGTTTGGTGAATGACTGAATCAGGAATTCATTACAGGCTTTGAATTAAATATTTAGTTACTAAATAATCTGGCAAATTCAGTATAGGTAACAAAACCAAAATTTTCTTTTGTCTGTTTTTTAAAAGTGCATTTGCATATGTAATGTTACATTTCTCTAAGTGGAAGGGGTTTTTTTCTTCCCACATAACCTTAGGTGGTCCGTGAGGCAGGTCATTCAACGCGCCCATCAGAAGGGGGCGTCACAGAGCATCGTGTGGCCATGGTCGGTGGGGGGCGGGGGGGTGGGGCGGATGCTTCGTCAGACATTTTGGTGAATCCAAAGTTTTACCCAAGTCGAAACATCCTCAGGGCCAAATCCAAGAGATGAAACAAACAGCCACAACAATAAAACATGAGACAGTGATGACTACATGGCCAGTCTCTAGAGGGACAGACGCTTGTGACCTGGGCACCACCCTTTCCCCAGGCATAAGGATGAACCCGAGGGCCTGCTGCCCACTTCCTCCCACCCCCGCTCTCCCCACCCTCATCAGACGGTCCCTTGGAGGGTGTTTCGTGGAAGGAAAAAGAACTTGAAGTCTTAATTCATTTTAAGCTGAATGCAAAAGCCCTGACCTTCCGTGATTGGGCCACAAGGCCTGAACCGCACTGTATCTGATGAGATCTCCTCAATGTGCCATTTGGGGTAAGTGAAGCACTAATTGGGGATGGAAATTGTGATATTTTCAAAAATAAATGAATGCTTGCTGGGTGGGTTTATTTTAGTCTCTGAAAAAATAAAGCCTAAACAAATCCCACTTCAGGCACAGTATACAAAACCCTTAAAATGATTGAACCCGCCCACTTTTAAAGTCAGTGCTTTAGGTCGGTGCTTATTCAAACAGCGTAGAAATCAGCCTTTCTCCTGGATTAATATGGAGCGTGTGTCTCCTACTTAACTCTGATAAGTCCTCGTCATATCAGGATGATTTGTGGAGATAAGTTTTAAATGCTCTTTTAGGTATTAGAAGTGTTGACTTGGAATTTATGATAAGACAGAAATCAGCTTATAAAAAATATATGAGAACTGTCATATCCAGGAATTAAATGAATCCACTGATAAATAAAAAGTTATTGACATCCACCTGCTAGAAAGGAGTCACTCAGACCCTTTCTTATCGACACAGATAACAGACAGGCACCAATAAAAACATTTTTTGTAGCCAAAATACTAGGCTTTGGGGAAAAGGGAAACCTCTTTTAGACCTCGTATGTTAAGAAGGTTGCTAAAGTTCTCTGCCCTATTTCTTTAAGTACCTGAGTTATGCTTTAAGGTTGTAAGTATTTTAGCTCCTTCTTCAGGTTGTTCTGCATGTGGCATAATTCTTGAGAACTACTGTTTAGTAATGCTTCACATAAAATTTCAATGCTTGCGTCCGGCTCTAAACAAAACTGTGAATGGGGACAATTTCTCCCTGGCATCAGGACTCTATCCTTTCTTTGACAGAGTTTCCCGTCCTAAACAGCTCACACCAAGACCCCTTGTCCCCTCCTGCACACCAGGATCTTACCTGGCCTGACTTTGCACCCTGCCAGGTTAGCCCGCGATTGTGACTGGATTTCTAACTAACGCACACATGTGTTTCTCCTCCCAAGACGTGCATGTATGTCTTCTCACGGGCCTTCTGAACCATCTATCATAAGGACTCCAGATTCTGCACAAATCTTCAAGTCAAACTACATAAGGTTCTGCCTACCCTAAACTTATTAAAAATGATTGAGAACTCTATTCAATTCTAATTTGCTCTGGTGTCAGGCCTCTGGAATTTCATTTACTCTCAAAAAGCAGACAAACAAACAAACAGAAACCAACTACATTTCTAAGATCAAACAACCTCTTCCTGGAGCTGCAAGCCAATGCATGTGAATGACAACTTTCTTTTGCCCTTGCAAATTGATCCATCAGAAATAGTTAGCATTTCAATCAATAACAAGCTCATGCAGTGGAACAAAGAACACCAACGTATATCACTTGTCAAACACGGGCCGGTATAATCAGGTTCGAATGTAAAATTGTATAGCCGTTGTGTAAAAGAGCATGGAGCTTCCTCAAAAAATTCCAAAGAGAATTACCATATGACCCAGCAATTTCACTTCTAGGTATTTATCTGAAAAGCAGGATCTGCAGGAGATATTTGTACCCCCGTGTTCACAGTAGCTCTGCTTACAAAGCCAAGAGGTGGAAGCAACACAAATGCCCAGTGACAGACCAATGGATCCAGAAAATGTGTCTGTCCATACAGTGGAATATCATGAAGCCTTAAAAAAGAGGGAAATCTTGTCACATGGTACAACATGGACGAACCTAGGGGACATTGCTAAGTGAAATTTGTCGCTAAAGGGCAAATCCTGTAGGATTCCACTTTTGTGAGGTCCCTGGGGTAGATAAAGTCATAGAGACAGAAAAGTAGAACGGTGGGTTGCAGGGGCTGGTGGAGGGGATTAAAGAGAATTGGCATTTAGTGGGGATAGAGTGTCAGTCTTGCAAGATGGAGAAGTTTTAGATGTCTGTTTCACAACAATGGGAATGTACTTAATTAACCCTGCTAAATTGTACACCAAAGATGGTTACATTGGTAAGTTCAATGTTATGTGTTTTTCACCACAGTTTAAAAAAATGTGCTCTTGTAATCTCATCCACAAGAGTGAGCAATTAAAATTTAGAGATTAATGTAGGTATTTGGGGTCTGTTGGATTTAAGGTTTAAAAGTTGGAAGTTTGGAAGAGCTAGCAGTTTATCAGAGCCTCGTTTTTAAATAAGCCACATAAGCCGTCACTCTTTATAGGACCTTTTTTTCATTCCCCTTAAGTGTGGCCTTGAAATCTGGTGTGTGGGAGAATATATGAATATTGAATCAAAGATGCATTGCTGGCATATTTTATGAAGATTCCCTACAATCTAACTATAAAGCATCCCAGGAAGGAAAAAAAAAAAAAAGATAACGTTTATTCTGCTTGACACAAAATGCTGTAGCAAGGCTTCCAATCGAAACAGACATTGTTAGAAAAAGTGATCATTTCAGTCCAACATTCCCTCCTGCTGTCAGAATTTTGACAAAGATGTTGCTTTAGAAGGTGAGATACTGGTGCACTTTCCAGACTGACCAGCTGAGCCATCCACAAGTTGCAGCGGCAGAGGATGAAATCACACGGAGACACCCCGGCCACCAGGCTGGGTGGAATAGATGACGTCATAGTCTACGGACGCTCGGGAGCACAGAGTAGTTATGCGCGCGCAGGCGGGCAGAGGTGCCTTCCGGGTCCCTGTAGCCTCCAAAGTGCTGGACGGAGAAGAGCTCAGGAGAACCACCTCGCGATACCGCTCGGCCATTCACCGGACCTGTGCGTGGGGAGCTCTGTGGACCAGGGCCGGACACCAAGCAGAAGGAGCTGTGGCCCCTGCATCGCCCCGCTCACTCACAGGCCATAAAGGGAACACTCAGCTGGTAGTTCAGCTGAAACGGGGGGCATCTGGTAAAAAGAGCATAGAGTGGGAGCCTACCTCAGCCTGGAGGTCAGGCAAAGACCCTCGGGGTTGTTCAAGCCAAGATGAGCAGAAGTAAGTCCCACTGAGATGCGGGCGGGGAGGGAAGAGGGGACCCCGTGTACGGGAACCAGGGTCTGGGCGGCACGTGCTCCGGTCACTGAGAGAAGCTGACGGGGGCATGGGGGGAAGCACAGTTGGCGAGGTGAGCGGCCAGGGCTCTGCAGCGGGTTTTGTGGGCATATTAAGGGACCTGGACGTTTGCCCAAGGGCAGGGGAAAGACAAGAACCAATCTTCACATAAAGCCATGATTAAAGGACCGTTCTCACAAGGCCTTCCGCTGGCGGTGTGACGGCTCGGTGACAGGTGGTCGAGATGAGATGCAGTGACGGGGACTGTCGCCATCATCCAGGGGTGAGTCACTCGGGTGGGGATGTTACAGTAGAGGCGGGAGAAGTGGGAGAGCCTGGGAAACGCGTGGGTGACGAGGACCCCCGCTGACACATGCCCTTGATGACCAGTCAGGGACCCTCTTCAAGGAGGGTATGAAGGGCAAAGGGTCCGACACTGTGTCATCTGGGAAATGGCAAGCGAGGTCTGGTCCAGGGATTTGGAGAAGATCACGTTGATTTGGGGGCAAAGATGCACAAACGCCACCTACAAAACTTGGAAAAGTCATCCTATGAAGAATAATCTCCTTTGGGACAGCTTCAAAGAGCAGAACGGAGAGCATACGGGAGAAGACGCAGGGAAGGACATTCTGAATCGACCTGAGAGTTTTCTAACCACTGAGGCTGAGTGACAGCTTCCTCAAGAGATATGAGTTTGGGGCCTAAAGGTAGGTGTCCAAGTAGAGAGTGAAAAACCACAGGAGTTGGGAAAGCTCACACATCCGTGACCTTTGAGCTTAAAACTGAAATATTCAGCTCAGCGAGAAGTGAAAATCAGGGCCTGGGTGGCAACTACGAAAAAGTAGATGCTTACTGGATTCAACGTCTATCTTTCTAAAAGTTCATGGACCTGAAATAAAGGGGAAGGCAGTCCAGAAGACATTGATGCTTTGGGATTCCTGTCACATCCAACGTGAGGACCTTTCGATGCTAAGTGAAGTATGGACCTGGATAACTTTTGAAAATTACAAATAGGACGTGAACAAATGCAGGCCTACAGAGAACATGGGGACCCACCCTCAGGGTCCGGGCGGGGTCCCCTCTGCCTCGGGCTCTCATCCTTGGTTACGCTGATCTCAGAACAGCCACCTTGGTCTCTCCTCTTCTCCCTCCCAGATCGACCCAAATTTTAGCCCTTAGTGAGCACCCCACTGTGAGGGTCTCGCCAACACCACCCTGGACTGCTGTACCCACCTTATACCGTGCATCCTTCATGGGCCACGTACTGCCCGGGCTGCTTCCAGTGGACCCGTGTGCACCTGTCCTTCCAAAGGCAAGACTCCTGGGTGTCCCCCCCATCCAGGGGGCTTTGTGTCTGTTCTGCCTCCACCTCAGCCCCAAGCCCAGCACCAGGTTCTTCCTAGGCTGCCACTTCGTCCCCACAGAAAGTGACGCGTCCTAGGAGCTCAGTCAGCTAGGGCACCACCACCTGCCCTGAGTCCTGGATGGTTGCATGAAAGAGGGGCGTACGGCTGGCAACCCGGAACTCATTTCTCATGAGCATTCAAGCCATTGTTACAATTCTGGTTCTGTTCCAAGGAAGCTACGCAGGCCTGGTTTTCAGACAGATTGCTTCACTGATCTATTTTTTGCATGAACAGATGAAACCCCTGCCCTGCCAGCAGGATCACTTTGTTACAGGGACCCATCTTCTAAACGACAAAGGTGCAGAGGCCTTCCTCGCGACCAGGATCCATCAGTGTGTCAGGAGACACACAGCTCCACTTAGAAGCTGGCAAAGCGTCTTCCCCTAATTGGTATTAATTATCACTCAGCACTTGCGATCTGCCCTTTGGCCCTGGAGCCCACTCAGCGCTGTTGTTTTCAGTTGGAAGGAGCTGTGATCTCACCCCCGGTTCGGGACACTTGAGCACAGCAAAGGGCCCTACTTTGTCATCCTTTGTCAGAAATCATCACCAAGTGAGAGGAGACCCGGGCTGGGGGTGGGCCGTGTTCCCATGGATCTGGGCCCATGGCCCCCAGTCCTAAAGGGTCAGGAAAGGGTCTTCGTCCGTGGAGTTGGTCCTCGTGGGGAGAAGCAGCAGGGCCTCTGATCCTTCTTTCTGGGGACGTCCTGTACCTGATCGTCAGAGAGACAGAGAGGGTCCTCCTGCCCTGTGTCTCCCGAGGGGGCTGCAGCCCCTTAGAAAGGGCCCTGGCAATGGGCACCGTGCACATCCCCAGGTGCGGGGGTTCTTCACGGGTCCCCGGGTCACAGCCCAGCCCTTCTGTGCCTGAGGAGTCTCCCGGCGGTGGCAGCTCCTGATGGCAGAGGTGGCCGCGAGCTGTCAACATCGCGGTCTTTCCAGGTTCTGCTCAGATGACGCTACTCAGTTACGAGCGGAATCCCCGGCCCCTCACATCTTTAACTAGATGCTACACCACTCAAGGCGGAAAGAACAAATCCTAGAAATGTCCCCATCTCTCCACAGTCACATCCCTCAATAGTGATGTTTCGTCCTCCTCTGCCTTCACTGGTCCTTCCGTGAGCCCCTCCCATAAGCCAGGCTCCTCCACGCATGTGCACGTCCTGCCCACGGCCCCTTCCTCCCCCTACCCAGTTCCTGCTGGAAGGAAGCAGCACCTGTGCCCTGATGCGCCCTGTGTGCCTGTGTGTGTGCACCTGTGTGTATATGTGTGCACCTGTGTGCGTGCATATGTGTACCTGTGTGTACCCACGTGTGTATATCTGTGTACCTGTGTATGTGCATGTGTGTACCTGTGTGTGTACCCATGTGTGTGTATCTGTGTACCTGTGTATGTGCATGTGTGTACCTGTGTGTGTCCATGTGTGTACATGCCTATACTTGTGTGTGTGCATGTTGTGCCTATGTGTGTAGCCTGTGTGTACCCATGTGTGTATGTGTGTACCTGTGTGTGTACCCATGTGTGTATATGTGTGTACTTGTGTGTGAATGTTGTACCTGTGTGTGTGCCCATGTGTGTATACCCATGTGTGTATATGTGTGTACCTGTGTGTGTATATGTGTGTACCTGTGTGTGCACCTGTGTGTGTATGTGTGTGTACCTGTGTGTGTACCCATGTGTGTATGTCTGTACTTGTGTGTGTGTGCATGTGTGTGTGCACTGAATTGTCAATAACCATCCAGTTGCTCTGCTAGCTCTCCACCCATGCTGGGAGCTGCCCAAGGCCGGCCCAGTGACCCTGTTTTTGCATCACCTTCGATGCCCAGCCCAGTTGCTTGAACTGGCCGCTGGCATCCAGTGAATCTGTGTTGAGGGAAAGTCAGAGAGCCCAAGCGTCCAGACAACACGGTAAGTCCCACTGAGTGCTCGCTTCGCCCCCGGTGCCACCCCAGGGGCTGTGGATGCATTGACTCGTGGAAGCCCCCCATCCCTGAGAGCAAGCACCACCCTTCCTGTCTTCCTTCCACCCATAAGACAACTGACGCTCAGCTGCTTGAGGACTTTCCAGCAAAAACTGGAGCATCTGGGGGAAGAAACCAGTCAGTCTGTCTGCAGAGAGCCTGGTCTTCACCACCAGGTGGCTCTCACTCCTCGCATGTGCCTCGTGGGGAGGTGGTGACCCCAGGGTCCCCAGTCAGGAGATGTGAGCAGACGCAGCTTCCCTGCAGGGTTACCCATGACCACCCGCTGCCCAGTCTATGGAAGGGAGCACATCCCGGCCCCAGAGAAGGGCCAGCTCCTGGCATGGACACGGGCACCAGGGGCAGGATGCTCCAGAAGTGACTGCATGCTGCTCCGAAGGGCACATCTTAACCAGGCGATCCCATAACCAAGGCAGAAAGAGTCTAGTGTGCAAGTTACTTAAAACTTACCCACAGGGTGTGGGGTTGTTTAATGAGCCCAACAACTTAGAGAAGCATGTTTATAGATGCAATGATGAAAGATGATCCTGTATAATGATTTTAGCCCAGTTAGCAGTCCCCATTCCATTTTACCTGCTGACGTCCTGGGAAACCTCTTCCTCCAGGAAATACTGAGCTGATGGCCTTTCCTTTCCTGGCTTGTCCCACAGAAGGGAAAGAATTCTGCGTTTAGAGCGTTTCCTGTTTTGAGTGAGGACTTAAAGCAACAGAATGAAACTACACAGCTTCCCCGGAGGTTCTTAAGGTTGATTACACATAATACTGTTTATAAGATGCTGGATCCCTTTGGGATGAGCAGGGAAATCTTTCTTAAGCATCCATTTATGCACAGTTCCTTGAAATTCTTATTTTTGCTTAAATTTCATCAAAGAAAGAGCTGTTTCTCAGGACTTCCCTGCTGGCACAATGGTTAAGAATCCGCCTGCCGGTGTGGGGGACACGGGTTCAAGCCCTGGTCCCGGAAGATCCCACATGCCGCGGAGCAGCTAAGCCTGTGTGCCACAACTACTGAGCATGCGCTCTAGAGCCCGCGAGCCACAACTACTGAACCTGCGTGCCACAAGTACTGAAGCCTGTGCGCCTAGAGCCCTTGCTCCACAACAAGAGAAGCCACCGCAATGAGAAGCCCACGCTCTGCAACGAAGAGTAGCCACCACCCGCCGCAACTAGAGAAAGCCTGCGCAGAGCAACGAAGACCCAACGCAGCCAAAAAAAAAAGAAAGAGCTGTTTCTCAAAGACCCATTTAAATTAATAAAGGGGAGAAACACTTTATTCCTTAATATTCAGAAAGCAAAAACTTATCACACACGTCGCCTTCCTAAACACCCAAGTAGAGACACGTCTGAATGCCTGGGTGCTGCTAAACCGACAAAATAAGTTTCTCTCTCTGAGCCTCCCTGGCCAGAGTTGCCTGGGTTAAAAATAAGCTGACTAATTCAAGCAGAATGCTCCTGGACAGTCTTTCAATCCTGCAGAGAAAGTCCCTGCCAGGAGCCGGGACCAGCACAGCCTCGAAACGCAGAGCAAGAGTGCCACCTGGTGGCTGGATCAGTTGTTGCCGGGGTTCTTGTCAAGGTTCCCATCTTTCCCTTCTAGGGGCTGCGGTGCCCAAGTCATCGCAGGGGACACGGCCCCTACACCACCCGGCACGTGGAGCCCAGGATGACACTGTGGCTTCGGCCTTACCCAACCCTACCCAGTCACCGCCTTTTAAATTACGTTCCTGATTCTGATACTACAACATATTATTTTAACGCCCTTACATAAGATAGTAAGAAACTATTTGCATGGTGGTAACTTCCTTTCATTTATATAAAATTGAGTACCTTGTTGAAGAGCCTGGTGTTTGTTCAAAGAAAACCCCTATCAACGTGTCCTCCTGCCCTGGTTTCTACCACACTGTTATTTTTTTAGTCCTCAGGGGAAGTCACAGGTAACGCAAATCCTACAGCCAGCAGGTCTAATTATAAGATTCCACAGAAATACCTAAATACACTGTCTGAGCATGCGAAGAAAGGTGTTTTGTCTTATCTTAAAAACAAAGTGGAAACATATCTAAGGTCGTTTTGTAAACTGGGTTTAGAAAGTTTACCTGATAATTACTTTTCCATTTCGTCTATGCTATAGTGGCATAGCCAGAAGAAACAAAATGCACTCTCCCACTCTGACATGTTTGCTGCAAATGAAAATATCTTGTTTCCCAGAATTACTACTCTGAGGGCAGAGCTGTGGAACCTCCCGACAAGGGTGAGACACACCTGTAAGCAGAGTCCACGCTGCAGTGCGAGCTTCAACCTGGGTAGGGACCTCCCAGAGACAAGGACAAGCTGACGGCGATGCCCCGGAGGCTTCCAGTGATGCAGGGCTGGTCGAAACGCCACCTTCTCTCAGATGATTTTCAGGGAACAGGCAGTGCGATGCCGCATGTTGCCTTTGCTTCACCACTCAGGTTTCTACATAAAAACGTGGAAAATTTCTACCAAGAATTCATGCACTTGTTTCAGTGGTTTCACTTCCACAACAGGTCTGGTCTTCCCACCCGGACATTTTTTATGTAATTTAGGACCAAATTGTCCTTTCAGTTGCGTCCTTTCTGTGTTTCAGCAAGTGGACGTGTGTGTGCATGTGTGTGTACACATTTGTGTGTGTGGCTATGCCTGTGTGTATGTGTGTGAGCATGTAATATGTGTGCATGCATGCGAGTTGTGTTCCTGCATGCACATGCATATCTGCTAATGAGCTTGTGTGTGGTCTGTATAACAAGACTCTTCTCCTGACTGTATCAGATATATTCCAATAGCGCTCTGGGCATTGTATACATAATTTTATCTAATTCTTTTCTCCATTAAAATATGTATTTAAAAAAACAAGATCAGAGGATGACACAAACATGGAACACAGAAGCCAAGCCTGTAGAGCACAGTGTTTTCCCTACTTAGAGGCATCTGTTCTCCTTCCTAAATCACCGTTTGCTTCTTCCATAGGATGGAAATAATTATGCTTATTCTATTTAACTCCCATGCGTTGAGAGGATTACGTTAGAAAACTACCCGAACTGTGGAATAATCCATCCACGCCAACCATCATCATAATCCTAGATGCCGATGCCCCTCTTGCACCTCGCCCCCTAACAGAGAGCCCGCCCAGGCCCTGCCTGCCCCAGGCTTCCGCGCAGGTTCCCCACTGGGCACTTAGTGGATGCATTTGCCCCAAAACTGCCTCTTCCCCGTCTCCGACCAACCTGCACACCCCGCGCCTCACGTCTCCCTCAGCCCGTGCTCCTTTCTCCTTTTCTCCCCCGACAGCTGCTGCGTGCCTGCCCCCGTGGGACCAAGGCACATTGTGAGGAACAAACGCGCATGGTGTCTGCACTCTGGGAGTTGACGTGGCAGCCGGCAAATAACTAAGCTCACCCAGATATGCGGTGGTACATTGTCTCCCTTCGTCTTTTCATCGCTTCCTGTTGGTGTTTTTCACACACACTTGAAGCTCTTCAAGGAAAATCTCACATTTTGCATTTTTGTATCGTTCACAGGCTGCAGTGCTAGCTCACTCCTTCAATAAGAGTTGAAAATCTAATAACGTGTTAGACCTTGGGGATACAACAGAGAACACGACGGGATGATTCTTCTCTCTGTGGGAACTAACCTAACCGTGTGGTGGGAAATTCAGTGACTAAGCCATCGGTAAGGAGACCGAGGTGAGTCCTGGGACCCAGGGGCCCAGCTCCCAACCTGAGGAATAAAAGAAATCCTTCCGGCAGTTTCCCTCCTCAGATCAGCACGGACTCTGGTCGCTATTTCCTTTCTTTCTTTTTTTTTTTTTTTTTTCTGCTGCTCAACGCCTGTACTTTTTTTTTTTTTTTTTTTTTTTTTTTTGCGGTACGCGGGCCTCTCACTGCTGTGGCCTCTCCCGTTGCGGAGCACAGGCTCCGGACGCGCAGGCTCAGCGGCCATGGCTCACGGGCCCAGCTGCTCCGCGGCATGTGGGATCTTTCCGGACCGGGGCACGAACCCGTGTCCCCTGCATCGGCAGGCGGACCCTCAACCACTGTGCCACCAGGGAAGCCCAACGCCTGTACTTTTAATTTCAGTATTCTGTTAAAAGAGATGCATCTTTCAAACATGACTGATACCAAGAAAATGATCTCACCCTCAACTGCTTAACCCTGGGTGAGATTTCAAGGGAATATCATTCTCAGGAAGGGACTGGAGAGACCAACCCAGTGAAGAATCTCACTCCTTGCTTGGTTTTGCCTACTTTTCTTCTTTTCCATGTTCTAGTCCTTAAGATTTTATTTTTAAAACCGTTACAACACAAATTTTATTCTGTATTTGACCTCTCTGTTTTCAGTGTCTATTATTTCTTTACTCCATACATAGTACTTTTATAATTTTAATGTTTTTCTTCTCTCAAGGTACCAAGAGGTGACAGACACTTCAAATTGCATATCGTTTCCATTCCCTTCCTGTATATCTTACTCTCGTCTCTCGAGACAGATTCTTCTTTTCCACATTTAGTGTGAACTTACTCTTTCTGACTGTGGTTTTGGATCAAATTAGATCCATCACAATCACAACTCTTCTCTCTTACCTACAACTTTTCCACCTGCTCTTTTGCTCATTGCAAAAGCTTGAAGCCTCTAGAGAAGGGGTGAGAGAGATTGCTTCCTGGGCTTTGGAGTTTTTCTTTCTTAATTTACAGTTATTTTGAAGTCCAGACATTTTTTGGCCTTTGGATTATGCTGTGAATATTTTTTTCATGGATTTTTATTTATTCTTCTGTATTGCTTTTACCAGAAATATTGGGAGGTGCCGATCTAGGCAGCTGTCATTTTTTCTGGCTTCCTGAAAGTCTTCTCAAAAATAACAAACACCTGGGGCATATATCCAGAGAAAACCATAATTCGAAAAAATACATGCACCCCAATGTTCATTGCAACACTATTTACAATAGCCAAGACATGGAAGCAACCTAAGTGTCCATCGACAGAGGAATGGACAAAGAAGATGTGGCACACATGTACAGTGGAATATTACTCAGCCATAAAAAACAATGAAGTAATGCCATTTGCAGCAACATGGATGGACCTAGAGATGATCATACTGAGTGAAGTAAGTCAGACGGAGAAGCTATTTCCTTCTTGTGTTCTCTCTCTTCACATTGCACTTTCAGCAGCTTTTAAAACTAATTCAGCCCTTTTCTTCAATGTGAAGCCTTCATGAGGGGCCACCCACTGATACAGAGTAATTTAGACAAGCTGAGCCTTGCAACAGAAAGCTCTCTCATGTCCCATTCTCATGCTTTGTTGTGCTGTGTCTCCGCCTCCGTAGCTGGGCGCCCTCTTTTGAAGGACTGGTTTACTGAGATTTACAGCTGGTGAGTGACCTCACAAGGGCCACCCTGTCATCAGGCATATTCCCCAGGGACCAGGCAAGGCAGGGGACAGCACCGCAGTGACAGGGCCACCCACGTGGCACTGGGGCTGCTGGTGGCCGCACCTGCTCCAGGCCTTACGGCCTGTTTGCAATAACCACGCCATGTGCCAGATGGGGGCGGGGGAGGGTGCTGAATCAAACCAAGTTTCACTTCTCATCCTTATTTACATTTACACCTTTTAAATCAGCAGGAGGACATTCTCTAGAGCAATGCCCCCTCAAAAACAAAGTGTCCCTGATATGTTTTTTCTGTTTTGTCTTGAAACACCTTGCGAGGTGAGGTAGTGACTAGGCAGGCTCTGATATTCCCATTCCGAATCTCGGGCACAAGAAGGTCACCCCACCCTTCTGGATCACTGATGGATACGCTTCCGTCCTGTTTTATCCACATGTCTCTCATAGCACTGATCCTATTATATTCCAGGCATTTATGTGTTTGTTTCATGAATATGTATAGGCCCATTTCTCCCAGTGGACCATGACCTTCTTCCAGCCATGTATGAAGACTCTATTATCTTTTTAACCTAATAAAATGTCAAAGAGTAAAAAGTAGTCATCGTTCATTAACTGCTTACTTTGTGCCAGGAACGGTGCGATTTTACGACGGTTTTCTGGGCCCTGAGATGCAGCACAATTGTGGGCCTCATTTTGCAGGCTTGGCTCAGAAGCACAGGACCTGAACCGCTGCCCAAGACCCAGGCCCAGCTGAGCCAAGGCTGGACGTCCATCCCGCCCGCCGGCCGTGCAATCGGCTCTAGCGGCTGTGCTATCTGCCCAACGGGCTGAACTTGAATAATTCAGCAGGTTCTTACACAGAAAAGCAGTTATGACATTGTTTGTTATCCTAGAAGACAGAACAGACCAAGGGGTGAAATGATAGAAAGGCAGCTTTCAACTCGATGGGAGGAACCAACCCAAGGCAGCCACACTTTTTTTTTTTTTTTTGCAGTACACGGGCCTCTCACTGCTGCAGCCTCTCCCGTTGCACAGGCTCAGCGGCCATGGCTCACGGGCCCAGCCACTCCGCGGCCTGTGGGATCTTCCCGGACCGGGGCACGAACCCGCGTCCCCTGCATTGGCAGGCGGACTCTCAACCACTGCGCCACCAGGGAAGCCCCACACTTCTTTTTAATCATCAGATACTTTCAAGGTCCTCAAAGGCTCCGTGTCACAAACTCATCCTCCTTGCTGTGGCCAGACCTGAAGGCACACTGGTGGCATCTGTGTTCTAGATACAGTCTAAGCAGCCCAGAGGCCAGGGGCTCACATAGTCCCGTGACAGAGCAGGTTTACAAGGTTCCAGAGGAAATGGGGTGAGGGGCCCCCATAGGTAACAGTGGGGGTAAGGTGCCCACTGACTACAAGAAACATCGTGATCCCAGCATGATGGCAACATAGGGGAAAATGGTCTTGCACCTGTGTTCAGTGCAGCTATCAAATGTATGTATCATCATATACTTTTTCAACTTTTTGTTACCGGTCTTGGAAGAAGAGACACTGTCCTGCCACGTGAAGAACGCTACACACACACTGTTGCTTTTCTAGTAAAGAAATACGGTGAATGCCTGCTTCAGAACTCTGACATGTTACTATTTTTTGGTTAAAATTATTAAACTATTTCATGAATATCTGACCTTTTAAATACATGAGGGGAGTAGGGCCTAAATGTGTAGTTATCTTGAGAACTTTCCCAGTTAACTTATAATAGGAGTTGCTAATTAGCACAATAAAAACACAAGCCATAGAGGTGAGCTAAATGTTCACAGTCATAACTGCAAGCTGTGTTTCGTCACTTATTTTATATTTTCGCCCATCCTGTTGAATTAAAGCAGCCACGCTTATTACGGAAGAAAAATGCACTAATTACCAGATCACCCATACAGTTTGGTCAAAGATGGCAATGCCAGGACTCATACTAATGAAAATGTCCCAGGGCTGTAAAGCTCCACTGGACTCGATTTTGTTGAAGCCTCCAGAGGAGTTCACAGGGGAACCCCCAGCCCACAGGCGTCTCTCCCTGCGCCGGGCTGGTCTTCAGCGTCGCGGTGCATTGCATTTTCCCAGGGATCTGGCTTTACAATGCAAAGATGAATCACTTTGTCCTCTATCGCCCTGCTCAGTAGGGAACTTGTGAAATTACCTGAATGATTGAATCTACTCAGAAAAATAAACGGGCCGCGGTTCTACGGCTCCCTCGGGCTGAGGGCCCGGCTCCTGGCGGGTACTTGCTCTGTGCTGCTGGCCGGGAGGGCGGCAGGGGGGCTGCGAATCCCCCTTAATTGGATTCTCCCTTTTACTTACCCTGATTTCCAGGCATCAAATTCCTGGAGATTGGCTGTCCTTCACGTTCCCATCTTGACTTTGATCACTTTTACTTTGTCTTATGAAGTTTCATTCTATCAAGATTGATTGAAACTGCCCCTGGAAATGAACATTTTAGAAAAGCTAAGAGCCTGGGTGGCTCTGAAAGCTGGCGGGATGGCGGGGTTGGGGGGGGGCAGGTATTTTCATCTCCTCACTCAGTCACCCGAGTTTTCTGTCATTTCATCTGAGGAAGGTTTGTAGACTCTGCACACTGACCTCTGCTTCTTAGGAAAAACACTTTCACGCACGCTGACCCAGCCAGACTGTCCTGATTTCCTCAGGGGTTCTGGACACAAGTGAAGACCCTCTGGAAGGCCCAGCTATGGCAGGGGAGGTGGAAATGGGCCTGTCTCGGGGAAAGGGCCCCAGCGGGATGGGTTTCTCAAGAGAGGAGTCACACTGGACCTTCCAGGACCTGAGGGGTGACAGATGGTGCCTGTGCGTTTGTTGGGGTGAAGCGCGTGGGCGGGAGGTGTGAAGGCCTCGGTCACCTGCTGCCTGCTCCGCGTCCCGGTGACGCAAAACAGCTGCTCCTCTATGACCTGTCCCTGCTGTGGTCAGGAGCCCAGCAGGCCCAGCTGTGACCTGTGACCTTGAGGAAAAGCAGCAGGACATATTCAGGCCTCCCCCCTGGCTGAGGCCTGGCTCCCCCTGTGGTCAAGTCCCAGCTCCTCGGTCACTCCCAGCAAGCCCCACATATAGGGTGAGAACTTCTTTACATGTCAACATTTGCTTGAGGAATTGGTACCTACACCCCAGTTCATCAAAGCGTCCCCCAGCTAGAGAGAACGCCAGGCTCCTTTCCACATGCTGAGTGTGCTGTGTAACAAGCCACCCCACACAAAGGGCATCAGGGACTCGCAGGGTGGTCAGCCCGCCTGGCCAGGTTCTGCTGCCCTCGGCTGGGCTTGTACACACACCTGGAGTCAGCTGGCAGGTCACCCTGGGACGGGTGGTCTAGGACGGACTCATCAACGTCAGCAGGGGGCTTGCAGTCAGCTGGACAGTAGGGCGACCGGCTGCATGACTTACCCCCACCGAGCTGGCCTGGCCGCGGCACACGTTCTTAGGTAGCAGCCCGTGAAAGAGAATCCTGTAGACACCCTAAGGCCCAGGCTTAGAAAGGGCACGCGATCACCTCCACCTCCTTCTCCTGGCCAGCCTGGACTCAAGGGCTGCAGACGTAGACTCCAACTTCTGACACTAAGACTGAACGGGGAGGGAAGGCGCAATTCATCTCTGCACTCCCGCCGGTCAACCCCAGCCACATCCCGCCACGTGCAAAGGACCCTCAACTCCTGCCCTCGCCCACGAAACTCCGGTCCAGCCCCACCATCTGACACACGTCCAGGAACCCGTGATGTGCATCGGCCCAGATGGGGCCCCTTGTCCTGGGGACAGAAGAATTACAAAGAGGAGGTGTCTGTGCTTCCAGAAGAAACCGTATAAGAGCATGATCTCGACCTCCAGGTGGGCAAATACTTCTGAGACAGGATGTTTTGGTAAGTGCTAATCATTAAAAATCATAAAATGGACTTGACTGAAGTTAAGAACTTCTGTTCATCGAAAGATCCATTTAGAAAACAAATGAGAAGTCAAGCCTAGAAAAAAGAATCCCAAAACACATCACTGAAAATCGACATACACGCAGAATGTCAAAAGTACTGGAAATCAGTTATAAACGTGAAAGCTCAGATTTTTTTGATGGACAAAATATTTTAATAAAAGTTTCAAAAAAGATATGAATGGAAAACGAGCACATGAAAGATAACCAGCCTCATTCTCATCAGGGAAACACAAATTACAGCCACAGTGGACATCGTGTCCGAACAGCTAAAATTAGGAAGACAGACCACGCCACATGTTCTTGAGGACAGGCGTCAACTAGAACTTTCCCACATGGCTGGTGGCAGGGCAAAATGGTACAGCCAGGTCAGAAAGTGTTTGACAGCTTCTTATAAACTTAAAAACACACCTTCCCTGTGAGTCAGCAGATACACTCTACATATTTACACAAGAGAAGGGAAACGTGTGTCCACACAAAGACACATAAAAGAATGTTTATAAGAGACAAGATTGGGGGGGGGATGATGATCATTAGCATGTGGACAGTTAAATCGAGCATATATACACGCCCAATAGAATACTACTTGCCAATAAAGAAGGAAAAACTCTTAATATAGTTCTTTTATAAATCTATGTTTATATCGATCTATAAATCTCAGCGCATGATACTCAGAGAAATAATAGGACACAATAAATACTGTCTGCATCTACTTATACAAAGTTTAAGAACAGGAAAATCTCATCTTTCATAACATAAATTTTAAAACAGTTAGTTATGGGTGAAGGGGAGTGAGTAGATGGTGACGGAAACATTCCAGCGAGGAACATTGTCTATATTTTTACCAAGATGATGGTTACTCAAGTATGGACATTTGCCAAAACTCACCAAATTGACACAATTTCTCTGCATTTCACTATGTGTAAAGTTTACCCCAGTTAAAACTAAAAGTCCCAGCAGGTTTTATTGTAGAAATCAAGAAGCCGATCACAAAATTTGTTTGGAAATGAGATGGACCTAGAATAACTAAAATAATGTTGAAAAGGACAAAATTGGAGAAATTACACTAAGATCAAGACCTACTATAAAGCTATAGAAATCAAAACAGTATGTTATTCATAAAAGGATAGGCAAATACTATAGATCATGAGCCCATATATACACAGTTAATTGATGTTTGTTAAAGGTAGAAAGGGCAATTTGAAATGGATCACAGTCCTAAAAGTACATGATCCTTCTAGAGAAAACCAAGGAGAGTATCCTCATGCTTTTGGCATAGACAGAGATTTCTAAGACAGGAAAATAATAATAATAAAAGCATTTAGAAGGAAAAAAAGACAGAGGATGGATTGGATTTCATCAAAATTAAACATTTCTGCTTATCAAAAAAACACTTCAGAAAACAAAAAAGCAAGCCAAAGAACGGAGAAAATATTTACAATACATAATATCTAACAAAAGGCATTTGTCCTCAATAGATTAAAAAAAATACAAATCAATCTGATAAAAATTGGCAAAAGACCTAAACTGACAGTTCACAGAAGACGTACAGATGGCAGGTAAGTAGCTGAGAAAGGTGGGCAGCCCCCCATCACCAGGAAATGCAGGTTAAAACCACAGTGACTATCCTGGGAACCTGCTAAAATGGCCAAAATGGAAAGGTCAGTTACACCAACATCATCAGAGACGAGGAGCATGGGGAACTCCACGCTGGCTGATGGGAATCTAAAATCATACAACTATTTTGGAAAACAGCCTCGAAGTTTCCTATAAGATTAAACCTATACCCAGGCCCCTTGACCGAGCAATTCTACTTCTAGATATTTACTCAAGAGAAATGGAAATAGATATTGATAAAATGATGTGTTCAAGAAAATTCCTAAGAACTTTATGCAAAATAGCTAAACAGGGGAAACAACTTAGCTGTCCATTAACAGAGTGGAAAACAAAGTGCAGTGACCTAGGCTCATCGGACTCCTGCAAGGACGGAATGCATCTCATAAGCGTTCCGCTAAGTGCAGGAAGCCAGCCGTTAGGAGGACTCTCTGTACAACTCCATCGAGACGGAGTTTTAGGGCAGGAAAAACTGATGTGTGATGCGAGAATCAGAAGAGGGGCTGCCTCAAAGGCAGGGAGTAATGATGGAAGGAAATTAGAGAAAATTCTGGAAGGATAGAAATGTTATCTGTCTGGAGGAGGGTGATGATTAAAGATTATCTGTCAAAATGTATGAAGGGTATATTTCTAATCTCCATGTTTTATTATAAAAATTATACTTTAATTTTTTTCACAAACGTTTAATGGAAAAGTAAGTGGGTCAGCAGCTGTCTACGTATTGGAATCGACTCCATCAGACAAAGACCACACCTACAGACATTTTTGGGGAAAATGCCTCTAATTCTAGATTTTCCATTAATTTAGGCATTTTGGGTGCTCTGGGATAACACCACCAAGAGTCCTAGAAGCTCTTGTCTAGCTGGTTTTATTGCCTTAGACTTCCTTAACAAGGGTCTTGCAGCCACGCCCTGGATTTGAGGTCCCCACCTGTTTTCTATTTTGTTCTGTTTTGTTTTATATATTTTACTGGATCGGGAGACCGAAAGCCAGTTTCCTCTTGCAGCCCAGCAGGTCCCGGCCTCTCTGTATTCCCTCCAAGCTCTGCCTGTCCTATCTGGCCACAGGCCACTGACGTGCTCCGCTGACAGCGT
Organism: Delphinapterus leucas; assembly: GCF_059928025.1. Taxonomy (NCBI): domain Eukaryota; kingdom Metazoa; phylum Chordata; class Mammalia; order Artiodactyla; family Monodontidae; genus Delphinapterus; species Delphinapterus leucas. The sequence continues at coordinate 10,295,150 of NC_143149.1, forward strand.
CCGGAGCTCGCGGTGCCAGATGAAGTTCACGGGCTCACTCTTCCTCGTCTCTGCAGATGGCAGCTCCCGCTGGTTGGGACCGCAGAGCCCTGGGCCACATTCTCCCGGTTCCCACATTGGTGTTTCTGATGTCCTGTCCCAAAGCCAAGCAAAGCCACATACGTGGCGGTCCTGTTGTGACTGTCCAACCTCCAGGTCAGTGTGTACCGTTGGCATTCAGAACACCCAAGAGCACTCGCCCTGTGTGGCCTGAGAGCCACCCAAGACCAGGGATCTGCCTGCCGCCCACCCTGTACGTCTCCCGTACCTGCCAGCGTGCCTGACACACACAGGGCAACACCAGTAAACACTCCGTGGATCTGGTATGAGGGAACCGTTCATGGTTACAATCATCGAAATAAGCCTCGAGTGATGTTTGGAATCTGCACAATAAATCAGCAGGTTCTAGACCATAATTCAGATCGGCAAGTGTCCTGTGAAACAGTCTAAACACAGAAAGATCTGCTCTGAAAAAAACAGTTTTTCTTCTAATATGCTTCGCTACTCCTGTGTATTGGCAAGAAAGCAGAGGGACTTGTGATCAAGTGTGTCCCAATAATTTTTCTAACTTAATAAAAGAAAGACGTCATGAACATGTTATCTCTGTCAACCCTCTTTTAAAAAATAAAGCTTCAAATAAATTATTGGGAAAGGAAAAATTAAATCTCTGAAAAGACACCGCTTTTCAGGAAAGTAGTCATAGAATTATGTGTGTGTGTTTGTGTGTAGGGGAGCTGTAGGGGGATGTGATTTAGAAATATATCGTCTATAATAGGAAACACTAATCAATGCTTCAGTCAAGACAGTAGATCCTATTTTATGTAAGTTTATCTCAGCAAATGTTTAGCAAACTCCAACTTTAAGTAGGCACTAAAATCTCTGAATATATTTATTTTTAAAAAGACCACATCCTATATTTAGTCAGGCTAACAAATGATCTAAACCAGCCAGTATTTTGGAGAAACAAGAAGCAGGATGGGCACTCTGAGGGGCTATGGGCGGTGTGGCTGGGATGATACAATCACAGATAAAAAACTATTTCCAAACTCATGAGTCTCTCTTTATAACTTGATTTTGAAGAATAAACATTTAATAGCTATAATCATGGCATTGCTTAAGCTAGAAGCTTTTACTTAATCTAGAAAATTGTAAAAATATTACCAAGACTCTTTATACAGAAGCATAAGAATTTCTAACTCTCTGCCATTGACATTAAATAGCAACCATAAAGGGAAACTTTTGTTTAAAAATACAGAATTGACAGTACAATTATAGACAAGTTCCAGCTAGTCAATTTCTTAAGAAGTCTGCCCCGTCCAAGAAACCAGAATATCGGGCTTCCCTGGTGGCACAGTGGTTAAGAATCCGCCTGCCATTGCAGGGGACACGGGTTCGAGCTCTGGTCCAGGAAGATCCCACATGCCGCGGAGCAACTAAGCCCGTGCACCACAACTACTGAGCCTGCGCTCTAGAGCCAGCAGGCCACAACTACTGAGCCCGTGTGCCACAACTACTGAGCCCGTGTGCCACAACTACTGAGCCCGTGTGCCACAACTACTGAAGCCCATGTGCCTAGAGCCCATGCTCTGCAACAAGAGAAGCCCCTGCTCGCCACAACTAGAGAAAGACCACTCACAGCAACGAAGACTTAACGCAGCCAAAAATAAATAAATAAAATAAATTTTAAAAAAATAAAGGAACCCAGAATATCAGAAGAGCTGTCAATGTAAAGATAGACATGGTCGCCCAATCCTGGCAATTAAATCTCTACTTCAAAGTTGCAATTTTCAAAATGTCTATTAGAAATAGAATGAAAAACAGCTGAAAGCATATGTTTTTATTAGTAACTTATGTCAATACTCATCAAAGTCAGAATGCTTGAAAAAACAATTTGTTTCCATTTAAAACAGCTTTTGAAAGACTTCCCTGGGGTCCAGTGGTTAAGATGCCACACTTCCATTGCAGGGGGTCTGGGTTCAATCCCTGGTTGGGGAACTAAGATCCTGCATGCCTTGCGGTGCAGCTCCCCCGTCCAGGAAAAAGATAAAACAGCTTTTGAGAAATGCTATCTCTCACAAGTACGCTTTTCCTGCTATAACAGCTATATTGACGCAAATGCTTTTATCCCCTTTTAATGAATAAATATGCATTTAAAAATCTGTTAAAGTAGCTTATCATATTTAAACTCCACATTTTCTCATGCCCAGACCACGGCTGCAGTGTTCATCAGAGTGGTGATTGTCAAGTGCTACCACGTTTGCCTGCAATAAGATTTATTTTCATAAGAAATATAACATTTCTATTCAAATAGGCCATCTGTTCCTAAGTTCTCACAAGATTACAAGTTGAAACATGGTATTTTATCATTTCTTCTCTGCCTTTCATATTCCCTTTCACCCTAGCCAGTAATACGTGGAAAGTTTTTAATTTATAGTCACAAATCAACTACACAGTCTACGCTGACAATTAAAATTAAACTTGGGAAAATGGTACAAAAGTATTTTTTAAGAATGAATACTGATATTTCTGGATCTGCCCCTCAGTCTAGATGGTGATATTGCAAGCTAATCAAATGTGAGAAATAAGAGAAACATTCATCTTATTATATTACAAAGGATACCTGGAACCCCAGACTTGGTCTCTGTGACTTAAAAATGAGGACTGATATGGAGGAGGGGCAATATAGGGGGCGGGGATGACGAGGTACAAACTATTAGGTATAAAGTAAGTTACAGGGATATACTGTACAACATGGGGAATATAGCTAATGTCTTATAATGACTATAAGTGGAGTATAACCTTTGAAAATTGTGAATCACTGCATTGTACGCCTGTAACTTATATAATGTTGTACATCAACTATACTTCAGTTAATTAACTAACTAATTAGTTAATTAATTAAAATGAGGACTGATATCATTCATTCCATGGTCATCGAGCCTCTCTTTCGTGCGAATCACAGTGCTGGTCTGCTCAGGCTGCCATCACAAAGTACTAATGGCCAGGGTGGTATAAACAACAGAAATGTATTTCTCACAGTTCTGGAGGCTGGAAGTTCAAGAAGAAGGTGTCGGCAGGGGCGGTCTCTGCTGGGGTCTCTCTCCTTGGCTGGTAGACGGCCGTCTTCTCCCCGTGTCCTCACATGGTCATCCCTCTGTGTGTGCACCCCTAGTACCTCTTTCTCTTCTTCTAAGAGAGTCTGGAAAATCTTCAAAAAGAACCTGGTACTCAAGCTGTGTTTTTATGAATGCCAGTTGAAAGCAGAAGAGCTGTTAGGGCAAATGAGGTACACAGTCTGGTGGTCCCCAATGAGCCATGACTCCTCATGCCATGCCTCATGCCTGCCTTTGACCCCGAAGTGGCCCCGCGGCCTTCTGAGAAGAGAGAACACAGTTGAAGCAGTGCTGTGCAGTTCTGGACCTAAGCCGTAGGAGGGCCAGGCAGCTTCCACCTTTGCACTCTGGGGGAAGCCATCCACTGTGTAAGAGTCCAGCGACCCTGGGACTGCGTCATGGAGAAGAACAGGGGCCCCACCGCTAGCCCAGCTGAGCTCCCAACCCACAGCTACACCAACATGGCAGCTCCTTGGAAGTGGACGCTCAGTCCCACTGACCCCACACAGAGTAGTAAGCAGGAGGCAAATGGTTAAAGTGTGAAATGTGGGCGAGTAGGCAACCAATAAGCAAGGTCAATGTCACGGCAGATGTGAAGAGCATTGAGGCCATGCCGTGATGGAAACGATGCGCGAAGCTGTGTGACTTATCCTGATGGATGACTCTGAGCACTTAACTTCTTCTGCACCCTGACACGCTACTGTTCTTTTAAAATCTGTGTGATGGCAAGAAGGTGCCGTGTTGTGATTATAAGACTAGTTCTTTTGAAACAGATTATCTGCATTCAGTCACTGTGCCTAGAGGTTTCTATGCTTCCACAGCAATCAGTATAAGGAGTTCTGCTTAGAAATCCAAATAAATTTATTTTTAAGAAAGTCGATGGCTCCGGGAAGTCACATAGGGGTTTAACAAATCTTGGAGTGACGAACATTCAACGTGATCATCAAGGACCTGAATTCTTAAAGGCAGCTGCTACTTCTGAGGAAGCATCTCCACACCCTTGGAAGAGGTAAACGGAGGAGAGACTGTCCCCAAAGTTGTTTCAGACTCACCTAAGACACAGAAATAAGGAGTAATAACACTCCTCCCTGCTGGGTCTGGAGGGGGCATTAGCCTGCAGTGAAGTTCATTTCCGTAAATCACTCTTGGTCCTGATTTTCCTGTTTCCCTGCCGGTGAATCATTATCGGTCTGAGGTCTGCAGTGAGCCTGGGGCTGGTCACCGAAGCACCAAGGCAACCTCCCGCCTCGCGCCTCCTTTTAACCTCGTGGGATCCGCACTTCCAAGGCTTCAGAAAAAGGCTACTGTATCTGGTGGGACAAGGGCGGTAAGGGGAGGCCCACCTGTCACAGGGTTGGACAGACATACGGGTTGGTGTCTGACACACAAGTGACTAAGTGAATGTTCAGGATGATTTGGGAAAAGAGCAAGAGGGTGAAATCTTCACGGCAAAGCAAAACTCGAAAAAAGCTTTTCTCTTGGCCACGATTGTGCGAATTCCCGGTCGGCTGTGCACATACCTCTCAAAGTTTCAAATAGGTTTGGAGAATGTGATAAAAACAAATGGGCTTGTGATAAAGTCTACTACACATATGTTATAAAACCAGGTAAAATTGCTTTTTATTTAAAAATCTATAGAAACATGAAAAATAACTCCCAGAACAAGGAGTGAATTCTCGTCCAGGCAAACGGTGTCGAATAAGAGATTGTAACACTTGCTGTTAGAAAGATGACAGATGGTTACACACACACACACACACACACACACTCCTATTTATTAAAAAGCTAACATTTTTGGCTGCATTGGGTCTTCATTGCTGCACGCGGGCTTCTCATTGCGGTGGCTTCACTTGTTGCGGAGCACGGGCTATAGGCCCGTGGGCTCAGTAGTTGTGTCACATGGGCTCAGTAGTTGTGGCCCACGGGCTTAGTTGCTTCCCAGACCAGGACTCGAACCCGTGTCCCCTGCATTGGCAGGTGGATTCTCAACCACTGTGCCACCAGGGAAGTCCGAAGCTAACATTTTAAATACCTGCCCACGTGACCTTAGATGCAACAATAATTAAAATACAAGTCCCAGATAACAACTCCATAGATTAGAGAAATAAAGTCTGACACTAATTTATCATTTTCTCAGTTAAACTACCTAATAATGAAGGCCACCTCTGTCGTTACTGAGCTTTGATATTTCCATAATGTGGTAGAAAGGTGGAGAGCTTCTTTTAAGGGGGGCTTTGTATCCTCACTAAGAGTCAGTTAAGAAGACTGAATCCATTCTCAATTTGCCGAAATCTTTTGATATTTAGACCCTGGTGAACCCCTTCAAGCCGCTAAACAACCTAATTTAAAAGTGAAACAATGGATCTGTAATGTGGTTCCTATTGTTGAAAACTAAGAGCTGGGATCACATTGTACTGTCTCATTTAATCATCCCTGAAGAACGCATCCCCTGCCCAGGGGGCGCACCTCTCAAAACACGTGCGTGGGTGCGTGCACCCACACACATGCATATACATGCACACACATATATACTCATATACACACGCATGTTCATACATACACATGCACACACGCACGCAAGTCCTGACTCCCATCACCCAGACTGTGGAGTGTGTCCCAGCCCTCTTCCCCCACATTTGTTTTAGCAGCAGGTGTAATGGCCTTCAGCACAGCCACCTGGAAGCTTCTGTCAGCTCCTCTAACCTCAGACTCACACCAAAGCTGAGATTGTCCATTATGAGAATTTTGAAATATGTTCAAGAGCCTTAAGTCACATATAGGTAGCAGTCATAGTAGCTCACATTTCTGTATAAACGTATAGAATATATTGTACAGTAACATACCTTATTTTGTGTATTCATGATTGCAGCCCTGGATGTATTAATGTTTTAGAGGTAAGGATACTCAATCCCACACAGTGTAAGGGACGAAACCGAAATTCTGTAATAAGTAAGAGCTGAGCCTCATTGAGTCACAAGGAGCTTTATTTTCTGATAGCACAGCTTCTTTTACAAAGCTGCAGTAAAGCAAGCTTTCTGGAACATAGCACAAAGGTAATTACTATGACTTATTACCTTTTCCTATATGTTTGTAGACAGATACAGGAAAAAATAATTTTCTAATTTAGAATATGGCCATATAGACATTAACTCAGTGTATTAGTGTAATGAGCTAATGATACAAAGGGATATTACAAAGCCTATTTATTGTATTTTTGATAAATCATATTCTAACCTCTCTTCAATTTTAACATCTTACCAAATGTGATGTTCCCTGTGGGTGATAAAGGGCTGTGATCAGGTCTGGCCTCACGCTGCGGTTTTTAAGCTGATCCCAGCGTGTGAGCCTGGAATCTGCAATGTGTTCTTGTCCATCCCGTTCTGCGTGGGGCTGTGGGCTGATCAGAGAATAACCCCCATGCCCCTCTCACATTGTCCCCCTCAAGGTTACGCGGCAGTTTCCCAGGCACTGCGGATACAAAGACACAATTACGAGGGCGCTGTGAAAGGAGATGCATAGGGATTTGCCAGGTCTGGGACGGATAAAAAAGAAGAAAGGTGTTTATGCAGAACAAGTGAAAATGCAATTACAGGAACGCAAATCCCTATCAGGAATAGAAACCAGGCTGGGAGCTGTAAAGCTATCCATCCGCATGACGGAGCACGGGCCAGGCTGGGCGTACACTGTCATCCAGGAGGACGGGTCAAGGAAGCTGACTCAGGCTGCAGGGCAGAGGGCAGCGCAGGCCGATGAAAACAGGTCAGCAAATTCTGGTTTTTGTCGGGTACCAGACACAGGACGGCTAGCGCGGCTACAATACAAAGCTGGAACTAGAAATAGACCCGCGTTCGTTCTCCCATTGCTACAAGTGGTGAAACCAAGCTTGAGAAGGTAGAAACTTGTCCACTTCTGAATATACCACATCGCACCACCCAGAGATTTACAAAAAACATAACTATCTCCAAAACTATTCTTCCTCTTATTCATGACATTTATATATGAAATATTGTGAGACCGTAAAGCATCCATACTTCCTGTCCTTCAAGTGAATTTATCCAGGAGAAAAGTTATCCACACAGACATGAAATGATCTAGACACAGGTTTGTGCAAGATGGCCACTTCCTGCTCAGACACATGGGTCCCAGATGCAAAATGAACTTTTAAAATTACTGATCTGAACTCAAAAACAGGAAGAGGATTACCAGAGGGCCCGACTTGAAGAGAGAATTGACAGTCAGGACGGTTGGGAAGCTTGAGGCCCAGGCAGGGATTGAGATCTGGGCAGAACCCTGACGAATGGCACTGGATTCCACCACAAGACCATGTCATGAAGCCCATGGCGGTCCTCAGCCGACCCCCGGCGGAAGGGGGAGGGACAGGGGGCTATCTCCGTGGTGCAGACATGTGCACAGGGCCGTGGGTACCGCTCTGACTTGGAAGCCTGTGTCCAGCCCCAGCCCAGCTCCTCGGCATGGGGTGCAGCCACTGTTAACGTCCTCAGCCTTGCCTCCCTCTTCTGGGAAACAAGGCCCTGATCATCACCCAGAGCCATTGCCCAGAGCCGGGCTCCCTGCGGTGCAAGGGGTCGGCCAACCCTCAGCTTAGCTCGGACATCTTCGCAGGAGTCCTGTGACGGTCACCCCAGTCTCCCCTGTAGAATGACCACCTTGAACTGAAAGGATCCTAGTGCCCTTTCTTGCTGGGAATACACCGTGACTCCAGAAATACTACTTCAAATGGTCTTTGAACAACCTTAAAATGACTCCCACGTTCTGTTTAGAATGAACCAGAACACGTTTCCAGCCCGTCCCGGTCAGTTTCACAAGCAAGTGTCCCATTTTCAAGGACTGAGTACGGAAGCTGGGATCATTCACCGATTACGTCTAGAGTATGTTTTTACAACCAAACTGGGAGCGTGAAAATCAGTTTTCCTCTGAGGTGTATTTTCTTTGCTTTATGCGCGGTCTATGGGTGATGAATGAAACTTTTCCGAGCAGGTTTCCTTCTTGAGCTGCCACGTTACAAATATGCATCCCACTCAGTCCCCATAGACCCGACCCATGACCCTGCAATAAATTGGTTAAAACATGTCCTAATTTATTTGCAGTGATTTTATTTTTATTTCAAACTCTCCCAAAAGATTCTAGGGTGTTGGCATTTATTTGTATTTCATAAGAAAAACTCATAAAACCTCACTTTCAAGTGTTCCATATAGGGCCTAGTTATAAATATTTTTAGCATCTTCGATTCCAAACCAAAATACTTGTCCTCAACAAGATCATAAGAAGACTAGCTCACCAGCACTTGCCTGCAAGAATCAGGTGGCACTGAGCTATGGAACATGTGTGTAGCCTGTGGGGCTGTGCTCCGTGGCCATGCCTCGTCTGTGGTTCCTTTGCTCTCGTGGGACCACCAGGCTTGGAGATCAAAACCACAGGAGATTCCTTCTTGGACTCCACTGGATTCTATCTGTTCAAATTGTTTTAAATTTAAATTAGGAGACTTCTTACTAGACAAAAGTAAGATTAATAATAATGTAACCTAAGAGTAATCACTACAATGATTCTTTCTTTCAGGTTATGTTTACTTAGTATATTTTTTTTAAATCTCCCAAAGTATTGTTTTTCTAGAATAAAATTCAAGGCCTTGATTGCACAGGGAGGATACTTCATACTATCATGAATTGGATTGTAATCTGGAAGATTCTTTTTTGAAAAAAAGAAAAAGGAGCAAGGAAACTTGATGCCCATCTAGATACCATCTGACACCGTTTCTCCACAGCTGAAATCTGGGGAGATGTTTCCTTGGGGGACGTGTGTTTCCATGGGAATTGTCTCTCTCTGTGTTGCAGGCATGTCTGGAGCGCAGTTGGTCCCGGGGCTCCTGTCTGCCTTCAACGTCTGTTGAAAATTCCCAGTCACTGCTGCTCACACAGGTCAGGCAGTAAATGGCATGTGACAGTCAAAAGCTTTTTCCCTGTGCTGCAGGTTTTCCCCTGGGAGATGGTTCCCTAGATCGCGTGGCCCCCCTCTCCACACGTGATCACTTGAGTCTCCTTTTCAGCAAGAAAAATAAAGCATTGACATTTTCAGTCTGTCAGATCCCTGATAGTTTATGACAGGCAAAGCCCGACACGCCCACGCTGCCACTCGTCTGGTTCTAGAGGCTCTTTGGAGTCACGTCCGTCCAGCCGTCTGTGTGCCTGAGGGGACATCACTAGGGATGTGGTTCCTCCCTAGTGACCATGGCCCGGGACCAGCCAGGCCACCGGGGAACTGCTGGTTTGCAGGGGAACAGCAGCCCTGATTGCGGCGTCATGAGGCTCCGAGGCTGGGGCCGGGTTCCCCGCCAGGCACTTTGAGTGCATCACCTGGAGGCCTGGAACAGCACATCCTCGTCTCTGAGATGAGAATAACAACAACAATTTCTTCCTGTCAGTGATCACCTGCTTTGGGCTTCAAACAAAGCAATGCACAGGCTCATACTTGGGGGACAGTAACTCGAAATTATGGTCACATTCCGCTGAATTTTTTGACAATCTTGTGGTGAACTACTTGAAAAAGAATCTCAGTAAATTTTGACTTTTATCTAGTTTTTTAAAATGCTTTAAAATACACACTCAAGCAAAGGGACGTGAGAACTCCATACGCAGGCATTAACTCTGCAGGCTCTGGAAGTAACGGGGTAGAGGATAGCGCCCCGAGTTCTTGGGGAGACGCGGCCCTGCCTCCGTGGACTTGTGGTGGGTGGGAACGTGACATGGATGTTCTCTGGGGATGCTTCTCTGGTCTTCTGAAGTCCACAACTTTTCAGTGGTGTAGCCTCTGAGAGCTGGTGGCAGGCCTGGGGCATAATCAAGGAAGGAGAAAAACAGAAGGACAATAAGGACGGAGACGTGTGCTATAACTGGGTGGTCGTGAAAACTTAAAGAGAAAAGTGAGAAGGGCTTGAGGCGGAGAAGCTCTGAGGTCTTAAATGCACTCAACGCCTACTCTTATGTAATGCATCTCATTTAAACCTTGCAAAGCAAACTTGTTTTCTCTTTTCCACCAATGAGAATAGTGTGTGTGTCCAGTCAGCAAGGTGAAGCAATGCTCCAAAACTCTCGGAAGCAGTGTCTGTCGGAGCTGGGATTTGATGCTGGCAGTGTATTCCTGCAGCCTCCACAGCGGCTGCGCAGAGGACCACGAACGGCCAGCAGTCAGGCTGTCCCTTCACAGGTGCATCCGCCCCTGGAGCCCTTGCCCATCTCTGCCGAGGACGTGTCTCCCTGACGCCAGGACCCAGGCTGCTGGCTCTGCAGAGACCTCTGCTCCCAGGCCAGTGGTCGGGAGGAGGCCGTGGGCTTCTGCACGGCTCCCACGTGGTCCGTGGTTGCCTAGTCCCGGTTCAGCCTCTGGACGGCTGAGGTGCTCACCTGTAGGCCTTGACGGCTGCCCCCAAGACCTCTCCAGATCCCCACTGCCCCCAAAAGTACCAGCTTCATGGCTCTCCTCCCAGAGCTAGGGCACCGCTGCCCCAGGCAAGTGGGAGCAGCGGAGGAAAGCTGGGGACCGAATCCCCTGGATCATTTAACCAGAACCCCAAGCAACACCTTGAAAGGGCTCTCTGGGGAGGGGAGGCCAAGGAGGCTGGGGCGATCCCGGCAGTGAGGGGCCCATCGGGGCTGAGGGGAAACAGACACATCAGGAAGCACCCCAGGAGGGGGCCAGTCAGAGGGGCGGCAGGTGCAGGACCAAGGCTCACACAGAAGGGCCTGTCAGGGACAGAGGCCGCAGACGCTCATCAGTTTCTCGTTCCCGCTGCTCTCGCCCCCTTAGTGATCTGTCCTGTTAGGTCTCCCAAGGACCTCAGCCTCCTGATCAGGGAGAAATAGGGAACCTTACCAGCTGGGGGACAATCCCTCAGTCTGGAGCAAACACAGCTGAGCAAGGGCTTCCTGGCAGCAGGGCTGCAGAGTGACCCTCTTGTTGGGGGTTTCAGGGTAAAGAGAACTCAGTCTCAGACGAGGAGCATCTTGCCTCCTTTAGACAACCCGTGTAAGTGGCTTCTCACTCTTAAGACAAGATCCCGTGTGTCTTTCAGGCCCCACTGGACACACTCTTGATAACGAACCAGGAGGAAAAAAATGAATTTTCGAAGCCTCCAAGAACTAGAGAGGGTTCCGATCTCATGGATCAGATTGCGGAGCCCAGAGAGGCTGAGTAACTTGTTCAAAACAACAGAAACAGATACTCAAAAAGTTAGCTCTGGGCCAAACCCAGGTGCCCAGGAAAGGTAGCTTGAGTTTTGCGTGGTTTTTCCTCCTGGAACGTAACTTTGTTTCTACTTTGTCATTTATTCCTTTCTTCTGGAACGATTTTGTGATGCCTACGATCTCTTTGGCACAGTCCCAGCTCTCAGGATACGGCAGTGAAGAACAGAGACAGGGTCCCACCTCCTGAAGGGACATCATGGTCAGAGGGAATAGATGTGAGCCCACGAATACGGAACATGCGGAGCTGGGCAAGGAGGGGGAGACCGGGGGCTCTCGAGATGCAGAGGGTCAGAGTTTTCAACAGAGTGGACAGAAAAGACCCAGCACCAAAATACAAAAACAAATGAGATACAGCTGTGACTCCAAAGCTCAAACTCTGGTAGGGAAAGAAAGAAAGAGGCGATTGGAACTACTGAATTTAAGGTGTGAACGTTGTTACAGATGCGCTATTGACCCTGAGGAATTAGGAGAGCTTCCACAGGTGGTATGGCGCTTGAGTTGAGTTTTGAAGGATGCAGGAGAAATTGCCGAGTGAAGGAAGAGGGGAGGGACGTGAGCAATGGAGGGTCTGCTTGGCGCCCGCTGCATCAGGGCCCTCGGAACGTGGAAGCCGTCTGCAGAGCCAGCAGTGTGGAGCACGGTCCTGAGCACACTGGCTGCTGCTGAAGTGACCGTGTGAGTGACTGTGACACCCATGACCTCGAGGGGGAGAGGACAGCAGTTCAGCTGCTTCGTGATTCTCAGAGAACAGACGACACGTATCGTAAGAAACTCAGATATCATTGGATTAGAAACCACGCAGCTAGCTGGAAATTACAATCAAGGGTTACACTCAGATGTCCTCATGCCTGGATTGAAAGAAAAAGCAGACTCAAATCAGACTCTACTCTAGATGAAATTCTTGTTTCTGTTGTCACAAGTGCCATTAAGTCCCCTTCCTCCTAAACATGCCATTGAGTTCATTGAACTTCATTATGTGAGCATGCTTTGGGATTTTACCAGGTTTTAACGCCAGTTCTGTGAGCCATATAATCAAAATCATCAACGTTCTATTAATATACAAGAGCAGGGCTTCCCTGGTGGCGCAGTGGTTGAGAGTCCGCCTGCCGATGCAGGGGGCACGGGTTCATGCCCCGGTCCGGGAAGATCCCACAGGCCGCGGAGCGGCTCTGCCCGTGAGCCATGGCTGCTGAGACTGCGCGTCTGGAGCCTGTGCTCCACAACGGGAGAGGCCACAACAGTGAGAGGCCCGCGTACCGCAAAAAATATATATATATAATGGCAATTGAATATTATTACTAAACTATATTCTGTATGATTTTCTTGTGTTTGATAAATTAGGAATAAAAGCAGGGTTATGTGTTTTCCTACAGTGATAACCATTGAAAAGGCAACTTGAGAAAAACAAACATATTTCTGTCCCCTCATATGATATAAATATGTGAGTATCAGGCACTGAGGTCTCTTTGATGCATACTCGTTTCTGACTAAAATCTCAAAAAAGTATGGAAACCATGTAACGAAAACTGCTGAAACACAGATTCACGAAATACCCCGTGTAGTGGGGTATCTGATGTCACCACATCACTTTGGGGATGGGGTAACTCAGGACCAGAAAATTGAAGTCACCTCCCCTGAGTCACAAGCTAAACAGTTACAAAGCCCAGACTCAAACCCAGGGCCCTGTTGTTCAGTCCAGTGATGAGATGAGCATCTTTTTAAGACAAGATCTAATACAAAAATCATCTCTTTTTGGATTCCTGCTCTTATAGCAACTACAGGTGTTTCTATTTTGATTACTTTTGTCCCTAAGTAACTAATTACCTATTATTGTTCTTTTTTAATCAATTAAGCTACAGTTCTTCATGTCAAAGAATCTCATCAGAAGTGATGGTCTTCTCCTGCTGGAAGTTAATCTTGTTTTCTTTATTAAAATGTGTACTTCTTCATGCCTTCAAGGAAGGCTGAAAGGGAGCAGAAACAGAACCAATCTGATTCGAAAAATTTTCTCCTGCATCGTCATCATCTCGGGGGTTATTCTAACGTCTGTTCTACGAAAAGGCAGTATCTTCCCGTATTTCACAAATCGGGAAGTGTCACTGCTTCGCATATGCATAAGAAATTTCAAGCTACAGAATCTGAAACGACATCTAAAATCACTTTCCAACTTTATTTCTAGAAGTCCTACAGAATTCGCAGTGCAACAATCACGACCTGTGTTGTTATTCCCTGGAGCCTTCGAGGGTCCAGCGGGAGGTACCGCGTCTGCCACGCCTGGTCTTGTCGTGCAGGGAGCAGAGGAGCAGAAGCCTGAGAATCACCTCCCTGGGAAGTCTAAGTCTTAGGCTAAGGCTGCAGGGTATCCTCAGATCTCTTCTTTCTTCTAAGCAGAAGATCTCTTTGTTCAGATCGACTTTTACCTGGAACATTACAGAGATGAACCCAGGGTCGTCCTGGTTCACCGTGCGGAGGCTCGGACGTCAGACCACGCTTCCTACCACCACCCCACCCAGGGCTGGGCCACAGCGGTCTCTTCAAAACCCTGGGACCCCTGCAGAGGATGTTGGACTTACTGATTAAATAACAGAACTGAACTTTACAGAGGAGGAGAGTCAGCCTCAGGAAGCCCAGCCAATACACCTGGCGCATCCCCGGGAGCTGGTTCCCAGCCGAGGAGAGAACCACCCTGCTCTTTGTGGTCCCCAAACGCCCTGTGACCAGGGCCTTCCTGTTCAGCAGACAGGACCACGGTCCTGCGGATGCATCATCACTGGTGCAGACCCACGCTCTGATGGCTGGCGGAGGGCGGGCAGGGATGCAGGACCCCCCCCGCCCAGCACGAGCTCCTAGCAGGACGCGGGCTACCTCTGCCTGGGGCATCCTCCCAGCCCCCTCAAGGAAAGCCAGGAGAAGGGCATTTCCCTCACCTGGACCCGACCCAGAGGCCCTGGCCGCTCAGAGGTGAGAGTGCCCACCCCCCAAAGGGAAAGTCGTCAGTGTAAGACCCCTCCCCATGGCTAGGGTCTCCTGAGGGAGCTTCCAGGCTCTTTTCAATAACAGAAACCTAAGTGTTTGGTCATAATCAAGTTGGCGGTAGGAATTACGTCCACTTCCTGGCTGTCTTAGAAAACCACCAGATCGCAACTTTGGCCTCATCGGAATGTTCTCTCGGGCCTTTCATCAGCCATCAGCCTTGAATATTCCAAAAGAAGGGATTCACGCCAGGAAGCGACTTTGTAATGCAGAATAATTTTTAATACAAAATAGATAAAACCTCTGTTGTCTCTTTTACACCCTCAGTATATAAAGAAACTTGCTTACTTTATCAGCCAAATGATTGAGAGTCGTCGCCAGTTAATGCGAAATCTAGAAAACACATCATAGAAGACCAATTAAGAAAGGAAGAAGAATTAAAGAAAATTAAGGAAACACATAAAAATAACAAAACACTCGAATATGTTCAGCTCAAACATAAACAGGTTCGTTTCATTACATAATTGCTGGAGTAACTCCTTTTTTAATAAACACAGGAAATATGCCTTATAGATCATGCAGCAAATTGTTACTACAATTGAGTCCTTCTTAAGTAGCCAAATAATTAATACAGTGCCTCTCCTTCTATTGTTCCCTGTATGGAAGATTTTTTTCAGAGTCCACGGTGTAAAAGTAATAACTTGCCCTTAAAACTCAAGGAATTAAATGCCCTGTAAGACACATAACTTTTGACAGGCGATGCTCAACCATCTGAGGGAACGTAAACGTCCCACTAAAATTGAATGTTAAAATCCATTCCCTCTGGAGGCTATCGTGGTCATCGTCTTCTCCTATCAGAAATTAGCTCTTGAATTCTAAAAACTACACATTCACAATACAGTCTAAGCAGCCCAAATGGCACGTGGGGTTTCCCTACTAAGAATTACAGTAGAAATGGTACCATCATCTAAGAGGCAAGTGTCTTTTTGGAAATAGCCTGAAATAAAAAATTGAATTCTTGGGGAGTTCCCTGGTGGTCCAGTGGTTAGGACTTGGTGCTTTCACTGCCATGGCCCCAGGTTCAATCCCTGGTTGAGGAACTAAGAAGCTGTAAAGCCGTGCAGTGCGGCCAAAAAAAAAAAAAAAAAAAAAATTGAATTCTTTTTCTAATTTAGAATTCTGCTCAAACTGGAATCAGAGCTCGTAAAAAGGAGGAATTAAGAGTATTAGTAGACGTTTCCTTTCAATAGCTGAAGATTTTTAATACATAAAAGGAGATTGTTTAGCAATAAATATAAGATGGCAGGACCAATGATTAAACATCCATTTAAGAGAGCAAACTATTTTCAAACACTTTTATTTTAAAGTTCTGATTTGCATTAAGGTAATTAATATGTTAATTATAAACAAATCCCATCCATGTGTTAATTCAAACCTTATACACTTTTAACCTACTTCAACTTTCTCTGTGTAGAAAAATGTACAAAGCCTCCCCTTTGTACTCCTCTCTATGCTGACTAGTACCTATTCGTGATGCTAACAGAGGGAGTGGTACCAACACTAAAACGAGGCTTGGGATGCAGCTGGCACTCTGTTCAACATCTCACTGCAGCTTTATGGGGTCCCTCATCAATACACAGACACTGAGAGCCTGACTCTGCTCTAAGCGCTAGTGATAAAATAGTGACCTGAACGGATGTGGTCCTGCCCTCATCTGGGACTTAAACACTAGTCAACCAGAAGGAAGATAAGTGCACAAAGACATAAAATGCATAGAGCGATAAGTGTCGGGGGGTGGATATGCCTTTATAAGCGAGGGGCAGTTAGCGTGTCCATTTTATAAAGGCGGGATCTGGGATTAAAGTAACTTGTTCCAGGACACAGAGTTCATGGCCACAGACCCAGAACTGAATTCACTAAATATGCAGTTTGTCAAACTCTACAGCCCAAACTCTTAATCACTGCACTTTATATTACTTTACCATGACTTGTGCAGGGTAAATGTACATACATTGGGCTTGCTTTCTGTTGACTGGGATAAATGACTAATCAACTCATTCAAAACCTATATTGAGCACCTACCATGGGTCAGACATTGGAAATCCAGAAACGGATAGAGGGCTTCCCTGGTGGCGCAGTGGTTGAGAGTCCGCCTGCCGATGCAGGGGACACGGGTTCGTGCCCCGGTCCAGGAAGATCCCACATGCCGCGGGGCGGCTGGGCCCGTGAGCCATGGCCGCTGAGCCTGCGCGTCTGGAGCCTGTGCTCCGCAACGGGAGAGGCCACAACAGTGAGAGGCCTGCGTACCGCAAAAGAAAAAAAAAAAAAAGTGAGTAAATGTCTCATTTGTCCTTTCAGCCTCATTGCCTACTAATAATTATTTTTTCAAAAAAGAAAACATAATCGTTTACAAACGCACTTTCAATTCCCCAACCCAGCCCGCGAGTTTTAATTAATCCCTCCTCCCAGGCCTCTGCCACTCATCTCGTGAGATATGTCTGCTCAGCTGCACATTCTTAGGGCGGGAACATTCTTCTTATTTTAATCTCTCTTCTCCCAGTTCCTTACTTGCACTGTTTGGATAAATAACCGCAGCTTGGAGAGGATGATAAACATGCATCAAAACAACAAAGGAAGCAAATTACTTCCCGCCTACAAAGCAGCAGAACAGAACTAATAATCCCCGAAGACACCCCCCGATGTACAGGTGCAGAAGCTGCCGGCTCAGGAAACGCCTCCTTCCTGAACGCGCGGGAACACAGAGCATCAAGGAAATGAACTGGGTGTCTAGGTTTCTAATAATGCCATTTAAGATGCAGCCCGTGCCTGGCACGCACGAGGGGTGAACGAACATAGGCGTGAGCTGGAGTGGCCCGGGCAGGGCCCAAGACCGCACGGGGGCTGTGGCCACGGCTGCCAGGGCAGAGGGCACCATGCTCTGGAAGCAGAATCACCAACCCACCCTGACCGGGAGGCTGGACGGCCCCATCGTTGGCTCTTAGCGGGATCCAGGAGGATTCTTTCCTAAGTTTCCATCACCCGGCTGTGGACGACATTTGACTATGAAAATGACTTCTGCCCTTCTCCCCCAAATGCCCCTAAATCTTGAGTTAGGCGGCACCTTCCCTCTTGTCTTCAGAACGGCCGATGCAAGCTTTGCGGCCCAGAGCCGACACCTGAATCTGACTGCAGGCCCAGCCGTTCTGCGGGGAAGTTACCCGTGAACTTGGGCAGCCCAGGCCCGACCGCTGCCCGCTCCCTGCTCACCCCACCTCCCCTCCCCTTGCCTGCAGCCTCCCCCGCCTGCCCCCGGCCCCTGGGAGGCTCCATCTATTGAGACTTTATAATTCAGTTCCAGTCAGCCCTGCCAGCTGCTCCTTAAATTTTTGATTTTAATTTTTATTTACTTTTTTTTGGATGCATTGGGTCCTCGTTGCTGCGCGCAGGTTTTCTCTAGTTGTGGTGAGCGGGGGCTACTCTTCGTTGCTGCGTGTGGGCTTCTCATTGCGGTGGCTTCTCTTGTTGTGGAGCATGGGCTCTAGGCACACGGGCTTCAGTAGTTGTGGCACGTGGGCTCAGTAGTTGTGGCTCGTGAGCTCTAGAGCGCAGGCTCAGTAGTTGTGGCGCACAGGTAAGTTGCTCTGCGGCCTGTGGGATCTTCCTGGACCAGGGCTCGAACCCGTGTCCCCTGCATTGGCAGGCGCCACCAGGGAAGTCCCCCAGCTGCCCCTTAGATGTGATTGCTTGAATCCCCACAAATACCGCAAAAGGAGGATGTAATTAACCCATCTACAGAGGAGCTGCAAGCTCCTCCCATGTGGAAGAAAAGCAACTTCCCCCAGTGTGGAAGGCAAGCGCCTCACAGCAGGCATGCAGGCGTGGCGAGCTCTACAGCGGGGGCACCTTCGGGGAGGTCCTATGCCTCCCACCTCGTGGACAGGTGGACACAGGCCTGCTTGAGAGGCCCCTCTCACCACTCAGTGCAGCCTGGGTCCTGACTCGAAGCCAACGCAGATGGCGGTGCTGGTGGTGGCCCCAGCCAGGGTGGGGGGCTTCCAGGGACTCAGAGCTGGTTGCCTCCCAGGTGCCTGGGTGCCTTCACCCACATCCAGTGCGCTTCACTCCAAACATTCGTATCTTTCGTTCAACCTTGAAAAGTGTGTAAATCAGAATCCGTGAGGATAAGCGACGGTGTCAGAAAGCCGAAGGGGAAGAGAAAGATGGGGGAGCATCTGCAGAGGGAAGAGCTGAGTCGCTGATGAAAGTGGGGCCCACGGACCCCAGACCCCAGTAACGAGCGATGCCCGCCGAGGAACAGAGTCCCTCAAACGACCTCGTGCGGACGCAGGAATCTTAGAAAACAAACTGGAAGATGGGAAGGTCTAGGCATAAATATTCAAGCAGGTGTTATGGCCTATTGAACCTTTTGGGGGGATAATAACAGGAGGACGGCGTAGAGGATGGAAGGGAAGGAGAGGAGATGAGTCTCATAGGGAAGGGATGGAGATGAGTCTTGTGGGGGCAAAGCAGAGGCACGTCCCTAGATGTTCAGGCCAGAGGCATCTGGGGACAAACCATGTGGGACTGACCTTGACGGTCTCCCCGGAGGCCTCTGATGCAGGGAGGACTCCGGAAGAATCAGAGCAAAGCCCAGGATTACAGCGAGCGCTGTGGTGTCCCCGGGGAGCTGAAACGAGGGTTTCAGGGCTCACCAGTGCCTCACACTCAGGACAAATGGGAGCCGAGACGCCAGCAGGTCATAAGCACGTTTTCACGAAGAGCAAAGCCAGGCCCTCCTCGTGACCGCGTTGCCCCCTGATCAGGGCAGAAAACCGGGCTTCAGCCGAGCATTCACCGCGCAGAAGCCCAGGTCTCCCCCTCTGCTCACTCCCTGACTTGACCTGGGGAAACTTCACCTGCTTAACAAACCTGCTCCTTCCAGGGAAATCCAGGAGCTTTCACCACACTGACAGCTTGAAACTCCCACCTGCAAGCTCTACACACGATGACAGGTGGAAACTAAGGAAGAGCGATGCTTCCCTCTGGAAAGCAGCCGAGGCGAGCCCTTCGTGCAAATTATCACGCTGAACGCGCCAGTTTCTCTGCCCAAATATCTAGACGTCCCTTTATCGCGTCAGATGCACAGGGGACCAGGTCCCTTCCAGAAGTTTCCAGGTTGGAGGGAGCTGCAGAAGGAACAGCTGCTTTCCTCCCAGTGTGAGAGCAAAGGTCGGTGCGGGGGACTGAGGTCCACCTACGGAGCTGCCACAGAAACGCCAGACCTAAGCACCGCGGCCCACCCTCGGGGGTGAAGCGGACTGTCCATCCGGGCTTCCTCTCCTCCGGGCAGCTCGGCCAGGTGCCACGCCTGGCTCTGTCTGACTGTGATCTCTCCACTGCAGCTCAAGTCCAGAGATCCGGACACTTGCTGATTCCCTTGCCTCTTCACTCTTTCACTTTTGTGCTTCTCTATTTCCTTTCTTGTGTCTATTTCTCCATAGCGCTCAGCGTGGTATCCTCAAGAATCAGAAAACTGACCTGATGGCAAGGTTTGAGTTTCTGGGACAAACACCTTATTATAAATCATTGTCTCCAAGACAGGCTTCCGTGATCACCACTTGAACCAAAAGTTAGTTACTGTATCTCTCCCCTTTGGAGTTAAATTTTAATTTTATCAAGATATAAATATGTGAAAATAAATATTTAAAAATAAAGAAGTAAACTTAAAAATAAGTAAATATTTAAAAATAAATATTTTAAAGCCAAATATAACTGTCTCATAATGATCACAATCACCAAAAAAGCCCTTACCCACTTAAAAAGATCCTCAGAAGCAAATATTCTCACCTCTAATCTGTTACTGATGTAAAAACACCCCATTGTGTGTCCTCAACTTCTTTCTCATCTGCCTCAAAATGTCTCCGCATCTTTTTACGCTCGAGGCTGAACTGGCCACAACCTGGACTGCTGGTTCTTCTCTGCCTTCTATATCTCACTTTAAAAAACTACTTTCTATTTTTAGACCGGTTTTAGGTTTACAATAAAATTGAGAAGAAGGTACAGAGCTTCCGTATACCCCCTCCCTCCCCCACTGCTTCCCCCATTATCAACATCCCCACCAGGTAGTCCATGTTTTACAACTGATGAACCTACACTGACACGTCACCATCACCCCGAGTCCATGGTTCACGTCAGGGGTCACTCTTGGTGTTGGACGTTCTGTGGGTTTGGACAAATGTCTAATGACATGCATCCATCATTATAGTGTCATGCAGTCGTTTCGCTGTCCTAAAAATCCCCTGTGCTGCACCTCGTTATTTCTTCCCACCACCAACCCCTGGTAACCGTTGCTCTTTTTACTGTCTCCATAGTTTTGCCTTTTCCAGAATGTCGTGGAGTTGGAACCATACAGTCTGTAGCATTTTCAGATTGGCTCCTTTCACTCAGTCATATGCACTGAAGTTTCCTTCATGTCTTTCCAGGACTTGATGGCTCATTTCTTTTTAGGTGAGTAATATCCCATTGTTTCAACGGACTACAGTTTATTTGTCCATTCACCCTCTGAAGCACATCTTGGTTGTTTCCAAGTTTGGGCAATTATGAATAAAGCAGCTGTAAAAATCTGTGTGCAGGTTTTTGTGTGGACATAAGTCTTGGACAAAACTTCTTTGGGTAAATACCAAAGAGAGAGATGACTGGAGCACACAGTGAAAGTATGTGTTTAGTCTGATAAGAAACGGCAAACTGTCTTCCAAGGTAGCTGCACCATCTTGCATCCCCACCAGCAACGATGAGAGCCCCTGTCGTTCTACATCCTCACCAGCAGTGATGAGAGTTCCCGTTGCTCCACATCCTCACCAGCATTTGCTGTTGTCAGTGCTCTGGGTTTTGGTCCTTCTCGTAGGTGTGTAGTGGAATCTGCATTTCTTTTTAAGGAATGTTTAAAGAAAGTTCTCCTCTCTCACTGTCCCTTCATTTTCATCCATTTGATTGACTCACTCAGAGGTCTATACACATGCCTATGTCTCCTCTATGTGGAAAATGCATGTTAAGTTATTTTTTTTTAATTTACTTTTTAAAACTTCAAACTTCCTATTTTTCTCATGACATTTGAAGGAAAAAAATACTAGTGGATAAGAGCCCTTATCTGGGGGTCATATTACTGAATTTACTGCCTATGAGGTCTTGGGCAAGTAGTTTAACTCCTCAAAGCTTCAACTTCCTTTACAATAAAATGAGGATTAAAATAGAATGTACCTATCAGATTTCTGTGAAAATTAAATGAGATAATACATGCAATTAGCTTAGTAGGCTTCCTAGCAGGTATAGTAAGTGCTCAGTAAGTGTTTACAGTAATAGTACAAAGGACCTTTGGCTTCTGCATTCAGAAATTCAACAACAGTCTCCTAATTTCTTCCTTGGAATCTATCCTCTTCGTAGCTTGTGATGATCTTGGCTACCCTTCTCTCTCTCTCTCTCTCTCTCTCTCTCTCTCTCTCTCTCTCTCTCTCAGAACTTACCATACCAATCACAGGATAAGGAAATCTTAAGTTCAACATGATGACCAAGTTACTACTTCTGAGTGTGAGGTTTCAGGGCAGATATAAATCCCACGTCAACTTGAAACAAGATAAAGGGAAGCATTAACATAGTGTTCATACAGACTCACAACAAAAAGCCAAGTGTGAAAATATAAAATTTTGAAAACAAAGTACATTTCAGGTTCAAACTTCAAAAGGAAAAAAGTATACATTAAAATATTATGAAATCACAAGCGTAGGAAGCACTGCTTGAAAGGGAGAGAGTAAAAACCCCACCGCCAGACAAAACAGGGAGTTAAGTTGTCTGACACAGTGGAGCCGAGATGGGGCCAGTTTTGGAGGATGCATTTGCCAAGTAAGGAGGGAGATTTTCTGGCAGGAGGAATAATAAGAAGCAGATTTCTCTCTATCCCAACACCACTCTCAATGCCAGCCCTCTTGGTGCAAATCTTTCTAAGAGATTTTAAATCCAGCTTGTGTGCGTACGGTAAGACAGCAGTTCCTCCAGGACGGAGCTCCGGTTTGGGACCATCCGTGCATCTTGCTTCTTCCCTCTTCCTCCTGTGTGTGATCTGGTCACTCATTCACCCAGACTGAAAGGACGGAGGGAAGATGGAATCTGAGCCAGTCCATTTTAATGCTTGTTAGTGGTGCTGGTCAAATGCGTGCGGGGTGGAAAGGTGGAAATAAATGTGGGGGCGGGGGGAGGGTTTCTGAGCGCTATAGATTTCATTTTCTCAAGTCAGCTCTGCTTCCATTAGCACGGATAATTCAGAGTTGGCTGCATGGGTTTCCGTGTAATCGGATCATCTGTAGGGAGATGAGAATTTGATTCCCGCATGTCTCTATTTAGACGCTAAGAAACAGCCTCCCTGGAAGCTTCGTGTTGCTTAATTCCGAGCAAACTAGAAGTGGAAATGAGAGGCGCTAATGAAGATATTCGTTAGTTCATTATGGAGGAAATCTCAGTTAACAGAGAATTGAAAGAAGGCAATTTTCCTGGTCTCTGGGAAGACCCCAGGAGAAAGCAGGATGCATTTGCATGCTAACGTAAGAAACATTAAAAGCATAAATCAAGCATGAGATTCGTTTACAACCTATTCAATAATGTTTAATAACTTAGGGTCTTATTCTCCTCACTTCCCAGGAACCATAGGAAGACATATGCTACCATATGCCCGAGAACTCGGTGAATGAAGATGGCCTGTATTTGTGAATTCACACTCTGCTTGTGCCTGAGAAATTACCCTGAATGACTGTAATGCGTGACCACCATCATGTATTAGGGGTGTGGGGACCTGCGCTGTATTCTCTGTACCAAGGGCAAGCAGCTCAGTGACCTTGAACACGCTGTGTTATTTCCCAGGGGTCAGACCCCCGCAAAGGTGTCCGTGAGATTCTCAATGTCCCCTGGATGTATTCCTAACACTCTCCACCCAGAAGGAGGCATCCCTCTCCTTCTCGACAGCCACACAGCTCAGAATAAAGTGACTACGATGGTCCTGCCTGCGGGAAACGTCTCCAAGTCCATCCCAGCGTCCCACGGATGTGGCAGGCCAGCCGGGCCACCTGGAACACAGACCGGGTCATCGCCAGCCAATCCAGAATAGGGGGGATCAGAAAGCGGTGCTTCCTCCCAGTAGATAAAGGAAGAAAAGAGGAACAGACAAAACGGCAGGCGTCAACCAAATCATGGTTACAGTCGCTAAGACCTCCAGCAACCTAAACAGTCTGTGAATTTATGGATAAGAAGAAGAAATAAGAATACACATATGGGCTTCCCTGGTGGCGCAGTGGTTGAGAGTCCGCCTGCCGATGCAGGGCACACGGGTTCGTGCCCCGGTCCGGGAAGATCCCACGTGCCACGGAGCGGCTGGGCCCTTGAGCCATGGCCCCTGAGCCTGCACGTCCGGAGCCTGTGCTCCGCAACGGGAGAGGCACGGCAGTGAGAGGCCCACGTACCGCGAGAAAAAAAAAAAAAAAGAATACACATATACTTATATATATATGCATAAGTCAAGTCTTTTAAAGATAGTGAGAGGGAGTTCCCTGGCGGTCCAGTGGTTAAGACCCCGCGCTTCCACTGCAGGGGGTGCGGGTTCCATCCCTGGTTGGAGAGCTAAGATCCCACATGCCTTGCGGCCAAAAAAGAAAGAGAGAAAGAGAGTGAGAAAAAACAAGAGCAGTGACATTATTATTTAGGGGGCAACATAGCACAGCTGGTTAGGCTGACGTGATGGCTTCTTTCAATCACCGGCTGCCACACAGAGGGCCATCCCCTCACAGCCCCCGCTACACCCTGCCTGAGCCAACCTCTCTGTCCTAAGCTGACCCAGAAGCTGCAGTTAGTCGAGGCCCTTCTCACCCTCATCTTCCGTAGGGCAGCTCTGGCCATCGTGCCCAGCATCACACAGGTCTGCCTACAGATCCCGCAGAAGCCACTGGTTTCTCCCCCTCTCCCCCCATCCACTATCCACGAGAGAAGGGACGGTCACGGGCTGGGCAGAAAGTGGAGGGTAAAGCCTGGAGCTGGAGACTCAGGTCTCAGCCCTGCTTGTCATCCACGAACGGTGGTGATAAGCCCGTGTCACGCGGGGCCGTCTGAGATTCTAAAGCGGGACTTTACGAGCTGGAAATATATATACAAATCGCACATATAGCACTTGTGTAATTGCACTGACTCATCCAGAATGCGTCCCCACAGGACTTCGTTGTAATGACTACATCATGACGTGGTTCTCACTGTCAGGCTGCGAAGACCTGGGGGTCGGGACCACCCCGTGTTTGCTTGTGTTTCCCCAGAGCTCCGCGTGGCCCAATGGAGGGGATCAGAGCCTATCGTGTAAATGAGCCCAGGGGACTTGCTGACGTGTGTGCCCTTCTTCAACGAGACAGTCTCGTGCATCAGCTTTGACTTCCCAGAGTTTTCAAATAGGCTCCTGGGGCCGTGACTCAGCCGGCGAGGGGGACACACAGCCGAACCCCAGGAGTCCCTGAGTTCCTGTCCCCCCCACTCCCTGGGTGATGACACCAGCCATCACAGACACGAGGGCTCCAGCGCGTCTACACCACTGTGGAGAGGCTCACGGCTCGTCTTCTCTGGGGGCCATGCCCACGGGATGAAGGGAAACTGGAAACTTACCAGTGTAAGGCATCAGACCCTTGTGGTTACGTGGTGTTGTTGATGGTTTTAATCTCAGGGATGTGTTTACACTTTGAGCATTCTGCATCTACCCCCGTGGGACACGGTAAGGCATAGACGTTTGGCCTTCATTGCCAATTCCTGGCCTGGGACCCCTAAGACCCTTGGAACTGCCTGAGTGATGGGGGGAGGGGCGTCTGGTGTTCATAACAAGCCCCTCTCACCACCCTGAGTCTGTGCCGATGAGGGGAGTCCCAAGGGGCCCAGGAGAGGAGCTCAGGACCGGCAGGGGCCAGAGGGATGCGTGCGATTAGAGGGTGGGAGCTTTCAGCCCCACCCCTGACCCTGGGGAAAACAGGGGGCTGGGGACTGGGTTCATCCCCGACAGTCACAAAGGCGCTGGAGGGTCTCCTGGTTGGTGGCCACTGGAGGTGCAGGGGGGGAAGTGCACCCAGGGGGCAGGGAAGCTCCCGGCCCTCCCGCCCCCTCGCTCTGTGCATCTCTGTTCCTGGGTTGTGTCCTGTCTAATAAACTGGTAAACGTAAGTGTTTCCCTGAGTTCTGTGAACCATTCTAGCAAATGACCAAATCCCAGGATGGGGCCGTGTGAACCCCTATTTATAGCCCACCAGTCAGAGGTACCGGAGCCCTGGACTTGTGATGGGTGTGATGGGTGTGACCCTTCACCGGTGGGTCCGCACTAACCCCAGGCGATCAGTGTCAGAACTGAGTTAAATTGTGGGACACCCAGTTGGTGTCCACTGAGAACCAGAGAACTGCTTGGTGTTTCCTTCACCGTCTTCTCTCCACGACGGTGTCAGGGCAGGACTTCCTGGGTCTCTGTGTGTGACACGGCTCACCCCTCCACACCTTGGCTCCCTCACCACAACACGGGGCAGGACAAAGGGTTGTCAGCCCTCGTCCAAGCCCATGGACACCCCTTCCTGTGACGGGGTCAGCTGCCCACACGCCCAGGGAACTTGTTAGTCACTCAGCTGCAAGGACAGGATGGGACCCACTAGATGCCCCGGGGCCCCTGCCCCGGCTCCCCCCTCAGGAGCTCCATGCAGGACCCTCCATCTGCAGGGCTCAGAGCCCCCCCACCCCGGACAGAGGCGAGGACACCAGGTGGACAGAGTACCTGCCTGAGAGAAGCTCAAGGAAGAGAAGACCAGATACATTTGTGCAGACTCACCAGGCAGACCACACCCGGAGGGGCTTTTGTGTGCACTGTGGACTCGGGTGAGGCTCCACCCACTGTCACATGCACATCGGTGGGGATGTTGACAGTGAGGCAGGCTGTGGCCGTTAGGTATACCGTTAGGTATCCTGGCTTCTGGGAATCACTGAGGACTGGAAAAGATTAACCGAAATCCTGCTCTGTTTCACAGCAACAACAACGGCCAGAGAGGAGAGAATTTACATAGTTGGTTCCTTTGGAAGGTCCAGAGAGGTAAGGAACCACAAAATAGATAACACCATCAAACCTCACTGAATCCAACCTCCGTTTTTATTTAAAAACAAACAAACAAACAAAACAGCTTTGGGATGCACAGAAGTCCACTCTGCCACACACCCCCTAGAGGTGAGATGGGAGACCCCCATCACCCCAATTCCCCATCCTGAGCTCCCCCCCTGAAAGCAAGTGGATTTTCTAGGAGTTTGTGAGTCAATTTATAACCCATTTTGTTTTCAAAGCAGAGCACATAAAAGTGGAGATCAAGGGTGCTGCCTGGTATCTGATATGAGGACAGGAAAGCCACCAGAAGAAGCACTGCCTAGGAAACGTCGTCATTCTTCTGATGTTTATTCTCTCTGTAAGATTTTTTTTTAATCCTTTGCATAGGCTCTAACGAGAAACGCATAGTTTTTAATTTCTGACTTCTTTAAGCTTCGTTTGAAAAGACTAACTGAAAAAGATCAAGTCCTTTTAAGTGACACGTCTGTGTCTGTATGATTTTGCTCCGTCTTAATTACAACATGCAAGGGTGTCAGAACTAAAAAAAAAAACGCAGCTTAATTCTTTCCGTTGCTTAAATTTTTTATCTACAAAACTCATTGAGAATGTTTTATTTCCATAACTGATCAATGTACTCATTAATCTCACATGAAATAAAGGCATTCTCATCGATTTGCTTAGAAAACTTTTAAAAGGCAGCCAGAGCTGGCTGAGTGATGTCCAAACCAGCAAAGGACCAAAACGGTGCTTCAGAGTCATAAACTGGCCACACTGGGAAAGTTTCATTTCCATAATGGATCAGCTGACTGATTAATCTCAAATTATATAAATGCCTTCGAATTGATTTGTAAAATCTTTAGAAAACCTGAGCTGCAAGAGTGATTTCAAAATCAACAAAGTGCTTGATATGCGTAGAAATATTACCTGGAGTCACAGAATCACTAAGAGTAGAAGGAAAGGGGATTTTCAGAGCCTTCTTCTTTACTGCCCTTAACCCAGGAGAATTTAGTAAGAACCCTCTCCAGAGTGGATCCTGTCCCCTTGAATTAGCTCATCCCGTGCTGGTAATAACGCTGGAGAGATGCAGTGAGCAGAAGGAGAGTGCAGGGCACCTGGAACTGCACCAACCCTTGGCTGAAGGCACTCCCAGCACAGCGGTGAGAATAAAACCCATCTCACGCGACTGTGGGAAGGAAGGATCACAGGAAACCAAGCGTGCGAAAGCCTCCTGTACAACAGCTGAAACCCTTCGAAACAGCACAAACAAAATGAGAAGAAAACCAATAAGTTGCACAAATGCCTGTGTATGTATAGAGTATATACATGCATATGTGTGTTTAACACATAGGAAAATATTACACGGGTCATACCATGAATCTGCAATTAGTGAGTACAGATCTGTAAGAAAATATTATTATAAAGTAGTCAGCGAAATGTATGGCCAAGGACAATCAAATATTTTTTGTTGTTGTTGTTGGTTTTGTTTTTGTTCTTTGTTTTTTTGCAGTACGCGGGCCTCTCACTGCTGTGGCCTCTCCCGTTGCAGACCACAGGCTCCGGACGCGCAGGCTCAGCGGCCATGGCTCACGGGCCCAGCCGCTCCGTGGCATGTGGGATCCTCCCGGACCAGGACACGAACCCGTGTCCCCTGCATCGGCAGGCGGACTCTCAACCACTGCGCCACCAGGGAAGCCCTGTCAAATATTTTTGATGATAAAACACCACGAACAATCCAAATGCCCAAGAGCAGAGAAATGGTTAAGAAGCAGGCATATTTGATCCATAGAAGAAATATTATGCCACTCAGTGCGGCACTGCTGAGGACTACTAATAACATAGAAAAATTCTCATAAAGTGAAATGGAAAGAGAACATAAAACTAGGGAAACCATCTCTATGATTCTGGTCTACACACGACACATAGCAACGACTTTAGTTATTTCAACTTTTCATGTCCATTTATAGAATGGAATAAACTAAGCACCTATATACACATATTTTTAAAAGATGATTTAGTAGGAACAAGGATAACAGTGAAGATGTAGAAATCTAGGAAATTGTTTTTATGTTCATCAAAATAGGATAATATTGGTCTAACACGGGACAAAGGGAATGTCATGTTACAAATCCTACCTTCAGTCATTCTGGACCTGCAAAATTCTGTTTTGTTTATCATTAAAAACATTTGAGGTTTTTCTTTCTCTGGGTATTAGTAAAATGTTTGAAAATTTGCTCTGCAACGTACCTGTGGGTGGAGGAGAAGACAGACCAGGAAGTTTGGTGTGTCTGCCACATGCCAAGTGAGATGCGTCTGGACAAACAACAGCCCAGAGGCTGCAGCGCCGGCAGCCACCCAAAGGGCGTGGTCGGCAGAATTGGGCCCATTCTTATATTACAGTTTAAAGAAATTCCAAACGCACAGAGGTTTTACCCGAAATCCTCAACATGGTTGGGAGAAGGGGCTAGATTTCACATGCACAGCATGTCAAATAGAACTTCAAGATGGGAGACATTTGTCAACGCCATCTTATCTCATTCTCCAAATGACATAATACTAGGTAAAAGGGTCAACTACCCCTACTTTATACAGTGCTAGTAAGACAAAATTACTAAAATTGGAAAAAGTGACCCCAATTGCCATATTATAATTATTTTAAACATTCTCACTAGGAGATCCCTTTCACCTTGGAGAATCCTTTCCAGCTGTGCTCATTTCCAGCCGAATTTTAAAGAGGTTCCATTGCTCTTATCTAATACTTTTAAAAAAATGTTTAAATGCTTTTCTGCTTCTCTAGAATCTGGAGCCTAAATCATAATGAACTAGGAATCAGAGATCCTCACAGATTCAGGACATAAGGCAGGATAAAATCTGCATCTCTTAAAAAATTAAGCAATAGTATAAAAAAGTATAAAAAAACTTTAAGCAATAGCCCTTACCAGTGACTAGTAACCCGGAAAAGTCGTGACTTGGCCTCATCTGGAAACGCCCAGCTTCAGAGGGGCCCTTTTGGTGGTGGGTCCTCTTAGCTGTCCTTCCTCAGCCATCTCTGACAGAACGACCCTGTGGAATTTCTCTTAGGAAAGCTGCTCCAAATACCCTTTAGTTGAATCATAACCGGATTTACAGCCTTTTCAATCTACCGTGGTTTAGGAGTAGGTATTTTCACCAAGCAATTTTTTTTCCCTTAATACTGAGCTTACCTACTGGATAAGCAAAAGAGATACTATTGATGAAATGCTCTTGCAGTGCCTCAGCTTGCATTTGTCAGCTGAGTCGATAGTTGATGCCCCAGGGCCAAATAAAAAGAGTGAAATTTTCAAGTTTTTAGAGACTATCAAACCCTGAACGGTCAGCTCCTCCTGATATAAATCTATTTTCATTTCAGTTTCTTCTGAGACACTTAGCTCCCAAACTGCCGTACTGAAAGTAAAAAGGAGGATAGAAGAGGGCGTATTGATGAAACACAACGCAAATAATTCAAAAGCACGAATGATTATACAGTCCCTGGCCAGTGGGATGGGAAGACGCTCAGTATACTTTCGCCTTGGCAAACGAGTCCTTGTCTCTACGTTGTCATTGCCACATTTCTATTTTCTATAGTAAGTTTTGCATTAAGTCGTTGTGATGTTTCCATGCATCCTTGAAAACAGAGATTTATCTTACTGGTTAATTACAGATCAATACAGGTTAGAAATCACGGGCTTGTTGCTGGGTTACAATAGTCTCTCTGTTCCTGCGTCACAGTCTTTTGTGATCTCTCCTCAGTCAACACGGGATAAATATGCTTCCTGTCTGGAGAGTCAGACGGGCAGCCCGAGTAAATCCCAGTGACGCTGTCTCAGTGACAGGAAATCTCAAAAGGACGGTTATTCATGGTAGTTCTGTGCTACAAAGGCCCCACGAACACTGAACTAGCAAATACCTAATCATTGCTCATAGGGGAAATACGGGTCACAACATTTTCATCAGTCAGTCCATACAGAACCTGGTTTTATGTGGGCCTCTGTTCAAAGACATCCTACTTAATACATAGCGTTGATTCATTAACGTGAAATCTCCGCTAACAGCACCATAAGCCGTGACCAGAGGAAGCTTCTCTGATGTGTGTTTCCCTGTGAGGCCCGTCGCAGCCTTCTTGTCCTAAGGGGCGCTGGTCAGCCCTGCAGCACGGGCATCGGGGGCCACTGTAACCAGTGACATCTCCCCAAAAAGCACAAAAATGCACGGAAACTTGGCACTAAATAGACCACGAAAAGAACGGTTTACGGGATGAGCACCGCGAGTACTGAGTTTGGCGTCACAAATAAATGTCGGCAATTAGGCTGGTGTGGAAAAGCGGAATCTGTGAATAATGGGGGTCAACCGTAGGTAACAAGGAAGTCAAGACACTCTCATGAAGACGCCTGCAAATGTGAGGGTAAACTACAGGTGTAAAAAGTATTAATGGTGCTTTTCGATAATCCTTCTGGATCAAATCTACATATGATGCGTAAACCAAGACTTGGGTTGTTTCATTAGCGAAAGCAAAATGTGCCCCATTTTCTTTAATTAGTCATATGCATTGGGCCTCCTAAGTGGATCTGAGGCCTTTACAAAAGAAAGGAAGAACTCAAAATAACAATTTAGATCTAAAACAGGACAGGGACCATCAGAGAGAAGCAGAAGACATGGCTGTTAGGGGGAGCCCAAGTGAGTTTGTTGAGGAATAGGCAACGTGGACCTTGGAACGTGGTGATGGTGGCACAGGTGTATGCATGGGTCCATACCAAGCTGTTCATGTTCATTATGTGCAGGTCTTTATATGCCAAATTATACCTCAACAAAGCTGGAAGGAAAGCCCTAATCCTGTCATTCCCACAGTGTCTCACCACAACACTGTGATACACGTACCCTAGAAACAAACCAAGAGCTCCAGTCTCTGAAACCCAAAATTGGGATTCTTTCCCAGCTTTCACAGAGGTGGGAAGGGAAAGCTATAGAAAGAATTCTCTTGTTATTTTCCCTCATCTTTGACATCTGTTCCTTTTTATCTAGTATTAAAGATTAATATCAAAATAAGTCACAAAGAAATATCACCCCCAAAATGTGAAGATCTACCATCATTCGTGATTCTGTAGCTTGTTTTCATTTTTTGTCTTTGTTTGTGGGGACTGTGCGCTCATACTAAGTTTATTTTGTACATATATGTGCGTGTGTGTGTGTGTGCGTGTGTGTGCGCACGTGTGTGTACGTGTGTACGTGTGTATGTGCGTGTGTGCGTACGTGTGTGTGCGCGCGCGTGTGTGTACGTGTATGTGTGTGTGCGTGCGTGTGTACGTGTGCGTGTGTACGTGTGCGTGTGTGTGTGCGTGTGTGTGTGTGTGTATCTCACCGAGTGGAAAAGTTTTCCCTTACTTGAAAATGCAATTAAATACATCATTATTTCATGGTATCCAGCAAAAAGCAGCTACTTTCCAGTTACAATACTCCTTGAGTACTTTCAGAAAATGCTGATCTAATCCAGCCTTTCACTATACATTTAGAGGAAATATGCCCCCAAAAGTTAAATCACAATCACTAAACATTATAGAGCCTACTTCCATTCCTTCATTTTGAGCACTTTTTATGTTCTAGGGACTGGACTAGCTTTCAACAGAGAGAAGTGAAACGAAACTTACTCTTTACTACACTGCAGATCTTTCAATCTCCTGGGACTTAGTATAAAATAACTTCAAATAGGGTTTTGGAATCGTTTTCTATCAATTGTCTTTAAAGTGTGATTTAATAATATTCACTCATGACTCAATACTTTTATGAGAAATACAGATTATATTATCTAGGAATTTAGTTTTCTGCCAAGAAGAGTTAGTAGATCAGCAACTGATATCAACCAGGTGATGGAACAAGATCCAGTCGAATTCCCCACAATGTAAGGGGAAATTTCCATCACTGTGACTTTGCTTCTGTCCTCCTCTCAACCAGCAAGCCTCTTTCTCCAATCCATCCTCCCAGCTGTTCCAAGGCTGTGTTTCTGCGTCACTTCCTCTGGAAGCGCCCCCCCCCCCCCCCCCCCCGCAAACCCTCAGGCAGGCAGGACTCCTCCCTTCTCAATGCCTGGGCGACACTCCGTGGGGTTAGCTGTGCAGATGCACTAAGAACAATGCAGAGGCATCATGGTGCTTATTTGTTGATTTCTTTGTTGACACTGAGCTCCTTAAAGGCGGGGCTGGCATATTAACGGTTTACCCGTGCAGAAAACAATAGCTGATTCACGTGAGCGCTTACTGAGTGTTTCAAAATGGAATTAAACCGTGATGCTATTTACAGCATCAAAAAGTTGGCCTCCTAAGGTAGCAGTTAAGATGTGGGCTAAAGCCACTGGGCACGTTAGTGATCATCTTTCTACTGGAAAGTTGGATGGAATTCCCCTCTAGCACACATTAACGCACATGTGGCCAACAGAGAGACCAACAGGTGGAAAAATCTGATTTTCTAAAAGGGCTCAGATGACCTCAGACGCTTCCAAAGTGCTCGGGAGAGACCTCTGCTCTCTGAGTAATGCCCTTGCCTTCATCTGAGCACCAGGTCTGACGCCCCTCCCTCCCCCACCTTCCCTGAGGCCCAGGAAGCCATCCTGACTTCCAGGCATGTTCCGGAGCCTCCTGGTTATCTGCAGGCGCAGAGGCAGCACCTCAGGCGATCTGCCTCCACGGGCCTCCTCCAGCCTTGGTCCCCGGTACAGCAGGTTCTCCTCAAAGACCTAATTCCTGCCATTATGTCTCCTTCGGATGATGACATGTGGTCCTTCTCGAGGTACCCTGACCACCTGCGGGTGGGGTCCCCATTATTTGGTTTGAGGACGGCAGGAAGGGCAAGAGCAGGCTTTGTGGGGGTCTTGAAAGCCTCCAAAATCCCCGTTGCGGTGGCCCCGGTGGCTGGGTTGACACAGCGTCTGCGTCCTGGAGTGCCAATAGTTGGCGACTCAGGTGCACGTCAGTGCTATCCAGCTTGCGAGTCCTCTGACCCCATCCCCACCTGGAAGGTCCTTATCCTTTATCTCGATGGTCTAAGACACCTGACTGAAGATCCCTTCATCTCCATCAATCCTACTGGTCACAGAGCTGGAAAGCATTGTTTCCAGGGCACCGGCCACGATGCACAGCAGTAGCTTCCTGTTCATATCATTGTCCTGTACAATAATAAACCTGAAACAGTGACGAGCTTAGATAATAAACACACACCGGTCTAGGACTCAAGTGCAAACAGCTCTCAGGCACATCCAGGGAAAGGTCTCAGTGTAATTGTATACTATCTACTATCGCAAGCAAGGAAGACCTGACCCTACCCCAAATTCTCTCAGGGAAAGCGCCACCTCATCCCAAGAGGGAGGCTATTTTGGTCCCTGTGGATTCTGACTCCAGGTATAACTGAGTTTTGAGGTGGGGAAGGTGTCACCCTAAAATCTAAACTGACTCTTTGGTTGGCAGGCAGGAAAGATATTTATAAGGTGGGGAGAGGGCAACTCTAGTCTCCACACACCATCCCACAGGGGCAGTCCCAGTTACCCCAGGGACCAAAACAGGACAGTTTTCTATAGAACAGGGGAACTGCCTGACCTGAAGTCGGCCTCGATGTTCAAGCTGGTGTTTCTTAATTAGAGTGTATGGTAAACACGTCTAGTAGAAAACCTACACCGTATCTGTGGCTCCAAAGAGACCCCAATCAGGTGGCTCCATTAATCCGCCCAAATGCGGGAGGCGTGCAGACCTTCACTGCAACGTTATCAAATAAGCACCCAGGTTTCAATGAAGTTTTTAAACATGCGCACAGCAAAGCCCAGCCACTCGTACTGAGACTCTTGTACTGAGCACGTATTTGTTAATCAGCGTGAAGCAGCCTTCAGTCACCCTTCACACCCAGACTGCATGTAGTCATTGTTTTTAGCTGGATTTTACACTCGGCACTGGTCCTTGGGGCCGGTGTGTTGGGAAAGTCCGTCTGTGCTGGGCTTGCCGTTACCATTTGGAAAAAGGGAAATCTAAGACCAAGCTGAGGGAACCCAGGCTTGAGTCTGAAAGACGCCATGGGTTTAAATCAGCAGATGCATTACTGAGATGCGTCCCCTGGTGAGGTCCAATGCTCTCACCCTTCTCCTCTCTCAGCAGCATCTTTCTCACTCCCTGTAGAAACCAGAAGAGCTCAGGCCATGATGCTGTACGAAGCTGGCAGCAGATCCAGAACCTGAGTTCAGATCCACTCCATGGGGCGGGGGAGCCGGCAGCATCAGAGCGAGATCCTCAGCTAATGTGCATCGTGGGCCATGGGCAGTGATGCAAAATCACCTTCATTCCAAGAACAAAAAGTGCTTATCGAGGACCATCCTATAGCTTCCCCCCATGCCAGCTCCCTCCTTCCCGCCCTGAACAAGACATCGGCAGAGTCTCTTGCTCTAAAAGCCTGAACCCCACTAGGCATCACCACACCTGTCACCTGCTTTGGGGACTTTAAACAAGAGTGGAGTGTGAGCCTGACACTCTCCACGCTTGTGAAACCGGGCAAATAGAGGCTGGGGTTCCCTGGTGACAAACACACAGGGCCAATCCCCATGCAGGTCAGCCGGGCAGCAAGACACCTCCACAGATGTAGCTGATCTCAGACCCTGGTGGCTATTTTATTTGCCCGGGCTGTGCAAGCTTCAAGGGGAAATTTAGACAATTTCCCAGAGTTTTCTTATGTCTCAGACACAGACTTGGACAGAATCACTCCATATCACTAAACAAATAACCTGTTAGCTTGTATTTCCTTTAATGACTTCAAGGGGCAATTTGACAGGACCAACTAAACCCGTGGGCTTCATCACGATCAGGAATTCTGCCCGCTCCTCTGAAATGTATCAAAGTGTTGCTCTCTGGGTGGGATTCGTATAAAATTAGCTCGATAAGCTCATCCTTATCACTCAAAATGGTTTCAGGTTAAATCTAGGAGGAGATTAATTTGTTCACAGTAATGTTACAGATCTAATATATGAGAAGAGAGGTTCCAGAAGATGCTGAGGGGAAAAGGCTTAAAATGAGGATTGAATGACTTAGTGCAGAGTCTCACCGGCATGCCTCCCCTCGCCATGCATTTACGAGAGCGAAGTAATATGCCGCTGAAGGGCTCCTGCGCGTTCAGGCGTACGTCTCAAGGTATAGGGTGATCATTTTGCCTCTCTGGGGAAATGTGATGGTGTCATGGTCCCCATTTTGTAAAGGATAAAGGCAGCCTGATTGACAAAGCGATTTCCACGTTTCCAAGAAGCAGGGAAATCCCAGTGCTGGACCGTAGCCTCCATCCCTCAGAACTGTCGTGCAGAAGCGTTTGCAACGGCGCTCACCTCTGAAACAGACATGATTGCTCGGAAATTGAGGTCACACCCGCTGAAATTGCCAGTGGATGTTCATCCTGTGAGAAGTGTCATTAAAGCAGTTAGGAGGCAGGAAAGCTGGAATGGGGTTGACACTCAGGTGGGATGCAGGACCTGACAGAGGAAGAGCTCGCTGTCTCTGACCCTCTACGTATCCCTTCCTCCAGGGAGAACACGTGATCCTAATTGCCAGATAAAAGGCATGTTTCGTTTGTAAATTTTGTTTTTGGAAACAAGTGCCGAATGGTGTTGATGTTGATATTTCACTTATTTATATCACATGCATCATGCCTTTCGATTCCCCAAGAACCTTGCGAAGCAGGAAAGAAAAGTGTCTTCCCTCCCATCACACAATTAACGAATCTGGGTCTCAGACATGCTAAGTGCCCGGCACAACTCCACTGTGGTGAGCAGGACCCTAGGAGGGACCCGGCCACACGAAGGCAGCATCTGTGGAGAGTCCCCTCGTGCTCCGCCAGAGGGACCACTTGCTGGGTCACTGTCCCCTGGATGACAGAGGACACTCAACGGGCAAAGGGCTGCTTGCGCCCATCTGAGCTGACCCCGGGTGGGGACACCGGAGCGTGACCGCGGCCGCCCATCCAAGTGGAGGGTGAGGGTCTGCACGGCCAGGAGATGAGGGGCGACCCGCTCCCCAGCGCACGGTGGCCCCTGTCCCTCCCCCAGTCCCGCGTGTGGGGCTGAGATACACGTGGTTGAAGCACTTGCAGTTGCAGGAGCCGCCTCGCTAGGTCCCCGGCTATGACGGTAATTCTCTGTGTCACCTGGACGGGGCTGAGGGATGCCCAAAGGGCTGGGGAAACGGCATGTCTGGGCCAGGTCTGTGAGGGTGTGTCTGGAAGAGATCAGCATTCGAATCTGGGGACAGTAAATAGGATCAGCCTCCCCAGTGTGGGCAGCGGGAGGAAGGTAGAACTCTCTCCCTGTCTTTTCTTGAGCTGGGATGTCCATCTTCTGACCACGTCCTGGGGCCTTAGGATTTAGGCTGAATTGCATCACCGCCTTTGCTGGTTTCTGGTTTGCAGACAGCGTATCTCAGCGTCCATAATCACTAGAGCCTACATTCTCCTAACAAATCTCCTCTTGTATCTTGGTCATCTATCTGTCTATATCTATCTGTCTCTACCACCTATCTAACTATCCATCCATCTATCCATCCATCCATCTTATTACTTCTGTTTTTTTGGAGAACCCAAGATGCTGGCCCTTGGTGTAAAGGTGACCACAGTGAAGAGGCCAAATGGGAAACTTTGAAACTACCCACAAGCCCTGGCCAAGATGTCAAATCAAAACCATTGTCACACTGGGGAACGGGGAGGGGAGTGGAGCTTAGGGCCCTAATTAAAGACGTAAAGTGGGGGCAGGCGCGCCTCTCCTGTGGACAGTCAGACCGCACGTATGTCAGGTTTTGCAGACACCACATCTCTGTGGCCACTGCTCAGCTCTGCACCCCAGAGATGCATAAACCCCATGAGGGCTGGGCTCACACAGAGCACTGATAGAACGGATGTGGGCTCGGTGGGGTCCAGTGGGCTGTCAGGTGCGCCTGGGGGGTGCAGGGTGGTGGTCCCCGCCCCACCCCCCTTAGCTTGCTGGGGACGGCTGTATGCAGGCCAATGTCTGTGGACCAGCCCGGTGTCACCAGGTAGCACCCAGCCCAAGTGCTGTTTCCACAGCAGATTCCTGAGGCCCTGGCCAGAAGGTGTGTGGCCATCGATTTGCTGAAGGCATTCTTCCTCCTTCCAATTAGAAAAGAGGATGAAAAACAGCTGGATTCACATGGGACACACAATAATCATTTAGAGTCCTGCCTCAGGGCTAGGCTTCGAATAACAGCTGGATTCACAGGGGACACACAGTAATCTCCATTTAGAGTCCCGCCTCAGGGCTAGGCTTCCTTGCCTGTCCTCTCCCACATCACAGACCAGCCCTGTCCCTGGGAAACCCGACAGGAGCCACACAGGTGACTCTAAATCTTCCAGCAGCCATATTTTAAAAAGCAAAGTGTTAAATTAATTTTCATAATGTCTCTTACTTAGCCCAATACATTTAAGATATTATTTAACATGCAATCAATATAAAAATTATGAACATGGTATTTTACAACTTTGTTTTCATACTAAATCTTGAATAACCAGGGTGTCCTTTGTCCTCAGAGCACCCCTCAGTTTAGACCAGCCTCGTGTCAAGTGCAGGATGGACCCGGGAGGCTAGTGGCCACCACTTGGGCACTGACGCTGTGGTCTAATGGGGTCTGGACGAGCGGGGCAGCCCGGAGAACCCGCGACCCGCAGCACCGATGGCATCGTGCTGATCAGAGGGGACAGGATGCACACACTCTGGGGGAGGGACTGACCTCTGGGCCTCAGTTTCCTCTGACAATAATTGTGGCACCTCGCCGTGGGTCATCATGGAAAGCAAATGACTTCATGTGTATCAAGTGCTGGGAACATTCTAACGTTCGCAAGTTCTTTCCATCATTAACTGTGTAAAATGACAAGTTGATGAAAGAAGAAATATACTAATAAACAATTTTAAAGGGAAAAAAAAGTGAGACTCAAGCACTTTCATGTAACCCGAATCTGTCTGTTGCCCTTAACACCAGAGAATGAAGAGGTGAGGTTTGTGGGTATTTTCAAACTCAGCAACATTTACACAGCTGCACTTACTAGTTTACGATGCTTGGGCTGAGCTGTTCCCACCGACGTGGAAATACATGTCACACCAGTCAGTAATCCCAGTATCCCCACAAAACCACCTTCCCAGCCCCACAAACCATCTTAGGGGAAGTGGGCCTGTGAGTCTCCAAACAAGCGTCACCGGAGGCCCCCCCGGAACCTGGGAAAGGCCTGGAATCAATTACAGCGAGGGAGAGGGAGAGGGGACCCGCTCTGGTGTTTACACAGGGCAGGAATTCAGCAGTGCCTTTGATTAACTGCCTAAGTAAAGACCAGGCTTAACATATGCCGGATCTGAAATAGAAAGGAGCTCAGCCTGACAGGGGATAATAAACCAACGCGAGCCGCATAATGGGCTGTAACAGCCTTCCGAGTTCTCGGCACAGATCTGAGAGCTGGAGTCAAGTGAAAAGGAGCTTACATGAAGCGCTCAGAGGAGCCAGCCGCTGGCAGGCACTGAGGGGCTGCAGAGCCGGGATGCTGCGGCCCAGGGCGCGTGGATGGGACTCTGTGGACCGGGCTTTGTCTTGGGTTTTCCGAAGAGGGTGAATGGGGAACTGATTGAAATCTCATCGTGCGTCTCCGCCTTTACACATCACTCCCACTCCGTGCCGAGCCTTCTGGAAACTTCCACTGACACAGTCTAAAGCCCCAGAAAGGTTCTATGTAAAGAAAACGGAGCACCTCTCCCCACTTTTGCTGATTTCATATTAGTTAACCACATAAGAACTTAGTAAGCATCCCACCTACTTCACTTCTGGGAGTGCCGTGGTCCAGCAGCCAAGGCCTTGGGTCTACGGGAATCAGACGACTCTGAGCTGTTGGACCCTGTTGTCCATCACGGCACCCCGTCTCTGTGCTGCCCTCAGCCCTGCACCCCGGGACCCAATGCCTGCCGTCACCCTCAGGTTTCCAGATGCGGTGACTGTGGTTCCCTCTGTGAAGCCTGGCCTGCAGAGTAAGCCACTGCCCGCCTGCTAAGGTAGGTAATTAGAAATTTTGATATCAATACACATACCCCATCCATTCCCCATGAATGCCAGTGGATTTAGGGGTTAGACGGAGAGAGAAAAGGCAAGCAAAAAATGCATGAAAAAATACAGCATGTGTAACATGAATCTATCCATATAAAATTGCGTTTGTGCCCATGTGGGTGCACAGAAATTTGGGGATAAATAGATAGGGCTCTCTAACGATATAATGCTAAAAGGAAAATAAACTTACTATACAATGTATATGGTATTTTGTTACACATTCAAGATTTTGTTAAAAATTTAAAAATGGATAAAACCCATCTACATGCCTATATCTGGAAAAATGCTGTGTATCTCCAGTTTGATGTGATGAGGTTTAGTTATGATTCATCACCTAATGCATCCTTCAGGAATTATTAGCATAACGATTTTTCAGAGTACAAATAAGCAAACAAAAAAGAGAAAACACAGATAATTACTAAGTTATAAACAAAGCGCTGGGATTTCCCTGGTGGTCCAGTGGTAAAGAATCTGCCTTACAATGCAGGGAACACGGGTTCGATCCCTGGTCGGGGAACTAAGATCCCACATGCGGCAGAGCAACTGAGCCCACGTGCCACAAATACTGAGCTCACGCGCCACAACTACTGAGCTCACGCGCCACAACTACTGAGCTCACGCGCCTCAACTAGAGCCCATGTACTGCAAACTACAGAGCCCACGCGCCCTGGAGCCTGTATGCCACAGCTAGAGAGGGAAAACCCGCACACCACAGCTAGAGAAGCCCGTGCACCACAACAAAGAGCCCACGTGACGCAACTAAGACCCGACACAGCCAAAAATAAATAAAATAAATAATAAATCTTAAAAAAAAAAAAAAAAAGCGCTATTTAAGGAGCACCTCCGTGCAAAGTTAGCTGCTGGCACCGGGACTCCAGCTTGCACAGTTGTTGTATTCTGCAACTTTCATCCATATGTTTATCCACCCCCTTTTATTTATTCTTTTCTGTCACGAATATGCATGAGTTTCTCCTCAGTCACGCTCAGCTTGCTTAAGTGTAGCTACTCCTTTGAGATTTATGCTCATTTTCCGAGCACTGAGCGAGGAGAACCTGCAGGAAAAACCACGCTGCATGATTCATATCATATCATAGAATTCAGATTATAGCCATAAAAATCACATCCCTGATTTGAATGCCATAATCTCAGCCAAATTTGAACAGATCACATCTGTTATCTACAGAAATAACCGTGAATTACCTCTCAAAACAATTTTTCACATTCTCAAAGGTACCACTTCTCTTCCTATTTATAGATATTTTTGCCATGAGATATTGGGGTATGCGCTGGGCAGCTAGGTTGATGGAGAAAATAATTTTTTTCCTGAATTTAATTAAACAGAAATGGATTGAGTCCGTACTGTGTGCTTGACCCATACTGTGAGCTGCAGGAAATACATTCCGGCCCATGCGGGCTCCTCCCTCCTGCTCACCTGCCACGGTCACAACACCTGCTCTGCATCCCCTGTGCTATCACCAGTGCAGGCTGGTTGGGTTAAGTGATCTCAGGGACATTCTGAGTCCCACGAGATACCGCTCAGAGGTCACCCCGCCCAACATGAAAGCATGTGGGAAATCACAGAGAATAACAACCAGGGATATCTCTTTACTCCAGAGGATTCAGGGATCCCACCTTCACTGCATGAATCTTGACCCACAAGGGATGGCTAAGATCTCATGCTTAGCTGTTTGTGTCATGTTGTTTGGTAGCCCTTTTGGGGTTCACCACTGGGTGTATGTTTCTGAATGCGATGACCTCTAAACAGAGCAGAGTTCTGCAGTGAAGCTTCTTTTCCATGACTCTGAGTGCCTTTCATGGTCTTTTTAAAAAATATCAAGATATCAGACTGCATCTACCAAAATATACGTAATTCAAGCTTTAATCGGAGGGAGACTAATTACTCCCACTTAGATTGTAAGGATAATGTACTATGTGTGCTGCCCTTCCTTAAAATGAAAGATTTATAGATCATTTTAAAGGCATTTTAATCATTTTCTTCTTTTTTTAATTCAGCATATTAATTTGCACGGACATACTGACAGCATTTAAAGTCTCCACGAACTTAGAGGGAAACACAAAACAGGCACTTCGATAATTCATTACGCTGAACGAGGCAGCTGGGGTGAGGGAACGGGATGTATGTGCCTATAACATGGAAATGCCCTTAATTATATCAGGGGTTGCCAAACAAGCAGCTTGACAGTGAGACTAATTCTTATCTATTAAAAGAAAGGAGGGGGTCCGGTGAGGATTTCACCAAATTCATTTCACGTGGGCTCTCCAGCATTCCGTGACAGGGCTGCATGTGTGTTTGCTGTTTGTTTCGACTTTGCAGAAATGATACATTGAGCGCTGAGAAATGCACAAACGAAGAAAAAGAAAACTTAACTGGCTTAGGAGGAGGAGATGAAATCAATCTTTGGAGACTCTGCAGTGACCTTGAGCCGTTCTGGTGGGAGACGCTCTGCCCGGGTGAACTTCCCAGGAAGGACCGGGAGTGAAAGGAAGGGCTCCACGTGGCAGAGCAA
Organism: Delphinapterus leucas; assembly: GCF_059928025.1. Classification (NCBI taxonomy): domain Eukaryota; kingdom Metazoa; phylum Chordata; class Mammalia; order Artiodactyla; family Monodontidae; genus Delphinapterus; species Delphinapterus leucas. Next base: position 10,337,320 of record NC_143149.1, read on the forward strand.
GGGGTTGAAATGCCTCTCCTGTGCCCTCAGCCATTTGCAAAGTGTGAGTCTTTATCTGTAAAGTGACCGTTCTTCCTCCCTGAGTTTTGTGGGTGTAAAGAAATGATTATTTGTGGATGGTCCCCCGTCTAACTACAAAGTGATGTGGGAAGAGGGGATGGAGGGGACTCCCCACTTCCCTTCCTTCCTCCCCTCCCTCTGCAGGAGAGGCTTCTGAGGGACGGAGGCGACCAGGGGACTGTGAGCCCAGCTCTGGGGGAGGCTGACATGGCCCCTCCCCTCAGGAAGGTGCTTCGCATCTGCTACAGACGGACCAGTGGAGAATGCAGCTCTGACATCACCTCGCCTGAAGCAGCGCCTTCTGCCATGTCACCTAGCAGCTCTGGGCCAGTTCCCATCTGCACTTCAGCAAACAGCATCCTTCAGCCACATGGAACCAAAAGTAACCCAGCCCTTTCCCTGTGTCTTAAATTTGAGGAACCACACTTACTACTCACACCTCTGGCAGGATTAGTGTAGCCACCTTGTGCTAAAAGTGTTCAATTTTTTTTAATGAAAATGCCCCTTTGGCTGATGGGAAGTAATTTAAATTCAAGACGGGAGTGAGTAAATAAAAACTATTGGGGGGAAATCCCTTACTAGCAAAATAAATAAACAAAAATTCTCCTTGAGGCTGTAAGACGGAGCAAGGTTACATCCAGACAAGCCCAACTGTTTTACAGGTCGGCTTGATAAATGAAATCAGAGAAGGTTAACAATAATGTGATCACATGTGTTCAGTCCCTCCCGAGAAGTGTTCACCACACAGAGCAGGCTGCAATAAGCTAATTAATGACAACAATTCTTTTTATCTGTTGATGCATCAAAATGCATAGCCATTGCCTGTTTTCAAAAATAAAACGTTGATTCTTCGACAAGAAAAGTAACAGGAAATCAGCTGCTATAGAAGGTCCTACGTGAGCATCGCTGCCCAGCACGCTCCACACAGCCACTTCCTCCCCAGAGGCAGACACCCCCCAGCCCTGAAAGTGCACCCCTCTCCTTAGTAAGCCTCCTTCTCATCCAGGTATCCACCCAGGGTCTGGGACCGTTCCTGTCCCCGGGGAGGGGGGGAGTGGGATGGAAAAGCCAGGGGTCCTTACTCAGGGATCTCCCTGCTTGGTCACGGTCCTTGCCGTTGTGCCCCAGGCATATTAAATGGGTCATAGCTTTGTCCTTGTGTCCTGAACACACCATCATTCCATGTTTCAGCTCCTCCCATGGGCACTCCTGTGATTTCCTCATCTCCCACCCAGGAATCCTGACATCTCCTGGCCCATCTGTTTGCTATGATCCACCTGCCCGCCTGTATCTCTCAACAGCCCCACTCCTGGGTGGCCCCTGCAGAAGCCCTGGTGGACATTTCTGATGCTGAATGCTTCCCAGGCCTCACCTGCCCACATGGCCACCTGTTCTGGTTATAAAAGTTATCCTGATTTGACAGGGTCCCTTCCTCAGCACTCAGCTCTGTTCCTGCAATAGGAGGATGAACACTGAATCCCAGTTCTTTTCTTTTCTTTTTCTTTTTTTTTTTTTTTGCGGTACGCGGGCCTCTCACTGTTGTGGTCTCTCTCGTTGCGGAGCACAGGCTCCGGACGCGCAGGCTCAGCGGCCATGGCTCACGGGCCCAGCCGCTCCGCGGCATGTGGGATCTTCCCAGACCAGGGCACGAACCCGTGTCCCCTGCATCAGCAGGTGGACTCTCAACCACTGCGCCACCAGGGAAGCCCTCCCAGCTCTTTTCACTTGGCCCAGTACTCGCAGGTAATTCATTCCTTCACGCCTGGCAAGATCACAAACTATACTACAGACATATTTCAGGAAGTCCATTTTTTGCATGTTTTGACATATCCTCTCATAAAATTTGCAAGGTTGGCAGGGGAGTAGAAAAGGAGATCCACGTATCACATCACTAAATATAGTAAAGTGAAAGTCAAGCTACCTAGCAGTGAAGTAGAATGCTTTGGGGCCACTCCCCTTTACAGATACACTTTCATGAAATCCAGGAAGGGCTGGTTCTACCTGACAACTTGTTACCGAGTCCAAGCTCACTCTGCTAGCTGCACGACAAGCCAATAAATCGGGAGACGGGGTGTTGAGGCAAGGAATACAGCTTTATTTGGAAAGCCAGCAGACTAGTGTCTCTGAAAAACCATCTTATCAGGCCCTGGATGCCAGTTTCTTTTAGAGAACAGAGAAGGGGAGGAGGTGAGTCAGTAAAGTAAAAAGGCCACTTATCTTGGAAAACATCTCCCGTGGCCAGCATCAGGGAGGGGATGTGTTAATTTCTTCCTCTCTGCAGCCATTCACAGGTGGGCAGGGTCAGATTGTCTCCTGGTGAGCTGAACAAAGGCACTTTAGTTTAACATTCTGGCAGAGGGGCAGGGTTCCCTGAGGCAGGCCATTATGTATGATTATAATAACAAAAGCAAAGATTAAAGTCAAAGAAACAGATCCAAGATGGAGTCAAAATTGTCTCTTCCCTGTTACAAACTGTTGGTTTTCTAAGAGCTCCACCTGGATGGGGGGTGAGCTGCAAGGAGGGCTGGGCCCCGGCCCTACCACACCCTGGGCTTCTCACCCCAGGGTACTCCCACGATGCAAGTGGCATCACACACACACACACACACACACACACACACACACACACACACACACACACACGAGTGTCGATACCCAGGCTCTGTCCACCTGCAAACTGGGTGCCTCTTGGCTGCAAACTGATGAAAGAGATGTGTCCCTCAGCCAAGGGACCTGGGGAAGGAGCCCAAGAACCCCTAGAATCAAGGCCAATCTCCAGGGCATCTAAGGCCCCATGGGCACATCCCCTGGACCCCACCAGTCAGAACACAGCCTGAGAGGGTCACATCAGGGGTCAGGGTGGCTCCTGTCTGGACCAAGGACAGAACTGCTCTCAGAGACCCAGAGTTCGCCATCAAGAGAGGTGCTAGGACCACTGCCAGTGTCTCTTGCCTCCATCCTCCTACAGAGAGGGGCACCCTGGACCACCTACCACCTCTGCGTCACCCAGCGGTAACTTCCATCTGAAGGACGGTCCAAGTAACCATCGGACCAGAGGAGGAAAGCTGCTGTATTCAGAGGGCGCAAGGCGGGGGCAGAATGACCGTGTGCTCAGTCTTCATCCTGTCCTTGGTCCCAAGGGCTCCAGGGGGAGCATCTGAGCTGGAAAGAACAGAAGGACCCCCCGAAACACTGCAACCACGGGAACCTGGAGTGGGGGAACACCCTGGGGAAGCTGGCAGGGAGGGGGCACCCCTCCTGCAGGTGGCTCAGCGGGGCTCGGCTCAGGGACACCGGCTTTTCCAGGTTGGCAGCACTGGTCCTTGGACTGTAAACTCCACCACCGAGCGCACCTAGGAAATAGGGACTGCGGACTGGCCTGATCTCAGGGTCCCCTCCCCACCAGGGCGGAGGTCAGAACAGCTTCCTAGACCCTGGACGGCATGAGCTGGCAGGTATCGGAACAGTTCGGGGCTGGGAGAAGACCTGAGTGGGCTGTGCTGGGTGCACACGGGATAATATACTCATATATTCATAGAGCACCGGCTTGTAAACCCTTGGGGAAGCAGCCGTTCCTGCACAGATACACACTTTTCATTCTTTGGGTGTGTTTCATCAAAGGCCTCAAAGTCAGATAAATTACACCTGACCTTGGGAATGTATGCACTGCGTGTGGGTCTCACTGAGCTGCATGCTTTTTGGAAGCTTGGGGGTTTTTCCTTTTCTTTTCTTTTCTGATACTTGACCTCTCACACAGAGGGCAGGCATCCTCTCACTCAGTGCCCGGTAGCATCACCAACTGTGAAGCCCGGGGGAGAACCCTCCAGGACCACTGCCCAGCCACCTGCCTGTCACCTGCGATTTTGCACAGAAGCCCCTGGTGGACGACTTACTCAGGCTGAGTGCCAGGCCTCCTGATGCCACCTGAAAAGATGCTTTTCAAGAACCAAGAAGAAATGAACGCATGTTTATAAACAGATAAAAAGAACTGCTTGGCGCACCAAGGGAGCTGGGAAAACCGGAGCTTTCACTGTTATTTTATGTTTCTGTTGCCATTTCACTCAGGACATACTTTTGGGCACTTAGAACATGTTTCAGGGGAATCACAGCCTGATGGTTTTATTATTTTTTAATTTAATTAAACATATATGAAAACTTTTAAGATCGAAGCTATTTTTCCCTTTTGTTACCTTTCCCAGTACATCAAAGAACTCGGCACCCAGAGAATCACTTCAGTGTTTTCTGAAGTCTTACTCAGGTTTCCTCATTGTCTTTGGACACTACTGAGCTCAGAGATAAATTATTTCCATATTCAATCATCGGGTAAGTTCTCACCTCCGCATGAATTTCTGCGTGTTAATTTTTTAATCTTAATACTCCCTTTTAATTTTCTCTTTGACTTAACTTCCCCTCACTTTGTGTCACTGTGCTGTACATATAGAGAATGATTTCTAAACACTTTTGAAATGAGGGGCAGGATAGGTTGACTGACCAGATGAATGGATGAATAGATAGAAGGTAGATAAATAGGGTAGATGGATACAGAGGTGATAGACACCTAGACAGATGGTAGATAAGTACATACACACATAGATGATAGATAGATAGGATAATTTAAGATGTTATTAATCCTCTACACCCACGTGGAAGAACAGAAATAAAATTCTTAGCACTGATGACGTGGTTTGAGAGGTAAGGAAAGGAGCACAAAAGAGGAAACTGGAATAAAAATGAGCAAGGATTTATTTTCCTTTTACCACTTTCCAGTATTTTTTTTTACGATGAGCACTTATTACTTTCAATAGTTTAAAAATGCAGAACATTAGACATATACATACTCTATAAAAATAAATGCTACATAGATAAAATATTAGAAATATAAAACAAATATAGGGTTGAAATGTAATATATCTTTAAATTCTACATGTAAAATGCCACAAAGGCTGCACCAATTTACATCCCCACCAACAGTGCACAAGTGTTCCCTTTTCTCCACACCCTCACCAGCACTTGTTGATAATCTAATTTCTGATCTATTCTAAATTACCTCAGAAGACACCTTCACTATATACTCACTCATTTTATGTATATATATATTTCCCGCTCCCCCCCGCCACCCCCCCGCTTTGGCCATGCCACCAGGTATGTGGGATCTTAGTTCCCTGACCAGGGTTCAAACCTGTGCCCCTTGCAGTGGAAGCGTGGAGTCCTAACCACTGGACCACCTGGGAAGTCGCTACTCACTTTATATTTGGAAGATAGAAGCACAAATGGATTATCTAAGATTGGAGACAGAGCAAAGAGAGACCTACACTGATGTTTAATTCATTCTCCACAAAAGAGTTGAGAGACATGTATTTTCCAGCGAATTTATAGCAGAACATTAACAGTGTGATCATGGACTGTTTTGATTAAATGATCTTATTTGTGTTTGCTTAGTAGATAAGATTTATTGTAAATTAAATAAGGTCCGTGAGATTTTTTAAATTAAATATATTAATCATTTAGAAATAGACATGTTTATGTATTTGGTGGGTACTTTTCTTTTTAAATAATGAAAAATAATGAAATCCAGAGGAAAATTTTGATCCACACAACAAAACATTGAACCTAAAAATGGTACACACGCACATATATACACACACATACACACACATACACACACACATACACACACATACATATACACACACATATACATATACACACAGAAACACACACTTCTCATTTGCTTCTTATTTTTTCCTAATTTCTCCACTTTCCCCTACTTTGACACAAATTTCATGGATAAAATTTATTTTTAAATATTATTTTAATTTTAATGATACTAAATGCTATTTTAAAGATTTTTTTTTTTTTTTTTACAGCAGCTAAACAACCTGTCAACACCATACTTTAAGGAACAGGAATTATACTGGGTTGCAAAGGGCAACACAGGAGAAAGAGGCATTTGACTTTTAAAGGATGATTTTCCTGAAGTTCTGAGGCCAGAGGCCACGTCCAGACATGCTGGCTGAGATGACCTTGAACTTGGGAGTATTTATAGCCTGTTGAGTTACATAAGCCACACAAGCTACACTTCATCAGGCAAGAGCGCTGACGGGCGCATTCCTTCAGGAGAACAAGCAGGACAGCTGGTGTGTGTGGATCGTCTGTTGCTTAAGTTCCTGCTAAAACTGTCAGCCACACCCTCACTCTCTCCGCCGCCGCCGGCAGAAAGTTGGCACAAATTGTTCCATAGACAGCAGTCTCTTCATTATCCTTTAGATTTATCCTTTAGAGCAGCCCAGGATGGTGGCTGCTCTAAAAATAAAGCTTTTCCCCTCCTCGTTCTGAAATATGCAACAACAACACTGGATAAAAATGGCTAACGTTTTCAAAAAGACAGAAATCATGCTCCCTTTCAAAAGGATGGATGTCTGCTCCATCCTTTTTCCATGTCTGACTTGGAAAATTGGATTAAGAAGATGTCAGCTCACTGCTAAGTCTCAGTTTCTTAGAAATGCAGGTAGCAGAGCTCAGGGAGAGGAAGTTAAATCACTGTTAAATCTGAAGTTGACAAAGTTTGAGTATTCGCACATGGTGACGTCTCTGTGAACCAAAGACTGAGGAGAGAAGCCATCAGTTTCAAGATCACGAGGCCTCGTATCTGCTCTGTTCACAGGGCAAGTTGTTTTTCAATCTCATAATAACCCTGCAAAGAGTTACTGTCTTGATTTTACAAATGGAGAGAGGACTCCAGAGAGAACAGAGGTGATTTTCTTCAAGACCCTGGCACCTCGATGAGGCAACGATGGTCATTTTTATTATAAACACATACTGTGATGAAAACAAACAACGGGTTAGTGATTCCCACTGAACTCTCAACATCTGGCACTTGAGACAGTAAACAGCAGACGAGAGCAGCAATTAGTCAACTGGGATCCCGTTCCCTCCACCAGCCAACAAGACGTTGACAAGGTGAAGACAGACCACAGTGTTTTAGAAGGTTCTAGAAACAGTCCACCCCAACTGGAGACAAATAGCTCCTGCACACCGAGTGGAACAATTGAGGAGAGCCACCTCCTTACAGCATCACTACATAACCTTTCCTACCATCCCCCAAAGATGAGATACAGGAGAGTTCGATGGTCGGGGACCCCAAAAAGGAAAGAAATAAAAGAGCATTTCCTGAATTTTCAACCTGTGCCAAAATTTCTCCTTTTTCAGCTACACTTGCCACCTCTCCGGTGTTCCATCCACCCCCTACCTGACAAACCTCTCGTCGCTCAGGGGCTGCGTCCCTCGTAGACGCCCGAGGAGGCTCCCTGCCACCTGCACCTACGCTCCTAGGGCGCTGATTTTGCAGCCAGCTTTGTACACCTTACCTGCCTCCCCTGCTGGATAGAAAGGCTCTGCTGTCCTGAATAAATGACAAGAACTTCAAACCACAACAAAGGACCACGGATAAGGTAGAATGCACCGTAGCACTGATGCTCTAAAAGCTACAGCCCACCGTAGGACACAGGTTAGCCTGGGCTGGAGGAAGGCTAGAGGCTGTGAGCCCAGGAGGTGAAGGTGAAGTGGCCTCGATTCTCCCTGCTCCCTGAGTACCACTGGGAGGAGAGGCAGCGGGAAGGGATGGGAGATCCAGGGTCCAGGGAGATTGGCAAGCGTCTCGTTCCTGCAACTTGCGATGTGGCCAGCAGCCTGTGAGCTCAAGAGGTCCCCTTTCCCTGGACTGGGAGGGGGGCTGGCAGTGGGCACTGCACTGGACTTGTTCTACAACATTCTGTACACACCCCTGGGGAAACCCGTGCACTCTGAGGAAGTAGGACCTCCAGGGGTGTCGGCCAGTTTGGGCACAAGTACCCACAAGACCTTGAAGCTGCTGTGTTTGTGGACATACACACTGGACATTCCTCGGCTTGTGACCAGCGTCGTCAGTGGCCATGCGTGGTGGACATGCTGACTTCTGTGTTCAGCCTGTACTTTATGGTTTGAGTTTATGTTTCTCTTCAGAAAAGTGTTTCCCCTGTTGGTACCTGCTTGCCCAATTTAGCCTTTGCTAATTGGGTCTCCACCATTTAATGTTAAAGAAATAGGATAAATCGGCTTGTTAGAAAGAAGATTATGAACAGGAGAGAGATAATTATAAGGTATCCATTGTTAGCTGACAAGGTTAATTGTTCCTAATGGTTTTTCATCGAGTTTTAATTACACACAATCTGAAGGTGGTCTGCCTGGTGGTGGGTGAAGTAACCACAGGGAAAGATTCTGCAAGCCCCTTAAAATCAGGAACAGAAAACTTCAAGAAGCCAAATTTACGTGGCAAAGCCACACATCAGATGTTTGAAAGGAGAGGTGGTGGGTCCAGGAAGAGGGAGCCTGCCTGGGGCCACCTGGAGGCCTGTGGCTGCAGGACAGGGCTGGGTCCTGGGGAGACAGACTCAGAAATCCCTCAGGACACTCCCAAGGCGTATCATCCTGCATCTTCCAGCTTGAGGGCACATTCCCAGGGGCCAAGGTACCAACATAGTCTCACAGTTTTTCAGTGAGTTGTAGATTCAGCAAACAAAACCTCTTTTTATTTACTCACTGTTCTCAAAGAGTTTGCAAATGTTTATTAAATTGAAATCTCACAAACTTGAACAGGTGAGCAGTTCCATGGAACTGGAAATTAAATTGTTGAAATTGACAGGTAACGAAGCTCCTGCCTGAGTATTCTTCTCATTGGAGATACGGAGCGTGCCAAGGGAAGATGACGAGCTAGCTGAGACTCAAAGCGCTGTGCTAGGCTAGTGAGGGTTTCCTGTCTCTGAATAGATGTGGTGTATTTCATGTCCTCCTTCATCCTTCTGCCTCTGAGAGGACGTGAGGTGGCAGCTACGTCTTCATCGTGCTTCCACAATCCTGCTTGTGGACCTGCTGGTTCGTAAATCAGAGAAATTGAGTGTGAGTCCATCCCCTTCCCTGGGCAGCCTCCATTTCACAAGATTATTCAAGTTACCATCAGGTTCCTGGTTCCCACACGGCACTGGACCACCACTTGGGAGCACCCATCTCTACGTCCCACAGGTGAGGTCTCCAAGGTCCCCAGCACATAGCTCACGTGCTGTCCACATTGGACTCAAGACCTCAGACCCCAAAGCCTCTGCACTGCGTCCCTGCCTTCACGGAGGACGGAACCTCAACAACGAAAACACGAACGTGGGAAATGCTCACTTATACCATCTCACTCAAACACTTTGGGGCCGCTTTCCTGTTTTGATGTGAAGAACATCGTCTTTCGAAAGAAGAAAAAGAAGATAAAACTTATTTTATCCTTTGTTTCTCAGGGAGTGGCACCTCCACTGATGATAAAATCATTAAGTGATCAAGTTTTCTCATTTAGTCAAAAAACCATATCTAAACAAGGGGCAATACGTAGGCTATGGTATTTGGTTGAAGTAATCAGAGGAAATACCGCAAAGGCTGTATTTTTCCGTCCATGGAATGGGGAGATTCTAAGCGGCTTTCTTGTGCCTGTAGATACGGTGTTTTGTTGCTGGTGGTGGTTGTATTTTGCTTTCTTTCTGTTAGCCCAGGCGATTCAACCCCGGCAAAGGCACCTGCAGCACCCGCCTTGGACCACCCAAGACCCTGCTCATCACCTTCACATGATTTTACTATAAGAAAAGGCGAGATTCATCTGCTCTTTTTTCCCTTGATGGACAAAAAAAAAAAAGGTAAGGTTTTATCTTCAACTTAGTTACAGCAGGGAACAGCATTACCTCACCTGTTTCTTTTCCCCTGGTAAAAACTACAAGAAAACAAACCTTTTTTTTCTTTAACCCTTAGGGCAAATCTGTGTCCAGGTTAGTAATAGCTGTCTGGGGGAGATCCCCTTCCTACAATCGAAAAGGGAAACGTGATTCACTATTTCTCTTATGCGACAAATCGATGTTAAGAATAACATACCAGGGAACGTATTTTATTTACATTAGTTTAAGAAATCTGTCCCAGATCAGCTCAAATGCCTGCAACGATCCATTTCCATGAGGCAGCGGCAGGCAGTTTTACTCTGAGGGCAGGGGCCTGACTTCACAGCCCTCATACACCTGCCGCCCATGAGTGCCTGTTTATAATCAGGAGCCCAAGGCCAGAGAAGGGATCACTGACCCTCATCTAGCTAAGAAGTGGGGTCCAAACTAAAGCGGATACCTGCCCTCATTCCCTGAGAACGGCTGTTTTCGGTAGGTTCCACCTCCTTGATTTATTTTATTGTTTTGTGGTCTGTACACGATTCATATCTTTTAAGCCAAGTTAAGAGGGAATTTCCCCTGCAAATAAACACAAGCTGAATTGAGGGTGATGGAGAATCGGGCTAAGGGGACCAGGGATCCCGCCCGCCCCTCCCAGCCCAGCAAGGACCAGCCAGCGGCTGCTTGGGTTTCTGGAAACCTGTCCAGAGAATGCGTGTCATGTGTCTGTAGCTGAAACGTGAGGCAGAATAGCAAAGAACAGCAAAGAGGTCTGTCTCCTGAGGCTCCAGAGTAAGTGGTAAACTCACAAGTTAAAGACGCCTTGTGAGTCTGAGTTGAGGGCAGATGGCACATCGATTGAGCAGCAGAGAGACAACGATGCTCAATGCTGATAGCAGAACAACTAATTAATCCCGGAGGACGATGCTCTCCAGCTCCCCCAGGGAGTACAATTTAGCTCCAAGCTGCCGTTTTCCATTACTCCGCAGTATCACTGAGAAACATTAAGGTACATTTTCTATTTGTTACACCAGACGTTATACAAGCAATTTTCTCAATGTTGCGATACGTGTTAAGATTGAGTCTTGTTCATGTAACCACACTGATCTCGTAGAAGCTTTGGACCAGCAGACCTGGTTGATCTGTCAGACTGTTTATCATTTGATTTTTATTTCTTGTCCTCACAAACTATAACGACTTCATCAAACTTAAAATATATTTATTCCTTCAAAGAAGAGTCCCAACTTAACCATTATTACCAAAAAATTGTGTAAAAAAATAAACAACAAAATTGAGATAAATGGAAAAGAGGGCAGAGGAAAAATAAATGCTATCAAGAGAAGAGTTCCTATTCAGCGTGTCTGTCTTAAAGATCATGTGAACTTGATGTGGGTGGAAAGGTCAACACTGAGGTTCTAGCGCCTAATTCTTCTTCTTTTTCCAGGTACAACTGACGAAAAGTATACATATGAAAGATGCACAACGTGATGACTTGATACTACATATGCAGGGTGAAATCATCACCACTGTCAAGCTAATTAACACATCCATCCCCCATGCAGTTACCTCTTTTTTCCTTTCTTTCTTTGTAATTCTTGAGGTTTAAATGGTTGTTTATGTATAAAGAAATCAATGTCTGTGTTACCACACTGATAGGCCTCAAGGGAACCCTTAGCTGCAATTTTGGAAAAAAAAAACCCATTTTCTTGACTAGATTCAATTGAGACCACATCATTGTAAAAATGATGCTGATTGGTTGAACACAGAAATAGAAAAGGTCAATTCTCAAAAAATTATTTGTAACAGTGTATAGAAGGAAGTGGGAGCGAAACCTTAGGAAAATAGATCAGAAAACGTAATAAGCCACAGATCCGGAAAGAACGGTGTCCGCCACACCACCAGCTGGGAGCCAATAGGGAGGCTTCTGTGACCCGGAGTGAAGTAATGGGCACAGATAGAATCGACATGAATTCTAAGATTCTGGAAGGGCTGGGGTGGCCCTCTAACTGGGGATCTTTTTCAGGTGGGAATTCCAGCAACATTATGTAGATGCCCCTGCGAGGAAGTATGACCCAGCCAAAGCCGTTCAAGTGAAGGGCCAAAAGAGTGGGCTTGCGGGAGGGGTCCCTGTGGGGCTTACATCTTTCAGGCTGAGAAAAGCGCGGAGGCTCCGACAGGTTCCCAGCAGCTATGGGCCCAGATAGAATTGAATAAGAATAAGAATGTGGGATGAAACAGAATGTTCAGGAAAGGGAACACAAACAGTATTAGAGGGATGAGAATATGCGCTTCCTTCCGGGGATCAAGAATCCATTAACATGGGAAATAAGGTACACAACCAGCGCTGTACCATCAGACTCAACACACCTCATAGAAAATATGAGTAAACACTGGTTCCAGGAAGACGTGATGGTATAAAGTGGCTTCCACCTCTTAGAAGAATCGAAAAACGGCTCCATGGACAAGGCATGATGTGAGGGCTCCTCTGATAAATGGAAAAAGGGAGAAATAGAGGAGAGGGGCATTTGGGAGACAGAGCAGCTGGAGGGAGCTCCAGCAGAGAAGAGGGTTAGGACCGACGAAGGGCAGACGCTCTTCTCCAGAACAGAGGTGGAGTGTCAGGGCAGCCCTGACAGACGGGCAGGGCTCCTCTAGACCACGTGTGTGCAGAGCGACACAGTGTGTTATATCAAATGAAAGGCAGGCTGAGGATCTGCAGGAAACAGGGAGTCAGGTAAAGAGGTTTGAACAGTTGCTTTCTTTTTTTTGTTTGGTATGATTCCATTTTTTTAAATTGAAGTCTAGTTGATGTACAATAGTATATAAATTACAGGTGTAGAGCATAGTGATTCACAGTTTTTAAAGATTATACCCCATTTATAGCTATAAAATATTTGCTATACTCCCTGTGCTGTACAGTATATCTGTGTAGCTTATTTTATACATAGTAGTTTGGACCTCTTACTTCCCTTCCCCTGTCGTGCCCCTCCCCCTTCACTCCCCCCACCCCCACTGGTAACCACTAGTTTGTTCTCTACATCTGTGAATCTGTTTCCTTTTTGTTATAGTCACTAGTTTGTTGCATTTTTTTTAGATTCCACATATAAGTGAGATCAGACAATATTTGTCTTTCTCTGTCTGGCTTATTTAAGGTGGCATAATGCCCTCCAGGCCCATCAGCGTTGCTGCAAATGGCAACATTTCCTTCTTGTTTATGGCCGAGTAGAACAGAAACTTTCTTTATCAATGCTTTGCTTCCGGTAATTAATTGTGCAACAGGCGGTTTTGGGAGGAGTCGGAGGATGAGGGCCCAGGGAGGAAGCCAGGGAGAGTCTTGGTCAGAGGGATGAAAGGCTTGAACTGTAAGGGCACAAAAAGATGGGAAAAGGGAGTGTCAATTATAAATGATGAGATGTTCACATTGCTCCTGCTCTCTCACCTGCCCCTCAGCCAAGGCCACTCTCCATTCTGGAATCCGTCACAGCCTCAAGGAAGAGAAGAGCCTCTCAAGGATGGTCTACATCAACATTCAAGTAAATACCAAGATGTAGGCTGACTATCAAGTGAAATCATTTAGTTAAAGAACATGACGTTTGGTAAGTTAAGAGATCATCTCTCTGGGGCATTCCCGGTGGCACAGTGGTTAAGAATCCGCCTGCCAATGCAGGGGACATGGGTTCGAGCCCTGGTCCGGGAAGATCCCACATGCCGCGGAGCAACAAAGCCCATGCACCACAACTACTGAGCCCGCATGCCACAACTACTGAAGCCCACATGCCTAGAGCCCGTGCTCCACAACAAGAGAAACCACCTCAGTGAGAAGCCCGCGCGCCACAACGAAGAGTGGCCCCCGCTCGCCGCAACTAGAGAAAGCCCGTGCACAGCAACAAACACCCAACGCAGCCAAAAATAAAATAAATAAATAAAATTTTTAAAAAAAGAAAAGAAATCATCTCTCTGCAGAAACTCCCACTCATCTTTAAGTAGTGTCCCAGACAGAAAGCTCGTAGCAGACAGCGCTACGAGAAATCACGTCTGTGGCCTAGAACATAATCTAAGATGGACTGGACGGCCAGAAACGCTGCGACCCACATGAAGGAATCCGCATGTGTGAGAGCCCATGTCCCCTGCGTTACCCTTTAAGGCTGGGACTTAATTAAAACACGTCCTCACCTGCCATCTTTATACTCACACTCCCTAAGAGTGCCCTTCCGAGAAACATGGCAGACAAGGGTAATGCAGAAAAACTCCTCCTACAAATACCCAGAACTGCTGTTACTACAATTTTTTTTCATATGTAAAGGACTGTGAAGCCCCTGGTGGCAGGAGCAGAGGGCCTGGAAACGTGGCCTAGGCCGGGGTCCCCAGGCCGCGGACGGCGGCTAAGACGCACTGCCAGCTGAACACGGGAACTTCAGGCCTAAGAAGTGAATTCTTGCTGGGAAAATGCAACGTTCGCCGCCTCCATTGCTTCATGCAAAGCTGTAATGAGCAGCGATCACATGAACTGACCGCTGTGCGGTGGGGGGCGCGGGGCTGGGTGGTCCCAGCGCTCCCGGGGTGAGGGGCGAATGAGCGGGTGACGAGCGAGCACATGGCTGGAGCCCGACAGATCATTTTCTCAAAAGACCATAAGGCAGGTAGCAGTGGCAGTGGCGTAGGAGTGGGAAATACTTAAGCATCCCTTTACTTAGGTAGCCTAGTTGATAAACAGGAGCACTTGCTTTTTCTTTTTCTTCTTTTAATCTTTAGAAGGGAAAACAAGGAGACATATTGCCCGGGCGTTTTCTTCCAGTGGTCAAAAGAACTGGGGCATCTAAAGTCACTCTAACCACCAGATGACAGCCTTGAGCGGGGTCTTGAAGGGGTGGGGGCCCCAAGGCCCCGGCCACCAGGTATAGCAAGCACCACGCCCACCCACCGGCTGGAGCAAGCGCCGCCCACTTGTAGGAAAGGCCCCACCCACCTTCTGGAGAAGCCCCACCCACCGGCTGGAGCAGGCTCCCCCACAGCAGCCCTTCCTTTCCCAGCATGGGCCGCCCTGGGCCTCCCGCCTCCGTTCACCCAGAGCGCTGAGCTGTCTGGGGCCTGAATGCTCAGAAGGTTTGTCCCTGGATTCCAGGTCCCTTCTAGCCCCTTTGCTGTCCCCAGGGTCCTGACTCCCTGTCTGGTTAATGAACGCCCTGCTGAACTTAAGGCGTCCTCCATCCCTTCAGAGCCGGCTTCCTGCAGGTGGCAGGTGGTCTCAAAGGCGACCTGCTTCTCTGTTTCTCACCTGGTGGTCTCCGGGGGTCAGCCATCCTTTACCACGTTGTGATCTGGTTCTTTAAACGCTCTCCGTGGTTCAACTAGGACATGGGAACAAAGCTAGGACATGGACATCCTGGACGAAGGAGCCGTCCCTGAAACCAGAGAACCTGCTGGAGCCCAGATTCCACCAAGCCTCCGGCAGCACTGCAGGTGTGTTTGCCCAGCCCACCTGCGCCTGCACTGCATCCGCCCTCCGCGCGCCCACTGGCTGGCAGCTGAGGTCTTGAACTGACTCCTCGTCAAAACGACAGACAGAGAAGCTGCTGTCCTAAAATTCAGATCTGAGAAGTACTTTAGGCAGCTTTTGAACTGCCTGAAAAATCCCAAGAACCTGTTGAAAAGGAGTCTTCTGGAAAGTCCCGCATACGAGACGAAAGCTGAGCGTCATGATGGCGGGGCCCGAAGTGTGCTGGGGAGCTGGTGATGCAGTGACACCCCTGTGGTACGTGGATGGAGCTCAGCTGGAGAACTGCTGGTCCCACGTTTACAGATTAGGAAACTGAGGCACAGAAAGATAAAGAAGATTTGCCCAAGGTTGCTGTGCAGCTGGGTTCTGACAGAGCCAGGACTAAATACTGAGCTCTCCCTGCGATGCTGTGTTCACCGCTTTTCTACGGCAATGTATTAAAAGCAACGAAAGAGACGACGTTTGCATTACCGGAGAAGCGGAGGAACATCTTTAATAAAATAAAAGCAGATACATTAGTGTGGCTGGGGAGTGAGAGCTGGAGTAGGGAGCGGAGTGATGAACAGGAAGCAGAGGAGCAGACATGGTGTGGCCTTGGCGTCATAAAGCTGCTTTGGGGACTGTTTATCTTCATTTTCGTTTTTAATATACCCCTTTAATGTACCTCTTTTATATGCCCCCTTTGTTTAAAAAATACCATCATAATTCTATGCAAAAATGAGGCTTAAATGGATTTTCAACTATCTTAAGCCAGAAAAAAAATAAAAAAAGAGATGGTTATGTGTAATCTTTTGTTCCATTTCTTATTTAACTATACGTCCAAGGGGCAATAAAAATTAAAAGGGATCCCTCAAACTAACCATGTTTGTTCACTATGAGACAAAAGGTGATAGGGATTGCTAATGCCCCCTGGCAGCCTCCTCTCCCAAACATGCATTGTGAAAAAGTCCTTTGAAAAATCGAGAAGCAGGGCAACCATTGAGAAAGTACTCAAGGACAAACAAGGGCACCTGGGAGATCACAGCTCCCCGAAGATCCAGAAACTCCTCTGGTTCAGATCCCACCCCCTCACCCGATAGCTCCGCAGCATCATTGGCTTCCCATCATCTTGGGAAAACTTCCAATGCTGTAATTTACTGCTTTGAAAAATGAGGGCGCCTGCTGCGTTTGACATGCCTCTTTGAAACACGGAATATTTAAAATTCATACCCCAAACTTAATGTATAGATAGATCACATCTTTTTATGACTTCACTGATGTAATGAGAGCCTTGTAATATCTCACAAGGTATGTTTTATTCCTTCTAATGCATATCACGTGAAGATTAAGAGGCTGTATTATTGCCTTCACAATGACCTGCTATTTCCTGGACACAGTAATTGGCCGGACCTGTCCTTGTCACTGGGATAAGCATAATGCCTTTAATAATTTTCCATTCACTAAGCGATGTGTTTGCATCAAAAAGATGGATCTGGTTTGCCCGTGCAGGCAGGCGTTCGGCACCTGTTCTCCGAGTGCCATCTAGAGGTTTCAGGGCCCCGAGCACAGGAACTGACTGGGAGAGCTTTCTCCACGTTCATTAATTTAGCACTGGGAGCTTGTTCCCGAGGCTGAGAACTAGTATCTCTAAGAGCTGGGTTGGCTCATCACTTCACTCCAAGCGGGAACTGTGGGAATGCAGCCGAGAGGGTGCCGGCAGAAAGGGGCTGAACCTGGGTCTGGGGCAGATTCGCACTGAGGACAAAGAAACCCTTTGAAGCCGCCAGTACTCATCTGAGCTTAAAACACAGCGGCGCGCAGGAGCGGGCCTTGGAAAGGCTGTTATATTGAGTTCTTTTTCCAGCAAACAAGATGCACATCAAAGGTGATGCGAGGAAAGCAAAGGCTTTTATGAAAACCCTGCCGGTAGTGCATCCTTTCAGCCCACCTGCCTTCTGAGTGACCGGCCACCATCCTGTCCCCCTGCCCGCGGGCGGCCGTGCTGCGTCTCTGAGCTGCAGCCCGAGGGGTCACAGGTCACGGGAGCTCCCGTGCCATCGGCTGCCACTGCCCGGAGGGACCACGGTCGCCAGGCTGGTGTGTGAGGCTGATCCTGCCGTGTGTTTGCGTGTGACGTGGCACCAAGTGGAGAGAAGTGTGAGGCCAGGCGTGGCGCACTGCTTCACACCAGAGCCACAGTGTGACCTGCGAACGTCCGTGATGGAGAGGTAAGCGTGACCCATGTCGCTATGGAACTATTGCCACTAATTACCCACAATCCCCTCTTCTACTGCTGAGGCAGCAAACCCACCCTTTTGAAGGAAAGGAGGTACGAGCCCAGCATCCCCAAGCAACGCCTTAGTTTGAAATGAATGCTTAGGGAGCGTGGGGACAGAGAGGCAAACACCCTCCTGCGGCTCCGCAGCTGCACGCAAGCAGCCATGAGGGTGGGGACAGGCCCCGACTCGTGGGAAACTTCCCTGAAGAGAAATGGTGAAGAGCGGCCTCAGATTTGACATAAAATCACAGAAAAGATGGTTGAGAAAAAGCAACAAAGTGTGGATGAGGAAAAAGAGGAAAAAAAGCCAAGAGGAAAGTAATCTGGCTTAAATACTAAACGTTACTATTAAGTAGTCCCACAGTGATGGCCGTAATGAGAGCACGCACGTTCGCAGCACTTGCTGTGCACCGGCACCGGCCCCAGCGCCTTCTCTGTGCTCGTCACGTGACCACCAAGCTTCATCCGGAGCCTGCAGGTCAGGTTCACCACTGTCCCCGCTTTACAGCGGACGGAGGAGGACCTGAGTCGGTGACTGTGCCCAGCGCTCAGAGCGAGGGTGGCAGAGGCAGTGTCCTCAGAGCTCAGGCGTCTGGGCCCTCTGGCCCCTCGGTGCAGAGGCGCTGGGAGCTTAAACAGGGACATGGTGGGGGGATGGGGAAGGGAGGGCGGAAGAGTTGGGGCGGGGAAAGAGTGGATGCTTATCTCTAAAGAATAAACTAACCTGCTTCAAATCTGACCTGAACTCCCCGGGCTGTGGTTGCCACTGGGAGACGCCTGGAGTGACGCTCTGGCGCCCACAGAGACTGGGAGACGGGGCCCTGTCCTCCTGATGGTCGCATCGCAGAGGGGCTCCAGGGCCCGGGCTGTGAAACCGGCAGAGGGGAAGGCTTCCCTGCATCTCTGAGGGAGTCACAGGTTCAAGTCGAGTCGGGGGAGGGGGGGGGTGGGCGGGGAAGCCTGCCTAAGGTCACCAAATGGAGGGCAGCCGTAGGGCCGTCTGGGTCAGAGTCTGGAAATTTCCAGACGGTTTAAAGAGAAGACGCTTTGGAACTGGTGGGCCGTCGGCTGGCCACGGTGGACGGGATCAGTCCAGCGGTGAGACCACAAAGTGGTTTCATGAAATTAATGTGACTTCTGCCATCTTCCTACTGGTTTCTCATAACTGTCCAACAATCACATAATAACCAGTAAGTCAATTAAAAAATAACCAAAACACAGAACACAAAGTGGGACCTTCCTCTCTTGACGCCGCCTGACCATCTGCTGAGGACCTCCTTTCCCAACATCCAGCTTGGAAAGGTGAGCTGAGGTCAGGCCCCGCCAGGCCTAGGCTCCCCCGTTCCTGGAGAAAATAAGGAGAACCGCGCTGGTCTGACCTCCATAGACGGCCCCCCTTACCTCTCCCCCCTGAGAATGCGAAGGCACCCCAACTTCCCAGTGTCCTTGATCACATTCCTAATGCAGCTCTCACCCTTGCTGGGAGCCCACCTTAACAGAACCCCAACTTCTCTCAAGCACTAGCCCAGAGCCCCAAACATGAGAAACAACTTTCTGTGAAGTAGAAACAAAGCCTTCACTCTCCGGTTACCGACTTTTTCCCCCCGTCGATAGACACACAAACGGACCTTCACTTAGTTAAAAAATTGTTTGAATCCATTTTTTAAAAAACACTTTCATAAGTATCCAACCACTAACGAGACACTCTCAGATATGTCACAAATGTGCGTCTGTTCATTTGTTTCATGCCCATCGTTAATGCAAGTGTACTTTTTATGAAATTTCTCAATCTATTTATGGTTTTTAATTTTCTAAGTCATTAACATTCACATGTGGATTCTCACTGCACTTCTGGGTGAAAACGTTTCATGGAAAAAAACCCACACATTTTACTGAAAGCAGCACATTTGTCACGGGCTGAATGAGGCAGACGTATGAAATACAAGCCCTAGTAATGGCACCATCCACACTCTCCACCACAGGGGTAACTATCCAGCACGGGCCTCCTTTTCTGAAAACGGAAATGCAGGTGGGATCAGCATAAGGAATGGGCTTCATTTTCATGTTTATTGACTAAAGAAAGTGGCAGATTCTTTTAGGAAGGGCGCTGGTGTCCAGGATTCACCTGACAGAAGGTGAGGGGGACTGAATCCTACGCAATCAGGACCCGCCCTGGTCCTGGGCGCTCTGACTGCAGGAAGCTCTGCTTTGGCCCAAAAGCCCTTCCGAAGCTTGAGAAGCGAGCCACGCAGCTTCCTTCTGGCCAGGCCTGAGGGCAAAGAGGTGAACGTGAATGAGGTAACTTCAAAATTATTGCTTAAAAATAGGATATGGGCAATCTCAATGCCCAGTTTGAGAAGACGCAAAATCTCTGTATTTCCCACGTGAGTTGAACAAGATAACACAGACGTTTCCCCTGGGTGTATTGAAATATGACTGACGTATAACATTGCATGAGTTTCAGATGTAGGATGATTTGACACGTGTGTCTACTGTAAAACGGTGACCCCGCCATAGCCTCAAATCACATAGTTACTCTTTCTTTTTCGTGGTGAGGACATTTGAGATTTGATCTCTTAGCAACTTTCCAGTATACAATGGAGTATGATTAACTATAGTCGCCAGGCCGTGCGTGAGACCCCCAGAACTTACTCATCTTGTAACTGGAGGCTTCTGCCCTTTGACCAACATCTCCCCATTCACCCCCCAGCCCCTGGTAACCACCATCCTGCTCTCTGTTGCTGAGTTCAGCTTCTTTAAATTTCACGTGGGAGATCATTCAGTGTGTGTCTTTATCTGCCTGGCTCTTTCATTGAGCACAACGCCCTGGACATCCATCCATGTCGTTGCAAATGGCAACATTTTATTCTCTTTTATGGCTGAGCAGTATTCCACTGTGTGTGTGTGTGTGTGTGTGTGTGTGTGTGTGTGTGTTCACAAATATGCATCACATCTTCCTTCTCCACTCACCCTTGATGGGCACCCAGGTTGCTGCCATGTCTTGTCTATTGTGAATAACGCTGCAGGGAGCATGGAGGTGCAGGTATCTCTTCAAGACAGTGATTTCACTCCCTTTGAACGTACACCCAGAAGCAGTGACATATTCTTTGGGTGATAAGCAGCTAGTAGGAATGTTTAAGCTACAAAACAATGTTTCGGTCTGTGGTCCCCTTAGTAGGTCCTGTCTCAGCTCTGGAAGCTGACGTCTGGTAACATCATCAGTTTGGTAAAGCGTCATTTTTACAAATGCCGAGTCACACTTCAATCCTTTACGTTCCCACCTGCTCAACCTGTTCTCCTCCCAGATGAAGTCTTCTTCCATGGTTGATTCATATGCATTTATACCTAACAATTCTCATGAGATGGCCAGAGAGCTAGACATTTTTAACTGATGGTTGATTTCTTTAGAAGCCTCCATTCCACCCTCACCTACCACATTTCATAATCATATGAATCTGAAATTCACTCTTTCTATAACTGAGCTATCCGAATGCATGTCACACTCACTCGTAAAAGGCATCATTTCCCTCCATTTTTGTAGATACAAGAAAACAAGACTTAAAATAATCCAAGTGTGTGTGTGGGGGTGGTGGTGGGTGGGATGAACTGGGAGATTGGGATTGACATGTATACACCAATATGTATAAAATAGGTAACTAATAAGAACCCGCTGTATAAAAAAACGTATACCATTTATGATACGATCGCAAAAAAAAAGAAAAGGTACATGGGAGGGTATTTTCATCTGTCTTTGTGTCTGATTATATTTTTAGTAAACCTTTATTCTACCTTAAAAAAAAAGAGTACCTTATGCTATGATAATTAAATATTATGTTTTCCAAAAAAAAAGAATCCAAATGACTTGCCCGTAATAAAAAGCCGGCCGTTCGCTGAGCTGGAACTCGGTGCTGGACCTGGGCTCCAAGCACTGCGTTTCTGCAAGGAGTCGTCCTTACCAAGGCCTGAGGTCGTGAAACAGAGGCAGATGTGTCTCATCACGAGCTTTCATACCGAGGCAGGAGTGAACATGAAGCCACATGTGAACTTGACACCTGCGGTATTAGGGGACAAAGGTCACCGCAAACTTCAAATGACCCGGAGGAAAGTCCTCACAAGATTCCAGCCGGCGGATGCTGAGAGGTCGGAGGAGGTACGGGTGACATCCAGACAAAAATCCCCAGAAAGGGGACTCCCCACACCAGGTGCCAAACACAGAACATGGTGTTCAAGCTGAATCTGGACAATTTAGGAATAAGAAAAAATAAGGACAGTAAAATATTACAATCCACTGAATAAAACAGGAACCCGTAGGTCCAATCTGAGGGTGATAGATAAATACAGACATAAACACAACACATAAACCCACGCCTGACGGGGAGGGGACCCTTGCTCAGAGCCGGATGCTGAGTAAGAAGCCTGGAGGGTGCAGCTGTCGGAAGCAACACCCTCCTCAACCATCGGAACGAAGATGGATTCAGACGAGACTTATCAGTGGGCGCTAAAATCGGGTGGGGAAGCGCCGAGGAGCGGGGTGTTTACATGGTCCTAAAGTGCCCCCGCAGATGGTGGCCTGTGAGCCGCACGGGGACACAGAGCGGCTGCCCCGGGTCGCACGTTGGAATTCAACTTCCAGTGAAGGACGGCGGGATATTGTGCTTCTGGACGTGCCCCCCGGGGAGACCACCGCACCCTGTGGTAGCGGGCTGGCTGATTTTGTGTGTCACCTGGGCAGGGCTGAGGGATACCCAGAGAGCTGGGAAAACAGTGTTTCTGGGCGTGTCTGTGAGGTCGTGTGTCTGGACGAGATCAGCATCTGAACCTGCAAGACTGAGTGAAGGCCATCCTCCCCAGTGTGTGCGGCCTCATCCAATCCACTGAGAGCCCGGACAGAACAAAGAAGCCGGGAAAGGGAATTCGACGTCGGTCTGCGCCCGCCCTCGACTTCGGAGCGCCTTTTTCTCAGGTTCTGAACTCAGACCAGGAACCCCATCCGCCCCAGATTCTCAGGGCTTGGGACCCAGAGGGAATTTTACCACGGCTAAACAGAAATGACTACTTAAACTAAAAAATAAGCAAGTTCTTTCTAACTCAATAAAGGTCAAATATAGAGAAATCTGCCTGGGTCTACCCTTGCCAACGATGTTCTCGGAAACACTGGTGGGCTTTGCAGTAATAAGAAACTCAGCTAAAGGTCACCTGTGCAACAGAAGAGGTCAAAATGATTTTAAAAATTCGTATCGAGACTCACAGAAGCCTGCTCAGCTGGCTGGCATTATGAGGGACGTACTTACATTTCAGGATTTCTTTGATTACCTTAGGAAAATATAATCCAATGTCACAGAGTTTGGATTGGCCTTAATGACACAGAGAGAGAATATTCTGGACTCTCAAAGCTTTCTCTGTTACGGAGCAATATGTTTAATACAAAACTAAAATACAGAGATAGGATTTTTACGCCAGAGGAATTTCAGCCTCTTTCCAAAAAAAGGGGAAAAGTTCAAAGAAAGGATATGTTCATCCCACACATTTTTAAATCTTCACCAAGAGATCTTCTGTAAACAGCCAAGTTTCACTTTTCCCCCCATGACCACTACTGTGGTTGTTTCAAATGAGTTTTCTTCTCTTCGAAATGCCTTAATTAACACACTCAAAAAGGATGCGGCCATCTATGTATTGTGTTTTCCTGACAGAGATTTTACATCCAGTGGACATTTCTAAGCCCGCATGAGACGTAACCTTCCCAGTCCAGTAGCCTCGGGCCCAAGTCCTAACGGGGAAGCTGCTGGGGATAGCGGGCTGTGCTGGGAGTCTGGTCCCCGCCCCAGGCTCCCGGCTTGGGGTGCATCACCTGCTTGCTCCAACTGTGAAGCTGCACCGTGACCCGTAATTAAACAAGCCAGAGGGGAGCAGGCAGATGTGCTGGGGACGCGATGGTACAGGAGAGACACCGCAAGTTGCCTTTTAAAGTTTTATTCACCTGAAGCAAGAGAGAGCTGAGAGTATGGAGGCACACACGCTATCCCACCAGCATTTCAGAGCCCCTAGGCCTGAGGGCACTAGAGGGCACGACCCCAGCGCAACGTCAGCTCACCTCCAACCCACCCCGTCCAGCGCCTGCAGACACAGTGGTGCAGCCTCCCGGAAAACATCCACGTTTCAGCTTAGAAGGACAGAAACCCCTAATCGCCAAACATGAAGACTAAAACCGTAACGCACGATTGACTATCAAGCCACGCTGGACGCCGCGGGCCCTTGTCACCTGCTGGGAACAAGCACCCGTGCCGTCTGTCTCCTGGGCCGCCCCTCACTGGGTGGGCGAGGACGCGGACGCGGGGATGAGCTTGGGCTTGGCCTGCTGGGGCAGCACCACGTCGGGGATCTTCTCCCCGTGCTTGTATACGCTGACCGTCACGTCGATCTTTTCGCCCCCGTACTTGTTCTTGACATGGATGCTGTACTTGCCCGAGTCCTCGGAGGTCACGCCCTTGATGGTCATGCTGACATACTTGGCCTGCTCCACCTTGACCAAGAAGTGGTCGCTCAGCTCGATGTCCCTGTCGTTCTTGAACCACATCACGTCCGGGTCCGGGTTCCCGAACACCGTGCAGGTCAGGTTCAAGGTCTTGGGGGGAGGGTGGGCAGAGAGGGGAGAGTTAGAGAAAGAAAAGCCTGGCGGCCTCCGAGCAGCCTGGGCCCTCCACCCACTCAGCTATTGATCTGCCCTTCAGGACATTTATTTAGTCAACACGCTCTTTATGTATGTAGGCACCACACTAGACACCAGGGATCCAAAAAGAGCAGGAAGTTCACAACTTCCTGGGGCAGCTGGAGAGAAAACTCAAAGGTAACCTTTTCTATTTATTCCCAGATCTAATCCATGTGTAAGTTGATTAAAGAATTTGAAGGCAATCAAGCTCTGGGTTTTTCAGTAGATATTTTTAGCCTGGTTCTAAATTTCCTTTATATTCAGACTCATGGGTTCCCTTTACCAGTTCTTCTGGCAAATCCAGAGACTGCATTGTCTTATGATAAACTGCATTGTGGACACTTAGCAAAGCATGCTTTCGGTCCAGGATAAAGTAAAAACTAGTGCTAAACCCTCAATCCATGACCTGCAGGTACAGCTCGCCAGGTTTCCCTCAGCTGCTAACGAAAAGGGCTCTACATTTTCGTGTTTTGGCCTAATAAAAATTCTCTCAAGTAGCTATGTCCCCGTGACACTGAGATGGAATCACTCAAGCACCCAGAGAAGTACCAATTAGATATCAGTAATTCCAGTGACAGGTGACCAATGATAACTCCAATAAATGGTTTCCCTTATACACCCCAAATGACCTTGACAACTGGAGCGGAGATTGCTCTTTTTATTTCACACGTGACAAGGCGGCTCCCACCTTCACACGAGGCGGGTGGGTCGTGTGGGCGAGGGTGTGGGTGGGGCCCGCCTGCCCCTTCATTCACGCCCTCGACCGGCCCCCGGGGACCCGTGGCTTCAGAGCCAGGTGGACACCGGGGCTGGAAACACCGGGTGTCACAAACACACCATGTAATGTATCTCCCCATGGTGGGAAAGGTGCTCTGTGTGCATTCGGAGGGTTAGACTATTCCCTCCTTTGAGGACACAAGTTTCCCAGAGGCAGCCTGGGCCCAGCAGGACCCAGGACGCCCCCCTCCACACCGGCTGCTGGCACTGGGCCTGCCGTGGGGACCCCCCGCTTCGGCCGCCCTCCCTGGGCACCCCGTTGCCTGCCTTCACCTTTCCCTCCATTATGGTCACCACGTCGGGTAAGCCGCCGAGCACCTTGCCGCGATCTGCAAGAGCAAAGCGACTCTGCTGAGAAAACCGTCCACGGGGACGATCCTGGGGGTCGGGCCCTGGGCTGAGCACCGAGGCGCACAACAACAACAGGAGCTGGGAGGAGAGCGCTGGCCCGGGAGAGGACACAGGGCAAGGCACACCGTAGCGGGGACCCGTGCTAAGGTGCAGGGTGGGAGCAGAGGGTAAGTGACTCTGAGCACGAGGGTCGTGAAACGGTCGAGAGGAAACGCGGCCGTGAGCCAGGCATGAGGAGGAAAGTCTCACCAGGGGCTCAACACAGGGCAAGCCCCGTCCTTCTGTAATTTAGTCGGGAACTGGGGGCTTGGCCTCTAGAGAGGGGATTTTGCAGGGGGATGTATTGCAGGTATATTTTCATTTTCTGTCTACTGTGATGCTCTGACATCGTAAGTCCCGCCTGGCTGGGCAGAGACAACCCCCCGCCAGCCAAGGGCCCAGCCAGGAGCCCGCCTGGGACCTATGCCGACAGCCCGGCCAGGCCCGGCCTCCTCCGCCTGCCCCGCCCCCGGGGAGGTGGCCCTCCTTTGCCCGAAACACCCGGGCCGGGTGCCCGGAGGCTCGGGGCAGCCCTGTCGCCCAAAGCCCGGCAAAATCACTAAAAGCAGCCAATCGTACATGTTCCCTCCGCCCCGCCTGCCTTTCCTCTGGAAACCCCAGTAAAGGCCGTGGCCTCAGTCTTCCCTCCGTCCTGTCCTCTGCCCCCTGACCCCCTGGCCATCCTCCCACGTGCCCGGAGTGGCCCTGCCTCTAGGACCCGAGAGCCCAACAAACCGTCCTTCCTGGGCCTGTCCTGAGCCTCCTCCGGCGGCCGCTCCTGACTGACCAGCTCGTGAAAGGACACAGAACAGGTGGTGGAAGGTGAAGGCAGAAAGGAGGCCGGGGGGGGAGGGGGTGGCGGAGCTGGAAGGCGGGCTGTGGGGAAGCTGGGGATGAGCAGCTGAGAGCAGCAGGGGCTGTGGACAGTCCTGAGGGTTTCCAAGCGGGCAACAGGTTTGCTGTCTATTATTTAATGCACAAAATGAACACCCTTAAGTACAGACCCTCTGCCCCACCCAAAATAATATTTTGTGCTTGTTATAATCGAACATGTACTTACTTTTCTCTGCAAAAGCAGCTGCCCTGGAAATTAAAGGGGGGCAGAGAACAGAGAATAAAAGAGTCATGAGCAAATGCTATCAACCAAAAGCATCACACATTTCAGAGGTTTCTTAGAGATGAAAGCAAAATGAACAAGGAAACGTGTTTGCTTCTCCTAGAAGAACACATTCGGGTCACAGGGTCTGAGGACGTGTATGTATGTACTTTTCCTGCCATTTCCCACTGCCCTGTCTTCCAGCTGATAAAACTCACAGAAAAGTTTCTTTTTTCGCCAGATTACATTGGAGATTTTTAGATATTTTTGAAAATGTTGGTATTTGATTTACCTAAATCGTCCATTCATCCATTCATCAAATATTAACTGAATAACCTAGTATGAGACAAAGACTGTTCTCCGTGTCGGATGCTCTAAACTTTACACACATGTTTAGAAATCCCCAGTTATTCTTTAAAAAGTTGCTCTAAACACTGGGATATTGTTCAGCTAAAAATAAATGATAATTTTCTGTACCTTCCTCTCAATTTTGCTGTGAACCTAAAACTGCCCTAGAAATATAAAGTCTTAAAAAAGAACCTAAATATATAACATTAAAAAATTGCTCTGTGTGATGTGTTGCTATAATTATGCCTATTTCAGAAATTCAGCATTTAAATTCATTTAAATTAACCCAGGGTTGGGCTTCCCTGGTGGCGCAGTGGTTGAGAGTCAGCCTGCCGATGCAGGGGACGCGGGTTCGTGCCCCGGTCCGGGAGGATCCCACATGCCGCGGAGCGGCTGGGCCCGTGAGCCATGGCCGCTGAGCCTGCGCGTCCGGAGCCTGTGCTCCGCAACGGGAGAGGCCACAACAGTGAGAGGCCCGCGTACCGCAAAAAACAAACAAACAAAAAAAAACCCCAGGGTTATTATAACTCTAAAATTAATTGATAGATGCATTTACAGTTTAGAAGAATGCCTTCTTCTAAACACGGAATGGCTTAAATTGTTATTTTTAATCCCAGTTCCTAGGAAGATCACATTCCTTGGGTGAGCTAGGCGTCCACAGATGTTCCCACACTCGGCCAAGATGACACCACGTCATCTGGAACCCAGACGGAAACATAATAGCCAAGCATGCAAATCTTACTTGAGCTGCTGGAATTCGGCAAACGCTTCATCAAAAGCTGCAAGGAAATATTTTGTACATTAGTAACCGTTTGAACGTGCTCGGCTTTTACTCATTCCCTTAGCTGCTCTGCTCGTGACTTGTTTGCTTAATGACACAGCCAAATGAATAAAGTAATGTTCTCTGAATGAAAGTGGTAAAATCAGATAGCTTCCCTCTCAGCATCCTTGATCACTAAGCTAATCCCTAAGTACAAAATTACTAGGTGCTAAAGAATAATGATCTTACCTTGACCGGACAGGTCAAGTGACCGTTGATGGGTATCTTGGCCGTCAAAAATCTCGAAGGTGTATTTCCCTTTATCCTTCTCGGTGGGCTCGCAGATCTTCAGCCAGGCCATCTCCTCACTCCCACCAACTCTCATGTGCTCACCTGATGCAATCTTAGCATCCCTTTGAAAAAGTCACAGGGACATACTCAATTTAGAATCTCATATTATATGCACAATACCTGTGGGGCAATATTACACATCTTTCAGGGAGAGCCTCCTCTAACTGGCTGGAGCTGGTGTCATCATAGATTTTTCTGGATATTATACATTTACTAACTACATCAGCAGCTCAGCTCTGAAAACCTTCTGAAATTAAATCTGATACTTAGTTTTTAAAGATACCTTGTGGTTTAACATATGCTTATTGGTAATAGGTAATAGACTCAAATACTCTAGACTGTATGGCATTTTTCTGCTCAAAAAGTTAAAAATAGAGTCACCATGTGATCCAGTGGATGCACACCCAAAAGAATTGACGGCAGGGGCTCGAACAAATATTCGTACACTCATGTTCATAACAGCGCGACTCACAGTAGCCAAAAGGTAGAAACAACCCAAGTGTCCATCGACAGGTGATGGATAAACCAACTGTGGTCCACCCGTATAACAGAATATTATTCAGCCTTAAAAAGGGAGGAAATTCTGACACCTGCTACAACACGGACGGGCCTGGAGGACATTATGCTGAGTGAAAGAATCCAGTCACAGAAGGAGAATGACCGCGGCATGGGCTCAGCCAGGACGAGGGGTGAACGCTGCACTAGAGGGGGAGTCCACCAAACGCCAAACCACACGCAACCCGCTGGGCGCCCTTCTCAGAGCCCTAACCCCACCTGGGCTCTAGCGCAGGAGCCCACGGCCCCCTGAGCCAGCATGTGCACCGCCTGGCGCGTGACCCTGAGCTCAGCTCCAGAAAGGAGCCACCCGCCTTCCATCCTAAGCCCTGACCTGAGTTCTGACCCTGCCTCTGTCACAGTCCCGACACCTTGCTGGACTGGGCACAAATGCTGTTCCCAGACACCATGTGAAGCCACCCGCCAGCAGAGGGCCGGCAGCAGACACCCCCCCCCCACCTGGCTCCCCCTCCCAGCTCAGAGCCCCCAGCCTGGCTCCACCCCTGGGGTGAATTCCAGAACCCTCCCTGATCAGCAGTCCCACCCTCACCCTACACCCGCTAAGGCTGGCTTCTGCTGAATTAGCCAACTTATAAGAAGGCAAACAAGTCCTGGTAGCAAAGCACAGCTGCTGGCTGCACTGAATTTGTTATCACTGTTACCCCCTAGACAGTGACTTTGGCTCGAAGGACTATTTGTTTGTTATTGTTTTGGGACTTAAATGGGCCAAGTGGATAAAACCTCTTCCTTGGTTTTATTATTGGATCACAAAACATGCCCAAATCCCTTCACTCCCAACTAAATTTAAAACATCTTACGTTAAGGTAAGAAAGAGGAGGATGGAAGAAAGCCTAGGTGTGTCTGCTCGTTTGTGCGAAAGAAACCCAGGAGATGGGTCCCTGCAGGGTGTGGGGAGGGGCTGGAGGAGAGGGTGGGGAGGGGTGGTGGGCGCACCTGCGCAGCAGCCCCGCATCTCCCCTCCCGCAGGGAGCTCCAGGCTTCACTGAGATTTTAGGGGCCTCTGCATGTGAAATTTCCTGGTTGAATTAAAATCCAAAGCGTTTTCTTCTATAAAGAGGCCACGCGGCATCTTCAGTGGCTGTGATGCTTCTAAGTCTTCAGCGGTCCATACTTAGCAATTGGAGGTCTAGCCCTTTCTCGATGACAGAGTAATTTCACCTTCGAGCAAGAGAACAAAATCCTTTTGCGAAGGGATCTGCTGAGTTCCCCTTCGTATGCTTCTAACTCGTTTGAGATAGGTTTCAGCATTTCTTCTAAGTGGCCCTCGATGTCTTACTCAGCATTTCGTCAAAGAACAATCGGCCTTGCTGACGCCCACATTTCCCCAAATCCTCACCATTCTCTACTGATTTCTCGCCACCCACTGGCACAGAATGTTCAGGTCCACAGCTCGAGTCTCCCTTGGGCGTCCCTGACTCTGTTAGGTGGGCCATTTAGCATCCAGCAGCACATTGTATTTCTTTCTTTTTTAAAAAATAAATTTCATTATTTATTTCATTATTTATTTATTTTTGGCTGTGTTGGGTCCTCGTTGCTGCACGCGGGCTTTCTCTAGCTGCGGCGAGCGGGGGCTACTCTTTGTTGTGGTGCACAGGCTTCTCCTTGCGGTGGCTTCTCTTGTTGTGGAGCACGGGTTCTAGGCACGTGGGCTTCAGTAGTTGTGGCACGCGGGCTTCAGTAGTTGTGGCACACAGGCTCAGTAGTTGTGGCTCCCGGGCTCTAGAGCGCAGGTTCAGTAGCTGTGGTGCACGGGCTCAGCCACTCCGCGGCATGTGGGATCTTCCCGGACCAGGGCTCGAACCCGTGTCCCCTGCATTGGCAGGCGGATTCTTAACCGCTGTGCCACCAGGGAGTTCCCGCAGATTGTTATTTCGACAAATGTGTTACATTATTCTCTATTTTTCCAAGTACTGCCTCACAAGAACTTACTTAATAGTCAAATAGTAAAAAGTAACCAAGGTTATAGCTCGGTGACAGAATATAACTATAAAATAAAGTTTAACATAGCATTGAATACTATGTAATAGTCAAGTAGTAAAAAATAACTAAAGGTTATATTTTAGTTATTAAAGAACTGAAGAAATACTTGTGTTGATTCTGCTTGGAGAAGAGAAGGCATGGCAACAACCACGCTCAGGAGTCCGTGGAAATCTGCCACACGACCGTGAGCTCTGTTGGTCTCTAGGGATGGTTTCTTCTGATACAACTTTTTTGACGAGGCAGACGTGTGATCCAAGCCCTTATCTCTCAGTCCGTCTGTCGGCCTGCAATCAGTCCCCTCCTTTCAGCTGGATGGCCCTCAGCACCGTAGTGGCCAGAATCAGACCAACTAGTGTTCGATCCCTGCTCTTTCACTTACTAGTTGTGTGACTTTGAACAAATGATTTATCTTCCGCTTGCAAAACCTCAGTTTTCACATCTATAAAATGTGAGTATTAACACCAAGCTCATGGGGCTTTTGTGAGGGTTAAATGAAATCATGGGTGTGACGTGTATAACACACGGTAACACAACATACGTGTACCCGCGTGCCCGGGGACGTGTTCCCGCGGGATGTGGCATGTATTTAAACTCTGCACACCCGGCACCCAGCACAGAGCGAGCCGTGCCCTGGGAGGCAAAGCTGGAGAAGCAGCAGCCTCCTGCAGGGGACAGACGCGTTTACCAGGGAAGATAAGACCCTTATCACAGCTGCACACAACTTACTGAAAGATGATAGGCTGTAAATAACAAAGAAGCCCAGAGAAGGAAGTGATTCATTCTCCATTTCCAGGAGAAGGTCCGATTCAGCTAGAAATAGACATTTACTCATTGGTTTTAAAATATATATCCTTATCAACAATTACATCACAAAACTACACCAGAGTTTCAATCTTCAAAGCTCCTGTTATTGGAATCCTCTAGAAAAAGCCACTTCCCCACAAACCCCTTAGTATGGGATCTGCAGTGACTGCACCCGATACAGATCTCCATACTAA
Source organism: Delphinapterus leucas (assembly GCF_059928025.1). Taxonomy (NCBI): domain Eukaryota; kingdom Metazoa; phylum Chordata; class Mammalia; order Artiodactyla; family Monodontidae; genus Delphinapterus; species Delphinapterus leucas. Next base: position 10,368,838 of record NC_143149.1, read on the forward strand.
CTACCAAAAACAGAGATGCAGGATTCCAAACACAGATGCACTAAGACGTCAGTACATCTTCTTAGTTTATGCTTCTGATCATAACTAACAGCTAAGACAAAAGCATAGCACGTCAAAATGTAAATAGGGAAAAGATATCCCAAGACATTTATCCATTCAGCACTTTGGTTTACTCACGAATAGATTTACCTCAATAATGCTTTTACAAGTAAAGTAGTCATAAGCATGAAGTTTGCCTTTTGAAATGTTAATTAGGGAAAATAACATCTAAAGGCACGATGTGGACGCTCTGAGGTCCCAGTCCATGGAGGAGCAGATGACTTTGGTATATGGACATCACTGAAAACTTGGCCTGCAAGTGTTGCCCATGTCCTCAGGTTAGAGACAGACACCACGGTCCCCGCTCCATCCGCCCCCTCTGACGGGGTGCATTAGAGATAACCCTGGGGGGATGGTCGGAAGGGCAGACCCCCAGGGGCTGGGGGCAGGCACTTGTCCACACGCTGTGACCATAATGAGAGTCTCCAGTGTTTTAGTAGCGAACATGCCCACCTGGACAGGCAACCAGCAGCAGACATGAAATACAGAGAAAACCTGCTGTTTGTACAGGGTTTCATCCCTCTCGCTTTCTTCTTTTACGTACAATTAAGTTTGTTTTGGTCCTTTTCTCTTTAATCAATCTAGTGAGAAACCAACAGACTGGAAATCTGGAGCACCTTTTCCAAATATTATTTTTCTATTAGCTCTGCTGGATTCCAGACAAAATGTGTGTCAACAGTAATTATCTTTCTCCTTCTCCACCCCCCACCCCCTGCCCCCCCAGTTTCTGTGATGGTCCCACCCCGAGCCCAAGGCTGTCATCATTTCTCAAAACTACAAAGTCTTGAGCAGACTTGGCTATGAACACATGTCCCAGCTGTAAGCCCTGGGCACCGCCCCATGGATGGCATGGCCACAGTCCACGGCACATGGACACTTACTTGTGGTACCAGTTCACTTTCATTTCTTCGGTGAAATATTTCATGAAACACTGAAGTCTTATTTCTTCTGCGGTGCAGAGTATCTTCAGTGGAGAAGCAGAGGCTCCTGCAGAAAATAAAACATACTCAGATCTGAGGAAAGCAGTCTGTGCTGTGTGAGGATGGACAAGCCCTGTGGCCAGGTTACATCCTGCTGTAAATGCATCCTCACGCATATATTCTAACATCCGTCAGCCACAAATCCTTACAATTTGCCCAGGCCATGTTCATTCATTAAATAAGCTTTTGCCACACCAAAATTATCTGAAAATCTCTTTGACAATAGCATCAAGGAGCTCAAATGGCCCCAAGAAAATATTCCCTAAGGGCACTTCTCACATCCCTGACCACTTCCATCCAGTCATTACCACAGGAATCAACTTATAAATTAGACCACACACAAGCTTCCCACATAGATGAGATTCCAAACTGATGGGGTCTGCCCTGTCTGCAAGATTGCACCCACCTTCTTGCATCTCCCCACTCCTTCTTCCTTGCATTTGCTAAAATAACCTTTCCCCTGAAGGGAATGGAGCCTCTAGGCACTCAATCCCCTATAGAACTTTCTGGAAAATCCATGTAAATGATGCAGGGATGGGAATCCCCTCATGGACCTCCGTGGCTGGAGCCCGTCTAGCTGAATGCCCCACCTCCGTGGCCTCTGGCGTCCTCTTTCTCTCTACTCCTGCCCAGAGAGAAAGGCAGAAAATGATTTTTCCAAACCCATTCCTCCGCTTTGCTTCTCCCTACATGGGGGAGGGCAGTGGGCTGACCAGATGCAGAGGGTAACAAGCTGCACATCCCTGAGCACAAAAATACGGAAATGTTGCAGTCTTAAAGAGGCCAAATAGCTTCAAGTCGAGGGTCATTTTTCAGACTACACTCGCAGTTGATAAATGATCACGAGCCCACAAGGTTTTCCAATCAAGTGGGGAGGAGGGAAAGGTACAATCCATGAAACGGACAGACAGAAGGAGAGCAGTTCTCAGCTCAAATGCAAGGATGGTGCCTGGCACTTTCCCTAAATACTGAGAATCAAGCCCTGCACACAGAATTAAACGCTACCCCACAGAACCAGATGGGTTTCATTTCAGCTAGAAAATCAACAGATAATTAACTTCGCCCACCACAGGGAGGAAAGGATGGCAGGATGCATGTTCCAAGTAATCAGATTACAGGAGCCTGATTTCCAAGAATGATGCTGACCAGGGCAACGTGACCTAGGAAGCTGTATCCCTATTTTCTGATTTTATATCCGCTGCTTCCTTACTGAGCCTTGATTTTGAAGGCTTAAGGGGCATTTGTACCTTATTAGACAAAATTTAACCAGATAGGTATTTAATCTACACAGTCGCCACACCAAAAGTAAGTTCTGCCATTGGTGTTTTCTGTTTCACAACTGATTCTGAAAGTTATTTGATTAGACATCTCAGAGTTCTATAAATATTAAAAGTGAAGGTATACAGTTTAAGCTTGGCCCCTTTTAGGCAAAATACACCTTAGACATTTTTGTAAAATTGAAGGATTGCCAACGTTAAAGAGCTGGGTGGGTAACGTCTTAGAATACACATCTCGTGATGAGGGGGGAGTTCCGAAGTGCCGTAGAAGGAAGGCTGGACTCCTAATCTAGGGACACGAGAATACTCTGCTAGTGGTTAACTGAGTGACCTAGGACAAATCACACAACTTCTCGGTGACCAGAGTCCTCATCTAGATAATGTGGGTCTCTTCCAAGGTTCTGCAAAAATACAAAGAGTCCCTCAGCACGTCTTGTCAGATACAGTTAATGGAGATGCCGAAAACCTAACCAAGGACTTTGAGTCTCCAATTGTGCTTTCTCCATCTCAAAAGTCAGCATGGAAATGAAGAGAAATGTCAAAGGCATGCACACACATACACACAAAGCATTATCCACGCAGAGAACTGTAACTTTGGCATCAACTTTTATAACGGGTTTGTTTGCAGCCAGAGAATTATAGAACTTTACATCTGGATGAGAACTTGGATGTCGCCTTGTCCAAAGTCCTTATTATAAGGATGAAGAGGTTGAGGAACCCTAACTCTCTCTATAACAGCAGGTTTGCTTCGCAGCCAAGCACAGCCTTTAACCTTCGGGACACGAAGAACAAACAGTTCTGTTCTGTGGGCTGCTAGCTGACCCGGCAGGAAAGCCTCCTACACTCTGCCACCCACAAGCCACTGCAGGATCCTCTCTGTGGGATCAGGGTCGGGAAGGAGGAAGCCCGGGAGGCTGACGTGAGGATCCCATATTTATCCAAAGCCTCTAGTTAGCCCTGAAATTCGAACAAAATTTGGGGGGGGTCCCCAAGAAGAGCCACTGATTGCTTCCCAACATGCAAACCCCAGAGGCTGTTTGGTCTTAGAAGCTCCGGGAACACTGTCTCCCCACACCCCGCCCCCCCAAGCTGTGAAGGGAAATTTGGTTTAAAAGCCAAGAAAACGAATAGGGAAATGTTTCTGTGCTCCAGGAAACAGGAAATCACTGTTTTGACAGCTCTCTACTTGAAAATTCAGAAGGACTCCTTACATCAACCCAGTATTACACCTGATGCTGCTCCGTGGAGCTATAGAATTTGACCCAAAATGCCTCTCCCGGGTGGAGCTGGACCCTCGTTCAACAGGCAGAGGCCACCAGGCACCCAACACGCATGGCGAGACCGTGACTCACGTCACAGCATCCAAGTGACTGTCAGCAGAGCACGGGGGACGCGTACCCATCTTCACTCCGGCTGTTTCAGGAGTGGCACGCTCAGCGCTGTCTGCTATCGGTTAGACCAACTCGGGGCTGCATCAGGTCTAAAAAGCCACTGATTGCAGGTGACAAGAGCCAACTTGGAACCCGCGCAGGAATCATGGCATCTTCGAGGATTAAGAATATTCCTGGGGGGCGGGGGGCAGGTGGAGGAGAAGTGAGGGTGTGTGTACGTGTGAGCATGTCTGAGTATGTGCCTGGGCTTCAGCACCCCCAAGGGCTCTCAGAAGACACAGAAGAGGCAGAGGCACAGCTTCCCTGAGGTCAGAGGTCAGAGGACAGAGGATGGAGGTGACCGAGGTCCCTGATGGATGCAGCAAGGGGACGTGGGAACCACAGATGTCACACCCGGACCGACACCCCAGGCGGCCACGACACCTCAGGGCTGCGGGGAAAGCCCACTGCAGCCTGAGCGGGACGGCCGGGGCAGCTCTGGGATAATGGGCCACGTGCGTGGGCTGCGGAGAAGCCCCCGCTTGCTACTAACACATCCACCTCGTAGATCGAGTAACGCTTGCTCTGCTCCTTTCCGGCTGCAACAGCACTGAACATGCAGCGTCCAGTAGACCCGGGGCCTGGCTCCTCGGGAGGACAGAGGCTGAAACGTGATGCCGTGTGTCCCGTGCCTTCTCTCTGCCCACCACACTCTCAGTGAGACGCACGTGGTCCTTCCAGGCTCGGGCATCTGGGACCCAAGATCACGAGAATACAATAGGAAACTGCCTTCTGTGTTGCTCTGTCCCCTTCACTGGTCCCTTCACTTTTCAAGACACCACGACCATTCGCATCACCAATGTTACAGGTCACATGATGCTTTAATGCAAGGTCATCCCATGGAGCATAAGCGTGAAGCCGCCTTTCAAGTGGCTTAATGTACCTTCGCAAAGTGGCGTGTACACCATGGAGCGGCATTCGGCCCATTAATAGTCATCAGCAGTAAAACTCATTGAAAATGTGGTCACCTACGCGACAAGCAAAAGCAAAGAGCGACAGTCTACCTTGCGGGGACGTTTTGAGAGAGTGATGAAAAAATAAACGTCAGAAGTTTTCCAGAAGAATGACCAAAAACCCTTACGGGGCAGCAGCTGAGCTCAGACCTGGGAGAGATGTGAGCTTCTGGTCCTGACTCTAGCTGCCAGAGCCCCGTGGTTAAGCCACCTAACTGCTCCGGGCCTTAGATGCCTGATCTGATGACATCAATTAGGTCACCTCTAGAAAGCCCACAGCCGTAAAGTTTTATAATCAGCAGAAAGCCCTCTACAAATATAAGCTATTATTATCAAATTAATAACCAACATCTTTGTTCTCACAGTTTCCATGGAAGGGTAAATAGAGAGGAAGAATTTATCTGCAAAGCTAAGAAGTGGTTTAGTATGTATTAAACCAGACACAAAACCAGAGGCTTCAAAATTCATCATCGCTATTCAGCATTTGTAACGCAGACGCTGAGAGCAATTATGGACAAAGCATCATCGGAGTTGACCTAAGGCAAATTACAAGAAGTGGCTAATTAGGGAGTCCAAACTGAGTTTGTTTTGTCTCTCTTAATATTTTTTTTAAGAAAAACATATTCTGCATATAATGCCGAAAACCCCTTTAAAAAGCATCACCGAGGCGGTCAGATAACTGTTCTGCCGTTGAATCTGGGGCCTGTTCACAGGAGATGCACTGTGGTTCCATTAACTGTGGAAAATGCCCTTCTCGGGAAATAGCAATTTTAGCACCAAAATGACTTGAAAGTTAGAAGGCATTTACTTACCACAGACTCTACTCATGGCCAAAATCATATCCTCGTACACTGAAAGGAAGAAGGAAACGTATCATTACGATGTCTAATTTTATCAGCAGCATTTTCATGTTTAATTAAATTGATACAGGAAATCAGGATGTTCATTTGAAAAATGAAACATTAAAATGGCGATAGTTAGCCATAAAAGGCTCATGTGTGGCGATAAATCCTTCTGATCTATTCACTTTTTAAACAAGGAATATTTTGCTCGACATAAATCCGACCATACATTTAATTGAACCTCTTCATCACTGTTTCGATCACTTTAATACATTTGTCACAAGATAGAACTTGGCTCCTGAAGGTGAACTAAGACAGCATTTCATTGAAGCCCAGAGTAATATCATACCTTGTTCTAAAACACTCAAACAGCTTTGAATGCAACTCAAGTACAAATCTATTTTCTCTTCCTGTGTCCCCGCTAAAGAAACAATATGTACTAAGGATACAGATGCTGTGCCTTTATCACACAGTTCATCCTGCTGGCGAAGTGGATTTCCTTTTAGTAGAAGGAAGAAGGTTTTATTCTACCTTTGCCAGCTATCTCAAGGACAGACACATCTTGACCTCTCTCGTCTTTCAAGGTTGCCTTATATTCACCATGGTCCTTCTTTGACAACTGCAAATAAAACACATCCCATATGTACATAAAACTGACGCCATGATACAAAATGTAATACAGGCTGATACATTCTCTTTGCAAACCATGGAAATTTAGGAGGCAAACTGGGAGATAATGCAGAATTCACAGGTTGTTTGAGAGAACTTTCTTATCTTGTTTCTATCTCTTTTCTTTAACACAACGTACCTTTGGTAGGAACAGCTCACAGACCCCCTTCTCCAGATCAGGCAACTTTTCCGGTTCATACAGAGCATCATCCTTTAGCCATTTGAAAACGGTTTCCTTCTTGGTGTTCGCAACCTATAAGACAGGAATCTTACGTTGAGTATGTGAATCGCTGTGGCTCATGAGAAAAAAGTCTACTCTGACTTGAAATCACAGACCTAAAAAAAATCAATTTTTATTATGGACAGTCTCAGACAAATGCACATGGGAAAGCTGTCGGTTCTAATAATAGCAAATACATTTCTAAATTTCAGCTTCTCAAATAATTAAGCCCTGACAGTTCCATTCAGAAGAACAAATGATTCCTCTTTGTGCTAACCCATGAAATTAGACGGTGCAAGGTTTTTTGGTTCATGTGAGATATCAATAATAAAGGCAAGATGTAAGCAGTGTATTTTAAATTTATAAATAATATAAAATATCATTACTGGTCTATAAAACTGTTGAGTGACTGCTTTTTTGGCAACATGACACTGCGGACACACAGACGCAGGGGAAAGAAAGTTTAACACAAAACGAGCCCACTGGGCACGAGGACTTTCCTGCTATAAAATTCCTCGAAATTCAATCTCTGTCATAAGCCTGAACTCGAAACTCAGCTTTGCAGAATTCCAAAGATGAGTAAGCATCTCAAGTCACATGCTCTGACCTACACGTCCCACGAAGAAGAAGAATTCTGGCTCTGTTGGAGCGGAACGTACTGATCACATCGAATTGTGTGACACGGACCATTCTGCATTCACATCCCATACAGACTCAACAACAGAGATGTCAGCGACAAAAAACAAATTACAAACATTGAGAGCACGTGATTAGTTCCGAGAGTGTAGCAGTGCAACGTATTTTAGACTTCCCGTAGCAGCTACGTCAGCTGCTGTCGTTGGTGACAGCCCTGGGGGACAATCCCCAGACGGCAGGGCTCCGGAATGTTCTACTCGCACTTGCACACGGGGCACAGCAGCATGCCCGATATGGAGAATAATTCCATACATGTTTCAGAGTAAGTGCAGGGCTGTCTCCCGCTGGTCTGGGAGCTAGGCTCTTCCTTCTGAAGCCAGGACCACGTGGTGACAGTCAGGATGGAGCGAAGCTAAACAATCCCAGCAGACGATGTCCTTTGTCCTAACACCTCAAAATCTCCCTTGTGTCCGTTTCCACGCCAAGCCAATCCCCGACTCTCCCCCACCTTAATTCAGCACTGCTGCCTCTTACTCTCATTTTCCAAGATACTTACACTGTCGGTCCTTGGGTGCTAAATAAAAACCTTTCCAATGACCTTCAGCCTCTGTTCTCTAAAACCTGTATCCTCAGTTACTTTATTTGTCCTGTAGCTCGGGGTGCGGGTGGCGGCGGGGAGGGGGGGTGTCTTTTGTCCCCAAATAACTCATTTGTCGCTTCTCTGAACTCTCTGCAATGTCTCTACCACTGTTTCTTTTTCTTTTCTTCCTTCCTTCCTTCCTTCCTTCCTCCCTCCCTCCCTCCCTCCCTCTCTCTCTTTCTTTTTGGCTGTGTTGGGTCTTTGTTGCTGCGCGAGGGCTTTCTCTAGTTGCGGTGAGCGGGGGCTACTCTTCGTTGTGGTGCGTGGGCTTCTCATTGTGGTGGCTTCTCTTGTTGCGGAGCACGGGCTCTTGGCACGCACGCTCAGTAGTTGTGGTTCACGGGCTCAGTAGTTGTGGTTCACGGGCTCAGTAGTTGTGGCACGCAGGCTTCAGTAGTTGTGGCCCACAGGCTTAGTTGCCCCGCAGCATGTAGGATCTTCTCGAACCAGGGCTCAAACCTGTGTCCCCTGCGTTGGCAGGCAGATTCCTAATCGCTGCGCCACCAGGGAAGTCCTCTACCACTTTTTCAATACGCGCACCTCACATGCACGTAAGTATCTAGGAAAAGGTCACAACAGTATCACTCCTGAGACACGGGGCCCTGCCCGACTCTCACGGTGTCTGAGTGTACCCTCCCCAAAGCTTAACTGGAGGTGTGTGAGAAATCTCTCTCCCAGATTTCCTTCCGTTCATGACTGAGGTTTCTCTTGCCTTAAACTTTTCTTTTAAAAGATGGTTTTCTGTAAAGTTATAATATGAATACGTCCACACATTGATTTTTCTCCATGTGTTTTGTTATGTAAGTAAATAGAACAATAACCACCTGCCAAAGTATTATTAGGCAGAAACCTATGTGGAAGAAGGGTTCACGGAATCCCAGGAGTGATGGGACATGAGTATGCAGGCTAGGTGGGTTAAATTGCAAAAGACTCACCTCTCAAGCAATAGTTATTCAGTTTCTCCAATATCTGTGTTTAAAGACTTATGACTCACTTTGATCAGGGAACTTATAATATTATCAAATATTCACAGGAGGGCCTACACCATGTCAGAGCACATGGGGAGCCTATTTGTCCCACTGCCATTGTGAGCATGTACTCAGGACACCCTTGTCAGAAAAAAGGCCAACTGACCACAACATAGCCGCTGCCTTAATTGACATTTACCACCGTGTATGTTTAAGGTGTACAATGTACACAACTTGATACACGTATATATTGCAAAAATGGTTCCCACAGTGAGGTTAGTTAACACATCCTTCACCTCACATGGCTACCACTGTGTATGTGTGAGCGGTGAGAACACGCAAGGTCACTCTCTCAGCAACCTTCAAGTATATAATACAGTGTTATTCGCTCCAGTCACCACGCTGGGCATTAGACCCCAGAACTTACTCATTTCATAACTGGTAGTTTGTACCCTTTGACCAACATCTCCCCCACCCCTTAGCAACCACCACTTGTTTCTATGAGTTTGGCTTTTTTTAGATTCCACCTATAAGTGAAATCATGTCGTGTCTGTCTTTCTCTGTCTGACTTACTTCACTGAGCTTATTTCCCTCAAGATCCATCCATATTGTTACAAATGGCAGAATGTCCATCTTTTTTATGACTGAATAATATTCCTGTGTGTGTGTGTGTGTGTGTGTGTGTGTGAGACATCTTCTTTAGCCATTCATTCATCAGCAGACCCTTCGTTGTGTCTTCATCTTGGCCATTGTGAGCAATGCTGCTACGAACACATGGTGCAGGTGTCTCTCCACAACAGTGACATCACTTCCTTGAGATGGACTCCCAGAGGTGGGATCGCTGGATCGTATGGTAGCTCTATTTTTTTTTTTTTTTTTTTGCGGTATGCGGGCCTCTCACTGTTGTATCCTTTCCCGTTGCGGAGCACAGGCTCCGGACGCGCAGGCTCAGCGGCCACGGCTCACAGGCCCAGCCGCTCCGCGGCATGTGGGATCCTCCCAGACCGGGGAACGAACCCGTGTCCCCTGCATTGACAGGCGGACTCTCAACCACTGCGCCACCAGGGAAGCCCTGGTAGCTCTATTTTTAATCTTTTGAGAACCTCCGTACTGTTTTCCCACAGTGGCTGCACCGATTTACATTCCCACCAACAGTGCACGAGGGCTCCCTTTCCTCCACAGTTTTGTCAACATTTGTCATTTCCTGTCTTTTTGATGATGGCCATTCTGACAGGTGGCCTTCACCCTTGATTTGTCTTCTGTTTTCCTGCTCAGCGTCTAAACATGATTGAATGTCCCCATCCAGCCAGCGGGGAGAGAAGGACTTGACCCCCACGTCCACGACCCGCTGGGGCTCCCAGGGTGTGATGGGCTCAGCTCAGTCTTCACCCATCTTCCATCCCATCAGCCAGCGCCGTTCAGACTCCCAGCCCCCGGCCACCAGCCCACCCGGACAGGCGGCAGGCCCCGCGTCAGCCCTCGCCTCACTCAGGACGCCGCTGTGCGGTCTTCACTCCTTGAATTCCTCACCTTCCTCATTCCATGAAGCCACTTCTTGTTTCTCCTCTTACTTCTCTGAGGACTTCCCCTCGGTAATTCCCTTAAAAATCCTTCTCTCCTGTTCTACTCTGACAACATGATATTTTCCAAAATTCTCCAAGTTTCCGTTATCTTTCTGTCTCTAAAGGCTGACCTTCAGCAAACCTGACCCACGGGCGTCGTGCTCACCGCCACGCGTGTCCTGCTACCTCATAAGCCTCCACAGCAGAGCTTCAGCTTGCTGTGAGGGCCGGGCTCACGGTGCGCTGGTTATACCATATCGCCTGTGCTACAGGCGTAACCAACGAAGTTCTTGCAAAACTGAATTTATCCTCAAAATCCTCAGACTTGGTCCTGCCCCTGCAGTGCCGGTTAGTATCACAGCACCACCTGGTCTCCAAGACAGAGACCTAAGATCGTCCAAGACACTGTCCTCGCTCACATCCAATTACTCACCGACTCCTGCCGGAACCGTAGCTCCCCAACAGTCTTCCAGTGTATCTCCTACTCTGTGCACGTGACCACTATGCTCGTCTGAGTTCCCATCTCTCATTGAGCCTCTTGGGCAGCCTCCCCTCCGGCCTTAAGAAACAGCCAGAGTCATCACGTTCCTGAAAACCCCAAAGGCAGGCTCCCCGCCGTCTGCAGACCAGAGTCCACCTCTGCCCTGCTGGATGCCCTCTGGTCCAGCCCCCAACTGTCTTACCAACCTTATGTATTTCTTATTGTGGTAAAATACAGATGACATAAAATTTACCATCTTCACCATTTTTAAGTATACAGTTCTGTGGCATTACGCACATTCACGTTGCTGTGTAACCATCACCACCGACCATCTCCAGAACTTTCTCGTCTTCCCAACCTGATACTCTGTCCCCATTAAACACTGACTCCCTACCCCCATCCTTCAGCCCCTGGCCCCCTCCATCCTACTCTCTATGAGTTTGACTGCTCTAGGGACCTCACGTAAGTGGAATCATACAGGGTCTGTCCTTTCGGGTCTGCCTTATTTCACCCAAGGATCATCCGTGTTGTAGCAGGTAACAGGATTTCCTTCCTTTTTAAAAGGCTGAATGACAGTCCGCGAATTTACCACATTTGTTTATCCATCCATCGATGGGCACTTGGGCCACCTCCACACTGGGTTATTGTGAATCGCGCGGCCACCATCATGGTGCACACGTATCTATCTGAGGCTGGATCGTATCGTAATTCCACCCATTACTTCTGAGGAGCTGCCATACTGCTCTCCACAGCGGCCGACTCATAATTCACCCTCTAACGCTGCGACTCCTAGTTTCCCACGCGGCTGTTTCACAGTTCAGCCTGTGGGAGCAGTTTCCACCCTCGTCGACCTGTATCCTTCTCAGTCATCCCCCCGCACTCAGCTCAGGACCACCCTCGCCGACCTGTATCCTTCTCAGTCATCCCCCCGCACTCAGCTCAGGACCACCCTCGCCGACCTGTATCCTTCTCAGTCATCCCCCCGCACTCAGCTCAGGACCACCCTCGCCGACCTGTATCCTTCTCAGTCATCCCCCCGCACTCAGCTCAGGACCACCCTCGCCGACCTGTATCCTTCTCAGTCATCCCCCTGCACTCAGCTCAGGATTCACCGCTTTGTTGACTTGTCTGCTTGTTTACCTCTCTTGTCTGTGAGTAGCTTGGGAACAGAAATGATGCACGATCGAGCTTTCCCCACAGCCTCTTCTTCTACAGAGACAGCCATGTAGCAGGGGCTTGTTAACTTAAAGTCTGTTCCCCAAAATACAGGTTTTTATAGTTAGTAGTGATTCAGGCTTACTTTATTACTGAATTGCTCAAACAAAAACTTAAGAGCATCTTATTCCCCAAACATACCTTTTATTTCCTAAAGAAATCATATGAGCAGCATAGAAATTACCAGATACATTTCACCATAGCATTCTTTCCCATATGTTCACTTACTGAAATCTTAAATAAATATTTTATAAACTACCTACTTGAATCTCCGTTCCGTTGCCCCTGTAATCTGTTGACAGAGACCACAGACGAGACTGAAAGTCTGAGTACCACCCGCCCCTAATCCAACCCCCTGCGCTTCACCACCAGTGTGATCTGAACGTAGCTGCTCCCTGACTGTCTCCACTGTCACGAGAATGGGAGTCTCACTCTCTCCTGGCTAGAACCGATTCCTCACCTTACAGACCAGCCGGACTTCACAATCTTCTGTAACATCCCAGTGCAGATACTCAGCGAAATGAGGGCCTGGCGGGGAAAAGGGAAAAAAGTTTAAATAAAGGAAAAAAATGTACACATATACACACACACATACAAATGCATTTTGGGCAGAAGAAAGTAGCTGTTCAGTCTGAAACCAAGATAATTTAATAAAACTAATTTTCAGGGCTCCGCAGTCAGTGTGTGCAATACTGATACTGAAATCTCTATTTCTAGCTGGGTGATGCTGTCTGATCTCTCCTTCTCGGTGATGTCTAATAGCTATTGCTCTTTAGCAGGAAGAATAATGAAATATTATATTTTTTTCTCAAGACGTGTGTCTAACAACATCCAACAGCATGGTATAAAAAAACGTTAAAATAGGAGAACTAATTGAGGTAAGATGAAGAAAAAGGCGTTTGACCTAGCAAGTATGTCAACACATGATATTTATATAGCATTTGAAATCAAAGATTAATTTATATATCTTTCAAAAATATCATTTTTACTTAATATAAATGCAGAAGTCATATGCTAATAATACATTCAACACAAAAATACAAAGCAGTTTTAGAAAGTATTTATTGATTTCTTCCATATAAATACATCCTACAAAGTTGTAGGAATCATATTGTAGAAATGAGTAAAATAAACATTTTTGACTACTAAAAATAACTTAAAACAATAAAAATAATGTCTTCATTTTATATTTTAAAAGCTGTATTCTAACTTCTTTTCAAAAACTATAGAAATCCCATATAAAAATATTTTTCAAATAAACCCTTGGGTTGTAGTTCAGTTTCTAAAATTTATCCATTTTCCTTTGTATCTAGTTAATATGCATTTTTATTTTTTACTTATTTATTTATTTTTAATATGCATTTTTAAAACGATATATTTAAAAAGTATTGTTTGTAATTAAAGTGAAACATCTAAAAGTTGAAAAGTTCACACACTTTTAAGTAAAATAACAAGCTCCTGGCTATTGGAACTGGGTCTACTGCCCTCTCTCCGTTTCTCCTAATAATCCCCCCAACTCACCCACCCCCATTCTTTATTCCTTTTTGTCACAATCACTGGACTCCATCTGGACGTGTAATGGAGGCACCCTTTCCTTATCACTGCAGGAAAATACCAACACTCAACAATAGATTCCAGGGCTTTTCAAGGTAGAGGCAAGAGAAAATACCGATGAAATAATGGGAAAGGTCAAAGAACAGAAGAGAGTCCAAACTTCTACAGCTAAGAAGTGGTCTGACTTCTCAATCATTTAAAATCGAAGTTAGAGTCGTTTGGCATTAAGTAGGATCTGCTCCAAGCAAATGCTCAAATCCTAAACCTTTGTCTTGTGCTAGTAGTGGTGGGGAAGCCAGCCAACCACCTACCTTGTTTCCTGAGAAATTCCTTTCTTTGAAATTCAGCCTCTTCTAGGACAGCCTTGAATGCTAAATCCAATATTTGAGGGGAAACAAATAGAAATGAAATACATTTGCTTCTCTCTGGTTGAAAGAATTTGCTTTGAATTTTCCTTTACAGACACATGAAGACCTTCCACACAGCATACCGTCTCCGATGAGGACCAGAGAAGACTGACTTTTTGCTTTTCCGTCGTGAATCTGCACAGTGTAGGTGCCTTCGTTTTCAATGGTAAACTGACCCATCACCATCTCGATAAGGCCAGTTGACTTGTCACACTTGATTCTGTGTGTCTGGGAGCACAGAAGGAAGGGGAGAATTCCACCGTGAAATTCCTCCCTCCAGTTTTCTTGCTGGCACCTAACGGTTGCATCAACTATTGTATCTTAAGGGATCATGGTGCCCCAAAAACACACAAAAAGAAATTTCAGCCACTGAACCTCTCGGTGAACCAAAGAGCAAACGAGGGACCTCTTGGTGAACCAAAGATCAAACGAGGGACATTCGGTGATGAAGCCCTAGGTCTGCGTGGGGAGTGACCTACACACGAAGAACCCAGCAGAAACTCTGCACACTCCTCGGGAATGTGCACCTGATGTGAGGTAACTCAGCACACGGGGGAAAGAGAACGGGGCGCCCTTGGCCATGTCCGATCACAAAACCACAGGCAACAACCAACCATCTCCACGGCCGCGAGGGCTTCAGTCTCGGGGACTCTGGGGACACGGGCATCACGACTGGTCGCCCCCACTCAACACCGCCACCAGCACCAGGGTTGAAGGTGCCCAGGCTCTGCATCCCCCATCCGGGCAGCCTCCAATGGGGACCCTTTCCCGGTGCCGCCCGTCCAGAGCTCACGTCTCCCTCAGACTCTGCTCTCATCGCTTGTGATGAGCTACAGAGACTGACGTGTGGTTGCGAATGGACCATGTCTTGTTATTCCACCCTTGGATACGATATCTGCAATCAAGCAGGGGTCAGGGAGGCAGAAGGAGCACATCCAAAGAATGACTCGTCTTCGATGCAGCCATCATTCAGGGCAAGGACAGCACAGGGACCGGGGCTCCCCTCAGGAACACGACTCACAACGCCACAGAAGGGCTGCTTCCTCTGGCCTTGACCCCCCCAACGCTACGCCCAGAATGAACAAAAGCATGACAACCTTTGCTGGTGACCTTTCCTGCAGGCATTCCTGCTTCCTTCCAGAGGAGCCCAGCTGGGATTTACGCAAAGGCTTCCCAGCCTGAGTAATGAGCCGTCCCAGGAAGGTGGGGCTGTGGGGTGAGATGAGCGAGTCATCGCCAGTAACCTGTGGTCAGCAGCCAACAAACAGGACGAGAGGGAGGAAAGGCCACTCCTTGCCCCGAGAGCCTGCACTCCTTCTACAGCCCTTACCTTGATGAGACTATTACAAAGAACTCCTGTCTGCGGGTAACTAACAGAAAATGTGTGAGATCGGCCTTTTTCTCACACATCGTGTGTATTTATTTTCACAATGCTCTTCTTTCTCTTTCAGGTGACATTTATATTTTGGATTCCAAATGCCAGTGTCACAAGAGAGCTGAGAAGATGGATATTAGCAAAATAGCACCTTTGTTCGACATCCCTAAGCCCGTTTCCCTCAGCGTCGGGCATCGTTTCTAAACCCTCCTGCCTGACGTTGGAAGCGGCACCTCTGCTGTCTGACCCCTTCCGCTTAATCCAAGTGTATTTCCAAGATGCCCTGTGGCCACTCCCCTGGTCAGCCCACCCTCCTCGCCCCCCGGCCCCCCACCTTGCTAGCTCTCGCGTGTGCAAGCTGCAGGGCCCACCTGTTCCGGGGCCCATTTTCTGCGTTCCTCCTCCGAAGGAGAACCCAGGAATCCACTGCTCTTGAAATCTCCCCTAACTACTCCAGCCTCTCCACACCCCCGCCTTCTCTGAATCGGTGCTCGCTGTACTGTTTTAACACGCTCTCCATTCTGTATTTTTTCTGTATCATTCTCTGATTGAAGCTGTATTTCTTCAACTCTGGGATAAGCTCCAGGAGGGCAAGTTTACGTCTCATTTTTCTAGGCTACGGCGGACAATCAAAAACCATCTGCAGACTATAAGCTGCCGTCCACAGGGAAAGGAAGATGAGTGTCTGAGGCCCCAAGGGTTAACGTGATGCCTGAGGTTCTGTTTGATCAAATATGACTTTCAGGTTTTAAGTGAATAAAGCCCACCCCTGCCCACAGGCCTTGACTTCCAGGAAACATAAAAAAATCACCTGGAAATCGGAAACTCCAATATTGTTTCAAGTAAGTAAAGCATACACTGTGTACTTGTACAACATCGCTTAGATTTTTTTCTCGATGGGAACTTGGTGTATATAAAGTGAGAGAGAGAGAGAGCAATGAACGAGAAGGCGTGAGCTCAGATTACATTTTGAGAGAGAGGCCATTTCAGGAGGTGGTGCCGATTACAGGAAGCCTCCTGATTACGGCAGCAGGACACTGCTCCCTCCCCGGAGACTCCGGTAGTTCTCGGGGGCTGGGCAAGGAACAGAGGGCTGCAACAGGTGTACCTCGCCGGGGTCCTTGAGTTTCTTTGCAGTTTTGAGTATTTGCTTTTGAATACGGGGAGCAAATTTCAAGTTGATCAGACAACGGTGCTGCTCTGGGTCTGTAAGACGCTTGCCCCCATCAAACATCTGTGAGTAGAGGCCTCTAGGAACCTGCTCTAATTAGGTCTGAGAAGTGAGAAGGAACCACGCTCACCAGCCGGATTCTTAACAATCCAGAGCCTTCTCCATTTTCTCAGCTTCTGCACCGCAGGCTCTGGGCAGGTTTGAGAAAAGAATCAGGCTTCTAGCGATTGCCGTTGTGCAGCGAGATGATGTTCGATGATTTTAAGGGGGCCATAAATACAGGCTATTATGTGACTTTCACAAAATAGCATCAATCTCCACATGGAAAAGTCACCTGTGGATTGCTAATTAAGGAAGACAATAGTACAGCCGTATTCCAAACGATAAGCCAGGTAGCAAAGACATCCGTATTTAAAGCAAGCTCTCCACAGCAGGTAGGGATGTTAATCAAAAGATGTTCTACAAATAAAGTGCAATTACACTAAATTCCATTGCATTCCGTAGCATGATCTCTGCTCAAAGAAAATTGTCTCCAATTACCTTGATCATGCGATGCTCTTCCATACACAGTATCCATACTGTGGGCTTTTTTTGCAGCCAGGAGGAAACCGCATGCTTTCTACTTACTAGCCAACTCCCCAATTTGTACAGTTCTCCAAGGATGCCATCATTCTCATGGGGAAGATGGACTGGATAAGAAAACTCACGTAACCTTTCTCCATACACGATTTCTGCCCGAGGGACGTTCGTCTAACGAAGCTTTACTAAAAACCCATCAGACACAGAGGCCAGACTAGGGATGAGGTGCCCAGCTTAGAGGGAGAGTGAGTGGGCCGCACACCTGGCATGAGCAATCCCTACATCTCAACCATCCCGTTAATATCCGTGCAGCAGACACACCGCTGAGGCACTGAGGACTCAGTGGGATAGCTAAATAGACACGATGCATTGGGTATCAAGGGAAAAGAGAGCGGAGGGGGTAAAGATGGTGGGATGTGAGAGACCCCAAGGGCACTGCTGAACAACAAAGAAAGGCTCCATCAAACAGGTCGTCTTTTAACTGGGTTCCCAGTTGCGCTGTAATAATTAGACAAGAGGACATATATGGAGACACGATGTGCCACAGGCAAAAAAGGAATCCTTGTAATATCTGTCAGCTTCATTCTACACAATTAAAAGTAGAAGAAGGGCAAAGTGTCTGTATCATAGCATCCTACACATTTTTCTCTGTTCAGATTTGCCAGGCCAAGGGGGCAGCCTAAAAGCTCAGGGAAGGTGCAGAAACTAATTTCCCAGCCGACGCCTTCCATGGGCAGCTCTCAGTGGGAGGGGGGCCTAGGAAGGCATTGCTCACATCAGGGCAAAAATACACCCCTTCAAAACTGTCATCAAGAGTGAATAAACTGATCCATTGAGGATAACCGCCACCCCACATAACCTGAACCTTTTCATAACACCAAGTCTCTAAACGTAGTTGGTCATTTTTTAATTCCAACAGGCTTGGATTTAAAGGCCTCCTGATCTCTCATCTAACCGAGACCAAATCTCTGTACATTGCAAGAATCAACCATCTCTCATTCTCATTCATGTTGTCAGCCTTCTACGCCCCAACTTCTACAGCTCGAAAAGGGATGAAGACAGACCCAGAATACTGACTTTCAGGAACTGACCTTCCCAAGTAATACCTGGCCATCTCCAAAGCCAGAGGCCACGCACACATGAACTCACCTCGCTGTTACTGACTTCTCTGTCATTAATGATAAAGCGGTAGCTGGCGTCTGGTGATAAGTGTTCAGCCTGCAGCCAGAAGCGGACCTGGCCCTTATCAAAAATCTCATAAGCTAATTCTGACTTCAGAGGAATCGCTACAGGAAGAAAAGAGATCACAAGTCAATAATGCGTGAATCCTTGTGAGAAGGAATAGCTGTGTACTATAGGAAAATATCAATCCTCATTATTAAATTTTTGGAGAATGTGAAACCCCGGAGTATTGAACTGGATTATGAAAACCAAAACAAAGAAATGAGACTCTAGTTAGCCTGGCGCTGCATTCAAAGCCTCCATGCCCCGTGAAGCCTTGCACATGCACGGTCTGCTTTCCTGATGGGCCCGGTGACCACAGATGGATATATTCTTTCTGAATTCAATGTAATCCAATAACTGAAGATCCCATTTGATACAATTCTCACTTGGATTAAACAGCCACACTCAACCCGAAATCCAAAACACTGCATGCAATGAAAATTGCTACACGTTACAATATTAGCTAATACTTGTTTTGAGCGAATTGTTGACAAGTGTGTAAAAGCTGGCGCACAAAACGAGGCCATCCTCTCCCCAGAGCGTCCCTTCCAGAGCTGCACGCGGTAACGAACATGCCTTCCCAGAGTGCAATCCTGCTCTGAGCTCCAGGCTCACTTACTGGGATTTTTTATCTCATTGCTCAGCGTCACCAAACGTTCCAGCTCTAAAATTAAGAAAAATATAATCACTGGTTTTGACCTGTACGTTCAGAAGCTGGCTTAAAAGCAAAGCAGAGATTTGACATCACATCACCAAGTTTAATTTGAGGCTGTGAAAGAAATTAGAACTGGGAGTTAAAAGGAGACATGGGATAACTGTAACTTTGAATACTCCCTCCAGTGAATGACCGCCTGCAACTAAAATCCTCACCATTTAAAGAACCCACTTACTAACGGGACCCGTTAGGACGGGTTAGGGCAGAGGTCCCTGGGAGTGGGGGGCACTGGGGGGGCAGGTGTATTCCTCGAAGAGAGGAAGACCTACAGAGGGGGTATGTAAAGGGACCCATTTCCAGATCCTCTAATCCCATATGAACTCTTTCCTGAAATTGGTCGTTAAAAGCGTCCTGCTTTAGCACCTCTCTCACCCACCCAGAATTTCACTGTGGTGTATTATCATGAATTTAAATAATAAATAATAATGATACATTAAAAAGTAAAAATGCACTGCTCCTGAGACTCCCAAGAGCAAGTTAAGAAAAATTGAAGGTTCTAAACCACTTCTTTCCTTTTCCCTCCTTCCCTCCCCCTTCCTCCCTTCCTTCCTTCCTTTCTTCTTAAAATTAGCATTTAGAAATGAGACCACGGTCACCAAGATCTGTATGCACCTGTTTATTTGAAATGAACAATGAAGCAGACTTTCTGTGACCAGAAGTAACTCCACCTAGACGGCTGATTTGAGGGTGAGGGCTGACACCCCCATTAGGTCTCACAGTGGGAACTTCCATACATCAAATGAGCTAAAGGTGCAGCATCAAGGTTTTGCCTGAAATGTACTTGAGGTCCATATACAGCCTAAAATGTGCTGGAAATGCTCATCCTTTGCAACGATTTAAAATTAAGGTGAAAACGTCATCTGCAAACTTTCAAAAGGAGCAGAGAGCACAGCACTTGTCAGAAGTCTTTAAGGATGTTTTGCTAGTAAAGAGCTGGGTGAAGCCCACTGAGTGAGGGTCAGAAAGGGCAGCTTAAAATGAAGGTGAGCAGATTCCGGTCCCTTCCCGCCCTGTCTGTGAGCAGTGAGCTTGCCAGGGAACCCAGGAAGCAGAGGTGGTGCAGCCCCTCTGCTGTTCTACTGCTGGTCCCGTTAAATGCACATGGGCTCACCCCAATGCCCCCAACGTCTGCATGGGACCTGCGAACGCCTGCGGCCAGCAGACCCTGTCCCCTCCCCACCCGTCCTAGGCGTCCCCCCTTGTATCCCTCTCCTGGGACCACACGCTTCACTGCAGCCAAGCAAGATGCCAGCTGATAAGGAAAGGATTAGACTATCAAACTTAAGGCATTTTAACTGAGGGCCCTCAGAGACTCAGAAGCTTTTAAAGGCCCAACATGGAGTTTTGAGGGTTCTGTCCAATGCTACACAGTTCCGTCCACATCACTGACTAATCATTGTACAAACTTGTAAAACTGGCTCTGACCAGCACGGGGTGGTAGATAAGGGCTGGGCACAAACATCAACCCAGGCCGTGGAAGAATCCTCCTCCCGAGGCCAGTTCATTGTCTGGGGCACTCAGACCCGGGCACCTGCCTAAGAGAAACTGCTGCTTTTCCCCGGGGCAGAGTAAACCGACTTCCTTCACTTCATTCTGCTGTTTTCTGTTTATAAGAGAGCGAGTGATTTTAACTATGGAAATTAAATATTATTTCACACACATAAAAAAATATATACATATAAATATATACATGTATGTGTTTTCTTTCATCATTCGATTATTCCATGTTGGGAGAAAAGGGAGGATTCTTGCATCTGTGCGCCTCTCATTAATTTTACGGACTTATTTGCTAATATGCTACTTGCCAAACTAATGAAACGTAACTAAAACTCACCTCTAAAAGTACAATTGGAAGGCTATAAAAGCAATATATACAGCAAGAAATAAAATACTCCCGGACCAGTGATTTCTTTAGTGGCTAGAGTACAAACTCAAGAGTTTGTGTAATTTCCAAAGTAATTTTTGGCTTTAAAAAGGATTCCCCACCCCCAGCCTCCTGCAAACACACACCCCTTTTCTAAGCAAATCAGTCTTTTCTCTGTTAGGGTCAATCTTTGAAAATGTTATAAAACCCCAAAAGGGAAGCCTATGTCCTACAGGTGTTACCTTTCTCATCCAAGACAAAGCTGGAGGACACACCATCCGTGTCACTGACGGACACAGAGTAAGTCCCTAAGTCCACTTTATCCAGATTCTTAAAGTACAGCTTCGAGCTGAAAGGGAAGGAAAGCCGGTATGTTAATTACTGTGTTTGCAGGCGTTCCTAAGAGGTGGTGATTGCCAACTCCAGAGTGGAACTTACTGGTCCCCCACGGTCTCGACCTTGAACCTCTCGTCACCTGCAATGTCCTCGTAGGATTTGCACCACGTGAAGTGAGAGGCGTCCGTCATCTCCTGGCAGTCAAAGCTCAGGTAGATTTCACCTTTTTCATCCACGCCCGCGCTGATCTCCTTGGTGCCTGCAGAGCGAGAATGCCAGGGAGCATCTTAGGAACACAGTATCCTTCCGAGTCTTTTTTGTGGAGGAGGGATGGCCCAGGCGGAGGGCTTGTTTTACATCGAATCATCAGGTTTTGCCTAGGGTCTACCCAGGACATCGGGCAGATGTGAAAGAGCGAGCCCTCTGGGCAGCTGATGGAAAGCAGAGAAGTTCAGGTTTGGGTTTTAAGTCATCACATGTCTGTCCACTTCCTTTTCTGCATCCAGCACCACTGGAGAAAACCCTCTGGGCTGCCAATCCCGGCCATAACGATCCTTTTGCCCTTTGGGATCTGACCCTTCGCCACTCCTGGGGGCCCGGGCAGCGTGGTTAGGGCACTTGTTTCCCACACGCCCGGGCTCTACTTTCTCCACTTTTTCCTTCGGGGGATTGTTTGTTTGTTTGTTTGTTCCTTTTTGACCAAGTGGACACCTGGCCCAACACAGGCCAGTCAGCATCTGTCCCTTAGGAATCAGAACTGGAGGAGACACGCCGGCCTGAGACAGGTGCACACAGATGCGCCCCTTGCCAGGAGGACAGAGGAGCACAGAGCCGGGTGGCAGGGTATCCATGGAGCCAATCTCCAGGGAGGGGAGAAATCCAGGGAAAACATGGTTTCCGGAGATCCTTCTCCCCACGTATCCCGTGAGCTCACCCCCCTCCCCTCGGAAGCACTTCCCCGCCAAGGTCCCCTCAGCTGGGCTCTTACTACTTTTAACCAAGGAGATTGCCAGCGGCTTTATAATTTCTGATCAAAACTCAGCAGTAACATAAAAGACCATCGTCATCCCTGCACGTTCTACTGCTGAAATGAAGACCCTGCCACCCTTGCAGAATGACCTCACGTGCCCCTTGCTGCCCAGGATGCTGGGCGGGGGGGCGTGCAGTGGGTCTTTGAAGACATGCTGTACTGCGTCTGTCAATCCAACTCCTTCTATAAATGTGACGGGTACCGTCCATGCATCCGCCGTCCATTCACACACACACACGCATGCCTCCTCCCAGATCACCCTGCTGTGAGGTTTGCCCTGCTAACAGCCGAGCAGATGAGGCTCACCTGGCCTGGCCTCCACAAGTACCGGCTCCGACGTGTCTGAGGGCTTCCCCACCCCACTCGCATTTACTGCCCGGACACGGAATATGTAGGTTTTTCCTTGGTGCAGGTCGCAGACCTTGAAAGAAGGAGGAAATGTCACATGTGAACAGACAGATGAAAATGACTTCATTCTTCATCACATTTTATTACAGGCGTGTTTTCTTTTTACAAATAGCCTATTCTTCCAGTCGGAATAGCCGTACAGAGGAAGTGCAGAAGGGAAAAGGAGACGGGCAGGCTCATGACCTCACTTGGGGAGAATAAACAGGGTTGCTACTGTTCTGATATATCCTCTTCTTTGTTCTTTGCATATTTTAAAGCAGAATTGAAATCATATCATCTAGTTTATAATCTGGTGTTGAAATTTAACATAATTCTACGGGAGTAAATATCATTTCACATGTGATTTTTTAGTTTGTGCAAAATATCCTATCATTGGGGCAATATCAAAATTAAACCCATCTTGGGCTTCCCTGGTGGCACAGTGGTTGAGAGTCTGCTTGCCAATGCACGGGATACGGGTTCGTGCCCCGGTCCGGGAGGATCCCACATGCCGCGGAGCAGCTGGGCCCGTGAGCCATGGCCGCTGGGCCTGTGCGTCCGGAGCCCGTGCTCCGCAACGAGAGAGGCCACAATAGTGAGAGGCCCGCGTACCACACACAAAAAAATTAAACCCATGTCTTATACATCTACGGATGAGGTATATTGTAATCTGCATTGATAACCAAAAATAAAATGTATATTAGCTAATTTCTAACGAATTCATTTAGCTGGATTCTGAGCAGTTTTTGTTCGTTCAGAAGACGACACTGATCTTGTTTCATGTTGTCCAACTGCCCTCCAGAGGCTGCTGCCCATTTACCTGTCACTCAGGTGCGGCCTTTCTTTAAGGAAGCACATTGCCTCTCTGTCTAAATCACACCCCAGAGCCCACAGCCCAAAGAATAAAGCCTCTGACGAGGGCAGCTGGGTCCCCAGGTCTAAGCCACTGTTACCACTAACCTGACCCCAGTGACTGGTGAATTGCAGGTGCTAAAAACAGAAGTATTTGGAGAAAGAGGGGACAGAGAAATTACACATCATAGTTCTGTCAAATGTGTTTACACTGTGTGTACGTGTGTATGTGTGTTTATCAGATAGACGTGCATCAGCGATCACGTGAACTGAGTGAAGTAAACATGGGCTTGGTGCGGAAAGACATAATTCTAGCATCGCTGTGGAAGGCACATCAACACAGTCCATGACCGTGAAGTGTCAGCACCGTGGGGGGTTGTCAGACGGCAGGAAGCAGAGGAAACCCATCCAGATGGTCCCCACACGCAGTCGCTCCCCATGTCCACGGAGGGGCGGGTACCTCCTTGAACCCCGCTGGCTGGCAGCAGGGGTACCAGTTCATGTGCACAGTTCCCTGGGGGCTTTGAGCTAGACCCCCGACAGGGATGAAACACGTTCCCCAGAAGACAATGCCTGAGAAGGTGTACCGTCACCTTTAGGTAGCGATGTGCCGTGGTGGCCTCGTTGACGGTGATCCACTCTTCGGAATCCTCTTCCTTAAGGTCCACGAAATACCCAGAGATGGGGCTGCTGCCTGAATACACCGGGGCCTTCCAGAGAAGCACCAGGGACGTGTCCCGGACCTCACAGAACGTCAGGTCGTAGGCAGGACCTGAAAAGTCAGGTGAGCCTGTGGACTAATTCACGAGTCCACACGCTAGCCCGGGACCAGCAGGTACGTCTCACGGAGAAAAAGGTGTGCAGGAGAGGATCCTGAGGTACCCACCCACCTGCTGGGCTGGAAACCCGGGAATCACAGGACTCACCCAGGGAGTCTGACCACCCGGGGAACCAAGCTCTCACCAGCTCCACCAGCCTAGTACCCCAGGCCCGCCTGTGACAGTAACCAAGCCCAGGTCCAGGGGAGCCTTGAGCAGTAAAGGCAGGAGGGGTCCCACCCTAACCAATCACTCTAAGCCCCCCAAAGCCCCTGGGAACTTCTACAGCTTCTCCTTCCACTGACTCTTCCAGGGGAAAAAATTAATTTGATTAAAACAAGTATCCCCCACCCCCAAAAAATAAAGAAGAAAAGGAAAAGCCATATCATCTGGCCACAGAACTGAACAATCGTCTCAGTGTTTAGAGCTTTTCAGCTTCAACTTCAGGTTCGTTGTTTTGTCTCACTTTGTTTTGTTCAAACCGTGAGCGTATTATCCATGGCATTAGGGGTCCTGATGGACCGGATACAGAGAAATCGATGCCCAGTCCCCGCAAGTTTGTGAAAACAGTTTGAAAATGTGGAGCCCTGAGTAAATGCAGAGATTTTGTCAATGTTCACTTTAGAACCAGAGGCCCCAAGCGCCCAGGTGCTCTGGGAGGAGGAGACCTGAGTGAATACACAGTCAGTAAGGTCCTGCTGTCCCTACTCTGGCCCAGCTGGAGCCTCTCCTGCTGGGAGCTGGCCTCTCTCCGCCCCTTTGGGAGAAGTCCACCTGGCACAGGCCTGCCCTGGACCAGCCTCCGGCCACAGCATCCTCGACTCGGGGGAGCAGCTGGGGGTGGGTGGCCCCACAGCCTCACACTTCAGTGCTAATGACTCCGTGCCTGTCGCTGCCCTACCTGTGTGTCCATGGCCCAGACCACAGGGCGGGGCCACCTAAGGCACAGCTCTGTCCCGGGCCTGGCACGTGGTAGTGGTGCCAGGATCTGTGCAGAGTGACTGAAGCCTGCTGGCTGCAGAGGCTGGGAAGGCCTGGGCTGGCGCCACGGAAGACCCCCTCTCCGGCCAGCCCTGCGTGTGCACGCGAGGTACCCAGGGGTGAGTCCTGGAGAGACCGTCTTACCCGGTTCCGGCGCCGTCCAGGCCTCGCACTTGAAGAGCTCGCTGGGGTCCGACGGCTGCCCGATCCCCACGAGGTTGGTGGCGGCAATTCTGAACTCGTAGAGTGAGCCTTCTGCCAAGCCCTCCACCTATTCAGAGGATGTTTAAATTATAGATGAACCCACAGACGTAGAAAACAAGCTCATGGTTACCAAAGGGGAAAGCAGGGGAGGGATAAATTAAGAGGTTGGGATTCACAGGTACACCCTCCTGTACATAAAATCGATAAACAACAAGGACCTACTGTACAGCACAGGGAACCACACTCAGTATTTTGTAACAACCTATAAGGGAAAAGAATCTGAAGAATACATATATACACATATGTGAATGTATAACTGAATCACTGCTGTACACCTGAAACTAACACAACATTGTAAATCAGCCATACTTCAATTTTTCTTAATTAATTAATTAATAGGTGAAACAAAAGCTGCGTTACGACCCACGATCCATCGGGGGAAAGGGGGTATTCCTGGTTGATTTACAGATGGAACGTGAGGGTGAGGGACCTTGTCAGTAAGTCGAGTACGTGTCTGTGGAAGGTTATTGATCCACCTGCATGTTGCAGTCACCACCTTCACCCCGACACAGTTTGCCTCATTCACTCCATAAACCCTCCCCCCGGGGATGACGTGATGACCCAGGCAGGAAGACAGGCTCAGAGACAAAAGCCACAAGGAGCCAGTGGAAGAACGGTGGGCGGGACCTGACCTCGGGCCCAGGCTCTCCACCCTCCACCCTCCACCCCCGGCGGCACCGCACCTGGGGTGTCAAGGGCCCGGGACGGGAAGCATCCTCGCCGGGGGCGGTGGGGAGTGACCTGTCTCCTCCCCGCACACTGGCTGGAGGCCCCTGAGGGTCCACTCTGCCTGGTCGGTGCCACAAAAGATGGAGGGAAGGCCCTGGACCAGACCATCAGCCCTGCCTGGTAGCCCGGCCACTGGATCAAACACAGCATCTGGATGACATTGTCTCTGAACACAACAGCTCCCAAAGCAAGCACGAGTCACGTGGAGCCGCTTTATCCCCCGGAAGGCAGGTCTGGCCTCGTGGAATGCCGGCATTCAGAAAGTACGTGGGCATTTCCTCTGGAGTTTGGGACCTGACAGCCAATAGTAAGGTGTCCGGGGACAAGCGTGGACAAAACACCAGGATCTTCGCACCGAGCTTGAATTTTGGCAATACGCGTCATACACAATAAAACGCATGAGAAATACGTATTGCATAAATATAGGTATTGGCACAGAATCTTGTACAAGACAGGGATTAGACCTCCTCTCCGCCTCCCGCAAAAAACCCCTCGCTTTACCGCGTGACTCCTGTGAATGAACAGGTGGGCGTGCTGCCCGGTAACCGCGTGAGCTACCGTCACCGACCCGCGTGCTCCGTTAAGTAAACACCTTCTCCCTCATCTCTCTCACGAGAAGCCCCGTGTGGTGGCTCACGGGGAGGAGTGGGGGCTCAGGGAGGTGACAGCTGTTGCCTGCGGGCTGTCGAGGGCTCGCCTGGTGACTTGGTTCTGCTCTTTCTTACTCCAAGTCCATGTGGCTCGCGCTCCCTGCACCCGGATGGAACGTGTAGTTGGGCAAGAGGCTCACTGGGAAGCCTGAGCACACGCCTTCCTTGGGAAACGGGGACAAACAAGCAGAGGAGCCTCGATTGTCACCGTCTCCTGCGCATCCTGCCCCGAGGCTGAGAGCTCCAGCCACCAGGCTGGAGGCCGGATGCCGCTCACAGCAACACCTGCACCTGCAAACGACCCACCTGCCGGCTCGCCTCCTCTGCTTCACTTCTCAAAAGAAGATGCTCCGTGATCCTAAGTTCTCATGGTGAATTGTTTCATTCGTTTTTGTTTCTGTGTCAAATTGCCTAATGTCACTGAACTCTGAGACACAGAACGGGGACCCTGCCCCACATGAGAAATTGCCTGTAAAAGGGAATGAGTCCATGAGCACCCACCGTCAGGATCCTCTCTTGGAGAGGCGAGGCGTTGACCTCATGCCAGTTTTCGTGGTGAGCCTCTCTCTTGTCTATGTAGTAACCGAGGATGGGTGAGCCACCGCTGAACTTAGGCACCTTCCAGCCCAGGGTCATGGAGTGGCCGTCACAGTTCAGAAGGGTGATCCCGTAAGGATGGGACGGGACGGCTGCAGGAAACACATCGGGAAAGTCACCCGGATCTTAGTGCAATAATCATTAACCTACCGCGGCCGGCTCCAGCATCTCAGAGGGACGGGCAGCAATGGGAGATGGCCCTGGGTGCCTGTCCCCTCTGTCCTGTCCAGGTCTCCCTGCTCACCATCTTCGCTTGTCTTTGTCTCTTCTTTTAAAGAGAGTAAGTTTTTAAAAAGCTTCTTTCATATATATTTATTGCAATTTCTAAATACATCTTCCGATACATACATCCATACATACATCCTCCAATATTTCAATAATACAAAGGCCAAGAAGGACACTTGAGACAAAAGACTCTCCCCCTCCTCTAAGGAAAACCTTGAGAGAGCAGCTTTCTCATCACGCCCATGAAGAATGACAACCTCACCTTCCACAGCCAGTGATGACCGATAGACTGAGGCCAGTGAGTCTTAACTTCCCCCATAGTTATAGAAACTTCAGATTAATTCAAATGAGTATGAATTCAAGTTTCCCTTTTGAACACCCTGCTCGGAAATGGACCATCTTTTCCTAACAGGTTGAAGAGGATGTGTCTCTGCTTCCCCCCTCCCCGACTCCGAGCAACCTACGTCCAATCAACCTCTGTTACCCGAGATACAGGTACCCGGGAATGAGCTGGTCTTATTGCATAATTAAAACATAAACGATTGGCTTTCCTTTAGTAGGAATGACTTGAAGAGGCTAGTGGTAATGTTTGAAAGTCCGTCCTGGGAAAAACTGATAGATTATAATGAGCTTAAAATAAGAGTTAGTCTTTTACTATATCGCCCACCTCGGTATCATCAGATTTGACATTCCTTGGAAATTCCAGTAACGTTATTCTATCTATTGTTAGATGAGAAATCATAATCTCTGAAGATACTTTTAGATTTAGTTGAAGACAAAAATAAAGAGCAAAACATTTCTCTCAGAAGCGAAAAGATAATACTACGATTCAAAATGTGTCTAAGAGGCGATCGTGGTTCTAAATCTTTCTGAATACTTTTAAGTCATGGGGTCCATTTTATATGAAACAACCAGACCAACGTTACACAACACAGAGCTGCACAGATCAAGCTTCCTAGGGCCCATCACTGCAAGTTCGGCCCCGAAGTGCTCTGTGTGGTCAGAATAATAATTTTGAAAGATCACTATTTATGAACAAAGCCACGGAGTTACATAAACACTTGAAATCCTCTGGAATGACGTTAAGTTCCTTGAGCTAAGAATAGCTGAAAAGGCCATCGACGTTCTGTTTTGAACGCACCGATTTTGAAAAGAGACGGTCACACCCTACAGCATACATTGTAATGGGGGCACGTGCGCTTGGAAACCAGTGTGACCTCTGATAATATTTTCTATTTTCAATTTGCATTTTACTAGCATATTATCCTTTCTCCCTCTCACACTGGCATTTCCAAGCCAATTGATGAGAGGTTTCCACAGAACTGCATGTTCTCTGTTCAACAATTTACATCCACTTTTCCCCTCCGGTAATATTCTAAACGGCATCATAAAGGTTTGTTCATGCAGAAATGAAAACGTAGTGGAGAACCGAAAGCTGGCACAGAGTCGCCCACGAATTACTTACTGAGGGCGGCCTGGACTTTTATGACGTCAGACTCCTGAGAATTCTCACTCGTCCCAACAGCATTAACGGCTTTAACTCGGAAGATGTACTGCTCGCCGGTGGTTAGGCCGTGCACCACAAACCTGACAAAAACACGAATCGGGGGCGTGAATACAAGGCTCAACGCTTTTTCTTCCTGCAATAGACACAGAGAGCATCTTGAACACGCCACGAACATCTGTCACTGGGACTGAAAAGAAGTTTACTTCTTCGAGTGCCTCATGGATGCATATTAATTCCAATCAACACGCCACGTCCACACGTAAGCCGGCAACAGCCAACGACTCTGGGGCTGAAGGGAGCTGGACTCGGGGGGTGGCGGGGGCACCAGCTGCTGCCCGCGGGCCCCGGGGGGGCGCGAGAAGCAAAGCCCTGGAAATCCCGAGTGACCTCACTCAGTGCCAAGGCTCCCCCTTCATTTCCAAGCCCTCTGGTTTTGTCTGCATCAAAGCTCTATTCTAAAGTAGGGTTCCTCTCCTTTCCTAAAAGAACCCACGTCTGTAAAACTCAGGGGAGAAGGAGTCACACCACACTGGCTAAGATTTGGCTTGGAGACCGGCTTGGACACCTAAAAGATTTTATGTCCTCAGTCAAGTTACCTAACCCCGGAAAGACTTTGTTTTCCCATCTGTGAAAGAGGATCATAGTACCTACTTCTCAGCACAGCCACCTCGCACACGGTAAGTACTCAGTAAACGTGAGCAATAGTTATTTATCTCCGAGTCTGCAAACATGTATCAGGCATTCACGAAATTCCTGCACTAGAATATTTGAGGTGTTTTGTTCTGGGAGCTCTTCCTGCACTTGCTGGCGTGGACTGTGCATAACATCTAACTTTAGCGTCAGTTGTGTCTCTTCTTTTCCAGCCACAGCTTTTCCCAATTTATTGGTTTTTAAAGAGTGAAGAGGGAAGGGTGTCAGAGACGTAATGGATAACCAGTGGAGGATCTGACAGCTATTTTCCTAAGCGCGTCCTGCGGGAACCCTAACACACCCAGGCCTTCCCTGCAGGCCCTGAGACGGGAGCAAGTCCGTGTCGGCAGGAAAGATGCTCGGCCCCACTGCAGGCAGAGCCGCTGTCGCCCCTGCACAGGAGCCTCTCTCCACCCCCTCCCCGGCTTTGTGCAATTGGTGGCCAGAGGGAGGGCCTGTCAGCTTTGTGAACAAAGCAATTTTAAAAGTTCAAAACATCAATACAGAGAAATAAAACACCCTTCCCGTTAACTCTCCTGTTCAGGGTAAGTCTTAAACGCTGAGTACGTCAGAGGAGATGCTCTGGGGCTTTTCTTCATCGACAGACAAAGCACTTCAGCCATGGGGTAGAACTAGCTCCCCAGCTTCCAGCTCTGCAGCCCCCATGTGTGGGTGAGGAACCCGGCCCGTGATATGGATGTCACAGGTGTTCCTGCCGTGGCACCTGCACCCGAAGGCCCCGTGGGTCCCGGGGGGGTGTGCTTCTCACGTTTTCTCGGGGGCAAGGATGTCGGGTGGAGGGGGACCCGAGCAGGCAGCACCTGTTGTAGTCGATGGGCTTGTGGTTACAGGGCTCCCAGACAGTGGACCCGGCCACGCAGCAGTCCACGTAGTAGCCGAGCAGGTCCTCTTTGTGCTTCGGCTGGTCCCACTGCACCACCACTGACGTCCTTGTGTTCCGGGAGGTGACGACGCGGCCAGGGGCTGAGGGGACCACTGTGCAGGGGGGACAGGGACACAGGCTCAGCGGCATGGGAGTCTGGGGGCACGCCAGAGACCCACAGGCCCTCCTGTCCGCAGAGCTTGGGGCTTTAGATGAGATTTGGACAAGGAAGACGGTGCAGGTCAAGGGGGCACCCAGGAGGTTCCGGGCAGTCCCTGTGCTCTCTGTCTCCAAGTCGCTCCCTTCCAAAGAAAGAGATTCCCATCACAGAATCTCCTGCCCCTGCCGCCCCTACAGACCCATCCACAAAGCTCCCCCAGTGATGCACGCGCTTTGCTACCCGGGAAGGAACTATGTTGGGATATAAAATTAGCCATTTAAAAAAAAATAGGACACAATTCTATCAGATTCAAGGGACTGCAAGGGACTCAGAATCAAACCATGGATTTCTCCCCTTGCACAATTCAGAATTTCTCTAATCTGACCTGACGTCTTCTGAGAGGGAACTTCAAGACATATGGGCAAGAAACCCTGATGCATTTAGGGTTGGGTTTTTTGGGGTTTTTTTAAAGTGGCCATTGCCTAAAAATATTGCTAATCCATTGATTGGTTTCATAAAAAGAAGATGGAACTTTGGAGAAATGTTGACCAAAACAAGGCAGAGAGATCTTCATCTCTTGTAAAATGGAATTTTAAGGCAATCTGAATTTTAAATCACGTACGACACTAACGTCTTTATCAACGCAGGTGATGGCTGTCCAACACGGGTGACGTCGTTCAGGGCCCATCTACCGTTTGGTCACTCGTGCTAACAACTCACCGATGGTGTCCTGGGCCTCAATGGGGGCGGTGATTTCCGACGGGTCGCTCAGGCCATGCTTATTTGCTGACAACACTCGGAACACGTATGGTTTCCCCTCGGCAAGATCGAAGACAGCGTATCGGGGGGACCTCACGGCCGTCTGTGCGTTCACCCGCTGCCAGCTTCCGCTCCCGACCATGGACTGCAAAGACAGGGGCCTCGATGGAGCCATGCTCCCCAGACCCGCATGGGGGGGAGGGGATGCTCCGCTCTGGTCCTCAATTACACTGCGGGGGACCCACAGCCCATGGCACCTCCGGGGCCATCAATACCTCTGTTCTGAATTTTAGGAAAAGGAAGCCAATTTGGAGAAGGAGGTGAGAAACTACCCAAAGTTGGAAATGCTACCAGAGAACATTTTTACATGAAAGCCAATAACCTATGGGAATCTTCAGGGAATCAATACATAGGTCGTAGTTTTAGTAAAGACAGGATGAACTCTAAACAATTAGAGATAATTGAGGAGCAGATGTGTAAAATTCCATCATAACTGCTCACATTCCAGTTTAAACCATTTGCTCTTTCTCAGCTATTATAGTAATAACAAAGGGACAGCAACCTAAATGACCAGCAGTAGGGTAGGTACATTATGATACAAAATGACACATACACATTAAATGTAGCCATTTAAATTATTGTATAAAGATCTTTACTCAGAGGAGAGGAATTGTATCATTTTGTTAAATGTAATACAGGATGCCAGTTGTATGTATGATATATCAAGATATAAAAACCGATGGAGAAAAAGACTAAATATGTCCCACATGTTAATAATGACTATTTTGCGTGATCAAATTATTGGTGATTTTCATTTTGTTCTATATAACATATACGTGTTTTCCAAATTTTCTACGCGGCGTGTTTAAGTTTTATCATTGGCGATTACTTTTAAAACTGGGATTACATGTCTAATTTAGTTTTTTCCTATAGAGATAAGCCCCCTTTGTGAAAGGAACCCTGAGGTAGTAAAAGTTGGGTGTACACTGACCCCACTAAGGCCGTCAGAAAGGACTGGGAAAGCATTTCGAACAACCCAGGCTTCTAGAAATTAGATTCCTGTTGAGAGAAGTCTTCTCTCATTTTAGCAAAAGTGAAGTGGCTTTCTTGGACTGACGCAGGCGTCCACAGTCAGAGGCCCCCTTGGGCCCGAGTATGTTCGCCATCTGGAGAGCAGGGGGAGGAGCAGCAGGGGAGCCCTGGGCACACTCAGCTGGGCCGATGGGAGAAAAGGACCCTGGGGCTGAAGGAGGCAAGACAGGGAGGGAGTGGGGAAAACACTGCTCGCGTCTTACAGCCAAGCTTCTAGAAAAGCTATTGCCCATCTTCTAAGCAGGGGTGGAGGAAGTTCTTGGGGTTCTGCACCCCAAGAACCGCAGGGCACCACTGCCTTCACCGCAGCCAAACTCTCAGCACATGAGCCCAACGTGGATAGGACAGGCCGTGCACCTTGGGCTGTGGCCACACGTGGGCTTTCCAAGCAGAGCTCACTCGGGGGAAGACGCGTGCTTCAAACTGTGCTCAGATGCCAAGCTATTAACCAGAGCGCCGCCGTTCCTAGCATCTTGTGCCTGGTCCTGACATAAAGTGGAAATACAGGACTAGACAGAGGATGCTGGCTCACAACCATCCCTGTGGTTCCTTTTAGGCCTGATAGGAACTAAGGCCCCCAAAGACCACCTTGGATGGGTTGGGGCAGGACCGTCCTCCGTGAGCAACAGAGAGAGGTGGGTGCCTCGCCCGGCCAGCTCACTGGGGAGTAGCCCAGTCCGGCTCCCTCCCGGGCTCCCTGCTGCCCCTCCCTCTCGGGGTCCCTGGACACCACGGCTCCCCTCAGGCTGTCCTGGAAGCTTCCTCTCCCTGATCACACACCCTGTATTGCTGCTCACCACCCGTGGCAATGGGTAGGGAATGCAAGGGTGCCCTCGGTGAGGCAGGCCTCTTCTTTTTTTTTGCGGTACGTGGGCCTCTCCCTGTTGTGGCCTCTCCCGTTGCGGAGCACAGGCTCCGGACGCGCAGGCCCAGCGGCCATGGCTCACGGGCCCAGCCGCTCCGCGGCATGTGGGATCTTCCCAGACTGGGGCACGAACCCGCGTCCCCTGCATCGGCAGGCGGACTCTCAACCACTGCGCCACCAGGGAAGCCCGAGGCAGGCCTCTTTTTAAAAGTGGGTTTGCTAGTGGGGGGTGAAATAGGGGAAGGGGAGTCAGAGGTACAGACCCCCAGTCCTGTAGTAAATAAGTCAAGGGATATAATGTACAGCAGAAGAAAGATGGTCAATAATACTGTAATTACCTTGTATGGGGATAGATGGTGACTAAACTTGTGGTGACCACCTCATAATGTATGCAAATGTCAAATCACTACATACTACACCCAAAACCAACATAATACTGTACACCAACCACGTTTCAATAAAAAATAATTTAAAATTTTAAAAGATTTTTAAATGTGTTTGCTGAAACTTGGTCTTTCCGGCACTGGGTAGGTGAGTAGGAAAATGTCTCTAAAGAGGGCCTGAGAAAGCGCCTTTCCTCCTGGGAGGGCTGACCACTGGATTTTCATGATGCAAAACAACAAGCTAGCACCCAGCAGCAAGAAGTTAACACTTGACTCTGCCCACAGGTAAGCCTTGCAGGTAAGTAGAGAAAGCTGAGGGTCATTATACCGTCTGGAGCCTGAAAACCATTCATTTCCATTCTGCCTTCCTTCACCTTGTCGTATCACACATTACTACCGTATGAGACATATATGCTCACATTAAGAGTTATAGACTTTATGTGTATATTACACGTATTGGATTGCCTAGTACATTGTAATATAAATTTAGTATCACAAAACCACAGTTACAGGATTCGTATGGTTATCCAGGTTTTTCAACAACGGTCCACAGCCCAATCACAGGCCAGCGATCTGAATGACTGTGCCACAACCTGCATTTTTAGTGCAACTGGACAGACCAAAGCAGGAGAGAGAACACGTGGCACAGAGTAAGGATACTGTGTTTGAAATTTAGTTGGTGATGTACATTCAGTGTGTGTGTGTGTGTGTGTGTCTGCAACACACAAACTATTTCTTCCTACGCGTCCAGACCTAAAAAGTCTGCAAACCAATGATTCTGTGTAACCCTTCGCCATCTGAAGTGTGAATTCCTCAACACGATCGCCACCAAGTGGCCACTCGGCTTATGAGCAAACTGAGAGCAGGGGCTGCTGTCCCCCTGCCCACATCCGGAACCCTCAGAACTTGGGAGCCTAGAATGTTCCAGCAGGAAGAAAGCTGGCGGCTGCCTCAGTGCGAGGCCCTCGTGTACAGCGGGGAGCCGGGAGCCTGACTGGCCCCCGCGGAGGGCGGCACAGCCTGAGCGGGACAAGCTCCTCGGATGCCACGCCCCTCGCAGAACCCCTCAGGCATTCACAGCTCCGCCAGTGTCTGCAGCTTCACGTTAAATAACCGATCTGAGAGCTGCCCATCCTTAAAACACACGACACAGCACCACGGGAAAGCCTACAGAGATCTGCTGCTTCAGGAAACCCACCCGGGGTGTACCTTCTCAATGAAATACATCAGCGGCTCCTTGCCACGGGGGGCAGGTGGGTCCCAGCTGAGGACGATATATGTCCTGCTGATTTCTGAGGCGTGGACGTTGGTGGGAGGTCCTGGAACCTGAACATCACCTGGAGGAGGAATTAACACCGTGAGTGCTGACAGAAGCCAGGTCAGCCCGCTTGCCGCAGCCCATCTTGGGAGCACGACCCTCGGCTACTTTACAGTCATTAAAGGCCTCACGTATCAGTGTCGGCTTTTGCTTCATTTCTATTCTGGGAAAGCAAGCAAACTGCAAGGACTATTTTTCCAGAGCCAAAGTATAATGAACTGGTAAAGATCGTCCAATTACTTCTGTTTCCAATATAAGCCAGTTCATAAGAAAGGAATCTAACCCAAAATTCATCCAGAATTCCAGTTGGAAGTGGGAGAGGAATTTACCCAGAAGAAACAGGGCATTTAACCAGAAATGCAGCTCTGACTGTATGGGGAATTTGTGCAGAGAAGGTACCAGCAATGGTGTCCTGCAGCAGGGAAGCCTTCCAAGATGGGGGTCGTACTTTCTCTAAGGGCCCTCTCTGGTTGTTTTCCTCCCATTATGCCCTCAAAGCATGGAAACAATATATCGACTTCCAAAGCAAATGGCTTCCCTTCCTGGGTAGATCTGTTCCACATCCACAAGCATCGCATCTATGTCTATATACTTAAAATTCCAGCGTGATACCAATTAGCAAGTAACTATAATAGAACAGTCGCATCGAAGAAGCCCACTGCGTCTCTTCTGACACACGTCTCTTTTTAATAAAATGCTAGGTGGGGCTTCCCTGGTGGCGCAGTGGTTGAGAGTCCACCTGCCGGTGCAAGGGACGCGGGTTCGTGCCCCGGTCCAGGAAGATCCCGCATGCCGCGGAGCGGCTGGGCCCGTGAGCCATGGCCGCTGAGCCTGAGCGTCCGCAGCCTGTGCTCCGCAACGGGAGAGGCCACAACAGTGAGAGGCCCGCGTACCGCAAAAAAAAAAATGCTAGGTGTCAGGCGTGTTATGTTTGGATGTGAGAACTTTTCATGAGGGGTAGAGGTTTTCCAGACGCACAGTCCCAGTCACTGCGACACAAAATATTATGAGCTTCCAGTTAGATTAGCACAAGATCAAGATGGCTCAAAACGTCCCCAGGACACCTGGGAGCCCTGCTGAAGATCCAGTGGTTCCCTCTGGACTGCACTGCCGCGGAGGAATTTAACAGCCGCGTGGAAACGGCCCAAACAAGCCTGGGTTTCATTTCATAAGAGTCCTGTTACCGCGTTCATCACATTTTACAGGCAACAGGGGCTCAGAGGCACAGCCGTGGGCTTACCCAGGAGCATCTGGCAAATGGGTTGGGTTTCAAACAAGGAGCGAGAGAATGTCCAGAAAGGTGCCAAGTGTGCCGGGCAGAGCAGGGCCCCGGCACACCCTACACGCCTTCTCTGGATCCACCTGCCGTGTCCACACCTAAAGAGACCCAGGGAGAGGCCCTAAAGAGAGAAGACACAGATTGCCCACCCTTGAGTGGTGCAGCCAAGCTTCCAAACTTAGTGGTGGTGCACCTCAGAGGTACTAGATGATGCAGCAACAAACCAAGGGGGCAGAGGGGAAATGACGCACATGACAAAGCAGTGTGAGTGTGGGACACACCAGTGCAGCATCGCCTTTCCTGCACGTTCAGCTCTGAGTGCCTCGCTGTGTTTAGACCTGGCACGTAACTTCGAGACCCAGAGGAAAATGGAATAAGGAGCACTTTATCTGAGGCCAAGACAAGAAGGAAGAATCCAGCTTTTGTCGGCAGGGACTCCCCGATCCGGGAGGATGCTTGGGTTATGCGGACTCTCCGCCCCACCCGGGGCCGTGCACTAATGAGCCTTGGAGATCTGCAGATGACCCCAGCCCCGGACAGAACAAGAGGACATGCAAACTGGCCCCGGGAGCCAAGGGGAGGACCAAGGAAGTAAACTGATGTCTGTTACTGACACTCCAACCGCTGAGAGGATCCTCAGAGAGACAAAAAGCAAATGGAGGCAAAACAAAAAGAGCGGCCACGGCCACGTGCCTCACGGGGTGTGCTGACCACAGCGCTGCTTGGTGGCGGGTCCTGCGCTTGCCTCTGCCTCTGGGGTCACGAGCCTCTGGATCTGGAGCCTCCGGGTCTGGAGCCCTGTGCTAACGAGCCACGTCAACACCGGATGAAGGTGGACATATGAGATGGAAACGCAGCTCAGAAATGAGCTCAGGAAAACGCAGTGCTTTCCCAAGATCACACAGCTAGTGGGCGGCTCTGCAGGGGTCCAAGCCTAGGCTTTCGAATCCCAAACACAGCTTTTCGTTCTATTGACCACAGCCTCCAGAACCTGCCCCAGAGACTCGCCTCTACGTCAGTGAAACGTAAAGTTTGTTTGGAATTGTTAGAACGCCCAAGAGGACAGAATTCACGAGAATGAACAACTGTAAATGAGTTTGCAGCATTCGGAGCAAAGGATGAATTCAGTGCGTTAGCTACAAATGACCTTATCCAAACAGCGCAGTAAATGCTTGGATATATAATAGTAGAACAAAAACCATCTCATTATATCTGCGAGAGCCTATTCTGGCCTTTCCAAGAATGAGGTGTCTACTTTTCCATGGAGCAACTCAAGAGAGATAGGAAGATTTGGATGATATTAAAAGGAGAGCATGGATATTAATTTAAATGTTTGTAGGAAGACACCAACCAAGAGTAAAATGATTAGAAAAGATCAAAAGAGGGACCTTCAAGATGGCAGAGGAGTAAGACGTGGAGATCACCTTCCTCCCCACAGATACATCAGAAATACATCTACACGTGGAACAGCTCCTACAGAACACCTACTGAATGCTGGCAGAAGACCTCAGACCTCCCAAAAGGCAAGAAACTCCCCACGTACCTGGGTAGGGCAAAAAAAAAAGAATAAACAGAGACAAAAGAATAGGGACGGTACCTGCACCAGTGGGAGGGAGCCGTGAAGGAGGAAAGGTTTCCAAACACTAGGAAGCCCCTTCGCGGGCGGAGACTGCGGGTGGCGGAGGGGGGAGCTTCGTAGCCACGGAGGAGAGCACAGCCACAGGGGTGCGGAGGGCAAAGTGGAGAGATTCCCGCACAGAGGATCGGTGCCAACCGGCACTCACCAGCCCGAGAGGCTTGTCTGCTCACCCGCCAGGGCGGGCGGGTCTGGGAGCTGAGGCTCGGGCTTCGGTCAGAGCGCAGGGAGAGGACTGGGGTTGGCGGCGTGAACACAGCCTGCAGGGGGTTAGTGCGCCACGGCTGGCCGGGAGGGAGTCCGGGGAAAAGTCTGAACCTGCCGAAGAGGCAAGAGACTTTCTCTTCCCTCTTTGTTTCCTGGTGCGCGAGGAGAGGGGATTCAGAGCGCCGCTTAAAGGAGCTCCAGAGACGGGCACGAGCCGCGGCTAAAAGTGCGGACCCCAGAGACGGGCATGAGACGCTAAGGCTGCTGCTGCCGCCACCAAGAAGCCTGTGTGCGAGCACAGGTCACTCTCCACACCCCCCTTCCGGGGAGCCTGTGCAGCCCGCCACTGCCAGGGTCCCGGGATCCAGGGACAACTTCCCCGGGAGAACGCACGGCGCGCCTCAGGCTGGTGCAACGTCACGCCGGCCTCTGCCGCCTCAGGCTCGCCTCGCACTCCGTGCCCCTCCCTCCCCCCGGCCTGAGTGCGCCAGAGCCCCCGAATCAGCAGCTCCTTTAACCCCGTCCTGTCTGAGCGAAGCACAGACGCCCTCAGGCCACCTACATGCAGAGGCGGGGCCAAATCCAAAGCTGAACCCCGGGAGCTGTGCGAACAAAGAAGAGAAAGGGAAATGTCTCCCAGCAGCCTCGGGAGCAGTGGATTAAAGCTCCACAATCAACTTGATGTACCTGCATCTGTGGAATACATGAATAGACAACGAATCATCCCAAACTGAGGAGGTGGACTTTGGGAGCAACTGTAGACTTGGGGTTTGCTTTTTGCATCTAATTTGTTTCTGGTTTTACGCTTATCTTAGTTTACTATTTAGAGCTTATTATCATTGGTAGATTTGTTTATTGATTTGGTTGCTCTCTTCCTTTTTTTTGATTTATATATACATTTTTTCCCTTTTTTTCTCTTTTTGTGAGTGTGTATGTTTCTTTGTGTGATTTTGTCTGTATAGCTTTGCTTTTACCATTTGTCCTAGGGTTCTATCTGTCCGTTTTTGTGTGTGTGTGTGTGTGTGTGTCTGTGTGTGTCTTTTTTTAGTATAGTTTTTCATGCTCGTTATCATTGGTGGATTTGTTTTTTGGTTTAGTTGCTGTCTTCTTTCTTTTTTTAATTATTTTATTTTTAATAATTTTTTTAAATTTTAATAACTTTATTTCGTTTTGTTTCTTTTCTTTCCTCTCTCCCTCCCTCCCTCCCTCCCTCCCTCCCTCCCTTCTTTCTTTCCTTCCTTCCTTCTTTCTCTCTTTCTCTCTTTCTTTCTTTCCTACAGGGTCTTGGTGCCCTGGCCTGGTGTCAGGCCTGAGCCTCTGAGGTGGGAGAGCTGAGTTTAGGACATTGGACCAGCAGAGACCTCCTGGCCCCAAGTAATAGCAATCGGCAAGAGCTCTCCCAGACATCTCTGTCTCAACACTAAGACCCAGCTCCACCCAATGGCCAGCAAACTCCAGTGCTGGATGCCCCATGCCAAACAACTAGTAAGACAGGAACACAACCCCACTCATTAGCGGAGAGGCTGCCTAAAATCATACTAACTTCAAAGACACCCCAAAACACACCACTGGACGAGGCCCTGTCCACCAGAAAGACAAGATCCAGCCTTATCCACCAGAACACAGGCACCAGTCCCCTCCACCAGGAAGCCTACACAAGCCACTGAACCAACCTCACCCACTGGGGACAGACACCAAAAACAACGGGAACTACGAACCTGCAGCCTACAAAAAGGAGACCCCAAACGCAGTAAGTTAAAATGAGAAGACAGAGAAACACACAGCAGATGAAGGAGCAAGGTAAAAACCCACCAGACCAAACAAATGAAGAGGAAATAGGCAAACTACCTGAAAAAGAATTCAGAATAATGATAGTAAAGATGATCCAAAATCTTGGAAATAGAATGGAGAAAATACAAGAAATATTTAACAAGGACCTAGAAGAACTAAAGAGCAAACAAACGATGATGAACAACACAACAAATGAAATTAAAAATTCTCTAGAAGGAATCAATAGCAGAATAACTGACGCAGAAGAACGGATAAGTGACCTGGAAGATAAAATAGTGGTAATAACTACTGCAGAACAGAATAAAGAAAAAGGAATGAAAAGAATTGAGGACAGTCTCAGAGACCTCTGGGACAACATTAAACGCACCAATATTCGAATTATAGAGGTCCCAGAAGAAGAGAAGAAGAAAGGGTCTGAGAAAATATTTGAAGAGATTATAGTTGAAAACTTCCCTAAC
Source organism: Delphinapterus leucas (assembly GCF_059928025.1). Classification (NCBI taxonomy): domain Eukaryota; kingdom Metazoa; phylum Chordata; class Mammalia; order Artiodactyla; family Monodontidae; genus Delphinapterus; species Delphinapterus leucas. The sequence continues at coordinate 10,409,596 of NC_143149.1, forward strand.
ATGGGAAAGGAAATAGTCAGTCAAGTCCAGGAAGCACAGAGAGTCCCATACAGGATAAATCCAAGGAGAAACACGCCAAGACACGTTTTAATCAAACTATCAAAAATTATATACAAAGAAAAAATATTAAAAGCAGGAAGGGAAGAGCAACAAATAACATACAAGGGGGGCTTCCCTGGTGGTGCAGTGGTTGAGAATCTGCCTGCCAATGCAGGGGACACGGAATCAAAATCAAAAACACTGATTTCTCTTGCATTCCTATATACTAATGATGAAAAATCTGAAAGAGAAATTAAGGAAACGCTCCCATTTACCATTGCAACAAAAAGAATAAAATACCTAGGAATAAACCTACCTAAGGAGACAAAAGACCTGTATGCAGAAAACTAGATGACACTGATGAAAGAAATTAAAGATGATACAAACAGATGGAGAGATACACCATGTTCTTGGATTGGAAGAATCAACATTGTGAAAATGACTCTACTACCCAAAGCAATCTACAGATTCAGTGCAATCCCTATCAAACTACCAATGGCATTTTTCACAGAATTAGAAAAAAAATTTCACAATTTGTATGGAAACACAAAAGAGCCCGAATAGCCAAAGCAACCTTGAGAACGAAAAACGGAGCTGGAGGATTCAGGCTCCCTGACTTCAGACTATACTACAAACTACAGTAATCAAGACAGTATGGTACAGACACAAAAACAGAAATATATATCAATGGAACGGGATAGAAAGCCCAGAGATAAACCCACGCACATATGGTCACCTTATCTTTGACAAAGGAGGCAAGAAATACACAATGGAGAAAAGACAGCCTCTTCAATAAGTGGTGCTGGGAAAACTGGACAGCCTCATGTAAAAGAATGAAATTAGAACACTTCCTAACACCATACACAAAAATAAACTCAAAATGGATTAAAGACCTAAATGTAAGTCCAGACACTATAAAACTCTTAGAGGAAAACATAGGCAGGACACTCTATGACATAAATCACAGCAAGATCCTTTTTGACCCACCTCCTAGAGAAGTGGATATAAAAACAAAAATAAACAAATGGGAGCTAATGAAATTTAAAAGCTTTTGCACCGCAAAGGAAACCATAAACAAGATGAAAAGACAACCCTCAGAATGTGAGAAAATATTTGCAAATGAAGCAACTGACAAAGGATTAATCTCCAAAATATACAAGCAGCTCATGCAGCTCAATATCAGAAAAACAAACAACCCAATCCAAAAATGGGCCAAAGAGCTAAATAGACATTTCTCCAAAGAAGACATACAGATTGCCAACAAACACATGAAAGGATGCTCAACATCACTAATCGTTAGAGAAATGCAAATAAAAACTTCAGTGAGGTATCACCTCACACCGGTCAGAATGGCCATCATCAAAAAATCTACAAACAGGGCTTCCCTGGTGGCGCAGTGGTTGGGAGTCCGCCTGCCAATGCAGGGGACGCGGGTTCGTGCCCCGGTACGGGAGGATCCCACGTGCCGCGGAGCAGCTGGGCTCGTGAGCCATGGCCACTGGGCCTGCGCGTCTGGAGCCTGTGCTCCACAACAGGAGAGGCCACAGCAGTGAGAGGCCCACATACAGAAAAAAAAAAAAAAAATCTACAAACAATAAATGCTGGAGAGGATATGGAGAAAAAGGAATCCTCTTGCACCGTTGGTGGGAAGTAAATTGATACTCTATGGAGAACAGTATGGAGGTTCCTTAAAAAACTACAAATAGAACTACCATATGACCCTGCAATCCCATTACTGGGCATATACCCTGAGAAAACCATAATTCAAAAAGAGTCATGTACCACAATGTTCATTGCAGGACTGTTTACAATAGCCAGGACATGGATGCAACCTAAGTGTCCATCGACAGATGAATGGATAAAGAACACGTGGCACATATATACAATGGAATATTACTCAGCCATAAAAAGAAAAAATTGAGTTATTTGTAGTGAGGTGGATGGACCTAAAGTCTCTCATACAGAGTGAAGTAAGTCAGAAAGAGAAAGACAAATACCGTATGCTAACACATGTATATGGAATCTAAAATAAAAAACATGGTTCTGAAGAATCTAGGGCAGAACAGGAATAAAGACGCAGACGTAGAGAATGGACTCGAGGACACAGGAAAGGGGAAGGGTAAGCTGGGAAGAAGTGAGAGAGTGGCATTGACATATATATACACTACCAAATGTAAAATAGATAGCTAGTGGGAAGCAGCCGCATAGCAGAGGGAGATCAGCTCGGTGCTTTGTGACCACCTACAGGGGTGGGATAAGGAGGGTGGGAGGGAGACGCAAGAGGGAGGGGATATGGGGATATATGTACAGGTATAGCTGATTCACCTTGTTATAAAGCAGAAACTAACACAACAATGCAAAGCAATTATACTCCAATAAAGATGTTAAAAAAAAAAAAAGAAGCCATTGCTAGGAGGGAAAAACAAGTATCGTATATTAACGCATATATGTTGAACCTAGAAAAATGGTACAGATGAACCGGTTTTGCAGGGCAGAAATTGAGACACAGATGTAGAGAACAAACGTATGGACACCAAGGGGGGAAAGTGGCGGGGGGGTTGGTATGATGAATTGGGAGATTGGGATTGACATATATACACTAATATGTATAACATAGATAACTAATAAGAACCTGCTGTATAAAAAAATAAATAAAATAAAATTCAAAAATTTCCCCCAAAATACGTATTTTATACAGGCTGGTCTCCTGCAGCAAACATCTCTTCCAATATAACTGGGCCATTTTTTACTCACTCAAACATCTGTGTTTTTATCAGCTGTTTAGGAGGTCATAACGTCCGCCTTTCCTAAATTGTTTTCTTTTGTTACTTACTTGTTGGGCATCTTTCCCAGTTTCTGAGTTTTTCTGGAAGCAGAGGTTTTAACTAAGACTTTATTTTATTTTTTAAATTTTTATTGGAGTACTGTTGCTTTACAATGTTGTGTTAGTTTCTACTGTACAGCAAAGTGAATCAGCTATAAGTATACATATATCCCCCCTTTTTCTGATTTCCTCCCCATTTAGGTCACCACAGAGCACTGAGTAGAGTTCCCTGTGCTCTACAGTAGGTTCTCACTAGTTATCTATTTAATACATAGTATCAATAGTGTATATATGTCAGTCCCAATTTCCCAATTCATCCCACCCCCCCCTTCCCCCTTGGTATCCATATGTTTGTTCTCTATGTCTGTGTTTCTATTTCTGCTTTGTAAATAAGATCTTCTATACCAGTTTTTTCAGATTCCACATATATGCGTTAATATACGATATTTCTTTTTCTCTTTCTGACTTACTAATTTTTAAGTTTTCACTCACTGTCCTCTGTGAACTGTAGTTACAATTCCAATTAAAATCTTTGGATTCCTGGTTAATGATGCTAGATTCTACTTCTCAGTAAATTTATATTCCCAGATATCTAAGGACTATTAAGAAGAAGTGTGCACAAAATCCAATAGAAAAAAGGAAATGCAAACTTTCAAACCACAGGGACATTACTTGATAGGAAAACTAGTCCCTTTTAGTCAAAATGTTAGAAATAAAATTTTTGCTTAAAAAAATAATAAAACAAAATACTGTTCAGTCGTGGAGTCTGGGAGAAAGGACCCCAGCCTCGGCCAGGACTCAAGTCTCAGGTTGGGTCTGGTTACTCCTCTGTAGGTCCCCGAGGATGCCTGAGAGACCCCACATGAAGCCATGAAGCCAGGACTCTCACTTTCATTCCCGCCCTCTGCCCTGCTGACTTTTTAAATTCCATAGACCTTAAGCTTGACCCACAGTTTTTATTTTTACATGTGAAGAGGGTACCCACCACTCTCTAATTACAACCCTAAATCCCTAGGGTATAAGCAGCTGAAAGGAAATGGTAATGAGTTCCTTACCTTCAAGGTCCTCCTGATAGATTACGATTTCTTTATCTCCCTCCCAGTGGACTGCTGCGGAGAGAAAGGTCAGTGCTGAATTTGACGTCCAGAAAGCGCTGGATTCCCAGAATCACCTTTTTTTTTTTTTTTTTTTTTTTTGCAATACACGGGCCTCTCACTGCTGTGGCCTCTCCCGTTGCGGAGCACAGGCTCCAGACGCGCAGGCTCAGCAGCCATGGCTCACGGGCCCTGCCGCTCTGCGGCATGTGGGATCTTCCCGGACCGGGGCACGAACCCGTGTCCCCTGCATCAGCAGGTGGACTCTCAACCACTGTGCCACCAGGGAAGCCCCCAGAATCACCTTTGTGTTACGACGACAGCATTCGCACTACTCTGAGGTCCTCAGAGTTGCTGTTTTGGAAGTGGTCTCAAAGAGATCCAGGGCTTCTTGGCTCTTTGTACTGGATTCAAAAGGCCACGCAGGGGGCCTGCGTGGGGATGCGGGGGACGCGGGTTCGTGCCCCGGTCCGGGAAGATCCCACATGCCGCAGAGCGGCTGGGCCCGTGAGCCATGGCCGCTGAGCCTGCGTGTCTGGAGCCTGTGCTCCGAAGGCCACGCAGGTAAGGAAAATGCAGTGACCCACTTAAAACCATAATTAAGGGCCCAATCCCATTAAGGAATCTGGGTCATGTGAAATTAAAATTCAGAAAGGGAGGGGCTTGGCTTCAGCACCTTCTGAGTCTCATCATGTGTTGAAATGACATCAGTGGAGTAAGAAAAGTCTAATTCTGAACCAGTTTAACTGGATTTCAGTGAAGAGCCTTAGGAAGATGAAGCACCTTCGTTTCACAGTGTAAATGTCAGCCTGGCATCCCCACCCCTAACGTGACCTTGACGGCCACCCGGAGCCCATGAGGCACAGCTGTGCTGTGCTCAGCTCTGAAGATGTTCTCCAGGCTCAGATACAAGATGGGGGGAAAAGAGAAAGAACAAATCACACAAAACTGCTGGAACTTGAAGTCTGCGCGCCCTACCTTGTAACGGTTTGAGGTCAAGGGGGTCGAGGGCAGCCACAGCCTCAGAGACTCTGGAAGGCCGGCTGATCCCTGCATTGTTGACAGCCCGCACGCGGAAGATGTAGGACCTTCCTTCAAAAAGTCCGGTTACGGGGTATTTACAGATCTTCACGGGGCGGTCATTGCACTGAACCCAACTGTCAGTTCCCACTTCACATCTTCAAATAAAAAATAAGAGTAGAGAATAACAACTATATCAGTCTAGTAAGTATATAGAGCTGTATACATACATTACGCACATATATTATATATATATATATATCACAGTTACAACAGGAGAACATCTCCCACCGGTAAAATGAATGCTGTCGAAATATTGATTTACACAAATAGTAGTATAAATAAACTTTAAAAGACAGAGCTGTCTAGGAAATGTAGTATATACACATATACATCCCTGAGTCTTTCTAACTTATAGCTGAAGCTCAATTCCCCCCTTCAAAAACATTTAGGCAAAATCTCCTCCAAAGTTATTTCAGATCTATCCCTGACAGTTCTCTTTCAATTTACACCACAGAATCTCTGGGTGCCCCTAAGCTCCCTGGCTCGTCTGCTGCCTAGGCCCAGGAAATCAACGGTCCTTCACCCGGTGTCCCAAAGACGCATCTTTCTCCGCCGGGTCACAAAGTGAGTCCTCGCTGCGAGGCTGGCTCACCATCTACTCCAATCACGTTAAGATGTTTCTTTCTAGAACGCTTCTCATGAGGAATTTGGAAGTCTTTAGGAAATATTAAGTCCTGACCAGAAATCTGAAAATGTAGAAAAGATTGACCTCCATTTTTCCCAGGTTGAGAAATGTCAGTACAGAAACTGCATGTCAAATTCCTGCTGGCATCCTCAGCCCGACGTCACCATGCCCAGGCCCTCGTCCTCGGAGGGAGGAACAGGGCTGAGCACAGACCTGCCGGCCGGAGCCCCAGGCTGGACCCTCAGCGGAGCCTGCAGGCCGGGCTCAGAGCAAGCCTGGAGAGGCAGGGTGGGATTTGATACTGGTGCCAGTTAGGCAAACTGAGCCTCAGCCAGCACACAACGGAATCGCGTGTGGGTACACAAGGCCCCGCCTGGCAGGTGATACTTTCCAATTACCCAGCCAGGAGTGACTAATAACCAAATAGTGAAGTTACCTATATCCCATCAAGAACGGCGTCACAAACTTGAGATTAGAGAAATACCTACACACCTCGTCCTGGGTAATACTCTTTTGAGGAATGTTTCCATCCCCAGAGGAATCAGTGGACACTCACCGATCAACAAAATAGCCGATGACCGGGCTCTCCTTGGTCGTGTTGGGTGGCTTCCAAGTTACGATGACATAATCCCGGTTTACATCGTGGCACTGCAGGTCCATGGGCGCGCCAGGGGCCCCCGTGACCAGGGGGTCAGCGTCTGGGGTGGGAGAGGAGAGGGGAGTCACATGATCAGGGTCCTGGGTGCGGGGGGGACAGCTGAGGCCAGCTGACAACTTCTTCAAACTCAGTGAGCTATCTGCTTGCTCTCCTCCCCCGCCTAGTCCTCACGCCCTTGATGGACTGGTGACGAGAGACATACATGTACCGACGAGTCTTTAAACTCGAAACACTCTGTCCTCTATGACACACTCAGTCTGTGATTTTCCGTAAACGAATCCAAGTTGAAGTTCACCTTCTGCGGATGGCACGTCATCACATAATGTCATGCCGTCCAAAACCGACCGATGTAATGATAATAACAATGAGGCCTTTTGAACACCTGAGAGATAGTACCTTAGACACTTGTGTGTTTCACAGTCCTCCGAAGGTCTGAGGACTTAGATTTTTTTTTCCTGCAAGTCGTGAGCACACTTTGGGTCCGTACCCATGCATCCCTTCCACAGCCAATTATGGTCACAGTGCAATTACGTTTGTTTTCAACTGTTAATTACGGCGGCACTGAAGGCCAACAGAGCTATTTAGAAAGTTAATACACTGCACATTTAATTTCCTCATGTAAAATGTGTATTTATTCAGGACCTAGGGCAGTTGGACCTTCTTAGCAGTGTAAGCACCGTACACTTCCTTGTTCCCATCTCCTCAGCATATTAAAAGCTAAGGATTTCTTCACACCAAGTCAAATATTGTCTCTCATATTCAAAGTCCTCAGAAAGTTGTCAGAACACTTAAACTCCCCATACGTGCATTATTTTCTTCCTGCTGGCTGCGCAAGCAAGGCAATGTCAGCTACTGCATTTACTGTGCTTTCATGCGGCAAAACACCTTGCTAGAAGGCACGCACGGAGAATGGAAGGCACATTTTAACGCCAACCGAATAAAAATGGTAAAACTTCGTGGACGTGTCTAAAACCCCAGCCTTGCAGGTTTATGCTGTCTGGTGGTGGGTGGGGGTGCTTGTTGGCACTTTTTTTTTTTTAAGTTAAAATATTCCCGGATGATACAGCCTTTCCATCATGCATGGATCTAACTGAAATGGTTTGGAAAAAATAATATACTGACAGTGTTATTCCAGGCACATATAACCTGGAGCCCGAGATGGGCATACAGGTGCAGGAGACACGGAGAACAGGGCAGGTAAGGCAGGGGTGGGGAATGGAGGGCAGAGTGGCCAGGGCCGCGGGGAGAGGAAGAGGGGCGTCCCAGCCAGGAAAGCAGCCGCCGGACACCCAGAAGAGACTGGTGTCCCGGGGAGGGGCCGGCCGGGCCTCAGCCAGGAGGGGCCTCTATGCCCGAGGCTGCTGCACAAGCTAGGGCCGGTGCAGGGTAAGGGCTTGGCTGGGGGGCACTCACTGCCCCGCACACAGGGCTGGGGCTTCGCAGGGGGCCAGCTCCTGCTTCCCAGAGAAGCGCCCAGGCCTCTGCGCTCTACACCTTCACTGGAGAAAGAGAGAATATTTTCTTCCAAAACTGCTGTAAGAACTTTAGATTATATATACATATGTGAATATGTATGTGTGTGTGTACACATATACATACACATATATACACCTGTATGTATGTATACACATATACATATATATAATATTATATATAATTTTATCCATTTTATATATCCCTTACATAAAAGTATGTATATGTGACATATACATCTACACACGTATGAATATATACACCTACAAGCCTATATATGATAGGCATTTATAGATAATACATAAATATCTATGTCATACGTATATGTAAAGATAAATACATGTATATATATATAACATCGACCACTGTGCCTGGGATATCACGAGCTTTGTTTTCCTTTCCATGAGTGGGATGGACAGGCTCTCATGGGCTGCTGGGAGGATGAAACATGACAACACGCGTGTCTCCTGGTGTAAACGCCCCGGAGGTGTGGCCCCCGTAGTTACTGTCTTAAACACACATGTGACTGAAGTCAGTGGTCATGACAGTGTCAGTCCTTCCTGCCACGGCCCTGGCCCTGTCACAAGGCCTAAGCGGGGGGAGAGGGGAGGGAGGCCCAGGCGGCCCGGGAACGGGCCCTTCCACTCCGGACCCCACTCCCCGCGTGGATTTCCTCCAGAATCAGCAGTTCGGGGCTGTTCACTCCAAGGAGTCATCCTACGAATTCCAGCAATTTATCAGCCACAGGGACACAGAGCTCCGCCTCTGCTCCATCCCCAGTGACACCTGCTTATGTCACGGATGCAATCGGGACGCGCCCAGGAAACACCTCCCGGTGGTCAGGCCATCTCCGGGGAGCAGCCTTGGGCTGCATCTGGGCCCCGTCCCACCCCACCCGTAGCCTGCGCACCTCGGACAAACAGGAAAGCGCTGTGGTCGCTGACCCCTCCCCTGGACACGATCCTCAGGGTGTAGAGACCCTCGTCGTCCTTGTTGAGGTGGCTGAAGGACAGCAAGGCCTGGCCGTCCCCAAAGAACATCTTTATCCACTTGGACTCCTTCAGCAGCACGTCTGGAAGACGGTCAAAGGAGACGGGCTTCAGGGACACGCAGGGACCCGGGGCACACGCGGAGGACAGAGGTGCCCACCAGCCTGACCCCGAGCACAAACACCCACGTGGGGCTGGGGGGACCAGGACACGCGGGAGAGGAGAGAGGTCAGCACATGGAGTGTGAAAGGCGGGACTCAGCTGCAAGGGGCCCTGCTGCGGCTTCGAAACGCACTTCACCCAGACGCTGACACCAGGAAGTCCCCCACCAGCGTTCCTTAGAAATTAATAACACAGTGCCAACAAACCAGTCAAAAGGCAACGAAACCAAAGAGGCAAATTTCGGGAGAAGAAAGGGAAGTGACGAAAAATACTCAACACTGGATATCAAGGAGACACAAAATAAAATCATGAGAAATTATTGTTCACCTACTGATTTGCCAACATCCATAACTGGAAAGTGCAGAGAGGACAGCCTGTCAGGTGCAGCCTTGAACCTGCCTGTTCCATTCGAATCGGCCAAGACTATGAAACTGCGGGTCCCCAGAATTCCAGGCACCTCCTAGTCACGGGAACACCTTCTAAGATCCATGCCAACATCCTCTGGGAATGTTAGGAGAACTCTCCTCGAATCCATTTCATTTCCAGAAAGGGTAACTTAGAATCTTAGAACTTAACTCTTAAATTAGAATTGCAAAGGGTAAATTTATCTCCTTTGCCACCACAAAGAGGCTCTCTCCCTTCCTCTCTCCTTCCCGGACCATGAAGATCAGACACAACTATCCTATTCCAACCGAAGAGCACAAGCCCAGTGCCCTCAGATCCCAGCAGCGGACTCCCGGGGGTTGCAAGGTCACAGGCATCTCCTCTGCACCTGGGACGCGTACCTGTTCCTCTCCTCTGCGCTTGGGCCCAGGGGTCCCCCTCCCCCTCCGCCAGCTCAGAGCTCTTCTCATCTGTCAACGGCCTATTTTTTCTTTCCATAAAGCTCTCCATCATCACCGCAAACCTGCTTTCTTGGCTAACTTTAACAGTGCGCGGGGCCAGTGCCATGCGTTTGGCAAATTATCACAGCCTATTCTGGGACAGTCCTTATACTTTACAGAGGCTCTGCTTTACCATTTTGTGTATTTTCCCCAACTGGATTATAAACACCTTATGGGCAGGAATGGCGTGTGACTCTGTGCTATTCTGCATTGGGTTAGGCCCTGAATAAACACAGGCAGAATGTTCTGTGACTGAATCCATAGGGAGCAAGCTCCCTTAGAAGCAGCAGCCAGAGATGAAGCTCCCTTCCACAGTCTACCCACACACACCACACACACACACACACACACACGTCACACATACACACACACACAGCTGACAACTTCTATAGTTGTCACCACACACAGCACACACACACACACCACACACATCACACACACACACACATGTCACACATACACACCACACACACCACACACACAGCTGACAACTTCTATAGTTGTCACCACACACACACCACACACACACACGTCACACATACACACACACCACACACACACATCACACACACCACACACACCACACACACACAGACACACACCACACACACACACACACAAAGACACACACACCACACATACCACACACACACTACACACACACACGTCACACATAAACACACCACACACACCACACACACACACCACACACACACACGTCACACATACACACACACACAGCTGACAACTTCTATAGTTGTCACCACACACACACCACACACACACACCACACACATCACACACACCATACACACACCACACACACAGACACACACACCACACACACACTACACACACCACACACACACACGTCACACATAAACACACCACACACACCACACACACACACCACACCACACACACGTCACACATACACACACACCACACACACTACACACACACACTACACACACACACACACGCCACACACACACACACACTACACACACACACACACACACACCACACACAGCACACACACTACACACACACCACACACACATCACATCACACACACTACACACACACACACACTGCACACACACGTCACACACGCCACATACACACACACACCACACACACAGCTGACAACTTCTATAGTTGTCACCACACACACACCACACACACACACCACACACACACACACCACACACACACACAGACACACACACCACACACACACACGACACACAGACACACACACACACCACACACACACATCACACACACCACACACACACACACACCACACAGCTGCACAGGGCAGCCCATGCTGGCTGGCGGAAGCAGTGGAGCAGGGCCCCGGGAATGGGGGGGTCCCAGCCCTGCCACTTCCCGGAGGTCGGGGGTAGGGCGAGGAAGTTCCTTGTCTCAGCTGTCCACTTATGAGGGGGTTGACAACACTTCCCTCCCAAAGACCTGATGAAAATCAAGTGAGTTATCACACTCAGAATAGAGTCGGGACGCAACAAGCTCTAATAAATGGTAGCTGCTGTTTCAGCAGAGGAAAAACATAAAGACACAGACACCCCGCTTATTCCTCCTAATCACACGGAGACCCTCTTTATGGAGCTATAACAACCCCCATGACTCATCTACCTCCAGGCCTCCCTGCTAACCCCATTCCCAGGGAAGTTCAAGGTCAACGCGTGTCCAATCTGCCCCAGGCTCGCCTGCTTTGCTGCCCGCAGCTGTCACGGAGGTGGAGAAAGCGCCAGGTCAACACTAAGGCTCAAAACTCACCATCACCCCAGTGAGGCCGGGGTCCGAGCCCAAGCACGGCGGGTGTGGGGGCAGAGCGTGCAGGAGGCCGCGACACTCACCGTCCCGGTACCACTCGGCCCGCGGCTGCACCCGCTTCAGGTCCGGCGTCACCAGCAGCGTGCACTTGAGAGCCAGCGTCTCGCCTTCCCTCCGGAAGGTGACGCCGAATTTCTCCAGAAACCGGACGTCGAAGTGCATGTGCGGGATCACGGAGGGCAGGGGCACTGCACGGGGCAGAGGGCGCAGTCACACAGCGGGCCAGCTGGGCAAAGCGGGCCCCTCACCACCGCCTGCGCTCGCATCCTCACGGGCTGCGCTGTGGCCCGAGCGCCTGTGTCCCCCCCGTTCTCAGGTCGAAGCCCCGCCCCACGGTGTGAAGATATTGGGGGTCGCCTTCGGGTGATTAGGCTGGATGAGGTCGTGGAGGTGGGGCCCGGGATGGGGTCAGTGCCCTTGTAAGGAGAGGACGAGACCACAGCCCTTTCTCTCAGCTCTTCATGAGGACACGGCGTCCCACACCTGCTAGCTGGGACGCAGTGTCCCCTCCCTGGTGGGCATCTCGACCTTGGACCTCCAGCCTCCAGAACTGAGGGAAGTAACTGTGTGATGTTCAAGACCCAGGTGTGCTGTTTGTTATGGTGCCCGAGCTGACTCAGCCACTCCTGAAGAATCAGAAAACCAGCGTGGAGTGGAATCTGGTCATTTGTGCCAAAGGAGGATGGAAGGCAGAATGAGCAGGGGGTGCGTGCTCTGAGCCACATGCAAAGCGTAAAGGGTTTAAATCCTGCATCAGCCCCAAGATGTGTGAGCCCCTGAATCCATGGCAGCGACGGTCAGCACACCGACACCAGCCAGGAGAAAGGGCCTTTTGCAATACAGTTTGAAAAGAGATCTGATGCTTAGAAAATATTTTTCAATGATATGCTATGTCACTACACATTTTTCTGCACAAAGAAGGAACATAATCAACTTACCTCTGATCGGGAGCCCCACAGAATGCAACGGCTCCTCGTCACCTCGGAATCCTGCAAGACAACTGGCGATCACGGCGGAGAAAGAGGACAGAAGGTGGGGAGACAGTGCCCCATCCCCGCAAGACGGCAGACTCACTTCTCACCACCACCGCCGCATTGGTGGACACCTGTCCGTGCACGTTTGTCGCCACCGCCGAGTAGGTCGCAGTATCGTCAAAGTCCGCCCTTGCAGGGAAAAAAGCAAGACAGCGTCCTGAACGTGCTGTCGGGGGCCGGCCTGGTCTCTGAGAGTCAGTGACCCGAACTCGAGCACAGCCTTCCTCGACAGCAGCTCGTGTGACCTGGACCCCCGGTTCGTGAGTGATTTGTTTGAGAACAGTGCCAGCTCTGCCCTCGGAGCGAGGTATTAACTACAGACACGGGTGACGTCTGATCCCGTACGATGCCTTGGCTTTGGCTTTGCGGGGGAAGACAGTGTACTAGCACTTCCGGAAATGCTGAACCGCACTCTCAGAGAGAAGCTTGTATTCCCTCTGGTTCTGTTTGTCTACCTGCAGCATCCGTGGTTTTATCTTGTCAATGGGCAGCTCTAATGGCCTCAACCTCCAGGAGAATCAACCCCACCTCCCTCCCCACCAGGGGTTCCCTGCGCAGACCCCCCAAAGCAGTGGGATCGCCCAGACAGGAAGCACCCACTCGTGGGCGTAACGAAGGTGCCTGGACTGGACCCGCCTGAGGCCTCCGGGCCCGGAGCGTCGTGAGGGACGCGTGTCCACCCCCGGGAAGGACAATGGCCCAGGGACCGCAGAGCCCAGTTTCTCAGGGGTGGGGCTCCTCAGCTCCCCACGTCCATCCCATGGAAGCCAAAGCTTAGCTTCTGGCTATGAACTGTCTTCCCACCAGCTTCCCCCCAAAACTTGACGTGAGGACTCTTACTCAGCTGACTCTCTGCTAGTTACTTTCCGTTGGCTACTCTGTATAAAAGTCTCAAGTGCCCAGCAAGACAGTACTATTACCCTATTCACTTGGAGAGAAAGTAGAGCCTTTAAGAAGTTGGGTAAACAAGGTCCACAAAACTCTGAACTCTGCAGCTTTCTGGGCCTTCTGCCATCTCTCCAGGCATGGGCATCACAGGCATAGTGACAAAAACACAGAAAAAGTTTACTCAGACTTCACGTTTAGATGCTTTAAGCATCCAGTGACCCAGAGACAAACCCGTTCTTTGGAAGTCCTTCGTCATCTTATTGTATTTTCTATTCCACCTGGAGCTGGAGTTTCTTTGACCAAAACATACAGTGTCTCCAAGAAACGAGAGAGAACACTTCAGGGACCCACGCTGCCTGGGAAGAACCCCGTCCCTGCCCCGACGAGGTTCTAATCCAGTTCCACTGCGCCCGGCGATGCCACCTGGCCTCTTGTCACAGCCGCTGCTCAAGGGAGAGAGAGCCGCTACCGCAGATGTTCAAACCAGTGCATTACGGTCAGGCTCACCTTGGAGGGATACAGGCCAACCTCAAGGCCCCTCAACAAAACTGCAGTTCTAGCCTGAACGCATCACATTCGTTTGCCTTGCCGTGCCATTTCCACGTACACTGCGGGTACAGCGTATCGCCAGGGGCAGAGTAAGAGTGACAGTACAACACGTAAAAATCCCGTAACCATAACACGGACGCTTTCCCCATCACTGGCCATTAACGTTCTCTGCTGATCTACACACACACTGAGCATGCGCGCGCGCGCACACACACACACACACACACACACACACACACACACACACCCAACAAAGAGGCCACAGCAGCTACCTCTGGGAACACGGCTAGGGCTGGGGGTCGAGGGACGAGTGGAGAATTTCTTCTCTTCCATAACCTTAGGCTTCGCTTGGATTTTTTTTAACCTTGCCCTTGGGTTATTTCTTCTAAACAATGAAACCACTGTGTTTTCATAAACGCATTCTTCAAACAGGAAGTATTCTTCTGGGATTAGCCCTACAACTTGCTCTACAAAGATCCCTCCCCACTAGCGGGACTCACCCTCCCTGCAGACCGGAGGGTTGGGCCGCCCACGGGCATGGGCTGGGGAGTCGGGCATGGGCTGGGAAGTCGGGAGCCAGAACAATGCAGGGGAGAGGCAAAGGCTCCTGTACAGACTGCCGCACCAAATTCCCCGACCTGGAGGCTGGGATGGAACCTGACTGTGACACAGACTCAGAAGTAGGAGCCGTAAGGCAAAAACAGACACCCCACCCAGAGCCGACAGACGGGGCAGCCCAGCACAGGAAGTGGCCCTCCCCCCGCTGGACCTGAACCAAGGCTGTCCCCGGGCCCAGCTGGTCAGCGTCGCTACCCACTGCTGAGTGAGGAGGTTACTGGTGCCTGAAGGACATCGAGTGCTCGAGAGGACCGTGCACAGACGTCACTCAGAGTGTGTCCATCCGTCACCATAAACCTGTTTCCGTCTTCTTCAATACCTCCCTCAAAGGCCTTTCTGGACGTTACTTAGTCTCGGTAGTCTCCAAACTGTGTCCCATAGTTTTTAAACCAAATCTCCCAAACGTGCTACCAATTTCTTCTTCAATATGAATTTCAGCAGTTTTTTAAAACAACAGTAGCAACACGCCCTGGACACACCACGTACTGGCCACTCACTGAAGCCCAGACACAGCTCCGTGCCGCGCGCGACGGCCCTCAGGCAGAGCTGCTCACGCCTTCCCTGCTTAACTGAATTACACTCTGAGATTTCAAGGTCAAACTTAATGTTCCCATTTGCGACCACCAATCGCTGTGAATCAGGACTTTTCTTCAATATTGTGCAAATCAGAATAAAAGCCGGGGCAAAATTATGTTTACTCAGACTATTACAGGACTGCAGTCGTCAGCCGCAAGTTCTGATTTCAGGTCTGTGCCCTCATCAGGCCAGCCTGATAAGTCTCATCTACTGACTTTTTTTTTTTTTTTTTTTTTTTTTGCGGTACGCGGGCCTCTCACTGTTGTGGCCTCTCCCGTTGCGAAGCACAGGCTCTGGACGCGCAGGCTCAGCGGCCATGGCTCACGGACCTAGTTGCTCCGCGGCATGCGGGATCCTCCCGGACCGGGGCACGAACCCGCGTCCCCTGCATCGGCAGGCGGACTCTCAACCACTGCGCCACCAGGGAAGCCCTACTGACTTTTTAACAAATAAATAGTATGTATTTAAAACTTCTCAAATACGTTTATTGAATACCTACACTCTACTTGGGGGACACTGACGATTAAAATAAAACAATGCATTTGAAAATACTCTGCAACTGTATAGTACTGTATGAACTGTGTATATTATTAATTGAAATGTATCGCTGAATTCTTGGACTGAAGTTCAAAAGAGGTTCCCTTTCCCTCCCCGGAGAAGGTCCTCTCCTTTGCCTTTACATTCCAATGAAACAGCACGGATTTCTAAGCGTTTTGAGAACCGCAGTGAATCGCTCTCCATCGTTTCTTAGCTGAGGACAGCTGGAGGAACCCAAGAAGGAGGCTTGTGACGCAAAGAAGGGGCAGGAGAAGCCCCAGGCACCAAGCCCACCTGGACAGCAGCGTCTCCCGCCGGAGTCTGAGCTGCTCTTCAGTTGACTCACAGAATTAGGACCCCGGAGGCAGACGTACCTAACACTCTAGCGCTGATAGCCGGTCAGGTAACCAGTTAGCACTTGGTACTTAGCAGGAGGGAGCAGGCTGGGGAAAAGGTGCCTTGGAGGCAGGATCTTGGTGCACCACACACGTGCACACCTGTTCACGTGCACCTCTGCAGAAGAGAGGCTCCACGGGGTCGTCTGATTTGTAAAGAAGCCCATGCCCCCTAAAAACCTCCAGCCCCACTGATTTACTGCTACAGAGCCCAGGCAGGGCGCACCCGGCTGAGGGAGGATGCAGGCGAGAGTTAGAACTTCCGGTTATGCTAACTTTTGTCTCGTTCTTTTTGCGCATCTCTTTTGTAAATGTTTTACATTCTATAAAATACAGTAGAACATATACAGATTATAAATAAACACACGTGCATGTACTGGGGGAGGGCTCATACATATTTGTTGGCTGCCCTTGCAGGGGGTGGGCTGCAGGAAGCATGGCGCCTGGGGACACCGGACAGAGGACACAGCAAGGGACCAGGCAGGCAGGACTTTGCAGATTCGGAGGAGACCGTGCCCAACTTAAAATTCTGCTCACAGGTCACTTGGAGACCCACGTGCCTGACCACAGCCCAGGGGCCCCCAGTCTTCCTCTCCTGCCCGAGGCCACGCTAGGAGAAGCACTTTGCCAGCCCACAGAGCCTACTTCGAGCCTCTACTTCATGCTGTCAGCAATTGCAAGCAAGTGATTAAGGGGCAAACGGGTTTATTTTCTGTTTGGACCTCATCCCAGGATAGGCAGAGGTGGTATCCTTTGGTCTCAATTTTTACAAACTTCCATGGGGCACGTTTGCAGCCCAAAGTCTCCATCTGAAATGCTCCCAAAACCACTCCAGGGGAGAAACTAATAACACTTCATCTATTTTAAAGAGGGGCAGGCAAACGTTTAAATGGCACATGAACTTCTCTTGTGTAGTCAGGCCCCATGTACTCAAACTCTTAAGCGGTGTTAACACGGGATTTACAACTTAATTCAAAGTAGAATTTGAATATCAAAGTCTAAAAATAAAGTGCAAGAAGAGATTAGCCCTGGAGTCGCCCTGCGAGGAGTGGGGAGCGCAGAGAGGTGAGGTTAGAATAAAACACAAGATAGGGTGTTCTAAGCACCTTTATAAAAACACGAGAGCAGCATGAAAATTCTTTGAAGAAATAGAACTCACCCTATGAGTCCCAAGAGAAAATCTTATGAGCATATAAAATCGTATGAATTACAGCTTAAATTCGAACAGTACCAAAGGGAACTAAGCTCTCTTTTCGGCACTTCAAGAATTCGGCGACAGTGGCCAAAGAATATTCATAGGAATAAATGTCACTCTTGTAACAGAAAGAGCTCATTCCCCAGCCAGTGGAGCAAAGGAGCCAACATATTCCTCACCACTTAGCCGGCCACAGGTCAGATGATGGTAACTCAGCAGTTTGGAATGAACAGCTGAGGTCAGCTGTAATTTGTGGGCTTCCCCCTGGCTCTTTTTTTCTGAAGACTCTCTACATTTCATCTGTTAAGAATGTCCCAATGTGGGTAAGAATACTGAGAGAAAAGTTAGTCTCAAAAATTTCCTTGTCCCAAATTCCTTAACTCTTGGCAAGCTGAGGCAAACTCCAAGGAATATATCTGAGGATACCTGGATACATTGGGGCCTCACTGATTTAGCTCACATGGTTCAAAGCTTCTCTTATCCCCAGTACAAATTTAAAAGTTGCCAACATAGTGTGAACAGGACTTTTTCATACCTGAGAAAGGGAATTCGTTTCTCTTTTCAAAACGATGACTAAAATTCAGCTTGCAAACAAACCAGTTGCTAGGGCACCCCAGGTTAGAAAAGAGTCACCCCACACACACACCAAATAAAAATACTCTTCAAAAGAAGGAAAGTTTCTCTTTCTAGATAGTATGGCTTACTGCCTGTGGAAATTTCTGGAAATTTTGGAAATTGAAGGAAAGTGGGATGCCTAGACCCCGCCCACTCTCAGCCTTCCGCACCCCAGCTGATGCAGGAGCCCCCAACCCTGGGGCTGATTCCGACCCCTCTTTTTCACTGACACCCACATCCAATCCATCAGCAGATCCTACTGCTCTAACTTCAAAATCGGTCCCCGCCCACCTCACTGGTTCCACCTCATCCACAGCGGTCCAAGCCCCACCATCTTTCTTGAATTTCGGCCAAGCCGTCCAAGTCTGCCCTACTATCCGTTCGCAGTCAGTGACCCTTTGGAAACAGATCTTTCACTTCCCCTTTGCCCCCAGTAACAGCCTTGTGACGGTTACAGGGTCCGGGGTGATCTTCACGGCACTGGTGACATCTCTACCCTTCTGTCCTATGACTCCCACCAACTGCTGCAGCCCTGGGGTCCTGAAGCTCCTTCTCGGAGCCTCTGCCCCACGCATGTGTCCCCTCCTCCATCCCCTTAGATGTCTTCTCCTCTAAGGCCTGCCTGGCCCCCCTTTAACACCACACCCGCCCCAGCACCAGGCCACATGCCCCGACCCCTGCACCCAGCATCGTCACCCTGATCTACTGTGTGATTCCCTTTTTATTACACTTAAGGCTTGCCGCCACGTTCTGGACCTCCAAGTCAGGAATCGAGGTTTTGGTCGCTTTAACACAAGTTCCTAGACTGTGGGGCACATAGTAGGTTCTCAGTAAACAGTGCCAGTGGGGCCCATGGGGCCAGGGCCTCCAGCTTTTCTAAACAGCCTCAAATTTACCTAGAGAAACAAGGCTATGACTCGACACAAATCTTAATCTTAACTGTAACCTGTTAGCCTCTGTCCTAATTAATCTGCATAATGTTACGATCTTTTTGTAAAAAATGAAAGCTGTGTGTACAGAAAAGCAGAGAGCAAATGAACAGCGGAATCTCACTTCTGTGAAAGAAAAATCAAAACGTGCTTGTACGGTTCTACACGTGTGTTGTGTAAGGGAAACGGCAGTGCTGTAAGTACACCAAAATACCGACCCTGGAGGTTGGAAATACGGATGAACTTTACCTTCTCTTAGTTATCTGTATTTACCGCATGTTTTCAATTTGCTATGAGAAGAAAATAAAGGTCATGTTTCCTTGAAGAGTTGAGCTTAGGAACCGTTGCCCAAGCCTGCAGGAGATGCAGCCCGGCTGCGGAGCAGGCTGTGAGGGTGTCTGTGCGTTTCCCCGCGGCCCTCACACCTGGCACTGCCGTCCTTCCTTAGGCCATTTTCTCCTTTCGTTCCCAGAACAGGAGCCCTGCAGAACCAACCACTGAATCCACATCCCTCTGGCCTGACCCCAAGGAAACAAAGGGAAGCCTCTACCACCCATATTTAACTCAGAAACACCAGGAACGTCACGCGGAATTCAGATGTGGTGTGAGCTGCCCGCCGCTTCTGTGTTTGGGAGGCTGCTCTCCTGGGCAGGTGCTGGGGCGCGGCCGTACCCACCAAGCCCTTACCTGTTGATCTCCAGCGTGTGCACCCCGTACTTGCTCTCAATCCTGTACTTTCCCGGCTCCCCTGCCTGGCAGACCAAGCTGCCGTCTTTATACCTGAAAGAGGGAAACACCTGTCTGAGCATAAAGGCCGACTGGCTGTTTTGCACGTGTCCCCACCTTCCTGTTTCCCATCCCCCGCCGCCCCTCGTGGGCGGGCGCGCGCGGGCGCGCGCACACACACACACACACGCAGCACATTTTCGCTCTGCTTCTGCCTGATTCACCACTCGGATCACAGGGCGGGAGCAGCTACGGGAAAGGTTCAGAGCCCACTCTTGGCTGTTTAAGGGGAGGTGGCTCTTGCAGGACTCAGACTACCTGGGCAACCCTCAACCTGCATGGGACAGAGCGTGGGCCAAAGGTCCCCTGGAATTTGTCAGGAACTCTGGATACATCACTCCAAGGACAAAACGTAACCAGTGCTGGTTAGACCCTGGTCCAGCCTCTGGAGGGAGGCCGCAGTGTAGCCGGAGTGCACGTGGAGAGACCCAACTGCTCTGCACCCCGCCTGGAGGAGGCTGGCCTCGGTGTCCCCCCAGGACAGCAGGGCCACGGCTCCCCCTAGGGCAAGGGTGAGTGGCTCTCAGCCTCCCCGGCCCGCCTCGTGAGCAGCCAGAGGGTAGAGGCACTACCTTTCTGCTCTACTGCTGAGAGCCCTAACCCAGGACGCATGTGAAAGCACGATGTTGTGGCCAACGACAGACCCTGGGGACTCGGTACCAGCAAGTGGGAAAATAAATGAATATACAAGTGAGTTTTAGCAACATACGTTGAAACTAAAAGTGTCGTCGGTGGGGCTTATTTAATTTTCAGCGTCACAAGGCTCAAGGAGCCCTCTCACTGTGGTTCCAGAGCCTTGGAGTTTAGGGTCTCCACTTACATGAGTAAAAGCAGAGCTGCAGGTAAACACAGGTCATTTCTGGGAACCTGGTTTTCAATAAAAGCCCTCTGGAAAATCATTTGGGTCAATTGCACTAAAATGAAAACGCCTGCCTAGGATTTCCAGGGGCCTCTCCGTGTTTTCGTGCACGCATTTCCTGGTGAGTTTCAAGAGCATTGGTCCCTGGAGTAGGTGCCGCGCGCTCCCTGCAGGTGGATCTTCTCCACCCGCTCAGGTGAGTCAACGGCTGCAGATCCTTCAAAGGAAGAGCAGCGGGGCCTCCGCCCCTGGGAGGTGCCCCCACTCACCACTGCACCACGGGAGTTGGGAAGCCCTGCACGGTGAAGCACAGCTTGACAGACATCTGCTCCCAGATGGTGTGTGACCGGAGCTGCACCAGGATCTCAGGGGCTCTGCTCAGCCGCTCCTCACGTGAGTGCCTCTCCCAGGCCAGCCTGTCGTCCACCTGCCCCGGGAAGCAGGACGTCAGGGTGCCAGGGGCGCGAGGCTCCCGCCACCAGGCCCGCGGGCATCGTGCTGATGGCACAGCTGCACCCGGCACCCGCCCACCCCTACCGCGTGCTGCAGGGCGTATCTGTCCACGTGCTGCAGGGCGTATCTGTCCAGCTTGTCCCGGGCATGGGTGCGGGCCAGGTGCACGTCCTCCTCCAGCTGGGCCAGCTCGCTGAGGAAACGCTCCCGCTTGGCCTCCCCATAGGAAGCCACCAGTGACTGGTACCTGCAGAAGCCAAGATGCCACAGTGTTCTCGGGACACGTGCAAAGGGCATGTGGTCACTGAGGGCCTGGGACCAGACACGCGGTCCCCGGGGACTTCCTAAGTGGGCTCGAGGAGAGGGTGGAAGAGAAGCTACTTCTGCTTCTTTTGCAAGCTCTCCTCTGTGCGGCGACACACAGGACCCACTCGTTTTCCTTAGAGGCTGCCGTTTCTGAGTGAATTTAAGACTGAAGTGAAGCCTTCTGAACTAATAGATTCAAATTAAGAAATAAGTCTGTATTCTAGAAAAAGTAAAAGGATACAGTCAGAGCTTCTTAACCTGTCGGGGCAGAGAAATGAGGGGCATCTCCTTTCCAGCCCGAGGGCCACCTCTGTGGGCTCCACAGGTTACATCCTGGCACTGCCCGGCCCAGCGGTGCGTCCAGCCACCCTGTCACCCCTCCCCGGCCCCATCCCCTCCTTCACCACCACGTTCCCGAGGCCCCAGCAGAGCCAGAGGCTTGCTGTTCCCTGGGCTGCCCAGGAAGGGAAAACGACAGCATCAAATGTGCAGCCGGGGAGGCGGGGACCAGGTGGACGTGGCTCATAAAGGTGGGGTGTCAGACTGGAGGACTTTCTGCTCTGTGTGGCCCAGCGGCGTGGGGAAAGCCGTCCTAGAGCCCGGGCAGCTCCCCCCCATCCCCAGCCTCTCCCGCAGCCCTGACTACCAGTTTGCGCTTCTCCAGACACAGCGCAAATCGCAGGCCTGGTGTCAGGTGTCCGGGAAGTTGGAGATTGAACACAGAGTTTCAGGAAACTCTGCAGCTTCTTCAGGCAGAACCGTGGAGACAGGAACTATAATAAAAGCTAAACCCCGAGCCAGTGTTGATTCAGCCTCGTCTTCACTTCCGACCAGCCCAGCCCAGCCCACACCTGCCTGCGTCCCCTCCCCGGACACACACCCACAATCTCCTCGCTGCTTAGAGGTCATCTCCTCGCCCCTCCGGCCTTTCCCCACACCCTCTGCTCATGGTGATTCTCCACGGAGGAGAACAAGCGTCTAGGTTTTTAGGCACGGGTGCACACACATCACATCACCCTAATCCCAACTGCCCGGCTCCCCTTCACTCATGGAGCCACACGCACAGAAATGATTTTGTAGGTCCCAGTGGGAGAGACAGCGAGCGCCTTGCTAAGAGGGCTCACAGGAACCAAGCTTTCCTGTCTGCAGCGAATCCCACTAAATGACAGCATAAGCAAAGGCAAATCTCTATTCGTGCCGCAAACTGTCCTGATAAGCTGAAAGGATCAGAAGTCCCACCTGGACCTCGTTTAGAATGTCTATGTGAATGGCACTTGTCAATAGCACCGCCAGTCCCGAATGTTTTATAATAAATATTAGAACTAGAATTGCTCCCCCTGGCCGGCCCAGCCCCAAATACTCTGATCTGGGGCATTGAAAAGGCACCCCTGCTAGTCTGTGATGGGGTGACTGTGACACTGCCCCCTTATGCAGAATGATGTCACTCATCGTGCATTTGCCCTAAAGACAAGCCCCTCGGACAGCTGCATAACGCAGGGAGGCCCACTTCTCACAGGACAGAAGTAGAGGCATCAAAGGGACATTTCTAATCCCCTGTATCTTCCAGGAGGACATCTCCAGACCCTTCAGGGCACGCCGATGCCTCATTGGTATTTATTTGACGTGAACACACAGCTTAACGCAAACTGATGAACCCGTAACTCCATCTCTCTCCAAGGACCGATTTGTCCTGTAGGTTAAACTCATACCTGCCACAGAAGGTAAGGAATAAATACGTACTTTCAGGAAGGCCAGCAAGAGTAGTGAATTATCATAAATAAGGACTGGAATTCATCGAACTCCTCAAATCACCCTACACCGGGCTCCCTCAAATGGCAGGGACAGAGCAGGGGTTGCGTTAAAATCTCCATTAACTCCGGCCCAGCTCACCAAAACCTCCAATTACTTAGATTTACTTTTAAAGGAGGAAAGACCTAATTTCCATAAGACCTTTCACATGGGAGAAATGCACATGGGTTGTGAGAATAAAATACTGTGAGGGTCCTAAAATGCAGAATCCCAAAGCATGGGTGCTGGGCTCCGTGGAGAGCTGACACAGCCCTGACCTATATCCACTGTGCTTGCCCAGAGGGACTGACATTTACCCTGGGCTCCAGGGACACAGTAACATTATAATCAGTCATCAAGAATCAAAATACATTCTTGAGTCAGATTTGCTATTGCAAGAGTAGCTTCATGTGTTTTAAGAAGATTTCCAACAGCCAGGATTGTCACAAAAGTCATCTTGGCTGAACCACATCAATCATCGTAACCCACTCCCTGACTGTTCAAATTAATACAAGCTTCCTTTCCCCATTTATTTCACCCCAGGAAACTGAGGAGTAGGAACTTTATGGGATAAGATCACACCAAGGTATAACTGATTAAAATAAAATTATAAAGCTCTGGTCTTCTCACTCCCTGTGCCAAAACCTTAAGCATAGTAGGACCCTTTCTGAAATAATCCAACACATAAAAATCCAATTTCTTAATGTACACATTCTGAAGTGATTCTTTTACAAAAGAAGTCTTCACTTGACAATAAAATAAATTTTCAGGGCAAAATTCCCATAAGACATCTAAAAGATGATTCAAATTTTTTAAAAAATAAAGGCTAATCTTTTCAGCTATACAATATTTTTACTAAACAGATTCCTTAGTCATAGTGCAACTTTCAGACTGAAACACATTGAGCCAAAACTCATTTTCCTTCCGGTTTTGAGTGTTTTAGCGACACAGAGAAAACTTTCTAGAAATAAGTAGGAGGAGAAGGTGAGGGGGAAAAGATAGAGCAGATACGAAATGAAGCATACATGAGATGCTCAAGTACTCTGCTCTGAAAAGATCCAAGTCAGTTGACCACCTGTTTCTCTGTGATCTGGAAATAATTTTAAGACCGATGTTCTTAGTAACCCACCCCATTCCTGTGACATATTCCCCATGAGCTGAGTCTGTAGAAATGTGAAGCATGAGGGTCTACAGAACCCCCTCCCTTCAGCTCTGTGTCCACACGGACACGTGGCTGGAATCCTGGCCTCTCTTTGGAAGATTCCCCACTCAAGTCCCAAGCCTCACAGCTGTTCCTTAGTAGCCGAAGAGGCTGGTGGTGGAAATTCGAAAACTCCAACTCAGCCCTTTAGGTCTTGAGGCCTCCGAATGTGACCAGCATGCTTTCTGGAGAAAGGGAGTGAGTCTGGGGGCAGAGGACAGAGGCTTGAGGCCAATCCAGCTGCAACGTGTGGACAGTGGCCGTGGGTCCTCTGGACCGCAGGGTTCTCTTCTGCACGAGGATGCAGAAAATCCATCCCCAGTCGTTTCCTTGTCGGGATGAATCAAGATGATGATGGTGGAGAATAAGAATCGACTGAAAACGGTCGTGCGTGGCTTTCACTGCAGCAAGTGTTCCCTTCCCAGTTTGCACACGTCCCCTTTCAGCTATGCCCCGCCGCCTCATTCTCTGACTGCAGAGCCCCTGCCCAGGCCCCAGGGCAGCGCGCGGCCCCCCGGGGCTGGCCCAGCAGCAGGCAGAGAGGGCAGGGCGTTACCTGTGCTTCCTTTCCTGCTCGTCCTCTTCCAGCGCGGAGCTCACCCTCCTGGCACACAACCTGCAGGTGGTCCCCCCCGGTGCCGTCTGGCTGGACTCTCTCTGCGAGGACGACTCCTGAGTGACAGATTTCTGGGAAGACGTCTGGGTGGAAGCGCGCCTTGGCGAACATGGGAAAAATCACATGTGGTGGAGAAGTGTAAAAATGCATTGTCACAAACAACATCACTCCCTTTCCACGCCCCCAAACCATCCTCGAAATGCAGGTCACCCACACCTGCACATGCGGACACACACACACACACCCCTAAGTGTGGCCTCCAGCCCGACTGCACAGGCCCATCCCCCACAGGGACGTGCCCCCAGACTCAGCTGCACGACACCCCTGCCCCTCCCTCAGGCCAGCCAGTGCCTACCAGGCCCTTTTGGCCTGAGGCCATGATTATATATATATGTATATCTTAAGGGATCCGAAGCTCCCTGAGGCTGCTGGGAGGGGCACAGAATGTTTGGCTTTGTTTGTTACCAGGATGGCAGCTAAGCACAAAGGACCACAAGTGGTTCTAAATACAAGGGCTGGGGACGGGGACCTGAGGCCGGAGCCCGTGCCCGGCGTCCACCTCCTAAATTAACACCGGAGAAACGTGGGCGGCCAGGGCATGTGCCGCTGGCCCCTGCAGACGCAGAACCTCAGAAACTCACAGATGAGCCTGCGGCTTGACACCAGCCTATCAGGCAGTGAACAAAAAGTCTACCTTTGGCAACATTATTATTAACGTAGCAAAATTATCATTGAGATGGGCTTCCATCCCATCTTCACTCGGCCCCCATTAACTTCTGTCCCACTGACATTCTTTCCCATGGGTTTCCTTCTCATCGCCCTCGCTGTTTGGTGACCTTTTAGATTCTAGCTCTGGAAGGCACGTGAAGAAGAGTGAAGTCAAGGAGCAATTACTGAAGGTCCACGACTCAAGAGCTAAACCAGGGGCTAAGAGCCAGTCTACCAGGACCTGCCGGGATCTACTAGGATCTGCCAGGACCTGCCACGATGCCATGCAGTGCCCCACATAAAGTTTGCTGTGCAGCCGGGTCAGCCACGTTCCCCGTCTGGCTCTGGACACGGGCATCGGGGAGCACGGCCCTCCCTACCTCCCCGGCTAAACCAGTTCACCTCCAGTCTTCAGGGGACTGGATAAAGCTTCTTGCCTTGAAATTCAGACAAAGCTCGTCATCAAGGCTCGGCCTGCCCCCATCAGTGAATTACAACTTACTTTTTCGCTGCATATTCATCC
Source organism: Delphinapterus leucas (assembly GCF_059928025.1). NCBI lineage: Eukaryota > Metazoa > Chordata > Mammalia > Artiodactyla > Monodontidae > Delphinapterus > Delphinapterus leucas. The sequence goes on from NC_143149.1 coordinate 10,435,863, forward strand.
ACAAGGTACCTTGTTTGAATATTACGGTATGACTGGTCAAAGTGTTTGTGTCTCTTTTGGTAGAAGGGCACAGCAACAAGCGACATCTTTGTGGACACCTAGGAAAAAGAGTAACAAACAGAGCAGAGGTCCTGGAATTTCTAAAGTAATCAGGCTCCTGCAATTCACACTAACCTTTTAGGTTGTTCCAAAGAGGAAAATCAACTCCAATTAGCAAAACCCTTGTGGGGGAAGAGAATGTAAGAAAGAGTCTATAAGAGGAAATAATCCTGGACGCCTATTAAGTTCCCTGGGACCCGACTTCATTTCTTGTTTGCTTCCATAAAAATTAGAAGATTGAGCCGCACGTTTCACTTAATTGTAAACTCACCCAATGTCTATAAACTACCTAGTTTGTTCAAGGCAACCGTGAAAAGCAATGTGAGCGATAAGGATAAAAATAATTAAAGCACAGGTCACAGAAGTAAACAAACAGAATACAAGAGAGGAAGAGATAAGAGCAAAGGAGACACAAAACGTGCTGGGAAGTAACGGGGGGGGGGGGGAGCACGTGGCCCAGGGCCACGGCAGTCAGAGGCCCTGAAGCAGGTGACATTTGAGAAGAGCCCATGGACTGGGGAGGTGATGGGCGGAGGTGGGGCGGGCAGAGGGCATCCCAGGGGCAAAGTGGGAAGCAGGAAAACCCTGGGGCTCAGGATCTCGGGAAAAGCAGACAGGAAACGTCGCCCCGGAAAGCATGCAGCCACATGGAGGTTTCGGCATCCACGCAGGAGGTGAAGATTCTCCTGCTCTGAAGGGGGGTTTGAGAACAGAAAGGTCTCCAGGAAGCCTTCCAGACCCAGTCCCCTAAAATCCCATCTCACTGGCTACTTGTCGGCTTGCTTGGTTGGGAGGGGCAGGCCTGGGGGCTGAGCCCAGCTCCAAAGTCTGGGGGATGCGGGGAAGTGAGTGCTTTTGGCTAACTTCTCCCCAAACAAGAAGTCTTCGAGACCCACCCTGCAGCAAGGATGTGGGGATTTGAAGCAGTGCAGGTATTAGACGGCCGTTTGCTGCACGTGTTCACCCAAATAAGTAAAATGCCAACTTACCGGGCTGCTTGACTCTCTCTAAAAAGGGACGCAGACAATGTCCCTAAATCCCTGTGATTTTTTTTTTTTTTTTTTTTTTTTTTGCGGTACGCGAGCCTCTCACTGCTGTGGCCTCTCCCGTTGTGGAGCACAGGCTCCGGACGCGCAGGCTCAGCGTCCACGGCTCACGGGCCCAGCCCCTCCGCAGCATGTGGGATCTTCCCGGACCGGGGCACGAACCCGTGTCCCCTGCATCGGCAGGCGGACTCTCAACCACTGCGCCACCAGGGAAGCCCGCCCTGTGATTATTAACCTCCCAAATAAAGGGGCACAAGAACTCCTCCAAACCCGAGCTCCATTTTTGTCCTCTGTGTTGAAATTGGAATAATCTGCCCTGATTTAAAGAAGGATGCTTAGGAGGCCTCACAGCACAGCCCCAGGGGACACGGGGGTGGAAACGGGCAGAAAATGCCAGGTCCTGTCCTGAGACGGGCCCTCACCCTCATTCCTCATTGCAGCGCACATCTCTAAGCAAATGTTAGAAAACCTTACGAGCATAGAATTTGCTCCAAGTCTATGTCTCAGGATCCGTTCCCTTTAGACTGTGATTTCCTAGAATCACAGAATTATAGAGCTTGGAAAGATCCTCGGGGATTATCCAAACCCCTATTCTATGGGGGGAGGACGAGTGGGGCAGGGGACCCGACAGCCAGAGTGGAGAAGTGATTTCCCTAAAAACATACAAAAAGTGCCTGCCCATCCAGAGGCCACCAGACTTCTCTTTCGGGGTCTTCTATACTTCTCCACACTAACTCATCTCAAAATTCCCTCCTAAAAACCAACTACCACGTCTCCATTGAGGGTCCAGCGTGTGTCTTGCATACATTTGACTATAAATATATAATAGAATGCTGCACCTAAAAGAACCCAATAAAAACATACCCCCTCCATTCCACCCCCGGTTTGAAAGAGGTACCATAACGTTGAGGTCAAGAGCACAGGTTTTGACACCTGACAGGCCTAGGATTGACTTCCGACTCCAGCACTACTGTGAAGTGACCTTGGGCTGACCTATCATTTCTCTATCTTGGACGTTCTACTGAATCTGCACAGTGCTGGCACCGTGCTTGGTAGGGAGGAACAAACAACTGGGAGCCACCCCTAGCACACTATTGTTTGTTGTTGTTAAGTTGAATTCTGCAGGTGTCTGAAAACATGCACTTATCACTTTAACACTTGCACAATATCCTTGACTGCATCTCTGGGATTTTCCAATGAGTTACTCAGGGTGAATCTTCAAGGAAAGCTTCCGCCCATAAGGTACGCACTCCGTTGCTGGGGACAGGTCACTGGATTGATGTGTTGGGGCACACGGGTCATCACTTGGAGCCAGTTTCATCTAGACGCCTTCTCCCATCACCCCTGCACTCATGGAGGAAAAGTCAGCTACAGCAGAAAACCCCAGAACAGCCCCTGCACCTGCTGTTGCACCAGTGGTCCTGTCCCGTCACAATATTTACTTACATCTGTGTGGAGTCACCCTTCAGATCCGGGTGTGTTTCTTGGCAGAGGGAAGAATCCAAAAATGGCCTAGGTGACCGGAGAGGATAAGCTATCTCGACATGTTTAGAGTGTGGCAGCTAGCACCCTCAGAGCTCCCCCTTGGTGGGACCCTGCTCCTGCTCAGAGCCAGCGCCCTGCGGGCTCCGAGTGCAGTCAGCACCCGGCGTGTCCTGGGCTGACGTGACGCCAGTGTGGCCGCTGAGTCCTCACGCCTCCTGCCGGGAGCAGGCGCTTTGTGGCGATCAGGGGCAGGGCCGGAGTCGAGTGCACGTGGTTCCCGCGCTCTCGCTCTGACCGTGGACTTGCTGGAGGTACGACCCCCAGAACACCATGGGACTGCGGCGGTACCCAGGGCTCAGCCCACGTGATTCTCTGCTAGCTGAGTGGACATGATGCTGACCCACCCACACTTGGAGCACCTGCCCTGCCCCGCGCCGGCCAAGCCTGGACCGGGGGGCCATTGCATTTCAAGGACAGAGACATCTTAGGGACGCCTGCTCCGGGGAAGGCAGCAAACTCCCACCTTCTGTGCATGGGGCCCCCTGCCCGCACTCACTGACTGTATGAGCCTTAAGCCCAGCCCAGGTGCACAGGAAGGGCCACCACACAGCCCAAGCCCACGCCAGGCCACCCATTTGGGCTCTGCTCAGTGGACCTCAAATTCCAGAACCTGGGGACTTCCCTGGTGGCACAGTGGTTAAAAGTCCGCCTGCCAATGCAGGGGACACGGGTTCGAGCCCTGGTCCGGGAAGATCCCACATGCCGCGGAGCAACTAAGCCCGTGAGCCACAACTACTGAGGCTGGGTGCCACAACTACTGAAGCCTGTGTGCCTAGAGTCCGTGCTCTGCAACAAGAGAAGCCACCGCAATGAGAAGCCCGCGCACCGCAACAAAGAGTAGCCCCCGCTCACCGCAACTAGAGAAAGCCTGCGTGCAGCAAGGAAGACCCAATGCAACCAAAAATAAACAAATAAAATAAAAAAAAAAAATTCCAGAATGTGCCCGGGTGTCCCTGTCTCCACTGGGGACCTGCAGACAGGGGGGAGGACGCCTCGTGGAAGCGAGTTCCCTGCAGGCTCAGCATGGGCTCGGACCCCCCTCAGCCTGGGGCCGTGAGGGGCGTGGCCAGCTGTGCTAGGGGGACCCCACTGAGAGGAGGGTGTGGTGGGCGGTGTGCACAGAGCTCTCTCCACTTTCTCCTCTTTAGGGAAACGACCCCCAGCTGACGCCTCAAAACACAGCGAAGACAGCGGCCCCCAGCACAGTTCTGGGGGATGAGTCCGCATGGAGGGGGCATCGGGGGCGGGATTCCAGCGCTGACCCTGCCGCCCACCCAGCTCTCGGGTCTCAGTTTGTTTTGCTGAGAACAGAGGGGCCAGAGGAGGAGGCAGGAACATTCCTTCAAGCGCCAGCAGCGCCTGGATCTGTGGCCAAGTTTAAAACCACCGGAGGCAACACCGCTCCGCCCACTGACCGCCCTCAAATACCACAGAAGCAGAGTCGACCTTGACGAAACACACAGGCTCTGGTGTTTTCAGCAATCGTGAGTGAATTTACACAACTTGAGATGCGTCACCTTATTCTGTCCTGGTTCGAATCTCGACCTTTCCTATGAGGAAACCGCTTCAGGTGATGAAACTAACCCTCAGGTCACTGGTTCCCGGTGATGAAGCCAAATTTCCAACCCGGCGTCTGACTCGGCACCGGGCTGCTTCCCACCCATCATCGCTCCTGACACGTTTGGGAATCATGACACTGAAATGAAACGCGAGCCTGTCCTCAAGCACTGGGGGCCGTGCGTCCGTGACAGGCTCCATCCTGATCCCTTCCTGCGAGGACTATTTGGAACCGATCTCTCATGTCACCAAGAAGGGTTTTAATCTGTGAAAACGTTTCAATGAAAACACATTTACTTCCACTTAATAAAAGAAATTGTTGTTTGTGCAGCTAAAGTTGTTGAAGTCCATGAACACACCAAGTTAAAGCTCTTCTGGAGAAACAGAAAGGGCACAGTTGGTCCACAGCCCCAAGGAACTATGCCCTCAGTTCCCAAGACGGGTTCCATTCACATCGGGGACTACTTTCCCCAAGGTTTTTCCAAACTACTCGGCTCCGAAAGTAAATATAACTGAGCACAGCATAACTCTCAAAATCCTCACCATCCAACGTGGCCTGACGTCTAATGTCTGTCAGCCAGCTTCCCACGTGTCCCCCAAAGAGTCTCTCAGCCCCAGGACTGAATGTCTTAGCAGGTCGCTCAGCTACCTCTCTCCCTGAAGCTCCAGGGTTCTCCCAGGGAGCCTGATCCATCCGGGCCCAACACTTAAGCAGGATCAAATTAGATGGAGAGACAAGATAATGTGCTGCTTCCTGGACAGAAGCTTTCCAGCAACCCAGCGACTTACCGCATTTTTCATAAATTGCGAGAATTAAAAACAAATCAACGGTTACACAAATATTTCATCCCATAAACTTTACCCACAGGTTCTCCTTGTTTTCATGAAGCACGGGCACATGGGTGAAGGTCCCTAATTCAGAGTTAGCGTCATGCAAATTCGCTGCACATAGAACCCAGATGTAGTCCAGTAAATAGCTACTCTAAATGATCTTTGCTGCGTGTGCTCTTCGACGCCTGTCTTACTTCTACTCAGTGAGGAAGGACCTTGAGATCAGGAGGTGGAGAGAGCTAAGCATTTCCAAGCACTGAGACCCCACGTTCCTGCCTCGCTGCCCCTCCCGGGCCTTTTGGGTGCAGGCATCCAACTCCACTGCCTTTTTCTGGGGCAGCGTTTCAAGAGCATGACTGGAGGAAGCTCAGGCTCTCTTAGGGGAACTGAGCCTGAAAATCCTGCAGGATCATAACGCATGAAAAAGCACAAAGGAGAAAAGCATTATTGTGAGGTGAGAACTTAGTGACAAGAAGTACTGTTTTTGTCCCCTCCCCTAGATGCTACAGTCCAGGTCTGAGCTGAATAGCCCTGCTTTCTTTCTGTTTCTCCTAAGAAAATATCCAATTTTATTTCACACCATTTCAAACCTGCCCTCTCCTGACAGAGGCTCTCATTTCTGTGACTTGTGAAAATTGCAGATATCCATCAACCAACTCAGGGACCCAAAGGAGATGCTGCAAAAACCAGGGCTAAAGTGCGAGGGCTGGGAAGGGGCTCAGAACCTCCTAACAACACAGAAAGTATTCGATCCAGTCAGAGAAACACAGACCTTGGCTCTAATTACTGGCTGACTTTCTGCATGGAGCGGAGTTCGTTGGTTCCCATGGCTTCACCCTGACACCCTCTGCTTAGGAAATCTGAGTGCAGCCAGCTTCTGCACGCTATCCTTCCTTCCTCCAAAGCCTCACGTCAGAAAAGGAAAGAAGCGGAGGAAACTCACCCAGAGAGAAAGGAAGGTGGCGAAGAGGAGAGAGCGTCTGCCTCACGGGCTCACCGGGCTGCAGGCTCCGGCCGAGGGAAGCAAAGCACGTCTCCCTCCAAACGTCCAGCCTCCCTCCCATTTATGGCTGAGGAGATGCTATTTATAGACCCTTGGGAAGCCTGGCCCCTCGCTGATACCTGCATCATAAATCATCAGCCTGCTCTTAGGAGGGAAAAAGTTTCATTCGAGGCGGAAAAATCGAAAAGTGAAAAGCATCCTTCCCGACTCACAAAGTGCATGTGACCGAGAAAAAGAGGGCAGGGCCCTGACATCCCCCACCCGCCCTCCCCAGACTCCGCTGCACTCCGAACATAAATTTGCAGACTTATCTTTAATGCTTTGGGGCTAAAGTTTCCCTGGTACCTAAACGGACACTCGCAGATGAGTCTCTAACACAGACTTGATTGCAATAAGCATTTCACCGTTTTGACACCAACCCCCGAGAGTGCTGTTAGCCGTGGATGGAGGGAAGGTGGCCTCTGGGGTGCGTGTGTGTGTGTGTTTGGTTGGGCTTTTAAACATTTATTTCAGAGATGACTCAAGCTCTGACTTGGTTTCATCCTGGGGTTAATTTAGCCAGAACTTCTACCTAAAAGAGGACTCATGCCTAGTCGGCAAGTTACGTCTTATTTATAGTTATTACCACCGGCGTGTGTGGCATCTAACCCGCCCAGATGACTGCAGGGTGCAGCATGTGTCCAAGTATAAATAACACACGACTGGCATGATTGATCAGGGCTGTCACAGGGAGCCTATCGCCGAGAGGCGGGCCGAGTCGGAATGCCCCGCCTCAGAGGCCAGAGCTGACTGCAGCCGTGTCCCAGGCTCGGCTGCAGTGGGGCTGTTTCCTCGCTGGCACAATGTGTGTGAGAACAACCGGCTTCTGCAAAAATTAGTGAGAATAATATATAGGAAGTGCCTGGGAGTCCAAAAAACTCCCTGTTCCCACATCTGGTTTATCAGGAACGTAGCCAAGGACCAGCAGCACAGGTCAATGGATGAGCGAGATAAATACCACAAAGGCACACAAGACAGGGAAGCAACCCCAGTGCCCATCGACAGACGGATGGATAGAGAGGACGTGGTACATACATACGATGGAATACTACTCAGCCATAAAAAAGAATGAAATCATGCCATTTGCAGCACCATGGATGCACCTAGAGATTATCGTACTAAGTAAGTCAGACAGAGACAGACAAATACCATATGATATCGCTTATATGTGGAATCTAAAAAAATAGTACAAATGAATCCATATATAAAACAGAAACAGACTCAAAGACATAGAAAACAAACTTATGGTTACCAAAGGGGAAAGGGGGGGAGGGATAAATTAGGAGTTTGGGATTAACATATACACACTATTGTATATAAAATAGGTAACAAACAAGGACCTACTGTACAGCACAGGGAACTATATTCAATATCTTGTAATAACCTATTGAGATAGTGGAAAATAATCTGGAAAAGAAATATATATCGATATATATGCATAACTGAGTCACTCTGCTGTACACTTGAAACTAACACAATCTTGTAAATCAACTACACTTCATTAAAAACACAAGATATCAGCAAGGCACAGAGTAAAAGCTGTTTACTTCACCATCTGAGCATCCTTGCGTCCTCTCCATCCAGCCATTCACTCTCCTCCCTAAACACTGCCATCTATGTTCCGAATGTGGGCTGAACCTGCAAGCAGACAGGAGCCGAAGAGACGAAACCCGGAGGATGTGGTCAGAGGTGCGAGTTACAGCCACCCTGCCTGGCTTCCCAACCACAGGGATCCCTTTTTTTTTTACTGAGGCCACTTGGCATTGGGTTTCCGTCACGTGCGACCTAAAGAATCCTGACTAATGCAAAGAAAAGCTTCAGTGATCTTACTTCTACAAATTTAGCTAAAATTTGCAATAAGATAGAGGGAAAAAAATGATATCAAGGAGAAATGGCAGAGGACATAAAAAAGGAGACTGAAAGCTAAAACGTGGCGTCAGAAACGTTCTGAATCATGGAAACCTCGGCGTCACATGGATTACGGGGCCAAGTTAAGTCCTAAGGATTTCATGAAATTATAGCACAGGGCCAAAATAGATGCTCAATGCAGAAAAATCTGTTAGAATACTTGAAAAAAGTAAAATTATTCTAAGATATTTTGTTAACTTCCATACATTCTGTCTCAGAAAGCACCAAAAGAAATGGTCTAACGCAGTTTAGAAAACGTCTATCCAACGGGCCGGATATTCGTGACTATTTCACGTTGCAAAGATTGAAGGCCCGTCAAAAAGAAGCTTCCAGGCTTTGGCGAGAACACGAAGCAGAGCATCAATCACGGTGGAAACGGCGCTGCTGGCTGCCTGGAACGTGTGCTGGCCTTTATCTCCTCATGTCTACAGTGCGTCCCCCACTAACAGATGGCTGCCAGGAGAGGCGCCCGGAGAACTGGGCCCCCTTAGCCCCAAATACGCCAGCTCTTTCTCCCGACTGCTCATCTCTCTGTTGTTGAGGGTTTCACTTCTCACCAAAGAGAACTGATCCTAACATTCTTGCTGCAGTGGCCCATCCTGAGCCTCTAAGCTGGACACATGCACTGCCCAGCTCACCAGCCCTGCTCAGCCATCTTCCCAGCAGATGCCACCTGACAGGCCCCAAAGGGGAGGGGGGCAATGCCCATCACAACTCCCCCACGAATTTCATTCCCTTCAGACTGCTGGCCTGCCTGCATGCGGGCTTAAGCCTGTCCCCCCAACCCTGCCCCTGGACCCTGTGCCCCTGGACCCTGCCCCCCCTGGACCCTGTGCCCCTGGACCCTGCCCCCCGACCCTGGCCCTGGACCCTGCCCCCGTGGACCCTGCCCCCCCGACCCTGCCCCTGGACCCTGCCCCCCCTGGACCCTGCCCCCCTGGACCCTGCCACCCCGGACCCTGCCCCCCTGGACCCTGCCCCCCCGACCCTGCCCCTGGACCCTGCCCCCCCTGGACCCTGCCCCCCTGGACCCTGCCCCCCCTGGACCCTGCCCCCCTGGACCCTGCCCCCCCGGGCCCTGCCCCCCCTGGACCCTGCCCCCCCGACCCTGCCCCTGGACCCTGCCCCCTGGACCCTGCCCCCCGGACCCTGCCCCCCCCGACCCTGCCCCTGGACCCTGCCCCCCCGGACCCTGCCCCCCGGACCCTGCCCCTGGACCCTGCCCCCCCTGGACCCTGCCCCCCGGACCCTGCCCCTGAAGCACAACCATCCTGTGAGGTAGCTGCTCCACTGAGGCAGGCACGTCCTAGAGGAGCTCAGTAAATGACTCACCCAAGAGAAACCACAGAGCAGGATTTTAAACACCAGCTTCCTTTCTGGCCTCCTGTCCATGTTCTCAGCTGCTCCAAAGGGCAATCAGAATTTTCTCAGCCCTCTCAAACAATCCCACATTTTAGGCAATGAAGCAGCACCTCGAATGGTAAGCAAACCCTGCATATGAGAAACGAGAACCGTAGACCCGGACAACTCCATTAGGCCATCAGCCCCATCACTGGCCCTCCCTTTCAAGCCCTGGAAATGTGAGTACCACAAAGGAGGTACACTTGGAGAAATGTGCTTTGTCCTTCTCTCTCTCTTCAGAATGTCTTTCTTCCTAGACATGTGTGTCTGTGTGTTCCATATTTGGATTATACGGGAGAATGGTTTAAACCTCAAGAAAAGCACATGTCTAGATGAGAACTTTCTGAAAATGTTCGTCGTACGAGTGTGACCTTGTTCAGGAGATGAAACCACCCCCTTTTTAAAATATCTGTGTTCAAGAAAAAAGACTACAAAATGGAGAATTTCATCAGAGAACTGGAGTTTATTTTTTTAATAACATAGATTTTTTTGGTAACGTATCCTTTACTCTTTTTTTTTAAATTTATTTATTTTTGGCTGTGGTGGGTCTTCGTTGCTGCGCACGGGCTTTCTCTAGCTGTGGCGAGTGGGGGCTACTCTTCGTTGCGGTGCGTGGGCTTCTCATTGCAGTGGCTTCTCTTGCTGCGGAGCACGGGCTCTAGGCACACGGGTTTTTGTAGCTGTGGCTCGCGAGCTCTAGACGCAGTCTCAGTAGTTGTAGCACACGGGCTTCGTTGCTCCGCGGCATGTGGGAACTTCCCGGACCAGGGCTCGAACCCGTGTTCCCTGCATTGGCAGGCGGATTCTTAACCACTGCGCCACCAGGGAAGCCCTACTCTTTTTTTTTTTTTTTTAAAGAGAGGTTTTTAGAGCAGTTTTAGGTTCACAGCAAAATGGAGTGGAAAGTATGGCGGTTTCCATCTACTCTGGTCCCCCCACATACACACCCGCCCCCATGACCAACACTCCACAACAGGGATGCCTTTGTCACAATTATCACTCCAAGTCCTCTTACATTAGGGGTCCCTCTTGGTGTTGTACTTTCTATGGGTTTTGGCAAATGTATGACATTTATTCACAATACAGTATCATATAGAGTAGATTCATCGACTAAAAATCCTCTGTGCTGTCTATTCATCCCTCCCCCCAACCCCTGGCAACCACTGATCTTTATACTGTCTCTACAGTTTTGCCTTTTCCAGAATGTCACACAGTTTGTGGACTTTTCAGGTTGGCTTCTTTCACTCAGTGATATGCATTTGAGGTTCCTCCATGACTTTTCATGGCTTGAAGGTTTATTTCTTCTCAGTGCTGAATAATATTCCATTGTCTGGATACACCACAGTTTATTTTATCCACTCACCTACTGAAGGACATCTTGGTTGCTTCCAAGTCTTAACAATTATGAATAAAGTTGCCATAAACTTCCCTGTGCAAACGTTTATGTGAGCATGAATTTTAACTCGTGAAACCTGTTTTCATGAGTTTTCCAACTCATCCAGCACCATCGCTGGATCATAGGGTAAGGGTATGTTTAGTTTTGTGAGAAGCTGCCCAGCTGTCTTCCAAAGTGGCTGTATTCCCGCCTCTGCATCCCCGCCAGCAGTGACGAGAGTTCCCGTTGCTCCGCACCCTCGCCAGCATTTGATGTTGTCAGTGCTCTGGATTTTGGCCCTTCTAATAGGTGTGTAGTGGTATCTCCTTGTTTTAATTTGCACTTCCCTGATGACGTGTGATGCGGAGCATCCTCTCATATGCTACTTGCCATCTTTGTATCTTCTTTGGTGAAGTGTCTGTTCAAGTCTTTTGCCCAGTTTTTAATCAGGTTTTTCATTTTCTTTTGTTGATTTTTAATAGCCCTTTGTATATTTTGGATGAGTCCTTTATCAGATATGTCTTTGGCAAATCCTGCTCCCAGTCTGTGACTTGTCTGTTCATTGTCTTGACAGTGTTCTGCACACAGCAGACATTTTTAATTTTCACCAAGTCCCACTGATCAATTATTTCTTTCATGAATCGTGTCTTTGGTGTTGTACCTAAAAAGTCATCGCCATGCTCAAAGTCATCTAGACTTTTCTCTTAGAATTTATTGTTTAAAAAGAATAAAACGAAAATTCTAGAACTGAAAAATCCAACTATAGAAATTAAGAACTTAATAAACATTTTTAACAACACTCCCTTTCTCTCCTCCGCTCCTAAGGCCAATATGCCCCCCTGTGTTGTGGACCCCATCCCTCTCATGTGGAATAATCTCCAGAGCTCATAGAGGGTCAGGAACACTTTGTGAGCCTATCAGCCAGAAAGGAAAAGCTCACAGTTCACGGGACATGTGAAGAGGTCCTCAACAGGGCACTGACTAAGCAACACATCAAATTACCCTAAAGTAAGGCTGCTCTCACATCTCTATAAGCTCAAGAAGGAGGGAATGCATTGAACATGCTAAATAAAAACACAGACGGTATTGAGAAGATCCAAGTGAAACTTTTAGAAAGTTCCACGTCTGAGGTTTTTCAGGTACTGATGGGATTGACGGCACATTACTTCAGAAACAAATATCGCTGAATACTGATGATGCAACAATAGAACATATACAAGATAAAATACACAGAGAAAAAAGATGGGAAAAAATAAAAAGAGCCTCAGAGAGCGGCAGGACATCTTGAGGCAGGTGATAACACACATGGAATTCGGGTCCCCAAGGGATCGGGCTGGACAGAAGAAAATATTTGAAGAAATAACTTGCAAAATGTTCCTAAAACTGCTAAAACTATAAACCCACAGACACAAGAAGCTCAACAAACATCAACTTCAAGAAACATGGATGAAACTATGCAAGTCATATCGGTATCCAAGTGATTAAAGTCAGTGACTAAGAGGAAAGCTTAAAAGCAAAAAGAGGAACAAGACATTTTCTGCAGAGGAATGAAGCTAGGAAGGAGTTTTCATGGAAACAATGCAAAGGACAGTATTCAGCCAAAAGAAGGAAAAAACCTTTCAGAAACGAAGGTGACCCCCGCCCATGCACACACACAGCCAGGGTGCTGTGAGTGGGAACCCCAGGAGACACCCCTGCCTCATACCCAGGGTGTCGGCCGAGGCCCGGGGGGCACCTGGTCTCACCCTCCTGTCTGCTCAGGGTGTCCACGCTGTCACCCCGCAGCCGCATCACTACCCGAACGTCCTTCCAGCGTCCTCCAGCCGTGGGAACAGGGCCCCCAGCCCCACACGCGCTCCAGCTGCAGCCTCGCCCTCCTGGCCTGGTTCCCAACCTGCACATGCTCGCATTCCCCGTTTATCCCCTTTCCATTCGTCCTTTGGCCTCTTCCAATCCACCTTCTGTTCCCATCACATCACTCACCAAAATAGCTCTGTCACCCATGACCCCGTGTCACCACCTCCAAGGGACGTGTCTGCTCTCAGGTTCCTCAACCTCCGGCCACCGTCTGACCCCTACGGCCACCTCCCTCCCAAGACATGCGATCCCACCGTGAGATGTCAAAGCTGCCCCAGGGCACTGCTCACGGCCCCTTCTCTTCCCAACTGGTCCCCCTCCCCTTACCCTTCGGAGGCTCCACCTGGAAGCAGGTGCCTCCCCGGGCGGGGGGCGCCCAGAGTCTGTGTCCAGCTGCCCTCCCTCCCCCATCGGAAGCGTAGATGGAACCTTACACTCAACAAGGCGAAGACTGAACTCGGGCCCCCTCCTGCTGCCCCGTCTCCGTGTCCAGCGGTCCCCACCCCACGAGCAGCACGAGGCAGGGAGCACGGGCGCCTCCCCTAGGCCCTTCTGATCCTGCACAGTCTTCCTCCTGGACACCCTCAGTCCCGCCACCTCGGACCCCCTCCAGGGCCATCGCCCCAGGCCGTTGGGACCGGCTCCTGCTGAACGGCGACAGCCTCTCTCCGCGCCCGTCCTGGCTCCTCTGACGCGTACTCTCCAGACCACGACCAAATAAATGTCTCAAAAGGCAAATCGGAGCAGTCACCCCACGCCCCTCAGAGCCCTTATGTCTTAATCTAAAGACCAGCACCTTGACGTCTGAGCCCCGCCCACAGGGTCCTGGCTGGAAGGCTCCAGGTTGGTTGCACGGCCTCCCTCTTTCCGCTCAGGTAACCCCTGTTCAGACCTCATCTCGAGCACCCATTTTTCAGGCGCCTTTTCCGAGCCCAGTCTGAGTGGGGTTCCTCCGTTACGTCCTCCCCAGGGCCCTCGCTGCGACTGGTACCCGCGCATGCGCACTGACTCGGGCGCCGGTCGGGCTCGCGCATCTCACCGGCAGGGTTCTGAGCACCGGGTGCTCTGCTGGCCATGAAAATACAGGGGCTCAGCTCCAAACCCACTCAAAAAACACTCTCAACAAAGAAGAGCTTCCTATTGAATATACCAAACTAGTTAATGTGCCTCCTTCACTGTGAGCAAGAAACTGTGTGGTGACCCGACCAGTGTGCTCGTCCCAACATCAAAGCAACCGGGTGGCCTGGAGCATTTCTCAGCGTCTCTGTAATGGAGCCCGAAGTTTTTCCATCTTTTGTAAATCAAAACTAATCCTAGGAAACCTGGCCCCAGCTCTCGGCCTTGTACCTTGCAGGTATCATGTGCGCATTCTCTTCCGTGTCACCTTCGTCGCACTCCTCACCGAGATGGGGGTGCCGGGAGCCCCCAGGGCCATGGGTGACGTGCAGCCCAGCTCACCCGGGGTCAGATGTCTCCCAACTCGTGAGGTTCATCTGGACCAGACAGAGGATAAAAATTGTCTTAGCAGAGGAGAGACCCAAAGAGGCTATGAAAACCCATGTGGGAGAGGAAAGGCTGACGTTGAAGTGGCTTATAGTTGTCAAGGCAACCACAGATGTCTACATCTTGGCAACGTTCAGGATTACAATGCGATCCTTAATGCAATATTCACGGCTGTGTTTTAAAACTCCGAGAACTGCCACCTGACTGTTAGAACTGTACCCTGTAGGCCTTTCTTCTAAACCAACTGTCCCCAACGGCCAAGGACTGGTGCAGAGACAGGAGCTGGTTTAGATCTGGACTCTCACTTTGACCAGATCGTGCCTGGCCCATCGTACAAGCTCAACAATATATTTTTACTAAATGAGAAAGCATGGCCTTTATCCTGTAGACGCTATTTACGGGTTCCTGTGTACAGCTATGGCCCTCAATTAATGGGAAATTTATCTCTACCCTGTCATTAAATAATCATAGCAAGGGCAGAGGAGGTAAGACGTGGCCAGAGGGCCCTGAGCTGTTGTCAAGGGCACTGGCTCCGGGCCTGGTTTTCCTGTTTGTTAATCTGTTGCTGAAGCTGCGTGCCTTGGGCAGACTCTCTCCACCCTCCCAGGCCTTGGCTTCCCCACTGGGAAAGTGAGACTTAAATTAGATGATCCTTGTCTAAGCCCAGATACGCTATGATTTCAGTCCTGAGCGATCACGCCAGGAGAAGAGAGCCTCACCCACTCCAACACGGTCGCCAGCGGCCTGGCCCAGAATAGGATCCAGGAAACAGGAACCAGAGCACAGGATGGTCCTGCCAAGAGGATTCTGACAGCGCTTAATGGCTTAAAGATCACCAACAACACGACGAGCCAGGTGCTTGTAAACTAGAGGCTGTCATAAAACAAAGGCGGGTGGAAAGTGCAGGCGTGAGTTCAGCTGGCAGGGACCACCTGTCCTGTGCACAGCAGGAGACAGACCGCGTGCCCCTGGGCTCCGGGGGGCTGCACGCGGTGAGGACAGAGACAGGCCCAAGGCCAGCCCACGGAGGACGCTCAGAACCAGACAGAACATCCCGTCCGGCCCTCACTTCACCCTATAAACTCAGAAACTGAGGCCCAAAAAGGTTAAAAAAAGTTGGCAGGGTCACATGCCTTGCATGGGTTTGAACTAAAATTCAAATAGCTTTATTTTCAGGCCCTCATGATTTAGCCTCCAGGGAGGAGTTGGTTCCCACAGTTGGTGTGTGAGGCCAGGTCAAGGTCAAGGTGACGGCCACGACCAGTTCAGCAAGTGACTTGGGCCACGACCCACTCAGGGAAGCCACAGCCAGGGTGAGTTACGGGGTGATCCACACACAGGTCAAGTCTGCTGAGGGGCCAGGCCCACAGGACGCATCCAAACATGGGCTCTGAGGTCCAATTCTTTTTTTTTTTTTATTCAAGTATAATTGATGTACAATGTGACATGTTACAGGTGTACAATATAGTAATTCACAATTTTTAAAGGTTACACTCCATTTATAGTTATTATAAAATATAGGCTGTATTCCCTGTGCTGTACAGTCTATCCTTGCAGTTTATTTTATACCTAATAGCCTGTACCTCTTACTCCCCTCTCTGTATATTGCCCCTTCCCCCTTCCCTCTCCCCGCTGGTAACCACTAGTTTGTTGTCTACATCTGTGAGTCTGCTTCTTTTTTGTCATATTCACTAGTTTGTTTTTAGATTCCACATATAACTGACATCGTACGGTATTTGTCTTTCTCTATCTGACTTATTTCACTTAGCATAATGCCCTCCTAGCCCACCCATGTTGCTGCAAATGACAAAATGTCATTTGTTTATATGGCTCAGAAGTATTCCATTGTATATATAGGTACCACATCTTCTTTATCCATTCATCTGACGATGGACACTTAGGTTGCTTCCATATCATGGCAATTGTAAATAATGCTGCTATAAACATCTTTTCTAATTAGTATTTTCATTTTTTTTGGATGTATACCCGGGAGTGAGATTGCTGGGTCATATGGTAGTTCTATTTTAAGTTTTTAAAGGAACCTCCACACTGTTCTCCATAGTGTCTGCACCAATTTACATTCCCACCAGCAGTGCACAAGGGTTCCCTTTTGTCCACACCCTCGCCAACGTGTGTTATTTGTGTTCTTTTTGACAATGGCCATTCTGACAGATGTGAGGTTATCTCTCACGGTGGTTTTGATTTGCATTTTAAGGTCCAGTCTTCCTAAGCACGTGGAGGTCAGGAGCAGGCTCTAGAATCCAGTGCGGCTCGGTTCTCACCTCCTTGTTCCTGAGAGCAGACACAGTCAGGGCTGAGAACCAGGGTGACATCTGGGCCCAGAGACCTGCTCTGACAATAACTAGGCGTTTGAACAAGACAAGGCCTGGAAAACCACAACGATTTTCCCCAGGACGTTCAATTCTGTGTTTACTTGAAATCAAGAATATGTTTGTGTTGGCTCCCCAGGCTTCCTGGAAAACCCCAGATTCTCCCATTCACAGCCATGTGTCCACAATTCTGTTATAATGAAGGACCTTACAACTTATCACCCAGGCTGAAACCATATATGGAATCTAAGAGAGAAAAAAAATGTCATGAAGAACCTAGGGGTAAGATGGGAATAAAGACACAGACCTAGTAGAGAATGGACTTGAGGATATGGGGAAGGGGAAGGGGAAGCTGGGACGAAGTGAGAGAGTGGCATGGACATATATACACTACCAAACGTAAAATAGATAGCTAGTGGGAAGCAGCCACATAGCACAGGGAGATCAGCTCGGTCCTCTGTGACCGCCTACAGGGGTGAGATATGGAGGGTGGGAGGGAGACGCAAGAGGAAGGGGATATGGGGATATATGTATATGTATAGCCGATTCACTTTGTTATACAGCAGAAACTAACACACCATTGTAAAGCAATGATACTCCAATAAAGATGTTAAAAAATAAAAGAGAGCAATGACCATAAAAGACACTCTGAGACAACAGGCATGTACCTACTGTCACCTGGGGAGTCCGATTTCATGTGTCACCCAGACGGGACTGAGGGATGCTGGGAGAGCTGGGAAAACGGTATTTCTGGGGGCGTCTGGGTGGGTGTGTCTGGAAGAGATCAGCATTTGAGGTAGTAACTGAGTAAGACCACCCTCCCCAGTGTGGGCGGCTTCATCCAGTCCTTTGAGGTCCTTCATAGAACACACGAGTGTAGGAAGGGACAACGCTCTCTCTCTTCTTGAGCTGGGACGTCCATCTCCTTCTGCCCTCAGACGTCGGGGCCCCTGGTTCTCGGAAACTGCACTTGGACCAAGTCCCACCACCGGCTGTCCTGGTCCCCAGCTTGCAGACGGCTGATGGTGGGGGCGGGGAGCTTCTTGGGCTCTGTAACCCCACGGGCCACTTCCTATAATAAACCGCCCCTTGTGCCGTCTGTCCATCCGTCTGTCCTCTGGAGGACCCTGACTACCACACCCTCACTACAACCAGCATGAGCCCAGCCCCAAGGATGGGGAAGTCGTTACCTCACATCTTGGGGAAGCAGAACCGTTTGGGGGCCCAGATGTACTTCATAAAAAGTGAAACACTCAAGAGGCGCTCTCTCTGTGAGGATGACTTTTTTCCTCCAAAAGACTAGTATTTTTCCTTCGGGTCTGATTAAAAGCTGAGCTCACAGGGTTTTGCTATTTTCCCCATGAGCGCTGCACTTTCTTTTTTTCATGCTCATGAGGAGCTTTCACAGAATCATCTCACTTGATTTGAGCGTTACGTTGTCCTCCTTCTTTAAAAGATTCCTTTTCTCATACAGACTATTTTACTTGGAGAAGACGAGAAAAAAATGTACAGATGATGCCCCCAGTGGTAAAGTATCCTAAGTTCATGGAACGGTTATTTACATAAAATTCTAATTTCAGCCAATTAGGTATAAAACTGCAGACCTAGGGCCTGCAGCAGGCCTAGGGCCTAAAAGTACTCAATTATCCATAAATTAAAAGATGACCTTCCGGGTTTCCCTGGTGGCGCATGGTTGAGAGTCCGCCTGCCGATGCAGGGGACGCGGGTTCGTGTCCCGGTCCGGGAAGATCCCACATGCCACAGGGCAGCTGGGCCCGTGAGCCATGGCCGCTGAGCCTGCACGTCCGGAGCCTGTGCTCCGCAACGGGAGAGGCCACAACAGTGAGAGGCCCGCGTACCGCAAAAAAAAAAAAAAAGATAACCTTCCTGAGTTGAATTTGGCACTGATTTTAGAAATTTGAGCAAATTATTTTCAATAATGCACATAAATAAGGCTATTATTATTCTTCCCCAGGAGAGGCAGAAACTGTGTCTCATTTTATTTTTATTTTAAACAACTATTCCTGGGGCTGGCATAGAATAGACACATGATAAATACTCCTTATTTGATTGTCTGAAAGAAAATTAAATGAACTGACCTAAGAGATGTGGTCCAGTCAGGAGTGGAACCTGCTTTAATGCTGTGAAAAGTAAAGATACAAGTGTCAACTCTTGACTTTTTTGATGTACAAATGAAATGATGTTAAAGTATCAAAAATTAACAATATATAAATATTGATTATTATTATTACCCCATTCTAGTTTTGTAATTCAGCGTTAACATTTTATTATGAATTGTCTGCAGATTATCAAGTAGTCCTTTAGCCCAAAGTTTCTTGAACATTTTAGTCAAACTTTTTGGACCCCTATGTGCCCTTAAAAATATCCCAAACAGCTTTTACTTATGTGGGTTATAGATCTACCTACATGTACCACACTAGAAATTTTAATTCACTTTAAGGTAACAAAACCTAACCCATTTTATGTTAACACAAATAACATATTTATGAAAAATAACTGTATTTTTGAAAACAAAACAATAGGTAGAGTGGCTCTCTTTTATGTTTTTACAAATCTCTCTGACGTTTGGTTTAAGAAAAGACAGCTGAGGGTGTGTTTCTGCATTCAATTTGTTGCAGTCCAATTCTTGGCTGAAATGTGTGGGAAAGATCCAGTCTCACGTTGACAGACAGTTTAAGACTGCGTGGATCTTAGCAGCCTTTTCAGAAGTGAATAGTGTTTTCTTTTACTGCAAACACCATCTGGTAATTTCTTAAAGATTAGTTGCAATGTGGAATCCAAAACCATACCAATGACCTTTACACGCCTGTTACGTTACATCCTTTGGCCTCTCTTGCAGCTTCGATGCGCCTTCTACCCATGGACGATTTGTAACATCCTGTGTTGGCCACTGGAAAATAAGACTTCACTGAATTTACACAGAATCTTCCAAATCCCATCATACGGTAGCAAAAACTCACACTGTCGATATAGCCACCGACCTCATCAGTATTATGAAAATGATTCTTGACACCCAGACTCTGTAAGCGGGCATCAGAAACTTCCAGGCCACTCGGGACCACATTCAGAAGTGCCGTTTTAGCCTCTGCTGAAGCTGCGAACCTTCCAGGCTTTGGAAATCCTGACAAAGTGACTATGCAACGTACGGCCACTAGAGGGCGCACAAAACTGGCAGAACCATCAAAAATGGATTCATACCAATTTCTTTAAGAAGAAATTCAAAAGCGTTTTATAAGAGAGAGGAAAAACACCATAAGCAAATTTAAATAATTATATTACCAATAATCTTTTGCAATTTTGAAAAAAAGTTACATTAATCCTAACTTGGTTCCAGCTAGTCACAGTAGTTGTGTCAGAAACACATCAGTGTAAAAGCTCCAAGCTGAGTAACGGCAGGTTAGCTATTTGCAGTAACTCTTATACTGAAAGTAAGCCTTTAAAAATCTGAGGGTGTGTGTGTGTGTGCGCGCGCGTCTGTGTGTACACACTGGGACATTCAATTTTATGTGTTAACTTGGCTAGGCCGTGGCACCCAGATGTTTGGTCAAACACCCACGTAGCTGTTCCTGTGAAGGTATTTTTTGGATGGGGTTAACATTTAAATCAGTGAACTCTGAGTGAAGCCGATTATCCTCCGTGATGTGAGTGGGTGGGCCTCGTCCAATCAGTTGAAGGCCTTGATAGAAAAAGACCAAGGTCCCCATAAACACGGGGTCCGCCAGCAGACCCCCTTCAGGCTCGAACTACAGCTCCCCCCTGGTCTCCAGCCTGCCGCCTGCCCTCCAGATTCTGGACGTGCCAGCCCCACAGTCGTGCAAGCCAGTTTCAGTCTCTCTCTAGCTCGGTTTTTACACTGATTTTATGTGTTACATCCTGTTGGTTCTGCTTCTCTGGAGAACCCTGCCAAGCACACACATGCACACACGCGCACAGACACACAGGCCGACGAGGAATTCCACAAGGAACAGCAGCCTGAAGCGGAGGGAATAAGGAAGCCCCGTCCATGACGGCTGGTCACACGTAACTGTCATTTGACAGCCTCACGTAGAAGGCAGAAATCAAAATCCCACGTCCGGAATGAGGTGAGGAATCCAGTAGGCGACCCCCCAGGAGCTCCCCAGGGACCCCCTCAGGATGGGGACACGGTGGGTGCAATAGTACAGCCTCAGGTCAGGTCCCGTGTACCCTCCGGAGGACAGTAAGCCCTGACCTTGGCTAAAGGGAGTCCCACCCACCCACACGATGCCCCGCAGACGTAAATGTAAATAACATCCGAAAAAGGGCATCTCATCTGTGGGGAAAATTATTCCTCCAAATACAATGACTAGTATCTTGTCAAAGATAAAGTAATGTCCGTGAAAACTACCGACGAAAACAGATCCACAGAGACTTCACTTATGGCCACCGTCGGGCAGACTGTAACAAAAACGCTACAGCCTCAGCCGTCAGGGAAACGCAGACCAAAACACAGCGAGGTGGCCCTTCACCCCCTCTACGGCAGTGAGCAGGACAGACGGGGACAGGCCGGGGGGCCCCGAGGAGGAATTTCAGTGATGCACCCACGTTGGCGAACAGTCTGGCCGCTCCTCAAAGCATCTGACACAGAGACGCTGGGTGAAAGGATCACGTGTCCATAGGACACTGGGATCCCAGCATTCCCAGAAGCATTCCTCATAATATCCAAAAGAGTGGAAACAACTAACTGATTCATGGATAAAACAAAATGTGGTCTAATCACAAAGACCACATGTTGTGTGATCCCATTTTATGAAACGTCCAGAACAGGCAAATCCACAGAGGCTGAAAGTAGATTCGTGGTCGTCTGGGGCTGAGAGATTGAGGAAGAATGGTACAGGGTCCCTTCTGGGGTGATGCAGATGTCCTAAAATGGACTGTGATGGTTGCACAACCCTGTAACTATACTAAAAGCCATTGCATTTTATACTGTAAATGGGTGAATTGTATGGTATGTGAATTATGTCTCAACAAAGCTACAGTAGAGTGAAAAAATATGTGAAAATGTTGAAATAAGTAAGAGACAATCCTGAAGATATCTAAGATAACAGGAAAACATATCAGATTTTAAAAACAACTAAATAGAGCTTTTAGAAATAAAAATTAAATGACCAAAATCAAAAACACAATGGATGGATTTTACTGCAGAGTTGGCACAAAAATATAAATATGTGGCATTTAAATCAGAATAAATTATCCAGAGGCAAAAATTAGAGAGTGACACGGAGATGACAGATGCAGACAGTGGAATTTTTCCAGAATGGATGAAAAATACCAATCCTCAGACCCCAGACTACTAACATATCCCAAGAAGATTCAATGGTAGAAATCCACACCTAAACTGATCATAAGGAAACTGCAGAAAACCAGATACAAATTAAATCCTATCAGAAGGCAGAGGAAAAGAAGGGATTTCCTCAGTCATGACGTGTGGGAATGAGCTGACCTCTGACCAGCCACAAGGCCAAACGGCAACCACGGTGCACAGAGAGCACACAGCCACCAACTTAAAACTCCACAGCCAGAGACGTGATCTTTCAAGAATGAGGCAATGTCAGTGGTATTTTCAGACAAAGAGAAAGTAAGACATTTTGCCACCAGCAGAAAATACTAAAGGACGCAATTCAGGCAGAAGGAGCACAGCCGGAAGAAAAGTCTACAGGACAAAAATACATAAGGGACGGAGAAAGTAAGAAATGGTCCCAACTCTACATAAACGAACATCCATCAAATTCATGGAAACTTTTTTAAATTGGGATGAATTTTTAAGACTTTCATGACATCCTAATGGGGTATTTATGAGGAATGGCCCATACAACTGGAATTTACCTCATTGGCAGGACATATTTATTTTAGAAAAATTAGGGAAAACTGCTCGGGGCATGCATGACCCAGGGCTGTGTATTCCTTCAGGCCAAGTTCAGCGGCCTTTAAGCCAAAATGGCTTTTACATTTTTAAAGGGATGTTAAAACAAAACAAACAAAAACAAAGAAGTCTATGTCACAAAGACCAGTAGGTCCACCAAACTTAAAATACTTATTCTCTGGCCCTTTACAGACAAAGCTGGCTGACTGCTGGTCCAGATCATCTAAGTTATAGGATGGTGTTTTTTTCTTTCCTGTCGTAGATGCAAAAAGTTAATTAAAAGAGCAGTTTGTTGTCCTCAGGCGGAGAAAATGTGTAAAGTGTGCTGGGGGTAAGCGGTAGGAAGTCGACTTATGAATTAACCCCCCAGGCGCCCATGCTGACCTGCCACCTGAAAGGGGTGTCCCCAGACCCCTGTCGGGTAGGCAGCCAATCGGCATCACCATTCGCCTCACGCTTCTGGCCCTCGTGCCGGAAAGCACAGCTTTCCAATCTTAAGTGACACACAGAAAGTCTATCGTGCAGGACTTCCCTGGGCGCAGTGGTTAAGAATCCACCTGCCAGTGCAGGGGACATGGGTTCGATCCCTGGTCCAGGAAGATCCCACATGCTGCGGAGCAACTAAGCCTGTGCGCCACAACTACTGAGCCTGCGCTCTAGAGCCCGTGAGCCACAACTACTGGAGCCCACGTGCCACAGCTACTGAGCCCATGAGCCACAACTACTGAAGCCCGGGCGCCTAGAGCCCATGCTCCGCAACAAGAGAAGCCACCCCAGTGAGAAGCCCGCGCACCACAACGAAGAGTAGCCCCCGCTCGCCGCAACTAGAGAAAGCCTGTGCGCAGCAACAAGGACCCAATGCAGCCAAAAAAAAAAAAAAAAAAGTCTGTCGTGCAATCAAGCAAAGTCTAGAATCACAATGACCAAGGTGTGTGGATTCAGCGTGAGTGTGATGCTTTCACTCTTCCTAAGTCAAGTGTGGAGGATGAAGCCATGGGAACTGGGTGACTTACCTGCCAAAAGTTTTCTTCTCCAAATAAATGGGAAAACCAATGATGACTTAATGGCAGCCCAGAATCTGTATGTATGGATTTACATTTGAAAATACAAATGAAGTGTTTTAGAGGTAAACCCTTCTAAAAACATTTGAGGGTGTGACGGAAGAATGCAGTATAAACTCTAGAGACAGTCTCTGTATAGCCAACCTGGGGGCATCACCTTTCAAGTGACAAGTCAGCATTGGCTCCTGGGGTTTTAATTAGTGCCTCAACCCCTGCCACATACGCCAGCTCTCACCACACACTCCCTTTGCCTGAGAGAAACACTACATCCCAGGCACTAGCAGGGAAAGAAGGATCTAGAATATTCATTCTTCTTTCTTCTCTCCAACAATGTCAGTTCAATTCATGTTTGTTGCATTCCTCTATCAAGCAACCTAATTTTCAACCACGTCAAATATTTACGTGAAGAACATTAGCTGGTGTGTTAGCTGGGAGTTTCGGGATAATTAGCTCAGAATGATCTATAACATTCGTAGTATTTACCCCGCTACTTCAGACAGTCCAGGACCCCATGCCCGCTGAAGGGCTCCGTGTCCCAGCGCTTACTTATTCTTGCAAACAAAGAAGAAACTGGGTTTGTGTGCTAGGTTTTCCCGCCAGCAAAATTCTGTGTTGAAATAGTTGACCCATACCAGCTGGTGTACCCAAGACACTACATAATTTTTTTTTTTTTTTTTGCAAAAACATAACTGTGCTCCCGGAAAGGCGGTGACATTTCAAAATCCAGCCCTCTCTCTGGTGCAGGCTGCACAGGATCCCAGAGAGAGAAAATGGCCCTAAAGATGTAGTCCGGCCCCTCCTGGCACAGACTAGGAGGCTGACGTCCTCAGGAACGAACCCGGCTCACCCAGAGCCCGTGGTACCCACATCCGCTGCCCCGAAGGTCCCCGTCACTTCTCTGGGTCAGCTTCCGGGAAACCCAAAGGGACAGTGTGCCAGCTTCCTTGGGCCAAGTTCCTCCGTGAGTCTTTATCCTATGACCGCCTGTCATTTGCCTTTTAAATTAAAGAATGGCCGCCACATGTAAACCTTTTCCCCCGAGAGAGAAGGATGCTCCAGAAATATACCTACGGGAATATTCGCTTACTTAACTTTCAACATGATTTGAAATTTTGAAGAGAAGGATGTTGGGTTAACACAGATGAACAAATCCAGTGCGTGAGGGGGCCAGGCCCTCTGCTGGGGATTAGCCATTTCAGACAAAATGTGCATTACTTCTGAAAAATCGTCTGCCAGGGCCAGAGAGGCCCGTGAAAGGAAGGGCCCAGGACACGGGGGTGTGTAATGAAGAGGACGTGGGCCTGACCGGCCCCCTGGAAACCACGTGGGCCCTTCCGAAGCCCACACCTGTCCACCAGCCCCTGCTACTGTGCACCCACTACGTGCGGGCACTGTTCACATTTGTGGTCAAAACACCAGAGGTCACAGTAAGACAGGACCCAGAGAGTTCACACAGACATGCTGGCTGGTGGTCTGCACTGCGGGGAAGCAGAGCAGGGAAGGGGCCCGGAGCCCGGCCGGCTTGCGGGCTTGGAGAAGCAGCTGGAGAAGCATCTCGTCAGAAGGAGATACTGTCGGATAAATTAGACAGAGGCATCACTTCCTCAGTATTCCATGAACTTGTGGTTGCCAAATGGGAACACTTCCTCGAGTGTTCTGCTTAGGTTCCTAATTTTTTATATTATAAATCCTGGATATAATTTTTCTAGCCTCCTTAATAACTGTGGGCTGCTATGTGGGATTTTCCAAAAGGCCCCTATTGATAGCAGGAAGCCACATTTGTTCACTCCTGAGGGTGACTTTCACACACCGTGGTGGGCACACACGAAGGAGCCTATCGTGTGTCGTGTTATTAACAGAAATGTGTGTCCCTGGAGGATTTAACTCGTCGTAGGGCGTGTGTCACCTTTGAAAATAGAGATGCATCTCTATTCTCTAATTAACAAGCATTTATTGGGTGGATGCACTTTAAGTAATGTTACGTGTACATAAAAGGGTTTTGAAAGTATCTTACATGCCCTGATCTATGTTATAGTAGCTGTAATGTCATTTAAAACATTTGGCCCTTTCCCCAATTCAACGTCCTGAGTATTCAGTTCACACTTGGCTCTAAAGTGTAATGTCTACCGTTGTCCAGCAGATGGTGGTATTGGACGCAGCGCTGCCCATCACAGCCTGGGACGCGGGCCTGGAGTTCTAGACAGACCCCCGGAGGCCCCAGAATCGTCCCATCCGGCGGAGGAGGCCCGAGCATTTTCCCCCTGCTTGTTCTGAGGCGAGAATCCAGGCTCACAAATGCAGGGGGTGCAGTGGACTCGAGGTGCGGTGAGCTCTGGCCAAAACTGGAGCGGACAGAAAAAAACGCTTTCTCCCACTTAAAAGTCAGGTGAGGTACCAAGGACATGCGGGTTTATACAGAGACTGCACATGGAATTCGAAACGGAAAGGTATAAATTATCTCTCTAAATAGAAGAGCAGCAGTGGGACCGGCTGCGCCGGGTGGGCACCTTCCACCGGCTTCTTCGCCCAGGTTCTCTCTCCACCTCCAGGGCTGCATCTGCCATGTCAAACGTATTTGCCTCTGTGATGGTTGGTTTCATGTGTCGACTCCACGGGGCCCAGGGCTGCCCTGATTTCTGAGTAAACATCATTTCTGGGTGTGTCTGGTGGCATCCCCCCATCCACTGTGGGCCCGAACAGAACCAAAAGACAAAGTGGGGCACAGGCACTCTCTCTGCCTTTCTGCTTGAGCCCAACATCTGTCCCGGGCACTCCTGGCTCCCAGGCCCTCAGACTCGGACTGGGGTCTACACAGCAGCCCTCCAGCTCTCAGGCCTCAAGCTGCCCCCTCGGCCACCCTGCACCTTCAGCTCCAAGACAGCTCATCACAGGGCTTCTCTGTCTCCAGCGTCACGTGAGCAAATACTTTACGACAAGTCTCTTTCTAGAAATAGATGTAGTTATGTATGTATACAGACACAGATGTTCATCTATGTATCTATATTGATATCAGTATCTATCTATTTATCTCTGTACCTCCTACTGGTCCTGTTTCTCTGATGCAGCCTCCATGATCTCTAACTGGAAATCACAAACGATGCAAAGATCACTGGGCGCGTGGCACCAGACGTCTTATGGACAGGAGAGGAGGGTAGACAGGCGGGCACAGGAGGGCAGCAAGTGCAATGTTAAAGCCCCCTTCCCATTGCCCCAGAGGGCACGTGTGTGTGTGTGAGAGAGAAAGAAGCTCTGATATTGGTAATTCTGCCTATTTCAACTCGTATGTGAGGCTGCATCCCAGCAAACTGATTTCCTGACACGTGAGCCACAATGCGAGGTTTGAAAACACTGATCCGTAAGACAGCTGATTCCTGCTGGCATTTCTGTTGCTTAGAAGTTGCCCAGCTGTGTGGGGTGGGACTAAGTACTCGCTATTAGAACTGAAAAAAACAAAAACGAAACAGAAGTGGGAGGTGGGCAGGGGCATCGTGGCAGCTCCACCTCCCACCCCCTCAGCTTCCCACTCTGTCTGCGCTCACTCGGGATGCACGTGGCGGCTACAGCATCACCCCCTCCTCCCTGCAGTGGTGCAGCCCTGAGACTGAGTCCAGGTTGTGCTTAAAGGAGGGATGCCTGCCCCCTGCCTCCACCAGCCTGTGACTCAGATGCAGAGCTGAGTTCCCCCATCACAGGAAGGAAAGGGACACACACTTTTAAACCCCTTAAGCTGCTGTTGGCTTGAGTCTCCACTATTCGTGGCTAAACCTGCTTCAGCGCTGACACACCAGCCATGTGAAATGCACCGGGAACTCAAAAATGAAACCACGGACACGTCTCTGCCCTCCAGGGACTCACGGTTTAGTAGAATGGACTAAAAATAAAGTAAGTAGTAAATGGATGGACTGACGTGGTGAATTGAGCATTGATCAGTTTTAGCAACAGTCAAGTGTATGTAATCATTGGTTTTGATTAACAATTCGATTATAAACAACTAAGTAGTATAATTACAAGTTGTGACCAACACTGTGAAGGACGGAAAGAGATCCGGGGCTGAAACACACCAGGCGGCTGGGAGGGGGGGCGTGGTTGGAAAAAGTGACATCCCTAGCAGACCCCCCCCAGACGAGCAGGAGGGTGGAGGCACCCAGAGACGTCGCAGGTCTGGGCTAAGGAGGATGAAGCAGTCGGGGTGGGGGTCAGAGGTGGCAGCCAGGGAGTCACAGCTAGAGGAGCGAACTTTGTCTCAGAGTCAGTGCATCATCCTGGCTTTCATTTTCTGTCTACTGTGATGCTCTGACATCGTTAAGTCCCGCCTGGCTGGGCAGAGACAACCCCCCACCAGCCAAGGGCCCAGCCAGGAGCCCGCCTGGGACCTATGCCGACAGCCCGGCCAGGCCCGGCCTCCTCCGCCTGCCCCGCCCCCGGGGAGGTGGCCCACCTCTGCCCGAAACACCCGGGCCGGGTGCCCGGCGGCTCGGGGCAGCCCTGTCGCCCAAAGCCCGGCAAAATCACTAAAAGCAGCCAATCGCACGTGTTCCCCCCGCCCCGCCTGCCTTTCCTCTGGAAACCCCAGTAAAGGCCGTGCCCTCAGTCTTCCCTCCGTCCTGTCCTCTGTCCCCTGACCCCCTGGCCATCCCCCCACGTGCCCGGCGTGGCCAGCTGTGCCCTCTTTCCAGGGGACTGTAACATGAGACCGACTTCTCCCTGCCATCACCCAGTCACCTTTATAAATGAAGACCTAGAACAGGGCAGAGAGGAGGAGAAAGTCAGCCCCCTCTTGATGTCTCAAATAATGAATTCAACATCAGTTCTGGTAGGCGGTGTTTGCTAGAACAGTCAGCCTGTTGGTGGCAGACAGAGAGGTGACAGGAGAGAGGGGGGAGGTGGGGAGTGCGTGAGAAGGCGGGAGCTGTGCTGACGGAGGAGGTGCCTGCAGAGGCCGGAGGGAAATGGGGAACCGGTGTGGACGCAGGGGCGTGGGTGCAGGTGCGTGCGTGCAGGGGCGTGGGCGCAGGCGCGTGGGTGCAGGAGCTCCAGCGAAGGTGGAGGGTGGTGTGGAGGTAGCTGTGGGCGAGGAGCAGGAGGAGACAGGAAGGGGTGACCCCGAGCAGGTCACCGAGTTAGCATTTCTGTGATCTGCAGGTGGCGGCTGAACAGAGAAAGGGTCCTGGGCTCCTGGCCAGGCCGGGGTCACCTGCCTAGGTCTCCAGGATGCCATCTCCCAGCCTCTGCCTCCTCTGAGCCCAGGGTTCAAGGGGAAACGGAGGAGGGGGTTGGGAAGCAGTCAGGGCCCAAGGGTCTCTGGTCCCTAACACTGTCTCCCCTGACCTCAAGGCCATGGAAAGCTGGCTTTTTTTTCTGGAAGGTGGAGCTCACTCCTCCCTCATCTCCCGGGGGCACAGGGGACCCTTCCTCCTCTGCGTCCCTGCTCCTGAGGGCACAGGAGCCCAGCAGTCCTGGACTCTCTGTGGCCACAGCCCTGGGCGTGGGCCTCAGTCACTCCCATCTGTGATGGCCGTGCCCTCGTGTCAGCAACACCCCGAGGACGCACGTGCCCCCCCAACAGCGAGCAGGTGAGAGGCGGGTTGGTCCAGGCCCCGTGAGCCCTGACACGCGGTCCTCCCGGCCTCGGCTTCGTGCGGATGTCGACGGCCCTCACCCCATCCTTCTCCTCTGACCCCACCAGCTCCCGAAGCCTCACCGGGCCCCCGGGAGGCACTGACCAGCCACACCTGGTCCTCCTGCCTCTTCCCTGGCCTCTGACACACTCCCCAGAACCACAGCGAGCCCACGGCCGGCCCTGCTCGGCCACGTGCCATCCCTCACCTGTCAGGCTCAGCCCCCCAGAGTGCAGTGTCCCGGGGTCCATCCTCCACCTGGCTGGGTACCACGTTCTCCAGGAAGCCTTCCCTGATGCTCAGGACCCCCAGTCGTGCCGGCAGCGTAGACACAGCTGCGCTAGGCCTGCTCACAGCTGGGGTCCTCACAGCTGGCCACTCCGCCCCCCCAGCCCCCGGCTGCGTCTCGTTCTGTCTGCGGCTCCGGCGCAGCGGGAATTCCACCACTGTTGAGATAACAACTCCTACGTATGGTTGTGTATTATCGCCCCTCCCTAGAACACGAATATCTGTTTGGGTTTAATGCATTTGAATTGTGCCAAATCAATGATCAGTGACCAGATGGGGCAGACCATCCATTCCTTGGGGCCAAGGGTTAGAGGATGACTTCCCTGACCCAGATATAAATCCTCAGACCTTGACCTGAAAAGAACACAGCAAGCCCATCACAGAAAGCCCTTTAACTGCTAAGGAAAACTGTGAGGAATTAACAGATGCCTCGGCTCTTTTCTCCACTGCGGTCACCTTTCTCAGCAGCAGAGGCCCCTGCGAGGTTCCTCATTTGCTCCTGGATGCCGTCCCACTGGAACCCAGAAAACAGTAGGAGATTCAGACCGGAGGCCGGCGGAGAGAAAGAGCCTTTGTCTGCCAGGAGCGGCCGATTCCCACAGTCGCTTTCACACACACACACAAAGGAAGGCCGTGGATACTCCTCTGCTGTTTTCCTGTCCCTGGGTGTTTACAGAGCAGGACGGAAGGCAGGAAAGCGCCTGCCGTGCAGAACTCCGCCTGGGAAATCAGGGTGTCGGTTACAGAGTCTTTCCAAGGAAAAGGTAACGGGAGGCTGAACAGCAGAAAAAGTGGGCAAAGAAAACCCGGAAATCGCCCCGGCAATGTTCACGCAGCGGGAGAGCTGAGGTTTGGGGCTCTTCCTGAGCCAGCTGCCCCAAAGGTCTGGTTATTTGCTAGAATCGTTTGTGACCTGCCTTGGAGGACTTTCCAGGACGCAGCACCCTGATGGGAGCCATAGACCAGGCCTGAGGAGTCACCGCCGTCGTACTGCATCCGGGGACCCGGCTGCCCTCCCCGCTCATCCCGGGTCACCATCCTGGGCCCGTTTCAGACCCAAAGCAAAGCTGATTCTAGAGCAGTAGATGTGCCCACATCCTTCTATGTTACCGCTTGAATCACAAAATCACATCTGAAGAGTAAACACTCTCTAAACGCCAACAGCTGCTGGGCAGCTCTTGCGCTGGCTATGGGGGGCTAAGCCTCGACCCCCCGTGTCCCAGGGCGCTGTCAAAGGAAAACAGCCTTTGTGACCTAACAGCCT
Organism: Delphinapterus leucas; assembly: GCF_059928025.1. Classification (NCBI taxonomy): domain Eukaryota; kingdom Metazoa; phylum Chordata; class Mammalia; order Artiodactyla; family Monodontidae; genus Delphinapterus; species Delphinapterus leucas. Next base: position 10,466,490 of record NC_143149.1, read on the forward strand.
TGATAACAGGTTACTCGTAGATTATTCTGGGGGCCTGTTGCCTGACTCGGCATGTGCAGTATACCTAAAGGGTTACACAATACTGAAACCACAGCCATGGGCATGATGGATGTTTCTGATATATTAAATTTTTCCTTAGATTGTATGTGCAAGCCCAATTGTACCATTACTGCTCAAGTTTTAGAGGGTTTCCGAATTATGCCAGGGGAGCAGAAGAAAATGTTTTCAGAGCACGTTAGAAGGATTAACGTCAAATCTGCAGAAAAAGGAATGGGTTTGGATTTGAATCTCACTAGTGCCTGAATATCTCCCCCAGCTGGGTCTACTCTGTCTGCCTGAGGACTCTGGGCTCTGCACATCAACCACTCCATCCGAGCTGTGATACCAGGACCCTCGACCAAACTCCAGCAGGGCCACTGGCCCGAGGCTGTGTCCTGGGGGGACCAGACCCCATGGAAACACCTGCCCCAAAAGCTCAGGGTCGCCGGGGGAATTCACCATCTGTCCCACCCACACCCAGCCGTAGTCCTGGCCTTTCAGAGCGTTTACTAAAAAGGGGTGACAAGTGTGGGTCCTTCCTCTGTCCCTCTGAGATGCCCATGTACCCTTCCACAGCTCGGGAGCATCCTTCTCAGGGGCCTGAGCACCACGCCCTTGAGACGGAGCCTTCAGGAAGGACGGGCTGGCCTCCCAGGCCCTGGGGAGGGTGCGGCCCCAACTTGGCAACTGTCAGCTACAGACACGCGGCCGGCTGCGGAACAGGGCCGGGTGTCGGCAGCGCCTGCTGGTCCCCTCTCTCCCATCCCCGCTCCTTCAGCCTCCTGCTGGGGCGCCATCACCCCTACGTGAACCCCAGGGGCCCTCGGCTCTTCCCGCCGTGGGTGGGAACTGAACAGAGCCTGTTGTCACTGCTTCAACTGAAGTCCAGCTGTGTTTGTCTTCGACGGGCTTCAAAGGTCAGGAAACTCACAGTCACACCCAAGCCTTGATCTGGAGGGAGGCACAGTGGCTCCCAAGACGTCCTGATGAGACTCGGGTGTGGTGAGTGAGACAGTGGCTTTGGAAGGATCGGGGGCCAGAGACGCGGGAGCTTTGGGCTGGGACGCTGCGGGCACAGGCCCGTGACAGTGGAGCTGGAGGACGGCCGGGGAGGAGAGAGAGGGGAGAGTGAAACGTGAGCATGTGTTTGAGTTTGGGTTTGGCGGATTCTCCTACAGAAAAATCGGGGGCCTGCTCACTGAGCTAATGGCCCTACCTGCTCATGCGCCTTCTAAAGGCTGCTTGGACCGTGGATTTTCATAGGGAAACATAAAATGGCCAGGTTGGTGCCAGTCACTTCTGGAGCCACAGGGTTTTCACCTCCATCGGGGCAGCAGCCGGGCGCTCTGCTTCCTCCACATAAGCGCCTCTCCAAGATCCCGGGCCTGGCGGTGGGGCTCCTGGATGGGACACGCTGCCCTGCAGATCATCTTGCGCTCATCTGTGGTGCCCAAGGCTCACAGGTGCCAGCCAAGTGCCCACCTTCCCAGCAGCTGACCGAGATTCTGGGGACGCAGGGGTCAAACGACCAGGCCCACCCATGTCTTCATAGAGCTTGGGGACCACAGACCACAGCAAACAGAAAAAGACCTGCTCTAACTGGATAGTAACTACAGAGACGTGATCTACATGGATAATAATAAAGACATAAGTGGATAACAATAAGAAAGACCTGATATAAATGGATAATAAGAAAGACATGACACAATAGATATTAACAATAAAGACGTGATCTAATTGGATAACAATAATAAAGGCCTGGGCTTCCCTGGTGGCTCAGTGGTTAAGAATGTGCCTGCCAATGCAGGGGACACGGATTCGAGCCCTGGTCCAGGAAAATCCCACATACCGTGGAGCAACTTAAGCCCGTGCGCCACAACTACTGAGCCTGCGCTCTAGAGCCCGTGAGCCACAACTACTGAGCCCGTGAGCCACAACTACTGAAGCCCGTGCGCCTAGAGCCCATGCTCCGCAACAAGAGAAGCCACCACAATGAGAGGCCCGTGCACCGCAACGAAGAGTAGCCCCTGCTCGCTGCAACTAGAGAAAGCCCATGTGCAGCAACAAAGACCCAATGCAGCCAAAAATTAATTAATGAATTAATTAAAAAAGAATAATAGCAAAGGCCTGATAAAACAGGATAGTAATAATAAAGACATGACACACTGGATGTTATCAATAAGGACACGACATAATGGATAATAAAAATAAAGACACGGGGGCTTCCCTGGTGGCGCAGTGGTGGAGAGTCCGCCTGCCGATGCAGGGGACACGGGTTTGTGCCCCGGTCCGGGAGGATCCCAAATGCCGCGGAGCGGCTGGGCCCGTGAGCCATGGCCGCTGGGCCTGCGCGTCCAGAGCCTGTGCTCCACAACAGTGAGAGGCCCGCGTACCGCAAAATAAAATAAAATAAAATAAAGACACGACGTAACTAGATATTAACAAGAGCCATCAAGGAAATCAAAGCATGCTGAGTGGACAGACAGCGGCTGGGTTGGAGGGTGGTGTCAGAAGGCCATCTCCTGGGCAGGACTGAGAGAGAGACAGGTGGACATGGGGGGCCGGAGGCGTGGGGACAGAGGGCCCTGGCAGAGGGGACAACAGCAAACACTGTGGGACAGGCACAAGCATGGCCCAGGTGAGGACCAGCAAGACAGCCCGAGTGCCTGGAAAAGCGTGAAGGTGGGGGAACAGTAGGGATGGCGTGCAGGGGTTGGCAGAAGCTGATCGTGGGGCCCTGTGGGCCAGGGTTGGAGTCTGGGGTCCACTGAGGTGTGTTAGCAAGCCACCAGGGGGTCTGTGTGGGAGAGCGACAGAGCCATCCCAGAAATGGTCGTCCCCAGGGAGATGACAAAGGCCAGAGGGTGAGATTCGTGCCGCGTCCTCCCCATGGGTTTAAAACCCTGTCGGTTCCACACAAAACCCTGCACACGTTATCCATAATCGCCAAAACTTGGAAGCAACCAAGGTGTCCTTCTATAGGTGATGGATAAACTAACAGTGATACATCCAGACAATGGAGTATTTACTTAGGGCTAAAAAGAACTGAGCCTTCAAGCCATGAAAAGGCATGAAGTAGCCTTCAATGCATACGACTGAGCGAAAGAAGCCCATCTGAAAAGGCTACAGACTGTATGATTCAACTCTACGACATCCTGGAAAAGACAAAACTGTGGAGAGAGTGAAAGACGAGTGGTTGCCAGGGGTTGAGGAAAGGAGGGATGAAGAGGTGGCGCACAGAGGGTTCTCAGGGCAGTGAAACGACTCTGCACGCCACTGTCATGGTGGACACCCGTCATTATCCATTTGTCCAAACCCACAGAACGTCCAACACCAAGAGTGGACCCCAGTGTGAACCAGGGACTTAGGGTGAGTATGGCGTGTCATTGTAGGTCCGGCGATGGTAGCAAATGTCCCACCTGATGGGGATGCTGATGACGGGGACACTGTGGCGTGTGGGCAGGGGTGTAAGGGACTACTCAGTCGGCTGCTGTCTCCACAGCCAGAAGCGCACCACACCTGCCACGAAGGGCCACTGCAGTCCTCAGGTGGAGCAGGTGTCTCCGCCCAGTGTGACTGGGCTGACACCGCAGTTCTCGGGGGCTGTCCGGGACACCCCTGCTGTAAGTGGGGTTCCTCTGTGCCTTCCTTTATCCCGCGTGTGGTTTGTGACAAACACCATCTCTTTGGGGCAATCTGAATTTAACAACACGAGGTGGCGTCCGCCAGGACAGGTGCTGGGCAAGGGTGAGAAAGCAGTTATGTCAGCAGACAAGGAGCTCCATGACCCACAGTGGTGTTTGTTAAAAACGCAGGTCCCTGGCTCCGCCTCAGATGTATTCAGTGGGACTCCCTCCTGTTGGGACCTAGGAATTCCTATTTTTAAGCAGTTCCCTAAGTGATTCTCCTGGACTCCGAGCTTGAGAAGCACTGATCCCGCTGGACACCGTGACAGACAAGTGCACACACCCGACCTGTTAGAATCGTATCTCACAAATAAGGAAATGCGACATTACTGAGCCCAGTGGTCTGTCCTACAACCTAGCAAGAGACAGAACCGCAGTCCAGATGGATTGCGAGCGACCCCACAGCAGTGGTTTCCCTGCTGAGTTACAACCAGCCCCAGGGGAAGCTCTGTGGCGTTCACATCGCTCTTTAAAAAAGATTTATTTATTATTTAATTTATTTTTGGCTGCTTTGGGTCTTGGTTGTGGCACGCGGGATCTTCATTGAGGCAGGCGGGATCTTTCGTGGCGATACGTGGGCTTCTCTCTAGTTGTGGTGTGCAGGCTCTAGAGCGCATGGGCTCTGTAGTGGCAGCACGCGGGCTCTCTAGTTGAGGTGTGGGCTCAGTAGTTGTGGCGCACGGGCTTAGCTGCCCTGCGGCACATGGGATCTTAGTTCCCCAGCCAGGGATCGAACCTGCGTCCCCTGCATTGGAAGCTAGATTCTTTACCACTGGACCACCAGGGAAATCCCAAGTTCACATCACTGATGACCAGTTGTCAGTGGTTGGTACCCACCCTCTGAGACACCCCAATACCGTGTTTACAGCATGAATTCTTTGGGATGAGGCTGGGTACATTCAAATGCTTGATTTCCTTTGCTGAAATGTCTGGGGGCGTCTTCTAAGGTGCAGGAAATCAGTCAGGCAGTTACGGGGCATCCACCTGACTGCAGTGCCCAGGCCCCTCTGCAGTTAGTGACACGGGGTAGGGACACCCCCTACCAGCCCGAATGGAAGTCTTCAATGTGGTGCTTTGTTTATGACCTCCAAAGAACTGTGCACAAGGAAATCTTCATAAAAATAGATTTAACTGAATTTGTCTGAAGAGGTTAGAAAACATCCTTCCTTCTCCCTGGGCGGGAATATTAGACTTCTGTGAATTCTCACCACATCCTTCGTCTGCCCCAACTTTCCTTAGAAGATTCGTCATCTGTCTGCGACGCCTGTGTGTTTTGTGCCGTTACATCTAATTGAAGAGATGCCAAAGGCCAAGAAAATCATTTTAACTGATTATCAAAATCCCAAGACTCAGCAGGAGAAAAACATGAAGCCACGGGTACGTTCAGCTTTAACTCTATTTCTGCAGAGGAAAACGCTATTGAAGAACAACGCTGTTAGCAGCATCCCCTACCATGAAAAAATAAATGTTTTCAAGAGGGAAAAGTAAATTTTCAAAGAATCCCTACAAGTTAACAGCAACACTGGAGTCCATACTCGTGTTCAGTGCAAACAAGTGGGCGTGCACCGCGTTTATTACACACTTTCCATTCCAGGAGGCTGAGTAAGGAGTGTCGGTGTGATGGAATCGGCGCAGCTGCCGAGCGGCTCAAGAGTGGGGTGCGCAGAAGGACGCGTGCTCTCTCCTCCAGGGTTGAGGGATGCAGACTCCAAGGCACATCGAGGAGACGACCTCTGGCTTTCCTGCCCATCAGAGCCTCGCCCTGAATCACCGTCACAGAACCCTTCTGTCCAGGGTTTCAGGCCATCTCTCCACCGTGTGCGTCAGAACTGCTTGCCCGGTACTGGTGCTGAAGCCATGACCCACCTCTGCTGCCCTGGCCTGTCTCAGACCCTGCATGCCCCTCCCAAAGCGGCTGCGGCTGACGCTTCCGTGCACGGCAGAGGGTCAGAGCAAAGAGCAACGGAGACCTTGTGTGCAACAGCCCACGTCTGCCACACTCGTCTAAACTCCGGCTCGAAAGTCAACAGGGTGCAGTGGACAACCTCTAGACAGGCTCCTCCCCCCGGCTCTGAAATGCACACGGCTCACCCCCCCTCACGCACAGGAAACGGCCGCCCCAGAGGCCGGGGGAGGACACCCCCCACTCCCCTCTTCCAGCGCGGAGGACATTTCCAGGGGGTACTCCTGATGTCTCTCTGCACCTCGCCGCACCCACCTCGCCCCAGGGCAGGAGGGGAAGCTGCGTGCTGGATTTGGGGCAGGCCCTGCCCCTCGCACTGGGCTCTCTCTGTGGGATCTCCCCCTGCAAGGAGCAGGCGTCCGTCTGTGCCGGGCGTTAGTTTACCAAGCTGACTGAGTGACAGCACGGAGAAGCCACTGAATGAAAAATGCCGTGCTACTCACAGGGCCCTAGAGATAAGAGGCGTGCGATTGGCCGGTTTTAGTGATTTTGCAAGGCTTTGGGCGATGGGGCTGCCCCGAGCCGCCGGGCACCCGGCCCGGGTGTTTCGGACAGAGGCGGGCCACCTCCCCGGGGGCGGGGCAGGCGGAGAAGGCCCGGCCTGGCCGGGCTGTCGGCATAGGTCCCAGGCGGGCTCCTGGCTGGGCCCTTGGCTGGCGGCGGCGAAGGGGGGCCATCTCGCCGCAGCCAGGCGGGACCTAAGAGGTCAGAACATCACAGTAGATGGAAAATTTTTAGTGTGTACAATCCACCGACTCCTGTGGACCTGCAGGCCCGGATCCCGTGGCCTGATTCCAGTGGCGTGTACCAGCCACTTGGTCAGTCAACCCAAATTCCACTTTCTCTCCCCTCCTGTGCTGCTAAGTGTCTGCTCGACCGCTGAGCCTATGTCTCAGTTTATTCTGAACTTGGTGGGTAGGGCAGGAGAGCGAGACAATCCCCTCAGGCCCCAATTCTGTGCCCCTCTGGACGCCAGAGGGAGGAGGTGTTTTTCGGGAAATGGAGGGGGAGCGGCGGAACCCAGGGACGCGCTTCCAGCTTCACCCGATGCATTCATCGGCCCCCAACCCTCTGTGGGGCTTGGGCCGTGGGCTCCACAGTTGGGTTAGGCCTCGTTTCTTATTTTCTCTGTTGTGTGATGCTTTGACCCGGGAGAGCCTCTCCTCCCAGGGCCCGGGATTCCTGAGAGACGGCGAAGCGCACGGGGCAGTCTCTCATCCACGCCCCCCAGCCCTGCCAATCCTGCCCCTGCTGCCCCCAGCCCTGCCTCACACGAGCCAACATCTCCCCTGCCTGGCACCCCGGGCGGAGCAGGGGCCCCTTCCAGCCCTGGGGATCGTTCAGAGTAGCTGTGCCCAGCTGTTCACGGGAACCCTAAGAACAGCTCTCCCCTCGCCCCTGCGCCGCGTCCCCGACGAAGCCAGCTGTGCGCTGACCCCTCTCCAGGCTGTGAGTGTAATAACCTCGCCCCCGCCAGCCTGGCCCCTGCTTCTCCTGTGTCCACACCAACTCTCCTAACCCACAACCAACATCGTGTCGTAGAGGACAGCCTCTCCAGGAAGCAGTGACGGGGGGCGGCCCACAGCCTGCTGGCCGAGGGGACAGGTGAGGAAAGGGGGGACCAAGGGGTTCATATGCACCTGATCAGTATGAAGAGACCCCCTGGCTTAGAACCGGAGCTGCATGGACCCTCCGGAGTCCCCAGACTCCACATTCAGACGGGGGACTCCAGTCCTGGGCCTCGCAGGTCGGGCCGGAATCTCCCAGCCCCAGGAGCACATTCCCAGGCAAGGACCCCCACCCAGGGCTCCGCTCCTAAGAAAAGACACAAGAACAGCCGCGCAGGTTTCAGGAGCGCTGGCATCGCCCAGTGATTTATTTCATCTCAGGATAAACAGACAGGCGTACAAGGTTTTATGCGATTGGTACCCAGGACCTAGAAACTGAAGCGTTGATCCATAAAGCATCAGCCGGCCTGAACTGTGTCTTCAAGACACCTGTTTGCCTTTAACACCCGGCCACACTGCAGCACTGCTTACAGCTTTCAAAAGCCTCAGAGGAGCTTTCATCTCGCATGAGAACACATCTAGGCCTTTATTTCAATTCATCTCAAACCAATTCACCAAGCAGGTACGAAGTGCCCTGCCAGCTCCTGTGGTCCAGGCACCTTCCTGGAAGGGGGGAAAGTGTACAGAACGTGGCCGCTGACATACGTTCAGACGCAACCAGAAGATGACACATTCCCATCTTTAGCTCTTCTTATCTTCCCATGAATAATGATATTGCAGAGGAAAGGGAAAAATAAGGACACTGATTTTTTAAAAACACCAAAACAAAACATTTTTAAAAACACCAAAACAAAACATTTTGTAAGCTAGGAAAGCGTCTGCAATAAAACAGAACACAAGAGAGCGCTTCTGTTTACATATCGCCCCAGGAAGGTGTTACAACAGATTATGTCCCGAAACCATCTTAACTTCAGGAAAACACAAAGGACCTCAAAAACGTTGCATCTCACTTCAAAATCTTTCACAGGAAGTTACCCAAGAGACCCACAGATCAAACAGCAGCTAGCAGAATTACTGAAGGGACACCAGAAATGAACAGGAATGGAGCAGGTGATTCATTTTAAGGATTTGTAGCAAAACTGATACAAAGGGAGGAGTTTTAACTAAGTAGCAAAAGAACTTCCATTGTCTTCAAGGAAAGGAGATTGGTGCTGCCAGAGATTCAGAAATCGAGTCACCGAGTTCCAAATCCAGTCCCGTAAAGCTGCCAGAGGCCACGCCGGCACTGCGGCTGTTCCCCGAACCAAAGGTAAAAACAGAAAGGAAGTGAAGACGTCTTAACCCCATTCCCTTGGATCCCAAATGAACCTTGATTAACAATACAAAAGTCATTGCTTGTGAGCTAACCAAAAGATCGAGCTTTCCCAAATTATAGCCTTCCCCCTTAAAATGCCACCGCTTTTTCAAATATCTGGGAATGTCAGTGTGCCCGGGTTTCTTAATTTCATGTGAACTACGGATGGATGTCATAAATGCATTAGCTTCGTTTGACTCAACTGATCGAAGAGCAGGAATATTTTTGCACCAACTGTTTCTCTAAATAGAGCTGCATACAGACTTGGCACATCACGTTGAATGTGACATGATCCGTCCTCGGAACATCAGACCTGGAGGGAAGTCTCAGCCAGGGCTGCCCCTCCCCTAGCTGTCCTCCAAACCGAGGATCTTGCATGGGGTGGCTTTTCCGTTGGTATAATCGGTGCACCACCCTCCTGGCCCTACACCCCAGGTACTGGCCTCCAAAAGCAAATTAAACTGGTCCTCTCAGCATGCCAGGTGCTCTGGTATCTGTTCTCAGTGATATTACTAGTAGAAGTGTGGTCTGCAAGGTTCTAAATCCTCTACCCATCCTTAGGCATCCTCGGGCATCTCATCCTGACAAATCCCTGGGACTCCGGGGCCAGCTCCCACAGAAAGTGATGCTACGTCTAGTCCAGGCATTTCTTCGTTCAATTAAAGGATGAAATAATATACAAACACTCCAGCTGGGCATGTTATCGTGTGGCTGTGCACACGTGACATCTAACAGGTCTCCCATCTTCTACGGGGAGAGTTTACTTTGGAAGCCCACTTTCAGCGCTGATGTTTTGAAACGGTAAACATCATAGGAATGATTTCTCAAGTAAAATCACAGTGATAATATCTCATGAGTTTGATACGGAAGGAATGAAAATATTAGCTTGGTTCCATTTCATGTAAAAGTTTTACCATAAATAATGAAAGTCTAGAGAAAAATGTACTATCATATGAAATGCTCATGTCTTTAGAAGGACATTATTTATTTTGGATTTCAATTCTTTTCCTCCTGCCACGTCTCCAGTCTATTCCTACCAAAAGGCCAAAGAAGTCAGGCAATCTGAAGCCTGTTTTTCTTTCCTAAGACGATGGACCAAGTTGCCGAGCATCGTCTCAGGTCAGGGGCAGTGACGGGCAGGCACACACGTCACCAGGATGCACCCGCTGAAACGGTAAATACCGTGCTCTGGCGCAAGCATGATTCAAGCTATCATTCCTAAACAGCTTAACTGATCACTTTCATAACCACAGACTCTTTAAAAAGCATAACCTATGTCCCACATACCCACTGATTGGCACAGACAGAGGTAACCCCCCCATCACTGGATCCACGAGTAAATCATAGTAAGGTACACATAACTTCATCTACTTATGTGCCAATACCTTTCAATGTGTACTTTTCCTATTGTAATAAAAAAAAATGTAGATTGGACTCAGAATGCAGATCACTTGGCCTCTATTTATGAGCGTATACACTTTATCCTTAAAATTTTAATAAACAGTAAGCCCTGTGTGTACACACTTGGAAAGTAAAATATTATAACAAATGAGGAAAGATCAACGGATTTGTTTTTCATCCTTGTGCCCTACCAAAGTACTGAATTTCATGTTACTTCTACTACGGTATTCTGGAATTCACAATTAGAAAAGTGTAGTTTACTTGCTAAACTACGTTATACATATATGTTATTTCCCCTTACGTTACTACGCTGTCACTCCGCCACAATTTCTTAGACTGATGCTTGTAAAAATGAATTTCCCTCATCAGGATGACAGAATTCATATTTAAAACATCATAAGTAGTGGGTTCAACTGTGCCTGTATGTTATTCTTTAGAACTCTCAAAAAGAAAGGATTTTAACCTTCTTTTGCGGGGTGTGGGGGGGATACTACTCTTTCTGAGCCCACTATGAAATATCAAAGCGGCTGGGCACACCTGGTGGGTGCCAAATGCTCCTTTTAAAGCAGACAGGCACCACGGCCACTGTCAGCTTTTCCTACTGATGACATGCGCCTTGGAAAACATTCAGTCACCGAAGATTTAGAATTCAAATAAGAGCAACTCGTTACTACATCACTGAACAGAATTATTAACATCTCTTAACTTGAAGATATTAAACCCATCTCAGTTAAGCGGTGAGAAGGACTTGCTCTTGAGGTGTGTGGGCCTTTGACCATATCTGGGCCCCTTGATGGCAGAGGAGATACTTTCAGTTCTCACTGGACAAATCTTATTGGGAATCAAAGATTTCACCCTTAATACTTACTACATTTGGAATGGAGCCAACCGCAAGTTAAGCACACGTGGCAGGAACTTTTAAGCTAAGTTAGAAAGGGTTTAAAAGCTTTACTTACCAGTTATAATTTTAAACCTCAAGCCGAAAAAAGTATGACCTTCTTTCAGTCCTTCCACTAATATAGTTCACGTTGGCCTAATTTGGGATCTCAGCTCTGGGAGGTGGCCCCGAGGTCCCCTCTCATGGTGCAGGAAGCAACGGTACCTGGTACCCCACACAACTCAGGTCTGGCCTCCCGGCCACTCCGCGAGTGATACCGAGGACAGTACACCCCGGTACACTCCAGGCCTCACCCACTGCACCCGGAGGCTTCATCTCTCATTCTGTTTCTTTCTTTCTCAGGTATTTTGTATCTTATTTGTAAGGTTATCTATCTGCACACATCCTACATCTTACCGTCGACCCCATTAAGCAAAGCAAAGCAAAGCAAAAGGAATGCAGACTAGGCAGCGGGCCTTAATACAGCATGGCAAAAGGTCTTCAAGGCCCCGCGACAAGCTTCTACCTTCTAAGCCTTTAAAGGATCCCGTGGGCTGGGCGGGGCCCGCCGGGGCCCACCCCCGACTCTCTCCCTCCCCGCCTCTACTCCCCTCGCCCCTTCCAGTTTCCCAGTTGGGACCTCGGCCCACGGGGCGTCCCCTGGCCCAGGGCTGCCGAGGGACACGCCCGGGTGACCCGGCCCACCCTACGCGGCGCCCTCCTCGCCTCGGTCTGGCTTCTCCTCCGGCAGGTTGAGCACGAACGGGAAGAACAGGCCCCGGGCGTCCGCGGGGGATCGGAGTGACTGGAGCTCGAAGCTGCCTTCGGGGCCCGCGTCGCCGGCGCCGGGCTCGCCGTCCAGGGGCGGCACGAAGCGCCAGGTGCCCGCGCGGCTCACGCAGTAGATGGTGCCATCCAGCGCGGCGCAGCGGAAGGGCTGTAGGCCCGACGGCGCGCCCGGGGGCCGCAGGTGCGAGGCGCAGCGGCTCCACTGCTTGGCTAGGCAGTGGTAGCGGAACACGCTGACCCCCCCCGCAGGCCCGGCCCCCGGCGCATCGCCGCGGCCCCCGCACAGGTCGAAGCGGTAGATGAAGCCGTCCAGGGCCACCATGTCGGCCGAGCGCTCGCGGCTGCTGCTGCACGGACACTCCTGCCACTCATCGCGCCGCGGGTCGTACTTGAGCAGGCGGTAGAAGAGCGAACCCCCGGACACGTAGATCTCGCCGTTGCAGGTGGTGGCCTCGTGCGCCACGGCGAAGGCGCCCCGGGGCAGCGGGGCCACGGCGGCCCAGCGGTCAGCGCGCGGGTCGTAGCGCTCCACGCTGAGCAGGCACTCGCCGCCCACGGCGTACAGGTGGCCATCCAGGGCCAGCAGCTGCAGCTGCGAGCGCGCCTGGCGCAGCGGCCGCACGGTGCTCCAGCGGTCGGTGGCCGGGTTGTAGCAGAAGACCCGGTCCGAGGGCCGCGCGCGGCCGTCGGGGCCCGGGGGCCCCACGCCGCCGGCCACGAAGAGGTAGTTGTAGAGCACGCACAGCCCGCAGCCGCGAGCCGGCGCGCCCTCGGGTAGCCGCGTCAGCTCGCGCCACTCGCCGGCCGCCTCGTGGAAGCAGTAGACGGCGGCGTCGCCTCGGCCCTCCGCGTCCCCCGACGGGCTCTGCGGCCGGCTGCCCGCGCGCTCCCCGGCCGGGCCGAGCGCGGCGGCCAGAAGACTGGCGCGGCCGGCGCGCAGGCGGCGGCGCAGCAACAGGTCGCGCTCGGCGCCCGACAGGCGCCCGAAGACGGCGGGCTCGCGCAGCACTTCTAGGTAGTGGTCGCTCATGAAGCGGTAGGCGGCCTCGCGCAGCTCGGCCAGCCGCTGCCGCTTGGCCGCGCTCAGCACCTCGAAGCAGTTGGCCAAGCTCAGCTGCGGCGCCACGGCGTCAGTGGCGCGCTGCGCGGCGCAGGGCAGCTGTAGGCGGCGCGCGCCGGCCACCACGTCGGCCACGTTGTCGGGCCGCACGCCCGCCATGCGCCCGCTGTACGCGTAGGCCAGCAGCAGCCGCAGCGCCGCCCAGCCCACGCCCTGCACCCGCAGCACGTCCCGCGACGCGCGCGCGCGGAAGTAGTCGCTGCGCGCCGCCAGCACCGCCTTGTGCGCCCGCAGCCGGCGGCCAGACACCTCGATGAGCAGGTCGGGCTCCCCGTGCTCCGGCCCGACGCCGGGGGGCACAGGCGGGGCGTCCCCGGCCTCTTCCGGGGACGTGGGCTCCTCGGCCGGCGGGCACTCCCCGGGGGACGCGGGATCTTCCGGGGACGCGGACTCTTCTGGGGACGTGCGCTCCTCGGGGGACACGGGATCCTCAGGGGACGCGCGCCCTTCCGGGGACGCGGCGCCCGCGCTGCCGACTTCCCACTGCCTCTGCACCACCCGCCGGCCGCGGCGACAAGAGGGCGGGGAATCGTCCCCGGAGCTGAAGCAGAGGGACGCGCTGAGACTGCAGGGTGTCTGCGCCGGAGACGCAGCGCCCTCCCCCCCGGCCGCGTCCGGCAGCTGCAGGCCGCCCTCTCCCGGAGCCTCGGGAGCGCCGCCCCGGCCCCCGGCCTGGCCGCACGCTCCGTCCCCCGGGTAGAGGACGCAGGGGGCCACCGGGCTCTCCATGCGAGCGCTCGCTCCGGCTGCCGTCCCCGCTCAGCAGCCCGGCATGACTTCGCCCGGATTCGGGCTGCCCAAGGTCGATGGCTCCTCCGGGGCTCCCGGCTTCACACGCTTCTGCTGGCGCGCGATCAGATTTCACTTGTGTCCACACTGGTTTTCAATCGCACGCAGCTCCCCTCGCGCCCGCCCGCTCTCCTCTCCGGCGAAAGGGGTGTGTCGACTCGAGCGCGCTCCCGGCTGAACTTGTGAACTTGGCAAGGTTCCCGCCCGGCGGCCGTCTGCAGGGGTCTTTGTGGCTCGGTCTCCGCACCGCGTGGTGATGATCAGTCCACGGACAGGACCGCCCTGCAGCCGCAGCCGCGGCTCTGTCTGTAGCTCCTGCTCTGCGGAACTGAGCTGTCAGGTGCTCTTAAGGAACTGGGCCTGCCCTTTCTTCCTGAGTCAGTGTTTATCCCTCCACATTCCATCACATCTCTGTCTCTGAGGACCAACGAATCAGAGACGGGCTGCAGTCCACACTTCAGAACACTGACTTTACTGCTGTTTCACAGGGAGCCGCCCCAGGGAGCTTGTTTTTTGTGCGTGACTCCCATGTGCGATTAAGGTTTATGGATGGTCAGCCGGACAATATCTGTGTGTGTCCTGGCCTCGGCAGCGCTCCTGATGGGCCTGCCTCGACAATGTTCACCTGGAAGCGGGGAGGGCATGATTCAGTCGCCAGGTGGGTGTTAGGAAGACACAGTTACTGCACACACTAGACCGGCTTTCCTCCTTCATCCATCGGGAGGCTTCCTCTGCGACTTCCTTTGTTGGAATATCAGGTGTTTCCATGTCATGTCACCATGCTCTTTGTGTTCCTGTTTATAGGAGAAAGAGACAGAATGTTGGAATTTGCATTTTTCCATAGGGCTATCTTGTGTCAGTGGCAGCTACCCCATTTCCCTCCACAATTTTCAGGTTATAGGATTCAGATAGGGTGGGAATGGGGATTGTGACTTTTCAGTGCTGGAAAGTTTGGTGAATAAAACATATGGGATTATTTAGATATTAAAAAACCGTTCCTCCCCTGATTTTTGAGGCCTATAAAGAAGAGCCCAATTCAGCCATGAGCCTTAAATACATTGGGTTGAACCATACGAAATTGCTGGGTTTTGTGTGTCAATACAATGGCAGTCAAATATCAACCACTTCCTCATTTCGACCTAATGAGATGTGTATGTAAAATTGAGAACTTTCAGTGAGAAAGCATGGCCCGCCTATGAAACCTCAGTTTTATTGTGGGACAGTTTTCCTGAAATCTTTTCCAGCCAACTATCTCAAATTCATTTACAACAAATATTTGGAGAAAGGTGCTGAGGACTCTTCTCTGGAGTTGGCCTCGGAGGCTCCAACTCTGGAATCTATTTGAACGGCTCATTCCTGGCTCTGTAGCTCTGAAAAACCTCAGAGAAGCAATTCTCCAAAGAGCACACGTGCAGCAAAAGAAAAGCCAAGGCAAAACAAAACAAAACAAAACAAAATCCACGGAACTACTTGGAAGGCAGATGTGAGCACCTGCAGATGAATTATAAAAAAATAATAAATTATCTCTCCTAATTGGCAAAACCTTCACTGAGACTCCCCAGCCTAGAAGGGGGCTCTTAGCACAAGGGGAGGGGCAAACTGGGCTCTGGTTTTCCTAAGAAGAGGCTGCGGACAAGAGAAACGGACCAAATACATACAGCTCAGATGCGTCATCATTATAGGGTATGTTCACCTCTCAAATGGGATAAAGGGATACTTAACCACCTACCCTCAACCTCTTCTGATTTTCTACTAATCGTACTTAATACTGTTACCTAATCCCTATAAATGCTCAGCGTTGAGAGAATGGGTGTGTATAAAAATATATGCTTGCCTGCTCTTTTTGCTACCGTGTTACGAAAAAGACTTTCCCATTATTCTCAGAAATACAAGTGTGTTAGAGGTGGAGATTCAAGACATTCAATTCTGTCTCTCCCTTCCTCCCCGCCTCTCTCTCTGTCTCTCTGTCTCTCTTCCCCTCCCTCTCTCTTTCTCTCTTTGTTTTACAGAAATCTTTAACAGTAACCTTTGGGGCATATTCACCGGGTGCAGGGCACTGTCTAGGACATGTGGAAAGGCAGCATGGAGACAGTCGGGATGAGCTGAAACTCTGACCACGGGCATGTGGGTCACGGAGGTGCCACGTGTTTACTCAGCTGTGCCCCAGCCCGTGATGCTGCTGGGGAGGTCCTGCGTCCACTGAGATGGAAATGCACTCTGGCCCACAGCGACCGGAATGTGATGACAAACTGGAAACCTGCACAGATTTTATAAGCAAAGCTTCTGGCCTCTTCCCAAACGCCAGAGGTGCTTTCTTAGTCAGCTGAGTCATTCAAGAGAAAGTCAGATAAAAAGTAAGACATATACATATCTTTCCCAAATATACATATAAACGTCAATGTCTGAAATAAAATCAGAGAACTGGCTCTCTTATTTGCTTCATTCTTTTCACACTTTCTCTGTATGATGCAGAAGACCTTGGACCTCAGAAAACTAACTACTTTTTTTTTTTTCTTTTCTTGGCCAGGAGAAGGGTTTCAGCACTTCCTGGTTCTTTCTCTGGCTTGACTCTCATCGGGACGTGCAGAAGCCCAACCTCTGAGAGTTCTCTTCGTGGAAGTCGTCACAGACTCAAAAGAAATGCAGGGAATAGGACACACTGAAAAACCTAAGTCTGCAATTCTTAGGTTTTCAAAGCTCTACAGAATCCGTTTAAAGCCTGAAAGAATCAGGCTAAGTAGACATTTTGTCATAGCTACAAGAAGCAAGAGCTGCATGTCCACAATGACACAAATATGACCCAGGTGGTCAGTGGTCCAAGCAGGCACGTCCTTGCCAGCTCCCTGTGCGCCCCTGGCATGGATCACAGACCAGGCTGGCAGAGCCGGGGGTGGTCCGAGACCTGGGCACAGCCATGTAATCCCATCCAAAGTGTGACAGCTGCTCACCCACTCAGCTGGCTCTCTGCCCCGTGACCAGGTCAGGAGTCCCTGTTCACCCACCCAGCCAAGGTGATGCCGAACACCTGAGTGTTGTCAGGTGAGACAGAAGACCGTCTGTCACTGCGACGCAGGCAGCAGTGATGCTGGATCCCAAGAGCTGGGAGGCCACCCAGCAGGTCCACTTTCTGAAGGAAGCTTCTGCAGCGTGACAGGTCCTGGCCCCTGCCCGCCTGGCAGGGTAGAGGGTCAGCTTCCACAGGAAAAATAAGGAAATTAAGCAGAGGGGCCACTTCCTTTTTCAAATGATGTTAAAGAAAGTCAGCATTTGGAGCTATATCTTCTTTCCCCAGCATGGCCCATTACTGTGATTTGGCCTTAAAATGGATGGGAAGAAGCCAGCCCATTTTGTGTATGTCCTCTGAGCACTGCAAGTCTGCCAAGACACTTAGGGTCAGATTCTTTGGATTGGAGGTCCGGGATTTGCAAGGGGACATCCCCCCATGTTGCAGTTGGCTCCAGCATCAGAGTTCCCCTAAGGGGCTCCTGGAGGACTCTGTGCCAGCACCCACCCTGGTGACGGCAAAATAACTGCAACTCCCCGCCCGACTGAGGCATCAGGAAGGATTTCTTCCCTGAGCACTGCTTCTGGGGTCTGTTACAGTCAGATGAACGGCAGCATCTTCGCCCCATGTAGCGACGGGAGGGGATCTGTCGGTGGAGGTGTGGGGTGTAGTAACAGGCTCCCTCCTGACTGTAGTGAGAAAATATTTTAACAGGAACAAGTCTGCTTTAAATATAACTTAGGTAGCATTTCTCCCTGAAGGCTATACATTTCTTCTCCACATTGTAAATATCTAAACAGAATTTTTTAGTCTCTCTATGACTTTCTTCACTCTCAATTTGAATTTTTTTAAATAAATTTATTTATTTTTATTTGTTTATTTTTGGCTGCACTGGGTCTCCATTGCTGCGCACGGGCTTTCTCTAGTTGCGGCGAGCGGGGGACTACTCTTCATTTTGGTGTGCAGGCTTCTCATTGCGGTGGCTTCTCTTGTTGTGGAGCACGGGCTCTAGGCACACGGGCTTCAGTAGTTGTGGCACGTGGGCTCAGTAGTTGTGGCACACAGGCTTAGTTGCTCCGTGGCATGTGGGATCTTCCCAGACCAGGGCTCGAACCCGTGTCCCCTGCATCGGCAGGCGGATTCTTAACCACTGCGCCACCAGGGAAGCCCAATATGAATTTCTTAAAGAAGATTGTCTATGATTTCCCAAATGTGGACATTATTTTTGTGCTTAAGGTGGATATCAGGTTATTTAAAATTAAATATGCTTCATTAGAATAATATAGGTTGCTAAAGAGACTCTCCGTTTCAAATAATTAGTCATTTTTTTAATATTAATGAACAGACTTAGGAAGTTTATCTAAATGTCTGTAGCACCTATTGTTGTAGCCGATTCCTCCTCAGTGTTCTCCAAGTCACGCCCGACACGTATCTCATCCGTGTGTCCAGCCACACGCCTGTGACAGCAGAGTCCTGGAACCACCACTTGTGCCCTGCCCGCCGCCTGCTTCCCACACACCAGCACGACCCTGTTCACATAGTGAACAGCCAATAACTCCTGGGGTTAATTCACAAAGAAAACCACAAACAGAAGAAACATCATCGAATCTTAGAAACTTGCAGGGAATGTCAGGATATCTGTTTGATCATAGAATGTGTTGATTCCCTTCAGCTGTTCCTACAAATATTGCTGATTCCTTCTTCCTTGGGCCCAATTAAAATGAGGTGGCGGTTCTGGGTGCGCAGGGATGCAGGTGGGTGGGAGCGGATGCCTCGGTGGGGGTGGGGAAGGCAGCCAGTGACCTTCACCCCAGCCCTGATTCCCACGTTCTCTGCACTCGTCACAGTCCGTGGTCTGGCCCTAGCAAGGCCATCATAGCGGCGTGCCTGGAACACGGAGTCCAACGCCGCCACAAGGAAGCATCATTCACAAAATAGGTTTTCATTCCTCAGTCATCCTGGGAGCTTGGCCGTCTGGCTGCTAAAAGCTGGGTGCCACGTGGTCTTGGGAGACGCGGAGGGCGCAGGGCCCGGGTCCCTGTGTGCAAGGTTCTGTACACGCTTCGGCCGAGGAGACACCCATCACCTGGATGAGAGGACCCCCAAGCCGGGTGTAGGCCGTATGTTCCGTGAGGTTTGGGGATGGGCGGGGCTGGTGAGCAGCCTGGTGTGTTGAATAATTAAGAGGGGAAGTGACGTCCTTCAGCAGGTCTGGTGACGTTAATCAGGGTCTATTCTGCCAGATTACAACCTATCATTTTTAATCTGCTCTTCATGAAGGACATTTCTAAGACTCAACGGGCTGTAACATAACCTGAATGCGCGAGTGATCATGAAACAGCTCACACCTATTCTATTTTACAGGGACTGCTGTCACGTGTGTTACATCACTGGGACATACGCGACCCTCGCAAGCCACCCTTCTGTGGGGTCGTAGTTTTTAGCCCCGTTTTACCAAAGAGGAAATGAGATGTGAACCGATGTCACCATACAATTAATCAGCCCCGCACTTAGTAGGTGGCAGAGCCAGACGGGGACCCGCTGTCCGGCCTCAGCACCCAAGCCACCAAGCACTGGGCCCAATGCTCTGCGCCCTTCTGTCTGTTAACAGTTCTGAGCGTGAAGCGCTCGACTTTGCGGCATCCGTGCACTGGGCTAGTGGACGCCTACGAGGCACTCCCATGTCTGGTCCCCTGCCCAGCGCATCCTGGGATGCGAGCAGAATTCTGGTGACTCAGGACGCCCCCAGCTCTGAGAGTAAAGCAGATAGAGACACAGGGCAGGTCGTGGCGGGGATGGGCTCCTGCCGGTGCTGTCTGTGTGGGCCTGATTTAGGGGGTAACGGCGCCTGAACCTTCTGGCAGGGCTTCACTGGAGGAAGTAAAATTAGAGAATTTCCTAAAGAGAAGCTTTTACGTAATAGCTATTCTCAAAGTCCAAACTCCTTAGGCTGGTAAATGAGGCATTGAGCCATCTGTTCCCAAGTCTCCGCCGCCCTCATCTCTCCCTCCTCTGCCCAGAAGTCCTCTCCCTCCTTCGCACAAGCACAGAACTGCTGCCACGCCCCGGTAAAGCCTGCGTGGGTGTGTCTGTGCATGTGAACCCCATGTAGGTGTGTCTGTGTGTAAACCCTACACAGGTGTATCTGTGTGTACAAACCCTAAAGAGGTGTAGCTGTGTGTAAAAACCCTACAGAGGTGTATCTGTGTGTAAACCCTACACAGGTGTATCTGTGTGTACACCCCATGCAGATGTACCTGTGCACGTAACCCCTACACAGGAGTATCTGTGCGCGTAACCCCTACACAGGTGTATCTGTGCGCGTAACCCCTACACAGGTGTATCTGTGCACGTAACCCCCGTGTAGGTACATCTGCATATGCATTCCCACCTCAGGGTCTCTGCCCGCACAGTCCCTGCCACCCAGAGCCACCTCTCCTCCTTTGAGCCAGAATTCTTGCTCATTCCCAGGCCCCCAGGGACCTGCTGTCACAGACACTACCTTCCTCACTTCCCAGGTCAGCAACTGTGTGGTCCATGTTTGCACAGAATGTCGTATTTCAGCACCTCATATTCATGTGTGTCATCCTTCTCCATGAGAATGTGGATTCACGACAGGGAGATGCATTAATCGTTCTAACCTTGGCACAGGGATGGGCTCTGCCAGGGCTCCCAGAAAAGGCTTGATGGATGATGAGTGAATAAATGTTAACCAGAGAACCTAGAAAAAACAGCTCTGAAAACATTCAGATAAAAATCCCTATTATAGCAAGTTCTTGCACTACGTACAATTTATGTATGTATGTATGTATTTACGCCTTATGAGTGAAACATGATACAGAGCTCACAAAGAAAAGGTTCTTCAGAAGGGACTGGTGTTTGTGGACGTTGGATCAGAGACAGGTTTTTACTGTCTTCTATCTAGCTATGCCCAGTTTCTATATTTCCTGAAACAAATATACACTGGCTCCACAGTCATAAAGGGTAGTGGGATTAAGTCACAGGGTTGCTCCAGCCCAGCCCACGCCCCACCTTCCCAGCGCCTGGTCCTGAGAGCACGGCCCCAGGCCAGGTCCTCCCACTGAAGGGTGATGCAGGAGAAAGGCTTCGGCCAGGTGGGTGGGTCAGGGAGCTGAAATCAAGGGAAAGCTTGTCCTCGGGAGAAGAAAGTGAAGCCAACACAGAGCAAAACCTAGAAAGAGAGGAGACAGTGCCCTGGGTGAGTGACCCCCAGCCAGGGCTTGTGATGGCTGCGAGCTAAGAAGTCTGTTTCTGGCTTCAGCGAACATGAGTGGGATTCGTGTCCCTGGAAACTGAAATAACTCTGACTGTAAACAAGAAGCCACCTTGCTGGGTCTCCGCGGGGTTTAGACGGACGTTTGTAAAGAGCTTCGCCCCGCACAGGCCCCAGCTCCTGGTAACCACGCACCGTGAGGTGCCGACCCGGACAACGCCGGTCCCGGCTCACGGAAAAGCCCCACCAGGACGGAGTGCACAGCCCTGCAGCCTGTACCCAGAGCAGCTCCCAGGCCTCGCGGCAATTTTCCATTTTGTCCTCACGTTCCACATATGAGGACGGGTAGAGGAATTGCCATGATCTTGATTCCAGACACGAGAAAATGCTGGAGGCCCGGAAACACTACGTTACTCGTCTCAAAAGACCAAACGAAGTTAGCAGCAGACCAAAACCAGAGAGCACGTTTCCCCTCTTTCCCCGTCTCTGGGGCATTTTACATGAGGCCTCAGAAAAGACGCCTGCGGCTTGCACCCGTTCACTAAGTCGGCGGTCACGTGGGTTCACAGGCCCCACTTCCCACTGCTCGGGAGTTTCAGAAGTTTGGTGGCAACTGTGAGTGTCTCTGTGCCCTTAGCCATTACCCAGGACAAGCCGTCTGGGGAAGATGAAGCCCAGGGCAGAGAGATGAAATTGACCTTAATCCAGCGGGACAACTGGGTCGTGAAAATCTGCTGAATAGCTTCACTCTTCTCCTTCCTTCAACAGATCATGGGTCTTTATTGTTAATTCAAGAGATGCAAGCAGCGTTAGAGCTTCATGACTCACAAGACAGCCCTTCGCTGGTGATGTAGTAACGCACCTGAAGTCACCACGCTTTAAAGCAGGGGGGCATGGGGGCATCGCTGCCGCGCTCAGGGAAGTGTGTGTCTTCAGCCGCCACCTAATGTGACATCACACAGACGGGCCCCACCTCAGTCCCGGCTATGACACAGCCCTGTGCTCCCTGAAGCCAAGACCCTGAAGAACTGAAAGGAAAATGGATGAGGGTAAACCTGTGCATTCATTCAAAAGGGGGGCTCCAAGTTACTTTGATTGCAAATTATGCCCTAGGTTCCGGACGTGCCATCAGGGAGCAAACCCTGAATATTCTGCAAGAGAAGCACCTGCCTTTGCTTGTGGCTCGAGGTTCCGGAGTTGTTGACAAGCGCAGGGCGTGAACACTGAGATCACACACAGAATCACAGAGACTCTGCAAAGAGGCACCTGGATTGCAATCCTCCCTGGAAACCTCTAGCTCTGAGACCCAATTCTGAGCAATATTTGGGCAACCTTAACTCTTTTAAAATAAGTCTATTGTGCGAGTCCCCTGAAGTGAGAGGGGAACGTCCCAGCAGTGATGCAAAGCTAGAGCCAGAAGTGAGACTGCCTGGGTCAAACAAACCCACGCTTTCCCCAAATCTTCAATCCGTTCAAGTCCCACCAACGCTGAGAAATAATTAACAACACGCAGTCATTTGCTCATTCACTGAGTGGACGTACGCTGAACACCTACAGGGTTCCAGGAGGTGCCCTGGGTCCTAGAAAGTAGCAGGAACCAAACAGACTTGGCCGAGGCCCCAGGGAGCTCCCAGTGCAGGGAAGAAGACGAACATAAGCCACGACTACACGAATTCTAGAGGAAGTACAAACCACGGCAGGAAACATAAACAAGGATCCGGGAGGTAGTGATGGATAGACCTGATTTCTACTTGGGATCAGGTAAGACTCCTCTGAGAGCAAGAGGGAGACAAACACAGGTCAGGTGGAAGAGAGAACAGACACCTTGCAGTGGAAACAAGCTTGACCAGTTCCAGAAGCTGAACAGGCTGGGTGCAGCCAGGAGCCCCAGGGTCAGGGGACTGGGCCCCTCCGTGGCGCCCTGGCATCTTAATGACAACGGGAATTCTCTGATGGCTTCAGAGAAGTGAATATGATCACTCTTGTGTTTTAGAAAGAGCGCTATGTGTCCTTTTGTACAAAAAGACTGATTGAGCTACTTTTAGACTGATTTTCTATCACTGCCCAAACCACCACACACATTAAGATGGATGAACTAAATCTACATGTATCAATGTGCATAAATTTCAGAAACATAATTTTGAATTTTTCAAGGTCTGCCATTTGCAGAAAGATACAGTATACTTTACATACATTTAAATGTGAAAAAAAATACTATATGTCATTCGTGGAAGTGTGGAAAGGACAGGTGTGAATTCCGGTGCAGTGGTTACTTCTGAGCAGGAAGGGAAGGGACGGCTGTCTACCTGCTCTGTATCACTTGGCTTCCTGAAGATTCAAAGTATAAACTGCAAGACGAGAACGTGTATTGTCTCACTGGGATACATGAATATTTTTATTGCATTGTTTACAGTGCTTGAGTATTTTATAATTTACCACTTAAAAATGTTTTTCCAGGGCTTCCCTGGTGGCGCAGTGGTTGAGAGTCCGCCTGCCGATGCAGGGGACGTGGGTTCGTGCCCTGGTCCGGGAAGATCCCACATGCCGCGGAGCGGCTGGGCCCGTGAGCCATGGCCGCTGAGCCTGTGCGTCCGGAGCCTGTGCTCCGCAACGGGAGAGGCCATAACAGTGAGAGGCCCGCGTACCGCAAAAAAAAAAAAAAAAAGTTTTTCCATATGTTTAATCAGTACTTATCAATTAAATAGTCAATCTGGCCTGCTACTGACCCTCATGGAAGCCACACGATCTGTAGGACAATTAAGTAAAGTCATTCACTAGGTAAGAAGATCCCTAAGTCACTGTATGCTTCGTGCTGGAGTAGGTATTCCTGTGTTTAAAGTTCCAGTCAAATTGAAATATGGGAAAGTTAAATAAAAACTCACAATTTTATCATTTTTAAAGCTCTAAGCTCTTGGTTTGATAACAGAGAGACTTGTCCGAAATCACACGCCTATTACTGGCCGGTTAGAACCCAGGTTTCTCTCCTATTAATCTCACTTGTTTATTTACCATTATTGGCGTAAATGGAAAGCAAGATAGAAACCCCTCTCTCTGTGGTCCGCCCCGCTTTGCTTTAGTTAAGGTGTAATGACAGAGTCCCTGCCTTGCCCTCCTGCTGCACCTGTGTCCTCAGGCTTCTCAGAAACGGTGCTGTTGACCTAGTACATCCCCCCTCCGGCTCAGCGGGTCCTGGGAAAGGGCCTGAGCCTCGCATGGAAATCGCAGCCAAGCAGAACCACCTCCTGCCTGGATGTCCGGAGGAGCAGCATGGCGGGGAGATTACAGGGAGAGGAATTTACCCGAATTCAACACGTGGTCTCTGTCCTCAAAGCGACGAGGGTGGCTCAGTGGGACAAGAATGCAGATGAAATGCTAGCTCACCTGTTTCTGAAGCAGAAATCAAGACAGATGTTCTGATGACTATGAGTTCACCCACGTGAGCCTCAAGAGAGGCCATTCCCATCTGGCCAGTCCTGACACAGCCAGGAATGAGTGGATGCAAAGACGAAATATTTAAATTATCTTGAGATTGAATCCGAGGAAACGATGTTATTAGCCTGCTGCCTTTGCAAACTCTTGTAACATCTGACTCAAAAGAGTTTACAGATGAAGGTTGCCAACATCTTGATTTTTATGGCATTTTCCCCCTAAAATGTGGCTTTGGGGTGAATGGCTGCAGTGGGTTCAGGGTGAGAGAGGTCACTTCAGTCTCAGAAAGATGAGTATTTTGGAAAACGGCGCTCCACCCTGGCAAATGCCACAGTAGGTCAGGCGTGTGAAGACTCTGGGGGGCTTCGCAGGCGGGCGGGCGGTCCAGTGGTTACTACTCCGCCTTCCAGTGCAGGGGGCGCGGGTTTGCTCCCTGGTCAGGGAGCTAAGATCCCACATGCCCCTGGGTGGAAAAAACCAAAACATACAACAGAAGTAACATTGTAACAAATTCAACAAATATTTGAAAAATGGTCCACATCCAAAAAAAGAAATCTTAAAAAAAAGCAAAACTCTGAGGCTGTGACTCCTGCGTGTGACGCTAGCACCGACATGCGCCCCCCCCCCCCCGCCCCCAGACAGCATCTTACCACAGTCTGTCCATCCGGGTCCGGAATTCCACGAGGAGGCGGCCGCTCCCCGTGTGCAAAAGGCAGCTGTAAAGCGGCACAGCGGGGGTGGGGGATGGTGTCTGCATTCCTGGTCACAGCACAGCTTCCCCCCGCCCGGAGCACCTGCTCAGAGCATCCTCACCAGGAGACGTGGGCTCCACCGCATCAGCACCCCACCCGGGGGCCCCAGGCCACACAACCGATGCTCCTTCTGGGGGCTGGGCCCCCTCTGGCCATGCATCCGGCTGGCTTCCTTCTCTTTGGGGGTCTCTGGCGGGCAGCTCTGCCCCTCACAGCCCAGCCCTTGGTGACCAGGCTCCGGAAAGGGCTGTAGGTTTTAGAGAATCTTCCACAGACACCAGAACGGGCCCTTTCAGAGCCTGAGGACACGACATCATCAAGCTGCAACACCAACCCACCTTCACCCACAAGCCTATGACCTTCCAGAAGCCGCGCAGGCGGCTCTGTTCTGCTCTTGGCCCACAGCCCTCAGGTGACAGGAGATGGTCTGACCCCTCAACAAAACCCAGCCTCGTCCAGAACATCACGATGTCCAGCAACTGGGACCAAAGCGCCGCTGTGGACAATCAGAGGCCTCCAGAGGCTTGAGGGCAAGGATACTGTTCAGAGCCGTCTTACTAGGAAAACAATGGATGATCATCAAGGAATATGACCAGCAAATGGTACTATATCCAGTATATGTAGTGAGTATGTAGTCAGTAGAAACCCCACTCTTGGTGGAGGGATAAATGAGGAGTTTGGGATTGACATATACACACTACTATATATAAAATAGACAAAAGACAATGAGAATAATACCAAAAGGTTTAAAAGGCATGTTGATAGTGAGAATTATGAGTGACTTTTTTTTCATAACTCTTGGTATCTTCAAATTGTCTATAATGAATATGTATATTTTTAGAATCAGAAAAATTATATGTATATACACATCTCTCTATAGATGTGTATATATATACAAGAATGTGTACGTGCGTATGTGTACATTTACATCTGTGTGCACGTGTATGTGTGCATCAGTGTGTATATAAAATAAAATGACTCAAGTTTTGGTTGGGCCCCAAGAAAGAATACTTGGTAGAAAAATATGGTCAAATGAAAGCTTTCTTATAATAGCCAGGCTTTTAGGCACAGAACTATGAAATGCAGGATCCATTTTGTTAAATCCCCGGCCTGATTTAGGTTGTAGGTTTGAAGACAAAAAATGTTGACACTGAAGACGTGCTGTATCTCAGAATTGCCAAGGGTTTTACCAGTCCCAGAATCCTTCCCCAAACTGGGAACGTTGCAGTTGAGAGATGACAGAGCACCTGGTCCAGCCCTTCCCTGTGTTTCACACACACAGGGAGAAACAGAGACCAGAGAGGGTGAGCCACTTGCCCAGGGGCACACAGCTCATAAGTGCTGTGCTAAATTAGAAGCCACACCCTAGGACCCCTGCCAGCTTCACTCCCTGCACTATCTCAACTCCAGAAACCTAAACACACTGAGAACAAGTCCAAAACCCAGTGATTTTCATAATTTCTACAAATCCCATGACGCTGAAGAAGGTGCCGTTTCTGGGGTTGACGTCACAGAGCTGAGAGCTCCAGTGTTTCTTTGCCTTCGCTGGTGAAATGACCAGAGAGAAGGACCTGGGAAGATCCGGCCGCCTGTGCACCTCGTCCCGGGGCTGCTGGGACTCCACAGCAGCAAGTGCCCCCGAGTTCACAGCCTGAGTGACCAGGCCCTGAGGCCACCCCACACACACACACACCTGGGCCACGTCGAAGCCACACAAGGTCAGCTGGATTAAAAGCCCTTGTGCAAAAGCATAAAAGTCTTCTCAGAGCCTGTAATGCTGACCAAAAGGCGGCAGGTGCCTACACTTCATTTCAAAGTTTCACGCAGGTATTCCACCTCATTTGGCACATAACTGGGCCTACGTCTTCCATCTCAATGTTTCTCTTCAAAATATCAAACCCTTTACAATAAGTAGTAAGAACGGTTGCACGAGAAAGGAATCAAGGTGCTGTCTGTTTGACATGAAAGAAATGAAGACAATTTTTCTTTGTATCTTGACTTCTACATCAAGATGATTATCTACATGGATAAAAGAACTTAGTCTTATCTCCTACTCAATCAAACAGTGATTTCCATGCACTCAAAAGACAGGAGTTGGCACAGGTGAGAGCCTCGTGCAGACTGACGGGATCAATACACAGCAGAGCCGCGACATAAGCTGAGGAATGGATCTACTGCCCGTCATGTTTCTATTCCCTGTGTCACCCCGGTGACCTGACTCTGCACTAACCAAAGGACCAGGGAGGGTGAGACTTCTCCCCTCACACAAGGTCCCCTACACTCAGAGCCCAGAAAGTGCCCGGCCTTTGGGAGACACAGACCTCGACATCCAGGCACCTGGGCCTCACGGGAGGGCGGGCTGAGGGCCACACACAGAGCTGCAGGGTGGGCAGCACAGGCCCCGAGGAGCCGCCACAGCCCCCTGGCCACTGGCCAGCCAGGAGGAAGGAGCTAGAGGGCAGGGGTGGCTGTAGAGTGCAGGACGCAGCCCATCCTTTCCAAGGTGACCCCTCGATCCAGCCCACCCGCACGCTCTTCTCACAGGGGATGATGGCTCCCCGGATGTCTGCATATGTGCCCTGGTCTCTGGATCCTAAAAACTGGTGATGATGGTGAGGTGAGGCTGTGTTGAAAACAGCAATAATACAGATTCCTCTCTTAGGACTCAGACCTCGGATGCCCGGTGCCAACATGTAAGAAGTCCGGGGACACCAGATGCCCGGCTGGAGGGAGCACAGCGAGAGGCCACGGAGACACTGTGCTGGGCGCCGGGTCCAGCCCCGCTGCCCTCGTGCTCCCAGCCGGGCCGCAGACGTGCGTGTACGCCTCCAGATAATCCATTTGAGCTTCCCCGCCAGACCTGCCCAGACTACAGGTTTATAAGCCAAGTCAACTCCGTTGTTTTGAGCCAGTATGTTTGGACTGGTCCGTTATGCACCTGCCTGGACGGGGCTGCCCCCAGAGCAGGAACCCGCGGCAAGCTCAGCGGTCCCAGCTGGGCAGCAGGCAGCCAGTGGGAAGATGCCTCTGGTCTCCGAAGCAGTTGCTAGCGGGGCTCCGAGGACAGGTGGATGGGGTTCCTGGACAGGGCTCTGGAGGGCAGGGCTCAGCAGCACCGTGGCCACATGATGCTGGAGACGGAGGATGCGCTGGGTGGGCTGGATGATACTGGAGGAGACTTCCAGGCAGGGCCCGGGTGACCCTACTGAGCTCTGTCTCTGTGACGTGATGAGATGAGAGAGGAGAGCGGAAGAAGGAAGGGTTCCGTTTTCAAGTGCGATTTGGAGCAAATATAAAGGAACCAGGACCCACTGGGTTGGAAGATAAAGTTCTTCTCTTTCCCAGCCCTTGCGATACTGTCAAATTAAGATGGGGCCTCAGAGCAAAGATCAATCCAGGTGGCACCATCAGATGCCCTGTTAAGACCTCATAAATATCTGAGGGGACACTAGACACAGGCCCTGGAGGTCCAAGGTAGAGAAAGGACTTATGTGGATTTGTGGATGCAGTTTTTGTCTAGTGGCTTGAATCCCAACAGATCCAGAGAAAACCCACAACATGTTTAAGATAATTGTACGGGAAGAGATTCTGCCAACTTGGAGTAAACGGAACAGATCAGCACAAAGAGAAACCAGGAAAGAGGCTGAGAAAACCACTGAGCTGCAAACACCAGGCATTTCTCAGGAAACAAGAAGGATGACTCGGAGGGCAGAACCTAGAATCCAGAAAGCAGCGCCAAGAGCACTGGAGATCCACCCCCAGGAACAGGAACCCAGCCAGCTGGTGCCCGACTGCACTGCAGGGCCGTCACGGGCCAGAGGTCACCGTGCGCCTCCACTCCCGTCTGAACAGGGCAGTTGCCATGGTTACTTTTACGTGTCAGCTTGGTTGGGCCATAGGACCCAGGTGTTTGGTCAAGTACCAGCCTAGACGTTGCTGTGAAGGCATTTTTAGATGGGATTAATATTCGCCATCAGTAGACTTGGAACAAACAGTTCCCTCTCCGCAGTGACTGGTAAGACTTGCTTCCTGGTTCAGAGACAGCATCTTCTCCCTGGGTCCTCACGTGGGGGAAGGGGAGAGGGAGCTCTCGGGAGTCTGTGTTATGAGGGCACTGATCCCATCATGGGGTTCCACCCTCATGCCTCATCACCTCCCAAAGCCCCCCCTTCCTAATACCATCACCAGGGGATTAAGGTTCAACATGTGAATTTGGAGGAGACCGACATTTACTCCACGGCAAGCACTAAGTTTGTGGGGTTGGTCATTAGACAACCACGCCAACTGGAATGAGCATCCTGTCACCCGTGTTGTGGACTACAGCCCACGGCACTGGGAAGCTACTGGCCGTCCAACATCATAATATCTGTGTCTTTAGATGACCACCCTGACGACTGTAAGAGGAACCGATCAAGGGGGAAGGGCAGCTGTGTGAAGCCCACCTGGAACCACTGCAGTGGGAGCGGGAGGTGACGGTGGCTCAGACAAAGGCAGCAGACTTGGCATCTGTACCAAGGTCCTCATGACTAAGACTTTCCAGGAAACGGTGCTAACAGCATCCAACAGCAGCACAGTGGTTATAAGCTTACAAGACGTTCTGTCCACAACATCCCACGGAACGGGGATCCCTTTGTGATTCAGTACATCTCAGTTCTGTAAAATTAACACACGTCCTACTCCATCAAGGCCTAGAGAGCAAAGCTCCATCAATTTACATAGAGGAAATGCCACAATTAATTAGGAATCAAAATTATATTAAGTTACAAATCAACGGCATGGCCTAGGGGCCCCTCCTGACCTTCCTTCCGTTCTCTGCTGTGCCGAGCCCCTCTGAGCACCATCTCCCCTGGGCCATCCCCTGCCGTCCTCCTTTGCCAGGCCTCATCATCCTTCAGGCCCCAACTCAAAACCCCTTCATCAGATGCCTTCATAGGGGTTTATTCCTTTCATTTAGGCCACTTGTCTGCTTGTTATTACACATGAACTAACATGATTATATTTTTAATGCCTTTCACCTTATTGGAACCTAAGCCGCAGCGGATGGCGGGGGGTGAGGACCTATGCCTGTTTTAGATGCCAGGGCATTCCCAGCACCTAGAACTGTGCCTGACCTGGGGTAGACATTCGACAAATGTTTGTGAAAGAAAGAAACTGGCTTTTAATCGGTCAAATATTGCAGAAGACCTGCAATGGCTTCAGTTTCCAAGGCACTGTTTAATATTCGTTCTGGCAGGAGTTGGGTTGTTGGTAAAAGGCAAACTCCTGGAAGTTTCTGCTGTATTCCAAAGGTCATTGCTCATTGTTAACTATGTCCCAAAGAGGTACAGGTGCCAACACTATGCTTTCAGCATAATTACAATAAATCCAAGAGAAAAAACTGAAATCAAGGCCACAGTGGAGACACTAATCCCTTGAACTCCTCAGAAAAGCAGATTTGTCCTGAGTCACCAGGGGAAGATGTGCAAAATGACGGGGCTGGTTTCTGGTCTGCACACTGACGGCCTCTCTGGGCACCTCTAAGGTCAACCCCACATCTGTCCTCCTGGGTCACGAAGGCTTGGAGGTAGGGAGGCCGAAGGGCATTACAGCTGCCTAAGTAATTCCAGCTTCACTGCAGAGCTATGATTATGGACAATTTATGCTGTCGGCGTTTAGAAAAAAACTGAAATAGGATCCCAGATGGAGGCCCCACAGCACAGAGGGCCCCCCAGTTTCAGTACAGGGACAAAAGTGGACTAAAAAGAGGCCTCCTGCCTTCCCGCTGACAACGTGGCTACTTGTATCAGAACATATGGAAATGAAATCAAGCACTGGCGACTGCCAGGAAAGATGTTCAGAGATGAGGTTCCAGATCCTTCTGTTCTGCCAGGGCTGGAGCCAGCAGCAGGCAAAGTCCTCTGCAGGTGAAGGAGGGCCCGCCCTAAGGAATGCCCAGACACTAGGACAGCAAGATGACCACACAAAGCCAGGCTGCCCCAACAGCTCAGTCCCGATCTAGGATGGACACTTAACTGTTCTCTCCCCTCCTCCCAAGCCCAAGACTGCCTTAAATCCTGTAAGCAAAATCTTTGAGCTATTTTCATTGTGTTCTGATTATTTTATCAGCAATGCCTGTGCAATTGACATTAAAAGCTGGAAAGACTTTCTTTCTTTAAAATTTTGCTTTGTTAGGCCCCAAAGGGAGAGTTGTAATGCCAGTTACCAGAAGTGTGCATTCCCTGGGCTGTCCCTGGGCAAATCTGAGTGCGATGGAGAGCTTCCTTCTGCGTTTCATGGGTGGGGAGGGGGGAGGGTTCTAACAATAGGACCCCATTAGCTGGGGATAAAAGGCCAAAGGGCAACATCGGCGTCCATTAAGGGTCCTAATTAGAGGCTGCCAACTGTTGGTAGATGGGGACTGGAGGAAGGCGACAACAGGCCAGGCACAGACTGAACTGGCCCCTCCACTGCGGGCAGCGCAGGGGCTTAAAAACCTGACGGTAAAGCGCCTTCAGTGCTTTGAGCGAAATAAAGCTTATTACATTGATTTGTTCTTTTTCTTTCCCTTACAACAGATGTGAGGGTGGGTGGAGACAAAGGATGTGGTTCTGTAGGAACCGAAGAAGTGGTAGAATTTTTTAAAACCTTCCTTTTTTAACGTTACAGGCGCAGCCCCCCGAGGGAGGCTGGGGTCCCCCAGCACGAGCGCGGGTCGGGGGTGGGAGGCTTGCTGCGGAAATGCATGTAACCTCCCCGCCGGCCGTGTCAGCCGGTTCCACGCAGTCTTTATTTAAATGTTGTTCCTTTTCGTACCCCCTCGCCCCCGCGCCATCATGCTGTCAGGCACGTTCAAACCTGAGCAACAAGCACTGCTGGTGGGCCGTCTGGTCGGTCAGTGGGGCAAAGCCTCCGTGAAAAGAAAGCACACGCTGTGCACCAGCCCCCGGCACCCCACGAGCCCTCAGCAATCCCGGCAGCATAAGCAGCGGACCCTGGGGGTCGCGAGGGTCCCGGCCGGCGGGCATCGGAGGAGAGAGCAAGAGGTGCCTCCGCATCTTCCTCCCCTCCCCCGGGGACCAGGTCCGGCAGGGACCTCCCACCCGCTTCCTGTGCCCCGCGGGATCGACGCTCCAGAGGCAGCGCGGCCCGGCCACGACCGTCCGCGAGGCAGGGCCCGGGCAGCCCGGCACCGAGCCCAGACACCCCTCGGAAGGGGGAAGCGGCCGGGCCCGCCATCCTACAGCGTGGCCGCGAGCCCCGGGCCGCCTGCCCAAGGAGCGCTCAGCCTGGGCAGCGGGGCGCGGACGCGGGGTGCGGCTCCTCCCCGCTGGGCTCCGGGCCGCTCCGCCCCCGGGTTGGCTCCGGCTGGGCTGGGCGCACGGAGGCGCGACTGGCGGCGGAAAAGACAGTGGCCACGCCGCCCCCGGGGCTGGGTCCTCGGAGGCGGTCACCGCGGGCACAGCGCGGGGGCTGGCCGTCACCCGCTTCCGGCAGGAGCGCCCTAGGGAGTCCCCGCGCCGCGGCCCCCTCCTCCACGCGGCGCCCGGGAGCGGGACGGAGGTCCGCCCACCCCGTTCCCCACAGCCCCGCCGCGGGCGGGGCCACCCCCGGCCCCCGCCCCCGCTCCGGCGGCCACCCCCGTCTCGACCAGCGCCCACCCCGGGACCCCCGCCCGCTTATCCTCCGCCTCCTGGGGCGTCTCGCCACTGCCTCCCCCCCTTCGGGGCCCAGCCCTACCTCTCAGCTCTGCGCCTCGCCCTCCACCCCGGCGCCCACCCAAGCCCGGGACCCGGAACCCTCGCCAGGGTCTCCGACGCGCATGCGCGGGGCTCTTCCCGCGCACCTGTGAGAACGCCCGTGGGCGGGGCGGCCGCCTTCCGCGCACCTGTGCGAGCGCCCGCGGGTTCCCGAGCATCTTCCCGCGCGGCCAGGCCCGGCCCGACGAGTGCCCCCTGCGCCCCCGGCCTGCCTTGGCGGCAGCGGGCCCGACACTCACCGCGTCCGTGGAGGCCGCGCCTGGAGCCCCGCCGCTCCGAGCAGCGCGCCGAGGCGGGGACGCGGGGACGTGGGCGGGAGGGCGGCCGCAGCCCCCGGCAGGGCGCGCAGGCTCCGGACTGGAGCGCGCCGGCGCGGCCCCGAGTCCAGGTCAGCCCGCCCCGCGCCCTCCGCTCGCTTAACCCTTTCCAGGCGCAGGGAGGTCCCGCGGACACCCGGCTCGAGGCGGGGGAGCGGCGCCCACCGCAGGCGCATCCGTGCGCGCACGGGAGGGACGCGGGCTGCGCGCTGGACCCTGTGGCACCTCGTAGATGCTGAGCTTTAATCCAGCAACGCCCCAACAAGGAGCGAGGAACAGGTTACCGCCAGCGCTCTAGGCTTTGCCAGCTCTCTTTTGTGTCCTAGCCCCCGCCCCCCCCAAAAAACCATGAAATAATGTAATTTAGTGTTTATGATTTGGAAAATTAGGGGCGATGCATTGTTGAAATATTTTAGTGGTTAAGAAAACTGCCTACATCCTTACAGACTCCAGAACAAAAAGGAAAACATTCAGAACACCCAAGTAGAGGAAGCGCTGAAACTTGTTCTTGTATCTGGAGACGGGGCCCCCACCAGCTCCAGGTCCCTGCAGCGGGATCGGGACGCAGGACGACGAGGGACCGCCCGAACCTCGAGCCACGATAAGGAGCAAGATCCCCAAAGACCTGACAGCGGAGAGGGACGAAGTGCCCTCCGACCTGGGCTGCTTTCTGTTCCTGCGCACAGCTGCTTCCTGCCGGGTCAGCTCCAGTTAAGACTGGACCCCTGATGGTAAATGCTATTTTTAAAGGTTTCGTGAAAAAGTGATTAAATTTCCATAGGCACAGAGAGGCTGAGCCTTTACTTCTTTTTCTTTTTAAAAATTTTGCCTTCAACAGTCTCTGCCAGTTAAATGTTATGGGCCCTTTGGTTTTCAGTACCAGAGTTAATACCCTGAGAACGTCCTTAAAAATATCTTTGTTTACTTGCTAAGTAGAATACATCAAGATTTGGGTTAAAGGAAGCAGAAACTGAGCAAACTATCGGGAAATAACTTTTTTAAATGATCAGTTAGGGACTTCCCTGGCAGTCCAGTGGTTAAGACTCCGCCCTTCCAATGCAGAGGGCATGGGTTCCATCCCTGATGGGGGAATGAAGATCCCACATGCTGGGTGGCCAAATAAATAAATAAAATAAAATAAAAATATCAGTTAACTCTAGCGGAAACAGACCTTTTGGAGGCTGAAATAATTCCCATCATGTGCCATTTTTATTTTACCCATTGTATGTCAGAAATAGTTTAGAATCTACTGGGATATTTTCAATGCATCTCTGTTTACCTTTTTACATGGAGACCGCATGTAACTAGCCTACCCTACACCATGATTTAAAGATGTCTGGAGGGGAGTTTAAATGCATTTCCCCAGCACCCGTGCCATCTTTTCAAGAGATACATTGCGCTGGCCCACAGCATCAGGGCTTCATCTGGCCTCCCCGCCCACCTTTGTGGATAAGCCTCCAGTGACCACCCAGCTTTCCCCAGTCACAGGTGCTGTCCCCACAGAGGTCCTGGTCTGTCCTCTCCACCACTCTGCCAGCTTCCAGTGATGTGCTAATAAGTCATATTTAACTTCTCTTCCCACTGGATTTTACAGTGCTTGGCAGATACTAAGTTCTCAATAAATATTTATTGAAGGAATGGAAAAATAAATGAATTAACTTAAAACATCCATGCAACCTCTACACCACCTAGTAGAGGAGTGTGGTGAACCCCATTTATTTTCAGACTTTAGATGTTTTATTTTTAAAACTGCACTCTGGCCCCAATATGGTTAATGGAAATTGCTGAGGAACATGACATTTAATTAGGAGTTCATTCAAATGCCAGGGACCTATAGATTTCCTGAAATTGAAGCTGGGGTATAAAAATGCCAAGAAGAAGGACTAGCTATCTTAAATATTTTTTAAAAAAACATCCATTTCAAGCGTATTTCAAGGAAACTGTTTTACTGTTTAAATCCTCCACAGCTCAGGGAGAGCCTGCTCGTGCACGGTAGACTTGAAGCGTGCAAACATATCACCACGCAAAACTGTGCCCAAAAAATAGAACCGAAGCTCATGGAATCATCCTGAGCGTGATGGTTTACAGGCCCCTGAACGCAGAGTCTGGGGACCCGGGTTCCAGGTTCGGGGGACTCTGAACCACATTTGGAAGCTGCCTGGAGCAGTGGAGAGAGCAAACCTTTGGAATTCGGCCGGCTGGATTTCCAACAACAATTTCACCACTCCAAGTCCTGTGCATTTTGGACAAGACACTGTGCCCACTGTCCTTCTGTGTAAAGAGGTGGTATGGCTGCCCTCCCCACGGGACAGACCGAGACGATGGGCACAATGCATTTCGTGCCTCGGGTGTTAATCTTGGGGGAGCACCACTCACACTTGTCGCTTCTGTCACTGCCCCCCTGGGTGACCTCCAGCAAATATTTTTACCTCCCCAGTTGTGTCCCCCATAGAGTTTGCACCGTGCGCACAAGAGGGATGGCTGGTTAGTCGCAGCTGCTTGTTCCGAGCCCCGTTAGGACCCTGGATGGTGTTTTCCTCCGTGTGCTAGTGCCAGATAACAGATCATTTCCCCAAAGTGTTAACGGCTCATAAGAGTTCATGCACCACCCCACTCAGCCTTCCAAAAGGAAAAAAAAAAAAAAAGCAATTAAATTCCAGTAGCTGTCAGGAATTGATCCAACTGCTACAAAGCACTTTGAGTCTCTTGGCTTGAAAAATTAATTAGAATATCTGTGTGTTGTCGTGGAAACCGCATTCCCTGGTTCATTCTATCCATTTTGTACAAAAGGAAATCCCTCGTCCCCCCAGTGCCCCCCTATATTCACCCAAGCCCAGCCTGCCTACTCTCTTCAGCTCTGATGAACTCTGGGTGCGTCTGCATCCTTTCGTAAGCTACTCCTGAAATATTGGAAGCTCTTTTTCTCATGTCTGAGTGTTTCCAAGTATCTTATAAGCCGGTGCCTGAGAACCCTGTGCTCAGAATAGAGGATGCTGCCCAGCTCTCTGGAACATCACGGACTCCGGACTGCCAACGGTGGACATAGATGGGACCGTGCAGCGGTCGTGTCAGCGCAAACATTTCATATCATACACAGTCCCTGGTCCAAGCTAATGCCTTAGTTACCCTGATTGGAACAGGACAACAGAGGCCTGTCTCTTTAGCCTCATGCAACGGCCAGCACTGTGATGGGGCGAAGTCATCCTCAGTCACTGCCGAATCAGTGATCCAGTGATGCCTCTTTGGGCTGAGCGCCACTCTCTATTGCGCTGCACCGCGGTCTGCGTGGACTACGTCAGGTGGTCCTGCACGCACTTTTCCTCAGCAGACTGCAAGCTACCAGGAGGCGACAAATTCTCGTCAATGAGTCAATATTACCATCATTAAATGGACAATAAGTTTATTAGTATTGATCCTAGTAAGTCTTCTTTTGGAAAAGTAACAAAAATTTGATAGTTATTTTAAAGTATTTTCAAGGTATGCATTTATAAAGTTAGAACAAGTTATCTGCAATTAAATATGACTTCACAGAAGTCTCTATATAGTGTATCTATAGGTAAGTGTAGGCAGAGTTCTGCAAAGTACTAGGTGTAGACACACACACACGCACACGCAGGACCCCAGGAGGAGGGGCCTCCTCCCATTTGACAGCTGAGGAGATTTAACTCTCAAAGGGTGTAATGTAACTCTTCCATTCTGTGTGAGGTGGCGCAGGAATTCCAGCCCAACCCCGAAGCCCTTGCTTATATTCACAGTGAAACACTGTCCTTCCAAATGAATGAATGACTCCACGCTTCAGAGAGCAAATCCAGAAGGCTTATGAGCACGAGAACCATCCTCCTTGTACCAGGAGTCCGTGCGTTAAAAATAAAATTGGTATCCCAGTGCACCTTGTTGCTTCTTTTTACCACACGGACTTCCGCCCCGAGCCCAAAAACGCTTTGTGCTGTGAGTTAAAGGGGAACCTGCAAGCTTACACTGCCCTTGGCGGGAGGGGTGCTGCATATGCGTCTTGAGAGGAGTCTTGCCCTAGATGTCATTCGGTTCGAGACTCCTACTTCAGACAGGGAACCTGGAGGAAGTTTCCACACAGGAACGTCATGATGCTTGCCCGTAACTCTAGTAGGAGACAGAGTGGGACAAAAGATGCTCCGGCCAAGGGGCCAGCACAGCCTGCAAACCTGGTGCTCATGCCGGTGGGGCTGGAGGACCCCAGGACTCGGGCCATTGCTGTTATGCCAGAAAGGGGGTCCCCAGAACCTGGGTAGGTCTTGTCGTCAAATAATTCTGTTCTCAATCACATTGCTGTCAGCTAGTAAGGGATATGAGTGATGGCTTTGATGACCTGCAAGGTTACACAGGACAGAAATCCAAATCAGAAGGTATGCACTTGTTACTGAGCGCCCCGCTGATAATACAGTGACTGCAGAACAGTTTTAATTTTTCAAGTCATCTTTACATAGTAAAGGCCTAACTAGTAAATCCTTCAAAGTATAAACTAAATAAGCACCGCTAACTGATAGTACATTCTGGTTAACCCCAATTTAAAGGTTCTTACAGGTGAACTGTGTCCCTCTCCCCCCAAAAAAATAATGTTGGAGTCCTAACCCCCAGGACCTCAGAACGTGACCTTATTTGCAGATGGAGACTTTCTGAAGGGAGCCAAGTTAAAATGAGGTCCTTACGGTGGGTCCTGATTCAATAGGACCAGTGTTCTTATAAAAAGAGGAGATTCAGGCACACAACAGACACACGCAGAGGGAAGCCATGTGAAGCCTAAGACAGATCTGAGTGGTGTGGCCACAACCAAGGGATCAGGGACACCAAGGATGCCAGCGAACGCCAGCCCCTGGAAGAGGCAGACAGGACCCTCCCCTGGACCTTCAGAGGGAACATAGCCCTGTGACACCTTGACCTCAGACTTCTGCCCCAGGCTGGGAGAGGATACATTTCTGTTGTCTTAGCCCCTGTTTGGGGTGCTTTGTTCCAGCAGCCTTGAAACTAATACAGAGGTTTTGTGTCTTCTCTACATAAGCACTGCTTTGCAAACTGTCTGTTGTAATGAATCAGTTATTTTTTTTCTGTTTTCAATCTATTATAGACTGACCTTTCCAAAATACGGTAAAAATGAATTGCTAGAAAAAGAAAATGTCTTAAATGACATGCAAAATGCAAAGCCATGTTCTTAGTGTTCAGTTAGACACACAATCATTCTGTCCCACTGCTGTACACGTTTCCACACACTGCTTTCAGTTTTCGTCCTGGCAGGGGGTTGGCACACGGGCAGTGGGTCGGCACACGGGCAGTGGGCCACATGCTGCCTTAGCAGGCCAGCTCCAAGGACGCCTGGTGATGGTGAGCGGGCAATTGTCCCTGGGAAGCTGACGCTCTTTCACGCCCCTGCTAAGACCACAGCACACAGGGTGGGTATTTCCCTGTCTTTCCAAACAATGTCTTATTGTGGAATTAAGCAATGCACCTGTGAAAAATTAGTTGGGGGTTGGCGGTTAAAATGTTTGAAAATGGGCTCTAAACTACTTCCAATAAATCTACATGGAAATCTAACAGCCGGCCAGGCGGGCCTCTCTCTCCTGCTGATCTGGGATTCAAATGGGCGCCAGGAAAACACTTTTGAAAAACCGCTAACATCAAACTTGTAGGGCCTCTCTCTTTGAAACCCCCAGGCCTTCTTCCAGGAGGTGGGGACGCCCTTGATGTGTTTACAAGAGTGCTGGACACGGATTAGTTGCTGCTTCCCTCAGGCCCCCAGCTTCTGCTCTCAGCCTCCTGGGAAGCAGGCCGGCAGTTTTTGCGGGGGAAGGATGGGCCCCCCCCAACCGGGGACAGTTGCGGGCGCCAGGAGTGTGTCCCAGCAGCCACTTCCCCTCTGCCACCCCACCTCCACCCAGCGGTTTGTTCTGCAGCAGAAGGTCCAGGTGGCAGAAAGAAGGGAGGGCCGGCTGGGCTGGGGCTCCCTCAGACCTCAGAGCCCCCAGCCCATCTCCTGCTGTGTCTCCCCCCTACCCCGGGGGTCCTGTGGCCTCGAGGTCTGAGGCTACAAGGGCAGAGGACTCGGTTGGTGGGAGGGGATGCAGGACGGCTCCTCCGCTCACCATCCTGGATAAACAGATAAAGGCCACCCTTTCCTGCCGCCCCGAAGGTGACAGTGCCACCCAGCCTGGCCTGTTCTTCCTGGAAACCCCCCGTAATCCTGTACGTGCCTCTGCACGCTTCCAGCAAGGCCCTGTCAGGTGCTTTCGAAGCCATCAGATAAACTCCTTGTTTATCTGAACTTTCAATACAGAAAAGAGAATTAATCTCGGGGGGGGCGGGGGGAGAAGGGCCGGCCTCGCCCTCATCCCCACCCCCCGTCCTCCACCCCCAGGGAGCATCTCCCAGGCCTCATGGCCCTTCTGCAGTCACCACTTCTCCCAGCGGGACCACCACCCCAGGGCTCAGCTACCCTTCTCCCAGCTCTGCTCAAGGCCTGCCCCCTCAGTGAAGCCGCTTCTGGGGGCTTCCCACCCGCTCTGTGCCCACACCTCTGTTCAGAGCTTCAGTGCTGTGCTGGTGCGCTGGCCCAAAGCTATCTGGTTCCGGGTCCGTCCTCCCACCAAGGTCTCCTCTGCAAACCCAGCTCCCAGCACACAGGTGCTGCGTGGACAACACTTTTTTTTTTTTTTTTCCTTTTTTGCGGTACGCGGGCCTCTCACTGTTGTGGCCTCTCCCGTTGCGGAGCACAGGCTCCGGATGCGCAGGCTCAGCGGCCATGGCTCACGGGCCCAGCCGCTCCGTGGCATGTGGGATCCTCCCGGACCGGGGCACGAACCCATGTCCCCTGCATCGGCAGGCGGACTCCCAACCACTGCGCCACCAGGGAAGCCCGGACAACACTTTTTAAACCGTGTTTGTATCTGCATATTTACATCACGCCCTGTCTTTGTCGGCTCGGGCTGTGGTGAAATACAGCTGTTTCTCTTCGTCCTTTCTCACGGTCCTGGCGGCCAGGACCAGGGTCCTGGAGGTCTGGAGGTCTGGACGGCACCCTCTCCCTGTGTCCTCACTCGGCAGCAGCCAGCACACTCCGGGTGTCGTCCTCTTCCTCTAAGGACACAAATCCCATCACGGGCCCCCCCTCATGACTTCACCACCTTCCTGAGCGCCCCCCTCCTGACACCATCCCACTGGGGTACGGACTGGGGGACACACACAGGCCATAGCTCAGCCTTAGAGAAGAGCTGAAGGTCGTACACCATATAGGACCATCTCTGCCTGAGTATTTCGTTCTCTGTGCTTTTTCTTATCTCCTCCTGAAAGTATGTGGTTTTGCTTTTATCACTGGAAAGAAACAGGAAATGTGCTTATTTTCGACAGGTTTGTTTGGAGAATAAGCCCCACGGGAACGCTGCTGAGCGTCCAGCCCCTCGGCTGTCACCGGTCCCCGAATCAGCCGCCAGTCAGCAGGCCTTGCATTACGCCCCGTCTAGGAACCCCTCCTCCGGTCCTGCTGTCGAGCAAGGCCTCCCCCTGCCCAAGACAGCAGCCAGCCTGCCCTTAGGCCCCCCAGGAACTGGAGAGTCCATCAAAGGACTCACTGGGATCTGACCGGCCCTCCGGGATCTCCCTGCGGGTGAAACGCAGCAGGTGGGGCTGCGGCGCTGAGGGGCTGGGGGTTCAGGCACCTGGGCGAGCTTCCTGATCACACCTCCCGTCTCAGGGACCTCAGCCTGCATCCGGGTTCTGGCCTTGTCCTCGGGCACCGGACATGGGCAGGGCCGAGGGGAGCTGTGTGTGCCCGGGGGAGGGGCTGGATGCCCTCGGGGTGTCCTGCTGCCCTGGGGCCCCCCACCCCCTCACTCGCTGCAGAAGGCAGGAGGGTAGGGAACGTTTCCCAAGCCTGGAAAGACCCCGGCCCACGGCCCACGTTAGCAGAGATCAAGTGAGCCGCCCCAGGCGCACCTGTACCCACGGGTGAAAGCAGCCTCCCATCCTCACTCTTCCACCCGGGCCTAAGGAGGACACCTCGGACAACGTTTCCTGGTGACAGGCCTCCCTCCACACTGGCGGGCTTCTGTTCTCAGCAACGGTGCAAAATGGGGGTGGGGGCTTCCCCAGACTCCCCGGAGACCGGCCCAGTGTGGCCCCGCTGACTGCCCCTCCATGGTGTCTATTCCTATGGAAACGGAACTTTTTCTTTAGTCTACAGGACTGTATGGTTCCCTGTGGCTGCTCAGACAAACTGCCATGAATTCAGTGGCTTAAAACAAGATAAATCTATGCTTTACAGTTCTATAGGTTAGAAACCCAACGCGGGTCTCATCGGGCTGAAATCCACATGTCAGCAGGGCCAGTTCTGCTTGGAGAGTCTCGGGAGAATCCGTGTCCTTGCTTTTCCAGCATCTAGAAGGGCCTGTAGCACCTCCATCCGTATCAAAGCTGGCAGGCAGCACCTTCAAAGCTCTCTCTGACCTGTTCTGTCATCAGGTCTCCTTCTCTGGCCCCGACCCTCCCACCTCTCTCCTATAAGGACCCCTGTGATGACACAGGACAGCCAGATGGCCCAGGATCAAATTCTCATCCCAAGATCTGTAATTAGTTGCAGTTGCAAAGTACCTTTTGCCACACAAGGTAACATATTCACAGTAGTGGATGACGAGAATGTGGACACCTTTGGGGCCATCATTCATCCAGCACGACAAGTTACTGAGATGGGGCTTGTTCAAGAAGTGAAGTGAACAGCCCAGTGGGGACAGCACGTCAGCCAGGTCGGGGAGAGGCCCACCTGCCCTGAACACCCAGCACAGGGCCTGGCCCACTGCACACAAACACCACGTATGTGTTGAAAGGGTGAAAACATCTAAATAGAGGAGAAACTGATGGGCTCATGAGAATAATCGTGAATTACAGGACTGCAGGTCCAGAGGAGAACAAAACGAAGAGAAACAGCTGCTACGTATTGATACCAACCGTACGCCAGGCACTGAATGAAGACCCTCCAGCCGTTGTTTCATCTAAATCTCCTGCCAACTCCGTAAGGCAGCTTCTTCTAACTCTGTGTACAGATGAGAAGACGGAGGTTCTAAGAAGTAACGAGCCCCTGGCTGGACGTGTGGTAAACACAGCAGTAAAGCCTGTGTTCTTACCCCAGTTTGTGTTTCTAGAAAACTAACTGAAATGGAATTCAGACGCAACACAAACTTCACGCACCAGGAAGGTGGCTTCACGTAGTTTCCTGATCATCAGTTTGGACAGAGGGATGGACCTTTCTCCTGGGGCGCGGGGCGGGGATGCAGCACAGAGCGTGGCGGTCAGCATCTTCTTTCTGGAAATTCACAGCCCCTGATGTCAACCGTGGACCCTGGGGAGACACGAAGTCTAGGCGGAGGATCCTCGTCTACACACATTCTGTGCTTGAGGAATTCAACAGCGCGTCTATCGTGAGTGTATGTGGGAAGCCAGAGCTCACATCCGTCGCTTGCGTACATCTGGATACGCGTACGCTGAACTTGCTTAAAATATCGTATATTAAGGTGTCTCCTGCCAGCACGGGTTTCTCTTTCTCTCTCTTGGCCAAGTATGAATCCGTGTCTTCTTCAGGCTCTAGACTAGCCACTACAGTGAATCTTGCTTAAAGACCAATTTAAGTAAGGGTGTTTGAATGTGGGCTGTTTGCCCCTGTTCACACCTGTTAGTCTGCAGGAAAAGTTCTGTTTCAGGACCTAAACAAGGTATTTTTATTACTCAAATTACAATAATGTGCTAAAATGAGACAGACCAGTGAGAAGTCGGGGACATCTGGGAACAGAACGGGAATCCTGTATGTTCACATCACAAAAGACTACACTGTGTGATGTCTGCAATGGGCTGGAAGGAAACAAGAAGGAACCTCCGGGACCTGAC
Source organism: Delphinapterus leucas (assembly GCF_059928025.1). Classification (NCBI taxonomy): domain Eukaryota; kingdom Metazoa; phylum Chordata; class Mammalia; order Artiodactyla; family Monodontidae; genus Delphinapterus; species Delphinapterus leucas. Next base: position 10,509,388 of record NC_143149.1, read on the forward strand.
CTCAGCCCCGGGGACGTTCGGGGTGTCCTGTGCCCTGCGGGGTGTCTGGCAGCATCCCTGGCTGCTATGCTCTGGGTGCCTGTGGCACTCACGCCCGCACAGGTGGTGACCAGACACTGCCCCATGGCCCCTGGGGCAAGTTCACCCCTATTGAGAACCACTGAACTGAAGACAGAACAGGAATCCCATACGCTAGCACCAAAAAAGAAAAGAAGCAATTATTTCTGATGAGCAGAAGAAGATAAAGGTAACTCCCCCATTACTTACAGACTGGAGCATCACATGTGCTGTCCCCTTCCTCGCCTGGCACAGGTGTCCGGCCCTGACAACTCTCCTGCGGACGCCGGGGAAGAAGCCTTCCTGGCTGCTTCTCAGAGTCTTGCAGCATCCCTTCCCGGTGCTCCACTGGCTCTGGGCAGGCCCCCACCGCCTAGGCCTCGGTTTTGCTGCCCCCAGCCTGCTGCCTGTGCTCCACACACACCCTGGCTTTGCCGTCAGGCAGCAAACAGCATCCTGCACACTCAGGAAGGTCATCCCCTAGAAGGCAGCCCTACGTCCTTGGCTGTACACGCCAGACAAGGTGGTCTACGTGACCCCGACTTACCAAGACCCTCTGCATGCAGGTGGACGCAACCGGGTTCAGAATTTCCAGGAGGGAAGCCGCGCTAACAGGTGCTCGATTATCGCAGCAAGTGGCAGGAAACACTGAGGGAAGAGCTACTGGATCCCCGATTTCCGTGGGCGGCTTTTCTGAGGTCTGTGCTCCCAGCCCTTGGTCTCCCTGCTCCGTGCCCTGGCTGGGCTCCAGGCAGCCCGTCACACAGTCCTGGCCACGCCCCAGCCTCCCAGTAGAGGCTCCAGCCCTTGTCTCCCTCCTTCCTCCTCTGTGAGTCCAGCCCTGTCATCCAAGATCTGGTAACTTCGGGGAAGGACGCGGGCCTACTCCAGCCCCTCTGCTGGCATCTCCTGCAGCCTCAGTGCACCCACCAACCGGCCTCCCCGCTGCCCAGCCCAGCCCGCTGGCCCTTCTCCAAGCCAGTGTCCATCTGCAGGGGGATGTGAGCACAGCGGTCCCGGCCCCGTGTCTGCGAGGCTGCAATGAGCTGCCCTGGGCCCCACACTGCAGGGGGGCCCGGGGGACAGGCGAAGCTCCAGGGTCACAGCCTTCCATTTACACATGACAACACGGAAGTTTCTGCCCTGACTTGGCCCCTGTCTACCTCGGAACCAGGACTCGGCCTGTTCTTACCAGAACCAGGCAGAAGTGTCGCCAGATACGGGCCCGGAAGGCGAAGGAGGCACCAGGAATCCACCTGGAAGGACCAGGATGGCATTTCCCCCATTAAGATGCTGCAGAAATGTGCCTTCAACCCCCAGAAGCTGTCAGGCAGCAAAGAACTTACTAACACGCTTTGCAGGGGTTAATTCTTTCAGACTCTGAGGGCGGCCCTGCCAGCCCAACAAACGCACTGCACCGCTGGGGCCTTGGGCGGGGGCCGCAGGGGTGTGTGCGCCCGCCCGCAGGGTGGCGGAGGGGATGAAGGGAGAAGAGGTTTCCCAGGGAGCAGGAAACGCCCTGGGCCCGGATAGAACTGACACACGGGTAAGGAAACTTCCAGAAGAGTACCACGCAATCATCTACTCAGTTTTTCTTTCACATTCACTCAGGTTTTTTTGGTTTTTTTGGCCGTACGCGGGCCTCTCACTGTCATGGCCTCTCCCGTTGTGGAGCACAGGCTCCGGACGCGCAGGCTCAGTGGCCATGGCTCACGGGCCCAGCCGCTCCGCGGCATGTGGGATCTTCCTGGACCGGGGCACGAACCCACGTCCCCTGCATCGGCAGGCGGACTCTCAACCACTGCGCCACCAGGGAAGCCCTCACTCAGTTTTTTTTTTAAAGCAAGTAAGTGAAGTGGCTGCAATCTCCACACACTGCTTCCCTCAGGAGCCGTGACTTGGCATCTGATGGCGGTTCTACGTCAATGAAGAGCTCCCGCTACTTTGAAAGCTTTATGCCTGAAAAATACCCAGTTTTATGAAATGCTTTCACGCATGTATAAATCTAAAAGCCAACAAAAAAATGTGCAGTCGCTAGGGCTTAAATTATGTCCATTTGACAGGTGAGAAAACTGTGGCTATAAATTATCCCTCTGTCCTCAGGATCTAAAACATTTTTATCAAATTCAATATATGAAAATATTTACAGAAAAAGATACTTTGGGACGTGATTTAGAGAATCAAATCAGATGATTCCACTTGCAAAGAATCCCATTTCCTGCAGCTTGTCGGAGAGAGAAGCAGTTGCATGTACTAATTCAGGGAGTCCTCCAGACCAGCATGAACTCTGTTCAGGCCCGGAGTCCGGTCACCGGAAAGAGACCGTCTGGAAGGAAACCTCTCCGGGCTCCAGGGTCCGGACTCCTGCTGTGAGCACTGCAGGTTCAAAAGGCACCGCGTCCCTCCCCCGCGCTGGAACCAGGGCCTCTCGGCAGGGCCGGGTCCCGGAGTGACTACTCACATTTTAATTAAAAGATGGGAATAGAATAAAGTGATATTGAAAGCTTCACCACACAGCTGGAAAGTAAAACCTGGTGAAGTGACAGATGGGCGTGAGTGACAGCAAGGCTTTCCTGAATACGTCACCAATATTACAATGTAAGTGGAAACCTCGGCTAGCACCATTTTTATTGTTTACTTATTTATCCCATAAGAAAATGTGGCAGTTGAGTTTTTTGAGGTACTGATGAAGACCAAACAGTCTTTGAGCATCAAGGTTTGAGTAAAAGGCATATCCAAGTACTTCTGTTTTATGTGGACACTGAAAACACGGAGAAACTGTATATTTTTAATCAGTGCAAACAGTATGGAGCTGACTTTAGACACTCCTCTTTATATTTTATATTAAACTAATTCAACTCATGATGTCACTCAAAATAAAAACTGGCAAGTACACGCGCCTCTAGAGAGTTTCTCAGCACCGACTTGGGATTCAAAGCGCTCTTTGACACGTACATTGTGCCCGTCTCTGGAATCCACACGTAAACTCCCAAACCAGCACGTGGGGATGCCACATTGGAAAGGACCCCCTGACCGTCCCTCGAACCTAACTGCCCCTTTCCGTTTCACAGGAAAAAGAGCAACTCACGATATTGTATTTTTAAATAAAAAGACTTTATTCGTGAAATAAGGTAACAGCTAATAGTTTAAGGAAGGCTGGGGGAGATATTTCTTTCACACGGGGGCACACACGCACCTTGGAAAATATTTGGCAAAGTCATAAAATTAGCATTTTTAGTCACCTGTAAAGTGCTGAGACGTTAATCTCGGGTGGACTTGCATTGTTTTTCTTAACCATCCAGTAAGTAGAACATTGATAGATAACTACACGTGGAGCACAGCGAACTCACGGACCACTCGTGCACGACGCCCGCAGAAGGGGCCCTAAGTGCCAGTCTGCCGACCAAGGGCCACCTTTCCTGTGTCCTGTGTCCGCCGCCAGCACCGGCGCCCGCCCTGACCAGCACCGTGCATCCTTCAGGACATGCATTCAAAGCTAGAAGCGCTCCTGGTCGACAGATGCAAACACAGCAGGAAAGGATGGACCAAGACACCTTCTACGTCTCCTGAGACACTAAAACACACACATCTCCAACGTGGGTATTTTGGCATTGACGCTTGAGTCTAAATGTTGACAGGCATTGAGGATTTTGGTTCAAAGCAAACGTTATTTGTGAAACGTTACAGATAACATAGTGACTAAAACTTTGTTAATTTTTTTTAATAGAAAAATGCGATATAAAAATACTACTTTGTTAAAAATATACAGTACACGCATTATACCTCTTTGGAAAACTCAGTTCAACTCAGATAGCACGTAACGCCACCCGGCCTGGTATGTGTTACGTGGCTTTCTTCATTGTTACAAATTCTATTCTGGAGTTAAAAGATATACAATATAAATAAAAGTAGTGAATCTGAATCAAGGACAATTACTTTAAGAATTGTTAATAAACCCCTCCACCAGTGAATACGCTGTATTTCCCCGTGAGTTCTGAGTCTGCGAGTTCTCTAGGTGACAGGCTACGAGAACAGGTCTGCAGCGTCCCGTGTTTATTAAGGACCACGGGGGTCAGAGGGGGAGCATCCTCCCGGGACCCCCACCCACTCAAACACGGCGTCCACCCCCTTCCTCATGCGCGTTCACACGGGGCTCCCCTGCCTGGGGTGGAGGGAGGGGCTGCCGGAGATGCCCCCGTGACGATATTGCACTTTTCGGCCCCGAGACGGCTGGCGATTCACACCCAGCCAGTGCAGATGCGGCGGGACCGCTCGGGGTGTGTGACTTGGCTGAAAGGCCACCCCCGAATCTCGACCCTGGCTCACACATTCAGCAGGGGGATCTGCCAGACCATGACGGACGAGGCCAACTCCTCCGGCCGCTGCTGCCTGGCCTTCCTGCTCACCCGCCGGTGGCCCTGTCCCCCACAGGCCACCAGCACGGAGCTGGCCTTGGCCTTCCTGGCCCGCCGCCCTCGGCCGGGAGAGCTGCAGGGGAGCCGCAGGGGGTCCTGGACGAAGCTCTCCTCTGAGCGGGGCCCCAGGGAGCCCGAGCCCTGGGAAGGCGTCGGGGACCCAGACGTGGAGGAGACGTCACTGGCCGGGGCGAGGGAGCCCAGCGAAGCCCCCAGCCAGACGGCGTCGGGACCGCTGCGGCTCGGGCAGGGCCCGGGCCCCTCACCGGGGAGCGTGTCCCTCTGGTCTTCATCCTGCGGGTCGGCACCGGGGGGCGGGCTGTCCCTGGGCTTGTCTCTGTCCGCCTTGGAGGCGGCTGTGGCCACGACCAGGAACTTGACGGGCCCGTTGTGAGCATGGTAGGAGACCAGGCCTCGACCTGAAAGGGCACAGCGCTCAGCAGGGCTCCGCATGCCGGGCAGGGCCCCGGGCACCCCCCGTCCACACGGCAAAACCCTGTACTCGACAGCTCAGAGCAAAAACAGCCCCCAGACCACATTCTCGTGGATCTCTAGTGAAGTCCAAGAATGCTCTCAAAACCATGGTCTAAAATACAACCGTGGTTTTCGTCAGCAGTATCTCAGTTCTGGTACTTGCGTGGTACTTTTAAAGTGATAAAGTATCTATTTTCCTGTTCTCTGTATAAATGCCTTCTCGCCTGCTCTAAGATAATATATTTAGGAAAAGTTTCCCTAAATCTTGGTTTTAAAAACTTAAATGCCTGAAACATGTCAATGTTAGGAATAAGATGCCTAAACTCTAAGTAGTTTCCCGCCATTTTTCACTTTAAAAAGATTCTGTGGTTTAGAATAAGTTAGTCCTATGGTATCGATTAAAATGGGGGCTCTTCAGTTCAAGGGTGATGTGAATTGAATTTTAAAAGAAGCACCAGAAACTCCCTGTAGGCCTTTTTTATGAAATGCAGACTCCCCCATAACACCGGGGCTCCAAGGGCCAGGCGGAAACGGGATGTCCATTTTTAAGCGCCTCGCAGGTGAGGTGACAGAAATGGGGGGTAGATGCCCTTTTCACCAAATGCTTTGAGGTTGAAACAGGGCCCTAGCACCTCCCTCCCACTCTGGCCGAAGCAGAGGACGTTACAGGATTCCTCAGCTGGGCGAGGTGACTTCCTCCATGAGCTGAAGGACAAGTCAAGAACTCCACCAATAGCGGGTACTGGGGGAGGGTGAAGGGATGGGGACGCCCAGACACCGGGCATGGAGGTGAGATCTGACGCGACAGCCCAGGGGAACATCCCAGCATCACCGGGTGAACCTGAATGTGAGTGTTTCCTACACACCTGTGGTCCCCTCCCGGACACACAGCCAGAGGAACCCGAGTCCCTATGAGAAGGGGTGGCCAGAGGAACCCCCACAGAGGCATAGCACGTAACACACAGAACAGGAAACAACTAAATACCCACTGTACGTCACATGGGGAACAAAGCCACGCTCCAGAGCAGTGACACGCGTGAGCTACAGTCACGTGACCAACAAGGATGCGCCTCAGAAATAACGTGGAAAGAAAGCAGTCAGAGAGGAATACATACGCTACGAGACAATGATAGAAAATGTGAAAATGGCACAATTAAAGACTTCTTTTTTTTAAAAAAGGTATAAGTTGGCAAAACTATGGAGAAAAAACAATGGAACTGTGACGTGAGACCCAGCAGGAGAACGGCTACGTTTGGTTGTCGGGGAGAAGCGTCCCCAGCTGGGACGGGAAGAGCTTCTGACTCCTGAGCCTTTACCACTCAAAATGCCCGTAGTCATCACGTACAGCTTCTGTGTGTATCACAGGCGGGTCGCAGCGAAGACAGCAGTTAGGGAATGAACAAACCGAGTTGGAATTCCATGACCCTAACAGGTGGATCACGGCAAAATAGGCATTTATCTAAAGCACAGACCTGTTTGCAGTAGACCCGTGAACGCTTGTTGAGGGAAGGAAGGGCTGCCTGTGGTCAGAGTGAAATACTCCAGCGTTGACAGTAGGAAGAAACTATAGACAGAGATCTTTATAAACGTTTCAATGAGTTTCCTACAAATCTTTTTCTCTGACAGTTATTACATAATCGACATAAAATTTTAAGATCTTGGTTTTCCTTAACTTACAGAATTAACATTTCCCTGTATCATTCCAAGCTCTCTGCAAACATCATTTTCCCTGGCTGTGTTACGTTCTAAAGTGGCAACGCGACCACTGTCTTAGGCGTCTCCCTACTCCTAATTTTGGATGTTTAGGCCATTTCCTGTTCTTTCTGCATCATGGTTTATTCCTAGAGTTGGCTGCTTCACGAGACAGAATTTCCTGAATTGGAAACCCTGACTCCTGATGCAAAAGCATCTTCAAGTCCTAAACACCAAAGTGCTTTCCAAAAAGGCTGTGCCCATTTGAACTCCCCGCAACACTGCAAAACAGCACAACTGAGCTTTCTCAGATGCTGGGCCTCCTTCTTTGCAAAACATTAAAAAGCATCCATTTTCACTGGGCAAAACTGTATAGAATGATCAAAACCAACAGGCGGCAAAAAAGGTAACGTGAAAACTCGTCTTGGGGATAAGGGTCTCCCTGGACCACTGACGTCAGAAACAGGAAGACAAAAGTATAACCTGATGATTCAAATTAATAGACATAGTCTTTATAGTAGGAAAGAAAGGAAGGAAAAAAGGAAGGGACGAAGGGAGAGAGAAAGCCACCTAAGTAATTTACACTGTTTAAGCAAAGACACAGCTGACCACAGACCCATGGGCTTGACGAGAGTACAGTACAGGACAGAGGACTGGGAGACGCAGGCACTCGGGGGGTGTACTCACCGGTCACCTTGGGGATCCCCTGCAGACGAGGGACGGGCAGGGCCACCACGACGCCCAGGCTGGTGCCGACCATCAGCAAGCCGTGGCAGACGAGCAGGCTGGTCACAGACAGCCGCTGGTGTCCTGGGGGACAGGAGAGACTTGTGCCCCGCAGTCTGGCCTCTGCAGCCCACACGCTGGGGCAGGGGCCCCGGGAACAGCCCAGAAACCCTACAGACCCGCCAGAATGCTCCCCGGGCAGCCCCGAGCCCTCCCGGCCAGCGGGTGTCATCGGAGCCCTAGCCACACACCGCGACTCCTTCAGCCGGACGAGCAAGAGAGAGATCTGGGGGGCGTCCTGGATGCACCCCGGCAGAGCACGGCCACGGCCTCAGGACACGTGCACGGTGCTCTCAGCATTGCTGGTGCGGCCCTTCCAGAGCCGATCACACACCCCCGTCCCGAACCGTCCATGTAAATCATCCACTTCCAGGCAGAGCTGCACACACACACGTACACACACGTACACACACGCGCACACAAGCACACACACGCACGTCAGACGGCAGCCCCGTGTGCGCAAGAGCCCACCTAGGCAGGTAAGAGGGGACCTCGCAGGTAGGACGGGCTCCCAGTGCAGCCCGCGCTCAGCATCACAGGGGAGAGACGCAAGCAACCACCCAAAGGTTCCGTCTGAAGGAGACCACTCACGGCCTCGGTGGGAAAGTCCGGGAGACACGGACACCAAACGCTGGAGTCCAAGGGCTTTGGAGCTTCTGGCTGTTCGCTCTGCCTTGTTTTGTTTTGTTTTGCAGTCGAGGCTCTACGGCCCAGAGAGGTGGGTCAGCCTGACAACATTAGGAAGTGGAGGGAAAGGTGCGTGTCTCCCCATGACTCTCGTCTCAGGGACTGAGTCTGGGCCCCGAGCATCCCACCTCTGCCCTGACCCTGCCCACAGCACCACCACCTTCGACAGGGGCTTTAAGCCCCTCCTGGCATCTCTGCTCAGCACTGAAGCTCGAGAGCAGAGAAGGGTTATGCGGCTGCTCCCAGGAAGGAATGGAGGGCGCTTCAAAACAGCTGGATTCTTCTGCTCTCTGGAAATGAGTCATTTTCAGTATCTCTGCGTTTGACCTAAGTTCATCTTAGATAAAAAGCATGAAAACAAATGGTCTAAACACCAAAGCCAGGTCACCATGTCCACTGAAGTTATTTTATGATTATTTAGGCAACGAAACACTGAAACCAAACCGAGACAACAGCTACAAAAACTAAAGATCTGGTTTTATCTCTAAATACAGGCATATTTTTTGAAGAAAAGCTAATGTATTAAGTTCCCAGGAATCCAAATGCGTGCCCATGGGAGCAGCTGGGGCTTTAGAGACGCCTAGGACCTGCGTGTCTGTCTACACCTGGGCCGGGAGCTGCCATTTCCAAATGCCAGGGAGAACTGCAGAAGCCATTCAGAAACAGGGCTCTGGGCACAGCTCACAACGATTGCTATCCAGGGGCAGGTGGTCCCACCGTGGGGCAGCCCTTCGGAGAGGAGCTCCAGGGACCAGGGAACGTCCCAGGACACACGGGTGTGCCTTCCAGAGCAGAAGCCTCACTTGATGCCACGTGACCTAAAGATTCCCCACAGCTACAGCCGAGACAGAAAGCAAACCCGCAAAGCAGAGACCCTCCTCTCCAACCCTCCGGGAACCTTTGGTGGAAGCAGCTGGTGGAGGCGACTTTTGGGACTGGCTCACTGCTCTGTGTTTTGTTTTGTTCCAGTGACGTACGGCCTCCGCCACTGCCCTGGTGCACAGGGGCAGCAGGTTACATTCCATCTGGATATCTTACTTCTCAACACCAACATGGAGAATGTCATGACAACGGGATGGACGGGGGACAGAGCTATTATTTCCCTTTTGCAGCCACTTTCTGAAGCCACCCTCCTGGAAGGAATACAGAAACTGGGGCAGTGGTATAGCCCTGTGGTCCTAGATGTGAATAAATTTCCTTTTTAACACACGAAAGTATTGGCAACAATAAAAACAAGCAGACTCTCATGACGTGGTCTCAGGGCTCGGTTCCGAGGCTGGCTGTGGGTTTTTATATCATTTAAGTCCACCCACACCCTCATTTTGGTAGCCAAGTCCTGCATATAAGCGAAAACTGTTTGTATGAATAAACTGTTTTGTGATTTATTTGATCATCCTGAAATATTTTGGCCTGGGAAACTGAGTTTCCTTTCATTCTTCTCCAAAAAAGGAATTTGTGAGTTAAATTTTCTTTCACAGAGAATATATCATTTTTAAAATATCGGCCTAGGACTATTAAAGAAGCATCTGAAATACTTTTAATCTACCACTTGGCTTTAAAGAAAACTAATGAGGAAAAGGGAATTTCAAACAGCCCACCTCCACAGTGAGGATTAACAGATCCTCGTAAAATATGATGTGAAATATTTCCAACCACTAATAAAAACATTAAGAAGATGTTTTTAAGAAGATGTTACAAAGGATAAAAGTTTACTACTTATTTTCATTCATAAATGCATTTTGAAAGTGACCTTTTATCCCCCTTAGGAATTTTCCCGCCTCTTTGCCTGTAAATAGCATATTAGGAACATCTGACTTTTCATCCTGTCTCCAGCTTTTACATCTGTGTTACGTTATATGCAGTGAAAATCTGGGAAACTCTCTAGTCTCTGTAAAGAAACTGCTCTCTCCAGAAGTGGATCTTTCTAAAGAGAAAGGACAAAACAATTCAAAGGTACAGAAGGTGCACTGTGTGGCATCGGGATGGGGAAAAGTCACCGTGTGGGGAAAGGTTACGAAACATGACGAGAAGGGGAAAAACTACACGGTCGGTGGGAAAGACCAACGGAAACAACGCCGGGGCTTCTGGGTGGTGCTCCTGGGAGGACACCCACAAACCTTCACTTCATCATAACAAACGCGAAAGCAGGGAAAACTGGGATGTTTTTCTTTCTAACTGGTTTGAAAGCCTTCAGTTCCAGCGCGTGATGGTTTGTTCCATTTTCAAAGTAGTCTAGGATTCATCTTTAATTTCACATATGAAAGTTTAACTGAATGGTAATTAGGGAACGGGGAGATTTTCCCATTCCGGAGGGTCTGCAGACAGAGCTGCTGAGTGGCGTCCAGGCTACTCCTTGTGGAAGCACCAGCTGTGGCCTTCTGAGCTGGCCAAGCTGCGGGCAGAGGGGCCACCCACTCAGCATCTAAGGGGGAGGCGGGGCGGGACGGGCGGGGCAGAGATGCCGACAAAGGCTGCAGTTGGCATGGGGCGGAAGTGAGTTATCAACACGAAGGGGCGGGGGAGCTGGCCGCTGTGTGATGCACGCTCTCTGGGGACCCTGCTGTCCTCTCACACGGGGACACAGGAGCACAGGAGAGGCCGGCCAGGTTTATTCAAATGCTCACAAGAAACACACAAACAGGGGAGAGAATAGGAGAAGCAGCCAGCCTTCCAAGTGTGCTTGGAAAGGCTATGACTGGAACCCACTCCTGGCTCCCACCCGGGACAGAGACCAGGGAGGCGGGCAGGTTAGCGCAGGATTAACTGCTGGTTAAAGAGCCGCTGGTTAGCGCAGGATCAACTGCTGGTTAAGGAAGCTGCTAGTTAGCTCGGGATCAACTGCTGGTACAGGAGCTGCTGGTTAGAGCAGGACCAACTGCTGGTTGAGTAGCTGCTGGTTAGCACAGGATCAACTGCTGGTTAAGGAGCCGCTGGTTAGCGCGGGATCAACTGCTGGTACTGGAGCCGCTGGTTAGCGCGGGATCAACTGCTGGTTAAGGAGCCGCTGGTTAGCGCGGGATCAACTGCTGCTTAAGGAGCCGCTGGTTAGCGCGGGATCAACTGCTGGTACTGGAGCCGCTGGTTAGCGCGGGATCAACTGCTGGTTAAGGAAGCTGCTAGTTAGCGCGGGACCAACTGCTGGTTGAGTAGCTGCTGGTTAGCGCAGGATCAACTGCTGGTTAAGGAAGCTGCTAGTTAGCGCGGGATCAACTGCTGGTTAAGGAAGCTGCTAGTTAGCTCAGGACCAACTGCTGGTTGAGTAGCTGCTGGTTAGCGCGGGATGGCACCAGAGCCCAAGGGACACGAAATCCACTCCTCGGTCTGTTCCCTAACTCATAAATAACCTTGAGTCTAGTTTAAGTTGCTGAATTCCCTTATGATGTGGTTTGATGGTACTTAGAAGAGTTACACTGACTTTTGTATTACATAGAAAATTGTGCCACTTTATTTGGTTACGTCACCCCTGGAAAGCAACGTGCTCACTCCGCGGGGACCTGGGAAGGCTAATCTGACAGGGGGCGGGGGGTCTCAGCACTTTTTCATCCAAATACCTTCCCCTGACTGTTCTGGACGAAGAGGAAACAGCTGCATCCTGACGTGACTCATGCAGCCTCATGACCCGGAGGAGATGCCACCCTCTGAACCATGGGCTGTAACCACCTCGGGGGCCGGGAAGGTTGACTGACGGCCCCTCGAAACGTGTGTGCTGACCCCAGGCGCCGTCATCCACTGTGTCTGCCAAGTATGATGTGGTTTACGGCAAAGCGCTCGAACTAATGGTGCTCAGAACAGAGCTCCAAACCGGACAGAAAGATGCAGCTCATCACACGAGTCCCAGTCCACAGGGGAAAGCACACTGAGACCTCTAGGGAACTAAATAGGGTTCTCAATTCTGCTACAAAAAGTCACGAGTTACAGTACAGTGTAGTGATTTTTTTTTCCAGTTGCGTTCTTTCTGGCCTGGGAAGGCTTCATCTCTAGAACCTACTGGAATTTTATATTCCAGTGAGAGCACGAAAGGACAGTTTACACGTTATTGCCATATATACGTAAAAAACCCATTTGGGCAACATCACGAACACAACTCTAGAATGAGGTTTACATACATGTGTCCAGGATGATGGTGGTCCAAGGACCTGCAATTCCACAGGCTCACATAGGGTGCAAACACGCACTGACACAAGTATCTAAGTGTCAGAGAGGACACAATGAAACACTTCTCACCGTGAAACACTGGCCCAAGGTAAGGCGATTCAAAGGACAGACAAGACATGGGTGTCTGGCCTCCCTGTTCCCCAAAATGCAAGAAAATCAGACCAACGTCAGATGCCTTTCTGAGGACCACATTCAAGAACCACTGCCCAGGCGTAGCAAGAGGACTCTCATTCTAAGTGTCCCTGATTTCTGCTCTAACTGTCCACCTTCCTCACGTCCGCCAGGTCTAGCAGCTACAAACCTGGGAGTAAAACATGAGATGCAGAGAAAGCACAGAATCCCCGGATATTGGTGAAACTGGAGGTATTTCGCACACAGCAGGCAGATGCGGGAGAACACGCCACCCAAAGGCTCCTTCTGCATGGGACACGGGCTCGGGAGAAAGAGCCCTAAGTCCTGGCACAAGGATAGGAGGCGGGGGCCCTGGGGGGGGGGGCCAGGGACTGCGTGTGGTGACGGTGACAGCAGGCGGGGGCACACCTGCCAAGGGGCCCGGGGACGTGGGGCCGCCAGGTGTCCCCACCTGACCACACGGTCTCCTGGCTCCACAGGAACCCAGGCGGATCCTGACCTGAACAGTGAAAGCCACGCAGGTGGATAAGAAACAAGGGAGTCGTTAACTGGGGGATGGAAAGAAGGAAAGAAAACAAGATGAAGTACAGCCGGTGGCCCAGGTGCAAACAGGTTACGTGGTCACAGGTACGTGACCGCTGGGCTTTGGTACAACAGGGACTGGGGGTTTGAGCGCCCTGGGAGGGCTTCCTGCACAGGTCTGTTCACGCGGTGTGGGTGGCAGCCCATGTGCTGCACACCGGATCTTTCTCTTCTCCAACCAGGAGCCAGGAGACGCAGCCAACGTGGGAAAGGAGGGGAATGCCATGCGGCATGAGCCTGGTCCTTAAAAGCCCCGTGGAGACGTGGGCCAATACACACCAGGCACACACACCTGTACACAGCAAGCAACGCGTATACATACGAGTTACATACATACACACATTTGCAACATGCTTATATACACTAGCCACACGCCCGTACATAACAAGCCCAGGTGTACATACTAGCCACACACCCGTACATAACAAGCCCACGTGTGTACATACTAGCCACACACCCGTACATAACAAGCCCAGGTGTACATACTAGCCACACACCCGTACATAACAAGCCCACATGTGTACATACTAGCCACACACCCGTACATAACAAGCCCAGGTGTACGTACTAGCCACACACCCGTACATAACAAGCCCAGGTGTACATACTAGCCACATGCCCGTACATAACAAGCCCATGCGTGTACATGCTAGCCACACGCCCGTACATAACAAGCCCACACATGTACATACTAGCCACACACCCGTACATAACAAGCCCATGCGTGTACATGCTAGCCACACGCCCGTACATAACAAGCCCAGGTGTACATACTAGCCACACGCCCGTACATAACAAGCCCACACATGTACATACTAGCCACACACCCGTACATAACAAGCCCATGCGTGTACATGCTAGCCACACGCCCGTACATAACAAGCCCAGGTGTACATACTAGCCACACACCCATACATAACAAGCCCATGTGTGTACATACTAGCCACACACCCGTACCTAACAAGCTCACGTGTGTACATACTAGCCGCACACCCGTACATAACAAGCCCAGGTGTACATACTAGCCACATGCCAGTACATAGCAAGCCGTGTACATACTAGCCACATGCCCGTACCTAACAAGCTCACGCGTGTACATATTAGCCACACACCAGCCACATGCGGCTCCCACACCCCACTCCCGCACCTTGGCTGGTTTGACTCTCGCTGCCAGGAACACCCTTCCCGCGTGGGGCTGTCGGAGCCCCGTGGAGCCCCCCCACCAGAGAGTCTCCTTTTCTCTGCCCTTCAACCTCATATCCTTGCCCCTGCCCCCCGCCCCAGTGCTTTACTAACAGCACTAAACCGTCTGCGATGGGCGGCTCTGACCTCTAAGAAGGGCGCTTTAGTTCGGGTCACCCGACAGCCCCGAGCGCCGGCCCCGGGGGATGTGGCACCGCCCCCCAGCGCCCCAGGGCCCACCTGGCAGCATGTGGTGGACCGGGGTGGCGACGTTGACGTCCTGGAGATGTTTGAGCGTCTCCGTGTGGAAGAGGCGGAGCGTGGACCCCGAGGTGAAGGCGATCCAGATGCCCACGCCGGCAATGGCCATGTGTGAGACCACCATGCCCTCCTCCTGGTGGGCCTCCAGCTGGCTCTGCGGAGACCAAGGAGAAGGCGAGGGCGTGTCAGGGATACAGCACGGAGCTGCACCCCACGTCGCCGTCACGGACCCGCCCTCTGGGCTGCGCGTGAAGCCTCGGGTGGCGCTGTCGTCCCCACCATGCCAGCGTGTCCAGCTGGCGCCCCGGATCTCACCTGCCCTCAACCACCTACAGCAAGGGCACCGTCACCCCAGATCCGCAGGTGCTGAGCAGCGCCCTGGACGCCGTGGACCATCAGCACCCCCAAACCTGAGCGGGAACGAGGGCCACGTCTGCCTGCGAGGAGGCCTGTACGGGCAGCTAAGCCCCCGCCGAGCTCGCAGGGTCCCCTCGGTGTCCAGCCCTGTCCGGTCCCCGGGTGGCCACCTGCTGCTTCTCCGTTTGACCAGGCCCTTCCCGAGCCTCTGGGCTGTGCTCTGCTCCAGGTCTCCATCCTGACAACCCTGCTCCACGGGGCCCCCGAGAGGGAACTTTTGGAACTTGTCCCCATGGTGGACGGGCTGGTGCTGGGCAGCTGTGGTCACTGCCTACCAGGGATTGGCGGGGGGCAGGTGGGGTGAAGCTTGGAGACACAGTGAGAAGAAACACTACCCTCAAAGAAGTCCTCTTAGCCCACAGCAGGTCACAATCCTGCACAGCTCTCTAGCCTGAAAAGAGGTAACTTAAAACCCCCTAGGGAAAAAACAGGCTTATGCCTCTGTCCCCTTCCTCAAGGACTGAGAACAGTGCGGGACGCTCTTTACAACCCACTATGCGGCCGAGGGGGCCAAAGGCGCCATCCTCGCACGCCTACCCTCGTGGAAAGGGCTCGCCAGTTAGCCCCTCACGCTGCACCCACGCCGCGCGGCACTCCCAAGCTGGACCAAGGGGGACACGTGAGTCTCTGATTTTGTCGGAAGGGAGGCTGCCCGTCCAAGGGCACCACACCTTGTTTTAAGTGAAGACTGCAGCTGGACAGGCAGGGCTGGAGAGCGGCCTGGGGGTCGTCCTGAAGCCGGGACTCAGGCGTGACAGTGATTCTGGAGTTCGCAGACGCCCCCGACGGCCTGAGCGCCCAGTCCTGCCATCACCACCTGCCCGGGGCTGCGCATTCCCTCCGGAGTCCCCGCGCACCTCCCGGGAGGGAAGATGAGGACCCTGCTCTCAGGGCGGACAACTGGCTCGGGCCCTCGGCCCCTCCTGCAGCCAAAGCCGGGGGGCCGCCGTTTCCTCCGAGGCGCCCATGCTATGCTCACCTCCACAGACACCTCCCTCCGTGCACGTGTGCACCCTCCCACAAAGCGACCCCGATCATCACAGGTCTAATTTAAACACGCGTCAGTGGGGACGAGCCGGTGCCGGGGGTTAGGAAGGAGCCCCGAGTTCTTACAGAGTGAGTCCTCCCGAGTAAACACATATGACTGGAAATGCTGGGCCACACAGCAACTCCACATTTCACTTTTTGAGGAAGGACAGACTGTTTTCCAACAGCTGCCCCATTTCACGTCCCCACCGGCGATGTGTGCAGCTCTCGACTTCTCCACGTCCTCTCAGCACTTGTTAATGTCCCTTTTCTATTGCTGTCATCCTCGTGGGCGTGACGTGGTGTCTCATGGTTGCTTTGGTTTGCATTTCCCTAAGGACTAAGGATGGTGCACACGCTTCCCTGTGTGGCCGACTGTGTATCTTCTTTGTAGAAATGTCCGTTCAGATCCTTGGTCCGTGTCTGAACTGGACTATTTTTCTTTTGATCGTTGAGCTGTAAGTTATATAAGCTGTTTGTTATGCACTCTTGGCAGATACACGATTCTTAAGTATTTTCTGCCATTCCGTGGGTCGCCTTTTCACTTTGCGGACAGCCCGTTGAGGTGGCTTGGGCTGCCCTGTACCACAGAAACAGACATGGCTTTCCTCTCTGGCAGGCTTCAAGGGGGATAGCTTCCATGCTGTTTTGTGAACCGGTACAGATCCCCTCGGAGGAAGCCCACTGCCGAGACCAGGGCTGCAGGAAGCGGTAGCACTATTTCGCGTCCCACTGCCCTGTGTGTGTATCACCGAGCAGTAAGGTTTCAGTAGCAGAGCGGGGCTGACTGGGAGGAATGGGGCAAGCGGCCCACCCCTCCCACGTGCGCTGAGACTCGGCCTCACAGCTCTGCGTCTCTGAAGAGGAAAAGCCCAGCTGGTCCTTCAGGTCAGCTCAGGACAAAGCGCTCACTGCTCCCGGAAGGCCATCTCTGGCAGAGCAAGGCGGCTTCCAAAGAGAGGTTAAAAAGGGAAGAAAAACGTCACGTGATGCTGAGAAGTCCTTGTGCTACCTGAGCGTAAAGGAGCACAGGTACTCGCTCTCCTGGCTGCTGGCTCTTTCACAGTTACTGTTGAAACTTCTTGTGGAAGAAGAGAGAAACTCGCGGTCTGCTGGTCCTCAACCCCCGCTTCTTTCTAAGAACTCAGCAAGCCCAGGGAGGAGGCAGCCCAGAGCCGCTGCTGGTCGGGGCCCACCCCGTCCCTGCCGTCCAGCGGCTCTGTTCGGTTACTGCCTTGGCCACCCCACTCCCATCCTCTGTCTTGCGGGCCATCTTGTCCCACGCGTCCTGCACGCTGCTTCCCGGCCGTCCTGTGGCCACCTCCACCGCTGCAGCGGCTGCCCGGGTCCACCACTGTCTGCTCACGGGTCTTCGGCGTCTCACAACTGGCTGTTTTTCTTTACAGAAGTGCCTCGTTCTGCAAAATCTACCTCAGATTCTCCCTCTCTGTCCTCCACCCACGGGGAGTGGAATTCTCCCAACAGAGCTCTGGAACAACCTTCTCAGTGAGTCTTCAGTCCCCAATCTCACCCCCCTTTCAACTCCCTGCAAAAAAAAGTCCTCGGAGAAGACAGATTTCCTGGCATCTGTCCCTTGGTTAAATCCCCACACGGCCCCCGCCGCGCACAGCGTGGCGGGGCTCAGGACGTCACGCACCGATCTGCCCTGGGAACCGAGCCAAGCACGGCTGCCCTCACAGTCACGCCTTGGCCTCGCCAGAGCTGCCCAGACGGGCCCCGTGAGCGCTCACGGCAACAGAGGCTGAAACCCCGGGAACAGAGGCGGGGACCGCACGCTCCTGCGTGTGAGGGACCAGGTGCCCTCTGACCACACCTGCGCCAACCCCACGTCCCCACGCTCGGACTCACCCTGTTTCTGGGCAAAGGTCCTCCAGGAACTGCCTTCTCATGTCCTGACACACAGCACTCCTCCTCTGAGATGTCATGCGTTTTTGCCGCCTGCTGAAGTCCTCCTCTCCCCGGACAGGGCGGCTTTACGGGCCTGTGACCCTCGCGGGGTCTCAGGCTCAGAGGGCTCCGCACCTGGCATGATGCTCGGGCTGCTGGCATCTCGGAGTCCGGGCTAACTGACATTGGACGTGGGGCCCTGCAGATGCCGTAGCCAGTCCTGACCCCAGACCTGCCCCCAGGGGCCAGGTACCTGGTGTTGCCCTCACCTGTTCAGGCACGGCACCTGGCCTGTGAGTTCTTCCTGGGCTTTGGGTTTTTTTGTATAGCACTGTACTTCTTAAATGCGTGACACGTTTATGCTGGATGATGGGTGATGTGAACAATAATTTATCTCTGGGATGCTGGCCATTGTCTCCCACCTTCTCAGAGGCTTGGTCTTCTGTGTGAAAACAGGAACTTTGGGCAACAGGGTGTCGGAGTCTCCTGCCACCTTGAAATCATGCGGATCTGAAGGTCTCTGCAGGGTAGCAGGGCCGGGACCGGCAGTAGGTGTTCAAGAACTGGTCTGCCTGCCAGCTTGGGCCTGTCGCCTCTGTGCCCTGCATTCGTGTCTTTCTATACAGTGACGGGAATTTATCTCATTAGGAAAAAAACGCATCAACTCAGAAAACGCTCTGCTACTAGGTCACCTTTAGTATCGTATCCATTTCATTCTTTCATTCTATTTTTCTCTTCAACGTCGGGGGTAGGGTTGGAAGGAAAGCTTTTTCTTCTTCTCCTGTCCTTCTGTCTGTTTGTCCTGAGTCAGGAACACTGCACATTGCAGAAAATCGAGAGTAAGGAAGGACAGGTCTTACTTTAAACAGCTCCAGTAATTAAACCGAAACTACCTGTGAAATCGGGGCTCCAAGAAACAAAGCTGTGAGGTCAGCACCCACCGTATCCACCAAACTGCCCGCTCTTCAACGTCAGGTTGCTTTCAGAGCTGCGTCCGTGTTCCTAAAGCTCAACGTTTTCTTAAAAGGCATGAAGTAAACCCCGTGAAGAAGGCCCTACGTAGCTGGGAAGGAAGAAAGAAGGCGCCCCCCACCCCAGATCCAGGTGCAATGACTGCAGCTTCATTACGTGCATTTAACACTTACGCTTCCCCGTCTGCTTTCCCGGACCTGGCGGGAAGGCGGGGAGTTTTATTCCTGCCACGCTGGGCACGCACAGCCCGCCTGGTTCGGCATCTCTGGGTGAGGTGCTCGGCGCTGCCCCATCAGAACGCCGAGCTGGCACTGCAGTCCCGCTGCCCCCGCTGCAACTGTGCCAACCACTGCCGTGCAGAGGCCACCGCGAGAACATTCATGCCCCTGGACATCAGAACTCACACCCTGCTCAGCCCACCGCAGAGCGAGTGCAGCCTTGTGGCCCCACGTCGCTGGCCCTACAGACAGGGCACATTCAGGGAGCTTCCCTGTAGCAGCTGTCCTCACCCCAACCAAAGAGGCTGCAGACGCATTGAGGTTTCAAGCCTGCAGAGCTGCACCGGTACCCCAACTGTGGTTTCCCTGCCCGGCGGAACAACTGGATAAATTACGTTTTTTTAATAACAGTAGATTTTGCTTCTCTCTCCATAAACACATTTACTCATTTTGGTACTAAAAACACACAGAAAGGAGGCTTTTATTTAAATCCAAATATGTTACTTCTGAGTCTTCAAGATTTACAGCATATGGAGCCTCTGGAGCATGTGGAAATAACCCTTTAATGATAATAAGGTCATAACGTTCTGTTAGTCTGGAATCGCCTTGGCGGCAGCTACAGAAACCATCATTCCGGCTTTCGGTACGAATTTATGGCAAAATTAACGTATTGCTTTTGGAGAGATGTTCTAAAGAAAGATTGTTACGTTATTATTCCTTCTCTGTGAAAAGAAACTGAAATACAGCTAACAGAATGCTATTTCTGGCTCTTGTATATTTACTCTAATAATAATTTATTCTAGTAATAAATAGCAACCACTACTGGGGTGCTCTTTACTGGCAATATTACCTCCCATTTTGATGACGAAGTTGGTTGATCGCCAGCTTGTGGATCAGAGCCTGAGGCCCAGGTAAGCGGCTCACCTGCGACCACCGTGCAGTGCAGGGTTGAGTTAGGATCTGGACTGTGACCCTCACTACGTCACCGATAAGGTGCGACACTGCTGGTGTACAAGGCAGTGGAATACAGCCCAGCAGTGGTTACAGCGTCTATCAAGTGCCCTGCACAGGGGCCGTGGTTAATGACCTCTCCACACCCCACTGAGGGCTTCTTATTACTCTGAGGCATGTGAAGTAAAAAGGAGCAGGTGGAGAGAAGTAGAAACAAGAAGTTACCATAAAAATACTGGCAGAGACTTCCCTGGCGGTCCAGTGGTTAGGACTGCGCTCTCACTGCCAAGGCCCTGGGTTCAATCCCTGGTCAGGGAACTAAGATCCCACAAGCCATGCGGTGCGGTGGCAGGGGGGGCGGGGAACAAGCAAAAGCAATTTCACAGGTTTGTCTCCTGCCTCCTATTCTGGACATCAGCCCCATCTCCTCTACGGCTGACCGCTGACCCCCTGTCACTTGAGGAGGCTCCGCCCTGCGGGCCCCTGGGGAGGTCACGTCGGAAACAACACAGATGGAAGAACGGTTTGCGGTCCGACAGCAAGAGCGCCAGCCTGGAGTCCATGCAGGACCGAGCTCCTGGCCGCAGCACCTCGGCTCCTGGGCGCGGACCTGCTCCCCAAGCCGCCCACAGGGATTCGGGGCATCTGAAGAGGCCCCAGATCCACAGAGAGGTGGGCCCACCCCCGCAACCCTCACCTGAACACACTTCCCTTCCCACTACCTTCCTTGTGAGGGTCGCGAGATTTTCACTTGTGAGGTAGTTCACTGGCTGCAAAAGCACCCGTGTTATAGGAGTTTCCTTAGGGCAGAGCGGAGCGAAGATGAACAGGTAGGAAATAAGTATGTCTGTCTCATCTTTAACAATAAAGGAGTAACATGGCTAAACATTTTACACGTGTATCGCATGTTTTAGTAACGTGGCTAAAACATTCAAGAGGTCCAATGAGAAGTGAAATCCATCTTCTCCATGTGTATATATGTACATACACATATACACGTGTATGGCTACATGTTTACGTACACCCACGTGTGAGTACACTATCTGTGTGTGTGTATTGTGAGTACGTCGCCTACCTGTACCTCTTCCTCTGTGAGCTGCCTTTTCATGTCGTTTGAACGTTTTCTATTAGCTTGGTTTCTTCTCTTTAATTTAGCAAGAGTCCTCTTTATATAAGAACACTAACACTTGGTGGCAGATGCAGCAAATATTTTATCAGTTTTCATTTACGAGAGTTTTGATACAAACAACACATAGTAGATGCTAAAAAAAAAAAAAAAGGTTCTAAAACTTTACCAAATTTATCATATTCTTTACCATGGCAACTTCTAGGTATACGACGAATCTGGAAAGTTCCCCCCGCTGCAAAGTAACGGAACCATCCTACTGTTTGTACCTTGTAAGTCTGTGGCTTTGTCTGTAACTCTAACATCCCTGGCTCCGGAATGCCTACAACGGTGAAGAGCTGGGGCCTGAGACGCAGTCTGGTTTCTCCCAGTGACTATGCTCTCTACTGAATAATCCATTTATCACACTGACTTGAAACGCCTCTTCAATCAAACACTAATTTTCCACATGTCCTTGAAGACTTACTAGTATGTTCATACTGAATACACCTTTTAAAGTAACGTCTGTATTAAAGGTAAATAACAGACAATCAGTCCATGGATGTGGCTAGACAAGGGCTGTGGGACTTTTGAGTTAATCCTTCCTTCTAAGCCACACTAGGAGGGATTTTCTTTCAGCACAGAGCCGCAGGCAGGACACTGCCTGACCTCTCTACCCGCGAGAGGCGATCCTCGACATCAGCCTGGGAAGTTAGTCGCACTGGTTCTGAAGTGCGTCTTCCCGCACTGTGTAGCCACTTAAAATGACTTACCTCCACGGCGTGAGTCTCCACACTGATTACAGACACTTGACCTCCAGACGCCGCCCACAGTGTGTCTTCCATCATTAGCAGACTTCGAACTGGGAGGACGCCTAATTTTATCACTGTTTGAGGTTCGGAATTCCAGGATCCATCTTAAAAGAAGATATTTCTTTCAATTTCATTCAAATTCAGTTTCTCAAACAGACATTTCTCCAAAGAAGAAATACGGATGGCCAACAGGTACATGAAAAGATGCTCAACATCACTCATCATCAGGGAAATGCAAATCAAAACCACAATGAGACGTCACCTGACACTGTCAGAATGGCCATCCTCAAAAACACAAGAAAATACAAGTATTGGTGAGGATGTGAAGAAGTGACAACCCTTGTGCACTCTTGGTGGGAATGTAATAAATTGGTGCAGCCACTGTGGAAAACAGTGTAGAGGTTCCTCAAAAAACTAAAAATAGAACTGCCGTATGATCCAGCAATTCTAGTCCTTGGTATATAACCGAACAAAACAAAAACACTAATTTGAAATGATACTTGCACCCCAATGTTCAATGCAGCACTATTTACAACAGCCAAGACGTGGAAGCAACCTAAGTGTCTATTAACAGACGAATGGATAAAGAAGATGTGGTGCCTATATACAGTGGAATATTACTCAGCCATAAAAAAGAATGAAATCTTGCCATTCGTGACAACACGATGGAACCTGAGGGCATTATGCTAACTGAAATGAGTCAGACAGAGAAAGACAAATACCGTATGATCTCACTTTTATGTGGGATCTAAGAAAGCCAAACTCATAGAAACAGAGAGTAGAAGGGTGGTTGACAGGGGCTGTGGGTGGGAAAATGGGAGATGCTGGCAAAGGGTTCCAACTTCGGTCATAAGATGAATAAGCTCTGAGGATCTAGTGCACAACATTATGGTTACAGTTAACAACACTGTATGATACACTTAAAAGTTGTTAAGAGACTAGATCTTAAACGTTCTCACCACAAAAAAGCAACGGTAAGTATGTGACGTGATGGAGGTGTGAGCTGGCAGACGGCGGTGATCATTTTGCAATATGCATCAAATCAAGACACTGTACGCCTTAAACCTACACAATGTTGTATGTCAGTTATAGCTCAATAAAGCTGGGGAAAAAGGTTCAAATACCCCCCTCCCCAATTAAATACATCAAAATAAAGCCTAAATAAATTCATAACACTGGAAGAAATGGACACAGACACTCCAAATCAAGTTGGGAGGCCTGCTAGACCAGACATATTATAGCAATTTCAAAATTTCAACTAGTTAATAATTCCCATGAAATTTAATCTCTACCGGAGCAGTGGAAAAAACAACTTGAATGAGCAAAGCCGTGCTACCAAAGCCAGATAAAGGTCGCAGAGAAGAGAAACAGAGAATCCCACGATAAACACTCTCATGGTTCTAAATAAACGTGTATTTAAACACAAATCACATCCAGCAGGAGAGAAACAACGCGTCCTCGGCAGAGTAATCATGCCCCGAGGTGCCCCTGATCCTGACACCCACCCCCTACCCCCGGAATCCGCCTTTAGAAGGAACTGCTTCTGCCCTTCCAGCCCCTCGTGTCCCAGGGACCTGCAGTGGCTCCAGCCTCAGGACTCGTGGGATGGATGCTCATCCTCCAGGGCTCGCCTGACTGCCGTTCTCCAAAGAGCCTAGACCCCAATGCCTGCAGGCGCTCCTCCCAGGGCTCCTGAGCCCCCCAGTCTCCCCCCCGAAGCTGGCCTAAGCCCTAGTTTTATGGTCTGTTTATGGTACAACCCCTCAGGGTGTGAAAAGTAGGACTGCTAGAATCTGTGGCCACAGGGGATCAGCCCAGGGTCTCCTGAACCAAGCTGACAATCAGATTCTCCCTGTGGTGATGGTGACACCGGGCCCCCAGCCTGGTGACAGCCACACCACACCGAAGGGGCATGCACCTCACTCCATCCCAAAAGAGAAGCCCCGAGGGCCTTGAGCAAGGGCAGGATAAAGGCCTGCACTGAACTCACCACTTTGAGGAACACGGAGAAGCCAGCAGGAGGGCTGACTTTGCAACGATGGCGGGTGGCTGTCTATCTCACACCCTCCTTTAAGGACCGAGCGAGTCACAGGTGCCTCAGGACGAGGGGTGATAAAAGCCGATGAGCCTCGCATTCTGCGAGGCTCGGTGCAGAGTGAAACTCCCTCGGCCCACCCCAGGCGCGGCAGTGGCCCCTGCCGCCCTGCAGACGCGCCTGTGTCACGCTCACCGTCCGCTCTGGCGTAGATGGCCACGGCCCCGTTGACCAGGCCGGCGTACAGGCTCTGGGGCGTGCATGCCAAGCTCATGACCGTGGATTTCTCGGGAGTGAAGAAGTGCTGGAGCCGCACCTTCTTGGAGCCTTGGCTGCTTTTATAAATGGAAATGCTGGAAAAGAGAAATATCAGCTCACGGGCACGTTTGCTCACAAGAAGTGCAAGCCTGCCGAGCAGAACCACGTTCGACCTTCCTGTCCATCCCCCGCATCCTGCCACTCCTCCCAGAAACATCCCACTTGGCCGTGTTGTAAAGACTGCTACCACTCTGATCTCCCTCTTTTTTCTTTTAAAAGAGAAGTTCTACGTTATTAAACAAACAAACAAACACCTTAGTTCTTCCTGTAGATCTAGGAACTTCACATCAGGAAAATCATCGTAACTCTCCTTTATACTCTGACCATGTTCCGTGTGAGAATAACACAGAACAAGGCTCTGTCTCATTGCAAAGTGTTAAGAGTGATGTGCACTTTAAAGCGTGAACAAGAATGAAGCGTGTCCACGGCAAAGGGCAGGAAGAACTAGAACTTTCCCCGCAAGGAGCTGCTGCCCCCCTGGGTTTCCTAGGGTGACTTCCTCAGTCACTGGCTCCTTCAAAGTCCTGGACCCAACAGTCTCCACCCGCGTCCCAACAGAGGGGGGTCAGGGAGGGGCCGGCGGACTCTGCCGCCTCGCGGCTGGCCAAGCCAAGGGGCCCGTGTGCGACGCTCACCTCCCCTCCTCCGTCCCCAGGCAGACGGTGGGGATGCCCAGCACTCGGCCCCCCGTGCTCTCGGGCTCCCGTGGCCTGTCCTCTGCGGGCACGTACACCATGCACAGGACGCGGGACTCCACGTTGAAGCACTCGATGACCTTGGGGCTGGAGTTTTGAAAGGAGACGATGGCTATCTGACCCATCTGACTGGTGCAGCTTCCGATCTGGGAGGTTCGGGAGGGAAGAAGTGGGCTGCAAGGGGCTCCACAGCACGTGCACGGCTGACACCCCACAGCCACGGCAAGATCCGGCTCCCACGTGGGAACCAGCTGGCCGATGAGGACCAAATAACCTTTAAACAGTCTGCTCACAGAGCCCCGCTCCCTCTGCAACATGTTTAATTAGGTCATCTTTTTCTTTTAATTTTAATAACAAGAACACAGTTTTGTTTTTGTAAAAGTCATATTTATATCCTTTAAAAACCACACACCTAGCACCACAGGATGGTAAAGGCCTATCCGTGCACAATTCAAAGTCTGAAAAAGCAGGCTGGTATCAATTTTAAACCAGGCCTTGCCTGAAAAAACAAGGACTTAAAAAGAGACAAAATGGGGTGAGAATGGATCTCAAAGTGGGTCCCCAGCATTTAACACATCAGGGAGTGTTGTTGTTTTCTAGAACTTGTACTACTGCTGCCATGATATTTATGAGCCCCCCGTTTGCTGGATCACTTAGGAACACTCAGCAAGGTTTGCTTCCCAACTTAAACCTAAATTTGATTGTCTTTTCAGTGGGAAGGAGCCGGATCCTGTTACCAGGAAAGAGCATGCCTGGCTCTACACGAGAACGCTCGTCTGGTTCCGGGTGGTGTGCGTTCTTCACAAATTCCTCTTCTTTTCCATCAACATTGAGGATGTCGTGACCCTCTCCTTATTCTAACGGATTTTCCCCTTCTGATCAATAAGCATCCTGCCTTTCCCGGGACAATGTCAAACTGCCAAGCCCGCTCGGGCCGACAGGAAGCCGGGGTCTGACCAGGTGCAGGTCCTGAAATGGAAAAAACCTCCTCTAAAATTCGAAAACCCTGAGGGAATTCAGCCCATCCCTTCGTTCTGGGCTGAGTGCAGAGAGCTATCAGCTCATCAGGCTGTTTTCTTTCCAAAACTCAACCAGGGACTCCAAGCAGGCCAGCGCTCTGGCTGTGAGACGGGGCGGGGTGCGTGGGGAGTTACGCGGGGTCAGGACACCCGGGAGAGAGCCAGGTGGGGCTGCAAAAGGACAGAGGGCCCATCGTGGAGGAGGTCTGGCGGCTCCCCACAAGGGGGGCACCAGGAGACCTGAAAACGCACCGCACGGGCAATTCCTCTGGTTTGCACGAGCCAGCAGCGTCTACTGCAAACGCAGGACCGTTCAAAGGCAGCTCTTCATTTGGAAGAAACTAATTTTAACTGCTAAGTTCCCAGCGTGAACAGCCAGCATGGTCTTGGAAGAGAAAAAACTCCATGCTATTTAACCGTCCAAACTGAAAAAATATTCCAATGCTTCTATTAGTTCATGGACTTTGGACTGAATTTAATCTGGGTAAGTTTTACAGGAAAAAGAAAAGAGAGAAATGTTTTAATGCCTTAGAACTCGACACCTTTTCCAAAAGTGATCAGCCCCCTTTCCTGTTTGTGACCCCCATGTTTATAGACACAATTTGGGACACACCAGCCACAACGAGCTATCGGACCACTCAAATCTGTCATTTCTCATCTCATTAGCTGTGGATATGGATTCTTCGTGAACTTGCATTAAAAACAAACAAAAGGGGCTTCCCTGGTGGCGCAGTGGTTGAGAGTCCGCCTGCCGATGCAGGGGACGCGGGTTCGTGCCCCGGTCTGGGAAGATCCCACATGCCGCGGAGCGGCTGGGCCCGTGAGCCATGGCCGCTGAGCCTGCGCGTCCGGAGCCTGTGCTCCGCAACGGGAGAGGCCGCAGCAGTGAGAGGCCCGCGTACCGCAAAAAACAAACAAACAAACAAAAAACAAACAAAAGCATCTTACCCACAGGAAACCATGAGCCGTGGAAAACGAGTCTGGCTGATTCTCATTATTTAGGTAAGGCTCAGGATTATAAACGGCACATTCGATCTAAAGGGGAGAAAGAAATCAAAGGCCCGAATTTCAAATGGGACTCAGAGGAGGCCAGAGGCCACGTCTCACAGGGATGACAGCATTCTGACATAAACCACGGCAACTCCAAAGGCTAAGAGAGGGCAAGATCGATGTATGAGTCTCAGAAATTTGCTTTTTAGAAGCAACACCTAAGTGTGCCCCGGGCAGCTGCAGCTCTGGGTTGAGGCCACACCGACAGGGCCCTTGCCTCTCCCGGGGAGCAGGTTCTGCCAGCGGGAATGGTCCCCATCAGCTGAGGGAGCTCCAAGGAAGCCCGGGTTCCAGGACTGAGTGTCGGCCAGAGACCAAAGTGAGAAAGACACACCCACACGTCTCTGCAGTCTGTGTGGACACCGGCCGCAGTGCTTGAGTCCACTGCACAGGGACACTGACAAAACGCCACCCCAGACGGGGTCTGCTTCAGCCAAGAGCGGGCACCATGCTTCGGGCCACCGGAAGGTCTCCAATTATGACCACGTGGAAGCCGAGCCGCCCAGCGACGGGCACAGAGCTGCCAGACCTGAGCCGCGGGGCCTGATCGCGGGGCCTCGGAGGAAGGCCCAGCACCGGCTCCAGATAAGCAGCCTCTGGCTTCAGACCACCACCCTCCTAAATGACTTCTACACAAACGGGCCCTGGAGGGGCCACGCCCAAGGCTGCCCCGGCGCCCCTTCCTGGTAACCGCCCGCTGCCCGTCACCTTGAACTCCTGCTGCTTGGCCACCGTCACAGGCATGTGTCCCACGAGGAGGGGGTGCCTCTCCTTCTTGATCTGATTCCCGTCGTCCTCCACGTAGAACCAGCCCAGGTGGTTCTCCTCCTCTGTGCCCGTGCCGGGGGAAGGGAACAGAGGTGGGCAACAAGCACAGGCCCGGGGGCAGGGGGAGAGTCTGGCCCCTACTTTGGGTAAGACTGGAGAACTGAGGGTTTTCCTTCTGGAAAACAGCACAGCCTCTTCTCACGGGGGAGGCTGCAGACTTGCGGCTTTATGAGGTAAGTGCTCTGCCCCGAGTCTAATGGACGCCCACCGCCCCGTTCCCACCTTGTGGACCAGCCATCCGCTGGGGGCGGGGGCACTGCGAATCATCAAAGCGCAAGCCACCTGGGTCTGGTCTGTTTTCCTCTGTCCCTTTTTCAAACTAGCTGAGATGTTTAGATTTAAACACCAGGGACTGAGTGAGAAGTTTTCTAACATGGCACAAAACCATGGGATAAAAAAGTACGACGAAATGAAGAAATGTTTTACTACAAAGCAAGTCATCCATCTCAGCTCTGAAAACATGACGCATCTGAAGATAAACGGGAGCTTATCCTCAGAGCCTATCCGTGTCCTTGTTCACGGGGTCACCCCGAAGCTGGCCTGATAAACCACTGAGTCATTCAGGGAGGGAGGGAGCCCTGTTCCGAGGATCACAGGCCATCCCGGATGGCCTTCCTGCCACCAGCCTCAGATCACAAGGCCTATTTCTCTTCCGTATTTTATTTTCGGTTAACATTTCGGATTGTTTTGCACCTGAATGAGAGTTTTACACACACATGGATGCAGGACATCCCCGTGTCCTGAGTAACAGACCTGTGTGTGTATAAATAACATCCAGGTATCTTATCCCACCCACCCATCTATCTAAACGTTTGCTACACAGATCAAAAGAAGGCAAGGCTAAAGGGACGTAGGGACAAGAAAATAATCAGAGTCACTCCCATCTCTGATAGAACCACAGGACTTATTTTTCGTGCTTAGAGGGTCTTCAGGGACAATTCGGTCCACTCCTGTGTTTTATTTCACAGGTGAGGGGTGAGGAAACAGGCTGAGACGAGCCATCACTTTCTCATCCTGTGGGCCAGACCCGGGACTGGGTCCTGCCTCACAGGCCACAGACTCAGAGGACTTTTACTTGTGTTGAACCATCTCAACTCATATTAATGTTTTGTTATAATAAAAGTGAGGTTTTTTTCCCCTACAACCCTTAAATTATAACACAAACGTCTTAAAAATCGCTGCACTAGGGTTGATTTTTCCCACGTGGAAACATTCTTTCAGGTGAATGGATGAACCTGTTGTAAAGTTTACTTCTCAGCCGTGACCTCATCCTCTTGGGCGTGCATTTCATCACACAAGAGGAACGGACATTGTGTCTGGTTCGAACATGCCTCATTTAGCTGAGATCAACCGGCTCTTACCGAGGGCGAGCTTGGCCATCTGCAGGTTGTTGATCCAGGACTCCTTGATGGCGGCGGTGAAGGTATTGAACACGGCAGTGAAGAAAGTCGGCCGGCCGGACCTGCCAGGGAGAAGAAAAGACAATGCACTCCACGCAGTGGGCTCCATCGTGTGAAACCCAATCACGGGGCCTGCCCCTCAGATACAATCCCCAAACCGCGAAGACATGCACGTCATGACAAAGGGCCCTGTTCTCGGTGCTGGCCCGGAGGCTCCCTTCCGACGTTTACTGACTTGTCCTGTTTCCCCGGGAGCTGTAACTGGATCCGACAGCAGTCGGCCGCTCTGATCTCCTCTTCCTTCTTCAGAATAAGCCTCTGTAAACCCGAGGTCCAGTCGTGGGCTACCGACTGGTTCAAATTCTAGGAAGGAGATGCACAAGCACACGTAAAGATGTTAATAAGACAGGACCATCCCGAGGGAGAGAAAAAAAGTGATGCCGAGACATGAAAAACCCAGGGAGACCAGTAACACTCATCTGATCAGGAAGAAAGCACCTTTGGGAGGCGGGTCACGTGGTGCTGGGACATTCCTAAGAGAACTGACGCTCAAGTCAGCCTCCGGATGAACAAAAGTTACACCAAAAGCGCTTCACCTTCTCCGAAATAGGAGAAAATACACGATCAGATGGATTCTTAAAGTAACATCAGTTCTTGCTTTTGATAGAACCGGGAGGTGGGATCACATGCTGACAACGACTTAGAAATTAAAAGAGAATTTTAAGCCAAGTGGCTTCGACTGTCACCTGATAGCTTCCTTTGAGGTTTCCAACCAGTTGAGTGATTTGACCGATGACATTTAAGTCATGCAGCAAGTTTTGTAAATCTTGATACAGCTGCCCCGGCCCCATGTAAACTCTGTCTGCAAAACAAGACAACAAAAAGAGCACAAATCTCAGGCGTGTTCACGCCGGGGCTTGAGGAAGGAGACACAAGAAGGGAGTCTAGTTCATCCAGATTTTTCTAAAAGTGAACGTTTTCAAGTAAGTAGATGCTTTTCCCTTTCCGGCCTTTCATTTTGACATAATTTTAGACTTTACAGAAAAGCTGCAACAGCACAGAGCTCCCTGCACCAGGTCTTGGATGTTAACCTTGTAGAACCACAGAAGCATCGTGCAAAGCAGGAATTCCCATTGCTGCAGCAACACCAACCAGTGCGGGCTCTACTCAGACCTCACTGGCTTCCGCACGGAGGCCAGTTTCCCAGGGACGCGAAGGCGGGTCCCATGACGCATGAAACTGTCACACCTCCGTAAGTCTCCTCAAGTCTGCTAGGTCAGTGCCTCAGGCCATCTCTCCCTCATGACCTTGACATTTTTGAAGGACACTGGTGAATTAGTCCATCGGATGTGTCACAATTTGTATTTTTAAAGCACCGTTGATGTAATCACTATTAGTAAAAGGTCCCTGGTCTCTAGAAATGACCTTTAATCGCAACCAAAGTTTCAACAACCGCGCTCTTCCCAACGCCAACCTGAGCGCCCCAGTGAGCCTTCTCTAAACGCTTTTTTAAAAGGATGGAGAGGAGGCCTGCAATGAGCTGGGTGGGTGCACAGGCTCCCAGCGCCCGCGAGAACAGCACCCACCGCTGACTCGGGCTGATCACTTAGCCAAATGATCTAAGTCTGGGGGGACATTAAGCAAACGGTTAGCACACAAAGAGTTCTGAAGCTACTGGAGGGTTTCGGGAGTGAAGTGGGTGGATGGTGAGGATGGTGACTTTCTACGCACCTCAGTGTTACTCTTGCCTGACCAGTGGAGTCATCTGGAAGCCCTGTGTGAGCAGCCATCCCGGGGGGGACAGTGCAGAGATTTGGAGCTGATTTAGAACTCTGCCTTCTGTGTCTGTAACCAAGAGGATCATAAATGAATAGGTACCTGTAAAGCCTCTTTACTCTTTATCAGAGAGTAGGTAAAGTGGAAGGTTCACACAGAGACGGCAGAACAAGAAAGAAAAGGAAGGAAGGAAGGAAAGGGCAGATTCCTCTGTGCACCTTCTGAACGCACAGGGACGCCCTGGAGGTGGGCGGATGGTCCTCGGTGTGAAAACAAGAAGGGCTCGGGCAGCCCCAGGGCAGCCGCACTCGGACTCCTGGGTCACCAGGAGCCTCCTGCCAACCCGACACACTGGACTGATGCCGTCCACCACCCGGCAGCTGGGACCCGACAGGCCCAGCCTGTCCAAGCAGAGGGAGGGCAGGGTGAGAGCCAGGGAGGACGAGGCCCAGCGTCCAGGGTGGTCTAGAGTCACGTGTTGGAGCAGAGAGGTCGGCGGGCGCCCGGGACAGGCTCTGGAGACGGGGAAGGACAGGAAACGGGAGGTCACAGGACTGGGCCTGGTTCCTCCTTAAAGCTGCGTTCACGAGGCCCCACCAGCCCCATCCTATCTCATCAAGGATAAAACCAACGCTGCCTGAGTCACCCCATCCCCAGAGGGAGAAGAGGACTTTTCCTGGCGGGTTAGAGAATCTTCCTTATTGGGCAGAAAGAGTTTCTCTGCCTTTACCCAACGTGAAAACATCTCAAAGTTCACACATGTGGTGAGCGTCAGAGATGCTTTATGGAAGGGCACGCTGGGGACACAAACACACAAACAGCGAGTAAGATGCTAATGAACCCAGAGGACGCGCACGAAACACCACAGCATCCACTCAAGTCACACAAGACAGAACAAAGAGCCGTCGTTCTTTTCCCAAACGTTACTTTCAGTTTAGGAAAGAATCTCTTTTTCTGGCTAAATTCATATAAACAACAGATCTGCAAATCAAGATTTTTGTTGGGTGGACTTCCTACCATCTGGTCACAATGCCCAGCACCCTGGGTTTCTGGGAGCAGACGGCTTCTCACTGCGCCCGTCTCCATGGAAACCCCTGCAATTTGGCTTGAAAATTCAGGGTTTGAAAGCTAAGTGGAGTCCATGTGGCCAAGGAAACAGCAACACTGCCCAAAGACTCCCCGTGGTGCGGACTCAGGCCCCGGCAGGTATGGACCGGCTGCAGCTCTGAGGCCGAGGCCCCTGCGTCACACCAGCCACCTGGGTGGTGGGAGAGTCCGGGCCCGGGGGTCTCCAGGCAGGAGGCGCGGCAAGGAGGAGTAAACGGGGTACGGAGACACTGCAGACGGAATCCAACCCAGAGACAGTGGGTGGTTCTGGGGTGGCGAGAGGGATGCAGGGCGGGGGCTGAGTAAACACCCCACTGAACGAGAGAGGCAGACCTGCCCCACCCAGCAGTCAGCAGGCCTCGGGACAAGCTCTCCTTTCCAGAACTTTCCTTTCATTCAGAAAAGTTTGCTATCTTACAAATCAAGGACTTTTTTTTTACCGAGGAAGAATGGACTGTTAAAAATTACACATCTTCGGGTCACAGTCTGGCGACCAGATACGCACACTTCTGTGGGAGCCTCTCTCCCACCCTCCCGCCTGGACCGCGCGGTGGCCTCTGCCTGGCAGGCCAGCCCCCGCCGAGTACCCTGTCCCTCTCGGGCAGCTGCTTCCGCATGGGGAACACACTTCTCTTCTTCCTCTGATGGCGAGGCTGGTGCCTACAAAGGAGCCCGGGTCTAACAGAGAACTTTCCCTCCTTTTCCTTCCAGAATGGAGTCGACCCAAAGTCGCATCTGCGGCTGAAAGAAAGCTTGACGCCCTGCAGAGCGAGCATCAGCTCCGGCCCTGGACCCTGGGTCCAGGGCCCCTCTGTCTGCCTCAGAGCTGGCCTCACGTGCAAGATTGCAGCCAACCTCATGCAGGTTTCACTTCTGTTTGTATCATGAAGAGCACCTCCTCCCTGCCCCTGAGCACTTGCTTCCTGTTTATTCTTCACACTTTGTCTTCAGCTGGGCTCACTTCTCCGGTCTTCGGTTTTATCTGCCCTTCTCCCACCCGGCCTCTGCACTTGACTGTGGAGACCCTCCCTGCGTCCCCAGAGGGGCTCTGTCCCCTGCATCCCCTGCCCAGATGCTGCTCCCTGGAGTGTAAGGA
Source organism: Delphinapterus leucas (assembly GCF_059928025.1). NCBI lineage: Eukaryota > Metazoa > Chordata > Mammalia > Artiodactyla > Monodontidae > Delphinapterus > Delphinapterus leucas. Next base: position 10,542,544 of record NC_143149.1, read on the forward strand.
TGCTTAGGGCTCTTCCAGCTTTTTTTTTTTTTTTAAGATTTTTTTTTCTTTGGATGTGGATCACTTTTAAAGTCTTTATTGAATTTGTTACAATGCTGCTTCTGTTTTATGTTTTGGTTTTTTGGCCGAGGAGGCATGTGGGATCTTAGCTCCCGGACTGGGGATCGAACCCGCTCCCCCGGCATTGGAAGGTGAAGTCTCAACCACTGGACCGCCAGGAAAGTCCCTCTTCCAGCTTACTTTTTTTTTTTTTTTTTTTTGCGGTACGCGGGCCTCTCACTGTTGTGGCCTCTCCCGTTGCGGAGCACAGGCTCCGGACGCGCAGGCTCAGCGGCCACGGCTCACGGGCCCAGCCACTCCGCAGCACATGGGATCTTCCCGGACCGGGGCACGAACCCGCGTCCCCTGCATCGGCAGGCGGACTCTCAACCACTGCGCCACCAGGGAAGCCTCCAGCTTACTTTTAATCATGGCAGTAGCCCCCTCCCTCGTTCCTGAGCTGCTGTACCCACTGCCCCGGCTTCCCCCTTCACAGCCAGATAGCAGGGATCCGGGCACCTGTGTTAGATTTCAGCCTACAGGGGACACGCAGTAAATGCTTCAGGATGGGAAGTGACACTGTCAGGCTGGCCTTCCATTCTCTCTGCAAAGTTCCTGATGGCAAACAAGGGCCCCATTTCCAAACAGGGGTGCCTGGCTCCCTAGAACTGCCACCTGTTCTCCTGCAGGCTGCCGGCAGGGGCGGGGGGCACAGGGCAGACCACCGCCGACACGCACGTCAGCGCCATGTCCACCACGGCTCTCCCTGGCCTGCGTCCCTGCCCCACGACAGGAAAGCTCCACAGCTGGGTGCTGGTCCAGCCGCTCAGCGCCCCAGAGCCCAGGCCGGTCCTGTGCCCCTACAGTGTGTCTCACTGTGCGACAAAGAGGCCCAGCTACGCGTCTGGCTTTTACTGCCCATTTTAAGGATTAAGTAACCAAGTGGAGAGCAATGGGCGCGATTTTTACAAGACGACATGTATCAGTATTTACACATGAAAAAGTGCTTCCCTTTAAACCAGATCTAGCTGCTTCTCACCTGTTGAAATGTCTCAGGAACCTCTCCTTGGGAAGCGTTTGCTGCTGGGTGGTGAAGGTTTCTCATTCTTGTGTACGTGACTCTCCGAGGGTCCGGCAGCTCATCCCCCCAAGGCCCCTGCAGAGCCGGCACTGTGGCCACGGCCCCTCACACCCTCCACGGAGCCCACCTGGCACAATTCCTTGCAAACTGGGGGCGCTTTAGGGCCCACTTGTGGGAACTAAATGAAGAAAACACTCTACAGCGTCACCTTATTTCTAGCAAAAGGGAAATTTTCTCATAAACCCACCTCCTGAGAAAGCGTGGAGCAGGGTGAAAATAAGACGCTATTAGCACAGAATTTTGCAAAGTCAGTTCCGGGGGTTGGAAGCTTAAACCAACCCAGGGAGCCCAGCTTGCAGGGCCCTGCACTAGAGGGAAACGTTTAAGGCCATCACGTGTCACAACCCAGGGACACGGAGGGTGCAAAGCAAAGGCACGCAGCAGGGGCCACGCTGTCTCCGCCGCTGAGTAGCAGACCCAATCTTGCAGCACTGGGCTTCAGAACAGAGTCGTTCAAACAGCAGAACAGTCACATGAATATCAACGGGGAACAGAACTTCTAACTTAGCTGACGGGGCTTGAGTCCCGTCTTCCAGCACATTCAGAATTAGCAAACTTCAGTTTGTTAAAAACCATTTTTTTTAAATCTAGAAGGCATTTTGAAAACCATCTACTCCACACTCCCCTTTCACAGCTCAGAGCTAAAAAATTAAACCCACTTTAAGGATGAGGAAGCTACAGAGGCACGCACTAAACCAGGATCCCAGGCAAACATCTGCGCCCACGGCGCTGACTGCATCTCTGCCAGCATCGCCCCTGATCTCCAGACTCGGTACCCAGAGCATCCTGTCCCCCGCCCGCCCCCCGCACTGTCTGTCCACTTGGCACCTCGACTGGTAACACCCTGCACTTAACACTGGTGAATTGTGTTCATCTGTATCATTTTTTTTCGGATTCCGCATATAAGTGATACCATATGATATGTGTCTTTCTCTGACTTACTTCCCTCAGGATGACAAATCTCTAGGTCAACCAGAGGGAAAGAATCGGGGGGAAGGATACTTAGGGAGTCTGGGATTGACATGTACACACTGCTATATTTAAAATAGATAACCAACAAGGACTTACTGTGTAGCACAGGGAACTATACTCAATATTTTGTAATAACCTATAAGGTTAAATGTTACAGGGAAAAGAACTTGAAAAAGAATAGATACATGTATATGTATAACTGTATCACTTTGCTGTACACCTGAAACTAACATAACATTGTTAATCAACTACACTCCAACATAAAAGAAAAAGTTAAGAGGCAACACGGGTCTAGGACTATTAAAAGAGTTCTGGACAACGTGAACACCAGCATGGGCAGCGCCTCTGCAAAGCACCCTTCCCAGGACAGCTGGACCGAGACATGTCCTCCCCGGGAGTCTCCCCGCCTGGACACCTGCACCAAGACACCAGCCAGTCAAACTCCCACTGTCACAATCTACTGACGACACAGACCTGTTAAGGGACGAATGGGCCCCTTAATTCTTTCTCCTCAAGAAGCCAGCATTGCCTAAACATTAACAATCCCCTTCACTCTGCTCTCCTTTATTCCAAGAGACAGATATTCTACTGCGTTATCAGCAACTGTTTTGTTTTCCTTCTCCGACCTTAGCCTTTGTTCTCCTGGCGTCCGACCACACATGTAATGGAAACCATAAGAGTAAGAGGATCCTCGGATGGAGATGGATCCAGGGTCCCTGATTCTACAGCAACTTCTCAGGTCTTGAGGTCTACCTGGGGACCACTCAGTGGTCTCGGTCCTGCCTTTAAGGACTTAGCAGTATCACCAGTTGTAAAGCCAGAGTGAGCAGCTAGATAACCTGGAAGCAAAGTTCTCCTTAAACTCAGAATGAAGAAAAAGATGTACTCTACAGAGTGACATTTTCTTTTGACAGACAATGAGGATTACGTATCTACATTTGCCACAGCTGACAGGAGCTCGAGATAACGTCTAGGGCCATAGCTGACAGGAGCACAAGATAACATCTAGGGCCACAGCTGACAGGAGCTCGAGATAACATCTAGGGCCATAGCTGACAGGAGCGCGAGATAACATCTAGGGCCACAGCTGACAGGAGCTCGAGATAACGTCTAGGGCCATAGCTGACAGGAGCGCGAGATAACATCTAGGGCCATAGCTGACAGGAGCTCGAGATAACATCTAGGGCCATAGCTGACAGGAGCTCGAGATAACATCTAGGGCCACAGCTGACAGGAGCTCGAGATAACGTCTAGGGCCATAGCTGACAGGAGCTCGAGATAACATCTAGGGCCATAGCTGACAGGAGCGCGAGATAACATCTAGGGCCACAGCTGACAGGAGCTCGAGATAACATCTAGGGCCATAGCTGACAGGAGCTCGAGATAACATCTAGGGCCATAGCTGACAGGAGCTCGAGATAACATCTAGGGCCATAGCTGACAGGAGCTCGAGATAACATCTAGGGCCACAGCTGACAGGAGCTCGAGATAACATCTAGGGCCACAGCTGACAGGAGCTCGAGATAACGTCTAGGGCCATAGCTGACAGGAGCTCGAGATAACATCTAGGGCCATAGCTGACAGGAGCGCAAGATAACATCTAGGGCCATAGCTGACAGGAGCTCGAGGTAACATCTAGGGCCATAGCTGACAGGAGCTCGAGATAACGTCTAGGGCCACAGCTGACAGGAGCTCGAGATAACGTCTAGGGCCACAGCTGACAGGAGCTCGAGATAACATCTAGGGCCATAGCTGACAGGAGCGCGAGATAACGTCTAGGGCCACAGCTGACAGGAGCTCGAGATAACATCTAGGGCCATAGCTGACAGGAGCGCGAGATAACGTCTAGGGCTCAAATGCAGCAGGAAACAGTCCAGGTTCTTTCTCGCGTGTAACATTTTACAAATTAAGTCATCCTGCTTTCTGCTTTTTAATACCGCTGACTTGAATCTTATTCTGGGTTGGCTCAGCACGAACCATAAATTAGAAGCTGAACGTGAGAACTCAGTGTTCCCTGTAACACAGCATCTACTTCATGGATCGAAGGCATCCTTGGAGATCTGAACACAATGAGGCAATCTTGATCACAAATCCACCTTGGGATTGCTTCCATTGTAATACACACAAAGGCATTATTTCTGTTCACAAAACCAAGACATAAATAGGATTTGCTATACTTCCAAGTAATTTAAACGGATTTTTAAGAACACTAAACACACAAAATCTTCACGTTGCTCTTACTAAGTAAAATTTTAATCAATCAAGTCAACTGGGAGACCGCCTCTCCCTCCTGCCCTTTCCCACTCTGTCCCCCTCCCAAAACCACTCCTCAGCTGGTCCCTCCTTACAAAAGTCTGTGGTACAGTTTGGTATTTCGATTGTTAGTTGAGAAGGTATGCACGTTATTTAAACAGGAGCATGATTTTTTCATCAGCAATTCAGAAGTTTAGGAGCACATGCTCAAGGAACTAGCAGACCACCAAACAGCAAGACTGTTAACATCAGGCGCAGAAGAACAAACAATAAAAGAGACGCCCCATCAGATGGGACCCAACAGTCACCGCGACCTGTTCCTGTAAACCTAAATGAACGTGCATGTTCGCTCAGAAAAGCTGCATCTTTCAAAAGCAGCCTCCTTCTGACCGTGTCAGAAACAACACAGTCTAAAAGGTTATTGAACACACTTTGTTTTTTTTTTTGGCGGTACGCGGGCCTCTTACTGTTGTGGCCTCTCCCGTCGCGGAGCACGGGCTCCGGACGCGCAGGCTCAGCGGCCATGGCTCACGGGCCCAGCCGCTCCACGGCATGTGGGATCTTCCCGGACCGGGGCACGAACCCGCGTCCCCTGCATCGGCAGGCGGACTCTCAACCACTGAGCCACCAGGGGAGCCCTGACACACTTATTTTTAGTATTATAAATTTAAATATAAAGGCTCATTTTATATATAAAACAATTTATGGAAAGTTCCCATTCACTGTGCTCTAAGTGCTCCACAATTCAGAGGCCAAGGCCAGTGAGTGAGTAAAATTTAGCCAGGCTTTACTTGGATAAAAACAAAGCAAAACAAAAAGAAAACAGAAGAAGAAAGTAATGATTATGACACCAAGTTCAAAATCTAGAATCTTCAGACCGTTTAGTAACAATAGCTGTATTATAAGACTCTTGGGCAAGTGCCGGGACCCTCTTCCCCCAATTCTCTGTGAAAGGCACAGGCGGGCACCACCTCCGCGGAGACGGAAGGGGGAGGGGTGGCAGAGCTGAGGCCACCGCCCAGGCCCACGCTCTCTGGGACCTTCTCTGCATCCACTCAACACACCTTCTGGAGAGAGCAGGGCCCCCGCCGCAGCTGCTGGCGGGAAGCGCAGGACAGGACGCGAACCAGGAGGATGGAATGCATCCCAAGGGCGGGGCCCCCGCCCCTGGACCCCGACGGGGACAGGCTCAGAGAGGAGCCTCCCAGCTGGCACGTGTGTCCACGTGCGCCAGCCAATGTTAATAAGCACAGGCTCTAGGACCGTGTCACCCGACAGATTTACCGTCTTAACCAGGTCTCCTGACACGGTGAGGGGCTGAGGACCGAGCAGGTTACATCAGAGCCATGGCGGCCCCAGACCTGCAAGTGTGTCCGAGACGCATCACTCACTTGGCTTGGTGCCGGCCACCACTGCCAGGCTCTCGGGCGCGGGCACCACGGGACCCCTGCCATTCTCCCCCGCGCCCTCGCTGCCGCCGTATTCTATCACTTCCACGTGCCCGAGAGGGACGCTCCACTTCAACAAATACCTCTGGCCGGTCGATGTCAGGGCACCGCTGTCATGGGAGGTGCTGCAAGGGGCAGAAACCCTCGTGTCAGGCACAGCCAAGGAATCAGTCACGGGACGCCTCATCCCTTGGAGACTCAAGAGAGACGCCTCTGAACTGCGGGCTTGGGTGCTTCTGGTGTTCTCACCAGGACTGACCACACGGTTCCACAGTGGGTTTTCAGAGAGTATAAACATACCCAATTTCTTTTCTTTTTCTTTTTTTTTTTTTTTGCGGTACGCGGGCCTCTCACTGTCGTGGCCTCTCCCGTTGCGGAGCGCAGGCTCCGGACGCGCAGGCTCAGCGGCCATGGCTCACGGGCCCAGCCGCTCCGCGGCATGTGGGATCTTCCCAGACCGGGGCACGAGCCCGTGTCCCCTGCATCGGCAGGCGGACTCTCAACCACTGCGCCACCAGGGAAGCCCAATATACCCGAACTTTATAAGAAAAACCATCAAAAACATATTTATAGAGAAGCAACTAATGAGAAAGGATTTGAACGATGATACGGACAGGAACCATAGTTGATTCAGGATGGCTAGAAACGGAGCTCGGTTCAGTTTCCAGCTCTGACATCTGCCTGATGTTTACAGAGAAAACCCACCCACACGTCCCTCAGCTCCACCAGCGGTGAGTTGGGGACCCTCCCTGGACCCATGCAAGTCACAGGATGAGAGGCTGAGCTCTGAATACACATCTGTCCAGAGTGAAGGGGAAGCGAAGGCATCCGCTCACCGAGACACAGACCGCCTGTGACCATGGAGCTCCCCACGGGGCCGTGCATCTTATTGGACGCTGACCTACTGGGCGCTGACCTACTGGGTGCTGACCTGCCGGGCACTGACCTACTGGGTGCTGACCTGCCGGGCACTGACCTACTGGGCGCTGACCTGCTGGGCGCTGACCTACCGGGCGCTGACCGTGGCGCACATAAGCACGTCATTCAGCATGAAGAGCCGGCGCTCCTTGGTTTTCACGATCTCCCCCCGGTCGTTGTAGACGGTCTCTACCACGTCGTCGGAGCGGACGAGGTAGCGACTCCCACTGCTGAGAAGCTGGACGTTCAAAGACCACCGAGAAAAAGAAGAACAATGAGAATGAAGCCTGGCAAAATACACGAGCAGACAACGTCAGGGTTTTATAGATTCTTTTTTCTCTACAGATAATCCTTATATTCCCAATCACGCTTCGTGCACATACGGTATAGAGTTTAAAAAGTGGCTTTTTTTTAAGGAATCTACACAGTGGCAGGGATCTAACTTCCTTACGTGAGCAGTTTCTCTAGCTATGAGATGCTGACGCAGCCACGAGGGCTCCGCTGGTTTTCACCCGTCACTCAATGTGCTCTCTCTCTTTCAGTCACTCCTCAGAATACACGCTCCGATCCTCACAGACGGTCACCCCAACCTTTCTGTTACTTAGGACACCGTATCAACCGGGAATGTCTGTGATTTTACTTTTCCCAAGGACAGCAAACTGAAGAAAACCTCCTGACTGCTCATGGTTTGCCATGTTTTACTTCTCTGGGCCAAACAAAGTACTCTTGGTTCTCTGGAAAGAGGCTTCATATTTATTAGTAAAGTGACACAGGTCATACAGAACTTATTTTAACCGTTCAGCCCAGAAGGAAATCCAGAGTCCTTGGCCCAGACGTCCACACTGGCCGGCCGACCTCACGGGGATGAGGCTGCATCCTCACTAGCGCAACGGTAAGCAATGCATCACCTCTGAGGGCCCTCGGACTGTCGGGGGTTCCCAGACATTCGGGTACCACAGGGAAGCAGGATTTTAAACAACATGAGCCACCTCGAGAATATCAGTGAAGGGAGTTTTCTGCCTGTAAAAATTCCTGTACAAATCCTTTGGAGAATCAGGGAAAACCTAAGCTTAAAACATATGACAATAAAGTTCTTGTAGTTAAATCACTGGATGTCAGTATCCAGTAGGAAAGTACCCCTGCTGACAAAACAGAATTATTTAACACAGCTCATATCCATTAACCTCTTCCTGTGGACTAGAGCTTCAGATAAAAACGGCAAAGCCTATGTGAAACTGGATTATGGTGGCAGGAAGATGGCTTTGTAAATATGAAGCTGAGGTACAGCTTTGCCAAGGAACTGCTTTCATGCTGTGTTCTGCGTCCCTTCTTCACTATAAATACAGCCCAGTCCACGCACCGTGGATACAAGTAAGAACGCACGTGAGTATCTATGCTTCAAGTAGGACTAGGATGAAACGCTGCATTTTGAAAGTAAAATTCGGCTAAAAGAGTGGCTCTTAACCTTTCTGGGGTCCTGGGTCCATGTGAGGACCTAGTCAGTCTGCGAGCCCCTTTCCTGAGAAAATGCACAGACTACGAAGGCTTTGTGCACACTGCAGCGTTCGTGACCCCGAGGCTCTCTACGGACCCTCAGTCAAGAACTCTGGGCCAAGGGACTCGCCGAGAGGTTCCAGGAGGTTAGTAATAAGTGGCTCAGAGAGCGAAGGCTCATTAGCACGAAGCAGAGCAGCCTCAGCACAGAGAGGAAAACTCTCAACCTTGTTCAGGTACCGCTCGTTTATGGCTTTTGCTATCTGTTTGATTTCGCAGCGTTGATCAGCGTCCCTCTTCCTCTCGTTTAATTTCTCCGCCAGTGTCTCGAGCTCCGTCAGCGCCATCTGGAGGGGCAGCCTGTCGGGGTGTCCTCGGGGCGTGTTCTTCAGCATGTCCTTGAGGAGGAACAAGGCAGAGGGGAGGCGGACGTGTGATGTGGGGGTGGGAGCAGCGGGCGGTCACCGCGCACCCCCGCCGACAGCATCCCGCGACTCTGGCAGCCGGAGGCTGGCCCTGGCATCCGCTGCTTCTGGGGAATAAAGTAAGCCCTGGGAAAGGGTAACAAACTCAGTGAGTCACAATTTGGCTGAACGTTCAAAGCTCCTTTTGCAAAAACAAAACTGCCTTATTAGACGGGGATGGGAATGGAAACAAGACACCATTTTCCAGGAAGGGACCCATCCCTACTGCGAGCTCTCCAGGACCTCAGAAATCTCTGCTCTCTGGTAACGGTCAGGCTGTTGTTCTCAGTGTGAGCCAGACCAGTGGACCCACAGACGGCCGGAGTCCCCTTCCCGCCGGCGGGTCTGCGTCCTGAGCGCCCAGCTCTGAGCCGTTGGTTCGGGCGGAGCGCGGCGGCCCTGCAGGAGCACAGCACAGGCACCAATGGCACCGCGAGCGTGGTGAGAGCCAACTCCAGGCTCTGAGTCAACTTTCGAGGGGGACGTCTACGCGCCGGGTGCAGTCACCTTGCCGGCTTCGCAGAGGAGGGCGAGCCAGACCAAGGCCTCCCTGCCCGGGCCACCCGGCCCACCCGCCCCCCGGGAGCTTCAGCAGCCCTGTCTTTTTAAGCTTCCTGTTCTCTTCGGTCTGGAAAGAACTCGCCTAACGATCGCATGTTCCCCGTCTGAATGAACAACACACACTGCTCCACGCGATGGTTTCCCTGTGAGCCACGTCAAACCCTACAAGGCAAAATGAATCATCTTCACAGCAGCTGTGGTACCAGCAGCGCAGCTGGGTCGCGCCCGCCCGGATCCCAGCACCATCCACAGAACCAGCGCCGCACGTGGACGGACAGCTGAGCGGAGGAAAGCGGGGTGCGCGGCGGCTGCCAGGCTGTTACTTATTGGGGTACAATACGGGGGAGAACACGGGAGTCAGGATAAAGACAAAGGCTCCTGGGGGACCACGTAGTGGAAACCGGCAGGCCCAGAAAAGCCACGGCCACAGCCTGATCCAGAGCTCTGGGGGACGGCTATAGGGTCATCGCAACTACAGGTAACAGGCCCCGAGAGCCAAGGAGGGTCAGGTGTGGTGATAGGAGGAGAGGCAGGGGAGTGGCTGGGGGTCAGAGGCACGGGCCCCTCCACGCCGTCCCCCTTCACCGCCCCCTCGGCGCACGCGGACGCAGCAGGGCTCGGAGCTCGGCGGGAGGGAGGCGCCCCATCTTCCACCCCACTCCTCTCCAGGACCAACTCCCAGGAGCATCTTACCCGCAGAGCGGGGTCCCTGCACACGGACCTGTAGGTGTCTCTGAAGTACGGAAATACAGAAGTACAGACACCGCCCCTCTCTGACGCCGACAGCATTCTCCTGGGAACCAGCCCTGCTCTGTCTGAGCCCCCTGCCCCTGCGAACTGCCTGTGCTCAGACAGCAGGAAGGACTGAACACCTCCCCACGGGAACTGCATTCACACAAACCTGGGACCAGCCGTCTGGGTGCTATGCTGCCATCAGGCCAGGGTGAAGGCTATTTTCTGCCCTGGAGGGTCGGGGGCTGGCGCCCAGGTGGGGCGGGGGCGTGGGAGGGGACGAGCTGTACAGGAAGCTCTAAGGAACCTGGGAAGGGCCAGGCCAAGGGGCCGCATCTGTCCACGAGGACGTGTGCTTAAACCAAAACCCCGGAGTCTATCGTAACTGGATTCGGACTTTAAGAATTTTCATCTGTTTCTGCTCAGCAAACTGAAACATTTAGAGGTAAGTAAAAATAAAAATAAAAGGAAAGAGCAAACTTCTTACAAGAACCAATTTTTAAAATTTGGAACCATGTGACGGGCGGGCCCAGCGAGGCCTCAAGGCCTTTGATGCACCCTCCCTGTCCCTGGGGATGATTTCACGGTTCATCTTTCATCACTTTTAATGACTAGGGGAGCCAACAAGTCGCCTGATTTAACTCTAGAAACAAGCTGAGTGTTCACTGAGAAACTGGAAGAGGCCACTGCAGACCCTCCTCGGAAATAACCAATTCAAACGCCCTGACGCTCATCTAAGGAGGGTGAGCCCTGAGCCCGCAAGGTGCACGGGTCCCAGGTCTCGGGGGCCTGACAGCACATCACACGGCAGGGCAAGGCCTTCCTGATCCGACGATGCTTTATATCTGCACTCAAAGCCAGCTCTACTCTTTAGATCAACGCACGTACCTAACTGAGAATTCTTAGTCTAAAAAAACGTAGGGTCGGAGTATCTGGGAAATCTCTCTGCACAGCTCCCGCTCTCCAAGCAGCCGGTCGGCTCCGCAGCTGACCGGCAGCTTTCTGGGCCTGCCCCTCCACTCTGGGCACACACCTGACCCCGGAGCAGGACCCTGGACATCTTGTGTTTACCTGCCTGGTGACCAGCCCACCTCCCACAGTGCACGAGCGCGTGTGTGGTTAATGAAAACTCACTCGGCTTTGCCCCAGTTCAGGTCCCTGGCCCGGGGCCCCTAAAGCCCTCGGAATTTCCTGAGTGATGGGGGGAGGGGCGTCTGGTGTTCATAACAAGTCCCTCTCACCCCCCCAGAGTCTATGCTGACGAGGGGAGTCCCGACGGGCCCAGGAGAGGAGCTCAGCACGGGTGGGGGCCAGAGGGACCGGCAGCTGCAGGCTGGGGTCTCGCCGCCCCCGGCCCTGCCCTGATGTAAGCGGCCTGGGAGCGGAGGCAGCCGAGAGCCTGCCATCTCCACGAGGAGATGCTTGGACACGGAGGGACGGACGACGGCAAGACAGGACCACTGGCCGAATCGCGCAGGAGGCCTCACCTGGAGCAGCAGGATGAACTGCGGGAACCTCTGGATGGGCTTCATCATGAGGCTGTACAGCGTGACGCGGTCAGGGCCGGCCTCCTGGCACTGCTGCGGGGTGACAAAGGGCCGGCACTCGCGGCTCCCGCCTGGACGCCGCCCCGGGGGGAGCTCGCACTTGCTCCCCTCTACGGAGAGGCTGCCTCCAAACCTGCTCCAAACACCTTCTACACCTCATACACCGCCAATGCACGCTGACGTCATTCAGGCTACAGCGAGCCCTGGCTGGTTTCTGAACTGAAAGCTTCAATGTTTTTATTTGATGTTTTAAGAGCCATTTATGAGCTAATTTCAATACTCTAAGAGTCAAACTAGTTTCTAAGATTCTACAATCACAACGAAGGGCAGCTACAAAAAAAAAAAAAGAAAGAAGAGGAAGAAAGTGACAGAATCCCAAGTGGGAGCAGCACGGGCCCCTAAAGGCACCTGCCCTGCGCCTGGGGCACAGTCCCTGCGGCTGCCGCGGCTTGTCCTGCACTGGGACAAACCTCCCCACTTCAGCCCTCGCTCTGCCGTGGAGATTCGGGGCGCGGCTGGGGCGTGTCCGTGTCCTGGCAAGTCTCCCCAGGGGAGGCCAGGGGGGAGGGAGTCCAGGGCCAGGCGCCCCCTTCCCTCTGTAGGGGAGGCTTCTCTGGCAGGAGGGGACGCCCCAGGGTGACCATTTACAAACTGGGGAGGAGTCCCCAGCTCTCTCCAGCTGAGGGGCCACGCGGTGCAGAGCCCGGAGCCCGGCTTGACCTCGTGGACACCGGGCACCTGGGGTAGGACAGGGGACTGGATGGTCTGCCTTCCCAGGCCGCCAGGGGCTGGCGGCCTGACGGTGGGGCTGCGGTGGCCTCCTGTCAGGTACTGTCGGCACCAGCAGGACCACAACAAAGTCCTCAGAAAAAGTATACTTTAGGTCGTCCCGTGTTTCCTTTCTCCTGCTGTGACAGGGCAAGGCCAGAGCGCCGACCGCAGCTTTCCAGAGTGGGGTCGATCTAAGGACGGGCCACCTCCACCCCGGTCCTGCGTCAGTGGGAACCACCATATCACATGAGAGGGAGCGGGTATAGCTCAGCCTAAATAAGCCTTCACCCTGGGCGAGGACACCCCCCAGGGTTCACTGTGCAGGTGGCAGAACCTTCCAAGAACACAGTTCACGTAACAGGAACAGGCTTTGGTCCCAGGTCATAATGCAAACTGGAGCCTCAGGCAGATGAGACTCCGGCCCCGGCCCCGGCCTCGGGGACTCAGTATCTGAAGGGAAACTTTATCCTGGTTCCACGGGCAGAGAGCCCTCTGGGCACGTTTACGTCCCAGCCTGAGACGGGCGTCTTTTGACAGGGATGTCGCTGATTCAATGTCACCCATCAACACCCGATGTCAGAGGAGGAACGGACCATGCAGCCCCCCTACCCACCGTGGGGGCTCATCTTTAGGGGGTCTGCTCACTGCCTGACCCAAAGAAGCCACGGAGCCCCCGACCGACTCCAAAGCCCCCCTTCTGTTACTCCTAACGCTGTGCTGAGCAACAGCTGGCCACTTGGTTTGGGGTCTGATCTCCACTTTCTGACCCCTCCCATCTATCCACATATGTCTAAGGATGTGCAAATGAAGGTTATATTCAAAGAGCTATGTTGTCACTAAAAACTTCATCATCCTTTCCAGCACTGACCCAACACCTAGGGTCCTGTTGGTGCTAAAATCTTTACAATAAATAACATTATACATTTAGAGGGAAGGTTTGGTGAAATTTCATTACAAAGTATTTTGACATCAAAGCTGTTATCAGAGGGTGGTAAAACACACAAAAAAATTTTCAAGTGCCTACCTTTAAAAATTCAAGAAAAGCAGGTTTTGTAGCACACGTTTTCTTAAGGATTGCCACAGCTGTGCTAAAATTATTCACATATTCGCTGTAAGCATCCAGCAGCATGGACTTAGAAAACTGAAATACAAGAGGAAATTGAGAAACGTAAATAATGCAGAGTCCATCTGCTTCCTCTCCAAGCTTACAGTAAAAGGCCGGAACCCGTGCTAACGATAACCTCTCGGTCACTGTGATGTTTTCATAGGATAAACTTCATTATGACTGTGTGTGATCACTGTTTTCTTAAGGAGACCTGCTAGGAATTTTTCACTGGCTGGTTGATCTTATTTGCCAATGCTCTTTAAGGCTGCCCTGCTCAAAACTGTGGCAAGTTTGGGTTTCAGTTAAGAAATGTTCCTGACTACAGTCTACAGTCGTATAAAGATGGTGTTTACAGACATCCTCCTTTAAATTCCTGCTGACTGGCATTTTGTGGATTTCACCTCCAGGACAGAATGTCCTGCACCTCAGCATGTGGAGGTCCCAGCATACTGACCTAACCACCCCCTTGAGATGCTCAGGGGAGGACAGCTGACCACACCTGTTTCCCCAGGCTGAGGGGCAACGCCACATAGGTCCACTGCCCAATTTTCCCAGAAGCGCAAAGGTTTCCAGAGGCGGAGACATTGGCCTCACTCCCGTTTATGCTTCTAAGATCCCACATATTCTTGAGGACAGACAGCGAGTCCCATAAGTAGATGTGGAGCCACTTAGAGAAGAAATGCTTTCATCTAAATTATATATTTCTTAAAAAGATTTTCTTCTACATTAAAAAAATGTTCCCAAGGTAAACATTTTAAGAAGGACAGACTAAGAGTTGAAACTAATATATAAAATAGGCAGAAATGCAATAAAGAAGTAAATGTCCAATATCTCTTTTTTGTTTTTCATAAAGATCACTGAAGGGGATTATGCAAATTCATTTTAGAACTCTCTTTCCATGTTATGTTCAAAGCATACTTTATATACCCCATTAAGCACATGCACAGAATATATAGAAAAAGGTTTCACGTATCACATTATAGCATTCCTCTAAGTATACGGACACTTAAAAATCTTTCAGGCTCTTGTTCCTTGACAGTGCTGTCCTCAATCAACTTCAGAATCCCTCTGCTACCTCTAGATAGAAAACTAGCCAGTCCACAGTGTGGACGATTCACAAATGGGCCGAAGATAAATGGCTTGGAGCCACCCAGCGCTGGAGCTCAGGGCTGCGGCGGCTCCTGCTGGGAAAGGTCAGCACAGCTGTGGGACCAGCTCGTGTCCCCTCGCGTCCTGTGTCACAGCAGGGCCTGGAGGCTGCGTCCGCACAACGGGACACCAGGTCAGGGAGCACAGGGCTGAGGGAAACAGGTGGGTATCTTCCCACAAGGCGGTTCCCAGGAGGGGTGAGACCCTGTGAGGGCTTAAAGCCGACAACCCCACAAAACCGTTCACAAGCAGGGCCCTGACTCTTCCTGTGATGCCTCCCAAGCTTGACGGTGTGTAGTCTGAAGTGTTCCAGGGGCAGCTCCACCGGAGCCTCCGGACGTTTCTCTCTACATCCTTCCCCTGGGCGCACACGCGTGCTCAGCTTCCCGACCTCAGACCGGCCCCCGCGGAGAGCTCCGCAGTGTCGGCCGGGGCGCTGTGGGGTGCAGCTGAGCTCAGGCCGGCAGGACACCCACCCTGAGGCATCCGTGGGAGAAGGGAGGGGCCCTGAGCCCAGGGGAGCCCCACAGACCCTCTGGGCACGCCGGCTCAGTTACCGAGGCCACGAAGACGTCTCCGATCATCTCCACCGAGTCCCACTCGGCCACGCGGCTGGCCAGCGCAATCTGGAACATGCAGTGGCACTGCAGGACCTCCTTGACCCGGTAGAAGACCGTCTTCAGCTTCCTCTCGCTCAGGATCTTGGGCTCCATCTCAGACAGCGGCTTCTCGTATTGCTGAGGCAGAAACACACAAGGACGGCCCAGGCTTTTCCCAGGGTTCATGAAAGAACGCGGAGAAACTCACCTGTGCAACTACGTTTGTGCCCAAACAAACCAGGCGACCTTTGATGTCAATACACAGACACAATTCTCAGATTCTTTTAAGAATTTTGCCAATTTGAGTATTTTATAATTCATAGGTTCACAAAACATATCCATTATACAATGTGGCATTTAGATACCTCCAAAATCCTCTTAAGGGCATCCACGTAGCTCTTTTCACTGTCGACAACCGAACCCAGAATATATCTTCTTACGACCTGTTGAGAATTTGAAAAGACAACAGTCAAAACCTGCCTCAGAAAACACAACAGATAAATTTGACTTCTGTTGAGGCTTGTGGACAAAAAAGTTTTTTGTTTTCAAGACAGTACATAAATGAAACCTCCCAAGGCCTTAAAATATATTAGTGCATTAACTACCGACCATTATGGGCACAAAACGTTGGTTCCCCATCACTACAATTCTGTTATTTGTAAACCTCAAATTATAAACCACAACTACAGTAACACAATTAAATTATGGCATTAACAACAATTTCATTCACTCATCCAACAATAATGAACTGAATTAACGGGTTGTATTTTATGTGCCGAGTATGGAATTACATGGTATTTCATGTATACATTAAGCATAGAAAAAAAACCTTCCAGTCTTGACTCAAAGAATGCTATTACCAACACATCTAAAATCATTATTCCAAAGTTATTTTAAAAAAAAACTTTTGGAAGGTGGAGGTACAGTTTTGTTTTGTTTTGAGGCCATTCGAAGCCTCCAAGGCTAAGAACGCAGAGAGTAAATGACCAACGTCAATTCCAGGTGCAAAAACTCCTCCAGACCTGAGATGCCTGCATTTCAAACAGTGACATCGCTTTGGGATTTGTTTTCATGACTAGAGGACACGCAAGCACAAGTTTCTGGCTGTAAGATGCCTGTTTAAGGCCAATGATGACACTGGGCACTTTTGTCCAGTTTACACACCGTTTGCAAAGTTGTTTTTGCCAATAAATGGCAAGTGGAGCATAGAAATGACAAGGCTGCTCCTAACCCCACCCGGCAGCCCCATCCCAGGAACCGCGACGCCACCTGGCGGCAGAAGGCACATCCTCCGAGGGCGCGCCTCTTGTCAAGTCACCGACATCCACAAGGGAGCGACTCCTCTCCTTACAAAAGGGCTGCTCCTTCGCAAAATGAAGGCAAAAAGCAACCTTCAAGGACACTTAAGGAAGAAAGTGATGTGTGTAAAAGGCAGATGAGTCTGGAATTAAAGCAAAAGCACACGCGGCCGCAGCGATGACCCCTCCCTCTGAAACGAGGGTGGCACCCCACGACCCAGACACCCCCAAACTGCGGATGGTCAAATGTGGACCAGCCTTCTCCCAAAATTCAGATTCCCACACACTGTCTCAACTCTGGGGTCAGGATATTTGAGGATTTGTGGGGGGGGTCTAACCTAGGAATTAAATGTTTTTTATAAGTCCTGAGATGACACTAATGTATCAGGTCAAAGGACCTGGAACTGTTATTACTGAAAAATACAAAATAAAACCCCAAATCTCCCCCAGATCCCAGGGCTCCCGCAGGTCGGGTCAGCCCCTCAGTTAAACTCAGTGCGTGGACAGCACAGCCAACACGGGTCCCCAGGCCTCAGGCTTCCCGGGACCCTGACCCCGAGGCTGCAGGGAGACCTCAGCCCTGGACCAGCTTTCCTACGAGGCCACGGGGACCCGCGGGAGATGTGTCTGGGCCAGGAGGTGATTAGAGCAATGCAGGAGGAGAAGGAGGGTGTAAAGGGGGGAGGGGGGGAGGGGAGAGGGGGCGAGGGGGAGGGGAGAGAGGAGGAGGATGAGGGGGTAAGGGGGGAGGGGGAGAGGAGGGAGATGGGGGGCGGGAAGAGGAGGAGGGGGTAAAGGGGAGGGGCGGAGACGAGGAGGAGGAGGACAGCAGCCCCTCCCTGTGCCCGGACCCTGGATCAGAGGCCCGACGGTAGAGGATGCTGGCCTCATCCTTCAGCTTCAGTGCCACCTTTCAAGTAAACGACAACCCAGGAAATAAAGGCTTTCCTCCCACCAAACTGGGCATGTAAAGAACGCTTCACATGCAGCATTTTTCCTGACAGATATGTTACCTTATTTCAACTTTGGAAGAAAAAATTCAAAGAGCACTGACATTGGGTTTAATCTTTTAATGGAAAACTCTCCGGAGAACAAGCAGTAACCAGTGGGGAAAGCAACCTCTGTGAACCAGGGGGTAAGAAGGGAGCCTGCGGGGAGCGGCGCAGAAACCAAAACACAAACCCTCTCTGGCCGTCGTGCGCCTGGCGTGGCGCGTTCAGCCAAGGGCCACCACACGCGTCGCGTCACTGTCTTGTCGGGCCACGAGGAAGACACCGCAGACGCCATGTCCCCGTTTCAAGGGAAGGAGGACGGCGCTGGCAGAACAAGTGAGAGGCCTGGCTGGAGTCTCCCCTGCCCCAGTGCGGGGCCCGGGGTGGGAACTGAGCTGGGGGGGGCGCCTACAGAGGTGCCCTTTCTACACCAGGGACCCGTCCTCGCTGTCACCACCCGGCCCTCTGGGGGACAAAACTGACTGGCAGGTGTGTGTGTCTGTTGAGATCCTGCGGGCTCAAAACTCCCTTGTCCCCCCGTCCCCTGGCCGACCCGCATGCCCCTGCTGTCTCCAAGTCTCGGCCTGGCCGGGGACGCCCTGCAGCTACATGCGTCTGCACGACGGCCACAGTCCCCCACCCATGGGCCCCCCATGGGGAGGCTCCACGTGCCTCCCAACCACGTGACCCCCACACTGTCCGGGAAGAGGACCCAAGTCCTGGAGCCCCAGGGGAGGCCTCCCAGAAATATCGAGAGTATTTTTGAGCAATCAATGCCCTTTTTCAGACTCGTGAGGCTAAAATGAGGTGGGTGAGCCAGGAACTTGGGCAGCGAGCAGGGGGGCAGTGAAGAGCAGCCTCTCTGCTCCTGCAAAAACCGTCGACACGTCGCTGCCAGCAACGCGGCCACATTTCAACCCCAGGAGCACGAGGGAGCTGAGGACGCGGGATCCAGGGGGGCACCGGACCCGGACACGCCCGTCGCCCAATGCCGCCTGACCACGAGGCCCCTCTGGGCCTGGGTGTCCTCCTGTGAATGTGCTCCACAGGGGTCATGCAAGGATGAGGGGGGCGACTTTTACACCTGCCTGACGTGTCCCCTCCTGAGCACACGAGCCCGGCCTCTCACAGCCCAGCACCCACACACCAGACACTTCACTAGCACGTTCAACCCACTCTGCTGCCCCCTGCAACCCAACCAAGAGCCAGCTTCCTCCTCCAGCCTGACCTATGGCTAACAGACCCTTGGCAGCCTTTGCAACGCTCCAGCCTGACCTATGGCTAACAGCCCCTTGGCAGCCTTTGCAACGCTCCAGCCTGACCTATGGCTAACAGCCCCTTGGCAGCCTTTGCAACGCAGCTTGTCATCTTTCTTACTAGACTCTGAACCTACCACAGAGGATTTTTATGTGGTTCTGTCTGCACACCACATCTGTGCACGCGTGTTGTGTGTATGATGCATGCATCTATCAACCACCTTGTATACCTATCACCCACCTACGTCTATCTACCTACATCATCTATTTACAACATCTGTCATCTCTCTCAGTCTCCATGACCTGCATCAGGCTGCCCACGTGGGAAAAACTCAAATCACACCCCACCCGAAACCATCAACTCCTCCCCCCAGTGCCCCCAACTCTGTGGTACACCCTTGTCTCTGACGCCCTTGTTTCTGAAGCTTTCCTTTCCTTTTACCCAAAGATAATCAAATGGAAACCACGGAATATCTTCCCTCTGCTACCTACAGTATTTTCAGAGATGAAGAAATTCATTGATATTCGGCTAACTTCGTGAGCTGCTGGAAATCTATCTTTTAATCTCGGACTCAGGCACTGTGTACACGCACACGCACTTTACACAGTCACATCTAGTCCCTTCGTGGAGACGTCCCATCAGTGTGAATGAGTATAAATGACCCTCACAAAGAATGCAGATACTCCACGCATTTTCACAATTACACTGGGGCTGATACTCAAAATATGTAGGCTCGCTGCTGGGTTAACCCCTTCCTTGCTGGACCAGGAGAGGCCAGTGGACGAGCCCAGGTGGCTAGAATGGCTGGGAGTCTGTGCCAGCAGGTAATTCCCAGCCAGCACAGCCGTCCTGGTGTAAGTACGGGGGTATCCACCCTGCGCATCCTACCTGCTGCTGAGACAAGCCTTCGGGCATTGGGGTGAGGACGGCTTCCGGATGCTTGCAGTCCACGTCGATGAACAAGTTCTGTTCCTCTTCAAGACAGGGTCTGTGGTCTTAAAGGAAGACAGAATGTGCTGGTTTCACACTGAAACAGGATATAACATCACAGCGCAGTCAAGTTGACTGTCAAAGCAACGCCTTGGGCAGACACCTCAGTTCTACGTCTCCTTTCCGCCCAGCAATGAGTAAAGTGAAGTTTTAACAAACCCAAGAAAATATCCTTCCCACAAGAGGAATGTGGTGTTTGTTGATATTTGAGATTTTCAATGCTTGAAGTCTAACTTCAAAAAGCTGAGGTGTCATTTGAACACCTAGATGGCAGAGTAGAAATACATATTTCAATGTCTTAATCTATAACATATCAAAGTCAGAAACAAAGAAAAGCAGCTATGAATGACTAAGAACCGACACTCGATAGTCAGGGAAAACCAAGGGAGACTTAGTACCTTCCTGACTTTCTCCCTTTCTCACTAGAAGTCTGGAAAAAGCACAACTTCCCCAAGATCAAAAATTCTAGACCAAAATTAACTTCATTTCTAAAACCTTAGATGCAGCTACGTAATCTAAAGAATTCACAATGGGGCTTCCCTGGTGGCGCAGTGGTAGAGAGTCTGCCTGCCGATGCAGGGGACACGGGTTCGTGCCCCGGTCCGGGAAGATCCCACATGCCGCGGAGCGGCTGGGCCCGTGAGCCATGGCCACTGAGCCTGCGCATCCGGAGCCTGTGCTCCACAACGGGAGAGGCCACGACAGTGAGGGGCCCGCGTACCACAAAAAAAAAAAAAAAAAAAAAAAAAGAATTCACAAAACAGCTAGAAACCAGAAAAGCACAGGAAATTTTAGGTAATAGGAACCTGGAGATGTTCTAATTCAAAGATACAAAACCCTAGCTGCACAGAAGAACTGTCAGAGGAGATTTAAAGAACCTACAGTGTCTATACACCTATTGGAACAGCCAAAATCCAGAGCAGTGACTACACCAAGTGCTGGTGGGGATGCAGGATGGCGCAGCCACTTCGGGAGACAGTTTAGTGCTTTCTTATAAAACTAATCATACTCTTATCACGTGACCCAGCAGTCATGCTCCTTGGTGTTCACCCAAAGGAGCCAAAAACTTATAACCACACAAAAACCTGCACAGGGACGTTTACAGCAGCTGTGTTCACAATCGCCAAAACTATGAAAGCAACTAAGATGTCCTTCAGTAGGTGAGTGGATAAAATAAGCTGGGGTCCATCCAGACAATGGATATTACTCAGCTAAAAAGAAAGGAGCTATCAAGCCATGAAAAGACATGAAGGAACCTTAAATGCGTATCACTAAGTGAAAGAAGCCAATCTGAAAAGACTACAGGCTATATGGGTCCAACTAGAAAAGGTAAAACTATGGAGGCAGTAAAAAGATCAGTGGTTGCCGAGGTTTGGGGGGAGGGAAGGATGAACAGAGGATTTTCAGGGCAGTGAAACTACTCCCTATGATGCTATAATGATAGATGCTTCCTTCCATTTGTCCAAACCCACAGAACGCACAACAGCGAGAGTGAGACCTGATGTGAACCATGGACTCTGGGTGATGGTGATGTGACACTGTAGATTCACGGTTGTAACACATGGACCACTTGGTGGGGATGGTGACAGTGGGGAGGGAGGCTGTGCCTGAGTGGGGCTAGGGGTTTATGGGAAATCTCTGTACTTTTCACTCAGTTTTGCCGTGAACCTAAAACTGCTCTAAAAACAAAATAGTCTTTAAAAAAACCACAACATTCCAGTGTGCAGATGTCTCCCTCAGAGGTCCACTGACGGCCTGGGGGTGGAGGCCTGGCACCACTATGCGTAAGAGCTCCCGGTTCCCCCGTGTGAACTCCAGGGCTAAGAGCCACGACTTTAGCCCGGGCTTCCCACCTGACAGCTCAGGAAGCTAAGGCCACAGGGTTCAGGGGTGTGTGTAATGGGTCCCCCTCCCCCCAAACCAGGGACGATCCTGTGATACTCTGGTCACTCTCCCCCTGGAGCTGGCTTCCGGCCTGCCCCGTGCACCTGGACCCCGTTCCCTTGCGATCCTGGTTCAGGGGTCTCGGGTGGGCCCGAGTCGGCATTTCTGAGCAGCCCCCAGACTCCGGGGCCCCTAACCCCAACCTCGGCACCTGTGGGGCTCTGCCCGTGTGCCCTCCCACGACGGGTCCCCTCTGGGGCACCTGCCCCGCTGCCAGCGCCCCACCGGGGAGCACACTCTATCAGAATCCACACCCCCGTCTCAGCCCCTGACACACTCTCCATCCTATGTGAAGAGGCTGGGGGCTCCGTGAGGATCACACCTTCTTTAAAGGCCCAGGTGGCATTACGGCCAATTACAGTCTTCCTGGGCCATTCGCAGGGGAAACACGTGACCTTCAAGTCCTCTCCCTGCACAGTTAATCAGCAACCCTGCACTGAGCCGGCACCGGCTTTGCACATCAGACGGTCGTAGCGGCAACAAAGAAACGTGCTTCTGAAGGACAAGTGAGAGTCAGGACGGTCATTCCGCACGTAAACCCTCAGCTGCCCGCACAGCCGGGTACCTCGTACCACACCAGCGCACAGACAGGCTCAGACGCTGGAGAACCCGCGCCCGGAGCTTGCTGCCGACGTGAACACGCCCAGACAGGCTCTATCTTTCCGACACACAAGCGCCACGGGCTCCTGCCCCTGAGTGAAATGTTTCACAAACCTGAGAATTCTGGAATCCTCTCACCAGCACAGAGGATCCTGAGCCCCACTTAGAGCCCACCGTACTCAGCCGTGAAGGGCGGGAAACGTGCCCAGGAGCCCCAGGCACTGTGAACGCACCCCCGCGACTGTGTTCTATTATCAACGACCCTGCTGAGAATCCAGGGGCTCTGTGGGGGGAGAGCAAGCCCCCGGGGGGACCCCCGATCACCCGACTGCTGGGAGGAGCCAGTTAAGGGGGGGGCGAAATCCACCCCCTGCGAGAATTCACTCAACTTCCTGCCGCCCCCCGGAGTCCCCGCTGCCCCGAGCCGGCCCTGAGCCCAGGCAGCCTCCCCCAGGTCGCGCCCCACAGACCTGCAGAGACGAAGGACTTGGTCCTGATGAAGGAGCGGCCCCGCTTCACCACAGCCTTCGTCTTCTCCAGGCCATCCTTGGTGCCCTCCTTGGCGGCCTTCACGAGCTTCTGCATCTGTGGGGAAGGGAGGCCGGGTAAGGGTGGGATGACTTGGTAAAACCTCCTTGTTGCTTTTACTCCATTTTAAAAGAATACTGTCAAGTAGTTTGCTCTTGAAACATCATCTGAAATTAGCTTTTTGATCTGGGAGAGCTTTCTTGGCTGTTGTGAAAGTATGTGTGTGTGTGTGTGTGTGTGTGTGTGTGTGTGTGTGTGTGGTTTGGGGCTGTTTGGTTTTTATTTTGCTGGTTAAAAAAAAGAAGGAAAAACAAATTTACAAACAGAGCCCTTCCTTAACATAGTTTTAAAAAAGTCTCCTGCTGTGTTTAAGTCAGTCTTCGTTTTTATTACAAACACTTGCAAAGGGCTTTGCAGAAGCCGAGTGCAGAGAGCTGAGGCTACAGGTGTGAACAGTTTGCCCAAGGTCAACGGACAGACGGCAGGAAACAGTGGAGCCCCTGGCTGGAGACCCGCCAGCCGGCTCAGCCGCTGGACACTCCCCAGCCTCCCCCGGGCTCCCCCCTGGAGGCCGGTCCAGCGGCTCACGGGCCTTTCGTACTGATGGTCGCAGGAATGGCCAGATGTTGAGACCTGCTGGGATACAGGCAGAGGGATGGCCCGCGGGAGGAGTCGGCAGACCCCCTCCTCCGCGGAGACTGAAGGGTTGGAAAGACCGCCGGCCCCCACAGGGGAGTTTGTCCATCCCGGTTCCCTCAAGCCAGGTTCCTGGCATAACACTTAGACTGGCCATTGGTGCCAAAAGCTTCCAATGATGTGCTTTGGCATTTCACCCCCATTTCTTATCCTTAGACTCTAACGTCTGAGATATTGGCCACTGGGTACGGAGCGACTGATCCTTTAGAGAAAACCCAGATGGCCTCTTATGACACAAGCCAACACCCTTCGGGTCTGTCTAGGTGCCGGCCTCCCCGCCCTCCTGCGATCCTCCCCTGAGGGAGAGGCTTCTACACCCGCCCGCTCCCCTCCAGGGCTTCGCCTGGCCTCCCTCCGGCGGCCCTTTCTACGGGGCCACTGCCCGGTTGCGCGTTTGCACAGAACGGCGCCGGCTGAGGGGCTCTCGGGGGCTGAGTGTGCACCCTGGACTCGGGAGCTGTGCCCCTGGGGGGTTCCCACTCGAGGAGCCTGCAGCCTGGTGCCGGACACTTGTAACTCCAGCCCGAGTGACTCTGCAATTCCTCGCTGTCCCAGCGCCTTAGGCTGCGTCCCTGAGGATGTGCCCCTGGCCCACCACCCACCTCGACGGACACCAGATCCAAGTCACACTGCCTGGCTGACCCCGACTCGGACACCCAGCCACTCACCACCGCCCTACCCGCCAGGTTAAACGCGGCAAAGCCACTCTGCCTGCTCCGACTCCTGTATCCCTTCATCCAAACGTGGCTTCGTCTGCTGACAACCCTGGATAGCAGCCCGCTGTCCCCGCTTCTCCGCAGCCACCGCTGGCGCCTCGCGCTGCCTGTGCGCCCCTGCCTGCCCGGCTGCCGGGCGCCCCTCCTTAGCTGCCTACCCCCTCATCGTCCAGATCCCGCCGCCCAGACCCGGGCTGCACACGCTGTCCATGCTCCCTCCAAGGAGTCAGAGAATTAGGGACAGACAGATGGCCAGGGAGCCTGCAGGGGGCCGAGCCCCGGCTCCAGGTGAAGCCACACAGGTGCCTGGTTCCGGGCGGAGGGAACGGCCGCCCAGGGTCGCACAGCTGCAGCAACACGCCAGGCCCTGCTTCTCCTGCAGAGGACGGCAGCGCGTAGCCGGCCCCAGACGAGTCACCCTACCTGCTCCTTGCCGCTCTGCCGCCGTCTGATCGTGCACATTCCCCTCTCTTTGCTGAGCTGGCCTGCCTCGTACCCCTCCCTGGACCACCCGGCCCTGTGCTCCCTGGAACCCCCCGCCACCCCGGCCTCCAGATTATCCCAGGGGCTCCGCCTGTTTCCTGCACGGAACCAGCCCAACGCTGTGCTGGAGGAGATGCCATGATTCCGGGGGCTTCGCTCCCGCACCGAAAAGCGTGGAACAGAGCTGTGATGTTCCAGAGACGTTTCTGAGTGAACACCTGCCTCAGGTGCCTTTCAACACGTGTGAACAAATCACAAACGTCAGAAGGACGAAGATCCCAGTGAAGGAAAGGTTACTTGACAGTTCCCTTTTAAAACATCTCAAACAGTGGACACCACGACACTCACAGCCAGCAGTTCTCAACTTTGTGGTCTCAGGAGCCCTTCACACTCAGAAAAGTCATCGAGCAGCCCAGACGGTTCTGGTTTGCCGGCTTTATCTATGTTACACTACGTAAGGAGTTAAAATCGAGAAAAATGTTGAATATTTTTGTTAATATTCATTTAAAAAATATTTAACCTATGACATTTTGTCTCAGGTAACGTTTTATGAAAAATTACTACATTTTCGAAAACAACAAAAAAAAGTGCATTGTTTTGCACTTGGGGGAACCTGCCTCGCGTCTGGCGTGGAGACGGCGGATCCCACGTCCCAGCAGGCGTGGGTCACGCCCTGGGGCCTCCGTCCACACGTTGGGGGATGGAGGGGGACAGAGGCGAAGGATGCCCCGGAATTGACAGGAACTCGCCACTGCCCGGGTGGCCCTGGGGTTCCCTGGACCGCACCGTGAGAACCACCACCCCGGCAGAACTGGCCAGCTCTGGGGCTGAGTTTTCTCGTTAAAGGACAGTCTGTTTTTTGCAGAAGCGTTTTCAGCGTGAACCACACTACCTTCAGTTCATGTTTGTGCTTTAGCTGCTGAATCTCTACCGCGCCCACCGCGTTTGCCACCAAATGTCTCATCTTTTTCTCATAGTGCTCCTTTAAGCGGGTTAGGTCATGGGAAAGCTACAGTACAAAGAGATACAAGCTTTTCACAACACGCTCTTTCCGGTGCTTTGAGACAATCTTACATTGAAAGGGCTTGAGCAGCGTCTGGTGGGTGATGTTCACGCACCAAGGTCCTACTGCCCCGGGCCCCCCCTCCTAGCCCACCGGCTCTCGAGAAATAAACACATGAGTGAGGAAAACACATCATCAGAAGACAGACTCCAGGTGAGCCAGACTGGAGACTCTTCTATGCTAAACAAGAGAAAGTAAATGCACAGAAATATGTGGGTACCGTCACGCCTTTACGTTTTGGTGAAATTAAAATGATCAAAAATGTAGAAATATATATAATATTATTCCGTTGTGTCAGCACCAAAGCAAAAGAAGCTTGAATTCAAGATTGTATTGATGGGGGAAATGATTTGGGGATGACCACGTAGATTTTTAAGTCTCCAAACTGACATAACTTTCTCTGCAGCCCACGGGGATGGGGTGAAATCTTGTAATTCAGTCCTCACGTGATCACGAACGTCTCCAATATGCAAACCGAGGCCCCTGCTCCTTAGTGAGTGTTTCCCATGTCAACCCAGACAAGGACACCTCAGCAATTTTTTTTATAAAATCTGAGACTATGAGGGGAGTCTGAAACGACTTACAGTGTCATCTTGGCAGCTTCTGAAATACGACTTTTTAAACTAGGAAACTTGGTACTCCTTAGAGCTGCCCTCGGGACGCTGCCCCACAGGACGGACGCGTGCTGGACCTGGTGAGGACTCTGCACTCGTGGCCGCCCGGGGCTGGCCCTCCACCGTCTCTGCTGCTGGGCCGCCCGGCCTCCTCTATCAGCATTGCTGGGGGTGCATCTGGGAACACGGGTCCAGCTGGGCGGCCAAGAGGGCGGAGTGTCCACTAAGTAATCGTGCCCACGGCTCAGGGGCCATCGCCTGACCAGCCCAGTTTGCACGTCATCCGCCAGGCCTGCTGAAGTCGAAATTTACGAGCGTTTTAACCGCTCTCCAAGGCCCCACTGGGTGCCCCATCCTGCTGAAATCAGGCCCCAGTGCCGTATTTAAAATCTCCATTTAAACCTGGAATGTTGGACTCGGCTACAACAAGCCAAGCGTCACCTTAGTTACCAGCTCTGTTTAAAATTACAGCTGTAGCTTCATTCGCTGGTTAAGTCGCAGCTGTAATAACTCTGGTGACAGAGACAGCTAAGTTCTGGGGAAGCTTGTTAATGATATTGAGTAGCTGGGTTGACCACCACCAACTGGCAGAGTCTTCCTGAGTTTCAGGACAAGATTACAGACTATGCGAACCCTATGCGCCCGTAGTAATCTGTAAGCCGCACCGACGTGGAGGCCACGTCCAGGGGCCCATCGGCCTGGTTACGGGGGTGCAGGCAGGGGGAGGCGTAACTGATCGATCCTGCCCTGACTTATCGATTCTGCTGTGATGACGAGGCACTAGCCACAGCCTCCACCAGCGTGCAGCCTGCATCTAGACCTCACACAGAAAGGACATGGAGCGTGCTGACGTGACCGTGGACGGCAGTGTGAATCACCCTTTTACCAACAGCCAAAACACCCAACGACAAGAGTATTCAGGGTGGCCAGTCACCCCTGGACACCGGACACCTCAGTGGGGTGATTTCCCTCAGCAGGGCCTCTCTCAGGTCCCCACCCTACAATCTCCAGCCCTGGAATCCACTCCTGCAACCTGGAGCTTCTCCCCGGACCCTCGTCTCGGGAGCTTCACACACACACACTTCCTCCCTTTAAGGGTGCTCCTGGGCAGCTCAGCCGCTTTCGTCCTATAACATCCTTTTGTAACGTGTTCTATTTTTATATCTTCCTGTTCGTGTTGAGAACACTGAGGTTCAAAACAGCCCGTAAAGGACAGCAGGGCTGTGCTGTGTCCCACCCGGCCAGGCTCCATCCATGCAGCGGGCTGGGCACAGACAGCATTATGTGTACACAACACAAATATCCAGGGAATGCTTACTTACGTAAGTTATTCAAGATAGCCAACTCGCTTAGGGCCTTTGGAGGGATTTAGTTTATATAAATTTAATTTTCCCATCCTGCCGAGATTCTATTACGTGAACTAAGGGGAGTCTTCTCTTTTGCCAACATCTAGTGCTTTTCTCAAAGTACATATCAACAGCTTAAAAAACGACAGTTTAAAATAGTATGTGAATGAAAATGACATCTTACAGTCCCGTCCACATGTCCACGTGAGAACGTTTTCTCTCTCAGGCACACACACTGGACACGTACTTGCTTTTTGTGGTCGCTGCGCAGGAAGGACTGGGGGACCCCGTTTCTGCTCTCCGAGTCGCTCTGTTCCTCGTAGCTCTCAAATTCGCTCGAACTCCACCCGTACTCCAGAGAGCTGTTTCCACCTTCATCACCAACATCATCATAAATCATTTCATCTGAATGCATAAATGCCAAAAGGAAATTTAAAACGTAGACCCTCACTGGCTCTTGTTCTGTCTGTGCACGTTCATCATCTGACCACGTCGTTGGGGGCTGGCACCTCAGAAAAGCTTGGAGGAACGGAACCTCAGGTGTGGCCGCCCCCGGAAAGGCGCTAGACTGATGGGCGTGGGGTGACAAAGCTCTGATAACCCCCCAGCCCCATCCACGTCCTGAGGACCACTGGTCTATGAGAAGCCACCACAATTATACCAAATGATGTCTTGCCCATAGAGAACTTCTGACAAAGGAAAGTTTTTCTTTAGATAAATGTATGGAATAGAAACAGATTAGACATACAGACAGATTAACAGATCACAAACAGATGGATGACAGAGATATTCAAATATGAATGCAAGTGAAGCTTACTGCAAACAACTATAATTTTTGCTTTTGTGCTAAAACTAGCCCACAGTACCTATAACCTGTTACTGTATTTAAATATCTTCATCACATCAGTCATCTTAGAATTAGTGAAGAGCACATCTGTTTACACCGCCAGATACAAGGCCAAAGGCACTGCCTGCAGAGGGGACACACCGGTCTAACAGAACATTTGTCACCTTCGGCAGGGGCACCGCCAGCCCACCTTTTGTTGCCGTTTGGTTTTTGAGACCCCAGATCAGCCCATCTGCGCTGGGAAAGGTCTACCAGGGAGGATCAATTACTCAAAAATGCATTTCAAACTTGGTTTTACAGCAACCTGCCTTTAGTCTCCACGTTATTTGCAGCAGGTACTTAAATAACTACCCCGGAGCACACTTATTCTAAGGACCTGGCTGGTTTATGTAGAAAGGGGGCCGAAGGTAAGCACGGGTCTCCTGTCATGTAGGAATCTCGGGAGGAGGCCTCCGTTAGCTGAGGCCCTAACGGTGCTGGGGACCTGACAGCGTCCAAAGCATTTGTGGGATGAATAAATGAATGCACGCTTTTAATTAGGAAGTTTGCTGTCAGTTTTAAGAACACGTCTTCTATTAGGCTGGGAAAGTTCCCTCCTATCAGGAGTTTTTAACACTGGAAGGCATGGTACCAAGTACCTTCTAAGCGTGTATCAGGATGAGCGTGTGGTTTGTGTTATTCGCCTGGTTCTGTGGGAAATGACATCTAAAGAACCAGCCAATGTTGAAAGATACCTGAACTCTGGAGACAAAGCTCCAGGGTTAGGATGGGCTTTGGCTTGTTTGCTGAGATGCTGCCAGACGTGGTTTCCTGACATTTCATTTGGGGTGTTCTGCATCACGCCTTTCGGGCAAAGGGGGCTCTAAGTTTGTGCTAACACCCTCAGGGGGATGAGAGGGGGTCAGTTCACTTGCTCACTACTCTTTCCTGCCTTCTATGGGGTTCAGTACCCTTTTCCTTGAACTATTCCTCGAGGGTCTACAAGCGGTGAAGCTCTCCAACCTGCGTCTGAGGTCGCCCATTTCTCTCTTGTTCAAGGACAAGACTTGGGCTGGATGTGAAGATGCGGGCTGGAACCGAGCTTTCTTCAGCACTTGGGGAACATTATCCTGCTGTGTCCCAGCCTGTCGAGAAGTTGCAGTTCCTCCCGGGTGACTGCGCCCTCGCTCCTGCTGCTGTTAAGATATGCACAGTGGGCTGTGCTCGGCAGTTGGAATTGTACACGCCTCGTGGCGGATTCATGCTCAACCTGCTTTGAATTCGTATTTCTACAACCCGGGAACTTACATCTGTAATTCTGGAAAATTCTTAGTAATTCCTTCCTCCATGACTTCCTGTATATCATTTATTAGAGACATGCTGGCCCTTCAAGCCTCCATGTTTCTTCCCTTTCCATTCATATTTTTCCCATCTTTAACTCCTCCTGTTTCTTTTCAGGGTAACTGAGAAAATTACCCTACCTTGAGGGCTGGGATATAAACACGTGCACACACAAAATTGTAGCGCACAACATCGGTGAGACACCGTAAGCTTACAAAACGTGATTACAGACACACAGAGCTGTGCACCTAAGGTTTCTGCCTGCCCGCCTACATCCAGAGGGAATGACGGTAAACTGCATCTCATAAAACTCCACCCCAGACAAAAATCAAACCTGGCTCAGAGTCTGAATTTTCTCTTGGCACGTCATCATAAATGGCTTCTTCCGGATCTGGAAGAAAAGGAAGGGGAACTTTAAAAACCGGCCCCGACCCAGGGAGAGCGTCCTGCACTTCACGGAGCTACAGACTCCTGTGATGCTACGGCTACTCGAGAAGTTAATGTTACGATAAGGATGACTCGTGGGGCCTTACCAAAGCGTGAGCACTGTTTTTAGGGCAGAACACTTCCTTGGGATGGAAGGACACGTCTAAATGACGTGGTTGTGAAATGTATCCAACAGGAGTTTTACGGTCTCCAAGCCAATTTATTCCATTATTTTGCATTCAATTACACGTCTCTACACGGCTCTTTATAAACATTTTTAACCTTTTGCAGTTGATGTGTTCTGATACACAAAAATTACAAAGGTGGCGTGCAGTCTCAGAAACAAAGGGACAGCTTCACTGCTGCTGTCGGGTAGGAAGCTTCAAAATCAACCGATGGCTTCATCTCATTTTTCACCCCTGCAGTTGAAACGTGGCCACACGCGCGTATAAAAATGCTGAGCTTTGAGGACAAAACCTCTCAAACTGCATTACGTGAAACGTTAGCATCCTAGGAAACTGTAAGGTGTTTTCTTTAAAAAAAAAAAAAAGGAGGGATCCTCCACGGGCAGATACTCCGTGTGCGTGTCAGTGGTCCTACAGGAGAGCAATGGGGTTTGAAGTTCATGCACATATTCGTAAGAGCTCCATGCTCTACAGGGAAGCCAACCAAACTATAGGGTCCTCCATCCTGGAACCCACGAAGGTGACTGGTTACTAACCAACGCAAGCCAAAATGACATAAATACAGCCTCGCCCTCCTCTGACGTGCGGCCACCGTCCCCTCCCCACATTCCCAGGACCCAGCTTCTTCTCGTGCTGCGCTCAAGCTCCCACGTCAGAGAGGCTTGCTGTCCCGGAATAATGTTTCTCGACTGTGACCACGGTATTTGCAGCCCCGTTAGACAGTGCGGGGGCTGCCGATGCACAGACCTTACTTTCAAATACAGCTGTTCTGCTAATAAAAGCGAGTCATGGGGCTTCCCTGGTGGCGCAGGGGTTGAGAGTCCGCCTGCCGATGCAGGGGACGCGGGTTCGTGTCCCGGTCCGGGAAGCTCCCACGTACCGCGGAGCGGCTGGGTCCGTGAGCCGTGGCCGCTGAGCCTGTGCGTCCGGAGCCTGTGCTCCGCAACGGGAGAGGCCGCAACAGTGAGAGGCCCGCGTACCGCCAAAAAAAAAAAAACGAGTCATGGGAGAACGTCAGATTTTACTTGGGAAATAAAACTGCTTGAGGATACTGAGGTGACAACTGAATCCCGTAATGATCCAGAGGCGACAGCCCCTAGTAGAAGCATCTACTTATGCTGAGTTGTTTGTTTTCGCAATGTCATAATTAAAACCAGAATGGAACATTCCAGGGGAGGATTTAGTGATTAGGAGATTAAGATGGTTCTACCCTGTAAGTCAATCATATAAGATGACTACACAGAAATCAGTGAGCCAGTGGACAGTAAAAGGGATAATTAGAAAAGTCTCACTTTAAAAAAAATAATAAAGGACAAAATTAGCTCTGCTTTCTACACCACACGTGGAACGGAAGGTCTGCTGTACCATCTGGTCAGTGGCCTGGCTTAAGCATCCAGCACTCCCTCTTTAAAATGGCACCATGAGAAATCATCTCATTGGGGATCACAAGAAACAATGCCTTGTTAAGGCCTCAGTCCCCAAATCTCTAACTTTTATGACAAAAACCAAGACCTGTACTAGAAAGAATCAATCAGGAAGAGGGAGATGCTGGGATGCAGACAGCAGAGATGATCTGATGGGAGACAAAGTGACAGCTTCACGGGGCCCTGGGGAAGCATCTACACAGTCAGCTCTGGTCAGTACTTCAGGTGAATGGACACAGGACAGGAGAATAACTGGCTGAGGCTGACAAATACACACTGTCCCCAGGGGGCTCAGGGGTGGCCCTCCAGGCTCCCGGCGGCCGTGGTACTCACTTTCCATCCAGGCTGTATTGGCCGGATCTGCAACCCACCGGGCGAGGGCACTGTCCTCCTTATGGACTGGACCTTCACTTAAAGAAAACACACCAGAACATCAGGATGTTGAGAATCCCTCCAGTGATTAAAAAGTCACTGTGCGTGCAAATTGGGCACTTTCCCAGGTAGCATTACAGGATACACCAGGTTCAAGATTTCCTCCACAACCATGTATAAATAAGTGCATTTGAATGCCTACCACACACACACCACATGTCTAGCACAGCATCCAGTGCAACAAGACATGAAGAAATGCAGTCCCTGTCCCAAGAGGCCTGACTCGTCCTCCTGTTTCTCAGATCTTGCAGAGGGTCCACTATGTGCCCCAAACGATGCTGGGTTGTACGGACACACCCAAGTGAGACTTGGGCCTCTCAGTTCCAGCAACAGGGCAGACTTCAGTACAGCACTTTCAATATTGGATAGAAAAACCAGGCAGGAGATCAATAAGGAAACAGAGGATGTAAACAGCACTACCGACCAACTGGACCCACCAGACCTCTACAGAACACACCCCCCACCAGGCTTAACAGCTACAATTATAAAACTCTCAGAAGTAAAGGATGAAAAAGCTTCAGGACATTGGTCTTGCCAATGATTTATTGGACAGGACACCAAAAACACAGGAAATAATATGAAAAAATAGATAAACTGGGCTTCAACAAAATTAAAAACTTTTGTGCCTCAAAGGACACTACCAAGAGAATGAAAAGACAACCCACAGAAAGGGAGAAAATTCATGAATCACTTATCTGATAGGGGTTTAATATTGAGACTATATAAAAAAATACCTACAACAAGGGCTTCCCTGGTGGCGCAGTGGTTGAGAGTCCGCCTGCCGATGCAGGGGACCCGGGTTCGTGCCCCAGTCAGGGAAGATCCCGCATGCCGCGGAGCGGCTGGGCCCATGAGCCATGGCCGCTGGGCCTGCGCGTCCAGAGCCTGTGCTCCGCAACGGGAGAGGCCACAACAGTGAGAGGCCCACGTACCGCAGAAAAAAAAAACCAAAAAACCTACAATCCAACAACAACAAACCCAATTCAAAAATGGGCAAAAGGACTTGAATAACATTTCTCCAAAGAAGACATGCAAATGGCCAATAAGCACGTGAAAAGATGCTCAACATCATTAGTCATCAAGGAAACACAAATCAAAACCACCACGAGGTACCACTTCACACTCACCAGGATGGCGATGATTTTAAAAAGCAGGAAATACGTTTAGTAAGCTTGGAAAAATTGGAGCCCTCACACAGCTGGTGGGAGTGTAAAATGGTGCAGCTGTGACGGAAAAAAGTTTGGCTGCTCCTCAGAAAATTAAACATAGGATTACTGTGTGATCCAGCAATTCCACTCCTAGGTATGTACCCAAAGGAATTGAGAGCAGGGACCTGAACAGATACCTGTATGCCAACGTTCACAGCAGCGTTATTTACAGTAGCCAAAAGGTGGAAATGACCAAGTGTCCATCAGTAGATGGGTAGATAAACAAAATGTGGTATATACACACAATGGAATATTACTGAGCCTTAAACAGGAAGGAAATTCCAACATACACTGCAATACGGATGAACCTGGAAAACATGATGCTGAGTGAAATGAACCAGACACAAAAGGACAAATACTGTACAATTCCAATTATATGAGTTACCTAGAGTAGGCAAATTCATAGAGACGGAATGCAGAATAAAGGTTACAGGAGCTGGGAAGAGGGGGGATTGTGGGTAGGGTTTCTGTTCGAGATGATGAAAAAGTTTCAAACGTAGATAGTGGTGATGGTTGCACAACAATGTAAATGTATTTAATGCCACCAGATTTTAAACTTTAAAATGGTTAAAATGGCAAATTTTATGGTATATATATTTGTCACAATTTTAAAATGAATAATGCAATATACCAAAAACCAGAATGGTCCGCTTTAAATAAGTGAAATGTACTATGGTATGGGAATTATAACTCCATAGAGCCGTTTAAAAACAAAAAAATAAGCACACCTACCATGCACCAAGCATGTTCCCATGCTAGGTGGTAGGTGCTCTAAGACTTGGTAAAACCTGGTCTTTGTCTTTGAAGAATTCAATCTAGTAGCAGAAAGGGACACAGAAATAACAGTGAGAGCACAAAGCCATCAGTTAGAATGGAGGTGTGTGCACAGAGCTCTGGAAGCACAGAGGAGGACAGTTTCATGAAACGAGACATTTAAGCTGGGTTTTGAAGGGTGAGTAAGAGTTTGCCTAGGGGAGGGGATTTTCCTGGGAATTTCGAGCAGATGCAACAGCATTTGTGAAGGCAAGTGGCATGAAAGAAAGGCTTATAATCAAGTCAGTTTCAAGAATTTTAGATGAAAGCTGGGTTAGACAAAGTTAAAGATCCTTTCTCCCCCTCGGGATTCTGAGAACCTTTACAAGGTTAAGTACTCTGAACGTCTCTGGCAGGGAGACGGGAGTGGTGCGTCATCCAGCTCTCTGTGGCTGTGGACCCGCAGTTTTCTCTTTTTCTGCAAAGCATAATGTTAACGTCTTAAAGAGTCCTGGTGTTTACGAAGACCCGATCTGGGGTCCCTGGGCTAGAGGGCAGAGGGTACGGAGGACAGAAAGACCACGGGGCGGGGGAGGGGCCTGGGCAGTAAGAGCCTCGGAATCACTGCGCACGACATTTCAGGAGAAGGTCAGGGACTCAGAACATCCGTGGAAAATTAGTAAAGATACCTGTTTGTTGGATCCTCAGAACTCAAGGAATTCAACTGGCTGTCTTCTGCTCCTTCCTGTGTCTCTGCCAGGAAAGAGAAAAAGTTCACACTGTTTTACGCCTGAAAGAAATGTCGAGGAAGTTGCTTTTTATCCTCAAAATGGTTTCATATTTTCCTTTCTTATCAACGAGAGGTTTACCTTATTGTAAAGATGATCAACTGATAGATTTAAGATTTTCAGTTTTTAGATCAAACGTATTCAAAATAGGATTATAATGAAGAGTGACACCCAAAGGTCTTATGAAACAACCTGAAATAAAACGGTGCCC
This sequence comes from Delphinapterus leucas, assembly GCF_059928025.1. NCBI lineage: Eukaryota > Metazoa > Chordata > Mammalia > Artiodactyla > Monodontidae > Delphinapterus > Delphinapterus leucas. The sequence continues at coordinate 10,577,858 of NC_143149.1, forward strand.
AAAGAAACCAAGCTAGAGCAACACCCTAATTATCTCCTGTTTCTTAAGTTCTCATGGGAATTTGCAATTGTGATTTACTTGAAAATGTGTCTACATGACAAGCTCAAAAGATTCTCAAGGAAGAAGTACTGAAGTTGGTGATATCTGACAACCAAACTCCCTGTTTTCCTCAACTGTCTTAACTGGGAAGGAAAGAACCCTCTGACTGAAATTTCACACAGATATGTCCTGATCATGCTTCTGTGACGCCAATGTCCTCGGGGCTACTCCTGCCCATCAGGACGTCCACACCTGGGACAGTCCTCACGGTGTGTCCCAGCACAGAACATGGAAGCAGAGCAGGTGAGAGAAGGGAAAACTCAGCCGAGATGCCTTTACTGGGCTCATTCTGAACAGAACCGACGGCACTTCTCCAGAGGAGGGATGGTTCGTGTCTTCAGCTGCCCTCCTGACCTGGACGTGCGGGGGGTGGGAGGTGAGGAGGGAGTGGCAACCGCCCACGGGCTTCGGCCGGGACAACGGTGAGCTGCACACTCGGGCCCTGGCTGCTCCCACAAAGCACTGCAGTCTGCGCGGCTTATGGACACTAGCCTGGAGGCTGGACGTGCAAGGTCAAGGCGCTGGCAGGTGCAGTGTCTGCTGAGGTCCCTTCCTGGTTCATAGACCATCTTCTCTCTGTGTCCTCACTTGGAGGAAGGGCTGGGGGCTCTCTGGGGTCCTTTATCAGGGCCCTGAACCTATGCGTGGGGGTCCATCCTCATGACCTCATCACTCCTGACACCGTCGCCTTGGGGGTTAGGTTTCAACATGTGACTTTCGGGGAGACACTCACTCTCCCTTCAAACCTAAAAACTGAAGCCCTGCAGAAACAGGTGATGCTGAAGCAATGCAGCCAAGGGGCATCTGCGAAGACAACGGGAGGCGGCTGCCTAAACCACGTCCTCGGAGCTACACGCCTGCTTCTTCCCGCTAAGTGGAGGTGAAAGCCGTGACTCACTGAACCAAAACCCCAGTCACGGAGCTGGGCCCCCTCAGCACCCCGGCCCCCGACAGCCAATATCACAGGTACGGGCACAGGCTCCCTGCACCTGCCCGGCTTCCTGAGGAACCTCCTGATTCTCCCGACTCCTGCCCCTCTCCCGGGTCCTCAGTGTGCCTGCTACACACGCATGCACACGCACACACATGCCCCAGGTGTGCAGTCTGCCCTGAGAGACGGAGAGCACCTTCTGCCCTCCCCCCCAAGCCCCCTGCCCGCGAGGTGAGGCACAGGTGTGGCAGCGCTACCTGCGGGGCCCGCGGGGGTGAGGGCAGGGCTGGAGTAGGCAGGCAGCAGCAGGGGCAGGCCGGAGGGCACGGCGTAGCCGCAGGGCACAGGTACCGAGTACCCGCTGGGCACATGCAGGCCCCCGCCCTCCCCCTCGGCCTCCGGGTCTGGAGGCGGCGGCTGGTCCTCATGGAGGGGTGTGATGTCGATGACGGAGTAGGGGTTGACTCTCGTCGGGACCCCGGGTCTCAGTGGTTCCGCCAGGGCGTCTGTGTCCGCTCCCGTGCCATTTTCATGTCCTGAGGGTGAGAGGAGACCGTGGCAGACACCCGGCCGTCAAGGGCACGGCCGACACGCCCCAGGCCTGGAAGCACTGTCCTTCGGGGCATCGGTGGGGTCAGCGCAACCTTGGAGGAGGAGCACGCAGCCTGGCTGAGCCCAGGGAGGCTCCTCCAATGAGGCGAATGGGTGACAAGCTGCCAGAAGTGGAGGGGTCACTAACCACGTGGAGAGGTGGTGACGGTCCCAACCAGACCATCGGTGAGTGAATAAAAGTCACCAACTCCACCCCCAAATTTTAAAATATAAATTAAACGTCTACATTTCATCTCAAATGGCATTATTTTGAAAAAATGTTTTATGCAACACAGTGACAAACTGGTGAGGCCATTTTTATTAGAAAATAACAATACCTGTTTCCTCCAAAATATAAATAGAAAGGTAGGTAGACAAGACTGAAAATCACGGAAAATAGAAAACAAATAAGAGAATCTCGGCCAAACTTGAGTTAAGTCATTTCAGTTCACATCGTATCACAGAAACATCACACATCTCGGGCTCCCGGACCCCACCTTCCCCAGGACGTTCCAACCCACAGGTGGGCCGGCTGGTCCCTGGGAGGCCCGAGGACGCACCTGATCCGGCTGCGGTGTTGGTGGCGGGGATGGTGGTGTTGGAGGCGGGGCTGTCTGCTCCCGTGTCCCTGGCCTCGGGGGCACCCGGAGCCCGTCTGTCTGCTTCTGGAGCTTCATCTACGCCGTCGAGATCCAGCTGTTCCCCCTCCTCTTCCTCATTGTTGTTAGTGTCGTACTTGACTTCATTCTCTGAAGTTTAAGGTAACGTAAACCACAGTGTTAGCGTTACCGGGAAAACGGCTTCCACGCTCCTAAACACACCACAGCCAAAGTCAGCCAGCGATGAGCACCCAGATGGGCACCTGGAGGTGCTGGCGGCGCCAGGACACGCCCTCCCCGCATCCCCCGCCGGGCTGGCCCACTGACTTTTTTTTTTTTTTTTGCGGTACGCGGGCCTCTCACTGTTGCGGCCTCTCCCGTTGCGGAGCACAAGCTCCGGATGCGCAGGCCCAGCGGCCATGGCTCACAGGCCCAGCCGCTCCACGGCATGTGGGATCTTCCCGGACCGGGGCACGAACCCGCGTCCCCTGCATCGGCAGGCGGACTCTCAACCACTGCGCCACCAGGGAAGCCCTGACCCACTGCCTTTCTACTGGGGAGAGTTCGTGCCATCAGGCTTTGGGGCAGCGATCTGGCTTTCCTCTCAAAAGGACCCACAACTCACAGTCTGGAAAGAAAAAAGGAGAGACAGAAAGGAAGAGAAAAAGCACTTCCCACACTTTACACCTGGACTGAGAACCCCATTCGTAAAAATCAACTTGGAATAACATTAAATAAACCACCAGGCGAGGAGCAACGTGTAACTCAGCAGTTCCTACACAATCAGTATAATGATTTCATCCCTTCTGTTCATCCCGGCGGGCTGCGTACCGTCCTCACGGTTAAAATCCACAGCTGTGAGCTACCTGTGTCACCCTCGTCATGAGAATTCTTTCCAACACTGCTTTCTTTGGGGGAAAGTGAGAGGGGATGCAAGGGTTTGCTGATATAAGAGTTTTTACATAACAAGCAATAAGATCCCTCATGCAGACTTTTAAAAGAAAAAAAAAAAAGTCAGTTGAATTTAAAGGATCAGAACATTGTTCCTGCCATAATCTCAAATCACTAGGGGGTGACTTTCTTTAAAAATCCTTTTCAGGAAAAAAAAATGCATATGCTGGAATTAAAATGTGAAATGGCATTAAAATCCTCTGTGTCTATCTGAGTTTTCTGTACATTATGTACATAAACACTAAATAAATTACACTTACAAATATTTTGTTCTAAAAAGAAATGGGTGAAGGTGGTCACGGGAGAGCCTGTGTCTCAGGTCCCACGGCTCACGTTTTGTTCTGTCCCCTCCCAGATATTTTAGAGCCTATTTAGTGCGAGATATTGTAAAGCTTTTTTCTAACAATTTTCATAAATTCACTTGTAGGTATATTTTATCTAATTCTCAAAGTCTGGCAGTTGTACGATATAATCTCAAACAAGAAGTTTGACAAGAGAAAACCCCAGCATGTAGTTCGGAGTCCGTGCTCTCAAGAATCTCAACACTGCCCGGCATGATCTGTTGTTACTAAGTCAAAACATAAGCTACTTTTTCCCCATCACTTTTGTCAGGGTATTTAATTGGTATTATTTCCCTGTCACATGTATTTGGCAAACATGAATTTAAGGAAATGATGACAACTGTATTTAGAAAACGTTCTGGAAAATTTTATTTTTCTGTTTCAGAGATTTTTTTTTATTTTATTATTTTTTTTTTTTTGAGGTACACGGGCCTCTCACTGTTGTGGCCTCTCCCATTGCGGAGCACAGGCTCCGGACGCGCAGGCTCAGCGGCCATGGCTTACGGGCCCAGCCGCTCCGTGGCATGTGGGATCTTCCCGGACCAGGGCACGAACCCGCATCCCCTGCATCGGCAGGCGGACTCTCAACCACTGCACCACCAGGGAAGCCCTGTTTCAGAGATTTTTTGCTCTAATATGTGTTCGCCGGTTTACTTCAGTGAATAAACTGAGTACCTAATGATTTAGCAAAAAAAAGAAGGAAAGAAAGAGGCGGCACCTGTAGGGAAAGCGGGGTGGGGTGGGGGAGGGAATCCATCAGTCCCAGCCCAGCCCAGCAGCCCGCAACTCCTGGCAGAAGTTAGGACCAAAGGCCACAGTCCACACAACTGACCAGGAACCCCGGTAATCAGGATGGGCTGCCTGGGGTCCCTGGCACTCCCAGTGGGAGAGCACTGGCCGCAGGGGTCATCCCTCCTCTGTGAGCAGACAACCCTCCAGGACAGCTGAAAACCCATTAACACCTTTTAAAGATGTGCCACAAATTAACACATTAAGGGAAAAAAATAAAAGAGTATTTGTAAATTCAGAGATCGGAGCTAGGCATGTTGTTCCTGGGGCTTGTAAGACCATAGCTGATTATAATATGCAAGCTTAACCCGAGATATGCTTCTCTTTATTTCAAATGAAGGCTATTTGTTTCTTAATTCCTCTTACTGTTATGAAGGAGAGCTTTAAGAAGCAACAGGCTGCACACAGCCCCACCAACAAGGGGCTATTCACAGCCCGTCCTCTGCTGCCTCTAGGCTCTGCGTGTCACAGCTGGGACCAGGTCCCAGGGCTGCAGGGTGGCGGAACAATGCCGCCCCCTGTCACCCGCTGGCACGCCACCCGCTGTCCTTCACTTCTGCCCGAGCTCGTCACTGTCACCGGGCACCTGGTGAGGACTGTCCCAAAGCAGCAGGAACATGGTGACATTGCTGACTTCCTTTCCCCACCATGACTCACTTTTCTTTTGTTTTGCTATTAATTATAGAAAAGCTTTAGCTGGTAGTGACTTTACCATCATCAAAGTGTTGAGTTCTACATCCTGAGACATCCTGGACCATCTTGTAATACAGTGTTTACATCCCGGAGCATCTTCTAACTTGACTCTCTGAAAGCCTCCAGAGGCCCCGCCTCTAAGAGCTTTATGGATGTTACCTCCTGAGGGCGGGGCTGCTCCAGCTGTTATCCCAAAGGAGAAGGAAACCGAGGCCTGGAGAGATGCACACATACCCCCGGTCATCCGCTCGCGCACCTCAGGGACCACGCTCAAACCCGAGCAGCTGTGTGCAAAACCCTCGAAGCCGCGGGCTTCTCCGCCACACCCCACCTCCTCCCAAATCCCACTTTACCCGGACGATTTGACTTGTCGCCAAGGAAGCTTCTGGAAAAGGCACAGGTGCCTGATGACAGGTAACGATGGACATGGATAGCGTTACCTCACCTGAACACGTTATGACACTGTGCACAGGATACTATGCAGCCACTGAGAATGACAGCTGTGAAAGCTATGTGGTGACGCGGAAAATACTTGTAAAGTTTCAAGTACGACATAAAAATGTATACTCAACAATCTTAAAAATGTAAATTCAATGGCTGCAATTATGCAGAGAAGAAATATGAGGGGAAAGACAGAGAACATATGAAAACACAAGTGTCCCAGTGGTGCTGGGGAGAACGGGCCTCAGTGATTTCCAGCCCCTCTGTCATGTTCAAGGGAATTATTTTTTTTTAAGATTTAATTTTATTTATTTTTGGCTGCGTTGGGTCTTTGTTGCTGCACACGGACTTTCTCTAGTTGCGGCGAGCAGGGTCTACTCTTTGCTGCGGTGCTCGGGCTTCTCCATGTGGTGGCTTCTCTTGTTGCGGAGCACAGGCTCTAGGCATGCGGGCTTCAGTAGCTGCGGCACGCGGGCTCAGTAGTTGTGGCTTACGGGCTCTAGAGCGCAGGCTCAGTAGTTGTGGTGCACGGGCTTAGTTGTTCCACGGCATGTGGGATTTTCCTGGACCAGGGCTCGAACTCGTGTTCCCTGCATTGGCAGGTGGATTCTTATCTACTGCGCCACCGGAGAAGTCCCGCAAGGGAATTTTTAAGAGGACAGTTTCATTTTCACAATGGGGGAAATTATACCTAAAGCATCACTGAATCATCAAAAACGATGCCAGGCTGTTATCCCCATTGCTAATCGTCACAAGTGTTAACTACCCAGAAAATCTTGTATCAGAGTATAATCACGTTTAAGGCATGGTACTAACATGTTTAAATTGTGGTCTTAGCCCTGGGCTGTCAACCAGGAAACAGCCATCAGCCCGGGGAGATGGAGCTGGTCCTCTCCCGGCATCCTCAACACCCCACGTCGGCGGGACCTCCCCAGGCTCCCCAGAGGAAACCTCCCAGGCGGCCCATGTAGAAGGTGGTCCACGTAGAAGGTCCCACCTTCTCCCAGCTGCGAGTCACCTCCCAGCTAAGAGGGACCCTGACTGGGGACAGGGTCGGGGGAATCACCCGTGAACAGCCTGGCAGGACTGGCTGCGCCCCGGGAGCGACGGGCTTTGCTGGTGAGACTCGCTTGCGACCGTGAAGACAGCAGGCGAGCAGGGCCCAGGAGCACCTGGTGCTGGAGTAGCAAGGGGTGGGGGGGCAAGCGGCCCACTGCGGGGAGAGGACGGAGGGCGCTTGTGGGAAAGGGTGGTGAATTCTGCTCGGCCCTCAGCGCCCCTCCAGCCCCCGGAGGGACGCTTCGCTCTCTGCACCTGTCCTCTTCCGTCTTTATTGAGGCATGAGTGACAAATAAAAACTGTGTATTTATGGCGCAGGACTGGATGATTTGATCCACCTGTGCTCTGTGAAATAATCACCGCAATCAGCCTCCACCCCACACAGGTACCGTCTTCTCTCTTCTCTGCTTTTCCCGCCGGCAGAACATGTAAGCTGCCCTCTCAGCAGACAGGCCTAAGCATCTCATCCCTGCGGCTGGACCTCGGACGCGGCCTCCTGCCAGCTGAGTCCCCGCACAGGCCTGGCTGCCACCTCGTGGTGCCCGGGCGTCTGGCCATGCACCCTGGGCCGAGGCCTGTCCCAGGCTTGCAGGCCCGCCCGCCAGGACGTGGTGCTGCTGGGCCAGGCCCTCTCCTCCCGGGACCAAGCGCAGAGGTGCCTCTGGGGGTGAAGGTGGACGGGCGTTTCTGCAGAACTTGGGGCGTGACTGGGAGGCCGAGCCCCTGGGGGGTGGGCACCGGCGGACACTGGGCGTTTGTCGAGAGCAGGGCAGGCAGGCGTGGCCTCCTCTGCGGAAAGCAGACCCTGTGTCCTGGAAGGACAACGCACCTGCCACCAGGTCTGAGCAGCGCGCACGTCACCCACAGTCCTAAAAACCAGGTGCAGGTGCTTCTGGGCCTGCCTTTTGTATTCTGATGCCCCCAATAGCCGACACCCCCTGAACACCTCGGAGCCCGGCAGCTCCCTATCCTGCATGGGTGCCGAGGGTGCTGGTGCCCCACGGAAACAGCGAAACGGCACAGAAGACAGCGATGGCTGGTTTCAGTGAAAGGCCAGGAAGGAAGGGGCGGGAGGGCAGTCGGGGGGTAGGAGGGAGCCCACTGCCCGGGCCACACTCGGGAGCGTGCGGCCAGCACCAGGAGACGGCCCAGCGCACAGGGGGCCGTGGGGACCCCAGGCCTGTCCCCGAGAGGCCACGCTGCCCGGCATCGTCTGGGCATCACCTCCTTGACGGGGATGAAAAGTGGTGAGCGGTGTTGGTCTGTCTCGCTTTCAGTTCAAACAGTCAAAGTCAGGTCTAGCCTGGAAGACCCCAAAGGCCAGCCACTCACACTCAGATCAAACTGCGGCCCGAAACAGGCCCCAGAACCCCTGGCAGACCTGGAGGGAGCCGACAAGGAGGCTGCCTTAAGCTCCGCTGGCAGGTGGCCAGTGGCCGCAGGGTTCGGCCTAAATCTCGTCTCTGAAATGGGCCGTCACCCCCCTTACCACCTCCAGGGGGTTCTGATGGGTTGGGTGAAAGTAAACACAGGAGACCCTAGACACTGGTGTGGGCACCGCAGGGGTGGGTGGAGGGGCTCGGCCAGGACCCCCAGGGCCTGGGTAGACCCTCCTCCCTCCCAGGAGCTCCTAGCCCAGGCCCCACCCCAGAGGCCACGGGTTAGTGATGCCCAGAGCATGGAGCCTGGGAAACAGCCCCAATTCACCTGCCCTGCCACCGGCCTGCAACCTGTTACCTTCCCGGGCGGGAGCCGGCGGGCCCGGCTGGTCCATGCTGCCACGTCCACCTCGCTCCTGGGCTCGGAGGATCCGGGACCTGCGAGGATGAAACACGCTGTCAGGGCCGGGGAGAGGGTGGCCCCGGACGCCTCTGGACACCCCACCGACAGCCTGAGAGAAGGAAAACGCAGATTCCATCCATAGCTGCAGCGAAAGATCTAAGGACGTGAGGACCGCAAACTGCCTCGAAATAACACTCAGGGCAAAGCCAAATGGAGACTGCCAGTGTCTTGACGTCACCTTGAATTGCAGCCAGGCGTTGATTTTTGCAGCTGGGTTCAATGGCCGGACCCCTCCCGGCCCAGGATGCCTTGATTCTCTGCTTAATTTCACACATGTTCTAAGGGGAGAAATGGACACACAAGTCCAATGGTTTTTCTTCCTCCTTCAACTAAATCTTTAACAGTTCTGAGTGAAGGATTAGTTTCTGAGGATGAAGGAGGAGGCTGACCGTTTCCTCAAGCCCTTTCGAGCCAGCGGGTCAGTAAACCCTTGGGTCCGGGCCGGATGCCTGCATCCTGCTTTGTTTCCTTTCTCTTTTCTGCTCTTCCTGTTTCCTCGCACGCTGGTCTAAGAATGAGCGTGAACCGCCAGGCCGGGAGAAGGCTGGTCCCATGCCCCTCAGCACCCTGTGAACCGAGGTCTCTGGTTATGGGTGTTGACGCCACCGACACCTGCCTGGATTCTTCCCGAACGGCTGCAGGAAAGCAAACCTCACTCGGGAAGCCGCACTTTGCAGAAGCACCTTCCCGGTCCTCAGGGTCCCAGATGAGGCCCAGGGAAGCCCCTCAGTGACACCCTAGCCCCACGGACGACACACGACATTCAGTGACGCCAACCGAGGCAGTTCACCCTCTCGGAGAGAAACTGCATTGCGGTTTCCAAACCATTTACGACAGACACATTCAGACCACAGGGGTCAGGGAACTCGAGTCCTGGAGAACCTGGAACAGTAAGCAGACGACCAAACCTTTCTCCACGGGGAGACATGCCGGCTCCTGAGAGCGAACGTAAAACGACTGCTTCCGTTTCAGTCAACAAACCCTCAACCAACACCTGCCACATCCTGGTCTGTGAAGTCACAACAAGGGGACACGCATGCGCACGTGCACGGCCACGTGACCGAGGTGTGTGCACACGCACACATGCTCACACACGTGCACAGAGGTGAGTGCACACACGTGCTCACACATGTGCACACACATGCACACAGAGGTGAGTGCATGTGCACACACACACACACACACACACACACGGAGGCCCAGGGAGCTGCAGGGAAGGAACAGGAGGGAGGACAGGAGGATTCGGGGCCTCAGAAGCACACAGAACCGGGGCGATGTCCGCTGCCATGTCCTCTCCCAAGAAGTAAATCAAAATACCCGAGTGCGTTTTTAACATCCCGTTGGATTCACATCGGCTTCATGTGGCGCCAGGTCAGCAGTGACATGACACAGACACACGGACCGTGTCCACGGTGCTGAGCCTTAGGTGACGCCCAAGAAGGAAGCAGGTGGGGCCACTGGGCGGCCCTGGACCCGGTGCCAGGACCCCACAGGCACTGCTGGGCAGGACAGACATGGGTCCGCAGAAGGAAGACAGTGCAATCCCTGTCCTGGGAGGAAGCGAGGAAGAAGGAACTGGTCGGCGCTCCCAGGGCGATGAGGGCTCCCACGTTACTTTACATCCGCACCACTGACTGAGGACGGAGGCTCTGCCTCACTCCCCCAGCACGAACCAGCCAAATGCAGAGCAGTCCGAGGACCTGCCGGGTCGGTGAGAACAGGGCCCAAGTTGCCAGGGAACTGGGCGTCAGAGCAGAGCACGCCCCATGCACCCCTCTGTGTGACCCCAGCACCATCCCTCGCAGACACTGCTGGCACTTTGCCCAGGCTTGTCCAGAACAAGTGGGACGCAGAGCCATGCGGGACCTGCCAGCCATGTGGCTTTCCGTGTCTTATAGATTCGGGTTTCTCAATCACGTCATTTACTCACCTGAAACCATGCTGGACAAATCTCATTAATGCTATTTGTTTCTACTGAAAATGCACAAAACAGAGTCAAACTGACTTCTCGTTTCCCATTGCTATCGTGTGGGACAAAACAAAGAATGACTATGCCTGTGCTTTTTCTTACTGTGATGCCTGATCCTATTAAACAGCCACCGCTCACCCTCAGAGCGCTCCCAGGATGCCAAGATGGACCTCGCAGCCGTCCTAGTCGTCCTACCCGAGGGTGAGAAGCTGAGAGAGCACGGCTCTTGTCTCCAGAGGCAGAGCTGGGACTGGAACCCAGGCCCCTGGTGCCTCGGTCTGTGTGTGTGACTGCCTATTAATTTCAGTCAGACCACGACACTCAGGGACTGTTTTCTTCCCAAATCAGCATCCATGGGAAACTGCCTTCCTGGAAGCTCACATACACACACACACACACACACACACACACACACACACACAGGATCTGCCTCTGGATTTGGGGGGCCTGGGTGTCCGTGATCTGAATTCCACTCCACGCAGGCATCACCCAGCACTGAAGTTTCAGCCCCTGGACCTCCCAGCAGCCCTAGGAAGCCTGCTCCCCGAAACTGGGCACCTGCCGTCTCCCGGATGCCCTCCAGGTGTTTTTAGGGACGGGATGAAGCCCGATCGGCCCACAACCGACCTCGGGACGGAGGACAAGTCTCGCTTTCACAAGGCTCCTCCCCAGCAGACGAGCAGCAGGAAATAAGGCCAACCTGGGCTGCAGGGCCGTGGGGATTATCACTGCCATTTTCCAATTTAAGCATCCTAATGAGAGATTTCATTGTGCACTCAGGTTGTGGTTTCCAACAAAAAGATGACACACGCGGTAGAAGCAGCAGCCCGGAGAGACGGGCACAGAGATGGTCCCTGCAGTGCGGCTGTGACTCTGCCTCAGAGCCTGGGCGGCGACAGAAGTGCCCCAGTCACTTGATTTTTTTTAATTTCATGGAAATAGCCTGAGTCTTTGCTCCAGTGAGGTTTCCAGCATCTTGGCCGTCTCTGCAGACCTGCAGGGAGAGCACCGTGGACGTGTGGACGCTCTGAGGGACGGGACCCACCGCCCCTCCCAGCAGGTATTCCCTGCGCAGGGGAGGCTCTGGGTCCTGCGGGTGTGGAAGGCAGAGGGCTCTCCACAAGGTCCTTTCCGCTGAGAAGCAGCATGACGAGTAAGCAGGGGGCTGGGAGCCTGGACTCGGTAGCCAGTCCGGGGAGACCCTGCTCGGCTCCAACCCTCCGGCTGGATGAGCTCGGTCTCCTCGCTGTGAACCGAGGTGACAGGGACATCTCTGCCGGCGGCCACGGGCCTGGGAGCAGACAGCACTGGGGTTGGTTCCCCAACTCCCACCCCGGCCTCCGTGCTGTCCAGTCACAAAAAGTTGGCGGACAGACTACAGGCTGAGCCTGCCCCCGACCCACCCAGCTGGGACCTGTTGAGTCCACGCACCAGAGACTGCGCCGCGGTAGGTCGGGGCACCCAGCGTCCCGTACGAGGGCTGGATGTCCACTCAGAGCCCAGCGGGAGCCAGTGCACCTCAAGCCCAGGGACAGAGCCCGGGGACAGAGCCCGGGTATGCGGGGGACGCACGAATCCTCATGGCTCACGGCCGCTGGCGCTGGGTTCGCCGTTGCCTAAAACCACGAGCTTCCCAGCGACCTCACGTCAGGAAGGTTCTGTCTCCACATGGAGATCCAGGAAGGAAAAACTAAAAGCTCACAGGACCTTACGGTACGAGTCCTGTTGGAAAGGCTCCATCTAAGTTTAACCAAACAAACTCCAGGGCAAACCAAACACACCAACCCTTTTCACTGAACATTTTCAAAGATTTTTAAGTAGACATAATGCTCACAGAAACAAGAAGGAAGGAAGGGAGTGGGGAGAGAGGGAGGGGAAAGAAAGAAAAGCACAGCTTCTCCCTAAGCCGAGCACAGAACTTAGCCGTCAGGGACGTCTATTTTGTGCTCATCGAATGTGGACCGCAAAGGGCACAGGAGTGCAGAGCATGGGGCCTCGCTGGGAGTGTGTCCTGGGTCCCGTGTTTCTCTGCTCACGTCAGACTGAGGCCACTTCCATGGGGCCTCCTCCCCTCCCCTCAGAAAGGAAAAAAGCGAATAGAAGTGATTTATTCCGTGTGGCGATGGCTATTACACAGCATCCAACCCACAGATGTTCACCTGCTCACCATCTTTTCCAAATGGTCCCCTGTCCAGGGGATCAACCCCTCAGAACTCCTGGAGGGGTGCTCACCTGGACGGAGGCTGGGAATCGTGCCCCCCCCCCCGCCCCAGGCAGCGCACGCTCTGCCACCCACACCCGCGCTGCTTCGGCCCTGCTGCCCTGCCTGCAAATCTTTATGAACCAACCCCCTCCTGCATACTCCTGACCCGAACTCACCCTGCGAACAGCTCCCGGGCACCTCTGCGTGTGTGTGTGGTGTGTGTGTGTGTCTCTGTCTCTCTGTGTCTCTCTCTCTGTATCTCTGTGTGTGCCTTTCTCTCTGTATCTCTGTGTGTGTGTCTCTGTCTCTCCATGTCCTCTCTCTGTCTCTCTGTGTCTGTCTCTCCGTGTCCTCTCTCTGTCTCTCTGTGTCTCTCTCTGTATCTCTGTATGTGTGTCTCTCTGTGTGTCTCTCTCTGTAACTCTGTGCGTGTCTCTCTGTGTCTCTCTCTGTATCTGTGTGTCTCTCTGTGTGTATCTCTGTGTGTCTCTGTGTGTGTCTCTCTGTGTCTCTCTCTGTATCTGTGTATCTCTCTGTATCTCTGTGTGTCTCTCTGTGTCTCTCTCTGTATCTCTGTCTCTCTCTGTCTCTCTGTATCTCTCTATGTCTGTTTCTGTATCTCTGTGTGTCTCTGTCTCTCTGTATCTCTGTGTCTCTCTGTGTCTCTGTCTCTCTGTGTCTCTGTATCTCTGTGTGTGTGTCTCTCTGTGTCTCTGTCTCTGTATCTCTGTGTGTGTGTCTCTCTGTGTGTCTCTCTCTCTGTCTCTCTGTATCTCTGTGTGTGTCTCTCTGTGTCTCTCTCTCTGTCTCTCTCTGTGTGCCCACCCCCTGGGGAGTCCACGTGGCTCGGGAGAGGGATACAGCCCTGGAGCCTCCCCAGACACTGTCCCTGCAAACACCACAGGCCATGACACACGGGCCCAAAAGAATGAACACGTGGAAGCTTGGCTGATGCCCAGGCCATAATCTGCACTTTTATGGGGTGAAAACACGCATTTAATTATTTATTAGGGCCTCCTAATAAGGAACAAAACCCAGAACTGTGCCTGACACGGGGTCTGCTTTCAGAAGAACACTTGTGGGGGTCAGGGGTGGACAAGGGGGAGGGGAGGGGGGGCGGGGCGGGGCGATGCTCCTGTCCCCACTTTCCCTTACCTTCTCTGCCCCTCACTCTTCCATCCCTTAAACACCTGGACTACAGGCCAGGCCTGGCCCAGACCGGACTGGCCTGGCCTGGACCGGACTGGCCTGGCCTGGACCGGACTGGCCTGGACTGGACTGGCCTGGACCGGACTGACCTGGCCTGGACCAGACTGGCCTGGACCGGACTGACCTGGCCTGGACCGGACTGGCCTGGACCGGACTGACCTGGCCTGGACTGGCCTGCACTGCTGCTGTTCTGTGCCAGGTCCCTCCAGAATCCAGCAGGCTCTGCCCCCAGTCGCAGGTCCACATCAGCTGGGATGCATGCGCCCCGAGCCAGACTCAAGCATCAGAAAGACAGCTGCCCCGCTGCCCCCCGAGGACCAAAGCACCCAGAGACTCAGCACAAACGCTTCACGCCCCACGGACTCCTGAAGCCTGCCCACATCCAAGGCCCCCAACACGGTTGTCCATGGCCACACAATCCAGCCTGAGAGCCTTCTCTCAAAACCTCAAAACCACCTAGACAAAAAGCATAGTTGCTTCATTTCAAAACTTACCAAGGACGAAGTTAGTTCTGTCTTTAATTGGCAGTGTCCTTGAGAAATGTTTTCATCAAAGGGGGTATTATATTCATAAAACAAAACAGGACAAAGTTACTCTTGCAAGGGGGTCATCACCATCTCCGTGTGTGACATTCTGTGCCCTCTCAGTCGGCTGGTGGGCATCTCTTCCTCTGATTAATTCTTGGGCTGCAGCCTGTCCTCTGTCTGCCCAGGCCTCCCTGCCACCTCCCCCGCCACACATGCCCCTCCAAGGACAGGCACAGAGCACCCCAGCCGGTGGCAGTTCAGGACTTGACCAAGGACGCAGAGCAAACAGGCACCAAATCACCCCAAGGGATCAGGGGAGGAGGGCGGCGAGGAGGCGAGACGGCAGGCAATGCCCCACCCCTCCTCCTGTGACCCACACGCACAGCAATTTCTTGCATGATGTGAATCCCAACTTTCAAAAACAATCCTTACAGACAAGGACATCCAGCCTCAGGAATGGAAGGAACCTGGGAAAACCCTGGGGCTGACATCCATCCCCCTGCCTTCCTTGCAGGGGCACGTGGGTCAAGGTCAAGGGTGACGGACTGTGAGGGCCCTGGCCCAGGGGCTCATATTCCAGCAGGAGTTCCCGTTATTTACAGGAAACACAATGAAATTCTTCCACAGAGAAGGAAGTGTGCTGTGCAAATGTGTAATTACAGCAGTCGGATGCAGACGAAGCCACTGTCCTCGCAAAGCTCCCTGGAGCCTTTCATCACGCGTCCAGGGGCAGCAGCTCAGCCCAGGTGTGGGGCGGCCTGGCTCCACCTGGTCCCACCCTACAGTCGCCATCCCCTGGGATGCTGGCACCGTGCACACACCCAGCACTGGCTTGGGCCACACTGTGGACCACTGTGGGGTGGGAAGGAGGGCTGTGTCCAGGCAGCGTCTGCAGTCACATCTGCCCTGCTGCAGGGGGGCTGAGACTCCCCAGGACGGGAGGAAGGAGGACAGAGCCGGAGTGCAGCCTCAGTGTGGGCAGTGGAGAGAGCTTTCCTGAGGAAGACTCGGGGGAGAGCAGCATGAGGCGAGGGCAGGCAGAGGAGGCTGTGGCCTGAGGTGGGGCCTGTCCAGGGCAGAGCCTCGGCCTCAGCTCGGAAGGCGCCACGGAAGGTGTTTGATCAGGGACTGATGTGGCCAGACTTGCCTTTTTAAAAGGTCACACTGGGGCTTCCCTGGAGGCGCAGTGGTTGAGAGTGCGCCTGCCAATGCAGGGGACACGGGTTCGTGCCCCAGTCCGGGAAGATCCCACATGCCGCAGAGCGGCTGGGCCCGTGAGCCATGGCCGCTGAGCCTGCGTGTCTGGAGCCTGTGCTCCGCATGCAACGGGAGAGGCCACAAGGCCACACTGGCATCAGGTGGACAGGGCATCGGGGAGGAGGGCCAGGTGGATGGAGGCCATCCCCCAGGAGGCTGTAGGGCAAGAGGCTAGGCTCATGACCACAATGATGATGGGAATGAGGAGGGAGAGGCAAAGGAGACGGCACAGAAAGTGCAACTATGGCAGCCAAGCCACAGGGATGGGCACCTTCTGTGAATCTTCCCACTTTCTTCTGGTGGTTGATTAGCAGTTTCACACCATCGTGGTCAGAAAAGATGCTTGATATGATTTCAGTCTTCTTAAATGTATCAAGACTTGTTTTGTCAGCTAACGTGATCTATCCTGGAGAATGTTCCATGTGTGCTTGACAAAAATGTCCATTCTGCTGCTTCTGGATGGAATGTTCTGTACATATCTCATAAAATTCACTAAAGTTGCAGAACATGAAGATGTCACAAGAAAAGAAAGTTATAAGCCAATATCCCTGATAAACGCAGATTCAAGAATCCTCAACAAAATACTGGCAAACCCAATTCAACATTAAGTGAAAAGGATTTATTCCAGGAATGCAAGGATGGTCCAACATCTGCAAATCCACCAATGTGATACACCATGTTTCAAAAAATAATGAAGGATAGGGGCTTCCCTGGTGGCGCAGTGGTTAAGAACCTGCCTGCCAATACAGGCAACACGGGTTCGAGCCCTGGTCCGGGAGGATCCCACATGCTGTGGGCCAATGAAGCCCATGCACCACAACTACTGAGCCCACGCTCTAGAGCCCGCGAACCACAACTACTGAAGCCCACGTGCCTAGAGTCCATGCTCTGCAACAGGAGAGGCCACCGCAATGAGAAGCCCGTGCACCACAACAAAGGGTAGCCCCCACTCACCGCAACTAGAGAAAGCCCAAGTACAGCAACGAAGACCCAACGCAGCCAAAAATAAAATAAATTCTAAAAATATATAAAATAAAAAATAAATTAAAAAAGAAGGATAAAAATCGTATTATCATCTCAATAGATGCAGAAAAAGCATTTGACAAAACTCAACACCCATTCAAAACAAAAGTTCTCAACAAAGTGGGTACAGAGGGAATGTGCCTCAACATAATAAAGGCCATTTAGGACAAACCCACATCTAACATCATACTCAAGAATGGAAAGCAGACAACTTTTTCTCTAAGATCAGGAACAAGACTAGGATGCCCACTCTCACCACTTTTATTCAAAATAGTATTGGAAGTCCTAGACAGAGCAATTAGGCAAGAAAAAGGAATAAAAGGCATCCAAATCAAAAGGAAAAAGTAAAACTGTCACTATTTGCTGACGACATTATATATAGAAAACCCTAAAGATTCCACCAAAAAAATTGTTAGAATAAACAAGTTTAGTAAAGTTGCAAGATACAAAATTAATATACAAAAATCTGTCTCATTTCTATATGCTAATAATGAAGTGTCAGAAAGAGAAATTAAGAAAACAATCACATTTACAATTGCATCAAAAAGAAAAAATCTAGGAAAAAATTTAACCAAGGAGGCAAAAGACCTATACACTGAAAACTATAAGATACTGGTAAAAGAAACGGAAGAAGATACACATAAATAGAAAGATATTCTGTGCTCACGGACTGGATGAATTACTATCATTAAAATGTCTATACACTGCTCAAAGCAATATACAGATTCAATGTAATCTCTATCAAAATTCCCATGGTTTTTTTTCACAAAAATAGAACAAACAATCCTTAAATTTGTATGGAAACACACAAATAGCCAAGAGAAAGAAGGACAAAGCTGGAGGCATCACATTTCTTGACTTGAAACTGCACTGCAAAGCTACTGTAATCAAAACAGAATGGTATTGGCAAAAAAATAGACACATAGATCAATGGAAAAGAACTGAGAGCCCAGAAATAAACCCATGTGTATATGTTCAATTAATCTGCAAGAAAGGAGGCAAGAACAGTCAAAGAGGAAAGGACAATCTCTTTTCGATGATTAGTGCAGGGAAAACTGGACAGCTATATGCAAAAGAATGAAATAGGTCATTACCTTACACCATACACAAAAATTAACTCAAACTGGATTAAAGACTTGAATGTATGGCCTGAAACCATACATCTCCTAAAAGAAAACACAGGTGATAAAGTCCTTGACATCAGTCTTAGTGATGAGGTTTTGGATTTGACACCAAAAGCAAAGGTAACAAAAGCAAAAATAAACAAGCGAGACCACATCAAACTAAAAACTTTCTGCACAGCAAAGGAAACCATCAACAAAGTGAAAAGACGACCTACAGAATGGGAGGAAGTATCTGCAAATTATCTATCTAATACGGGGTTAATGTCCAAAATACATAAAGCACTCATACAACACAATAGCCGAAAAACCACCGATCTGATTTCTAAAAACACGGGCAGAAGAACTGAACAGACATTTTTCCAAAGAAGAAATTCAAATGAAAAGATGCTCAACATCACTAATCATCAGGGAAATGCAAATCAAAACCACAATAAGATATCAGCTCACACCTGTTAGAATGGCCATCAACAGACAGACAAGAAATAACAAGTGTTGATGAGGGTGTGGAGAAAAGGGAACCCTTGTGCACTGTTGGTGGGAATGTAAATTGGTGCAGCCGCTATGGAGAACAGTATGGAGGTTCCTCAAAAATATAGAAAATAGAGCTACCATATGACCCAGCAATCCCATCTCTGGGTATTTATTCAAAGGAAATAAAAACAGGATATCACAAAGATATCTGTCCACGACCCCTCTCTCCTCCCCCTCCCTCCCTCCCTCCCTCCCTCCCTCCCTCTCTCTCTCTCTCTCTCTCTCTCTCTCCCCCCACCATCTAATCCACCAGCAAATGCTGTCAGCTCCACCTTCAGAGCACATCCCCAATGAGGTGAGCCATCTCTCCCTCCCTCCATGGCCACCATCCGTCTCTTGCCTGAGTTTCTGTAAAAGCCTCATAACTGGCCTCCCTTCCCCCATTCCTGCTCCTCTGTAACCTTCTCAAGGCTGCACCCAGCAGGACCCATGAAAGCACAGTCGGCGTTCGCACCCCTTTCTGTCACTGTTTCCTCCCCAAGGTGGAGCCCTGCCTCAGCCTCCATCACTCAGCACTGCGGCCACCAGCCTTCCTGCTGCTCACAACACACTCCTGCCGCAGGGCCCTTGCACGGGCTGCTCCTTCCGCCCGCAATGCTCTTGGGTGGACATGAGCGCAGCTGTCACTCTCCATCAGGTCCTCACTCGAACATCACCTTCCCGGTGAGGCCTTACCTGCCATCTTTGTGAGTAGCAGGCCCCTCCCCCCAGCACCCCCAGGCCTGTCCCCTGCTTTATTTCTATCATCATCTAAAGTACTATCTACCTTCCTGTCTACAGTGTCTCCCGGGCACAGGACACAAGCCCTATGAGAAAAGGACCTGGGCCTTCTGCTCACTGCCTAGTCTTGGGACTGAGGGCACTTGGTAGTCAGCACCCAGTAGGTGCTCACTAAATATCCATCAAATTAATAAATCCCTTCCAGATTTGCTGCATCATGTGACCATCTGCACCTCTTCCCATCTGTAAAAAGGTTGTTCTTTTTTTTAAAAGTTTAAGTACAAGAACTTGATTTTTAAAACGCATGAAAACAAAATGACATTGAATGTATTTCATCTGGGGAGAGACGGAGGCCTAAGGCGATGGCCTAACATTAGATTCCCTGCTGGAAGCTCCGGACAGACGGCAGGCGCGCCCAGGGAACGGGGCCATGGAGCACACCCAGGCGCCGGCAGGGAATGAGCCGTGGGCACAGCACCCTGGTGTGAACCCTCCTCACCTTCCCCGGGGTCCTCACCCTCCTCCCACAAAGGTGGAGAAGGCGGCGGCTCTTCCGGGGTGAGCAGGAGGTGAGGCAGGGTCCCGATGCCCTCCTGTCGGCCCAGACTGGCTGCAGCAGCCGCACACCCTGCAAACAATCTCTCCCCCCTGCAACTACCTGGGATTCGTTTCCCAAATACTTCTGTCGTCTGGCAAATGCTGCACCTTTCATTCCTTCCTATTAAATCACCAGGAGCAGCATGTGTCTAAACGCTCTTGCAGAACAGAGGCCGGCAGCAGGCCCAGTGGGCTCCCTCTAGACCCCAGCTCTGGGCCTGAGACGGGACTCTGTCCTCCGCAGACCCTGGACCCCAACAGCCTGAGTCTGATTTTAGTTCCAACTGAAAAGCGATCTAGGGCACGCCAGCCGGGACAAGAACTCTGAGACAGAGGCCCACGCCCGGCACTGCTCTGGGAGAAGGGCCCCGCTGGCTGAGTCCCTGGCCACGCAGGTGACGTCCAGCCCAAGCTTCTCTAATGGACGTGAATCAGTGCTGCCCACGTGGCCGCTTCCCAGCGACCTGTGGAGTCAAGTGCTTGAGAACAAAGCATCAGTCAACGTCTTATCACTTTTGCAGCAAGAGGGCCGCTGGCCGGGGCCAGGAGCCAAGTCCACGTCCTTGGGAGAGAGCAGGCGGCCAGCCCCGCGACGAGCCCCAGCCCGGAGCAGGCGCCGCCACCCGGCCAGGCTCAGACCTGCACACACAGGGAGGCAAGAAACATGCCGGATTCCTGCCCTCAGAGCTCAGCACTCCTTACCCAGAAGCAGGCTCTGGCTCCCAAAATGGGATCACGGTTAAATCTGGAACTCCTGGGCAGTATCTACAGTGGCCTACACCGCCTCCCATCCCCACCACTAGGCAGATGCCTACACTTTCGAGCAGCCCTTGCAAGCCGCTGCTGAAGCAAGGCAGAGCCTGGCCCGAAGGCAGAGCAGCCAAGCGACTCCCCTACATCCTTCCGGGGGTCTAAGGCCTTCCAACCCCAGTGGAGATGGGCGCTGAGCACGGCCTCAGCACAGACGCTACCCCTTCTGCTCGATGTTCTCCGTCCCGTCAAGTCAGAAACCAGCTAAAGTCACCCCCCACCCCCATCTTCCCTTCAGGGAAATAAGGCGAATAACAGAATAAAACACTAGGTGTGCACAAAACACGTTTATCAAAGTAAAACTCCTCAGGTTTTCCAGTACTGTCAGCTCCCATTCTCCACACCACTGAGAAATGACTCAAGTTCAAAGTTCGTATCTGTTTGACTTCGGAGTCTGAATGTCCACAGTGCTTTCTTAAAAAAAAAAAAAAAATGATGTCCACACATGAGGCTCGGGTTCCCCACAGCCTGCTGGCCTCCAGCCCAAGAAAAAGAGCGAAACCTCAGCCCAGGAAGCAAAGCCCTGCCCTCGAAAGGTCCTCTGCTACGTGTAGCTATCAGTGTACAGAGTATTCGGGCATCCTCACCTATTCCTTTTGTTTTCTTCCTAAATACCCAGGTCAGGGTCACAGGGGACTCACTGAGCCAAGCCCTTGGAGTCTCAGACAGGCCACCAGGTCACCAGCACCCCCAGTGGAAGGCTAGCTCAGCCATCTGTGTGGGAGCGCAAAGCATCACCCTCACCCACCCATGACCTTTCTTTACAGCTCCCTTTCCCAAGGGCACTGCAAGGCTGGAGAAGCTTTTGGCGCTGCATTTTACTTCAAAAAGTAATTTCTAGTATCAGAACGTAGCTCATGGAAGAGAAACACTTTAAACCTAAAAAAAAAAAATAAAAACTTAAAAAAAATCTTTTGAACACTCTTTAATGAAACCATGAAACATCAACAACCCAGAGAAAGCAACTTCTACTAGCAGGTACGCATTACTTTCATGATATAAAGAAGAACAGGAAATGAAAGAATAACACCAGTGCCATGACTGCTCATTTTTATAATCAAAGTTTTGAAACTGTGCATGCAAAAACAAAGCAGCAGCAAAAACAAACTTTGATGTCTGGATCTTTGAAAAGCTTGAGTTGGGAAGGAGAGACAACGGGGGGGGGGTATGGTGGGTAGGGGCTGGTGGCAGATAAGAGGGTCCTTTGCCAGCTCTCCTGTGCCTCACTGCTCACAGCCATCACCCCAGAGCTGGCCCTGCCCCCCACCCGCAGACCTGCACACCCCTCTGTACCGCAAAGCTCCCAGAACTTCCCACCTCGTTTTCTCAAATTACACTTCCAGAAGGCTTAACCGAGAGAGCAGTAATCCTACCCCATAAATGTTTAACATCTATGTTCCCCTTCTATCTTGTTTCACTCCACGTATGTTTCTACCTGTGCAAACTATGAATAATGTATGAAGTATACATGAATATGCTCTGAATATCCCAAGATGTGAATTTTTCGTTGCAGCTTTTCTATCATGCCTTGTGCAATAAGAACATTGTAGTTTTCAACAGGGGTCTGTATTATTGATATTCCAGAGTAATACAGCCAAACTCACAGCATTTTTATTTTGCTCTAACTTATGCAGAACGTCCTTATTTTAAAACACATTTCCACACACTTGCGGTCCAGCAATTTCCAAAGTGAGTAAACAAATTCTGTGGGGACCTGACTCCCCAGGGTGGGGTGAGCAGTTCCAGAACTCAGCCCAGGGTCCAAATGCCACCAGAACCCCTCGATCTCCAAGAATTCCCAAAGAGTCAAGAAGTTCTTCTAACCCCACCAGAAAAACTGCAGAGAAAACGCGGCACGTCAAAATATCAAGATGACAAATTTGGTAAAACGAGAAAGTCAAGTTCGATTTTTAAAAGATAAAAAGCTATATTGAATAACTTTGGATTTTACCTCATCCCTAAATATCTACAACTGCTTTGATAGAATCTGGCCTGTATGGAGAGACTAATCTATTATGAAATACCACTTTCTATGAGTGACTTTTCTTATGGACATGAAATCAGGAAACCATAAAGAGTCACTGAGTCACCTAACTGCACATGTGGCCACTAAATCATATCCCAGGGCCAATCAAGTAAACACCGTGCGAGCTTAAGGGGTAAATTATATTTTTAAATTACACAGAGTATATCTCATCTTTCCATTATAATAAAAGTTATTTCCTAGAAAACAGATGTCCAAAATATATTTTTTAAGCAATAAATGAACAGTGAAAACGTTATCCCTCCCAATGTTCTACCTGAAGGGATATTAAGTAACTCTTGCACAAAATCCAGAACACTGATGACTACTTTATTTTTTTCTTTGTGGCTCAACCAAAGAAGAGCTAAAAATCCATTGCATTTTGAGTTAGTGAGAATTTTTACCTCTAGTAATTAAAAAGAATATCACATTGCACCAAGTACGTCTGCTGCTTTCTAAGAATGTTCACGTCCTTTTAAAAGCTGAAACATTTCATTTACTCAGATTTTTACGTTCAAACTGAGGATCTCCCAGAGGGGAGGTGTGGCCAGGTGGGGATGAGCAAGGTACCTGCCGACCACTGGCAGCACACCCGTTTCAGTCTCCCCAGGAATGGTAGATGGGGGGAGGGGGAGGAAACACGTACGGGTTTTTTAAGTACAATAGTAATTATTTTCACCCTAAAGTGGGCCAAGGACTTTTTCCTCTTTCGGAAAATATACATGACTGCTCCCCACCTAAACACCCCAACTCGCCACTCCTCCTGCAACGTCACTGGGGCCCCGGCCTGGGGTCCCTCCTGCACCCTCCTGACAGCGTGCGGGGTCTCGACCCGGCTCCCGTTACCGCCGGGATTCGCGGTAAATGGGGGCTGTCCCGGGCCTCAGCTCCGCCACCTGCACGGTCCGTGCCCGGGGGCAAGGTGCACCCCGAGTGGCCCCCGCACAGTCACCCAAAACCTGGGGCGGGCGGGCAGCCCGGACTTCAAGGAGCGGTGGTATCTGGCCAATTCGGGGGAGTTAGGCAGAAGTGCAACTTTCAAAGGAAAAAAAGGAAACTCCGAATCCCCGCGATAGGTGGGCTCGCTGGAGGCGCCGTTCAAGGACCCCCGCCCGCCTCCCACCCACTCTCACCCCGCAGGACCCCCACCCGCCATCCGCCCCCCGCCCGCGCTCAACCCACAGGACCCCCGCCCATCCCCGGCCCGCACTCACCCTGCAGCCAGGACAGGACCCCGGCCCGCCGTCCCTCCGAGGACCCCTCTCCCCTCCTCTTGTCCGCGGCCCCGGGATGCGCCCTAGCCCCGCCCCGCCCACAGGGAGGCAGGCCCACCCGCACGCCGTGATTGGCTGGATTGGGTGATGCCGGGCGCCCACTGGCTGCCGCGCCTGCCCGTTCCTCTGCGGCGCCCCGCCCCCGCGCCCGCGCATTCCTGCGGAGCCACGTGGCCACCCGCACCCCCTCCTTCGGCTCAAAGCCCAGCCTAGCTGCGCCCACGTCGGCTGGGGGCGCCAGGCAGGACCCCTAGACCCGTGTTTTTTCCCCACGGAGCCCTCGGGCTGCTCACTCGTGGGCAGGGGGGCGCCCGGCAGGGCACCCCCAGACCCCCATCTCTTCCCCGGGGAGCCCTCGGGCTGCGGGCGCGTGGGCAGAGTCCGCCGGGCAGATCACACCCCTAGATCTCCCCACCCCCCTCGCTGTCCCCAGAGCACCCACCCTCCCTTCGCTCGCTGGCCGTGCCAGCAGGGGCGTTCCTGGCTCCTCAGAAGGTCAGCTGCCCCGAGGCCCGCCAAGTGTTTGGAGTTTGGAAATGCAATGATTTCACACATTGCCGAGACAATTTTTAAAGCTTGCCTTTTACTGGAAAGCGCTCATTTTCACCTTTACCTTGATGGTGAACATGGGTTCTAGAATTCCGTATCTTGTAAGAGCCAAAAAGCAATGCTGTAAGAGGGAGAGCTTGACCCTGCGTTTTCACCCTTGGAATGGACAGCGCTTATTGGGCCTAAAAAGCATCCTTATACTACGAGCCCATTTGAGGTTAAAAATCCACGCAGGGCTTCCCTGGTGGCGCAGTGGTTGGGAGTCCGCCTGCCGATGTAGGGGACGCGGGTTCGTGCCCCCGTCCGGGAGGGTCCCACATGTTGCGGAGCGGCTGGGCCCGTGGGCCATGGCCACTGGGCCTGTGCGTCCGGGGCCTGTGCTCCGCGGCGGGAGGGGCCGCAGCAGTGAGAGGCCCGCGTATCGCAAAAAAAAAAAAAAAAAAAATCCACGCATATGCTTGGTTCCTCACAGAAGCGCCTAAGATAAACAAGAATTTCCTTCTGTGCTGTTGGAATTGTTTGCCAGGAGCATTTCTTTGTTTTATAATTTAAAAAAGGAAGCATATTATTGCTCTAATTTCTGCTATAGGACAAAACTTGAGACAAAGCATCTTTAACAAGAATACAAACCGAAATGACAGCTGAAGAATGTTGCCTGTTACCTGGTCAACAAGGTAAACAGATGAGCCATGCCCTAAGCTCCTCTCCCATCTCCTGCCCAAATCTCTCAATCAAATCTCTCTCTAGAAGTAATTTAAAGTCAGAACGTCAGAACTGCCAGACACCTTAAAGATCTGAGGTACCATTCACTAGGTTTATAGAAGGAAGACCATGTAGCTAAATGTCAGAAAGCTAATTTGAACATTGAGTGCCTTTAAAGCCCCCATGCTCTGTAAAATTTCTTTCCCTGGAAATTGTGACTCATATAAATCATAGCTACCATATAAAGGCTACAATGGTTGGGAAAAAATAAGAGTAGGTAAGGGAATATTTTAGCAATGTTTATTATTAGCATTCTCTAACTTTATGGAAAAAGACTGAGCTGTTTTTAAACTATTTCAGACCTATCTTAGAGCACCCTGGGAATATACTAGAGCCTGAATCAATTGAAAAAGATACTTCCTCTCAGTGTCTTTAGTATCAGAAACATTATTTGGGGTCTCTTTTCCTCGGGCTCTTTGAGTACCTTATTCAAAGTTCTCCTACCCAATTTTCTTAGTAGCCATGGTGGACAGAGGTAGAAAGACCAAGTGAATTAGTTCTGTTCACCACACAATAGGAAAATCCTGTTACGTGTTGTGTTTCTGATCTAGTGGAGCAGAGATAAGAGGGAAATTATACTGTATATGGATGAAACAAGGGATTGGGAGTCGATTTGGGGATCCTATTTTGGTTTCTAACACTAACAAAATCCTGTGTGACTTACACAGGTCTCTGAGCTTCCATCTCACCATCTAGAAAATGTGACTAATAATATCTACATCATAGATAAGATGTTTAAAAGAGAGAACTATATAAAGAATGCAGTATGATGTCTGGGAAGAGTAGATGCTCACTAAGCCATAATATAATTTGGGTCTAACTTTTTTTTTTTCAGGAGCAAGAAAACATATTGAATCACTATTTCTAATAGATGGCTCACAAGTTCATTTTAAGAAACTTAAGGAAGTTCAGGAGGCTGCTATTGTCATCATTTTTCACTCAGAAATCATGCTCTTTTGGACCATGGGGACAATACAGTAGCAGCGTCATAACTAGAAGCACGGAGTGCAGCTTCCCCATTTCCACAATGGCTGTGTTGACCCCCTAGGCTCAGGGCCACCAGGCAGGGCAATGCTGAAGTGGGTGCGGCATGGTGCTGGGGCAGAAAGAACTCTGATTGAAGCCTCCAGTCCTGTCTAGTTTATTCTAGTGTTCTTCAGATATATCACCATTTCCTGTAAGCCCTGATGTGGAAGAGAATCAGAATTTCCATTGTAATTTCCTCTTTGACCAGTGGGATATTATATACATATATGGAGAGAGGGAGAGGGAGAGGGGGAGAGAGAGAGAAAGAGACTGAATATGAGGAAGTGGCTCACACAAGTATGGAGGCTGACAAGCCCCAGGATGTGCCATCTGACTCAGGAAAGCCGGTGAACCAAGGGAGCCGATGGTGTGAATCCCAGTCAGAGGACAGGAGATGACCTGAGATGACCCAGCTCATCAATGAGGCAGAAAAATGGGGAATTCCTCCTTCCTCCGTCTTTTGTTTTTTTCAAGCCTTCAGTTGATTGGACGATCCCCACGCACATGCGGTGGGGGCCCTTTACTGAGTCCACGGGCTCAAACGCCAATCTTCTCTGGGAGCACCTGGAAAAAATGTTCATTCAGGGTAACCCATGGCCGTCAGTTGCCCCATAATATTAACCATCACAACTACACATTGTTGATGGGAGTGTAAAATGGTACAATCATTTGGAACATTTGTTTTGCAGCTTCTCGTAGGACAAGCACAGCAACAGCCCTCTTAGGTATTTCTTCAAGGTACAGGAAAACATAAGCCCGTAAAAAGACCATTAAAAGAATTTTTTTATTCGTTAACAGTTCAAACTGTTCAAAACAGTGCACATAGTTCAAAACTGGGAAAAGTCAAATTGCATCAAAGGGCGGCTGTAGCCACGAAGTGTGGTCTGGTCCCACAGGAGAGCGCTGCGTGTAACAGTATCAGAAAGGACAGTAACAGAAAGGAATAAACTGCACTCAGTGGCTGAGATGAACCTCAAACACACTGCGTTGCGTGAAAAGAGGACAGACCTGGAGCACACCCTCTGCCCAGAGCTGCGTGTCCGTCTCTACGGAAACGACCGCCGTGGTGGGTGTGTGGGTGCCTTCGCTCAGCCCCAAACCAGCGGGCTGGGCCGGAGGCGGCTGGCGAGTGGGAGGGGCTCCCAGCCCCTGTGCCCTGATCCGGGCCGCTCCCTCCCTCGCTCTCGCTCGCCCTTCCGCGGCCTGCCTGCAGCATCTCCGCCCCGCCCCGCCGCCCCGCCCCTACCCGCGTCCCCTCCGAGGGCTGGCAGCCCAACGAGACACGAGGGGGCGGGAGAGGGAAAGGAAAGCCAAGAAGCGGCGACGAGGCGGAGGAACCCGGCAAGATCAGTGAGGCGGGTCCCACGACTGCTGTTTCTGGCGTCACGGGAATCTGGAGGGCGAGAAGGAAGCATTGTTCCAGGCGGAGACAGGGCTGTTCTGTTCCCAGAGCCCTTGCCGTGAGGCCCGAGCTGTTTTCTCACTTTGCTCCGTGTCCAGCGGGGGAGGCGAAGGGCCCCGAGAAGGGCAGGCAGCGCCCACCAGCCGCAGACGTGGGTCGAGAGCCGGGTGCAAGGCCTCCATCCCAGGGCTTCAGGTTCACATGCAGGCTCCCCTGAGGCCAGCAGGTGACACCTGGACTTGTGTGGGCTGGAGTGCTGTGTCTCTTCCCTCCCTCCATCCCGCCCTCCCCTCCTCTTCTCTGGCAGGACGGTTCAAAGTTTGGGGAGCTGGAGCTGGAAAGGAATGTCCAAGAAGGGACAGAGAAGGAGGACGGGTGTTCTAGAAGCTTCTTTCCTGCTCGGAGAGCCCTGGTCCTGCCCAGAATAAGCTCTGATTCTCAGCAGGGTGAGCACAGGGGTCGTCGGTGTCGAGGAGACACGCAGTCAGGAAGGTGCCATGATTCGAGGAGCCCAAAGGAACGCCCCGCACCCCACTCCTGTGTGTAGGTACATCTGTTTTTCTGACCTGGTGGCCTGAGCTTCTCCGCCGGTGAGAAGTAGGGCATCTGCAGCCCCTGCTGTCCTGTAAGAGGCCAGCACACCTCAGGGTTGGGCAGTCAGCCACCTTGACCTTATTATCATCCAGGACTGCTAGGAGGAGCAGGGGGCTGGGGAGGACCGTGTCTGGGCTCTGGGAATTCTGGTGCCGAGTGGTCCGAGCAGCGGAGGAGAGGAAGGAGGCTGCAGTGGACAGAGGGGCTCAGACCGACCCCACCCGCAGTCCCTGCTTCTAGTTCTCCCCCCTGTTTCTGGAGCTGCGTCACCCAGGACGATCCTGGAGGATATTTCCTAAGCTCGGGTTCATTCCCATCCCCACAGGGATGATCCCAGCCTTGAGCATGCCACGGGGCTGACCCCCTGACCACCGCTTCTCCCTCTCAGCAGGACGCTGACTCCCATTGTATCTAGAACTGCTGAGGCAGAGGGTGCCCTCCCTCTGTCCACTCCCATCCACACCAGAAGGACGTGAACGCCTTTCTCGGGGACGAGTCGCCCTGCTCCTGCCCAAGGCCACCGCGGTTACTTTGTAGTCCAGGTTCAGATCTCTGCTCTGTCTCTGCTTCCATCCACCCCACAGATCCCCACCCCGACTTCCAGACCTTCATCACGGTACCTGCAGGCGGGCCCCACCTCTGTTTCTGGGACCCTTCACGTGAACTCTGAACGAGGGTGTGTGTCTGCAGAACCCGACCTGAGATGCTCACCGCTTCAATTCCCAGCTCCCCTGCCCTCTGCGCCCCGTCCCACCTGGCTGTTGTGACACAGCTGTGACCTAGCGGACAGATGTGTGTCTGCCTTCAGTGCCCGTGCACAGAGCTCCGCAATCCCCTGGGGCTTCCTGGGTGATGGGAGCATGTTTGTTCTAGTGAGGCAGCTCCCGGATGGCTCAGAAATACTGAGCCAGGATGAGAGGCTTGGAACTTCCAGCCCCACCCCCATCCTCGGGGAGGGGAGAGGGCTGGAGATTGAGTTAACAATGGATCGTGCCTACCTGATGAAGACTCCAAACAAATTCACAAACTATGGGGTTTGGAGAGCTTCCAGGTGGATGGACACATCCCCAACTCCCCGAGACGGAAGCTCCTGCCCGCAGGACCCTCCCAGACCTCGCCCTCTGTGCCCCTTCACCTGGCTGTTCGTCCGTATCCTTTAATCTTATCCTTCAGTAGGTAATAAACCAGTAAACGTAAGCAGTGTTTGCCTGAGTTCTGTGAGCAAATTACTGAACCCAAGAAAGGGCTTGTGGGGACCCAAGTCAGAAGTGTGAGAGACCTGGGCTGGTGTGCGGAGCTGGGCATCGTGGCACCAAGCCCTCAACTGCAGGACGTGATGCTAACTCCGTGTGGATGGTAGCACACCCAGCTGGCATCTGAGGATTGGTTGGCATGCGGAAAAACCCACACGATTGCTGTCAGAAGTGTTGTGAGTAGAAGTTCTTTCTCTTGCCATCACTCTGCTGAAACATCTGGCTGAGGACCCGGTTGGTCCCCGGCTGCTGCCCCCAGGCAGCGAGCGGGCAGCTCTGTCTCTGTGCCGAGCTCTGCACCCTGAGGCCTGGCTGCTCAAAGCTGCCTTCTCCCTTAGCTGACAAGGTGCCTTCCTGGTTAAGGTGTTTTCAGACCTGCCCGTTTCTCCGCCTTCACTCTCTCCCACCCTACAGTCAGCTTTCAGGATCACAGTCTGGTCTGTGTCATGTGTCTCTGTTTTCCGTTTTTAAGTTTCATCCTCCTGATGGCCAGTCTCTGCACAGCAGCCAGAGATGCACAAAGCAGATCGGATGCAGTCACGCCGAATCTCAGGGACCTAGGATGGTTCCCTCCCGACCTCCGGCAGAATCAATTCCCAACCTCTACTTTACAGAAATGGGCAGCTTGGAGTGTATAATTGCAGCTGACCCTTGAACGGGTTTGAACGGGTTTGGACTACAAGGGTCTGCTTATATGCGAATTTTTTTTTTCAATAAGCGTAGTACCTGTATTTTCATTTTACAGATTTTTAAATTGACTAAGTTTGGGGAAAGTTTGTGTTTGATTAGAGATCACAATATGTGGAATCAAAAGAACAAGGGGTGGAGTCCTGATCCCATCCATACTGTTTCAGCTTCCCGCCCTTGGCCGAGTCATGGACCATTTCCTTTGTTTTTGAGGCAGAGATAGCAGTACCCATGTTTTCGATGGCTTGGGGGTCAGTGCTCCCACCTCCCCATTGTTCAAGGGTCAGCTGCATTGGTTTCTGCCTTTCCCACTAGACCGTGTTAGCAGATCACACTACAGTTTAATTCTTGTAGTTATTCAAAAGATTAACTAATGAGGCAGCTCCTGGAATGATAAAGTGGAGAATTCTGACAACACCAAGTGTTGGCAAGGCTGTGGGACGACTGGAATTCTTGTATGTTGGTGATGGGGGCACAGATAGGACATTGTATTGGGAACACCGCCTGCAGTCTCATAAATTAAGTGTATAAGTGCCATCTGACCCAGCAATTCCACTAGGTATTTATCCCAGCTACATAAAAAGACTTGTACAAGGAGTGTTCTTGGCAGCTTTATTCAAAACAGCCCCTATGGAGACAACCCATCAATAAATAGGTGACTAGATAAATCTTGTTACATCCATACAACGGAATGCTACTTGGTAATCAAAAAGAACAATATTGATAAATCTGCAAAGGTTAACTGAGTGAAAGAAGTCAGACACATAGGACTGTCTATTCCCATGTACATGAAGTTCTGGAACAGGCAAAATAATCTACAGTGAAGTCTAGGGCAAGAGGGGGGATGGCTTGGGAGGAGCCCCCCCAGGGCACTTGGGGTGATGGAGATGTTGGCTGGCGTGCCAGTGACATAGGTGTATGCGTTTTTCTAAACTCATCTCACTGTATATTTAAAATGGGTCCATTGACTTTATAGTATGTAAATTGTACCTCAAGGGAGTTCTTTTTTTTTTTAAATAAATTTATTTTATTTATTTATTTATTTTTGGCTGCGTTGGGTCTTCGTTGCTGTGCACGGGCGGGCTTTCTCTAGTTGCAGCGAGCAGGGGATACTCTTTGTTGCGGTGTGCAGGCTTCTCATTGTGGTGGCTTTGCTTGTTGCGGAGCATGGGCGCACGGGCTTCAGTAATTGTGGCTCGTGGGCTCAGTAGCTGTGGCTCGCAAGCTCAGTAGCTGTGGCTCACGACCTCAGTAGTTGTGGCTCGAGGGCTGTAGAACGCAGGCTCAGTAGTTGTGGTGCATGGGCTTAGTTGCTCCATGGCATGTGGGATTTTCCTGGACCAGGGCTCGAACCCTTGTCCCCTGCACTGGCAGGCGGATTCTCAACCAGTGCATCACCAGGGAAGCCCCGAGTTCATTTTTTTTAAGTGAGTCAGATATCAAGGTAAAGAAGAGGCAGAATTTGAAGTGAGTTTTTTCTTTTTTGTTAAAGAGACTATTCTTTTTAAGATTTTTTTTTTATGTGGACCATTTTTAAAGTCTTTATTGAATTTGTTACAATATTGCTTCTGTTTTATGTTTTGGTTTTTTGGCCGCAAGGCATGTGGGATCTTAGCTCCCTGACCAGGGATCAAACCGGTACCCCTGCATTGGAAGGCGAAGTCTTAACCACTGGACTGCCAGGGAATCCCTGAAGTGAGTTTTAATGTGATAAAGAAACTCTGTGAATGTTAGAGTTCATCATCCCTGCGGCCTCCTTTCAGACTCTCAAGGCTCTCCCTCCTTCCTCTCTAATTAAACTTACTTCTTTGGGGGCAGCAACATTTGATATAAAATTTAAATAATTTCAGGTTCAATTCTATTATTTTTCTCTTTGGTTTACTTATGTGGATAGAAACACTGTGTTCTATGTTATAGTTCCAAATGCATGGTATTGTAGCTTTGTTAGGTTTTGTGCGCTTGCCTGGGTGTAAAGCAACAATCAGAGCAATACAGTCACAGATTATTAACTTCAACTAATGAGCAGGATAAGTTCTGTGTCACAAGCCACCTTCAGCTTAGGGACACTCGGTCTACCAGACACTCCCCCATAACGTGCCAATTTTACTGGCAAGCCCTTAGTAGCAATAGATTCAGTGTTCTTACTACATCCCAAATCAGAGATTTTAATTAGCTTTTATCACGTTTTACCTTTTTTGATTTTCACCTAATTATCCCCAAACTTAAATCTGACTGAATTATTTAACAAGCAGACAACAAAGAAGCTATTCTCAAAAACAAAGAGCCCCACCCTTTCTGGTTCTTGGCCCCTGCTGGGTCAGATCCAGCCAAGATTTGAAAGCATTTGTGGAAAAGCCATGACTCAGTGTATGCTCACAGTATGGTTGTTTTCCTATTTCCCTCCCAAATGAAACTTAGACAAGACCACCATGTTGCCGAAGATGAAAAAAATCAACAAACTAATTTGAGGGGGAAAACGATACCATTTTCTAAAATCTCCTAAGCATTTCCTTTTCTGAAAACAGACATGGGAATCTTAATTGAAAATGATAAGCTAGTTAAACATTACTCATAAGAAGCACCATCCTGTGGTAAAAAAATGTGCATTTGGCTGAAAATAGAAAGATGTATGTCTTCACCTTAGCCATGCTTCAACTAGTTGGATGACTGGATAAAGTGTTTAATTTCTCAGCCCTGTGAGATGGGATGGATGATCTCACACTTCCCCCCAGTAATACAATCGGGAATAGATAGCCTCTTTTTCTGATAAGGGGTTAATACCCAAAATATATATAAAGGACTCATACAACTCAGTAGCCAAAAAAAACCCAAACAGACTAATTAAAAATGGGCAGAGGAACTGAATAGACATTTTTCAAAAGAAGACATACAAATGGACAGCGGGCATATGAAAAGATGCTCAACATCACTAATCATCAGGGAAATGCAAATCAAAACCACAATGAGACATCACCTCACACCAGTTAGAATGGCTGTTATCAAAACGACACGAAATAAGTGTTGGTGAGGGTGTGGAGAAAACGGAAACCTTGTACACTGTTGGTGGGAAAGTAAATTTGTGCAGGCACTATGGAAAATAGTATGGAGATTCCTAAAAAAATTAAAAATAGAACTACCATATGGTCCAGTAATCCCACTTCTGGGTATTTATCCAAAGGAAACAGAACTGCTGTCTGGAAAAGATATCTGCACCCCCATGTTCACCACAGCGTTATTTACAATAGCGAAGATATAGAAACAACCCAAGTGTCCATCAACATATTACTGGATGAAGAAGGTGTAGTGTGTGTGTGTGTGTGTGTGTATATATATATACACACTTATGTATACATATATATATGTGTATACAGAGATTGTATTGACAGTTGCCAGAGATGAGGGTGGGGAATGGGCGAAATGGGTGAAGAGGGTCAAAAGCTACCGACTTCCAGTTATAAGTTCCGGGGATGTAATGTACAGCATGGTGACCAAAGTTAACAATATTGTATATTTGAAAGTTGCTAGGAGACTAGATCTTAAAAGATCTCAAGAAAAACATTTTGTAACCATGTAAGGGGATAGATGTTAACTAGAATTACTGTGATGATTATTTCACAATATACACATATATCAAATCATTATGTTGTACACCTGAAACTAATACAATGCTATATGTCAAATATATCTTTTTTAAAAAATTGGAAAAAAACCAATAAAAGTCAAGCCTGAACTTCCTTGTAAATGTAATGAAGCCTTTCATGACACAGGGGAAGAAAAAGAGTGGTGGTGGCTGCGCTCTTATCCCTTTTATCACTATTTATTACTTGTACTACTATTTATTGCTTCTATAACTATTGCTTGTATCACTATTTATTACATATACTACTATTTATTACTTGTATCACTATTTATTGCTTGTAACACTTTATTGCTTGTATCACTCTTTACTACTTGTATCACTATTGCTTGTATCACTATTAGTTATACTACTATTTGTGGCTTGTATCACTATTTATTGCTTGTATCACTATTACTTGTATCACTATTGCTTGTATCACTATTTATTGCTTGTATCACTATTTATTACTTGTATCACTATTTATTGCTTGTATCACTATTACTTGTATCACTATTTATTGCTTGTATCACTATTTATTACTTGTATCACTATTTATTGCTTGTATCACTATTTATTACTTGTATCACTATTTATTGCTTGTATCACTATTTATTACTTGTATCACTATTTATTACTTGTATCACTATTTATAGCTTGTAACACTATTTATTGCTTGTATCACTCTTTACTACTTGTATCACTATTGCTTGTATCACTATTAGTTATACTACTATTTGTGGCTTGTATCACTATTTATTGCTTGTATCACTATTACTTGTATCACTATTGCTTGTATCACTATTTATTGCTTGTATCACTATTTATTACTTGTATCACTATTTATTGCTTGTATCACTATTACTTGTATCACTATTTATTACTTGTATCACTATTTATTACTTGTATCACTATTTATTACTTGTATCACTATTTATTACTTGTATCACTATTTATTGCTTGTAACACTATTTATTACTTGTATCACTATTTATTGCTTGTATCACTATTACTTGTATCACTATTTATTGCTTGTATCACTATTTATTACTTGTATCACTATTTATTGCTTGTATCACTATTTATTACTTGTATCACTATTTATTGCTTGTATCACTATTTATTGCTTGTATCACTATTACTTGTATCACTATTTATTACTTGTATCACTATTTATTACTTGTATCACTATTTATTGCTTGTATCACTATTTATTACTTGTATCACTATTTATTACTTGTATCACTATTTATTGCTTGTAACACTATTTATTACTTGTATCACTATTTATTGCTTGTATCACTATTACTTGTATCACTATTTATTGCTTGTATCACTATTTATTACTTGTATCACTATTTATTGCTTGTATCACTATTTATTACTTGTATCACTATTTATTACTTGTATCACTATTTATTGCTTGTATCACTATTACTTGTATCACTATTTATTACTTGTATCACTATTTATTACTTGTATCACTATTTATTGCTTGTCCATTTATTACTTGTATCACTATTTATTACTTGTATCACTATTTATTGCTTGTAACACTATTTATTACTTGTATCACTATTTATTGCTTGTATCACTATTACTTGTATCACTATTTATTGCTTGTATCACTATTTATTACTTGTATCACTATTTATTGCTTGTATCACTATTTATTACTTGTATCACTATTTATTACTTGTATCACTATTTATTGCTTGTAACACTATTTATTGCTTGTATCACTCTTTACTACTTGTATCACTATTGCTTGTATCACTATTAGTTATACTACTATTTATGGCTTGTATCACTGTTTATTGCTTGTATCACTATTACTTGTATCACTATTGCTTGTATCACTATTTATTGCTTGTATCACTATTTATTACTTGTATCACTATTTATTGCTTGTACCGCTGTTACTTGCACCCAGCTGATGCTGAGGGATTCTGTTTTGCCAGGCACCGCAGTAAAGCAGGGCAGATTCCTGCTGAAACTGGCCCCCAGTCTGCTCCCTTCTCCCTCCATGAAGTCCCAGTTCTAGAAGGTGGTGCAGCGCTTCTCCCTAAACCCACGCTGATAGATTCTACCCCCTGAATGAGGTTCATCACTGCCCTTCTCCTACTGGTCCACAAAGTGGAAGTACGGGGCTTGGTGAGTGGAGCTCTTGGATTTCAGCTGCCACAAGTCCCTCGTGCAGTCAACAACCATACAGGCCACACCTGTGCCCTCAGAGCTCCCATCTAACTCGGGGCTTAAGACTTGTTTCCGTTGTAGCCCCCGCCGCCTAGCGGTTTCTTCTTTCTCTGAACCCCTATAGGTCAGGTTGTTTGCTTATGTGATGCTCTAAAACGCATTTTAAACTTGGGTTGTATGATTTTTAAGGCTTCCGTTCCTGAGGTTCTGATCCTCAGAAGCGCTGGCTGTCAGTTTAAAACATGAGAGCAAGTCGAGATATTTGCTTTCCTACATTAAGTCATTAAACACTCGTCAGAGGTATTGCCCCGGGTTTCAGGAGGAGGAAGCAGGCATGAGACACGCTGTGTCCCCACCCAGACCCTGTTATTAGTCGGGCCAGGTTTCAACCCCGGACACTGACCGTGAACAATTGAACGTCTCCTGGAGGCTCTATTCCTGTGAGCAATCTCATTTTAAAACCTCCTTATGAGTCAAGGATCACAGCCACGTCCCTCGTTTGAGGCTCAAACTGAAACCGTGGGTAATGAGTCAATCCATTGCACCTGCCCTCACTAATCAAGGTCTTTTAAGACTTCATGTCCTCCAAGCTGCAGGGAGCCTAAACAGTAAGCTGTTTGCCCGAGCTGTTTTCCGGCAGCTTGGAGGCTCAGCTGCCTCGAGCTTAGGCTGAGCCGGTTGAGACTGGATAGGAGCACTGACCACTCAACTGGGCCTGCCGAAGCACTGGAGACCTGGTGACCTTGGGGAGGCCTGGCGCCTAGTTACGCCTGCGCAGAAGGTCTATTACGCACCTTATCCTTTTCCCCCCGCGCCCTCCCCGCACTGCCCACGCCCCCCACGCCCCCCCTCGCCTCAGCCCGCCCCCACGTGCCCCACGCTCCCGCACGCCCCGCCTCAGCCCGCCCCCCCACGTGCCCCACGTCCGTCCCCCACGTCCCCCACGCCCCACCCCCCGCCTCAGCCCACCCCCCACGTCCCCCACGCCGCCTGGCCTAAGCCCGCCCCCCACATCCCGCACGCCCCGCCCCCCGCCTCAGCCCACCCCCCCCCCCCCACGTCCCCCACGCCCCCTCCACGCCCCGCCTCAGCCCGCCCCCACGCGCCTCACGCCTCAGCCCGCCCCCACGTGCCCCACGCAGCTCAGGCCCCACCCCTCCCAGCTGCTTTATTCCTGGCCCGGCAAGGCCTGGCCTTCGCTGAGGTGGGCTTGAGGCTCCCTGTCTTTTCCTGGTCTGGCTGTGAGTAAACCTCTCCTTGCTTCTAAACCTCAGTTTGCTGTGCGTTGAGCAAAACGAACTTGGTTT
Source organism: Delphinapterus leucas (assembly GCF_059928025.1). Classification (NCBI taxonomy): domain Eukaryota; kingdom Metazoa; phylum Chordata; class Mammalia; order Artiodactyla; family Monodontidae; genus Delphinapterus; species Delphinapterus leucas. The sequence continues at coordinate 10,614,853 of NC_143149.1, forward strand.
GGTAACAGATTTGGAAGCCGGCCGGGAGGGAGTCCAGAGGAACCTTGGCCCGAGGGTCGTGGCCCCTCTTGGGTACCGGGAGCTGGTGGCCGAGCCTGAGCCTCGGGTCCCTTGGCTCCAGGGCCGTCTCTCAGTTCCCCACCAGGCACCCCGACCTGTGCTTGTTTCGTTTTGTGCCAGAAAAACGGTTTTGGGGTTTGGATAGGAAGACATCTTCGGGGTGAGTGATGTTAAAGTAACGCACCTGCGTCTCGAACGTTGGATGGTCCTGACCCGATGGGGGCTGGAGGCCCGGCTGGCGGGCGTTTGGGGGACAATAGGAAAGGTCGCGGCTGCTGAGGTACCGGGGTTGGAGGCTGGGGCTCTGGTTTCTGGTCTCATGTGTTCATGTCTGTCTGTGTCTGATTGTTTTGTTTTTAATCGCAGGGACCAGGTTCAGGAGAAAAGGGAACAAAGGAGAATGAAACAGGTTATTCTGCTGGCGGCCGCCTGAACCCAGGGAAGAGCCGGACCAAACGGAGACCCCCAGGAGGGACTCGGCAAAAGGTAGGAGGCCTCAAGGCCCCCCTCCTTGAATGCGGAGCCTGAGAGTGGGCCCCCCCCCAAATGTGGATATTGCAGGCAGGAGGGACGCTGGAAGAGTGCCCCATCCTGAGACTCTTGAAGGTAAGCAGGTGGCGCCTCAGGTGCCCCAGGTAACTGCTGATGCCGGTGACCAAGGATGATCGCTCCGAGTCCATTATTGTTTTCCATATGGGTGACGACGTGGCAGTGGGAGTCAAGGGTGGGGCTTATCAACACAGGTGGGGGGGGGAACTTGGTTTTAAATATCTGGCTTTCTAAACTTTGTTTTGAGACTGTTAGTAATAGGGGTGTGCGGAGAACCCTTGAGAAAACCTTTTCTCCGGCTGGGAAAGGACCATTGATAGCTTTCTGTACATGCGTGGTGGCCTCACTCCCCTTCTGGGATGAGATGGACTGAATTAAACGCCAGGGTTACCTTTGCACCTGGACGCTGAGTGGACATTAAAGCACCACCTGAGCAGAACTGCACGCTGCAGGCTCTATTACTCTAACCTCAAAAACAGCCTGCAGTGATTCCGGGAGCGATACCACAGAGGGTGAGTCTGGGGGATGGGCGGATGGGGGGTGCTGGGGAGAGCAGAGATGGCCACACCTGTACGGGCCAGGCTCTGCAGGGGACTAGACATTCCAAACTTAATGCAGTATCCAATAAAGTAGCAAGCAAAGCGTGGGGTGAACTTCTAACAGCCTCCCTGCGTTATGACCCAACATGCTCTTGCTGGTCACGTGGTGATTGACTGGTCCACAGCTGAATGTATGTTACGTGATTGAAGAGCAATTAACAAGTTGTAGGAATTCATCCCTAGCCCCTAACCATATTTTGCTACTGACTTTCTCCACAGACTCTTGTTGGGTTACCATCTTGGACTTGAAGGAGGTCTTTTTTGCACACGCTTGAGTTTTGAATCCCGACTTGTCTGCTTTCGCTGTTGGACAGTGCTTTCTCAGGGAGTTAAAAATTCTCACAATACTTGGAGAAATCCTGACGAGACCTGAGGGACCTTGAACTAAACAGGGGAGCCCTGCTCCGGGCTGTGGACAACGCCCTCATTACCAGTGAGACAAAGGACTTCTGAGACCAAGATACGGGTTTGACTTCCAACTTCTTGGCTGAAAGAGGCTGTCAGGTGTCCGAGAAAAAGGTAGATTCTCAGCCCTCTGTTAAATATTCTGGGGTTTTGATCTCAAGGACAGTAGGGCTGCTCCCTGCTGGGAGGGAAGCTCTAGCCAGGACTGCAGTTGCCATCGGGAGACAACTGTGGGATTCCTGGGAGCGACTGGGTGCTGCTACACCTGGACCCCCAAGTTTGGACTCATAGCAAAATCCTTTTTTTTTTTTTTTTTTTGCGATACGCGGGCCTCTCACTGTTGTGGCCTCTCCCGTTGCAGAGCACAGGCTCCGGACGCGCAGGCGCAGCGGCCATGGCTCACGGGCCCAGCCACTCCGCGGCATGTGGGATCTTCCCGGACCGGGGCACGAACCCGTGTCCCCTGCATCGGCAGGCGGACTCTCAACCACTGCGCCACCAGGGTAAGCCCCGCAAAATCCTTTTAATGAAACTTTTAAAGGCAGTTACACAGAAACCCTAGGCTGAAATCTTGAAGGATAAACATACAGGAGACCGGCTTCATCCCTGCAGGACGGGACGTTATGAGAAATGCGATGGGAAACCGCGACCAAGGTCATCCAAACCTTGCCTGGTTCCAGCCCCCGACACTGACTTCTTCCAGCGGCAGGTGAACCCCAACAGACCTTCAGCTGCTTTTCAGAAGCTGCGAGAAAGAAATCAAGGTGAGTGGGTTTGCTGCAGTGGTGGCTTTGGTCACATCAGGTACTTCAGAAGGCAATTTAAATAACTTGTTATAAGAAGGCTCTGTTCTCTTGTTAGTCCTTTGTTTCTAATCGCCCAGGCTTGGAAGGACTTCTACTTTGGTTGCGCTGGTAACCTATTAGGCTGATCACCTGATCCCTGTCTTTCCCTGGATCCCTAAAAATCCTAAATGTTAACCCTGGCTGGTCTTCTCTGTGCCCCTGAGGGGTATGTCTTTGCAGTTTCAATTACCAGTCTTGGTCCTGTGGCTACCTTGATGGCTGGTGTCTGGGTGGTATTTGTTTATTGGGAACAGTGTCAATGTCAAACCAGAAACAAGAAAACACTCAAATGAGTGCTTGACAGTTTGACTTCTCAAGCCCTTGTTGGATCTATGCCCCTTACGAGCAGGGAGTAGCCAGAGGCATCCTCACCCCTCTCCCTTGAGGTTGAGGAACGATGAGAAGACGGGGGTGCTGAACCTTGAACCGTGGCTTAAACGCACTCCACCTGCCGTCCCTGATGGAGGTTGTGAAGACTGGCGTGGCAGCCTAATCATTAGTAAGTGTTTGTCGGAGTTGTTCTCCAGGAATTGGAGTCAGCTGTGTCGAGTTAGGGCTGAGCCAGTTGAGGTGGGGTAGGACCACCGGCCCCTCAGCTGGGCCTGCGCCTGCATTGGAGACCTTGTGAACGTGCAGAGGCCTGGAGCCTAGTTACGCCTGTGCAGAAGGACGAGTACACACCTTTTTCCGATTGTGGCTGCCCACTTCGCCGTCCCATTAGCACCCCAGCGCCTTGCCTTCTGGGAGGCAGATCTGGGATTTGTTCTCCAGCTTCCTTGCTTGGCTGCCTTGCGGTTGAGCACTTTTTGCTGCAGACCTCGGCAGCTCAGCGTCTTGGCTGCTCTGCACCGGGCAGAGCGAACCTGGTTCAGCAACTGTGACTAATGGTGACATGTCACCTAGGAGGGTGCTCGAATGCACCATCTCCAGAAAGCCCCCGATGGGAAACCTGGTCCAGGTGAGCTCAGCACCCTCAGACGCTGGGCCTTCCCAGCTGGTTTGAAGACACAAGTAACTCGTTACCAGAAATAGCTAGTCTTTCAGTTGTTTAGGTCTCAGAACTCGGAGGCAACTCCTTCCTCCCAGGCCCGCAGTCCTCCCCTCCCTCCTGGCTAGCGCACTTCCTGAGTGGGGGACGAAAGCTGGAGAAGCCCAGGGCACTGGATCCGGGGGGTGGAGACCGCCCCCGCTGCCGCCAGGATGGACATCAGCTGGTCCCGTGGACCGGTCCAGCATCTCAGCTCCCAGGGAGGCGAGCCTGACCCGGAGCGAGGAGGTGACTGCCTGAGGTAAACATCTGGCTTTCGGCACAGAGGACTAGTAAACGGCTTTCCTAACGCCTAACCCTTCACGGCAGGTGAAGCTGGAGGGGGGAGGCTGACGCACCGCAGGCAGAGCTGTGGGCTGGAGGGAGGCCGTCCCAGGGGACAGAGGTCACCTGCTGAGGGAACCTCATCTGCGCTCAGCCCGCCTGGGGACCTGAGGCTTCTACGCATCCCCTCACCCTCGACACAGACTGGGCCCTGTCTGTCTGTCTGTCCCTGGGAGCACAGATACAACTCTGCGGTTGTGAGGGCCAGGCTCAGCTTGCAGGTGGAGGAACGAGCCGGAGGGAGGGCCAGCTACCCGTGGCCGCAAGGCCAGTCGTCACAGCTGAGACCCAGGCCTGGGGTGCTGGGCTGTGTCCCCACGCGCCGTCCTGTGTTGCGGGCTGAGCGGGTGTGCCCTTGGTGCAGCGGACAGAATGCTATTCTCAGCCCGGGGCTTCAACGCAGTAAGACCATGTTTGTGGATTTCATCAGCAGCTGTGACACAGGATTTCCATTCCCTGATTGTACAGGTTTTTTAAATTAGTTAATTTTTGGCCACATTGGGTCTTCCTCGCTGCGCGCCGGCTTTCTCTGGTTGTGGCGAGCGGGGTCTACTGTGCTTTGTGGTGCACGGGCTTCTCACTGCGGTGGCTTCTCGTTGTGGAGCACAGACTCTAGGTGTGTTGGCTTCAGTAGTTGTGGCACACAGGTTCAATAGTTGTGGCTCACAGCCTCCAGAGCCCAGGCTCAGTAGTTGTGGCACACGGGTTTAGTTGCTCTGCGGCATGTGGGATCTTCCCGGACCAGGTCTCGAACCCATGTTCCCCGCACTGCCAGGTGGATTCTTAACCACTGTGCCACCAGGGAAGTCTCTGATTGTACAGTTTTAAATGTAACGTAATAGAAACCACAGGTGTACGTATTTCAGTGTTTTCTGAGCTATGAGGAAGTGGGGTCACTTCACAAGACATAGCTCGCCTGTGCTGCCTCTTCAGAATGAAGATGCGACCTGCAGGCTCCCCTCCGGGGTGGGTCAGGATAAGACACTCAGGCTCTATGCAGGGAGCCGTGTTGTCACGTCCTGGCTGATCCTGGGGCGTTGTCGCATGACCCCCGGGCCAGAGCTGGAAAGGGGGTCTCACCCCAGCAAAGCCTCCGTCAGGGGAAGCTGCTCACCTTTAAAAGTGAGAAGTGGACCCCGTGCCATCAGAGCACAGAGTTCTCTGGAATTACCTGGGGCAGCAGGGGAGGAAGGTGGCCCAGGCCTCTGGGGTCTGGAGGGCTGGCCTGTGCAGCCCCTCCCGATCAACCTAAGGGGCCGACCTGCAGGATGGAGCCCTGAGGAACCAGGTACGAGGCAAACTCAGGGTCACTAACGCTTTTCCAAGAGATGGCAGTCTCTGAATGTGAAGGACAACGGCCGAGTCCCCCGACCATTGTGGGAAATGCAGTCGTTTGCAGGGCTGAGGAGAGGGCGGTGGGCAGCTGTGCCTCCTGCACGTGAGACCCCCGCCTGGTCCTGCACTGAGGGTAGGTGCTCCTTGAGTGGGACCCTGGGTGACTTTCCTGGCACTGGGTCAGATAGCACATCCTCCCGGGTAGCTGCCGCTCACGTTTCTGCTGTTCCCCACGGGCTCTGGCGACCACTGCTCTGTGCTCTCAGATGCTGCGTTTCTCACAAATCCGAGGTTCGTGGCAGTCCTGCGTTGAGCAAACCTGGTGCCGATTCTTCAACTGCATTTACTCACTTTGTCGTGTCTTAGTTATTCTTAGTGTTTCAAACTTTCATTAGTTGATGTGTGACAGTGATTTTATTGATTCTGATTTGGAAAACTCAGGTGCTGGTTAGTGTTTTTTAGCGATGAAGTGTTAAGGTGTATATAGGCTGTTCAGATGTAAGTCTGTATACATAACAGATTGAAACATAGTGTGAACAAGCTTTATATGCACCGGGACACCCACCAAGTCATGTGATTCGTGTTATTGTGATCAGTTTCCGGTGATGGAGAGATCTTGGATTCACATCTGAGGTCTGCCTGTCACACGCCCTGGGGGAGCCTGTGGAGCTCTGGGAACAGGACTGGGGCTCCAGGAACACTGTGTCCCCCTGCACCCTGTAGAAGGGACAGCCTGGACTAGTGTGACAGAAGTGACAAGTGGTCTGGAGCAGAGGAGGGTCACAGTCTCTCCTGGACCAAACTGGTTGGGCTTCTCTGAGCAGTTCCCAACTAGGCCCTGACCCTTCAGGCTTCAGCGTCTGGATTTTCATGGTTCATTTTAGCAAGATTCCTGTTGTGTCAGAGCTCCCCAGGCTCAACTTCTGACCGCCATCAACATCTGACTGGATCCCTCATCCGCCTTCCTCCCCTACTGAGGCCTCACTCTCCGGTCTGCCCTCAGCATGAATCCTGTACGTCGGTTCAGTGCTGTGATCGGAATGTGTATCCCCCAAGCTCCTGTCGAATCCTAATGCCTGACGTGATGGTGTTGGCCTTTGGGAGGTGATGATGTCATGAGGGTGGAGCCCCTGTGAATGGGATTAGTACCCTGATAAGAGCCCCCAGCGAGCCCCCAGCCCTTCCCCCATGTGAGGACATAGGGAGAAGACGCTGTCTGTGAACCAGGAAGAAGCCTCACCAGACGTTGAATCTGCCGTCGCCTTGATCCTGGACGTCCAGTCTCTGGGTGGTGAGGACTCGACTCGTGTTTAAGCCCACAGTCTGGTCCTGTTAGAGCAGCTCAGACAGACACCTCCACCCCTGCTGTTTCCTCTGACTTCCCGTTGGTGGCACCACCCTGCTCCCGGCTGTCACCCCCGCAGTGGGAGGTGAGTCTGACTTGTCCCCTATGTACAACCCCAGGGCAGGAATGAATCCCTCTCGCCTGGATCTTCTTCCGTCTTGACAAGTGTTGGGTGGGACAGCGACGGGACCTAAGGATAGAGGGGTGGCTGCCGTGCATCCTGTCATGCAGTGTCCTCATGTGTTTGGTCTCAGGACTGGACAACTCCTGACTTCACAGAGGAGAGTGTGGAGCTGGGATTTGGTGGGCTGCATCGATAGTTGTCTCGGTTTTCATTTATAGTAATCACTAAAATATAGTAAGCCCGTTACATACTAACAAAACATTTCCTGTTTTATGAGAACTGCTTTACCAAAAACAGCTCTCCACTGAGAAGAGTAAATTTTACATTTTTGTCATCTTATCCTCGACTGACAGAAGCGAGAAGTGTTAACACCTGTTTCTGAATTTGTTGGTCGTAACAGTACCAGTGCCTGGAACCCTGGCCTGTAACTGGGGGAACGTGAGTGCGGAGGGAATAATGCCCTGGGGCTGATGGGAACCCAACTGTGACCTCTGGGGCCCCAGGCCACCCCCGGGCAACTGCGGCGGCAGCCTGGCCGGCATGTGAGGTCTGTAGCTCCAACCCTGAGAGCAGGGCTGCTGGGGGACCTTCAGCCGAGGGCGGCTGTGTGCCCACTCTAGCACCAGGGTCGCTCTGCCGTGTGGGCCAGGCTGTAGGGAGCAGCGGGACGACGGCGGAGGCTGGGAAGCTGGGGAGACGTGGGTGGCGGTGACGGTGTGCCTTGCGGGTACATCTTGCGGGCAGAGCCAGTGGGGCCTGCTGACGGAGTGGATGTTCAGGAATCAAACAGTGGAATCGAGGACGATGCCAGGAGTTGTGACGTAAACAGGCAGTAAAGATGAAGCTGAAGGAAGACAGGCTGTCGAAGAGAAAATCAAAGCCTATTTGGGTTGAAGTGGAGCCCGACACCTGCCCAACACGGGGGACGAGATGTTCGAGGGAAGCTGGCTGTGCAGCCGGGGCAGAGGTAAAACCTGGGAGCCTGTGGGGAACAGATGTAGCTGAAAGCTGGGCTGGGGGCGCCCGTGGGGGGCACGATGGGAGAGGTTGGGAGATGGGGGAAAGCAGTGGGAGGACGGAAGGATGAAGACCGTCATGTTCAGGACCCCCAGGAGGAGCCTCACGAAGGGGGAGCGAGCGAGTGAACGCCGTCAGGGTCCAGTACCAGTGCCCATGGGGCGGGGCGGGGTGGCGGGAGGTGGTGAGGGAGCCAGGCCTGTCGATGAGGGGACAGAGGGCGCGGGGGGCTGCGTGTGTGGGAGATCCTTGCCGGGTGTTCCGAGGAGAGGGAAAGTGGCGGTTGGAGGAGTGAACTCCCGGGACCTCTCAGTGTCGGGAGCTGTCGCTGCGTTTGTGGGGTAACCTTCATAAAGCAGAAGAGGAAATGGTTAGGTGCAGGGAGAGGGCAGGGCGGCTGCTGAGAAAGGCCTGGACGGGCCCCTGGCGCCAGCGCGAAGAGGCCTTAGACGGGTGCGGACGGGGCCCTCGAGGCAGCGGGAGATGGTGAACTTGAAGGTGAGAATATCTGGATGTTCTCTTCGGTGCAGAGGCTCAGATCCCCCTCCCCGCCGCCTGGGCTCTGATCTCCCTCCCCGCCGCCTGGGCTCTGATCTCTGAGACCCTCCGGATACCCTCCTTTTACAGGGCCGACTTGATCTGCCTCTGACCGTGGTGGGTCCCAGCTCCTGCTCTGTCCTCCCCAAACCCCAGCCTGTATCCACACAGGTGCAGACTACTCCCGGGTGCACAGTAAACACTCGTGTACCCAGTAGCGTGTACACATGGTAAAACCTTTACCTCTGAGATCTTGTTTTTTGTGTCCTACCCATAAATACCCAGAAGCAGGATTTCAGGGTCGTGGGGCAGGTCTGTTAGCTTCCTGAGCAACCTCCCCAGTCTGACAGAAAGAGACCAGGTGATGCAGGAGGTGGACACCTGGAATGACCCCCAGGCTGGGCAGCTCCGTGACCCTGCTGGGCGGGGCCTGGGGGAAGCTGAGTGGGGAGGGTGGTGGGATGCAGGAGGGTGGGCCGTGGGGCTGTGTGTGGACGGAGCCACAGCTGCGGGTTGGGGAAGCCCGGATCCTGCAGGTCCTGGCTGCGTCCTGTTCTCTGCAGACACACGTGCACGGAGGCCTCCCGTTCTGCTCCGCGGGCAAGGATGCTGGCGACTGGGGCGGCCGGCCTGGGAACACGGCCACCTGCCCCTCCCCCAGCGAGGTGACCACACGCAGAGCTGGTGACTCCTGCCCTTCGCCCGCTGAGCGTTCTCTAGAGACACTTCTTCCACTGCTACTGCTGCGACAGATGCCGTCACCTCCGCGCTCAGTGCCTACTGAATGCGTACCGCGCAGCACGTGCTGTGGGACCTGGAGCAGGTCGTCCCAGGGGGCCCTGTAGCAGCCCGTGTCACAGGGAAGGGGGGACCCGGCGGAGGACTGTCTCTGGCTCCCGACATGGCCGGGGCTGGCCCCAGGTCCCTCGCTGGCCGGCTTCAGTTATAACGCCCACCGTGCTCGCCAGTCTGGGGGTGGCCTGGGCCGGGCGGGTCGTAGGCGCCTCCTCACAGCCCGGTGGGTGGGCGGGTGGCTGGCAGAGTGAAGGCCGGAGCTCTCAGGCCGCCCACCCCCTTCTCCTGGGCAGGCATACAGGGCCAGGAGACACACGTGGCCGTGCTTAGACCTCGTCCATCTCAGGAGCAGGGCCGGGGCCGGAGCCCAGGGGGCACGGACCTACCCGCTGTGCCACGTTAACGCTGGAGAAGGGTCACCTGCAGATGCTCAGGCTAGGCTGAGTCCTCATCTCTGAGAGGAACAGCCTGCGGCAGACCAGAACTGCCTCCCCTCCCAGGAAGAAGAGGCTGGAGAGACGGGAAGAAGACCCGGCAGCGCCAGGACAGCGGGGACTGCAGGTGACCTTGAATAGTGTAGGGGTGGGTCCCCTGCCCCGCCCTCACGGTCCTGTCTGCATAACCGCACTGAGGTGTAGCCAGCAGCGTTCCTTTCGGATATACAGTGCGGCGATCCCGAGCTTTGACATCATGTACATCGTGCTCCATGTACGGTTACTGTGCAGCATCGCCTGTGTTCCCCGTGTTGTGCAGTACATCCTTCAAGCTTACTGTATATGCAGTAGCTTGTACCTCTTGATCCCATCCCCCAGCATTACCCCGCGCCCTGCCTCTCCTCGCTGGGAACCACTAGTTCATTCTCTTGAGTGTTTTTTGTTCACGAGTTTTATTTTTTAGACTCCGCATTTAAGTGAGACTCATACGGTATGTTTTTCTCTAACTTCACTTAGCAAAATATCCTCTATTACATCCATGTGGTTGCAAAATATCCTCCACTACATGCATGTTGAATGAGGTTTGGTTTAATCCACCTCAGCCCCCAATTAAGATGGATAACAGGGCTATAGATAATATGAGGTTTAGGTTGACAGGTGGTGAGATGTGATACAGTACTGACGGGGGTGCAAGTTTTTGTCGTGTTAATAGCATTGAGCCTGCTATTAACGAGATGCACTGAGAGCTGGAATGGGGATGGGCCTGGTTTTATGGTTAGGGCTATTGTTGCTGCTGTTGGATTGAATATTTTGGTGATGGTTCATTGGCCGGAGTGCAAGTTAACGATAACTGCTATTATAAGTAGTATTGATGCGGCAGCCTGTGTTAGAAGATACTTAGTGGATACTTCTATAGCTTGTGGGTTAAATTTTTCTGTTACAATGGGAATAATGGCCAGTACATTTATTTTGAAGCTGATTCAGATTAATAATCAGTGGGAGCTGGTTATTACAGTTCCTGAGATAATGGTTAAGATGGTAATAAAGATGATGGGATTTATTAGTGCAGGAAAGGTATAAACCAACAATTTTGTAGGCCCAAGAGCTTATTTAGCTGATCTTATTATAGAATATGGTGTAATATGGAAGCACGAAGAATTCTGAATTCTGAAAGGTAGGTTCAATTTCTATGATCCTAAAAATAAGAGGATTTAAACCTGTATCATTTACTCTATCAAAGTCTTTTGTCAGACATATGTTTGTGGAGGGATGCTTGATATTATAATAGGTGATGAGATGGGTCATACGCATAGGGCTAGCGTTAGTGGTAGGAAATTTTTTCAGAGTTAAATGTGTTAATCATATCAGAGTCGAGGATAGGATGCTTGAGTTCATAGGAAGGAGACTGTTAATAGTAGGTTTTTTTAAAATTTATTTTTATTTTATTTATTTTTGGCTGTGTTGGGTCTTTGTTGCACACCGGCTTTCTCTAGTTGCGGTGCATGGGCTTCTCATTGCGGTGGCTTCTCTTGTTGTGGAGCACGGGCTCTAGAGTGCAGGCTCAGTAATTGTGGCGCATGGGCTTAGTTGCTCTGCGGCATGTGGGATCTTCCTGGACCAGGGCTCAAACCTGTGTCCCCTGCATTGGCAGGCGAATTCTTAACCACTGAGCTGCCAGGGAAACCCAGTAACAGTGTTTTGATGATAAAATTGGTTGTATAGAGTTCTGGTATGTATAGGTTGTGGAATGCTTCTAGGAGTAAGATTGTCGTGAAGATATTTATCATGATAACGTTGGCATATTCTGCTGGAAAAACACGGTGAATGGGCTTGCTGCATATTCTACATTGAAACCTGATGCAAGATCAAGATTCTCCTTCTGTCAGGTCCGAGGGATCTCAATTAGTTTCTGCTAGAATGGAAAGAAATATTGTAGCCAGTGGTCATGATGGGAAAATTATCATAATTGTTCTTGTGTTGTGATGAGGGTTGAAAGAGCGAAAGATCCATTTATTAGGAGAACCAGTGAAAGAATAATTGCTGGTGTTACTTCATATGTGAAATTGTGCTACTGCTCGTAAGGCCCCGATTAGTGTGTATTTTGAGTTGGAGGCCCATCGGGATCATGTGGAGTATACAGCCAGGCTTGATGTAGCTAGTATAAATAACACCCCAGGCGTCTATTAATGAAGGAGTAGGGGGACTCGTCTGGTTAGGGGTAGCTAGGATTGGGGCGATGATGAGTATGGAGATGGAGGATGTAGCTGGTAGTAGCCGTTCTTTGATGAATAACTTGACTGCATCTGCAATGGGTTGTAATAGGCCGTATGGTCCCACGATACTTGGCCCTTTTCGGAGTTGCATATAACCTAAAATTTTTCGTTCAGTTAGTGTTAGGTGTGCTATGGCTAAAAGAATAGGGATAATAGGCATTGAGATGTTGATTATAAGCATCTTGCTAGGGAGAGAATTTGAACCTCTGGTCATAAAGGTTTAAGTTTTACGCAATTACCGGGCTCTGCCGCCTTAACAAACCCTGGTCTAGGGTGGCTATTTTGTGTTTGTTAATTAAGTTAAGATTATATCATTAATTATTTTAAGGTGCTTCTGTGAAGTGGGCCTTATTTCTCTTGTACTTTCATACTGGAAGAAATATATAATAGGAACCGACCTGGATTACTCTGCTCTGAACTCAGATCATGTAGGACTTTTTTTTTTTTTTTTACCATCTTGATTGGAGTATAATTGCTTTACAATGGTGTGTTAGTTTCTGCTGTATAGCTATATGTATACATATATCCCCATATCTCCTCCCTCTTGCGTCTCCCTCCCACCCTCCATGTCCCACCCCTCTAGGTGGTCACAAAGCACTGAGCTGTCTCCCTGTGCTATGCGGCTGCTTCCCACTAGCCATCTATTTTCCATTTGGTAGTGTATATAAGTTCATGCCACTCTCTCACCCTTCCCCCTCCCCGTGTCCTCAAGTCCATTCTCTACGTCTGCGTCTTTATTCCTGTCCTGCCCCTAGGTTCTTCAGAACCACCTGATCCAACATCGAGGTCGTAAACCCTGTTGTTGATATGAACTCTGGAATAAGATTGTGCTGTTGTTTCTAGGGTAACTTGTTCCGTTGATCGGTTTTTGGATCAATAAGGGATACTTATGTTTTGACTGGTAAGTCTAGATTTTAATCACTCGGAGGCTTTTTTGTTCTCCGAGGTCACCCCAACCAAAATTGTTAACCCATATGAAATTTTGTTATCCCTTGGTGGTTTAATTATATATTTTTGGATTAACTAATTAAAGCTCCATAGGTTCTTCTTATTTTGTTATTCCTGCCTCTTCATGGGAAGGTCAATTTCACTGATTAAAAGTAAGAGACAGTAAAACCCTTGTGTGGCCATTCATACAAGTCCTTATTTAGAGAAATGATTATGCTACTTGGCACGGTCAGGATACTGCGGCCGTTTAACAGTTGTCACTGGGCAGGCAGTGCCTCTAATACTGGTTGTGCTAGAACTGATGTGTTTGGTAAACAGGCGGGGTTTGTGTTTGCCGAGTTCCTTTTACTTTTTTTAATCTTTCCTTTGGTGCATGCCTGTGTTATATTAACAGTGCAGTTAATAATTTAGTGTTGAGTTGTATTTATTTACTGTTAATTATCAGCATATTATTAGTTACTGATGTAAACTTACGTAAGGAGAAGTATTTCTTGTTACTCTTATTAAGAGTATTGCTTCTATAACTTAATAGATTGGTCCAGTAGTAAGACTAGGAGTTGTTTTGTTTATTGTTGGTATTGGGATATATTTATTGTTGAGCTTGAACGCCTTCTTAATTGGTGGCTGCTTTTATGCCAGCTGTAGTGTTTGTTTTTTACTCTCTGGTTATGGTCGTATCCATTTCTAAAAAGCTGTACCTTTTTATACTAACATTTAAAAATACATTAAAACTTATAACGGGGCTTCCCTGGTGGCGCAGTGGTTGAGAGTCTGCCTGCCGATGCAGGGGACAAGGGTTCGTGCCCTGGTCTGGGAAGATCCCACATGCCGTGGAGCGGCTGGGCCCGTGAGCCATGGCCGTTGAGCCTGTGCGTCCGGAGCCTGTGCTCCGCAACAGGAGAGGCCACAACAGTGAGAGGCCTGCGTACCGCAAAAACAAACAAACAAAAAAAGACACTTAAAACGGTTTTTAGTACTTTTTAAGGTTGAATTGAAATTCTTTTTTTGGACAACCAGCTGTCACCAGGCTCGTTAGGCTTGTTAGCTCTACTTATGAATCTTCTCACTGTTTTGCCACATAGATGAGTTTGTTCTAATAAACTGTTCATAAGTAGCTCGTTTGGTTTTGGGTTATTTAAGTTCTCTTTGTTAACTTTTTGCTAGTTAAATCATTATGCAAAAGGTACAAGGGGTAAACTTTGCTTTCTATTACTTTTAATATTTCATCATTCCCTTACGGTACTTCCTCAATAGCGCCAGAGGGTAATTTAAATTCTATCTCCTGTACTTTAAGTGTTGAGTGAATGTTTAATCTGCTTATGCTAATATAATGGGAGGGGTGTTGGGCTAGCTGTAGTTCAAGGCATTCGTGGGATATGAAATCTCCTGGGTGGACAGGTCCTTATTTAAGCTTGCTTTGATTTATCCAGCACACTTTCCAGCTTGCTTACCTTGTTATGACCTGTCTCCTTGCATATGATTGGCATTTGCTGATAGATTAGAGGAAATTATTACACTTGAGTAGGATGGCGGGCGGTGTGTGCGTGCTTCATTGCCTTATTCAACTAAGCATTCTGTTCTTAATTTACTACTAAATGCTCCTTTGGTTTTTAAATTTCATAAAAAGTTTTGTGTGACGAAAATATGTTCTTGATACAGAAAATGTAGCCCATTTCTTCCCACCCCGTAGGTTACAACTTGACCTAATGTTTTTATGTGTAATAGTTATGCTTGCTTGTATGCCTTTAGGGTTCGCTGAAGATGGCGGTATATAGACTGAACTAGCAAGGGTTGGTGAGGTTTATCGGGGTTCACCGATTATAGAAGAGGCTCCTCTAGAGGGGTGTGGAGCAGCACCAAGTCCTTTGAGTTTAAGCTGTTGCCAGTAGTACTTTGGCGAATAATTTTGTTCTTGTAATTATGTGGGTTTAGGGCTAAGCATAGTGGGGTATCTAATCCCAGTTTGGGTGTTAGCTGCTGTGTTATCAGGAAATAGTAAAGTCGTCTTCATCTACTTTCATTTGAGTTATGGCTTAATTAAAACTTAACTTTATTTTGCATTACTCTTTAACACGCTTTATGCCGTATTTCTTATTATTTGAGTTAGTCTATGACCCTGGTGGCTAGCGTGAAATTTACCAACCCTAATTAATATAACTTAGTCGAACTTTCATTTATAGCTTAATTTTTACCATTGCTGTTTGCTGTGGGGTGTGGTTAAGCAAGGCGTTGTGGGCTGCTGGTGTTAGCGTGCTTGATGCCTGCCTCTCTTAATCTCAGTGGTTTAGAGGGCATTCTCACCGGGGCGTGGATGCTTGCATGTGTAATTTTATTAAAAACGAGAACGGCTGGGACCAAACCTATGTGTTTATGGAGTTAATGAACTCATCTAGGCATTTTCGGTGCCTTGCTTTAGGGTTTAAGCTACATTAAGAAGTTGACGTATGTGATGGATTAATATTTATATGATTATTTTATGTGGCTTATGTCAGATTTAGTATTAAAATTTTGATAAAAATGGCCACTAGATCTAGGGAGATGTCTGTTTCTATAAGTGGTGAATATCCAAGTAGTTTATTGGGACTGTTAATGACAGATTGGCTCTGCTATTGACCTCTACCAGGAGTAAATCCTGTGCTCCTGCAGCTCTCACTTTCAACACCCCCTGAAAGGAGGTCAAGGTGGAGAGCTGCAGCGAGGCTCTCTGTGCTGGGAGAAACTGGCAAAACAGGTCTTCAGGTAGTTAGATATTTTCTGGAGCCCATTTTATGAGCCCAATTCTTGTATCTCTTTATATCTAGAAAAGCACTAAGATCCTTCATGGCAACGTCTGCTCTTCGTGACTAGCAGAGTAACCTGCACAAGAGTAGCAGAAACCTCCAGTAAAAAGTATGTGCTTGATTGCAGGTATTCCCCCTGCACCAGAGTCACATATATACTGACCTTCCCCCTGCCTCTTGGGAGCAGTCTCTCAGAGCCATCTGGGATGCTGTCTTCCGGGCTGCAGTCCTCATTTTGTCCCAAATAAAACTTAACTCGCAACTCTCACGTGGTGCGTTTTTTAAAAGGTCAGCAGTGCGATTGGGTTATTTTCTCGTCCGTTTAATTTTGGGTAGGTGGTTAAACTGTACTTGCACACGTGCGTGTAATCTTATGTCCTGTAACCATTGACTGAACAGCAGCTTATGGTTGATGATGTTGGTAAATGATGTTCAATTAAGTCCAGTTACAATTTATTTGAGTTAAGGTCTCAGATGGCCATAGCTGAGTCCAAGCATCCCTTAAAAGTTAAAAAGTACCAAATGCATGTCACCAGTTATGTGTGAGCATGGGCTGATTAGTCATTAGTCCATCAAGATGTCTTGTTTAGGGCTTCCCTGGTGGTGCAGTGGTTGAGAGTCCGCCTGCCGATGCAGGGGACGCTGGTTTGTGTCCCGGTCCAGGAAGATTCCACGTGCTGCAGAGCGGCTAGGCCCGTGAGCCATGGCCGCTGAGCCTGCGCGTCCGGAGCCTGTGCTTCGCAACGGGAGGGGCCACAACAGTGAGAGGCCCGTGTACCGCAAAAAAAAAAAAAAAAAAAAAAAAGTCTTGTTTAAGAGGAATGAATGGGCGATTTTAGGTGAGATGGTCCTGAAATAAGAACCAGGTGTCTGATAAAGTTCATCAATAGAAACCCGCAGAGATCACGGGCCTGGAGCGAGAAGAGGGACACCTGCCAAGTGGGTCGATGGTCTCACTCGGCCTGGTGATTAAGCTCGTGATCTATCGGATATGATATGCATGTTGACCTGAATTGATTTGACTTAACGTGCTATGTACGATTGACAATGTATATGTTCTATGTAATATCAATAATACAATTACATGCTTATAAGCACGGGGTAAATGTATGATTATACATAAAATGTATTATGTATGATATGGCATGTATGTATGTATTGATGTGGTGATGCAGATATGCACGAAGTACACACTAGTTTATTGTAAAATGAGGTCATTTTAATACTGAAATAGTACTCAATTTTGTAAATGTCCCATGACAAAAGTTTCAAGGAATAGTGTAAGTAGAATTTTAGCTTTGGGTGCTGATGGTGGAGCTGGAGCTACCTCCTCGAGTCTTAGAAGGAGATGTGTTGTTCTCCTTCTCTGGTTTATAAGACCAGGATGATGTATCTTCTACAAAGACTCTTCATTTCAGGCGATTGTTTTCCACAATACTGGTTACTGGCATTAGTGCTAGGATTAGAAAGAAGTATAAAATAGATGTTAGTTGTCCAGTGATAACGAAAGGATGCTCTACATGTTGTCCTCCAATTCATGTTAGTGTGACTAGGTCTGCCACTAGGATTCAGAACAGGCATTGGCTAAGGCGTCAGAATATTATGCTTCATTGCTTGGATGTGTGGAGCATTGGGATAAATGCTAGGATTACGATAAAAAAGATTAGGGCTAGTATTCCTCCTAGTTTATTGGGGATTGATTGTAGGATTGTGTATGCAAATAGGAAGTACGTTCTTGTTTAACGTGAGGTGGTATATTGAGAGGATTTGCTGGGGTGTAGTTGTCGGGGTCTCCTAGTAAGTAGGGTGAGAATAAGACTAATACTATCAATGCTAGAACTAGTAATAAAGCACCTAAAATGTCATTAATTGTATAGTAGGGGTGAAATGGAATTTTGTCTATGTCAGATGGGATTCCTTTGGGGTTATTAGGTCCTGTTTCGTGAAGGAATAGTAGGTGGACGGCTGCTAGTGCTGTAGTGATGAATGGGAGGATAAAAGTGAGGGTGAAGAATTGTGTAAAGAGTTGCTTTGTCTACCGAGAAGCCGCCTCAGATCCATTCGACAAGGTTGTACCGATGTATGGGATTGCTGAGAGGAGGTTGGTAATAACTGTTGCTGCTCAAAACGGTATTTGTCCTCAGGGTAGTACATAGCCTATGAATGCTGTGGCTATCACTGTAAATAGGATAATACCGATCTTTCATGTTTCTAGAAAAGCACAGGACCCATAATATAGCCCACGTCCTACATGAATAAGTAGGCAAATAAAGAATACAGAAGTTCCGTTTGCATGTACATGCCGAATGATTCATCTCTGATTTACGGCAGATGGGTGTCACTGATCAGAAAGCAGTTATTGTGTCTGACGTGTGATGTATTGCTAGGAACAAGCCTGTTAAGATTTGTAAAATCAAAGATACCCAACAGGGAGCCAAAATGTCATCATGATGAAATGTTTGATGAGGCTGGAATATCAATGAATGCATTGTTGATGATTTTTATTAATGGGTGTGATTTTCGGATGTTGGTCACTAGTGTTCTTATAGTTGAATAACAACGATGATTTTGCATGTCATTGGCCATGGTTAGATTCCACGTAAGAATAATGATACAACGTATTTATTTTGAGTCCTTTGTGATTTTATGGGGTTTTCTTCAAAACCTTCCCCTGTCTCTGGAGGGCTTGGACTGACTATGGGTGGTGGTGCTGGTTGTGGGACTGTGTTGACTTTTGGTGGTTCATTTTTAGATTTAATGGTTTTTTCTTTTTTAAAAAAAGCAGGAAAATAGGATGTATTGGCACGCCCGAGTAAGGAGGGGACGGCGCCAAGGCCCTCCTGAGCGCAGGGCCCACCACGTGTCCAGGGGCCACGACTAGGGCTGTATTTTACCCCACAGCCATCCGGGATGAGCCATTTTTCTGCCACCATGTCATCAAATTCATCTGCGTTAAACTTAGGAAGTCCCCACTTCGTGGAGACGTAGATCTTCTGGAGGCCAGAGCACGTGGACTGGGCCCTGCAGAGGGCCTCAGTCACAAGCTCCTTGTCCTGTGCTTGGTGTGGATGTGCATGATGACTTGGCCATCGTGGACCCTGGCCACTGTGCTCTGGAGCTCTCCAAGGGCACCTTGCATGCCTGTCTGCAGCCTAGACTGGGGACAGCATTCCAGTCACGAGTGTCTACTGGAAAGGGCTGAATCCAGCGTCCCTGAGGGCAACCTGTACAGTCCACAGGCTGCACGTACCACCGAGGAGGTGCACACCGGGCCCCCACAGGGAAAAGAGCACAGTTGGCTTAACTGGCTGAAAATTAATGGTACTTTTGATTTATTTAGGGGGGATGTTGGTAGTGTTTGGTAATATGACAGCTGTAGCTACTGAACAGTACCCAGAAGTGTGGGTTCTTAATAAGACTGTCTTGGGTATATTTCTTTCAGGCTTCATAATAGTTTTCAGTGGTGTTTTATGTTTTGAAAGTTGAGGAGGTAGAAACTACTTCAGTTCAGTGGGCTAAGGGATTGAGTAGTTTATGATACAGATGGTGAGTCTGGAGTTTTAGGGAAGCGGCTGTGGGAGTCACGGTGTTGTACAGCTGTGCTTCTTGGCAGGCGATTGTTACTGGTTGATCACTGCCTATTGGTGTTGGGGTTATATCGGTTACTTGTAACTAGAATTGTGCTCAGGGCGAGGGTTATGAGGAGTGAGAGGAGGGGATATAGCTTGATTAGGCCTTTTTGTTCTGATCCTAATGTAGAGAATTTTATTTGAATAAGGGAGGTGGTTTTTGGTAAAATGCTTTCTAGTCAAATTAAGTCTCGGAGAGAAGATGCTGATTTTTGGCTTGTTGACGGGTTCCAGTAGGGTGTTAGGCGGTGTGTGAGAGTGGGAAAGTATCCTGAGGGGTTGGAAAACTTGAAGATGTCTGAGAAACACTTACATTTTAAGTTTTGAGAAGTAAGATTAAGTTCGAGGGCTAGAGTCAAGCCGAGGTTAGGTACAGCAAGGGCAGCTGGTTTACGAAGTAGGGTATAGGTATTTGAGGGACTGTTACTGGAGGAGTATTGTTGGAGATGATAAACCCCGTGAAATGCTCCCCGTTAATAAGCGTTTGATAGAATAGATTAGGAATGGGTTACTTTCACTCATGAAAGTTAAGGTGGGAAAGCGAGCTTGTCCGAATAATGCAAAGAAGATAATGACTACTGTGAACAGCTGTGAGGGATGTGGTGATTAGCGTTATCAGCAGGGCTCAGCTGTTGGTATAAGACATATTAGCAGTCTTGATAATTAGGTCTTTAGAATAAAATCCAGTACAGAAAGGTGTTCCTGTTAGGGCTAGGCTTCTGATAATGAGGGCTGTTGTAGTAAAGGGTATTGCTTTGACTAGGCCCCCTGTTTTTCAAATGTCTTGTTCATCCTTTAGGCTGTGAATAGTAGACCCAGAGCATATAAATAATATGGCCTTAAACAGGTGTGTGTGTGCAGATATGGAGGAATGCTAGATAAGGCTGGTTAATACCGGTTGTTACCATTATAAGGCCTAACCGGCTTGAAGTGGAGAAAGTGACAATTTTTTTAATATCCTTTTGGGTAAGAGTGCATATTGCTGTAAATAATGTAGTACTAGCTCCTAAGCATTGTGTTATTGTCTGAATAAGCTCATTCTTTTCTGTTAAAGGGTAGAAGAGGATGAGAAGGAAAATACCTGCTACAACTATTGTGCTTGAGGGGAGAAAGGCTGAAACGGGTAGCACCTTCTGTTGCTGAGGGAGTCAAGGGCGGAGACCAAATGGGGTGGATTTTCCAGCTGCAGCTAGTACAAGTCCTATTAAAGGTAGGTTTGAGTGGCTTAGGTCAAGTATGAAGATTTGTTGCAGATCTCACGCATGTAAATTAAACAGAAATTATGCTATTGATATAATAAATCCAGTGTCTCCAATAAGGTTACACAGAATTGCTTGAAGAG
This sequence comes from Delphinapterus leucas, assembly GCF_059928025.1. NCBI lineage: Eukaryota > Metazoa > Chordata > Mammalia > Artiodactyla > Monodontidae > Delphinapterus > Delphinapterus leucas. Next base: position 10,635,242 of record NC_143149.1, read on the forward strand.
CTGCTGTATTTGTGTCTGTTCGTCTGTACCATCATCCGATTAGCTTGTTGGTGTACAGAAACACAACAGGTTTCTGTATATTAATTTGGTATCCTGCAATGTTACCAAATTCATTGAGCTCTAGTAGTTTTCTAGTGGCGTCTTTAGGATTTTCTATGTGTGGTATCATGCCACCTGGAAACATGACAGTTTTATTTCTTCCCCAATTTGGATCCCCTTTATTGCTTTTTCTTTGATTGCTGTGGCTAGGACTTCTAAATAAAAGTGGTGAGAGAGGACATCCTTGTCTTGTTCCTGATCTTAGAAGAAATGTCTCAGCTTTTCACCATTAAGTATGTTAGCTGTGGGCTTATTTATATGGCCTTTATGTCAAGGTATGTTTCCTCTATACCCACTTTGAGGTTTTATCATAAATGGCTGTTGAGTTTTGTCAAAAGCCTTTTCTGCATCTATTGAGATAATAATATGGGTTTAATTCAATTTGTTAATGTGGTGTATCACATTGATTTGTGGATACTGAACCATCCTCATATCCCTGCTTGATCATGATGTACGATCCTTTTAATGTATTCCTGGATTCAGCTGCTAATTCACTGAGGATTTTTGCATATATGTTCATCAGTGTTACTGGCCTGTAACTTTGTTTTTTCTTTGTCTAGTTTTGGTATCAGGGTGACGGTGGCCTCATAGAATGAGTTTAGAAGTGTTCCTTTGCAGTTTTTTGGAATGATTTCAGAAGGGTAGGTATTAACTCTTCTCTGAAAGTCCAGTGGAATTCACCTGTGAAGCCATCTGGTCCTGGACTTTTGTTTGTTGGGAGTTTTTAAATTACTCATTCAGTTTCACCACTGGTAATTGGTCTGTTCATGCTTTCTGTTTCTTCCTGGTTCAGTCTCAAGATTTTGTACATCTCTAAGAACTTGTCCATTCCTCCCAGTTTGCCCATTTCACTGTGTATAGTTGCTCATAGTAGTCTCCTTCTGATCTTTGTATTTCTGTGGTGCCGGATGTAACTTCCTCTTCACTTCTGATTTTTACTGATTGGGCCCTCTCCCTTTTTTTCTTGATTGAGTCTGGGTAAAGGTTTATCTATTTTGTTTCTCTCCAAAAAACCAGCTCTTCATTTCATTGATCTGTTTTTTATTCTTTTTCATTTATATCTGCTCTGATCTTCAAGATTTCTTTCCTTCTAAATGTGGGTTTTGTTTATTCTTTTTCTAGTTCCTTTGGGTGTAAGGTTAGATTGTTACAGATTTTTCTTGATTCCTGAGGTAAACTTGTATCCCTAAAACTTCCTTCTTAGAACTGCCTTTGCTGCATCCCATAGATTTTTGGATCATTGTGTTTTTGTTTTCATTTGTCTCTGGGTATTTTTTTTATTTACTCTTTGACTTCTTCAGTGACCCACTGGTTGTTCAGTAGCAATTATTCAGGCTCCATGTGTTTGTGCTTTTTGCAGTTTTCTTGTTGATTTCTAGTCTCATAGCATTGTGGTTGGAAAAGATCCTTGATATTTCAATTTTCTTACTGAGGTTTGTATTGAGGCCTGGCATGTGATCTATACTGGAGAATGTTTCATGTGCACTTGAAAAGAATGTGTACAGTAAGTTCCCTACACATGAATGAGTTCTGTTCCGAGAGTGCGTTCGTAAGTCCAGTTTGTTTGTAAGTCCAACAAAGTTAGCCTAGGTACCCAACTAACACAGTCAACTATATAGTACTGTACTGTAATAGGTTTATAATACTTTTCACACAAATAATACATAAAACCAAACAAGATTAAAAATGTTTTAATTTTTAACAGTACAGTACCTTGAAAAGTACAGTAGTCCAGCACAACAGCTGGCACACAGGGGCTGGCATCGAGTGAACAGGCGAGAAGAGTTACTGCCTGGAGGAGGGAGGGGAGGTGGGAGATGGTAGAGCTGAAGGATCGTCAGCAATAGGAGATGGAGGGCAAGCTGCAATTTCACTCACGCCTGATGTTGATGGCACACGTTCTGGGTCCTTGCTGGATTCAATTCTGTCTATCCTCTTGAAAAAATGACCCAGTGATGTCTGGGTAGTAGCTCTTTTTTCCTCATCATAGATGACACGGTAGCATGGAATTACATTCTGAACAGCAGCTGCAACCTTTGTCTACCATTCTGCATTCGGGTCCTGTGCCTCAAACACTAACAGTGCCTCCTCAAATAAAGCCCCCATGCCATTTCCTGCATCGTGAATCTCTTTGGTTCTTCACTTACTTCTTCTTCCTCTTGTTGCTCCACTCTCTCAACTGTTTTCACTTTTCTTTCAATTGTTATCGCTCGGCGCTTCTTAGCAGTACCAGCTACATCACCACTGCTTTTACGCTTGCTTCCGGACATCCTGGGCTTGAAATAAAGATACTGTACCTACTGTACTCTATACTGTAGAGTAAACCACACGAAAGCACAACCACTTGTAGAGGATGCACGCATGTGACAGTGCACGCTAGAGTGAACTAACTTATGTGATTGGACGTGCGAGTGTATGTTTGCATCTTTAAAAGTTCACATCTTGAAGGTCCATATGTAGGAGACTTACTGTATTCTGCTTTTGGGATATTCTAAATATATATATATATATATATCAAGTCCATCTGAACTAATGTGTCATTTAAGGCCCATGTTTCCTTATTGAATTTTCTATCTGGATGATCTGTCCACTGATTGTAAGTGGTGGTAAAAAGTCCCCCACTATTACTGTGCTGCTGTCGATCTCTCCCTTTATGTCAATACTTGCCTTATATATTTACGTGTTCCTATGTCGGGTGCATGTATATTTACGATAGTTGTATCTTCTTGGATTGACCCCTTGAGCATTATATAATGTCCTTCTTTGTTTCTTGTAACAGTCTTCGTTTTGAAGTCTCTCTTGTCTGATAAGTATTGCTACCTAAGCTTTGTTTAGATTTCCATGTGCATGGAATACCACTTTCCGTCCCCTCACTTTCAGTATGTTTAGATCTGAAGTGAGTCTCTTGTAGGCAGTGTATATACAGGTTTTGCTTTTGTATCCATTCAGTCACTCCGTCTTATTGGAGTATTTAGTCCATTTACATTAAAGTAACTATTGATATGTATGTACTTACTGCCATTTTGTTAATTGTTTTGGGGTTGTTTTTGTGGTTTTTAAAATTCCTTGTGTTCTTTGTGATTTGATGACTACCTTTGGTGTTTAGATTTCCTCTGTTCTTTGTATCTTTGTGTAGCATTATAGATTTAGGGGTTTATCATTACCATGAGGTTATATATAGTAATATACATGTGTGATTACTTTAAGTTGCTGATCACTTAATTTCAGATGCATTTTAACAACCCTGCATTTTTACTCTCCTAATTACTGTCTTTGTCATGTCTTACATCTGTTTTGTAGATGATCACACTAAATTGACTTTTAACTTTCTTACTTGCTTTGTACATGATTTAGTGCCTTTACTAAATATTCGCCTTTACTGATGAGCTTTTTCCCTTTGTAATTTCCGTGTTTTTAGTTGTGGCCTTCTCTTTTTTTGCTTAGAGAAGTCCAGTTAACGTTTCTTGTAAAGCTGGTTTGGGGGTGCTGAACTTTTTAGCTGTTGCTCATCTGTAAATGTCTTGATCTCTCCATCAAATCAAAGTCTTGCCAGGCAGAGTATTCCTGGTTGTAGGTTTTTCCCTTTTATCACTTTACATATATTGTACTCCTCCCTTCTGGCCTGCAGAGTTTGTTGAAAAGTCAGCTGACAGCCTTACGGGAGTCCCCTTGTTACTTGTTGCTTTTCCTTTGCTGCTTTTAATGTTCACTCCAATTTTTGCTATTTTACGTACAATGCGTCTTGGTGTGATCCTCCTTCGATTGGTCCTGTTTGGGACTCTCTGTGCTTCTAGGACCTGGATGTCTGTTTCCTCTCCCAGGTCACAGAAGTTTTCAGCTGTTTCTTCAAATGTGTTCTCTGCCCCTTTTTCTCTTCCCTTTCTAGGACCTTTATATGTAAATATTAGTGCGTTTGAGGTCCCAGGAGTCTCTTATACTGTCATTTCTTATTTTTTCTCTTTAGCATCAGTGATTTCCACTACTGTCTTCCAGCTTACTAATCCATTCCTCTGTATCAGTCTGTTGCTTTCTCCTACTGTGTTCATTTCAGTTATTACACTCTTCACCTCTGTTGGGTTTTTTATACTTTCTAACTCTTTAAAACTTCTGACTTCGTGCTCCGTTAATGTGTTCTCCTCCTGAGTTCTTTGATCAGCTTTATGATCATTCATCCTTAGGTAGATTGCTTATCTCCACTTCACTTAGGTTTTCTTCTGGGGTTTTATCTCATTCCTTCATTTGGAATATGTTCCTCTGTCACTTCATCTTGCATGAATCGCTGTACTTCTACGTATCTGGTGGTTGGTTATGTTTCCCGCCCTTGGAGAAGTGGCCCTCTGTAGGAGACATCCTGTGTGCCCCAGAAGCACACTCTCCTCCTGTCGCCAGAGCTGTATGCTTTAGTGGTTCCCCCAGTGAGGGCTGCATAGGTCCTACTGCTGTGGTGGTCTGACTACTGGGGGTGCCCTGGTAGGCGTGGCCAGCCCCCATCCATTTGGTTGCCAGGCCCAGCCTTGCACAGAGGCTGCTGCATTCTGGTTGGTGGGGCCAGGTCACGAGATGGCTGGCTGCAGAATCCCCAGGGGCACGCCGGGCTAGTGCTGGCTCGCGGGTGGGCAGTGCCAGGTCCTGGGAGCTGGCTGCAGGGCCCAGGGGTTCAGTAGCTGGTGTCAGACTGCTCATGGGTGGGGTCCAGGGGTCCTGAAGCTTGTGTTGGCCAGCTGGTCAGCGGACTGGGTCCTGTCACAGCAGGCTGTGGGGCTGCAGTTGTCCTGGGGCTGGTGTCCGCCCACTGGTAGGTGAGGGTGGCCTCAAGGCTGGACTAGGCTTGCTGGTGGCCAGGGCTGAGTCCCAGGATCTCTGACTGCAGGGCCTGGGGCTCCCTAGTCTAGTGCCTGTGCTCCAGTGTGTGGGGCAAGGTCCTGGGCCCTCTGGTGGGCAGGGCATGTCCAGGGGTGGCTGTGGGCTGGGGTTTCTCAAAGAAGCCTGTCTGCTGGGTGGGGCTGTGCCCCTGCCCGCTCACTGCATAGCCTGAGGCATCCCAGTACTGGTGCCTAGAGGCTGTTGGGCAGGGGTGGGGCTGGGTCCTGAGGCTGAGAAGCTAGAGGGAGGATTCCACAGTGCAGGTTGCCAGCGAGTGTCCATGTGGTACACTGGCCTCCCAAATGGTGGCTGCCAGTGTCTGTGTCCCCAGGGTGAGCCCCCAGCCTCTCCAGGAGGATGAGATGATTGGCAGGTGGGTGTGACCCAGGTTCCTTCAGATCGCTGCTGCTGCCCTGGGTCTTGGAGCTTGTGAGAGCCTGTGTGCATCCTTTAAGAGTGGAGTCTCTTCCCCACAGCCCTTGGGGTCTCCTGAAAGCAAGCCCACTGGCCTCCAAAGCCACATGGTCTGGGGACTTGTCTTCCTGGTGCAGCACCCTCAGCCTGGGGAGCCGATGTGGGGCCCAGACCCCTTGCTCCTTGGGGAGCACCTCTGCAGTTGAAACTCTTCTCTGCTTTGTGGGCCACCCACTCTGGGGTATGGGTCCTCTTGTTTCTATTGAAGTATAGTTGGTCTACAATACTGTTTCAAGTACACAGCATAGTGATTCAGATTCAGCGTTTCTACAGATTGTACTGTTACAAATTACAAGATAATGAGGGTAGTGCCCTGTGCTATACAGTAAATCCTCGTTGCTTATTTTTTTAATCTGCTAGTTCATATCTGTTACTCCCTTACCCCTAATGTGTCTCTCCCTGCTTCCATCTCCCCTTTGGTAACATAAGTTTGTCTTCTAGAAGTCTGTGAATCTGTTTGTTTTACATATACATTCATTTGTGTTTCTTAGATTCCACACATGAGTGATACCATATAGTATTTGTCTTTCTCTGACTTACTTCTCTAAGCGTAATATTCTGTAAGTCCATCCACATTGCTACAAATGGCATTATTTCATTCTTTTTTATGGCTGAGTAATATTCCATTGTGTATATGTACTACATCTTCTTATCCATGTCTCTGTCTATGGACACTTAGGTTGCTTCCATGCCTTGGCTACTTACATATTGTAAATAGTGCAGCTATGAACATTGGGGTGCACGTATCTTTTCAAATTAGTGTTGTTTTTTCCAGAAATATGCCCAGGAGTAGAACTGCTGGATCACGTGGCAGTTATATTTTTAGTTTTTTGAGGACCCTCTGTACTGTTCTCCATAGTGGCTGCACCAACTTACATTCCCATGAAAAGGGTACTTGGGCTCCCTTTTCTCTGTAACTTCTCCAACATGCATTATTTATAGACTTTTTGATGGTGGCCATTCTGACTGATTTGGGATAATACCTCATTGTAGTTTTGATTTGTATTTCTCTATTGATTAGCAACGTTGAGCATCTCTTCATTGGCCCATTTGCCATCCATATGTCTTCTTTGGAAAAAATGTCTGTTTGAGTCTTCTGCCCATTTTTTTGATTGGATTTTTTTTTGGTATTGAGTTGTATGAGCTGTTGGTGTATTTTGGATATTCACCCTTTGTTGATGTGCATGATTTGCACACAGTCCCTCCCATTCAGCAGGTTGTGTTTTTGTTTTGTTGATGGCTTACTTTGCTGTGCAAAATCTTTTATATTTAATTAGGTCTCATTTGTCTTTATTATTATTATTATGTGTTGTTGTTTTGCTTTAATTCTTTTGCCTTAGGTGACTGATTCAAGAAATAGTGCTACCATTTATGCCAGAGTGTTCCTATGTTCTCTTATGGTTTTGTCTTACTTTTAGGTCTTAAAACCATTTTGAGTTTAGAATGTTCCCTCACACCACATATAAAAATAACCTTTCTTTTACATGCGGCTGTCCAGCTTTCCCAGAACCACTTGTTGAAAGAGACGGTCTTTTCCCCATCGTATATTCTTGCCTCCTTCGTAGATTCATTGACTGTAGGGTATGGGTTTATTTCTGGGTTCTCTTCTCTGTGACATTGCTCTGTCTGTTTTTCTGCCGCTACAACACTGCTTTGACTACTGTAGCTTTGTAGTATCGTCTGAAGCCTGGGAGGGTCATGCCTCCAGTTTTGCTCTTTTTTCTAAGATTGCTTTGGCAATTCATAGTCTTGTAGTTCTGTACAAATTTTTGGATTATTCCAGTTCTGTGAAAAAATCTCCTTAGTATTTTGATAGGGATCGAGTTAAATGTGTAGATTGCTTTGGGTTTTATGGCCATCTTAATATTCTTCCAATCCAAGAGCATGGGGTATCTTTCCATTTCTTTTATCAATGTTTTATATAGTTTTCAGCATATAGGCTTTTCACCTCCTTGGTTAAGTTTATTCAGCTAGGGTTTTTTTTTTTTTAGTGTGACTTTTAAATGGGATTAAAAAAATATCCCTTTCTGATATTTCATTTTTAGTGTATAGAAATGCAATGTATTTCTGTATATTAACAAGCTTGCTGAATTCATTAGTTCTCATAGTTTTTAGGTGGAGAAACTTTAGGGTTCTTGATACACAGTATCATGTCATCTGTAAATAGGGACAGTTGTACCTCTTTGCTTCCGATCTGGATACCCTTTATTTCTTTTTCATATCTGATTTGCTGTGCCTAGGACTTCCAATATTATGTTGAATAGAGGTGGTGAGAGTAGGCATACTTGTCTTGTTCCTGAATTTAGCAGTAAGGCTTTCAGCTTTTCACCATTGAGTATTATATTGGCTGTGGGTTTGCTTTAATGACTTTTATTAATGTTGAGACATGTTCCCTCTCCACTTTGGTAAGAGTTTTTATCATGTTGCATTTTATCAAATGCTTTTTCTGAAAATACTGAAATGATCATGTGGTTTGTCTTTCCTTTTGTTAGTGTGGAGTATCACACTGGTGTTTTTGTTTTCGTTTCACATATGTTGAACCATCCTTGCAACCCTGGAATGAATCCAAATTGAGAATGGTATATGACCCTTTTTATGTATTGTTGGATTTTGTGTGCTAACATTTTGATGAGGATTTTTGCATCTTTGTTCATGAAAGATATTGGTCTATAATTTTCTTCTTTTGTAGTGTCTTTGTCTGGTTTTGGTATCAGGATGATGGTGGCTTCATAGAATGATTTTGGCAGTGTTCCCCCTTCAATTATTTGGAAGAGTTTCGGAAGGATAGATAGAAGTTCTTTGTATGCTAGGTAGCATTCCTCTGTGAAACAGTCCACTTTTGTTTGCTGGAAGTTTTTATTTATTTATTTTTATTACAGATTCAATTTCACTTCTAGTGATCAGTTCAAATTGTCTACTTCTTGACTTAGTCTTCACAGTCTGTAGATTTCTATAAAGTTGTCCATTTCTTCTAGGTTGTCCAATTTGTTGACATATTACTAGTCATAGTAATGTGATTTTCTTTTATATTTCTGTGGTGTCAGTTATTGATCCTTTCTTACTTGTTTACTTGGTCCTCTCTTTTCTTCTTGGTAAGTCTGGCTAAAGGTTTATCAATTTTATCCTTTCAAATAGGTCTTTGTTTCATTAATCTTTTATTTCCCCTCTGATCTTTATTTCCTTCCTTCTGTTCACATTGGGCTTTGTTCTTTTCCTAATTCTTTTAGGTGGTAGGTTAAGTTGTTTGAGATTTTTCTTGTTTCTTGGAGGCCTATATTGCTATGAACTTCCCTCTTAGATCTACTTTTCCTTCATCCTATAGATTTTGTAGAGTTATTTATTTATTTTTGCAGTACGCGGGCCTCTCACTGCTGTGGCCTCTCCCGTTGCGGAGCACAGGCTCTGGACGCACAGGCTCTGGACGCACAGGCTTAGCGGCCATGGCTCACAGGCCTAGCCGCTCCGCGGCATGTGGGATCTTCCCAGACCGGGGCACGAACCCGTGTCCCCTACATTGGCAGGCGGACTCTCAACCACTGTGCCACCAGGGAAGCCCTGTAGAGTTATGTTTTTATTTTCATTTGTCTTCAGGTATTTTATTTCCTCTTTGATGTCATTGTTAACCCATTGATATTTTTTTTAGAGGCATGTTTAGTCTCCACATGTTTGTTCTGTTCCCATTTTTTCTTCAGTTGGTGTAATAGTGGGAAAAATGCTCAACATTATTTCTATCCTCTTATATTTGTTGAGGCTTATTTTGTGATGTGGTAAGTGCTCTATCCTTGAGAATGATCCATGTGCACTTCAACAAGGATTTGTGGGACTTCCCTGGTGGCACAGTGGTTAAGAATCCACCTGCCAATGCTGGGGACACAGGTTTGATCCCTTGTCCGGGAAGATCCCATATGCCACGGAGCAGCTAAGCCTGTGTGCCACAGCTACTGAGCCTGCGTCTAGAGCCCGCGAGCCACAACTACTGAGCCTGCATGCCTACAGCCTGTGCTCTGCAAAAAGAGAAGCCACTGCGATGAGAAGCCCACGCACCACAATGAAGAGTAGCCCCCGGTGGCCGCAACTAGAGAAAGCCTGGGCACACCAACAAAGACCCAATGCAGACAAAAAATAAATAAATTAATTAAGAAAAGGATTTGTATTCTGCTTTGTTATATGTAATATCCTATGGATATCGTTTAAGTCCAACTGATCTGTTCTGTCATTTAAGACTACGATTGCCTTCTTGATTTGTTTTTGGTCTTACCTGCCCACTGATGTCACAGGGGTGTTAGTCTACTCCTGTTGTCAATTTCTCCCTTCATGTCTGTCAGTATTTGCTTTATATAGATTAGGTGATCCTATATTGGGTGTGTATTTGTTAACAAATATTCTCTTCTTGCATTGATCCCTTTATCGTTATATAATGCTCTTCTATGTCTCTTTTTATCCTTTGTTTTAATGACTGTTTTGCCTGATAGGAGTATTGCTACTCTTGCTTTCTTCTTTGTTTGCGTGAAATCTTTTTCTATCCCCTCACTTTCAGTCTCTGTGCATCGCATCTTTCACCCTGAAGTGAGTCTCTCGTGGACAGCATATTGAAGAGCTTTGTTTTCTTAATCCAGGCAGCCACCCTGTCTTTTTTATTTACAAAACTATATTTTGAGCCACTAAAGAAAAAAGATACTTATTTAATGACAGTAAATAATTCAATGTACATAAATGACTAAACTCCACAACTACTTACAACATTAAAATATAAATTGCTAATTTTAAGTGACAGCAGAATGTGTTGAATAATGTTAATTCCAAATGTGCAGGTATTACGTACTATTTCACATAGGAATGACTTTACCTGTAACTAAAATATTGCTACTGAAGGTAAAACAACATAATTATCTAAACTTATAAGCAAAAAGGATAAAACAATATCAAAGGAAGGAGTAAATAATTTGTTTTGGGGGCATTTGTTTTCTTTTTAATTTAAATTTTATTTTATATTCAGGTATAGTTGATTTACAGTGTTGGGTTGCCTTCAGGTGTACAGCCAAGCAGTTCAGTTACACATATATCCGTTCTTTTTCAGATTCTTTTCCCATATAGGTTATTACAGAATACTGAGTACAGGTCCCTGTGCTATACGGTAGGTCCTCATTGATTATCTATTTTATTTATAGTGGTGTGTGTATGTTAATCCCAAACTCCTAGTTTATCTCTCACTCCTCCACTTTTTCCCTTTGGTAATCATAAGTTTGTATTCAAAATCTGTGGGACTGTTTTTGTTTTGTAAATAAATTCATTTGAATCATCTTTTTAGATTACACATATAAGTGATATCATATGAGATTTGTCTGACTGACTTCACTTAGTATGTCAATCTCTAGGTCCATCCATTTTGCTGTAAATGGCATTATTTCATTTTTTTTATGGATGAGGAATATCCCATTGCATATATGTACCACATCTTTTTTATCCATTGCTCTGTTGATGGACATTGAGGCTGCTTCCACGTCTTGGCTATTGTAAACAGTGCTGCAGTGGACACTGGGGTGCATGTGTCTTTTTGAATGATCGTTTTCATTGGATATAGCCCTAGGAGTGGGACTGCTGGATCATATGGTAGTTCTCTTCTTAGTTGTTTCAAGAAACCTCTATAGTGTTTTCCATAGTGGCTGCACCAAATGAATTACATTCCCACCAACAGTGTAGGAAGTTCCCTTTCCCCCACCCGCTTCAGCGTTTATTGTTCGTAGACTTTTTGACGATGGCCATTCTGACCAGTGTGAGGTGATACCTTGTTGTAAGTTTTTTTTTTTTAGATTGGGTTATAGTTGTTTTACAATGTTGTGTTAGTTTCTACTGTACAGCTAAGTGGAGTTCCCTGTGCTATACAGCAGGATCTCATTAGTTATCTGTTTTATACATATTACTGTATATATGTCAATCCCAATCTCTCAATTCATTCCACCCATCCTTTACCCCCTTGGTGTCCATCTGTTTGTTCTCTACATCTGTGTCTCTATTTCTGCCTTGCAAACTGGTTCATCTGTACCATTTGTTTTTCTCTTTCTTACTTCACTCTGTATGACACTGTAGGTCCATCCACATCTGCTGGGTCATATGGTAATTCTGTGTTTAGTTTAAGGAGCCTCTGTACTGTTCTCCATAGTGACTGTATCAATTTACATTACCACCAACAGTACAAGAGGGTTCCCTTTACTCCACAACCTCTCCAGCATTTATTGTTTGTAAATTTTTTGATGCCCATTCTGACTGGTGTGAGGTGATATCTCATTGTAGTTTCGATTTGCACTTCTCTAATAATTAGTGATGGTGAACTTTTTTCATGTGCTTTTTGGCCATCTGTATGTCTTCTTTAGAGAAATGTCTATTTTGATCTTCCACCCATGTTTTTATTGGGTTGTTTTTTTGATATTGAGCTATTGAGCTGCATGAACTGTTTATGTATTTTGGAGATTACTCCCTTGTCAGTTGCTTTATTTGCAAATACTTTCTCCCATTCTGAGGGTTGTCTTTTGGTTTTGTTTATGGTTTCCTGTGCAAAAGCTTTTAAGTTTAATTAGGTCCCATTTATTTACTTTTGTTTTTATTTCCATTACTCTAGGAGGTGGATAGAAAAAGATCTTGCTGTAATTTATGTCAAAGGTTGTTCTTCCTGTGTTTTCCTCTAAGAGTTTTATAGTGTCCGGTCTTTAGGTCTCTAATCCATTTTGAGTTTATTTTTGTGTATGGTGTTAGGGAGTGTTCAAATTCATTCTTCTACATGTAGCTGGCCAGTTTTCCCACCACCACTTATTGAAGACACTGTCTTTTCTCCATTGTATATCCATGCCTCCTTTGTCATAGATTAGTTGACCATAGGTGTGTGGGTTTATCTCTCGGTTTTCTATCCTGTTCCATTGATCTATATTTCTGTTTTTGTGCCAGTACCATATTGTCTTGATTACTGTAGCTTTGTAGTATAGTCTGAAGTCAGGAGTCTGATTCCTCCAGCTCTGTTTTTTCCCCTCAAGACTGTTTTGGCTATTAGGGGTCTTTTGTGTATCCATACAAATATTAAGATTTTTTTGTTCTAGTTCTGTAAAAAATGCCATTGGCAATTTGATTAATTTGATTGCATTGAATCTGTAGATTGCTTTGGGTAGTATAGTCATTTTCACAGTATTTATTGTTCCAGTCCAAGAACATGGTATATCTCTGTATCATCTTGAATTTCTTTCATCAGTGTCTTATATTTTCTGCATATAGGTCTTTTGTCTCCCTAGGTAGGTTTATTTCTAGGTATTTTATTCTCTTTGTTGCAGTGGTAAATGGGAGTGTTTCCTTAATTTCTCTTTCAGATTTTTCATCATTAGTGTATAGGAATGCAAGAGATTTCTGTGCGTTAATTCTGTATCCTGCAGCTTCACCAAATTCATTGATTAGCTCTAGAAGTTTTCTGGTGGCATCTTTAGGATTCTCTGTGTATCATGTCATCAGCAAACAGTGACAGTTTTACTTCTTCTTTTCCAATTTGGATTCCTTTTATTTATTCTCTGCTGTGGTTAGGACTTCCAAAACTGTTGAATAATAGTGGTGAGAGTGGACATCCTTGTCTTGTTCCAGATCGTAGAGGAAATGGTTTCAGTTTTTCACCATTGAGAATGATGTTTGCTGTGGGTTTGTCATATATGGCCTTTATTATGTTGAGGTAGGTTCCCTCTGTGCCCACTTTCTGGAGAGTTTTTATCATAAATGGGTGTTGAATTTTGTCAAAAGCTTTTTCTGCATCTATTGAGATCATCATATGGTTTTTATGCTTCAATTTGTTAACATGGTGTATCACATTGATTGATTTGCATGTATTGAAGAACCTTGCATCCCTGGGATAAATCCCACTTGATCCTGGTGTATGATCCTTTTAATGTGTTGTTGGATTTTGTTTGCTAGTATTTTGTTGAGGATTTTTGCATCTATATTCATCAGTGATATTGGTCTGTAATTTTTTTTTGTAGTATCTTTGTCTGGTTTTGGCATCAGGGTGATGGTGGCCTCATAGAATGAGTTTGGGACTGTTCCTTCCTCTGTAGTTTTTTGGAAGAGTTTGAGAAAGATGGGTGTTAGCTCTTCTCTAAATGTTTGATAGAATTCACCTGTGAAGCCATTTGGTCCTGAACTTTTGTTTGCTGGAAGATTTTTAATCACAGTTTCAATTTCATTATTTGTGGTTGGTCTGTTCATATTTTCTATTTCTTCCTGGTTTAGTCTTGGAAGGTTATACCTTTCTAAGAATGTCTATTTCTTGCAGGTTGTCCATTTTTTTGGCATAGAGTTGCTTGTAGTAGTCTCTCAGGATGCTCTGTATTTCTGCTGTAACTTCTCTTTTTTCATTTCTAATTTTATTGAGTCCACTCCCTTTTGATGAGTCTGGCTAATGGTTTATCAGTTTTGTTTATCTTTTCAAAGAACCAGATTTTAGTTGTATTGATCTTTGCTATTGTTTTCTTTGTTTCTATTTCATTTATTTCTGCTGTGATCTTTATGATTCCTTTCCTTCTGCTAACTTTGGGTTTTGTTTGTTCTTCTTTCTCTAGTTCCTTGAGGTGTAAGGTTAGATTGTTTGATTTTTCTTGTTTCTTGAGGTAGGCTTGTATTGCTATAAACTTCCCTCTTAGAACTGCTTTTGCTGCATCCCATAGGTTTTTTTTTTGCGGTATGCGGGCCTCTGGCTGTTGTGGCCTCTCCCGTTGCGGAGCACAGGCTCCAGACACACAGGTTCAGTGGCCATGGCTCACGGGACTAGCCACTCCGTGGCATGTGGGATCTTCCCGGACCGGGGCACGAACCTGTGTGCCCTGCATTGGCAGGCGGACTCTCAACCACTGCGCCACCAGGGAAGTCCTGCATCCCATAGGTTGGATCATTGTGTTTTCATTGTCATTTGTCTCTAGGTATTTTTTGATTTCCTCTTTGATTTCTTCAGTGATCTCTTGGTTATTTAGTAACGTATTATTTACCCTCCATGTGTCTGTGTGTTTTATGTTTTTTTCCCTGTAATTGATTTCTCATCTCATAGTGTTGTGGTCAGAAAAGATGCTTGATATGACTTCAATTTTCTTAAATTTACTGAGGCTTGATTTGTGACCCAAGCTGTGATCTATCCTGGAGAACGTTCCATGCACTTGAGAAGAAAGTGTAATCTGCTGTTTTTGGATGGAATGTCCTATAAATATCAGTTAAATCTATCTCGTCTATTGTGTCATTTAAAGCTTGTGTTTCCTTATTAATTTTCTGTTTGGATGATCTGTCCGTTGGTGTAAGTGAGGTGTTAAAGTCCCCCACTATGTTTGTGTTACTGTCGATTTCCTCTTTTAGAGCTGTTAGCAGTTGCCTTATGTATTGAGGTGCTCTTGTGTTGGGTGCATATATATTTATAATTGTTATATCTTCTTCTTGGATCGATCCCTTGATCATTATGTAGTGTCCTTCCTTATCTCTTTTAACATTCTTTATTTTAAAGTCTATTTTATCTAAGTATTGCTACTCCAGCTTTCTTTTGATTTCCATTTGCATGGAATATCTTTTTCCTTCCCCTCACTTTGAGTCTGTATGTGTCCCTAGGTCTGAAGTGGGTCTCTTGTAGAGAGCATATATATGGATCTTGTTTTTGTATCTATTCAGCAAGCCTGTGTCTTTTGGTTGGAGCATTTAATCCATTCACGTTTAAGGTAATTATCAATATGTATGTTCCTGTTACCATTTTCTTAATTGTTTTTGGTTTGTTTTTGTAGGTCCTTTTCTTCTCTTGTGTTTCCCATTTAGAGAAGTTCCTTTACCATTTGTTGTAGAGCTGGTTTGGTGGTGCTGAATTCTCTTAGCTTTTGCTTGTCTGTAAAGCTTTTGATTTCCCCATCAAATCTGAATGAGATCCTTGCTGGGTAGAGTTACCTTGGTTGTAGGTTCTTCTCTTTCATCACTTTAAATGTGTCATGCCACTCCCTTCTGGCCTGTAGAGTTTCTGCTGAGAAATCAGCTATTAACCTTATGGGAGTTCCCTTGTATGTTGTTTGTCCTTTTTCCCTTGCTGCTTTCAGTAATTTTTCTTTGTCTTTAATTTTTGCCAATTTGATTACTATGTGTCTCTCAGCATGTTTCTCCTTGGATTTATCCTGTATGGGACTCTGCACTTCCTGGACTTGGGTGGCTATTTCCTTTCCCATGGTAGGGAAGTTTTCAACTATAATCTCTTCAAATATTTTCTCAGGTCCTTTCTCTCTTCTCCTTCTGGGACCCCTATAAAGCGAATGTTGTTGGATTTAATGCTGTTCCAGAGGTCTCTTAGGCTGTCTTCATTTCTTTTCATTCTTTTTTCTTTATTCTGTTCCGCACCAGTGAATTCCACCATTCTGTCCTCCAGGTCACTTATCCGTTCTTCTGCCTCATTTATTCTGCTATTGATTCCTTCTAGTGTATTTTTCATTTCAGTTATTGTATTGTTCATCTCTGTTTCTTTGGTTTTTAATTCTTCTAGGTCTTTTTTAAACATTTCTTACATCTTCTCAATCTTTGCCTCCATTCTTTTTCCGAGGTCCTGGATCATCTTCACTATCATTATTCTGAATTCTTTTTCTGGAAGGTTGCTTATCTTTACTTCATTTAGTTGTTTTTCTGGGGTTTTATTTTGTTCCTTCATCTGGTACACAGCCCTCTGCCTTTTCATCTTGTCTATCTTTCTGTGAATGTGGTTTTTTTCCCACAGGCTGCAGGATTGTAGTTCTTCTTGCTTCTGCTGTCTGCCCTCTGGTGGATGAGGCTATCTAAGAGGCTTGTGCAAGTTTCCTGATGGGAGGGACTGGTGGTGGGTAGAGCTGGGTGTTGCTCTGGTGGGCAGAGCTCAGTAAAACTTTAATCTGCTTGTCTGCTGATGGGTGGGGCTGGGTTTCCTCCCTGTTGGTTGTTTGGCCTGAGGCGACCCAACACTGGAGTGTACCTGGGCTCTTTGGTGGAGCTGATGGTGGACTCTGGGAGGGCTCACACCAAGGAGTACTTCCCAGAACTTCTGTTGCCAGTGTCCTTGTCCCCACGGTGAAACAGAGCCACCCCCTGCCTCTGTAGGAGACCCTCCAACACTAGCAGGTAGGTCTGGCTCAGTCTCCTATGGGGTCACTGCTCCTTCCCCTGGGTCCCAATGTGCACAGTACATTGTGTGTGTCCTCCAAGAGTGGAGTCTCTCTTTCCCCCAGTCCTGTTGAAGTCCTGCAATCAAATCTCACTAGCCTTCAAGTTCTGATTCTCTAGGAATTCCTCCTCCCATTGCCGGACCCCCAGGTGGGGAAGCCTGACGTGGGGCTCAGAACCTTCACTCCAGTGGGTGGACTTCTGTGGTATAAGTGTTCTCGTTTGTGAGTCACCCACCCAGCGGTTATGGGGTTTGATTTGATTGTGATTGCACCCCTCCTCCTGTCTCATCGTGGCTTCTCCTTTGTCTTTGCATGTGGGGTGTCTTTTTTGGTGAGTCCCAGTGTCTCCCTGTGGATGACTGTTCGGCAGTTAGTTGTGATTCTGGTGCAGAACGTCCTTGTACTCTGCCATCTTGAAGCAATCTCAGTTCCATTTTTTTTTTTTTTTTGTCAGTGCTTGTTCAGCAGTTGTGATTTTGGTGGGAATCCTAGGAGAGGCTGCAGCAGCAGCAACCAAGTTGAAGAGGCTGGAGAGCTTTATCCCCTTTTTGCCTCTAGTTTATCTAAAGTTTTCTCCAGCCCAGAAACTGATTTATGTCCTCACACTTGTAGGAGAGGAAATCAGACCTTTAACATTTGTGGCCAATGCAGAGCTCACCTTTTGGAAGGTTTGGATCCTTTCCTCCCAGGCCCGGGCAGCCCATCAGCCCCTTAGGGACAGTCAGTTGTGGAGGAGTTCCAACGCAGAGAAGAATGCACACTTTGAAAAATCCACCCCGTGTCTGCTGATTGGAGCATTTAGACCACTGACATTTAAAGTCATTAATGGTAAGTACACACCTATTGCTATTTGTATTCTGTTTCCCACTTCTTATAGTTCTTCTCTGTTTCTTGTTTCTCATGTTGTGGTTTGATTTGTCTTCGGTAGTATGCTTGGTTTCCTTTCTTTTTGGTTTTTGTGTGTCTGTGGTAGGTCTTTGATTTGTGGTTACCATGGGGCTCATATGTTGACCCTTAATTATATGAACTTGCTTTAAACTGATAGTCATTTAAGTTGACATGTCCTAAAATATTTTTTTGTTTACTCCCCTCGTACAGTGTATATTTGATGTTATAGTTTACATCTTCATGTTCATCCCTTTACTGTTAGTTATAATTGCTTTTACAGTCTTGTTTTGTGTTTCAGTCTACATACTGGTTTCAGTGATCTTAAATCCTTAGTATATATTTGCCTTTCCTATTGGGCTTTTCCCTTTCCTACAGATTCCTGCTACTTCTCTGTTTCAAAAAGACCCTTCAACACTTCTAGAATAGTTTTAGTATTACTGAATTCTTTTGGGTTTTGACTGCCTGAGAAATTCTTTATCCTTCTGTCTCATATGATGATCTTACTGGGTGCAGTATCTGAGGTGGCAGGGTTTTCCCTTTGAGAACTCTGTATATATGCTGCCGCCTTTAGGCCTGCAAACTTTCCACAGGGGAATCAGCTGATAGCGTTACGGGGATTCCCTTGTATATAACTCTGTTTTCCTGTTGTTGCCTTTAGAATCCTCTATAACTTTTGCTGTTTTAATCGTGGTATGTCTCAGTGTGACTCTCTTTGTGTTCATGTTGTTTGGGACCCTCTATGCTTCCTGTACTTGGGTATCTGTTTCCTTTTTTAGGTTTGGGAAGTTTTCAGCCATAATTTCTTCAAAATACATTTGATCCCCTTCCTTCTCCTTGTGGAGAATCCCTATTATGGAAATGCTGACACAATTTTATATTATCCCATAGATCCTGTATGTAGCTTTCTTTTTTTCATGTGTCTTTCTGTCTGCTGTTCTGATTGGGTGATTTCTATTCTATCTCTCAGTTCACTTATGTGTTGTTCTGTGTCATTCAGTCTGCTATTCATTGCTTCTAGAGTGCTTTTTAATCTCAGATTTAATTACCTGTTTTTTTAAATTATCTTTTTGATTAGGCTGTCTTTATAGCTTCTAGTTCCTTATTAAAATAATCTGTGCTTAGATCAATTCTTAATTCAGTTAGCATTTTTAATTCATTGTCTGGTAGACTCATTACCTTTGTTTCATTATTTTTTCAGGGCTTTGCTCTCTTTCAGTTGAGAGTAGTTCCCCTGCCTTGTCATTTTTCTTAAATTTCTGTGTCTATGAATTTAGGTGAAACAGTTACCTGCTGTGATCTCGAAGGGAGTGGATGGCTCTGTTCCTTGAAGTGTTTTTTTCCTTCTTTCTGCATTGGGGCCGTTGCTCCGAAGGAGGGGATTGCTGGAGCAAGTGGGGCTCATGTGCTCACAGAGGTCTGTGCTGGTGTCTGCCCTTCTGCTTGGATGCAGCCCAGTGTCGCGTCTTTCCCGTTGTGGCTGTCCAAGACCTAGTGCAAGGCTGTGGTGTGGAGTGGGTGGGTGAGCAGATTAGCTCAGCTGGGAGTGGGGGATCGTGGTGTGCTGCAGGGGTTCCAGCAGCCCCACTGTTGTTAGAGGGTCTGGGCTGCCTGTGTGGTGCACCGACAGTGGCTGCCACCACCCCCTCTGGACCTCACCTGGGGCCTCTAGGCCACCCCTGTGGCCCTCGATTGAGTCTCCTCCCAGGGCCTGGCTGCCCTAGAAACACTGCTGAGGTGTGGCATGGAGTGCATGGCGTGTCTCCTCACTCGGACTGGGGAGCCTGGCGGACTGGGGAGCCTGGCAGGCTGGGAGCCACTAGGTCAGACCTCTCTCCAGCCTGTCCAGTGGCGAGCCAGCACCTATGCACTCCTCATGAACGGAGCCTAGGCTTCTCCAGCCTTCATACCTGTTGCAGCAGTTCTCCAACCAGCCAAGGGAGGCTTGTGTCCACTACACAGGGCCCCAGGGGCACAATCTCCCTCTTCCTAGTACCCTCCCAGGGGCAGGGGTCCTGAACCAATGCTTTTCTTCCTGTCCTCGCTGGTTACGTATCTTCCTGCAGCCTTGGTTGTACAGCAGCTCTGCCAGTTTCCACGTAGTTCCCCTGAGAACTGCTCCACGTGTAGATGCATTTGATGTCTGTGGGAGGGGGCGAGCTCCATGCCCTCTGCTGCCACCTTGTTCTCCCTCCTCTGGGGGTCTCGACGGTGCTGTGACTCGGCCCCTCCTACCCAGCTTGTGCTTCCTTCTTTATCACTTGCAGATCTTTTCTGGTAGGTTCGAGTCTTTGTCAACAATAGATTCTTCGCACACTGTAATTCTGGTTTGCCCTTGAGAGCAGGCGAGCTCAGGGTCTCCCCTCTGCCATCTTGGGAACTCTCTCTCCTGCGTGTAACTTTTGACTCCCCTAAACTCAACTACTATTACTATTGACCAGAAGCCTTACCGGTAATGTAGTCAATGAACATATTTTCTATGTGTGTATTCACTGCATTGTCACAGAGAAGTAAGCTAGAGAAAACGTTAACGTCATAAGGAATACTTATAATACTGCATTTATCAATGATGTACGTTTACAAGATGAGTCATCTGTCAGTATGTCAATATTATGATATAAAACACTGCAGAGGTTCCATATATTACTAACACTAGACATCAAAAACAATGAAAATTCATTTTTATTTACAGGAATAATGGTTCAGGCATTGATAACGAAGCAGCAGCAATATGATGTATGTAGTGTGGACAGGGAGTGTCACCTGCCATTCCAGTAAACAAAGATACTGGGCACAATCAAGCCACCAGCCGCTGCAGCTGCCCTGAGGGCGTGCCCTGCGGGGATCCAGGAAACATTCTGTGCTCTGGGTACCAGCCCTAGATCGTTCAAGTGCACATCTAAAGAGTAATTTCAGTGAGGCCAGATTCTTCATCTTCCCATACATACAAAAGCACTAAAATTATTAACCTGAACTGTCTGGGGCTTTGGTGTGTGTGATAAGCAGTAATCTTTGACTAAATTCTTGTCTTCCAGCAAAAACTCGATGCATCTTGGCACCTCCCTTACCTCCTGAGAGGCTGTCTCCTGGGCTTAAAACTTTAACTTGCAGCTTTTGGGTTGTGTGTTTTCCTTCAGTCAGCGGCTTTGGTGACCTGAAGGGAACTTGGAGCAGGCTTCTCCTCTGCCTGAGCCCTGCAGGGACTGGCCAGCAGAGGCCTCTTGTGCCCAGCTGTCTCCTTGGTGAGCCCCCCTGGTCTCAGATCTCCTGTTACTGGCTGATCCTATTGTATTGGGTGGTGGATAAATCCCTCACTGGAGGAGGAGGTTTTCCCTGAATTTAATTTCAAGAAGAAGTACCTGGGTTATCCCAGTTGAGAGATGTTGGGGAGATTTTACTCAGTTGAAAGACATTGAGTTTGGTTGGACTGGGAAATTAGGTGGGAGACTGACATGTCATTTTTCCTTTATTTGGCTACTTTAACAGATTATTGGAATAAAAATGAAGATGTCCCTTCTTTGGAGCTGAAAGCCCTTATGAGCCATCTCCTTCCTGACAGCACTGGCTTTCTCAGGCAACTGGGAAACTTGTGGGAGTGGTGGAGGTAAGTCCTCATACTGGGCTGCCATCTGTAGAGGGAAACCCACTCATCTCAGCTGGGGGCACACATAAGAGCCGGCCACTCGGTGCTGCAAGCACCCACTGTGGTCTTAGGCTACAGAAAGTAGCACCTGTAAGAGCGCTGCAATGGCTCTGGGCTAAAATCCCGAGGAATCAGGCTCACAACCAGCACACTGGCCCACCACGGGATCATCAGTAATGATTCTTATCTCAACAGATCGACCTTGGAATGGGAAACAAAGCTTTCAAAACAAAAAGGACAGATTGCTAGCCTCCAACTAACACCCAGGCCAGGTTCATGTACAATACGTATGGAATTTATACCTGCAAATACTCACTTGATTGGAGAAACCACACTAAAGGAGGAGATCACAACCTAAAATGGCCATATTTGGGTTCTTCTGACATTCCAAAATTTTCTTGTGTATGCAGCTAGCGAAAGCAGTTCATAAGATCAGATGGAGTGGAATGCTTATGGATATTTAGAAGCTTCTAAAAGACAAAATGATAAGCTTTTGCAGGAAATCAACCAAAACTTAACTTTATCAACATTTCTGAAAGCTGCCAGTATTACCCCTGCCTCTCCCTCTGCTCCCTCTCATTTCCTCTTTTATCTGAACCCCCTGACCCAGATGCTGTTCCCTTCTCTTTTCCATCACCTCTGCCCCTTGCTGCTTCCTCTCCCGCCAGCAAAGGAGGACATTAAATCAGAAGTACTTCTGTCCCCCTTTAAGGAGAAACCTTTCACAGGAAGAGGGGAACTGTCCTCTGTGCTTACATACACACCCTAGACTCGAGCAAGACTTAGGGCTTTAGCTAAGGGGTTTCCTGACCCTAGTCATGGCCCATTGGGATATGCAGGGAATCTGAGTTAGCCATCCAAACCCGTGAGTCTGGGTTTGCAGATATGTATCCAGTAATACAGCTATTCCTTTCTGAAAGTAAAGCAAGGCAATGGATAGAGAAAGCAGAATGGAAACAGCCCTTAACAAACTTCGATTTTCAAGTTGAATGCAAGGAATTAGCTCATAAATTACTCATTTATCCCAGAGTTTTTCCCAAAAGCCATAGCCTAGACAAAAATTCAGCAGTGCAAACAAAAACAAGATAAAATCCTAGATTATGATGTGTGAGAACTTTTAAACAATATTCTGACATAACATCTGAATGTTCTCTAACTACCAAAATGATCCTTTGCTTAAGTCCATTTCAGAAGGTATAAATGAGGAATTGGCTGCTGTAATTAAAAAACACAACTTAGGTTGGTCAGCGTTACATACAAATGCCCTTACCACGCTGGCTGATGAGCTTTTCAAAATCATCAAAGGAGAGGATACGTCTGTAAAAATCGTGAACCTTTGGGACTTCCCTGATGGCACCGCAGTTAAGAATCCGCCTGCCAATGCAGGGGATACAGGTTCAAGCCCTGGTCCGGGAAGATCCCACGTGCTGTGGAGCAACTACTGAGCCTGCGCTCTAGAGCCTGCAAGCCACAACTACTGAGCCCGTGTGCCACAACTACTGAAGCCCGTGCTCTGCAACGAGAAGCCTGCACACTGCAACTAGAGAAAGCCCACGCACTGACGCACTACAATGAAGACCCAACGCAGCTAAAGATAAATTTATGAAAAAAAAATCGTGAGCCTTCAACTGTGCCAATTAAGTAAGCAAGGTCAGGCTACAGTTAACAAACCCCCGTTCAATCCTCGACTGACAGAGGAACCTAGCATTTCCTTTTACTGTGTTTAAAAAAAGAAGAAGGAATGTAGAAAAATGAAAGATTTCAAGAACAGACTAGATTTCAGATCAGAATACCGAGTTAAACAAGAATAGGGCTCCTCTGAGGGAACAGTGGGAGTCTTTCTTCTGTAACACCCTGGGAGAAGTAGAGAGACAAGACAGAGAGAAACAAAGCCCTAATAGATACAGGGACCACCTTTTCAGTTTTAAACCAAAACCAGAGGCTCCCTCCCATGAAGTAATACTTCAGTGTAGGTGGTAGGGATTTCTACTGCACCTCTTAAGGCTCTTAAACCATTCTACTTAGGAGAACTTAAAGGAAGGCACTCATCTTTTCTAGTAGAAAGCACCCCTATTCACCTGACAGGAAGATTTATTAGAAACTTACGAAGCCCATATTTCCTTACTCCTAAGGGGGAGATGTTTTTAGAGCTGATTTCCTTCATCATACAATGTTTGTGAGCCATGGTCAAGGTGATGCTGACGAAGACTTGCTAGGCTTAGTACCTGAAGAGTTACTGACACATGGAAATACATTCCACACCGCCCGTTAAAAGGACCTGAGACGAGAAGAACTGCGTCAGTACCCGCAGTACCCAAATGGAGGCAGGAAGCCACGGAGGGAATAACACCTGACACCAGCTTACATTGAGAAAGGCTTCATGCCTTGCACCGGCCCTTGTAACACACTCATTCTGCCAGTTAGCAAACCTAATGGCAAGGGCTGGAGGTTTGTGTAGGGTTTGAGCTCTAGCAGTGCCATCATTACTCCTTGCCATTTGTGTAGTGCCAACCCCCATGCCTTTCCGTCCTGTGTTCTAAGAACAGTGACTTCTGTGGCCTCTGCAGTGCACTGTTTAGCATCCCTGTGCATCCTGGTGGCCAGTACCCTTTGCCTTTACTTGGGATGAACGGCAGCATACGTGGACTGTAACGCGGCAGGGCAATACTCACTTTCCCCAGGTATTAAAAACGTACCTAGATGATCTAGCTTTTCCTCATAAATCAGTTTTGATACAATGTGCAGGTGATTTGCTATTGTGTTCAAATTCTTTGATAAATAGGAAGACAGCCTGTACTTCAAAACTAGCTGAAAGGGACAAAGTGAGGAAAAGTTACAATTTTGTAAGGCTAATGTGAAATCTTTAGGACAAATGATATCTAAAGGACCTTTAATTGACGGTGAAAGACATTTTGGCTTTCCCTGCCCCTAGGACAAAAGGGCATTCGAGGGGTTTCTAGATCCTGCAGGCTATTGCAGGAACTGGATTACAAAGTTTTTATTTTAGTGGCCCAACCATTATGTAACTTGTTTAAACAAGGCCAAGCTGAACCTCTGGGAAATAAAACATTCTGAAGCCAGGGAGACACTGAAAAGAACCCAGCTTTTTATGATTTACCCCTTTTTCTCTTTGTACATGAAAACAAAGGTGCCACACGGAGTATTAACCCAGCAACACGGCGGTTACTACCCACCGATAGGATATACAGCCAGCAGCTAGCTGCAGTAGACAAGGGCTTCCCCCGCCCTTGTCCCGGGGCTGTCTCAGCAACAGCTGTGCTGCGTCCTGAGTCACTCTCACCGTCTTTGTGCCCCATGCCACGGAAGCTTTACTAAACTCTCATCACACACTTATTCAGGCCGATTAACTTCTAACGAGATTGTCTCGCTCTCACCAAATCTCTCCCCACAGGTGTGACAAACTTAATCCAGCTACCTTGCTCCCAGAAGACTCAGACGTTATCTTTTCTATCCCAGGACTGATTTTCAAGAAAGCCCAATGGATAATCCTGACTTTGTTACTCATGGGTGGTGTGTATCTGCGAGGACCTCATGGGAGGTGCCAGGCTGGCTATGCCATTGTTCCTCCAGTGTCTGTCCTAGAAAATGGTCCCTTGTCTCATGTCGCTTCTGTCCAACAGGCTGAACTAATAGCACCGAGAGCCTGCCCGTTGGCAAAAGGAAAGCCCGCGAATACCTACACAGACGGCCGCCATGCTTCTGGGGGGGACCATGACTTGGGTATGCTTTGGCAACAGGATTTCTAACATCCCGAGGACAGCCTATTAAAAATGGTAAACATGTAGCAGGCTTGTTGGATGCCATTCTGCTGCCAGGTGCACTTGCCATTAAGGTATCATTCAAAGGCTGACACTGCTGAAGCAAAAGGAAACTCTTTAGCTGATCACGTTGCCAAGACTGAGGCTCTGCAAAACGAAAACAAGCAACTAACCACTGCCTTTCCCTTTCAGCCTCCCAGCAACCTTACTGACATGGTCCAGTTTCAAGGAACGGCACCAGAAAACAGACACCTGGACACACAAGGGAGGCAGCCTGAACTCACACGAAGGCTGTGGATACACGCAGACGGGAGGAGGCCTATCCTTCCCTTTGAAGCTCAGTATCCTATTTTGCAATATATTCACGAGTTAACACACTGGAACCCAGGTAGACGGTATTGTGGGGTAAAAAACTGTTGGAAGGCTTTTGTGAGAGCTCGGGAATTATTCAAGATGTACCACTTGTCCAAAATATAAGCCAGGGAAGCCGTTACATAGTTCTCAAGGGAATTTGCCACGACCTGCAGGTCCCGTTGCGACTTGGCAGACTGATTTTATACGACGCCCCCCTCTCAAGGTCGACGCCCCCCTCTCAAGGTTAGCAGTATGTTCTTGTTATGATTTGTATGTTTTCACACTGGGTTGAGGCATCCCATGCTGAAGGGCCACAGCCCAATCTGTAGGACATTTTATTTTACCAAGAGTGATGCCCATTTCGGGAGTCCCCTCAGAACCACATAGTGACAGAGGAACTCATTTCACTGGACAAATTGTTAAGATTTGGCCAATTATGCAGCATTTCCATTATGCTTATCACCACCAGTCCTCTGGGTTAGTAGAAAGAACAAATGGAACAATTAAAACCCAACTGGCTAAGATGATGAATGCTTATTCCTTACCTGGCCTGAGGCCCTTCCATTGGTTCTCCTCAACCTCAGATCCACCTGTTTTGGAAAACATTTGTTTCCTTTTGAGATTATCAGGGGGAGACCAGTGAGACTGGATGAGGGATTATATGAACCTATAGTAATGAAAAGGGATAGGTTACGTTATTGCAAGGGTTTGATTGAATTAACAGGACATTATAAGTGTTAATGCATAAGTTAATGCATTAACACTTAATGCATATAAGTGTTAATGTATAAGTTAAAGCATAACTTATCACAGTATGCTTTCTTTAAATGATGATCAGATGCCCTATGACCTACAACCAGGAGACTCTGTATACTGGAAAAGGCATCATTTAAAGGACTCTCTCCAACCTCGATGGAAAGTCCCTATCAGGTTCTTTTAAGTAGCTCATGCACAGCAAAATCGAAGGTAACTGACTCTTGGATTCATATTTCCCACCTAAAGAGGCACTGGTCTGGTCTATAGAGAGGACTGCTGACCTCAAACTCACCTTAAAGCGATGCACCTTAAAGCGATGCTCTGATAGGAAAGAAACACCAACGCCAGGACGAGAAGTTGACGACATCAGGAGACAGCTATCCCAAGGTGCTGGACCTGACCGTATGATTATTTATAACATTTTTTGATTTCTTGGCCTTTATGCACATGAATCAAATGTTTTTCTGTCATGGGTACGATCCTATGCAGATTTTAGAAGTCATTGCAATTGTTGGGTTTGTGGTCAGTTACCTACATCCACTACTTCTGGTTAGTGGGTTTCTCCTCTCCAAGGCTCTGATTGGATGGCCTGTAGAAAATTTTAGAAAAAAGTAGTTCTGTCTGAGCTGCAACTGATGCTCCTATGGGAACCCCTCACTTGGCCAGTCAAACATTCTTGCTTTGACTTTGGCCATAAATGAGTTTTCCCTTAAAGTTACTCAAGCTCAGTCAGAGCAACAAGCTAAATTTCAGTCAAAAATGATAACTTCCTGACTATTAGGAGGGACCCCCCCCTCAGTTATGGGATAGGTTTATATGGCTAATACCAGGCTGTGGTCCCTTAAGGCGCCCCCCTATGTTGGGAACAATTAAATCACACTAAAGATATTCAGCCTAATAACACCAGAAAATTAGGCTGGGTGCCTTAATGAAAAATGTCAGTGTATCATCATTTCCCTTAAAGATAGTGATTGATATGGAACAGACTGGGTCAGGCACCCAGGAGTATGCTGGGTTGCACCTAATGGAACTCAGTGGTTTTGTGGCACTAATCTACATCCCTGGCTTCTTCCAGGATGGATGGGAAGATGTACTTTAGGATTCCCTAGGGCTCAAGGCCACTTGTGTGCTAATTTAGAGATGACTCCAGCAAATTTACCAAGAGATCTGTATTCCCCTGGTATGATCATGTAGCATCTATTTTTATGCTATTAGTAGGATTGGAAGATGTACCTCCCCATATCAAAGTAGGATTGGAAGATGTACCTCCCCATATCAAAGTAGGATTGGAAGATGTACCTCCCCATATCAAAGCCTTAACAGAATTCACCCAAAAGCCCCTAAATGATTAATCATTGAGGCTGCCTCTATGATGAGAAAAGTGGTATTACAGAATCACATGGCCCTTAATAGCCTTATAGCATCTCAAGGAGGCACCTGTGCTATAATTCAAACCGAATGCTGTGTTTTCATACCAGACAAATCCTCTACTAGGATGCATTTAATGACCACATGAAAAACCAGATTTCTGCCTTAAGTGATTCACTTCCTAGTCTTGGTGATGGTTGTAGGGAGCTGGTTTGGTTCTGGAACCTCATGGCTTAATTCCCTGCTTATGACGTTATTAATGTTACTACCTGTATGATATCCTGTCTGTTTTATAAGATCGTTGTCTCTTGTATTACCCAATGTGTAACCAGGCCTTTGACAAAATTAATGAGGGCTAAAATCTTGAGGCAGTCAGTCACATATATGACTCTATACTGAATAACTGGAATGGTGCAACTCTAGATATGAGAAGAAACAAGGAAAAACACTTCCCGGATCATAACAGATTAGTTAAGACCGGTGATCCAGAGAATTTTAGGCAACAGGGCCTAATCCAAAAATACTACATTGGCCTCTCAAGTCCTCATCTGACCTACGAAATGAGATTTCCCAGCACCGTGGGACAAACTGGCCATGAATGGAGGGTAACAGGCCACCTTCTGTGCTCTGGATACTGGCCTCAGTTAAGATCACACCTGATACGCACACCTGAAGGATATTTTCACTGAGCCCAGACTTGCATCTTCTCATGCATAGAAAAGCACTAAAAGCATTAACCTGAGATGCCTGTTTTTGTGGTTAGCAGGAATCTTTGTTCAGCATTTCCTATTTCAAGCAAAAAACTCCTACGTACCCTGGCTCCTCCGTAGCCTCTCAGGCCTGACAGACTACATAGTCTTCAGTAAGGCCCCCACAAACTGAAGGTTGTGCGTTTTTCTTCAGTCAGCAGCAGTCTGGTGCGGTTGACACGAGTGCTTCACAGTGGCCTAGCCTATACGGTAATGAATGACTTGGTATGTTTTTTATGGCTTATAACATAAGTCGTATTCATAACACGGTATTGGAAACATTGTTACATAAAAAGACATTTATCTGTGATAGGCTAATCTACCGTCTGTCCAACTACGAGAGAGGCAAAGATCTAAAACAGTAAGAGCACTAACACATTCTTAATTTTATATCAAATACCACTCACCTTATGCCTGTGTACGGATAGACTAGTACCTACATGTATTTCATGCATTCATGACATACCTGACTCTCGTTTTAATATTTCTAGGCTGTGTGGTTTGAGTTTTTTCAAATTGTTGCGAATCTCCAAAAAATTTCGAATATATTTATTGAATAAAATCCACCTTTGAGTGGACCCATGCAATTCAAGGTTCGCCTGTATAAGGGGCTGCAGAGAGGAGAGCGTTTCTACAAACTGGCTCTGTCCCACCTGTCTGACAGGTGAGAAAAGACATGGCTACCTGGCGAGCTCTCCCAGCCCATTGTTAGCGAACCAAACTGGGGTGCAAGGCCAGGTTGTGGTGAAGGAAAGTGCAGCGTTTGTAAGGCATCCAACCTGGGGCCAAACAAGGAGGACGGGCAGCTTGTGCTCAAAAGACCTGAACCCCCTGCGCCACCACCCCATCTTTTAGGGGAGGGTTTGTAAAGACAGTGTGCAGGAGAGGGTTGCAGGGTGTGTTGCCCTCAGTGTTCAGGATAGAAAAAAGATTATCTAGTGAAGTTGTCACATATGAATTTGTATCAATTCCCTTCAGCTTCACTGTGCCTGACCAACTTTAATTAGGAGTCTGGGATTAACATACCCATACTATGGTATATAAAATAAACAAGGACCTACTGTATAGCCCAGGGAACTATACTCAATATCTTGTAAGAGCCAATAAGAATCTGAAAAAGAAGAGATACATATACGTATACATAACTGAATCACTCTGCTGTACTCTCCAAACAACACTGTAAATAAACTATACTTCAATAAAAAATATCATTGATGCTTAATTAAAAAGTAGTACCTCGTAAGAGTCCTTCCATCTAGGTTGGAGACAGTCCTTTCAATGATGCCTTTTCCAGTATGTATGATCTTTATCCAAAGAGAGACTGCTGTGATAAGCTTCAGAAACAAACTTGAGTGTCCTTTAATAATTCAATTAAACTTGACAATTATGTAACATAGCTGGGATAGTTAAGGAGTTTGGGATTAACATATACACACTACTATATATAAAATAGATAACCAACAAGGACCTACTGCATAGCACAGGGAACTCTGCTCAATATTATGTAACAACCTAAATGGGAAAAGAATTTAAATGAGAATAGATACATGTATATGTATAACTGTATCACTTTGCTGTACACCTGAGACTAACAACCTTGTTAATCAACTATATACTCCAATATAAAATAAATTATGTAACATAATGAGCTACCTGGGAGGTGAGTCTTAGTAAATAGACCTCAATTAACAAAACTAGAATTATGATATATTATCAACCACCAGATTTTTCAGAATTCCATATAATTTCTAGAATATATTAATAACATTTACCCATACAGTATAACCTAAGGAGGCTTAACACTCATTTGAGAATGCTTCCCATGTAATTAAACATACTGAGCAATCTTAGTTTAGTCTCTCTCAGATGCTTTGGGGTTCCGGGTTCCTTTTTTTTAACCTGTCACACCTTTTTTTCCATATTAGCTTGTCCCTTATTTTCTTTCCTATTTAGAAATAACCAGCTTTAGGACCAAATTACTTTTCCCCTTAACAAAATGCATTTTCACTCCTCTTACCTTCTTTTAATGAAAACAAACATCCTACTTTTCTTATATACTGAAATGTTTCCCTTATTTTAGTAGCTTTACATATATTACAACTTTTAACCGTTAGAAACTGTAATCTCTGGCAAAAACAAAGAAGCATTTGTGATCATACCACCGTTTCCTGATTGGAAAACTTATGAATATGTTTTACAGCCTCCAGAAACATACATCTTCTCATAGCATAATTTCTTTCCTCAATGTGGTATAAGACGTGTGTCTAAAAAACCCAAACCCAAACGTGTTTAGGTTTTCTCTCATAAGACAAAAGTGGGTAAACTTAGACTCATTTAGCAATTAATTTAGCAAAACTCTAAAGTTTCAAATTGCCAAAATCGAGAGAGACTATTTTTAAGTAGATTTTCTAAAACATAGTTATTCCCAAAGTTCAACTCCCAGAACTCTTCTTATTTACATTTAACTTACTTAAAAGTTCCATTGTATCAAGTTATTTTCCTTGTGACGATTCTGTAACAGGATTAATAAGATCTTACTAACTTTCCTAAATACAATAAAAATTATAGTTCATGCCTCTGAAGGCATCTCTGTCTTCAGGCATCAACAAGCTTAAACTTTAACACCAGATATTTAATACTGAATATTTCCCAGATCATGTGAACCTGAAATTCATTTGGGTTAGTTACTTTTATATTTCTGAGAATTTAGATAAGCATTTAATTTCCTTTAAGCCAATTACATAGAGCTCATTTACAAATTAATTTTGATAGCATCTGGAGGTAAAGACATATCTCTATAACATACACAGACACCCATATAGACACAGATCTCAGTTTTCCTGCTTGAGTTAAAACTCTCCTTCCCTTTTTTCGCTTCAGTCTCAGGAACTGGAGATTGTCAGAACATCTGTATCTCAAAGGCACAGGGAGAGTAAAGCAAGTTCCTCTTAGGAAGCCAGCTTCCTCTCACTGCATATGCAGCAACCAGTCTTTTAGAACATCAAGAGAGCCCCATTTTGGCCATTTTCAAGGTGAGAGTTCCTTCAGTACCCAAATAGCCAATTCAGTTTAAATAACACAATAGTGCATATCATTCACTCACATTCACACAGCTCACTTCCGGACAAACTTGTAGGTGGCTCTAAATCAGGCTGAAGAGCAAACTAAGCAGTTTCTACGAGTGTCTACACCACGTTCAGGTTACCAGGGCCCTGTAACGAGGGTCAATACCAGGACGGTCTCTGAGAACAATTAATCCTTTCAGTTTCCCTCCTACCAGTGGGGTCTCCCCCAAAACCAGGACCCCTAACAGGGTTCAAAACCAGGAAGAGAAAACAGGGTTTGGACTCATGCACCAAGACACAAACACATACCTACCCAAGATAAGAGCCAAACCCATTCCAAAAGGCTCACTTTGATTCAATAGCATAAAGGCTAAAGAATTTCATACCATTTACCTTCCCCAGTTTTAGATGAAATATGGTGGTGTGATTTAGAGAGCTACTGGGGCCATTTCTCCCTGGACCCCAAGAAATACTGGGGCTAAGCAGTGTTACAATAAAATAACATTTTCTTCCTTTACATAGGAGCCTAGCTGAAAATGTCCCAGTTTTGTAAAATACACCCTAGGGGACTCCAAGATGGAATAGAGCTCTGATTTCACATTCTTTCACACAGCCAGTGTCACCAGAACCAGACTAGTGTCCAGGGCTTCTCAGGGTCACAGTTCCCTAGCACAAGAATGGAAAGTTTCCTACCTGCTGTTCCACCCGGCGTGCAGATGAGCCGTGGTCTGATAGGGGGCGACTGTAGGCAGTGCCGGGAGACCGAGACACTCCTTGACCCAGAAGGGAAAACCTAGTTAAAGTGGTGCTCTGCTCAAAACCAGATGACTAAGTCCTATGCCTCCCCTCTCGCCAAAAGAAAAATCCCAACCAAGGCACCCAGTAGGGAAGAACACCTGGGGTTGACACACAGGTTCCACCACTTACCAGATGTCTCAGACCAGGAGGACCACAGCCTTGCTTCCTTCATCAGGGAATCGAAAGCACCGTGGCCCAGCGATGTCCAGTCAGCGGCAGGCACTGGGGGCTGTGCCTGAGACAAAAGCGCCCGGGCAGCTGCTGGACAGAAGGAAACACAATAAATTCCAAAGTAACAAAGTGGTCATGTTCTTTCTAGAACAGGACAATACATTTCCAAACAAATACCAAAACGATAGACTTTTTTTTCTAAATACCACATTTTTGGAAAGAAAATAACATTACTAAATAACGCTTGCATTTAAAAGTAAATCAGAAGGGGGTTAAGAAATATTTAGAACTGAATGAAAATGAAAACAAAAATGTCAGAATTTGTGGGACAAAGTTAAAGCAATACTTAAAGGAAAACAATATTCAATATAAAAATTTACAAAGAGGAAAACTAAAGTAACAAGAAGGAAGGACATAAATATAAGGACAAATAAATAGCTTATTGGAAAAAAAAAAGAATAACCAAAAACCCCTACTGCTTGGAAAGATGAGTGATATAAACAAATCTTGAGGAGATACAAATAAACTATAGAACCAACCAAAACAACTAGACATTAAGAGGTTTGCCAAAATAAAGTATATTTTTAAAAAGCATGCATTAATAATTATGAAGTGTAGATGAAAGACATTTTTTGAAAATATAAATGGTGAAATTGCAACAAGAGCAAAGTGGAAACTTCAATCAATACACGTTATAGAAACTGGAGGACAATCAACGCTCTCACGTCACACGATACGGAATAACCTGGACTGACGGGCTAAGGATGAAGAACGTGATTCCCAGAGCAGCCCCTGAAAGCTGAGCGCACAGTTAAAAAGGAGAAATTACAATGGAGCATGAGAACAACGGACCGACTCAGAAGAGGCATGGGCACGATGAACAAGAGCAGATCAGGCCTGCGTCCACCCAGATGAGTAGTTACATTAGATGCATCAGACTAAACAGAACCGCGGCTGTTGAGCTGGAGAACGCGCTCTCACGAGACCCTCCCCTGCGTGACCTGCAGAGGCGCAGAGAGCCTGGAGGTGACGGCTGGGGAGACACCGACTCCGAGGTGCTCGACGGGCAACCGGGCTTCAAGAGGCACAGAATCATCAGGAAGAAGAGGGACCCCCCACACCGCAAACAGATCAATGGGAACAGGGAGCCCTCACGATGAGCCTGCACCGGCGACACAGCTGGCAAGCACGAGTAGCCACATGGTCGGAAGAGACGGGAGGGGCGGTGCCGGGACCCCAGCGTCTGCTCGGGCCCGGCAGGGCAGGGGGCCAAGCCACGCAGACCTGAGCCCCCTGGTGTCAGCCGGGAGAAGAAGATCCGCGGAGGCCTGGACCCAGCGCTTCCACTCCTGCGATGACCCCGAGGCTCCGGCCCACAGCAGGTGGGGCACACGGGTGTCCCCTGCAGCACGGCTGTGACCCTGCGGAGCCGGAGCCCGTCCGGGTGGGCAGCGCTGAAGGCCTGGATTGGAGCGACACGGGTCCCCGGCTGGACCTGGAAATGACAGAGAGAACGTCTGTCTCCACACAAAAAAGTACTGAGTGGGTGAACAACCAACATCCGTACCCAATGCCATTTGTACAAAATGACAACAATACGTGTTTTTAAAGGAACATGTTCACATAAAACTTGCAGTCGGCGCCCTGACCGTGTCCCCTGGCCAGCTGGTCCCTCTGTCTGCAGAGTGGCTGCACCCAGGGCAGGCAGGGAAATGCTGGCACTGACGCCCAGAAGCAGCCCCACCCACTACTGCAGAGCCGGGCCTCAGGGCTGTCCGTGCTTCCCGGGCCAGGATCCATCCGGCTGCCAGCGGTGGACTGAGAGCTGGCCTCCTCTCCCCCTTTCCTGCTCCAGCCGCCTCCCTCCAGCACGGAGTGTGCTACCCGCCCTCGTCTCAGTGTCTGCTGGGAAGCGATCCGACGCGGGACAGCAGCGCAGGGCGAGCCCCAACAGAGGACTGGGGGACGGAGTGGGGACAGGGAAGAAAGTCACAGTCCTTAAGGGAAGAGGGCCCTGCCGCTGACCAGTGGTGCCGGACCTAAGGAGGGTGATGGGCCCAGTGTCCTCACCTGAGGCCTGACAACAAAGGCTCTGCCTGCCCTGATCTCAGGAAGTGGCCGAGGAGGACAGTGGTTCCTACTTGAACTTCTTAAGGGTAAACAATTCTTTTATAGACCAAGTATACTAAGTATACTAAAGCTTTCTCCTCACAGCCCAAGAGCCTGTATGATTCGTACACTGAAACTAACTGGGCTCAAATTCGTGTCCATAAGTTTCAGAGTTTGTTAACTGGCCTATAACATTTCCACTGACAAAACAGTAAGTGATTTTTATTTTCATCTTCTGCTTAAGAGGCCCAGTCAGGTGACTGTTCGGCCTGAATGTTAAAAGCTACGAGTTTATTATTTGCAGGATTGTAAATGACACCCAAGATACTGAAAGTAATTGTCAACTGATGTATTAAAACTGAGTTTCATTTCCCGGACTGTGCGTTCTAAGCATGATTTCATTTATTAGAACACCTTACTACACTAGAACTAAGAAAGACAAGAAAAAAAATTATCTATCACTACATAGTTACATGCACAGAATCAGTTATCTCAAAACTCTCTTTTAAATTTTGAAATCTGAATTTTCTATTTTGAGTCTCTTAAGAAACCTATTGAGGGGCTTCCCTGGTGGCACAGTGGTTGTGAATCTGCCTGCCAATCAATGCAGGGGACACGGGTTTGATCCCTGGTCCAGGAAGATCCCACATGCTGCGAAGCAACTAAGCCCGTGCGCCACACCTACTGAGCCTGCGCTCTAGAGCCAGTGAGCCACAACTACTGAGCCTGTGTGCCTAGAGCCCGTGCTCCACAATGAGAGAAGCCACCGCAAGGAGAAGCCCGCGCACTGCAACGAAGAGTAGCTCCCGCTGGCCACAGCTGGAGAAAGCCCACGTGCAGCAATGAAGACCCAACACAGCCAAAAGTAAATAAATAAAATAAACTATTTTTTTTAAAAAAGAAACTTACTGAGACCTCTATGCAAACAAAATTGAAAATGTAGATGAAATAGATAATTTCCTAGGAAAAAATTTTACTGAATTCAACCCCAGTTGTGACAAAGCATAAAGGGGCTGGTTTACACTGAAGAAATACAGAAATTCATCAGGGAACTACCCCACAAAAAAAGGACCAAGCCCAGGCAGTTTCAAAATAGAGAGTTCCACCAAACTTTTACAGTTCAGATAGCTCCAATATGAAATTATTGCAGAGAACAGATTTCAATTTTCTTTTATCAAGCAAGCATAACATACCTAAAACTGATTGAGAGCCCTCACACACAAAAGAAAATTTTAGACCAATATCATTTATGAACTTGTAAAATTCAAATAAAATACTATGTAAAGTTTCAAACAAAATATTAGCAAGTAAAGCAGACTCTCATACCACATTAAGAAAGCAAAAGTCGGACTTCCTTGGTGGTGCAGTGGTTAAGAATCTGCCTGCCAATGCAGGGGACACAGGTTCAAGCCCTGGTCCAGGAAGATCCCACATGCCGCGGAGCAACTAAGCCCGTGCACCACAACTGCTGAGCCTGCGCTCTATAGCCCGCAAACTTCAACTACTGAAGCCCGTGCGCCTAGAGCCCGTGCTCCGCAACAAGAGAAGCCACCGCAATGAGAAGCCCGTGCACCGCAATGAAGAGTAGCCCCCCGCTCGCCACAACTAGAGAAAGCCCATGTGCAGCAATGAAGACCCAGCACAGCCAAAAATAAACTTTAAAAAAAAAGCAGAAGTTAACAACCAAATGAGATTTGTGCAGGAACACAGGGTAGTTTGATACGGGAAATCTATCAATACCATCTTAATAGGTCTGAGATGAAAAGCTGCATGATTACCTCCAAGATGCTGGAAAAAAATTTTAACAAAATTCAACACCCATTCTTAACAGAAGCACTTCAGATAATCTGAACAGATGGATACTTCTTATCACGAAAATACCCTAAAGGCACAGGTTCCCAGAAGGGGATACCGAGGAGTCTGCAAGGACTTTACTATCTCTGCTGTTTAACATCCTGTTGGGTATTCGCCAATATAACTAGACAAGAAAAAACAAAGATGGGCCTAACAACTGGAAAAGCAGTACAAGCATCTCTATACACAGGATGGTATTATGCTTGGAAAATCTAGATAACCAATGACAAAACTAACTCAAAAAAAAAATTCAAGTTAGCAGGATATAAATTGACATGCAAAAAGCAGTAACCTTCATGTACACAAGTTATAAGCAAATACAACGGGAGAGAAGAGCCCTTTAAAGACAGCGAGAAAAGCAACGAGCAGCTCAGGAGCACACCAGCCAAGAAGTGTGCAAAACCTGCACTAGGAGAACCTGAAACATCCCGGACACACAGAAGCGGACACGTCAGACTGAAGCCGGCCGCGAGCCCTCTGGCCTGTGTGCAAAACCTGCACTAGGAGAACCTGAAACATCCCGGACACACAGAAGCGGACACGTCAGACTGAAGCCGGCCGCGAGCCCTCTGGCCTGTGTGCAAAACCTGCACTAGGAGAACCTGAAACATCCCGGACACACAGAAGCGGACACGTCAGACTGAAGCCGGCCGCGAGCCCTCTGGCCTGTGTGCAAAACCTGCACTAGGAGAACCTGAAACATCCCGGACACACAGAAGCGGACACGTCAGACTGAAGCCGGCCGCGAGCCCTCTGGCCTGTGTGCAAAACCTGCACTAGGAGAACCTGAAACATCCCGGACACACAGAAGCGGACATGTCAGACTGAAGCCGGCCGCGAACCCTCTGGCCTGGCTATCGCTGAGCTCAGGGTCCCACGCCTGCCTGCCCTTGGGTCTGGGTCAGCTTTGTGACAACAGAATGTGGCAGAATTCAGGCAGGATGGGACTGGCAGCCTCACCTCCTGTCTCTGCACCATGAGCCTGAGAAGCCACAAGTCCTCTGAACTTGCGCAGCTGCCGCGGGAAAGGCCTGAGGCCACGTGGAGGAGAGGCCCTCACCGGAGCAGCCCTCCCGCAGGTGGCAAAGCTGCCCCGGGCCCTGCAGGGCGGCTGGGTGACCGCATAGAACAGAGCAGGGCCCAGCCAACCACCCGTGACTCCTGACTGAGAAGCGGCAGGTGTTTCAACCCACCGAGTTGTGGGCAGTTGGCTGCGCAGTGCTGGTGACGGGAAGAGCAGACGTGAACAAGCGGAAAGGCTTTCCTTGTCCTGGGACTGGTGCCTCTGCACCACCAAGATGTCAGACGCCTCCAAGTTACTGCGAAATGAATGAGAACTCAACAAAAGACCAATAACCCCCTTTTTTTGTTTTTTGCAGTTCAACAAAACTGTATGATATTACAGTTCATTTGGAAAAATACACAAAAGTAGCTAGAAAACACTGAAACAACCCACAGAGTCTCTATGATGGAAAAACCGCTGGACTGACCAACAATGACCAACGGGAGAGGACACCAAGACCAGAGACGGAGCCACGCGCCCAAGAAAATCCAGCTCGAGAGAAGTGGCATCTCAAACCAGTATATACAACAGTGATTATTTCTGTACATTACAAACGGATCTCCAGGGTAAGTCCCGTTACCATCTGTCACCACACAAGGATGCTACATAATTATTGACTGTTTTCCCCACACTGTACACTTGATAAATGGATGAATTGGATGGTATGTGAATTATAGTTCAAGAGAGCTGTTAACATGAATGAAATCTGTCACGAGGAATAAAGAGAACAGGATGGAGGCAACAGAGAAGGCAGTGACCTTTCTCTAAACACAGTGTTTTGAACAGTTTTGACTTCTGGATAATATTCTACATGTGCAAAAAAATACAATCAGATTAACAAGAATTGGAGAAAACCCTAACACTGAATGCAAAAAGAAACAAGTGCACAGGACTGTCTCTCTAATATCATGATCACCTGAAGGCAAGGTGGGGAAGGAGGAGGTTAAGTAACTGAACACAGAGCACTGTGACTGTACACCCTTGGAATAAAGAAAAAAATTCTGCAAACTCTTCTTGGTTGTTGGATTCTGTCCACGGGTGGCAGTTCTGCATCTGTGTGCACATATGGACGTGTGACCATGTGTGACCTCACTGATACCATAGCCAGAGTCCCTGCAGAGCAGGACAGGATGGGGCGTGCGAGGCGGAAGGGCCTAGAGGCTGTGATAACCCGCTAGCAATGAGCACATGGCACACTTACATCCCGATTCCCAGAACCTCACGAAAGAACCTCACGAAAGAACCTCACGAAAGAACCAGGTCCTCGGAGAAACGGGTGAATCCAGCACAGGGACAACACAGTGCGAGGGCATCCTGTCGCAGAGAAAACAGGGAGGTAATCAAAAACAACGACGGGTGTAAAAAAGGACACTGGGGGCAGCTTGAACGCCCCTGGCGAAGCAGGGACAATGTATAAGGACAACAGGGAGTTACACATAACCTACAACCTGCTGTGCACAGAATAAAGCTACGGAATGAACCCATGAGCCCGTATTGATAATGCATTAAAAGTGGGAAGATTCTATTTACGACAGAACGTGGCTAATCAATGTGGAAGGAACGATGGACTCGGGAAGTTGACGGTCCGCGAGCATTGCAGGAAGAGTGGGGTTGTGAGCGGACGGTAAACCTGGGGCAGGAGGCGGCTCTGTGCAGACACGGGACCGTCAGTGTCACCGCCTCCCCCCACGTTCCTCATTAATGACAAGAGGGATGATGACAACTGTCCAGTGAGAACCAGACAACACCGCGACCCGGCCACCGAGTTTCACACACTAACGCCTCAGGGTCTGAGGCCCAAGAAGGACAGCGACGCTTACCTGGTTCTCCAGCCAAAAATGCGTCCCTGAGTCCAATCCTGACAGAGCTCCCGACCCGCCCACCCTCAGGGGGCTTCTACCGCACAGCTGGCTGCTATTCCTCCGAAATACCCAGGCTGTCGAAGAGAAAGAGAGGCTGAGGGACGTGACACCCGAAGGCCGCAGGGATCCCGGGCTGCGTCCAGGCCAGGAGGGCGAGGACAGGAGGATGGACGGGGCGGCCACCCGGCTAACCACCTGGCTGCACATCAGACCAAAGTGCAGACTCTGTGCCATCTCTCTGGCTGACGCCAGGTGAGGCTACTTAGGAGGACGTCCTCCGTCACAGGCTCACGCACGCAGTATCGAGGGGTGACGGACGCGGGGAAGCCGGGAGACGGGCGAAACACGCGGCAACATGGTAAGAATCGGTAAACCCAGGTAAGGGGTGTATGGGGTTGTTTGTTTGTATTTACTATTTTCCCAACCTTTTTCTAAGTTTGAAATTAGTTCAAAATAAAAAGTTGAAGATAAATATAAAATGGAACAAAGAGCACACTTCTGGGGGCCTTGCTTCTGAGAGGGTGCTGAGTCCCGCGCCACCGCCGTCTCCCCTCCGTCAACGAAGATGATTTTGACAAAGGTCAGCAGGGCTTCCCTGGTGGTGCAGTGGTTGAGAATCTGCCTGCTAATGCAGGGGACGCGGGTTCGAGCCCTGGTCTGGGAAGATCCCACATGCCGCGGAGCAACTGGGCCCGTGAGCCACAACTACTGAGCCTGCGCGTCTGGAGCCTGTGCTCCGCAAGAGAGGCCGCGATAGTGAGAGGCCCGTGCACCGTGATGAAGAGTGTCCCCCGCTTGCCACAACTAGAGAAAGCCCTCGCACAGAAACGAAGACCCAACACAGCCATAAATAAATAAGTAAATAAATAAAATTTTAAAAGGCAAGCATTTAAAAAAAAAAAAGGTCAGCAGCTTCAGACTGGAAACATCCTCTCTTGAGGGCTAACTGTCACAGGCTGTTCATCTGAACCCAAATGAAAGACCACGAGCACGGTGGGATGAAAAGGTTCAAGGTTCGCATTTCTGTAACTGGGCCTCCTGTGGGGATGGGGACTCCAGGGCAGAAAGTCCTTCTCACCTGACAGGCGATCCAGAGGGGGCGGGCCGGGCCGTGCAGCAGCGCAGAGATGCCCCCAGGGACGCCTGCTTCCAGGGCCTTAGGCCTGTCCCCGTGACAAGGGTGGGGGAACCTGTGGGCGTCAAAACTGCGTGTTAGGCAGAAAGGACGCAGGAAGGGGTGACGGCTTCCTGCTCCAGGCTTACCCTCCTTGGCAGAAGACATGCACCCCCAGGACCCCTCCCACCCTCTCAAGCCCACCTCATACCCGGGGGCGCTGAGGGGCGAGGGGGCTGCAAACCCAGCCGGCAAAGGACAAACTGACGAAGGTTAACCCACGGTTGGATAACTGGCTCCAAATTAAAGTGTAAACCATCATTTTCAGTGAATGCGGTGTTTTTCCGAGCTTTTTTTTTTTAAGTGAATACATGTTTCATTTTGAGACAATCAAGCAATTACCGGAAGACGGAAAATGAGAGTCCTGGCGTGGCTGGCCTTGAACTTTCTGAAGCTTGGCTTTCTGCACAAAATCCGTGAAGGCTCCAACATTCCGGGCTCTTGGTCTGTCTTGTGCGGAAATAAAATCTCTGGAGTGGACCAAATAGGCTCCATATTTCTTGGAAAAGAGCTGAGGGTGATCTCGATACAAACCAAAGAAACTGTGGCTGAAATGTGCCCCCTTCCAACTGTGGTTCTGTTTGAAATACAAGTAAATATTATGAAGTTTACAAAGTAAAAGTTTTCTAGTAGAATGTCAACAGGGCACTTCCAGATTAGAAGACTTGACCTTCAACACCTTTCTTTAATAACTGAGGATTTTAATGCTGGGTTAATTTTGGGAAACTTTTGACTTGGGGGGTTGGGGGCCGCAGGGAGAAAAGGCTGAGGTCACGGGGACCCAGTGACTCAGCCCCGGCTGTTTCAGCAGGTCACCGCAGACCTGCAGGCTGGGAGCGCAGGGTCAGGGTGGAGGCAGATTCGACGCAGCTTCACCTGGGAGGGGGAAGGGGGGGACACGCTCTCCGTTCGCGTCCTGTCAGGGCACTGATCCCATCACGGGACCACACCCTCATGACCTAGTCACCTGCCGCCGGCGCCACCTCCTGACACCGTCACGCTGGGGGTCAGGATGCCAGCATGTGAATTGGGGGGGCAGGGGGAGGGTACACAGACGCACAGAGAACACCCACAGGCCTCCACAGGCCGGCACCTGACACTGAAACCGCACGAGAGTAAGAGGGAAATACATACAGTGAGAGAGGAGTGAGTTCTCACCGTGGGCCCCCGGGGGCAGAAAGTTAGAAGCGGCTCCCACGGCCCTTCCCATCGTGTGGGACGGGGTGTCACGGTGCAGCTTCCTTGCTCTGCGTAGCTGGGCTCGGCCGGGCTGCGGGGAGAGCTGCAGGCCCCGGACGGGCAGGGTCCGCTCCAGAGCACTGTGCATTCCCAGCCATCAGAGGAAGAAAACAGATTTCTGAGATTTCCACTTCACTAAACATGACCTGGCAAGACAATGTGTACCGTATAGTCTAGTTACTGAAAAACGGGAAGATTTATTTAAAAAGAGAAACGTTGAATTAATAAACTCTCCCATTAGAGCAGAAGTTTAGTAAAGATACAGGTAAACTGAAAGCATCCACATGCATCCATGAAGGGGTGGGCATCACTCGGGGTTTATTTTGGGTGTCAACCTCACTCTTACAACTAGAAACGAGTC
Organism: Delphinapterus leucas; assembly: GCF_059928025.1. Lineage (NCBI taxonomy): Eukaryota > Metazoa > Chordata > Mammalia > Artiodactyla > Monodontidae > Delphinapterus > Delphinapterus leucas. The sequence continues at coordinate 10,677,079 of NC_143149.1, forward strand.
TGACCTTTGGGGACGCTGGCTCACCTGGCATCCAGTCCCCTCCTCCCGTGGCCGCTGCCCCCAGCGCGGGGCTCCAGCCGGCCACGTGGGGAACTCCGTCGCAAAGGGCCAGATGAGGGTGAGCCCAGGGCCTGAGGAGGGAGGAGCCTGAGGGCGCCTGCTGGAGCCGCCCCCCCACCCCCACCCCGTGCTCCGATCCCGAGCCCGGCCGTGTGCACAGTGCCGGTGCAGGAGGGAGAGGAGACAGGTCCCCTGCTTTGCTGCTTTCAACACTCTGAAGTACGTGACAGCCACTCCAGCCCATCACCCCATCACCTGACCGGCCCTGACGCAGACACGGGTGCTGCAGACAAGGCTGCCTGGCCCCCCAGGGGCGCCCAGCCTCTCGCTCAACCCGGAGACCCCAGCCCTGCCCCGGGAGAGTCGCCTGCGGCCCCGGCCTTCCAGGTGCCAGAGCCGGGCCGCCGCTCCCACTTCCCAACTTCCTAACTGCCCTTCCCGGTGGACCCCCGTACCTGCCCGCTGACGCCGCCACGGCCTCGCTCACCAGCGGCCGGGCATCTGTCCCGCGGGGCTGCGGTACCTGGACAGACACCGCAGTGCTCCAGTGCTCTGCGTACGCGGATGCAGCTGGGTCTGGTGGCCAGGGTCAGCCGGGGCCTGCCTCTTGCTTTCTGTGCCCGTAGACGCAGTCTACGGGCCTCGGCTTTAAAGTCAGGGCGTGGCCGCTGACCGCCTGCGCCACCTCGTAGCCCCAGGCCCCAGCTCTAAATGGGATCGACGGTGCCTACTTCCTAGAGCTGTTCGTACCAGGAACCGAGGAGCCCTCGGTGGCCAGCGCGGCGCCTGGGAAAACCCAGCGGTCTGCAGCAGGGACAGCTGGCGGAGCCGCAGCGATCAGAAAGACGGGGTCTGAGGAGGGCCAGGGGCCGACGCCCCCCTGCACACCCCCCGACATCTCTCTCTATGGCCTCGTCCCGTCTGTGCACGGGCTGGGCGGAGCCCGCAAAGCACCCACAGCCCGGAAGGCAGCACCTGTCTGGGCAGCGAAGGTGCCTGGATGCTGGATCACAAGCCTCAAAAGGCCCTTTCTGACCAAACGCCCCTGCCTCTGCGGTCCTCACGGGAAGTCGGGTCGGGATGGAGGCAAAAGCACCTTCACTGAGATGAAGGATGTAGAGACTGAGCCCGGGGAAAGCCAAATTCCCAGTGAGGGTCACGTAAAAATTAAATATTTTATACCTTAAGCTGAGTTCAAACCTTGAGCACGTGAAGATTTATCATCACAGTTGTATCACCGAGACAGAAAACCTCCACAGCAATGTGAACAGTGTTGAAAGAACGGACATGCTTTCGGGTTCTGTAAACATTGGTTACTTTATTAAAGTTCTGACCGGCTGGAAACACAGGCAGCTCCCCCCCCCCGCCCCCGCTTGCGGACGGGAGAGCGGGCGGCAGGTGCCCGGGGTCTTCAGCGAGGGAGAGAGAAGTCTCAGCAGGGACACGGTTTGCTGGATGTTTCTAGGATTGAAACACTTCTCAAAATGACACAAGCAGGTATCACATCTCCTGACCTACTTACAGTCAAGTCACAGTACCAGAAATCAGCACACACCCTTCTGAGGGGCCGAGTTACAGACCAAGCACAAGGTACACGTGATTCTCACGACCAACAAATGTGTTTTTCAAAAACAGTTCAAGGGCACTTTCAGTAAATACGAGATTTTCATTTTAATTGCCCACTCATGGCAAGAATAAGATGTCAGTACGTATTCATCAGTAAAATTGCGGGTCGGCGTGTAGATTCCACCCGGGCCCCACACGGTAAAGGTGGTGCCCGGGCTCGTCACCGGGAGGTGAGGAGGGGGCCCTGCAGCCGGGCACTCCAAGGGGCCAGGTCCACCCACAGCTCGCAGGGAGAGTGACCAATGCCCCGACTTGAAACCTACAGAGACACACCAACCAGGGGGTAGGGTCTGGCGAAACCTACAGAGAGACACCAACCAGGGGGTTAGGTAGGGTCTGGCGGGGCACCTGTTTGAAACTTAGTTAAAAACAGCTCTAAAATCTAGACAAATCTGATTACTAACACCTCTCTTAATGTGTCAACAGAGAAACACAAAACGGAAACAAAACTCTTCGCCGGATGAGCTTCCCTGGTGAGAAGACCCCTCCCCCTCCCCCAGCCGCAAGCCAGGCCGATGCCCCGCGCTCACCACGAGATGGCGCTGCGGAGACGCGGCTTACACCTCAGCCCTGGGAATGTCAGCAGGGTAAGGGACAGGATTATGTTCTCTTGGGACAGTTCTCTCCAACTAAAAAAAACGGGGCTGTTGAATAAGACGCACACACGCTTTAGTGCGACCCGTCCACGCGGGCCCTCCTTGGGGCGACGGCGCACACAGGCCAAGCTCGCGGGAATGAGCACATGGAGCCGTGACGTCACCACGGCGGGACTCTGTCCCCGAGGCGCGCTCAGGTGTAGGTACTCGGCGCCACGCGGAAGTCAGTACTCACGCGGCCTGGGGTCGGCGCCGCGGGGACAGTCGGGGCCGAGGCCGCTACCTCGTCTTCTTCGGCGGCGCCGGCCCGTTGGGGCGGCCGGGCGCGAAGTTCCAGTCCACAGGGTGGAGCAGCTGCTGCGTCTTCTTGCGGGTCCAGTAGGGGTTGATGAGGACCGTGAGGAGGCCCAGCCCGACCACGAAGAGCGCCCAGTGCGGCGGGAAGAGGCTGCGGGCCAGGCTGTCCCAGTGGCCCAGGCACACCCACCACATGTGGTAGGTGAGGACCATGCGGCAGTGGAACAGGTGGACCATCAGCCACTGGTTCAGCCTCCAGAGCAGCGAGTCCGCACAGCCGGCCTGCGGGCAGAGCGGGGTCAGGGCGGGCGGACTCACCGCGCCCTGTCCCCGCCCCCTCCCGGCCCCGCCCAGCCGCCCGCAGACCCACCCAGCGCGGGCCTCCTGCTGGTCTGCGCCCCCGGAAGGAAAGTTCACACCTTCTAAGCTCACCTCCAGCGCTTCTTCCCTCGACCGTGCACACATCGAGCAACTAACTACCCAACTACCCAACGCTGACCCAGTGAAGCTGGAAGACACGCTGGTCGTGTCCAATCAGGCTCGCCGGGCCCCGGGGGCAAACGCTCTCAGAGGAGACAAGCTCAGGATGAGATGTGTGTCCTCACTTCTTTGTTTTTCGGTATTTTTACCCCAGTAGACCTTGGACACAAGCCCAAATGGACTTGCCTTAAAATTATTCTAAATTCACATTAAAGCTAGCTGTAGCTAAAACCAAACAGGGAACTTGAAAATGTTACACAGCACACTGTGGGCACAGAGGCGGGACATTGTGGCGGGGACGTCAGCACCTGGACAGCCCGGCACCAGGACAACAGGTACCAGGACAGCCCACACACCTCAGACCCGTGAGCTTGTGCACACCGGCCTCTCCCCGCTGCGTTCTGCCCGGGCTGGAGCGTCCTCCTGGGCAGCTCCCCGCCCCGACACCGCCTCCCCAGGGTAGGGGCACGTCTGGCACTTGCAAGAGGAAAGGGGGCAGTGGGGAGGGGCCGGGAAGGTGGGGACGCCTCGCCAGGCAGCAGCCCGGTGACGCTGGGAACGGGCATGGCCTCACTGCGGCCGCACCTGCGGAGCCACAGGGGGACACAGCAACTGACCTCTGGAGTGACGACATTTTAAAAGAGAAAGAAAGGGGAATTCCCTGGCGGCCCGGTGGTTAGGACTCTGCGCTCTCACTGCCGAGGGCACGGGTTCAATCCCTAGTCGGGGGACTAAGATCCTGCAAAAAGAACCCAGCCTCCTGCCTGGATGATCCGCCTCTGGGCGACCCAGAGGTCTGCAAGGCAGGGAGGCAAGTAAACGAAGGAGATGACGGACCTCGCTTCTTCAACTTTTTTATATACATTTCCCCTCCTTCTGGGAACGAGACCATCACCGCAGAGGGACTTGAAAGAAGTCTTGGATGAAACGAGGCACGTTATTATGTGCTTGGATGGAAAACACTCAGAAGACGTTACATCTTCCCTGCTTGAATGCATCCACAGATTTAGTCCAAATAAGAGGATACATCAGTATTTTTGTCAACTTGTAACAACTTTAAGTAAAGTCACTCATGCAGTGGAGTAAACGCACAAGAGCAAGGAGGGCTGAAGGTGCCTCAGCAAATAATGAGATACGATGATGCTTCAGAAATAACAGATAAACAATGCAAAACGCAGAAGTGAATAAAATACATGGAGAGTTGGCACTGGGCGGCATTTCGAACCCCCAGGGAAAGGATGGATAATGTAATTACATTAGGATCCTTGCTCACCTCCTGGGAAAATCCAGTTGGACCTTTTACTTAAAAATACTTTCCAAATGGACTAAATATCAATGTTTAAAAGGAAAAGAAAACCATAGAGCACGAGGGACACAGTTTTACAGAAATAGTTTTATACTCATTGCATGGGTAGGCATTCTCCACGTTATGCTAGAATCATGACTTATACAAGTAAAATTCCTTGAACTGTGCAATTAGACAAAAAAACAATGTTTCTCAAACGCAAAAACACTTGAGGTTTGAGGTTCTCAATGATAGATTCCTCACGTGGGAAAGATTTAGCCTTTGCTCTGGCCTGAAGGACGTTAAATGTACAAAACGTAGAGTGGGAAGGTGAGCTAAGTGTGTCTCGGGGTGAACATACAAACTGCAGAGTAAGCTACATGTGCTTGGGGGCCGGGGCACTGCTCACCCTTCCAACCTTGCAGGCACTGGCCAGCAAGCCGTCTTCGTTCCACTTGCTGCTTCCTTCAAAGTTCACAAGATGTACTCCTTTCCATTATCTTGCCCACTTACTAAAAGCAGCCATCCTAAATTCCTAATATTCATACCAGAAGCATGAACTTCTACTCATACAGTAATTACATTAAGTTTAGAAAACTCCAAGCTTGAGAAGTGAGCATTTTTGGTCCTACTCAGACACTGAAATTTTTGGGTTCAACATCACCAAATGCTTTGAGAAAAGCAGGGTCAGTAACAAAGTGAGACTTAACCGTGCAAAGGTTACTTTGTATAGCTGGGGTCCCAGCAGGTAGTGTTCCTGGTGTATACTTATTTACACATAAATTGACTGTTTTTTATACCACGTCGTTTGCATCTGGACTAGTGTCTCCATGGATGAATCATGTTTAGATGTTTGAGTGTATAATTCATTTATTATTATTTCTAAACAACATTTCAGAATCAAACTGGAGGAGGAAATGGAAGCATGAGCCCGTCTGGGGTGTAAACTACGTTAAGTTAGTGGTGACACTGGGTCCTGACACCCGTCTGTATCTCATCAAATCAGACCCCGATGGTGAGGATTCCTGGACCCTGATGCCCAACTAAGCAAGAACTTGGCAGCTTTATGAAAAGCTTAAAGGATTTCAACGTTTTACACGGCGTTTACTCACAAGGTTCAGTAGTATCTGAACTAGACCAAGACCATGGCTGTGTAGGTACATGGGCCCTGGGCTGTCTTAGCCGAGGGGACAGCTTTGCCGTGGAGACACGGGCCGCGTGGTGAATGCGGCGAGTGGGAAGAAGTGGGTTCTGGGACCACCCTTTTCCGTCCTGAATGAACGGCACCCGAACACTTTAGAGAAAACAGAAAAAACCCCAAACAAAGTGCCTCCCTCTGGTGGCCGCCCCACAGCTGGGGTCTGTCTTCTTCCTGAGCAGTGGACCCACCCCAGCTGGGGAAGGGCTTCCAGAGACCCCCGCCCAGGCGCCTGACGCGTGAGGGGCCCCAGGAGGAGGCCTGGCTGAGCAGCAGCTCACAGACAAACTCTGTCGTGACGAATCAGGGGCCCATCGAAAGGGCCCTGCACCCGGGACAGACTCGCCGAAGCGGGCAGGGACCCCGGCAGCACCCTGGGGTCAGGAAGAGACCCCCGGCCCGCAGCTTCACGCAGAAGGGGGAGGAGCTGGTTCACGTGCTCAGCCCCCCAGCTGTTTGGGGGGCTCCCTGGCCGCTGGCCCACAGTCCAGCTGGCAGAGGAGGTGGAGGCGGTGGCCTGGGCTGGTGGACACACAGCCTTGCCCCACCCAGGATCGGACATGTAAGCAGACAGGAGCCACAGCTGCCTGCCCTTCCCTGGGGAGGGAGAAAGTCAAGGGAGAACCTCCAGGGCCCTGGCTAGGCTGACTGGTGGGATCTCTCCTGGGTGAGGACAGTCACGAGGCCAGGGAGAGCCATCTGCTTCGTCTAATGCACAGACACCAACAGAGAGTCACGGAAAATGAAGAATCAGGCAAAGACGCTCCAAACCGAGGAATGAGACCAATCTCCAAACCCTACTGGAGAGCAGTCACATGATGTACCCGACAGAATTAAAGGCATCTGTCATAAGGGTGCTCGCCGAGGTCAAGAGAACACGTGGGAACAAGTGGAATGTCAACGAAGAGACAGAAATGTAAAAAAATGTACCAAACAGAAATCAAGGAGCTGAAGAATACAATAACTGAACTAAAAAACTCACTAGGGGGACTTCCCTGGTGGTGCAGTGGTTAAGAATCGCCCGCCAATGCAGGGGACACGGGTTCGGTCCCTGGTCTGGAAAGATCCGACATGCCGTGGAGCAACTAAGCCCGTGTACCACAACTACTGAGCCTGCGCTCTAGAGCCTGTGAGCCACAACTAATGAGCCCGCATACCTAGAGCCTGAGCTCCGCAACAGGAGAAGCCACCGCAATAAGAAGCCCGCGCACCACAACAAAGAGTAGCCCCCGCTCGCCGCAACTAGAGAAAGTCCGCGTGCAGCAACGAAAACCCAACACAGCCAAAAATAAAAAAAACACGAAAAACAAAAAAAACTCACTAGGGAGGTCACCAAAGTAATCCACAGTCTATAGGTTCAATGCAACCCCCACGAAAATCCCAGTGGCATTTTTAACAAAAAAAATTTCTAAAATTCATGTGAAACCACAAAAGACCCCAATAGCCAAATCAATCTTGAGAAAAAGAACAAAGCTGGAGGCACCAGGTTTCCTGATTTCAAACGATATTACAAAGCTACAGAAATCAAAACTGCATGAACTGCCATACAGACAAACACACAGACCAGTGGAGCAGCATCAAAAGCCTAGAAAACATCCACACAGACACGGCCAACTGATCTTCAACAGGGTGCCCAAAACTCACAGCAGGAAAGGGGTAGTCCCTTCAATCGGGTGTTGCTGGGAAAACTGGACACTCACATGCAAAAGAATGAAACTGAACCCTTATCTCACACCTTACACAAAAATCAACTTGAAGGCGGAAATGTAAGACCCAAAACTCCTAAAAGAAAACATAGGGAAAAAGTTTCATGGCATTCGTTTTGGCAATGATTTCATGAATATGATACCAAGAACACATACAACAGAAACAAAAATAAACAATTGGGACAACATCAAACTAAAAAGCTTCTTCACAGCAAAGGAAACAATCAACAGAGTGAAAAGGCAATCTACAAAGTGGGAGAAAATATTTGCCAACCATATGTGTAATAAGAGATTAATCTTGAACTTATATAAAGAACTACAACTCAACAGTAAAAAAATAACAAAGAATCTGAGTTAAAAATGGGCTAAGGGCTTGAACAGTTTTCCAAAGACAACATACAAATGGCCAACAGATAGACGAATAAATGCTCACTGTCACCGGTCATCAGGGAAATGCAAATCAAAAGCCAGTGAGATGTCATCAGAGAAACAAAGACAACAAGCTTTGGTGAGCATGTGGAGAAAGTGGGCCTCTGTGCACTGCTGGTGGGAACACACAGCGTTGCAGCCGCTGCGGGAAACAGTGGGGGCGGTTTATTTTCTAAAAACAGAGCTACCTGATGACCCAGTAAAGGAACCGAAATCAGAATGTGGAGGAGATATTAGCACCTCTACGTTCACTCACAATAACTAAGACTGAAACACCCAAGGAAGATGTGCTTCACACACGTAATGGAAACCTGTTCAGCCTGAGAAAAGAAGGAAACCCTTCAATGTGCAATGACATGGCTGGACCTTGAGGACATTCACTCAGCGAAATAAACCAGGAACAGAAGAGAAATATGGCATGAGTCCACTTACATGAGGCATCTGAAATAGTCCAGTTCCTAGAATCAAAGTGTGGATGGCAGTTGCCAGGGGCTGGAGGGAGGGGAAGTGGCGAGTTACTGACCAACAGGAGTGAAGTTTCAATCATACAAGACGAATAAGCTCCAGAGGCCTGCTGTGCACCTGTGACTACAGCTGACGATAATGTGCTGGACACTTAAAGATTTGTGAAGAGGGCAGATCTCATGTTGGGTGTAAGATAACATAATGTGAAATAAAAATTTTAAAAGATATGTATGTAGACATATATTACTTTGTTTTTTTAAAAAAAGTATTTGAGGGGCTTCCCTGGTGGCGCAGTGGTTGAGAGTCTGCCTGCCGATGCAGGGGACATGGGTTCATGCCCCGGTCCGGGAGGATCCCACATGCCGCGGAGCAGCTGGGCCCGTGAGTCATGGCCGCTGAGCCTGCGCGACCGGAGCCTGTGCTCTGCAACGGGAGAGGCCGCAGCAGTGAGAGGCCACGTACCGCAAAAAAAAAAAAAAAGTATCTGAAACAAAGAAAAAGCATGTTTTCTAGGGCTTACAAATACTGCCAGTTACTGAGTAAGACACACGATCCACCGAGTCTTCTTTTGCGATGGGGCAGGAAGCCTAAAAGAGCTGTTTAAAATGATTAAAATGGAATTCAACGAAAATGAGCTTCTTACGGACTGTAATGCTCTAATCCAGCCTGGTGATGCTATGACAGCACAGGCCACGAGGGACCAGCAACACGGGCATCAAGCGGGTGAAGGTGCTCACTAGCCACTCACCTCCCGCTGCGGAGCACAGATGCCGTCTGGGAAGCGCCTACCTTTAGGAGCATCCAGGAGATGCAGGTGAAGGGCGTGCTCATCTCCAGGAGCAGCGTGATCATGGGCAGGTAGTGGCCCGCTTGGAGGTTGACCACGGAGCCGAGAAACCCGAGGAAGGCGAAGAGGTGGTGGACGGCCAGGAACCCGTCGAATGTGCGGAACAGCGCATTGGACACGTGGAGCGCGAGGTTCTCAAAGAGGAAGAATCCGGTTGCCGTGGTGATGTGGAACCAGCACCAGTTCTGCTGGCCAAGCACTTTGTCGGCCTGAAGCACGGGGTCCAGCAGCAGCGCCCGTAGCCCCGCCGCGGTGCCCTGGATGCCAAAGACTGCGCGCGTGGCCGCCAGGTTCCAGAAGACCTGCTCTCGGGCCCCCAGGGAGCGGTAGGTGGCGTTCAGGGAGGATGACAGCTGGTGGCAGGCCACGAAGACGCCCAGGTAGAAGGTGCAGCCGGCGGCCACCAGCGCCCAGCGGACCTGCCCGGAGGTGCAGTCCAGGTCAAAGATGCTGCCCGCCGGCCCGCTGCTCGGGAGGCTCATACTGCCGACGTCGTACAGGCTGGGCCGGGGTCCACACGCTGCACCAGGGCACGGCCCCGGGACCCTCATGCGCCCATCCTCCGCCTGGACAAAGAAAAGAGCCTTGACCCTCTGCTGGCTGAAAGGAGCCGGGACGCAAGGCTGCTCCAGCACCACAAAATGGATGTTAACAACTCTTCTCCTCAAGCTTATGTGTATTCAGTGACACAAAAACAGAGCAAGAAAACACCCGCTGGTGGGACAGGAGCACGAGAGAAAGTGACACGAGGCACAGAAGGGGCAGGCGTGGACGCGGCAGGAAACAGACACGGTCCCGACTCTCCAGTGGATGCCCCCCGTGGTGGCAGTGACAGCCCACAAAGTCCCCCAGACAGAGCACACCTAGAGGAGGATGTGCTTCCGGAACCCACGGTGGGAACACTGCCAGCCAGCGCCCCATCCGGAGCTCCTTGGACCCTCACCTACGCTGGACAGCAAGCTCCGTACTTAGGGGAGTACGTGTGTGTACATCTATGTGTGTGTGTGTATATATTTCTGTCTACTGTGATGCTCTGACATCGTTAAGTCCCGCCTGGCTGGGCAGAGACAACCCCCCACCAGCCAAGGGCCCAGCCAGGAGCCCGCCTGGGACCTATGCCGACAGCCCGGCCAGGCCCGGCCTCCTCTGCCTGGCCCGCCCCCGGGGAGGTGGCCCTCCTCTGCCCGAAACACCCGGGCCGGGTGCCCAGCGGCTCGGGGCAGCGCTGTCGCCCAAAGCCCGGCAAAATCACTAAAAGCAGCCAATCGCACGTGTTCCCCCTGCCCCGCCTGCCTTTCCTCTGGAAACCCCAGTAAAGGCCGTGCCCTCAGTCTTCCCTCCGTCCTGTCCTCCGCCCCCTGACCCCCTGGCCAGCCCCCCACGTGCCCGGCGTGGCCCTGCCTCTAGGACCCGAGAGCATAACGAGCTTTGCTTTCCTCTTGTGGCCACACTTGACTGAGCCTCTCATAGCAGAATCCAGAAGCATCTAGTCCCGTATTGTGGAGCTGATGGGGGCGGGGTCAGGGGCGAATACAGGGAAGGGAGAGGGGGTCTCAGTGCTGGGCAGAAGGAAGCCGCACCATCAAGAACTTAACCCCATGCAAAGGGTCGCTGCACAAACTGGAAAGTGCCGAGAAACAGGCTCCTCCGGAAACCTCACCTTGTCCTTTCCACGAGCCTGTCACGCGGTCTGGGCGACTGTTCCCATTTTGCCACGACTGCATCTCTACGCTCCTGTGGAACCTCTGCCTTGAAACGGGAGGGTCCCCATGACTCTGAAGAGCTCTGACTAAAACAATGACTCAAGCTTGCCCAGGGCGAGTGGCTGGTATAGGTGCCCCTTCACGAAGGCTGGGGGGACTCCAGGGCACTGGGACCAAAGAACAAAACAGTGGGTTCTGATCTTGGTTCCACTATTTCGGAGCTAGGAAAACAGGACTCCAGTGTCTGACTACAGGAACGAAAAATACACATAAATACAGCAGAGTGGGTGCCGGGTGCTAATATGAAGTACCTACTCCGTGCCAGGCACGTTCAGTTAGGCCGTTTAACCTGCTAAACAGGGAGTCGTACATTTCCAATGGAAAGAAGAGAGCTCAGGTTTAGTTATTTGCCTCAAATCAAGAAGCTACCCAGTGGGGCCTCGGATTGGACCATGATCAGGACTCAGAGCTCTGGGCCCAGGTGCATTAGATCACCTGCAGGTTCGTCTGTGCTTCCCACACCGAGGACGATGCCCAGGCCCCCTCCCAAGGTCCTGACTTCGCTGCCCTGGGGCGGGGCCAGGCTTGGGTGTTTCTTATGTGCCCAGGCGCTCTAAGCAGGTGCAGAACCACTGAACCGGCGTGAATTCCAGTCCCCCAGATGTAAGATCCTGTGACTCCAAGGAGGGAGGGTTTAGTGGCTTCCTTTTCCTAAAGCAGGCAGCGTCCTGAAGACCTGAGAGGCTCTTCTGTGCGCCGCAGGTGGTTTTAAATGTGAGCCAATCCAACAAACCCTGATTATCCTGGAGAGAAAGCCTGAAACAGCCCTTTTCCTCCTCCTCCCACCAAGAGGCACAAGGAGACAGACGTGGGGTCCTGAGGGCCGGGGCAGGGCCTGAGAGGGGACGGAGAGTGGACAAGCGAGGCTACAGCACAAAGAGCCGCCCGCCAGCCTCAGGCTCCGAGCACGGGAAAAGCCTGCTTCTGAAGCGTGGGCCCAGCCAGGGTGGAGGCTGGGGCGCAGAGCCAAGGCCCAAGGAAGAGGAAGGCTCCAAGGCCCCAGAGACCCAGGAAAAACCACCGTCATCTCAAATTCACCACTGAGAAACCTCAGCCCGGTTTCTGGGTCCTCACGCCTTCTAGTAACCTTTCTACAGAAAGAAATGCAGGCGGGCTAAGGTCAGACGCTGAAATACTCAGCTGAGACCGATCAGTGGCGGCGGAACGCTCGGGGCCATCACAGAAACAGAAACAACTCCCTGTAAAAACCCAATGCTCTGCCGCCCTTCAAACCCTATCAACTCTCCCCCATCTGGATCGCTGCTCAAACCCGCCTCGGACACACCCTCCTACACAGCCGCTTCCACAGAGCTTCTGGGCCGGCTGGTCTGGTCCAACCTGTCGCCTTGGGTCCCGGGGACACACAGGCGAGGTGGGTGACCCACTTGAGCCATGATGGGATGAGGCCAGGCCTTGGGTGGGGGTCCGCAGCAACCCAGGCGGCCCCCCCCGGAGCCCTGCGGTGGCCCGGCTGCCCCGTGGCTAGGGGGCACCCCAGGGCGTGGCCAGGCCCTGCTCCGGAAGGCGGCACAGACCAGAGGCAGGCAGAGCTCCAGGGCTCGGCAGCCACCCACCCTGACCACACCCCTCACCCGTCCCGGCACGGGGGCACTGGGTCACCCCGTTCACCCCGAGCCCAGCCCTAGGGCTTCTTCGTGTCTCCTGAGGCCGCCGTCCCCGTCCCCGCACAGCCGCAGAGCCAGGACCCCCGCTCCTCCAGTCCGGGGTCCTCGGAGCCCCGCCCCGCAGCCCCTGCGTCTCATTGGTGGTGGAGCCGCGGCCGCGGGGGAACGGGTTCCTGGCGGCTGGAAAGCCCGTCCCGGCTCCACAGGCCTCCATTTTCCCTGGGAAAAAATCCATCTACAAACCTCATCTTACTCTTCGTTTTACAAGATTTGGTAGTTTCAGCTGTTCTACTGAACTGAACCGGGCGTTTTAGGAAATTAACAAGAGGGTGGGTTCCAGGGTTGCAGTGGCCAGGCAGCCCCGACCCGGGGACGGGAGTCCGGCCACCAGGACCTTTTCAGCTCTGACACAGACGCCGAGCATCTGTGAGCTCCTTCCGTTCACTGGGGGCTAACCAAATACAAAACTTGGAAATGTGGTCAGAAAGAGGGAAACGGCACGCTTTTTGATGTCGCGCTGGGTCACCGCTCACAAGCCCCTGAGGGTCACCTGACTTTCCAGGGGAGACAGCAGTTCGGTTCAGCAAGGACTGGCCCAGACTTCAGTCTGTGAGGTCAACCCAGCAACACTGATAGGGTGATGAGGGGCCGTAACGCCCCTCTCCCCCCAGAGGATAATCCCAGTGCCTCCCTCCCCGACCAGCATTCCTGGTGGCAGCCTCCGGCGGGCTTTCCTCCGCCGGGTCCTTCCTAAGCGATTTAACCTGACCTGTGCTCCCTGTTTGCTCAGGAATTACGTTTCTAACATTTTGAGAATTATACTCCGACAGTTTGTAAACATATTTTTCCAAAATTAAAATACACGCTCAACAAACAAAATTCAGAAAATATAAACAAGTCCCACAGAGAGCACGCCGTGGACGGTCTCGGCCTGTCTGCCAGTGTCCTCTCTCGGGCTCGCTGCCCGCGGGCCGGCCGGCTGCACCCCTCCCACCGCGGCCCGAACCGCGGCCTGAGCCCACCCCCGGCTCACCTGCGGGCGGAGATGCCGGAACTCTGCCCGCCCCGCCTGCAGACGGAACGACCGGACCCCCCGCCCGACCCACCTGCAGATGGGGCGACCTGAGCCTCTGCCCTGCACACCTGAGGACGGAGAGCTGGACCCCGCCCCACCGCCCACAGTCCAGGCAGGGACGCCAAGCCCCGCGGGCCGCACGCGGGGAACTCTAGGCTCCTCCGCGCCAGGACTGGGGGGTCTCTCTAACTCCACGAGAACACGCCGACTGGACCCGGAGACCCCGCCCCCCGCCCGGCGCCTACCTGCGCACGGATGTGTCACGACCGGCGCACAGTCGCCGCGCATGCGCACCCGGGGGCGGGGCCTAGCGGCGGCCGGGCGCTACCAAAGCGTTAGCCGGGGGTGCCTCGGGCTGTACCACCAGCTGGCCGCTGGGGGGGCGGGGCGGAGGCGGACCCGATGCGCTCTCCGCTCCGCCTCTCCCGCCTCTACAGTGAGCCAGACCCGAACGCACCCCTCACGCCCCAGGTCGATTCCTTCCGAACAGTGATGAGCAAGGCAAGGGTCGCCCTAGCCGACTGCACTCGCGCTGGGGTCCTGGGGCCCCCTGGGGGGAGCGGCCCGGCAACTCCTCTGTGCCCACCGCCCCGGCCCGCGGACAGGACCCGGCAGAGCCCCCATGTGACCCCGAAGCCCAGCCCCCCGGAAGGCCCGCTGGGCCGCGCAGCCCGGCCGTGACTCAGCCCTGCGGCCCCGCCGGGTCCACGCGCAGAGGCCGGCCCGAGGCCACGGCGCCCGGGAAGCAGGGTCAAGTGCAGTTTCTCTTCCCCACTCCCTGCGGCCGTGGGCAGGGGACCCGGCTCCCCTCCACCTTGTTCCGCTCAGGCCGGCCGGCTGGGCATGCGGCCCGAGGGTCGCTGGTTGTGACGGGGCAGCAGCTGGCATTGCTCATCAGGCGGCTCCTGTGGTCGGCGGACTGCGTCCCGCGGGGTGTGGGATGGACGTGTGAACCGCCAGCCGGCACCCTCCCCGCCCGCGGCCTCCCGCCCGCGAGGCCCGCAGAAGATGCAGCCGAGGGGCCCAGAACCTGGCGCAGCCTCCCCGGCTTGGAGTCGGACAGCCCTGGTCTCCAGACTCGCCAGCTGGGAGAGGTTGAGAGAACCTGCTTAACCTGGAGCCCGGCCTCGGGTGTGAAGGTGGACGCCCGCCTGGCCGGGGGCGCCCCGAAGCTCACGTGTCCCCATGGTCTCACCCCGCAGCCTTTCTTACTTTAGGGTACTTATCACCATTGGGCCTTCTGTACTTTCATGGGTTTGTCTTAGTTATCTGTTGATTTTCTGTGTCCTCTGACTAAAATGCCAGCCGCATGAGAGGGGAACATGGTTTTGTCAGTGTTTTATCCCCAGCCCTGGAACGGGCTCGGCACGTCACTGGCGCCCAATGCACGTCTGCGGAAAGAACAAGTGAAATCGCACCGCGGGTCGTCTATGTCCCGCTCCCCTCCCCGCACCTACCCCCCAGCCTCCTGTATGAGAGGCACGCAGTCGTTTTACAGAGTTGAATTAAAAGCATGACAGCCTTGAGGCTCGCTCTTGTTTTGTGCTGTCCCCTTCCCTGTAAGGTGGTGCAGAGAGCCACTGCTTCAGCTACCTCTCAGGACTTCTCCGAGGACGAAATAAGGTGTTTAAATTATCAACGCCCCTTGAAAATTCAGCACATTGGGGAGGTTTACATTCACGGTCAAATTAGGCTGCTTTTCTGATTCTCGTCTAGGCTGAGGCTAAACCCCGAGTCCTTAGTGTCCTGTGAAAATAGACGTAAACGCTCGCGGTGCCACCACCTCCACGGTCCCTGCCTTCATTCTCGGTTCCTCTGCAGTGCCCAGGCCCGCCTTTCAAAGGAGGAACTGGGGCTCAGTGATGACCTGCTTAGTCATGCAGGCGGTAAATTCCTCAGCTTGTTCAAGGATTGTGTCTTTCTGCTCTGCTATCTTTAAAGCATCCTGTTAAAAACAATCATTTTTTTTTCCAAAATTTACAGGTATAACTGGTGATACATAACCCAGCAGAACTGAGAAGACTTTGAATGAAATGCACCCTGATTCTTGCTCACAACCTGTCATCCCCAGTGAGGCACCCAGGTTTCCAGCCTGGCCGCTGGCCTCCCGAGGTCCATCTCCTCCCAGCTCCAGCCCTCTCCCTGCCTGACAGCAAGGTCACTGTGTGTGTGACATCAAGCTAAGCCCTTTCTGTAAATGGTCCTTTCCCACCTCAGCTGCAAGGCAGGCTCTCGGACGCTCTTACCCACGTGTCTTAGATGAGGAAACAGGTTCACGTCGGTGAGGTTGGGCCTTGTGCTTCCTACAGCAGCTCAGGATGAGGCTGAGTTCTGGGGTTTTACGCCGTGAGGGCTTGAAGAGGACTAAAAACTCACCAGGAGGCGGCCAGGACGGCATCTCGTTTTTTTCTGATCATATAAGTAATACATGCTCATTGTTTGTTTAATTAAGAAAAACACAGGCTTTTAAAAGACATTAGCAGAGGGGTGGTGCGATTTATCCTCTGTGCCCATTTCTTTCTAAGAAATAAGCTGGTGAGGGAGGGAGGGGTCTCCCCAGTTTTAAACCTGGGAGTTACTCAGAAGAGAGCATGGCTGGCTCTGGAGCACAGATGTCCCCACACCCTGCTTCCAAACGGCAGTTTAAAGCCCTGGAACCCAGGCTCGCCATCTGCAGACGATGGGTCCTAAACAAGCACGGGCCTCTGGATTTCTGAATACCAGTGAGCGGGGTCTCTCTCCCTGACCCAGCGCTAGCCGGGCTTCTCTCCATCCTCAAGGCCTGACCTTGGGTCTGTCCCTGCGTGGTCAGTTTAACTTTAGCAACAACCCCCCCCACAACCCTGGATATCTGATCAAATTCCTCCCGCCCCACCTCGCTGTGTGATCACCTGAGCTTGCCTTCAGCAAGAATCCGGCTGAGTCCATCCCGTTCAGGATGCCCCTGGCCTTGATGTTTGCTCCCAGTCATGTCCAGTCCACCGCCACTCCAGACACACACCCTGCTCCTTGGCCGTGATCCCCACTTGTCCCTGTTGTATTCGGAGCTGAGCCAGTCCCCCTTCCCCCCCGCAGGCCCCGTGGTGCTGGTCCCTACACCAGTCTCCGTGGTGCCCTGAATTAGAGCTGCCTCACTGTCCTTAGCTAGTGCCATGAAAACTCTTTCCTCCACAACTGTGGCAAAATGAAAGCTTCCTGGGCCGCCACCGCCACCTCGGAGCCCGGGCCTGGGGGGCGGTGGGGCCGTGCACGGGGCCCCCGCCCCCCCGAGCTGCCAACGCCGCTGCTGCGCTACACACAGGTACCCCTGGGATGGCGTAAGCGCTCGCCCAGCAATGGACCCTTGTGTGACCTGTGGCAGTTTCTGTTGCAGCTGTTCAGAGAGCGAGGCAATGGCCACATCATCTCCTGGACCTCCCGGGATGGCGGTGAGTTCAAGCTGGTGGATGCGGAGGGGGTGGCCCGGCTCTGGGGGCTGCGCAAGAATAAGACCAACGTGAATTGTGACAAGCCCAGCCGGGCCGTGCGGTACTACTGTGATAAGAACATCACCCGCAAAGTGAGTGGCCAGAAGTTCGTCTACAAGTTTGTGTCCTACCCCGAGGTCGTGGGGTGCTCCACTGAGGACTGCCCGCCCCAACCTGAGGTGGCTGCCACCTCCACTGTGGCAGATGCGGGCACCACAGCTGTACACGCCGTCCCCGGGGACACTGCCTCTGGGAAGCCAGGCACACCCAGGGGTGCAGGAGTGGCAGGCCCAGGCGGCTTGGCGTGCAGCAGCCGGAACGATTACATGCGCTCGGGCCTCTATTCCACCTTCCCCATCCAGCCCCTGCAGTCGCAGCCACAGCCGCCCTCTCATCCTCGGCCTTCCACAGTGCTCCCCAACACCGCCCCTGCAGGGGCAGCAGTGCCCCCCAAACCCCTTGGAGGCCTGCCTGGAGGCTGAGGAGGCCGGCCTGCCTCTGCAGGTCATCCTGACCCCACCCGAGGCCCCGAACCTTAAATCCAAAGAGCCAAGTATGGAGCCTGGGTTGGGCCGGCCACTGCCCCCAGAAGTCCAAGTGGAAGAGCCCAAGGAAGAGTTAGAAGCCGCAGCCACTGGGGAGGCGGGTTTGTCCTGGAAGCCGTCAAGGCCGAGCCCTTTGAGCCCAAGGCCGAGCCAGAAGCCCCTCCCGCGCAGGGCGTGCCAGCCCGGCTGCCTGCGGTCGTTATGGAAACTGCGGTGCCGGTGGGCTTCCCTGCTACCTACGCACACATTGACCCCGGTGCTGCTGACGCCCAGCTCTCTGCCCCCCAGTATTCACTTCTGGAGCACCCTGAGCCCCACTGCACCCCGTACGTAGCCCGGCCAAGCTCTCCTTCCAGTTTCCGTCCAGTGGCAGCGCCCAGGTGCACATCCCTTCCATCAGCGTGGATGGCCTCTCAACCGCCGTGGTGCTCTCCCCAGGGCCCCAGAAGCCATGACTATCACCACCACCACCCCCACCCCTTTCTGGGGTCACTCCATCCATGCCCTGAACTTCTCTCCAGCCAGCCATCTCAAGGAGAAACACAGTTCAGCTGACAGACTCGTGCTGTGGTCGTGGTTGGGTGGGGATTCTTAGGAAAGAGGATCTCTCACTAACCCTTCCACAGAAAACATACAACTTATCCCTTCTTGGTCAGTCCCCCAGTGGCCGCTCTTACACGTCTCCTACTGCAGTGGTGGGGACGGTTTATTTATTTATTTTTTGAAGGCCACCGGGAGGAGCCTGGCCCTCTTTGGGGCGGGGGGGCGGTTGGCAAGGGCATCTCCCCCATCTCCACATTTTTTCCCCAAGATGAGACAGTCGGGGTCTGGCTTGAGAAGGAACTTTCCTTATTTATTTCTCAGGCTGCCCTTGGGGAGCTGAGGGAGCCCTGTCTCCATTTTGGGGTGTGGGTAGAAGAGCTAGATTGCTGTAGTTTATTAATCCTGGCCGTCCCCAAGGGTCCAGGAAGAATTTGTGCTGTTTAACGGTTTGGGAGTTTTGGCCAAGGAAGAGTCACACCCTTGGGAATGGGAATATCGACCTCCCCGGCCTTTCTCTCAGACAGCTTGTCCTTTTTCAACCACCTTTTTTGGCCGGGGAGGAATCCAAACTCCTGGGGTCCTGCCTGTTACCTCCCAATGGAGGGTTTTTTGGGGGAGTGGTCCCCATCTGGGGGGCCCCTCCAACCAGTACTCCAGGTCTCCCTGTCCCCAACCCCCTGCCATTTTGATAGTATAATCTATTTTTAAACAGGGCTTTTCAATAGGGGAGAGGGAGGCATCTCTTCCTATATCTGAGATAGGGCGGGTGGGAAGGAAGGGATTTTGGGGGGAGTCTTCCTGCCACCTCCAAGTGTTTATTTTTGATACCAAACGTGTATTTTCAGCTCCCTCCCTCCCAGCCCCCCAATTTCCTGCGGGTGGGTACAAAGGACTCTTTAAGTGTCCCTGGAGTTGGGAGGGAGGAATGAGGGACATAAAGCCTGTCCCATGTGAATTCCAGGCTGGAGAAGGGCGGGTTCAAAGGACTCCTGGGTTCACCTCCCATCAGCAACGGCCCAGCCTGGGCCTGGGGACCTGGGGGTTGGTGATTTGGGGGACGGTGCTACACCTGTCTCCACTGTTTGTTTTACTTCCCCAAAAATGGATCTTTTTTTCTAAGAGTCCCAGAGAATTGGGAATTGTTCCTGTAAATATATATTTTTAAAGGTGAAAAGAAAGAAAGAAAGAAAGAAAGCTTCCTGGAAAGAAAAAACATTTTTCATAGAAAAACGTGTCTTCTTAAAATCATTCCTGCTCCTATGAGTATTCATTATGTCCATTTCTTTTTCTGAAAAACATATTTTGAACCACAAAACATGGTGCCTATGGCTTGGGTCCAAGAGTCTCAAAATGTGCTAAAGGCTCAGACTGGGGGCTCGACTTTTCCAGATTTTACTCCTACTGGCTTGTAACCCTGGAAGGGTGGATTAACCTCTCTGAGCCACAAACACGAAAAGATGAGATTGGTCTAAAATCTCTTCCAGCATCAAGGCTTCTGCTCCTTGAGTGTCATATAAGTCAGGGCCGGGTTCTCTCTGTTGCAAATGATGACCTTAAAGCTAATGGATGTAATTATCTTGGCACACAAAGAATCCTTAAATCTCAGTTGGCCAAACACCGGAACAACCAGTTTTTAAAAACGCCTCGATAAGATTATATTGGTTCAAGGGCTACAGAGCCAGGCTGTGCTTTTGGGGTCGACCACCTCCCTCAGGGCCAAGTCTGGACATTTTTGGTTTTCACAGCCGGTGGGGGTGGGGCGGAGGTGCCATGGGCATCTAGTGGGTTGGGGCCGGAGATGATGCTACACGCCCTACGATGATGCATTGGGCGGAGCTCTCAACAGAGAAATGTCAGCCATGGGGGGGCCGGGGGAGAAAGTGCCCCAGTTACAAACTGAAACCCTGCAGAGAGGCCCCCAAACTAGTCGGTCCAGTTCCATCTCTTGGGTTGGTACCAGATGGTATTCAGGTGACCTGGAGGGTCAAGTGCAACTTTGAGAAATGCTTAATTCATATCCACAGAGAGATTAATACCCTTGATCTTTCACCTCGGTTACTATCTTAGAAACAAATGTACAGGCTCAAAATTCGCCCTCCCTTCCCCCACCCTCCAAACACAGCACAATGTGATACACAGATCAAATGTATAGACATACAACGGAAAATGGAATGTAGTGTTTCCAAAATGTCACGTAGAATGTTGTAAGGTAGGCAGATCCAAAAAGCCACACACTGAGATGGGACATTTGCAAAATCGCCAAACGACGAAAACCTAGTTTCCAGTTTTCCTCCCTGGGAACTGCCCTGTCTGATGCAGAGACAAGGATGTGAGACTTCGGATCAGCTGACCAGAAACCATCAACGGCAATTAGGAAACACACTCCCGATTCTGAGGTCTTTCTCTCTTGTTAAAGTCACTGAACCAAAGTCATCGTGAAGGAGCCAGGTCCCAAGGCTCTCCAGCTCACCATGGACTGAGGGCCACCGATAACCAGACAATCACTTCTCCTCACGACGCCCTCTGCTCAGTAAGACCAGAGCAGAGCTACTCTGGTCTTAATAATTACTTGGTAGGCGTGAGGCATGTTACAAACAAGGTCTGAGTCATTCTGCACAAGAGTCACCCAGCACAAGGACCACAGGATGCCCATACATCACACCTGGGCCGTGGTCACACCTGGCGTGGGGCAGGGTGGCCTGGCACCACATCCAAACCCAAGCCCAGCTGGCAAACCTGTTTAGTGTAAGTCGTCTGAAGGTAAAGAGAGGCAGCAAGACTTAGGACGAAGCCTTCAGTGGGTCCGACAGGAGATGGTCTTGCCTTCACCAGGTAAAACTCACCATGTTGGGGTGACATTGACACGCGCTGACCTAAGAGTCACATTTTCCAACAAAAGTGCAGACAGGGTGGCTTTACTTCTGCACACTGCCAACTGGTCTTTTGTTCTTTTCTACCAATAAATATTAACCCCGAAAATCAATGTGCTTTCAACCTCCAGGTACCTGGGAGTGAACTTCTTGCTAGTACACAATTTACTTAAGAAAATAACAGAATGGTTTGTGCTAGGGTTTACAAATACCGAGAGAAGAGACAGGGCCTGAGCTCAGGGTAGTTACTATATTGTAGAAAACAATAATACCCATGTAGATAATGCTTTAGATTATAAAGTTTGTTTCATAAACTTTTTCTTCAGCATGTGCTCTAAGAATCTTAAAGTGAACAAGTAACCACAGCCATTTCAGTTAACCCTGATCCATTCCAAAAGAAGAAGAGATACTGCTATAAAACAGAATGTATTCTCAATTGAGAAAGTCAATCTTGGTTTAAAGCGCTGTGTTTGTGTATTAAGGATGTTTTTTATTGTCTGTATTTACGATGCTTTGATATCTTGGGGCCTGTCTGACCAGGGAGGCCTGCCCCTCCCAGGCTGGGCAGACCACATGTAAACCACGCAGGACAAGCAAAAGTTAAGAGGATTCAGCACCACCAAACCAGCTTTACAACAAATGCTAAAGGAACTTCTCAAGGCAGGAAACACAAGAGAAGGAAAAGACCTACCAAAACAAACCCAAAACAATTAAGAAAATGGTAATAGGAACATACATGTCAATAACTACCTTAAATGTAAATGGATTAAACATTCCAACCAAAAGACACAGATTGGCTGAACGGACACAAAAAATAAGACCCATATATATGCTGTCTACAAGAGACCCTCTTCAGACCTAAGAACACATACAGACTGAAAGTGAAGGGATGGAAAAAGACATTCCATGCAGATGGAAATCAAAAGAAAGCTGGAAGAGCAATTCTCATATCAGACAGAGTAGACTTTAAAATGAAGACTATTACAAGAGACAAGAAGGACACTACATAGTGATCAAGGGATCGATCCAAGAAGAAGATATAACAATTGTAAATATTTATGCCCCCAACATAGGAGCACCTCAATACATAAAGCAAATGCTAACAGCCATAAAAGGGGAAATTGACAGTAACGCAATCATAGTAGGGGACTTTAACACACCACTTTCACCAATGGACAGATCATCAAAATGAAAATAGATAAGGATACAGAAGCTTTATATGACACATTAGAGAAGATGGACTTAATTGCTATTTTTAGGACATTCCATCCAAAAACAACAGAATACACTTTCTTCTCAAGTGCTCATGGAACATTCTCCATGAATGGTCCATATCTTGGTCACAAATAAAGCCTTGGTAAATTTAAGAAAATTGAAATCATATCAAGTATCTTTTCCAACCACAATGCTATGAGACTAGATATCAATTACAGGGAAAAAAACTGTAAAAAATACAAATACATGGAGGCTAAACATTATGCTACTATATAACCAAGACATCATTGAAGAAATCAAAGAGGAAATAAAAAAATACCTAGAAAAAAATGACAATGAAAACATGAGGACCCAAAACCTATGGGATGCAGCAAAAGCAATTCTAAGAGGGAAGTTTATAGCAATACAATCCCACCTCAGGAAGCAAGAAAAATCTTAAATAAACAAGCTAAACTTACATCTAAAGCAATTAGAGAAAGAAGAACAAAAAAACCCCAAAGTTAGCAGAAGGAAAGAAATCATAAAGATCAGGTCAGAAATAAATGGAAAAGAAATGAAGGAAACAACAGCAAAGATCGACAAAACTAAAATCTGGTTCTTTGAGAAGATAAACAAAATTGATAAACCATTAGCCCAACTCATCAAGAAAAAAAGGGAGAGGACTCAAATCAACAGAATTAGAAATGAAAAAGGAGAAGTAACAACTAATACTGCAGAAATACAAAAGATCATGAGAGATTACTACAAGCAACATGCCAATAAAATGGACAACCTGGAAGAAATGGACAGATTCTTAGAAAAGCACAACTTCCCAAGACTGAGCCAGAAAGAAACAGAAAATATGAACAGACCAATCACAAGCACTGAAATTGAAACTGTGTTTAAAAATCTTCCAACAAACAAAAGTCCAGGACCAGATGGTTTCACAGGTGAATCCTATCAAACATTTAGAGAAAAGCTAACACCTATCCTTCTCAAACTCTTTCAAAATATAGCAGAGGGAGGAACACTCCCAAACTCATTCTATGAGGCCACCATCACCCTGATACCAAAAGCAGACAAGATGTCACAAAAAAAGAAAACTACAGGCCAATATCACTGATGAACATAGATGCAAAAATCCTCAACAAAATACTAGCAAACAGAATCCAACAGCACATTAAAAGAATCATAGGCCACGATCAAGTGCAGTTTATCCCAGGAATGCAAGGATTCTTCAATATATGCAAATCAATCAATGTGATACACCATATTAACAAATTGAAGAATAAAAACCATATGATCATCTCAATAGATGCAGAAAAAGATTTCAACAGAATTCAGCACCCATTAATGATAAAAACTCTCCAGAAAGTAGGCATAGAGGGAACCTACCTCAACATAACAAAGGCCATATATAACAAACACACAGCCAACATTGTTGTCAATGGTGGAAAACTGAAACCATTTCCTCTAAGATCAGGAACAAGACAAGGTTGCCCACTCTCACCACTATTATTCAACATAGTTTTGGAAGTTTTAGCCACAGCAATCAGAGAAGAAAAAGAAATAAAAGGAATTCAAATGGGAAAAGAAGAAGTAAAACTATCACTGTTTGCAGATGACATGATGCTATACATAGAGAACCCTAAAGATGTTACCAGAAAACTATGAGAGCTAATCAATGAATCTGGTAAAGTAGCAGGATACAAAATTACTGCACAGAAATCTCTTGCATTCCTATACACTAATGATGAAAAATCTGAAAGAGAAATTAAGGAAACACTCCCATTTATCATTGCAACAAAAAGAATAAAATACCTAGGAATAAACCTACCTAAGGAAAGAAAAGACCTGTATGCAGAAAACTATAAGACACTGATGAAAGAAATTAAAGATGATACAAACAGATGGAGAGATATATCATGTTCTTGGATTGGAAGAATCAACATTGTGAAAATGACTCTACTACCCAAAGCAATCTACAGATTCAGTGCAATCCTTATCAAACTACCAATGGCATTTTTCACAGAACTAGAACAAAAAATTTCACAATTTGTATGGAAACACAAAAGAGCCTGAATAGCCAAAGCAATCTTAAGAAAGAAAAACAGAGCTGGAGGAATCAGGCTCCCTGACTTCAGACTATACTATAAAGCTACAGTAATCAAGACAGTATGGTACTGGCACAAAAACAGAAATACATATCAATGGAACAGGATAGAAAGCCCAGAGATAAACCAATGCACATATGGTCACCTTATCTTTGACAAAGGAGGCAAGAAAAGACAGCCTCTTCAATAAGTGGTGCTGGGAAAACTGGACAGCTACATGTAAAAGAATAAAAGTAGAACACTTCCTAACACCATACACAAAAATAAACTCAAAATGGATTAAAGACCTAAATGTAGGGTCAGACACTGTAAAACTCTTAGAGGAAAACATAGGCAGAACACACTTTGATATAAATCACAGCAAGATCTTTTCTGACCCACCTCCTAGAGAAATGGAAATAAGAACAAAAATAAACAAATGAGACCTAATGAAACTTAAAAGCTTTTGCAAAGCAAACGAAACTACAAACAAGATGAAAAGACAACCCTCAGAATGGGAGAAAATATTTGCAAACGAAGCAACTGACAAAGGATTAAACTCCAAAATATATAAACAGCTCATGCAGCTCAGTGTTAAAAAAACAGACAACCCAATCCAAAAATGGGCAGAAGACCTAAATAGACATTTCTCCAAAGAAGATATACAGATGGCCAAGAAGCACATGAAAAGCTGCTCAACATCACTAATTATCAGAGAAATGCAAACCAAAACTACAATGAGGCATCACCTCACACCAGTTAGAATGGGCATCATCAGAAAATCTACAAACAACAAATGCTGGAGAGGGTGTGGAGAAAAGGGAATCCTATGGCACTGTTGGTGGGAATGTAAATTGATACAGCCACTATGGAGAACAGTATGGAGGTTCCTTAAAAAACTAAAAATAGAATAACCATATCACCCAGCAATCCCACTACTGGGCATATACCCTGAGAAAACCATAATCCAAAAAGACACATGCACCCCAACGTTCATTGCAGAACTATTTACAATAGCCAGGACATGGAATCAACCTAAGTGCCCATCGACAGAGGAATGGATAAAGAAGACGTGGCACATACATACAATGGAATATTACTCAGCCATAAAAAGAAACGAAATTGAGTTATTCGTAGTGAGGTGGATGGACCTAAAGTCTTTCATACAGAGTGAAGTAAGAAACAGAAAAACAAATACTGTATGCTAACACATATATATGGAATCTAAAAAAAAAAAAAAGGTTCTGACGAACGTAGGGGCAGGACAGGAATAAAGACGCAGACGTACAGAATGGACTTGAGGACACGGGGAGGGGGAAGGGTAAGCTGGGACGAAGTGAGAGAGTGGCATGAACATACATACACTACCAAATGTAAAATAGATAGCTAGTGGGAAGCAGCACGCATAGCACAGGGAGATCATCTCGGTGCTTTGTGACCACCTAGAGAGGTGGGATAGGGAGGGTGGGAGGGAGACGCAAGAGGGAGGGGATATGGGGATACATGTATACGTATAGCCGATTCACTTTGTTATACAGCAGAAACTAACGCAACATTGTAAAGCAATTATACTGCAGTAAAGATGTTTAAAAGAAAAAGAGGAACAGATAAGGTCTGCGGAGCTTCTGTCCTCCTGTCTCCTGTTGACATATGACTTGTAAATTCAAGTCAAGCTGCCTTGAAAGTTCTTTCTGTAAAGTAAACCCATAAGCCAATGATGCAAAGGCTCATCCGTGAACCTGGGACGGGGTGCTACCCAGACGCTGACACCATCCATCTCCAATCCAGGCTTTAATTTGGCTTCTTAATGACCATTTTGGTAACAGACATTAAATTATCAACAAGCAGGAAGCAGAAGACTGTGGGGCACCCAAGGCTGGCCTGGAACTGGGGTGCAGCTGGGGGGGTGGTAATGTGACGAATCTGGGTGCCACTGGGGACCTGTCAGGTGGGGGAGGGCAAGGGCTGCCTGGATCCGTGGAGAGACTCCTGTTTTAGGCGAAATCACTCTGAGCTCAGTCATGTGAGACACGGAAGAATTAAAACATTAAATTGTAAACTCCACACATAAAGCACCTTGGGGCCAGACAACCACCACCGTGTGGGGCGTCCCTGCAGGCGCTGCACCCCGGGCCCCGTGCAGGGTGTGCCGGGTGGTCGCAGGGGTTCCGTGTGAGGGTTACGGTTGAGCCCAGTGGCTCAGACCCTCGTTCAGTGTCCACTACGTGCTGGGTAGGCCGTCGCTGGGGTGGAAACGTGAAGTGATGATTCGGCATCACTCGCTGCCTCCCAAGAGCTCCTGGTCCAGGAGAAAGAGGCACCTCTTCTCATGTATCCCATACGGCCTGCTACAGATGGAGTGTGTGTGTCCCCAAAGTCCATACGTGGGCTCCTCACCCCCAAGGTGGCGGTGTTGGGAGGGGGCCTTTGGGAGGTGATGAGGTCACGAGGGTGGAGCCCCCGTGATGGGACCAGTGTCCTGATAAGAGCTCTCTCTCTCCACCCCCATCCCCTCCCTGCCACCTGGGGACACAGGGAGAAGATGCCGTCGATGAACCTGGAAGGGGGGTCTGTCTGTCCTCACCAGACACGGGATCTGGACGTCCAGCCTCCAGTATGTGAGCAGTGAACGTCTGCCGTTTAAGCCCCCGACCCCTGGGGTAGTTGCAGCAGCCGGAGCTAAGACATGGGTGCCGCCAGCGCGCACCCAGGACCACATCTCTATCCGTATCTGTCATTCTATTTAGAATGTGGACGTATAATATGTGCATACAATAAGGAAATCAGTGCAGAGAAATTGTGTGTTCACACTGCCGAGAAGTGCCCAGCCGGGAGGCAGGCTCAGGCCTGGCCGCCTGCACTCAGGACACAGTCCCTCTCACTTTAGGGTCCTGTCGGTGTCCTGGGGCTGCTGTAACCAAGTGCTACAACCGGGCGGCTTAGAGCAACAGGGATTTATTTTCTCACAGCTCTGGGGGCCGAGCTCCCTTGGGAGGCGCAGGGGAGGGTCTGTTCCAGGCCTCCCTCCTGGCCGGTGGCAGCACACTGCCAGTCCTCACGTTGCTGTGTCCAGACCCCCTTTTCATAAGGACACGTGTCATATTGCACTAGGACCCACCCTAATGACTTCATTTTAACTTGATTACCTCTATAAAGACCCTATTTCTAAATAAGGTCACATTCTGAGGTGCCAGGGGTTAGGACCCAACATATCTATTCTGGGGGGTAGGGGGGGCAATTCAACCTGTAACGGGATCCTTCACAGAAACCCAGGGATCCCACCTAATCCACATCCCGTCTCCACTAGATGATGCTGAGAACAAAGCTTTCATACCCAGGAGGCTATAGCTTTACCACTGAATTTTTGTGGCTGCACGCATTTGGCAAACTTTAGAAGCATCAGGACTGTGTTTCAATTTCATGGTTTCACCTTCAGAACATTTAACTACTGCACCATATCCTTGGACTATATAGAATTCATAGAAATTTAAGTCAATTTCAAATATCCTTGGAATTTCATTTTATATGAAAATAATTCGTGAATGAACGCGTTGCCCGGGGTTGTTGTGAGTATCAGGGCCTGGTTCACCCAGCTGGGCGGGGGGCGGGGGACCCTGCCCTGCTGCTGGGCCCCAGGCGCTCACATCTGGGGGCAGGGGAGGGTGGCCGGTAATTCCGGCTGGTTCAAGCAGGAAGCACTTTGCAGTCAGTCCTGGGAGGGGAGGGGAGATTCTGGTTTGTGGTCCTACAACCTCTCATGTCTGGGGGGACGTTAGGGATCCCTGTCCTGTCCTCTTTTCCTCCCTATTGGCCTCGATATCCTTCCTTTCTTTTTCTTCTTTTTTTTTTTACAACTTTATTGGAGTACAGTTGCTTTACATTGTTATTTCCTGCTGTATGACAGAGTGAATCAGGTATGTACACATATGTCCCCATATCCCCTCCCTTTTGCATCTCCCTCCCACCCTCTCTATCCCACCCCTCTAAGTGGTCAGTTCTCTTCCTTTGGGGTTTGAGGCAGAACAAGAGGAAAAGGTTAGGGTGGGCATGAGCAAAAATGAGAAGAGAAAGTGCAGGAATGGGGCTTTCCTGAGAACAGTGCCTTCTCAGCAGCTGTCCCTGGTGACTGGACAGGCGACTCAGGACTCGGGCAGCTCAAGGGGGCGGGGAGCCTCCTCCCCACGTGTGGAATGTTAGGGAATGTCCCTGTGTTTTGGTCAAGCTTCAATTCCAGCATGTGGATGCCCAGGTACCCTGTAGGCACCGAACACGGAGAGCTGGGGGCACAGAGAGCTGTGGCCGGTAATCCGGCCACAGGGTCACCCCAGAGCGACGACAGCTGAGGCCACAGCCGAGGTTGCTGTCACCCTCGAAAAATATTTGGAACTACGGAGTTCGGGCTTTGGTTTTGTTTTGCAGAAAGTATTAGGTTGGAGGGAGTGCCATGCGATGTTCTTTTTTTTTTTAAATGTTGAGCCTTCCTTTTAATTAATTAATTTTAAAATTTTTGGCTGTCTTGGGCCTTCGTTTCTGTGCGAGGGCTTTCTCTAGTTGTGGCAAGTGGGGGCCGCTCTTCATCGCGGTGCGTGGGCCTCTCCCTGTCGCGGCCTCTCTCGTTGTGGAGCACAGGCTCCAGACGCGCAGGCTCAGTAGTTGTGGCTCACAGGTCTAGTTGCTCCGCGGCATGTGGGATCTTCCTAGACCAGGGCTCGAACCCGTGTCCCCAGCATTAGCAGGCAGATTCTCAACCACTGCGCCACCAGGGAAGCCCCGCCATGCAATGTTCTTACAAACTATTAGAGACTTAAGATTTAAACCCCTTCAAGCATCAAAACAACCCACAAGGAAGCTGGAGCAGGCAGGCGCAGCCTCACGTCTGGGCCGTCACCTGGGAGTTGCAACAGCAACTCGCGGTCCAGAAGTGAAAGGAGAGTTTCCAGCAGCGCTGACTGAGCAGCCGCGTGTCCCAGGGCTGCATCTCGGGCCACGAGGGTTAGAGTTAGGGAGTGTCTCCACCACCTCTATCCACGGCAACGCTGGGTCTGCTTGGGGAAAACATTTCATCATCCTGGAGAAGAAGGACGATGCATTTCGCCACTAAGTCACCAGGGCTCACCCAGTGTTTACTCGGTGCTTCCTGTGGGCCCGGCTCGGGGCCCCAAGAAGCTGTTTGGCTTTTCTTGAGATTTTTTTTTTTCTCCTGGCCCTTTAGGGAGAGCTTTGGCGCTCACAGGTCACGCCTGCACTTCGCTCCCTGTGCCGAGGTGTCAGAGGTCCCCGCCGCCGGCCCGGCCCCCGTCTCCACACCTTCTCCCGTGACGTGACCCCTCCCCTGTGCCACAACCATCCCTACGACTCTCCATCTTCCCGAACTGCCGCTCAGCCCCAGTGAAACACTCACGCCCATGCCTCTCCCCGCCAGTCTCTGGCAAACCCAGGACTTCCGAGTATTTCTGTGCAGCTCATGTCTGTGACCGAACTGATGGGGCGCCAGCCCTCCCCACGTCCCCCGCCGGAAGCGCCAGCACAAGCACTGAGCGCGGCTTCTCCGCCCCCGCGTGCCGCCCCGGACCCCAGGGTGGGCGGAGCTGGGCGCACCCCAGGCGGGGAGGGACAGGCGGCAGGGACGCAGGGACCATACCCAGCACCCGCTCAGCTGGGGGGAGTGGGGTGGGAGGGGGAGGGGGAAGGAGGAGAAGGGAAGCACGGTTAACTGGGACCCCCTCTTGCCCTGCCTCCCCCCTCAAGTACCTTCTGGCGCCTGAGACGTTTCTCCCTGCCTTTGGTGTCCTGCGGTCTGACTGAGGTCGCCCAGGTGCGACTTGTATTTACCCGTCTTAGTGGCGCAGGTGCTTCTTGTAGCTTCACGCCTTTGATTGGTTTTGAAGGACGTCACCGGCCGTTTTCTCCTCCTCCTCTTGCGGGACCCCGATTGCACGCACATCCCACCTGCTCTCCTGGTCCCGCTGCCCTCGCGGTGGCCCTCACGCTCTGCTCGGCTCCACAACCGCTTTCTCCGCGCGTCTGCGACCCTATAAATTCTTCTCCTTCGCTACATGTAATCGGCCTTAGAGTTCTCATTTTCGGTTATTACATTTTTTTCTTTCTAGAATTTCCACGTGATTCTATGTATATGATTTTCACTTCTCTAGCGAGACTCTCCATCTGCTCTGAACACAGAATCACATGACTTTTTAAGCAACATCTCATAACTCTGATTCTGGAATCTCCCATGAAACTGCTTTTACTGTCTGTTCTTATCTCTTGGTTTCTGATAATTTTTTTCTGGTATTATCTCTGCCAACAAATTTTTAACTGAATGTTGATTATTGCATCTGAAAATACTGTAGAGATAGTTTGAGGATCTGGACGTATTTTTCTTTCACTCTTAGCAGGCGTGTGGGTGGGGCGAATCGTTTTAATCCAGTCAGGATTGAATCCAGTCAGGGGCTGGGTTTCAGGGTTTTTGTATCTTGTTTTTGGTGAGCTATTCAGGTAGTGAATAGTGCATATGTTTTGTGTTTAGAATTGTGAATTGGAAATTACTTTGTATGCTTGGTTCAGACAGACTGGAGGAATGCGAGCTCAGGGATTAACATGCTCAAATTGTGGCAGCAAGTAAGTCAGCGAAGGATCAGCCTGACTGTACAGTCAGGGCCCCGGGGGCTGGGGGCACAGGCTCGCAGATGGCCGAGGAGGTTTGGTGAGGGGGTGAGCCTACGGGGCCAGCTGTGGGGTGCTGAGCACCTGCCGGAGGGGACTCAGCTGTGTCACCTATGTTACCTTAAGGCTCATCACAATTCCTTATGAGTTCTCATTTTTCTTCTTTCACAAGAACAAAGCAACCAATTAGAGTGGGGAATGGTCCCTGTTAATCTCCGGCCTTGAGACCCAGCCTGGCCTCAGGTAAAACAGGAACTGGGTGTTATCCTAACTTTTCCCATTTTGTGCCTACATCCGCTCTCTACCCTCCCCACCCGTTTCTCTTTTTTTCCTTTCTTCCCCCGAAGTGTAGAATGATTAAAACATTTGAATTATGAACAAGGCCTTACTGTATAGCACAGGGAACTCCACTCAATATTCTGTAATAATCTAAATGGGAAAATAATAGATACATGTGTATGTATAACTGAAACACTTTGCTGTATACCTGAAACTAACACAACATTGTAAATCAACTATGCTCCAATTTTAAAAAAAGTAAAAAAAAAAATTTGAAACATGAATGTGGACTTGAAATAGTTTATGAGTTAAACCAAAAATTAAATCTGTGTACTTCCCTGGTGGCGCAGTGGTTAAGAATCTGCCTGCCAATGCAGAGGACACGGGTTTGAGCCCTCGTCTGGGAAGATCCCACATGCCACGGAGCAACTAAGCCCGTGCGTCACACACAACTACTGAGCCTGCGCTCTAGAGCCCGCGAGCCACAACTACTGAGCCCACGTGCCACAACTACTGAAGGCTGCGTGCCTAGAGCTCGTGCGCTGCAGCAAGAGAAGCCACCGCAATGAGAAGCCCATGCACCGCAACAAAGAGTAGCCCCCACTCGCCACAACTAGAGAAAGCCTGTGTGCAGCAACGAAGACCCAACGCAGCCAAAAATAAATAAATAAATAAATAAATTAAAAAAAAACAAAAACAAGAATTAAATCTGTGAAATATATAACCTGCAAGGTACTGTCCAAACTCCCCGACTAGCTGTGGACAGCACGGGTGCCCGATTCATCTCCGTCTACAATGCCTTCTGCCCAGAGACGCTCTCTCTGCAGCAGGAGTAAGAAGGCTGTTCGTGGAAGAGACCCTGTGGGGTGAACACTTTGGCCCAGTGTCAACTGATAAATATTGTCTGCACAAGACATGGCTGCTTAGAGGCAACAGTTACTGGTTGATTTTGACTAGGGATTAAAATAAAAGATTTGTCGTTTCCTACTACACCGATCGTATTAATTTTCTCATTAATCCAACATGGGGTTTGCTTTCTGAGTCGTCTCCTGTCAGTTCAGAGAATTGCTAGTTACAGAATATAATCCTGATTTCACGTTTTCCAGGGTGACTTTAACTTGGTGACAGCTTGTATCAAACTGCTCACATTTTGAAGTATAATGTTGTTTTACCAACCCCTGTTTATTCAACATCCTTGAACAAAGATCGATATAAAAATGACACTGGCTTTATGTATTTAACTAAAAAAATCAGTGTTTAATTTCAGTGTTTACAGCTGAGCCTCAGGAGGCCTGCTGCCCTCTAGTGGACGATCCTTGAGCTGCAATGCTCTTCACCTGTGATCTGGTGAATCCACCTCCATTCACTGCAGCCAAAAATACCCCTGTATCCCCAGCAACTGTAATGAGTTGTTGCTGAAGTTGTGCCGTGTGCAGCTCCTTATTATGCATAAATATGTAAAGCAGATTTGCTGGGTGTCAGTTACTTAATTCAAATGAAGACGCCTGTCCAGTCTCTTCTTGGTTATTATGGAGGAAGCAGCCTTGCGTGTGTGCAGCAAATTGCTACCCTCAAAAGCCAAGTCCCTGTGTCACCTCGGGAAGCTTCCATCCATCCTGCTTCAAATGGGGGTGCCCTGACGCTACTTCCCAGGGAGACTGCTGTGGGGATGAGGGCTGTGGAAGGCTCTACAGCTTTGCTTGGTTTAATATCTTACGAAACTACTTTCTTCTTTGCATAGTTAAAACAAGCTCTTACAAGAGCTAAACATTTCCTAAGTTTTTACGAAATTACAGGTCCAATACCCTGAGTGAGCACGGGATCACCTAGAAAGGCTGGACGTGGAGAATTTCAGGGGCACCACAGAAGGTCAAGGATTCATCAGGATGAGGCTGTAATGTTTATGAAGGAAAGTCACATGTAAGAGGAGTTCTGTCAAAGGACCCTCTCCCACCCGCGTGGTGTGCGAGCCTCGCCAGCTGGGGGCCAGCTGACCCGGCCTGCACACAAGGTCTGGCCTCCCCCTGGGGCTCAGATCACAGGGACCCAGCAGACTCGACCTGGCAGAGGCCACAGGAAGGGAATCATGGGAGAAAGTGGGGTTTGAAACAGAGAAAAGGCAACGGGAGAAACAGAGTAAAAAAACCTGTCGCCCAATGATCTCAGCACGGGCACCTGGTATCTTGGCAGGTGCAAAACAAACGCTCACAGCAGGGAAGCCACGCTCCAGGCCCGTCCCCCCCACCCCACGTGTGGGGTGTGCCATGAGGGCGATGCCCTGACTGCTGCTTCCAGGGCCATCGCTCAGGGTCCAGCTCGCTGTTCACAGCCTGGAGGGCGAGGCAGCGTCTCCCGCGGAGACCAAGAGCATCCCTCCTGAGCGCTGTCTATGAGACCAGGGCCCCCAATTCACCGCCCCTCAGCCGTGCCACCAACACTGCACACACAGCATCCACCCACCACCTCGCATGGCCCCTCGGAAGTCGGGGTAAAGGAGCCACAGGCCGAGGCTAGTTACTAGCTTGTAAGCAAAGAACATCTGTGACCTGTCACAGACCCAACACCCTCTGAGAGAAAATCTGTCTGGTAGTTGAACATAAGTGCTAGGTCCTATAACTCTCTCTCTCTTTTAAAATGACAGTATCTCCAGCACGGTGCCCAGGGCATAAATGTTGTGCTGACACCAGCAGGACCTCAGCTCCCGAAGAGGCTGGATGCTTCCAGCAGGGGCTGCGTGTGGAGAGACCGAGGGGGCGGCAGGGGGAGACTGGAGAAAGGGGCTGGAGGACCTGGGCCTCAGAGAGAGGAGGCATCCCTCGGGGCCTCTCAACACCGGGGTGTCTGTTGCGAGACTGGGTCCCGGGAGAGGCGAAGGGGGCCGTGGGGATGCACACGAGGGTCCCACATGGTCTGCATCGTCCCTGAGTCTCGGCTTTGCAAAGCCTGTTGTGGGTATTTTCACACTCTCAATTGTAGAAGACCATAGCGGTGGAATGAGGTGGTTTGGAAATGGATTTTCACGGGCACTGACTGGACTCTAATTGTTTGGGGGAAATCCATCTAGTCGATTTTTTTTTTTTGCGGTACGTGGGCCTCTCACTGCTGTGGCCTCTCCCGTTGCGGAGCACAGGCTCCAGACGCGCAGGCCCAGCGGCCATGGCTCACGGGCCCAGCTGCTCCGCGGCATGTGGGATCTTCCCGGACCGGGGCACGAACCCGTGTCCCCTGCATCGGCAGGCGGACTCTCAACCACTGCGCCACCAGGGAAGCCCCATCTAGTCGATTTTAAAGTAGCACAAAAGTTGCAGCGAGCACTCCCGGGAATTCGAAGGGGTGCAATTTGTCTGGAGGCCAAAGCTTAAAGCTTTGAAAACCTTTGTTTCTTTCCTGACATAGCATCTGTGTAACAATTCTCTGAACGTATTAAGTGATGATAAGTGAAGAGCTAACAAAACAAAAATAAACAAAAGTAAGGAGCAGAAGTCTTTCCAACATCCTACTTTTCACAAAGCAACTCACTTAAACCTTCAAATAATGGAAAACAAGCTGAAAACATCCAAACTGTGGTATCTGACTTTTCTAATCATTGCTTCTTGCGTTGATGTTGTTTTAGTTCATAGGCTATTTTGGGGAACATATTGGTTTACAGAAGAATCGAGTGGAAAGTACAGAGCTCCCACATAATTCTTCACCCTTCCTCCCAGTTCCCCTGTTAACACCCTCATGGATGTGCTCCATTTGTTACAACTGACGAACTAATATGAATACATTTAAAATGAATATCATACAACTTTCCATGCACTTTTACTGACACCTGGGAAAACAGCATTAAGCCGTATGTGGATAAAAGTGTAAAGTTTTCAATGAAATGCCGAGTAAATTAAAACTTTCACGGAAGGATTATGGGATTAAAAAAGAAAAACATATAAAGCTTTCTTTTTGCTAATTATAGGTATGTTATAGCAAGAAGCAGGGTGATCACCTAATTTACGACAAAGGAGGCAAGTATATACAGTGGAGAAAAGACAGCCTCTTCAATAAGTGGTGCTGGGAAAACTGGACAGCTACGTGTAAAGGAATGAAATTAGAACACTGTCTAAAACCATACACAAAAATAAACTCCAAATGGATTAAAGACCTAAATCTAAGACCGGATTCTATAAAACTCTTAGAGGAAAACATAGGCAGAACGCTCTCTGACATAAATCACAGCAAGATCTTTTTTGATCCATCTCCTGGAGTAATGAAAATAAACATAAAAACAAACAAATGGGACCTAATTGAACTTAAAAGGTTTTGCACAGCAAAGAAAACCATAAACAAAACGAAAAGACAACCCATAGAATGGGAGAAAATATTTGCAAATGAAGCAACCGAAAAGGGACTAATCTCCAAAATATACAAACAGCTCATGCAGCCCAATATCAAAAAAACAAACAACCCAATCAAAAAATGGGCAGAAGATCTAAATAGACATTTCCCCAAAGAAGATATACAGATTGCCAAGAGGCACATGGAAAGATGCTCAACATCACTCTTCATCAGGGAAATGCAAATCAAAACTACAATGAGGTATCACCTCGCACCAGTCAGAATGGCCATCATCAAAAACTCTGCAAATGATAAATGCTGGAGAGGGTGTGGAGAAAAGGGAGCCCTCCTGCACTGCTGGTGGGAATGTGAATTGGTACAGCCACTATGGAGAACAGTATGGAGGTTCCTTAAAACACTAAACATAGAGTTACCATATGACCCAGCAATCCCACTCCTGGCATATATCCAGAGAAAACCATAATTCAAAATGATACATGCACCCCAATGTTCATTGCAACACTGTTTACAATAGCCAGGTCATGGAAGCAACCGAAATGCCAATCGACAGACAAATGGATAAAGAAGCTGTGGTACATATATACAATGGAATATTACTCAGCCATAAAAAGAATGAAATAATGCCATTTGCAGCAACATTGATGGACCTAGAGATTGTCATACTGAGTGAAGTAAGTCAGGTTGAGAAAGACAAATATCATGTTATCGCATATATGTGGAATCTAAAAACATGGTACAAATGAACCTATTTACAAAACAGAAATAGAGTCACAGATGTAGAAAACAAACTTAAGGTAACCAGGGTGTGAGGGGAGGGATAAATTGGGAGATTGGGATTGACATATACACACTACGATATATAAAATAAATAACTATTAAGGACCTACTGTGTAGCACAGGGAAGTCTTCTCAATACTCTGTAACGGCCTCTATGGGAAAAGAATCTAAAAAAGAGTAGATATATGTATATGTATAACTGATTCACTTTGCTGTACACCTGAAACTAACACAACATTGTAAACCAACTATACTGCAATAGAAAGTCATAAAAAAAATAAAGAGGTACGGTGAGTGAAGGCTAAAATATTAGGTATGTGCTCTCAGTTATTTTGAAATGGTTTCTCTTAACTGAAAACTTATAAATCATGATTGTTCTCAGGCGGGTTGAACGGAAAGGATTCGTAAATGGGTTCAGTTTCCCGAACAGTCCTTACGCGGAACTCACGAGCCTCGGCAGGAATTCTCAACAAACGGCACACAACTCACCGAGGGAAATCAGACCACAGTCTCACCCGTCCTGACTAGAGACTTTTTTTCTCCATCTTGCCGCCGCCATCAACTTACCTCGAAACCTCAGCGAGGCCGGAGCGGGTGGAAGGAAGAAAGCAGTTTGCAGAGACGGGAAGCAAGTCCGGGGTGAACATGGGGCAGGTGCTGAGGAGCCTGGTTGCCCCCACCAGACTGTCCATGCTTCCTGGGGGGCTGGAGGGAGAGGCTCAAAGGGGGAGCCGCCTGCACTGACCTCCTGCAAAAGCCAAGGGGCCAGAAGCACGGAGGCGGCAGAAGCCACGGGAAAGCAGGGATTCCCAGCAGGCAGCGCGAGACTAATTGGCAACAGGCGGGAGAAGGAAGCACAGGTGCCCTCGATCACGCTGATGCGAGAAGAGCTACCCAAGCAGAGCGGCGCCCAGCCCGCGCCCACCCAGGGGCTTTTCCCCGCGGCGGCCTGGGGGTTCCGCGGAGACAGCATCCCCCGCTCCCTGAGCCTGAGTGGCAGACCCCACACGTGCCCTGACACGCCTCTTGTCCTGCAACGCAAGAGAATCTAAAACACGCCTTAACTGGTTACCGTCGTACTTACTAGTTTTAAGCTCATTTTCATCTGTGCCATTTTTTGCATCCATAGGAAACCTGTCGCCTTAATAAATGTCCTTTTCTTTTTAGCAGGTAGAGGAGGCGAGTCCATTTCAACAAGGAAGTATATACTGGGGGAAGGGTGCAGTTCTCCAGATAAGATTCTTTGGTCTATATAATTATTCTGAGTTTAAAATCACACGAGAATTCACTCCAATAAAAAGTAGACATTACTTTTCTCCAAAAATTTAATTGCAGAACTATTTACAGGAGGTGAACATCAACAATACAGAAATCGGATGAGAGAGGCATTATCCTGGAAGAAAAGGTGAGCGCGTTTTTCTTATAATCAGCGGAGAGTGAAAAGAAGTCAGGAGGAAAAAGAACCCAAATGACACAATCCTTCAACGCCTTGAAGTAAGGACCAACATTCTGAGAAGAAGTTATTGACAAGAAGAAAGAAAGTGTGGTGTGGACTGCGTCCTGTACATTCAGCGTAGGCATCCTGCATGCTAGGAAACAGAATTTATCAAAAGAACCAGAAAAGCATGAGAAAGAGAATTCCATAAAATCGTTTAATTCCAGTGAAGAGTAACTTTGTACAGATGTCGAATATTTGGCTCTCTGTTCATCCTCATTGTTGATGTGACTTCATATGTATATATATTTATATACTTTAAAAAAAAAAAACAAAAAACGTTAACAGCTCGTTTCCTGGTTCTAACTTTCCTTGACTTTCTGTAGGAGGCATTTCCTTTAGTCCTTAGGCCACACCTGGGTATTGTGGCATGTGACATGGGGGGTGGGTGTGTGGACCGCTCTCCGGGGCGGGGAGGACCCGCACGGGGAGGAGAGTGACAGCATTGGGAAATAAGAGTTCAGAAGTAGCCTAGGATTCACTACCGGCGAGGGGAAACTTTTTGAATTCAGCAAACCAGTTATAAAGTGGAGGGAGAGAGACGTACTGAGCCCTTTAAGTGATGTGATAGTAGTCAAGCGATGGGCTGGGCCGTGGCGGGGTGAGATGGGCAGGGGGGTGTCAAAGAGCGGGTGAATGGCACCTGTGAGGTACCACAGACAGCCTTGGAGCTCCCTTCTTGCCTGTTCGCCAGCACGAACCGACATCCTCTCCCTGGTCTGCTTGAAAGACAGAAATGTGTACACAGATCTGGCAGAGACCTTTCCTTTCACCGTCGCCTCTCCTCCACTGAGGATGTGATCGCTTGCGTTCCCGAGGCTTTTCAGGTTCAGGATAAGCACCCATGATGAAGAATCACATAAAATCTAAGGGAGGTAAACCCCTGTTACCTGTGTGTGTGTGTGTGTGTGTATATATACAAAATCTTTTAAAAAGTAGTGTTGTCGTAGGTAACTAACATTTCCTCTGCAAAGAAGTCATCTGTCAAGAGTTGAGATTGAAACTTGAAATAATTTCTTTAAATGCTGGATCAGAATGCCAGGGTTAGGACAGCAATTCAGGAAATTACGTGGATTTCTCGATGTTGCAAGGATGAAGAGGTGGAGTTTCCTCGGAGCGTTCCCACGGGGCACTTCACGTTCTCTGAGGTGTGAAACGGGGTCATCATAAAAAGCCAGGCCAGAGGGGCCAGTTTCACAAACCTTCAGCGATTTTGGTACGTCTGATTCCATCCTTGGCACTGTCCCACATGCTCAGCTTTCTGTTTCCAAATTAGTTTTTCTTTCTCACGTTCACGTCTCACTCAAGAGCTCGTCATTTCATCTAAGATGACGCTGTGCTTAAGCAGTGGTGAGGACATCACCTCATTCTGGGCGGTGCCTGGTCCTTGTTCGTGGAAACATCTAGAA
The DNA here is from genome assembly GCF_059928025.1 of Delphinapterus leucas. NCBI lineage: Eukaryota > Metazoa > Chordata > Mammalia > Artiodactyla > Monodontidae > Delphinapterus > Delphinapterus leucas. The sequence continues at coordinate 10,716,198 of NC_143149.1, forward strand.
GCGCTTGCCACCAAAGCCAGAAGAATCGGAGAAAGGCCCCCGGTAGTTCTCCATTTCCAGGCCTTCACGGAGCTCCTGGCAGCCTCCTGCCGAGCCCAGACAGCCCTCTCAGGAGGGGACCGCTGCGTTTGGTGGTCCTGACCATCTCTGAGATGCTCAGGAAGTGACTTGACCTCCGCAAGCATCCGCCACACAGAAGGGGGCCGTGGGCATCGGCTTTATCAAGAACGGACACTTTCACACCTGATTCCAAGGAGCTCAGAGAACGTGAATGTCATCAGTCTTCACAAAATGTCTGTGAGGGCGACGGGGGTGGGAGAAAACTGAGACGCGGGGTCAAGAGAAGTTGCGGCTGACGTAGGAACAGAAGCCGGGCTTCTCATTCGACTCGAGAACCGTCTGCAGCCGCTCTGTGCTAAAGGGCGTTTCCTTAAACTGTAAAAGGGCGCCTTTCCCAGCATTGCGTCCACTGCCCACACTTACTGCAACTGTCAACTTCGTAAAGGGACCAGGTGGACCCTTGCTGTGAAGGCACAGGGCTCTGACGGGACCTGATGCCGCGAGCTTTATGACAAATGGCGCAGGGGGTGCTGGTGAAGCCGCTTCCACGGCTCCAGCCTGGTGGTGAGACGTACCTACTAACCAGCAGCTGCTATGGTCTTGGTTACTTACGCTTGAGGTTTTCTATTTTATTTTCAAATTCTGGAACCCTGTATTCAACCGAAACTTTCAAACAAGTGTAAACAAGTATGCGGATGAAAACAAAGGAGAACCTCAGGGGCTAGTATATGAAACCACTGTCTTCAACTACCCGATTAGTATGTTAAATTCGCAGTAAAAAGAGAAAAAAAATCAGCGCTTCAGGCTCTGAAAAGAAAGGAGGTGCCTGGGAAACGTGCACAGGTGAAAGACGTGGGATGGAGCCATTTGGCTCATTGCTGGGAGACGTGACAGCAATGTCCCACTTTTCAGAAAGGCAGGGAGGTGCGACATCCAGGTGCCCTCCCCAGGCTGAACCGTTGGGGCTGCCCTTCTCCATCCGAGGTGGGCACGTCCCTGCCTCACTGGCCGAAGTTCTTGGAGGCCTCCACTCCCCTGGACCAGGTGCTGGTGACTCTGGCCAGCCTGGGGGCCCACACGTTCCCAAGCTGGTTCCAGATGAGGCACGTGGGACCTTCCGGGAACCCGACAGAACCCTGAACGAGGCTGATGGCTCTGCCAGCAAAAAGCAGCTCAGGCCTTGGCCACGTCTCCCTTGAGATGCCCCAGTGGCCTCCAGATCCTCAGGGCGCTCGAGGTCTGTGCGATTTGACCCAGTTACTGCCGATGGGAAAAGGCTTTCTGATGAGGACCGTTCCTCCTTTCTTCTGCTCCCTACTCGCCACTGAAAGCTTTGGCCCAAATCAGGCAGCTGCTTTGAAGAGCCCACATTCAGAGTCGCTCCAGGCACTTGGACCAAACGTCTGCAACATGACTTTTCTTGCCAGGCAGAGTCCATCCTGGATCGGGCCGTGGATTTGGGTGAATATGCAGCGCGGGATCTTCGAACCAAAGCGATGGATACAGTGGTTGCTGCACATGGTATTGGGAAAGGCAAGCGGGAGCACAGGCCCCAAAAGAAATGTCCAAAGCCCGAGCGTCTGCGGGCTCTGGAATCGTGTTGTCTTCTGGTCATAAATTTGGCCACTTCTACAGGATCTAGCAGGGAGAGTCCCTCTACTTTTAGGGTCACTGACTTGCTGGTTACTTTTTTTGAAAGAGGGAATCTTAAATGTAATCTCTTATTTTTCCTAATACACTTTTCTACTATTTACTGCTGGAAGTCTTTAGTATCGATCTTGAGGTGCAAACATCAACATTTCCTTTTAAACAAAAATGTAATTTTTTGCTATCACACAACAGTTCGATCCTTCATGCCCCGTTCTAGGATGGTTCTATAAATTTGCCGAGAAAAAAATGGTAATGATGGTCACTGAGAACAACTACTTTTAAGTTAAAGACAACAATAACAAATGAAGACGTATGAGATGAATTACATCGAAAGCGCACTTGTGAACAAGTGACATTTGCCTTGTTTGGGTTTTGTTAAACTTTAGGACCCTGTTTATCATACTTGTGTTCTGACTTGGAAAGTTAAGTAGGGCCTTCAGCATGGCAACATCAACTTGTTGGCTGTGAGGAAAATGATTTCTAAAGGGGTACCTGGGTTATAACGGTTATGGGCTGTATCTTCAGGGAATACAAGTCTGTGATCACAGAGAACATGGCACTTTCCATCACAATGTTCCTAGAACATCGTGCGTTATCATTTTCAACCATATTCTCAAATTTACGTATAATCTTTTAGTAAAGTTATATCCACGACGTGGTGAAACGATCACAGGATAGTTCTGTGTCTGTAGAAGTGACTGTAATAAGTTAGTGTGATGGACTAACACAGTATTATAAACAGTTTTATTTTTCTTTACATGTACAATGTGTAAACATGGCTTATCGTCTGCATTTCATGATGGGATGTCACCATGAGAACGGATATATTGCACTTGGTCGTGTCACACAAACGGGTACCATTCCATCAGACCCAGCCGCAAGCATCCCCCCTGCCCCCCGTCACACGACCTTCTTTGGAACAACGTGGACCAAACAGGGGTTCGTACACGTTCCCCACTTCGCATCAACAACTGATGTCAAATTTAGTTGTAGGTGAACTTGCTCACCAAGGGATGGTTTAGGCCAAGACTTTTGGGGATTTTAAGATAAAAATGAGTCTACAAAACATAAAGAAAATTAATCCAAATCCAGTGAGTACTTTGGTTTAAGTCAGCATCAGAGAATCTGGGATCTAAAATCATTATTGTCTAATTTTATAATTTGTTGGTATATATTTTGTACAAGTTCAAGGAAATGAGATAAAACCCATCAGCTTCCAGGCGAGGCACACGTGAGTAGGTTGGCAAACACGTATGCAGTTTACATTTCCCCATGTGAATGAGGACACACCGAGTTTTCTGTGGTTATTCCTAAAGAACTGTTCGTCTTAATAATACATCATGTTTAGAGTCTAAAATGCCAATGCTTGCAAATACATTTGTCTTTAACATAGTATACTGAATATAGGAAGAAGCATCATTATTGTATACTACTCAGGATTTAGGTATTTATTTAGGTAGAAAAAATGTTTAGAATACTCTGGGGGAAATAGGATTCATTTATAGAAGAATATTTCAGGGAATTTTTTTTTTTTTTGCATTTTTCAAGGATATACATTCGTACTGATTTTTGCTTCCAAATATATTTTAAGGCTGTTTGGTAAAATATATACCAGATATGAGGTTCCATTTACAGGGTTTTGTCCTTACAGGGAATTCTTAACTACTCAGCTTTAAAAAAGTAAAACTTTGAAGCTAAACATGCTTTAATATCATCTGTGCTCCTACGAACCCCATGCTTCGTGAAATGTAGAATACGAGGAAAAAGAAAAGCTGCAGGCGTTAAGGCGCGCCCCAGCTGTGCAAGGACCTCACCGAAGGCTCTCATACATTATCAGGCTGCAGGGAGAGCTGGGTGCGTCTTAAAGTGCGAGTCAAGGTAGGAATACAAAGTGCTATGGGGGAGGGTCTGTGCTGCTGGGCTGGGGGCACAGCACTCGGGGGGCCACAGGGGACCCGGCGTTCGGGCGGAAACGCCGCGTCACCTGCTTTTACCTGGAGTCACAGCGAGGACTCTAGTATGGGGTCAAATGGATAAATCCACAGGCGCTTCCTCTGAAGTGATGTCTGAACAGACACACACACCGTCGGATTGGAACAACGGTCACGGCATCTAAATTTCATGAGACGAACGGGAAACCTTCCGTTAGAGACCTTCCTATTTTTCTCTGGTGCCAATCAGAACCACGAAAACGAAGGACTTTTGCTGAAGTCCACAGGTGGAAATCACCATGTGCCCTTGTTCTTTTTGTCTAAAACAGGCAAGAAATGTATTCTTGACTTTAGCCATACTGCATAGGACAAACGAATTCTGGAAAAATACAAATGTAAACTACGTTTCTTCTTTACCATTTAAACTGAGAGATACTTACCACTCACATTCATGTTTCTTAAACTTTTTACAACATCACGACTGTCATTTTAAACAAGCAAACGTTTTGTTTTGTTTTGTTCTGTTTTTTAAGGATACCCTGGAAAGTCAACTGACAGAGCATTTGAGAATATATATACATCTATAAAGAAAAAAATCACATGGTGCATAAAGGGTGAAACTTAAAGACAGAACCATGTGTGACATTTTAAGTTACAAAGGAATAAAAAATAAATGACTCTTTTATCTGAGTGAGGACAACTCTTTGCTCTTTTCTACTCCTGCTACAGAAGTGCCAGCCTTTCTTAAGACTCTGCTCTGTTTCCATCTGTCTCTCCCTGTGTGAATGAACATTCAGCTGACTTTCTGACTGTGTAGATGCTGCGCTGAATATCTGTGGCGGGGGCGGACTCCTCACCCCCCAGGTTTCTGGAGAAGCACACGGCGGGGAGATTGGTGGCTGGAGAGATGACTTCTCATCACCATAGACTTGGCACAAAGAACCACGTGAGGGGTCAGCTGGGTTCAGGGCACGGTGACCCCAGGCCACGGGTGGGGTCTTTCTTTCCTGCACTCAAGCTGTAGCACCTTCCTCTTGGGTGTCTAATGCCTTGAGTGAGTGGTGAGATGCACCCATTCATAGTTTTTTTTGTTATTCTTGCCTCTAATATCACACAATTTATAAAAATATAAATAACAAAGTGTGAACTGGGTTCCATCTCGAGAGGTGTTCCTCGTACCCCTCTGAGAACAGAGTGGGTATGTCAGGTGTCCCCATGCCTCTCCATCCCTGCTGACGGGAAGCCAGGCCATCCGGGGAGAAGTCCTCATGGCCGTGAGCTCGCAAACCGTGGACGTCAGGGTGTTCCAGGGTGTTTATGGCACAAACACAACAGCCGGGGCGAGCTCGCTGGAGGAGTGACACAGGAGTGACCAGGGATGTGATGCACGGCACGGGTGATGGGAAGAAGGGGAGGGAGGGGCGGGCCCGGAGCCCTAGAGCCGGGTCTGGGCCTCGGGGATATAGATCTCGATGCTGTCGGCCCGCTCGCTGGCCGAGCTCTGGCGGAAGGACGCTGCCCTCTTGGCGGCCGCCAGACGCCTCCGGGCCTCCTGGCGCTGTCTGTCCGGCAGGTCCAGAGACTTCTCTCTGGTGATGGGAAGTTTCCCTTTGGGGGGCTTCTTTGGTATTGGAGGGGGGACCTTTCTTTCTTCCTGAAAAGCATCACAAGTCAAAATTGGGGCAGTCAGAGGAGCCCGGCCGTCCCCCCAGCTCACAGCCCCGCGCCCACCCGATGCCGCGTGACCCTGCCCGGGGTGGACCTGCTGTGCCTGCCCCCAGGTCCCCGGGGGGGGGGGGGAGTGTTTACACACGAGGACATCCATCCTGCATGTGTGCGTGGGACGCCGCCCTAGTCTTAGAGTTATTTTGACCCTGCTGCTGGGCGAACACTTGACAAGTGCTCACAGGCTCGCTCACGTTCTTGAGTTTCCCAGGGGTCTCGGAAGATGCCGCCCGACAGCCCTGTCCTACGCGACAGTCTCTTCAACAGACTCCAAGGTCCAAGGACACGGAAACCTTCTCGCAGGGTGTCCCAGGGAACCGATGTCCAGATGCTCTACTATGGGCCTTAAGCCCTTTGACATGAACTACATGTGATGTTTCGCTTCCTTGGTAAAAGGATGCAAACAACTATTTCTGACCCTTAGCTCGTGTTCTCAAACAAGTCACCCCAAGATACGTGTATGCCTCTTCCAGAAAGAGAAATGGCACAATTCTGCAGCAAAGGAACACACAATGCTTGCAAGGGTCCTGGTGGAAGGCCTGTGTCCCACACTGTGTTCTCTATTTGCTGTGGCCCCTCGCTAACAAGGCTGGACCTTCCCAGTGGATGGAGGGCGGGAACTCCGCAACCAGTATCCTTGTCAGGAAAGGGGATGTTACATACGGGGCCCGGATGCTGCCTTTTCTGAGAAGATAGCTGTTGGGGGGGCACCCACTCCTCTCTTTCCCTTCAGCCTCCAAAAGAATCCGAAGGGCACTAGATGGGCCCGGGCTTGGCCATTAGCACAGGTTCAGGTGAACACATGGCAGAATCTTGATGTTGTGTGCTATTGTTTTTGGCAGGACGATCGTTTTGGTGTCTGAAACTTTGTTCCCATGACTTATTTTAAAATGACTTGGACCAGAAGCAACGTCCCTCCCGGCTTTTTGGCAGGGGTACCATCAGGGGTAATTAATTTGTGAAGACTTGCAGCTATTTCAAAATTTAACCCCTGCCTTAAGTGCTTGACTGTGATTATCTCTCTCTCTCCTCTCTTTTCGCAGCCTCTGAAATATGGGACTGTAAGAAATCAACCATTCTTGTGAGTCTCCGTTTTCAAGAGGCTCACAGACTCCCTGCAGTGGAAGCGGGGGTGGGGGGCAGGTGGCCGAGCAGATCTATGAGGCAGAGGGTCAGGACTTGTGTCCCGAGTGCAGGACACGGAGCCTCGGCCGCGTTCAAGGGCTGCTCGCCTTCTGGACGGGGTGCTGTACCCTCAGCAGGAACCGTGTTCATTTTGAGGACTACTCTCTGTGTACAGTTGAGGCGGAAGGGATTATATTAGCTGTCAATTACCGAAGAATGAAAAATAGGGAGGATTTTTGCATATCATCAGACTAGTTTAATAAGTTGTATTTTTAGTGATTTCTTTGAAGAACTTTTTCATTTGGGATCATTACTTATGATTTCCTTCACTTCAAAACCGAACCATAGATTTCCTGGACTTGCTTATGTACAACCTGATGGTTTGCGGGCCCCTCAGCCCCGTTATCTGCGGTGAGGACTTTTTCAGCCACCCGCAATGGAGCGATGGCCTCCAGCCTGGAGCCCCGCAACGATGGTGGGCAGCACGTTTCTGGGAAAATGGATGCTGCTGCTGCTGCTTTCATTCTAGCTATCTAGATGTACACCCTGAACGACAGATTAAACACCACTGTCCCAAGTATGTTGGATTAATTTTCTTTATCATTTTAATTGATAATGTCTGTCCAGAAACATCAGATTATAATTACGCAGAACTTCTCTAAAATGTGTTAGGAAGTCAATGTCTTTATAGCTAATTCACACTTATCTATCAGCCCCAGTAAAGATGATCTCTAGAGGGAAGAGGTGAAACCATAGGTTCAAACTTAATGGACATTTTCAGCCTATTTCAGGGCCAGGAAGTTTACATCTTCAAATTGTTCAGGGAAGTTTCAAGTGTTCCCTGTCTTCAACTGCAGATGTGCAACTGGAAAGTTTATCTCCACAGGAGGCATTGTAACTGAACTGAAACTTCCCCGGTGGGAAACCGTCTCAGTACAATCCAAACAGAGGTTTGATGGCGATAACGCAGAGGACAGACCCTACCGGAAACCAGACCGCGGCAGACAACGTGAGTTTTGTTGGTGTCTTCCGGGAATTGTCAGCAAGAAAGGGTCTCATTACACATGCTGACGACTTTAGCTCCACCCCGATCACGTACACATGGGTTTATCCCTGAAAATCGGATCCCGTACTGTTAATCAAACACCGAGACACACATAATAACGTGGCATTTGGAGCACGTGGCCTGGACGCCGGGAGGTGGCAGCGGCAGGTGGGGGGTTACCTTCCTCTCCGGGGACGCCAACTCCTTCCAGTCACTGAGCTTCAGCTGGTGCAGCTCGTCAAACTTCATGCTGACGTCCTGGACAGACAGCTGCAGCATGTCCCAGTACCCGGCCAGGTCCTGCGAGGTGGGCCTGGGCATGGCGCTGGGGTCCTGCCGACACATAGGCGCAGGTTAGAGCTGCTCGGAGGGCGGTTAGAGAACTCGGAGCGCGGGGGCGGGGCTGCTCTTCCCAAGGAAGCGGGTTAGGGAGAAGCCCCACGAGTTCAGAATCGGGTGCAGATATACCCGAGGGCCCACGAGGATTCAGGAACATTTCCCTTAAGTATTTGCTGACAGTTAAAAAGTCTGAAGAGGCTACATTCTGTATGGTTCCAACTCTAGGACCTGCTGGAAAAGGCAAAACTATGGAGACAGTAAAAGACCAGTGGCCATGGGGGTTGGGGGGAGGAGGGGTGACCAGGTGGAGCACAGAGGATTTTTAGGGCAGTGAACCTACTCTGTGGGATGCTGTAATGGTGGATAGGTGTCATGATAACTTTGTCCAAACTCGTAGAATGTCCAACACCGAGAGTGAGCTCTGATGGGAACCACGGACCCTGGGTGGTGACGTGTCACTGGAGGTCCATCAGTTGTAATAAAGGACCACCTGGTGGGGATGCTGATGGTGGGGAAGCTGTGGTGTGTGCGGGCAGGGGGTGTATGGGATTTTTCTCTGTATTTTTCTGTATTTTCACTCAATTCTGTTGTGAACCTAAAACTGCTCTAAAAAATAAAGTCTATTAACCTGATTAAGAAAATGGGCAGAGGATCTGTCTTCCAAGGAAGACATACAGATGGCCAACAGGTGCATGCAAAGATGCCCAACATCACTGATCATCAGGGAAATGCAAACTGAAACCACAATGAGACGTCACCTCACACCCGTCAGAATGGCTACCAACGAAAAGACAAGAGATAACAAGGTTAGTGAGAACGTGGAGAAAAGGAAGCCCTCGTGCACCGCTGGTGGGAATGTAAATTTGTGCAGCTGTGATGGAAAACAGTATGGAGTTTCCTCAAAAAATTAAAAATAGAACTAGCACACAATCCAGCAGTTCCACATCTGGGTATTATGTGAAGAAAACAAGAACACTAATTCTAAAAGATATATGCACCCCAACGTTCATAGCAGCATTATTTATCAATACAATAGCCAAGATGTGGAAACAACCTAAATGTCCATCAACAGATGAATGGATAAAGGAGATTACATATATATATATATATATATATATATATATATATATACACACACACAATGGAATACTACTCAGCTATAAAATAGAATGAAATCTTGCCATTTGAAACAACATATAAGTCAGATAGAAAAAGAAAGATACTGTATGATTTAACTGATATGTGGAATCTAAAAATTAAAATGAGTGAACAAAAATCAAAATGAGTGAAATAGAGTCATAGATACAGAGAAGAAACGGCTGGTTGCAGAGGGAAGGGGGTGGGGGGAAGAGAGAAATAGGTGAGGGAGATTAAGGGCTATGAGCTTCCAGTTGCAAAATAAATGAAATGTACAGTGTGGGGGATACGGTCAATAATTATGTAATACCTCTGTGTGGTGACATATTGTAACTAGATTTACTGTGGTGATCTTGAAACATCAAATCACTATGTTGTGTTAACAGGAACTAACAGTGTCGTAGGTCAGTTGTATTTCAAAAACAAACAAAGAAACAAACTCTTAGAAAAAGAGATGAGACTTGTGGTTACCGGAGATGGGGTGGGGAGTGGCAGAAGGGAGTCAAAAGGTACCAACTTCCAGTTACAGGATAAACAGGTGCTAGGGATGCGATACCCAACACGATAAATACCACCAACGCTGCTGTGTGTTATACAGGTAAGCTGTTAAGACAGTAAATCCTAAAAGTTCTCATTGCAAGGAAAAATATATTTTTTCTATTTCTTTACCTTTGTACCCACAGGAGATGATGGATGTTCACTAAGCTTATAGTGATAATTATTTCATGATGTATGTAAGTCACATCATTATGTGGTACCCCTTACATTTATTCAGTGCTGTATGTTAATTCTATCACAACACAACTAGAGGAAATGAGAAGAAGAAAAATAAAGTCTACTGAAGAATACACGTGTAGTTACAGTCCTTCACTGTTTCATTTTGAAAACGCTTTCTTGGAACCTGGGGATGGTGGCACGTGTTAAGGCTCCAGCCGCTTGACAGTTTATTCAGGCCCCAGGGTTCTGGTCGCCTGTGCGGTTACTGGGAAGCTGGTGCCCGGGGAGGGTCTGCAGTGCTGCTGGTGGTCATAGGCGCTGGGGAGATGGGCCTGGAGCCACGGCCGTTTCTGTTTGTTCCCTGAGCGGTCTCAGCCCTGCTTCTGAAGGTCAGGGATGCCCTACAAATGTACCATGTATATTTCGTCGCTCCCATGTGGAGGGAGGGCAGGCGCGTCGATCTCCTGAAGGGTCAGAACTGTCTCGGGGACAGGTCCCCGCCCTTGGAACGTGCAGGTGATGTCACGGAGCGGCACACGGGCAGCCAAGGGCGCATGTGGCCCCAAGGTGGGTTTGCTTCTGCACATGGCACCTGATGTATGTGTAGTTTCAATGAGTAGTCTCTACTTAAAGCTGGGTGACTCCACAGGAGCAGAGAGCCAGTGGCCTGGCCACGCCCCCGGCGCCCAGTGATGGGTGGTGACCACGGCCTCAAGTTCCCCGGGCCGCGTGACCTGCCTGCAGGCACCTGAGTTTGCCACCCTCGGTGTGTGGATTTTTCTGGTGTGGTTCCCTTGATTCAGTGTGGGGCTATCTCAGGTTAAAGAGACAGAGAAATTTCTGATAGGTAAACTTTTATCTGAATTTGCTTAAAATGTGTCATTTCCGGCTTGTTCATAAGTCCTTCCCATGAAGCACATCAGGAACTTCTATTTGGTTGGGTTTAAACTTCCTTTAACCTTTGTCTTAGTCCATCTGGGCCGAGAGAACAAGAAAACCACAGACTGGGGGCTTATGAACAGCACAGTCTACTTCTCCCAGTGCTGGAGGCTGGACGTCCAAGGTCAAGATGCTGGCAGATCCTGTGTTGGGTGAGGACCCCCTTCCTGGTTCACAGACGGCGTCTTCTCTCGTGTCCTCACGTGGAGGAAGGGCTGGGGGCTCCCTGGGGTCTCTGTTATGAGGGCACTGATCCCAGCATGGGGGCCCCACCCTCATGACCTCGTCATGTGAATGTTTGGGGACACATTCAGTCCTGGTTCCACACCCACATCCACTAGGTCACTCTTTGAGCCCCGTCTGTTCTGCTGATGCAGCCAGATGGCAGCTGTGCTGACCTGAGGGCAGACGGTAAGAACCACTGTCCAAGCGACTTGCACAAAACGCCCTCGTTTTCTCCTTCTCCGTCTGGAGTGAAAGTTGCAACCCAGGGCCATTGTCTGCGGTTTGAAGCTCGTTCTCCATTGAGCCACCAGCAGGCGAACTGGGCGTGTGGATCGAGGAGCCCAATGGGCAGGTGCAGGGTCAGGTGCAGGGTCAGGGTCAGGTGTAGGTTCAGGGTCAGGGGCAGGTGCAGGGTCAGGTTCAGGGTCAGGGTCAGAGTCAGGGGCAGGTTCACGGGCAGGGTCAGGGTCAGGGGAAGGTTCAGGGGCAGGTGCAGGTTCAGGTGCAAGGTCAGGTGCAGGCTCAGGGGCAGGGGCTGGGGCAGGAGGTTCCTCCAGTCGCCTGGGTTGTCATGTACTTGCCTGTCTGAGCTCAGCCACTGCTTGTGAAGAAAAGCAGAGCGAAGGTCTTGCCTCCGGACCGTGCTCTGCAGGTGATGGGGGTGCACAGGGGCTCCCTGGACAGTCGGGGCTGGGGGGACTCCTCCCCCCAAAGGCGGGTCCTCAGCTGCTCTTCCGGAAGATGACACAAGTACAACGTCCTCTCCCGCAGGTGCAGGCGTGATGGGGCCTGAACGTGTCTGACGGATGGAACGGCTCCCCAAGTGGGACTTCGGGCCCTGGTCCTGCCCCACGGCTGTGCTGAGGCTCATGTCGCCCGAGAGTGGACTCTGTGGTCACCTACCCTCCCCGTTGGACCGGCGAAACCTTTGTCCTCTGGGCTCCCAGGGAGCAGAGGCCGTGGTGTCGGTGGAACTGGGCACGGCCAGGGTCTGGCTCTGCACGGGAGGTGGCTGCGTCTGCGTCCAATGGACATTCAGACGCCCGATCTGTTTGTCTCATTTTTTCATGTCAGTGGTGAGCCAGGCCGGTCCCCTACCCCAGCAACGTGTACAGAGCCATCCGTCCTTGCTAACCGCAGGCCGTGGGGTCCAGGTGGGATGTGGGCTCTGAGGCTCCATGTTCCAGAACATTCTCTGGGAGCTGTGTGTCCTGAGAAGGGCTGAGAAGAGACCGTGGGTCGTGTTCAAGTACACTGTTAGACCAGCCGGTCTGAGCGTGACTCCATTTCTCCCTGCTCTGGGGTGCTGAGCCGCTGGCCCGAGAGGTACCGGTATCGACCCGCCAGCTTCAAGGGTGGGTCCTGCCCGGTGTCGTCCATCCTAAACAGCTGGTGGGCTCTTGATGTATCTCCTTGACTGAAAACTAGTCACCGGCCTAAAGTTGCAAAGTGTGGACAGTGTGGCTTTGCTGAGCAAGGCCCCTGCTTGTACGGTCAGCATTTCAGCATTTCTGCTGACAGGCCTGCTTAGGGCCCCAACCTGACCTCCTCCAACAAATGCTCCAGACTCTTTTGGTCTAATCCTAGACGGAGGTCAAAAGAAATGGAAGCAGTCACGCCAGACTTTTGAAGGTTAACACAAAACGCAATCTGACATGTATAAGAGGGATCAAAACCATAAGAGGGTGGATAATTTTTAAGTCTAGTATAGCTGCTCTGGCAGAGAAGACACGCAGGTTTTATAAGCTTGAATAATGTGTCTCTGCTGAGTGCAGGGTGCTGAAGATGGGGACGACCCTCCCCACCAGACTCGGTGGAATACGGACCGTGCTCTCCAACGGCCTAAATCAATTCCTTAAAGATGATCCATTAAATACACACGACGGAGGATGCTAGAACATGCCCAGTAAACATAATAACTGAATGTTTCCACAGCTGTATGTTTCTTTCAGGGACTCTAAACCTGCCTGTTTCCCCTTTTAAATGTTGATTATAACTTCACGTCATAGGCAACCAGGCGGTAACTCTTTAAATTTCATGATGAACTTGAATGGGATTAAATTGGAAAATATTAGAGAAAACATACTTTTTAATGATCCTGATTAAAAGGGATAAATTGGCAACTCTGACGTGCTCTGCTGCCTTTGATGTGGAAGAACGCTCTGTAAATCCACACGCCTCCTTGTACATTTAAAAGCCGAACAAAACAAAATCAAATCACCTTGAACCATTGCTATGGGGGACCTTGCAGAGACTTACTTGTGTTTTAATGAAAATGTTTGGTCTGAAAGAAGTCAGTGTATGGATTATAAATAAAAGAACCTGTAACGTAGTGTGATTACTGTTTAGTTATTTCTCCAAACAATATCAAGTGAATATTTTCTTTAGTCAGATAAGGAAAAGTGTGTGTGTAACAATATACATTTATATTTATTTATACATAGTATAGTATACATATAAGCATACATATAGGTAAGAGTGTCCCCTTGATCTTTTCAGGAAGATCAGAACCAAGTTTAATGCCAACCGTATTACCTAATTTAGTCCATGGTATTTCTGTTCACTCCTGACTGTAACATATAAAGCACAAATTATTTCTAAAATCTCTTCCTAATCTCTTGCACTGTGGTTGTTTACGTGTTTCTATTCAAGCCACCTCCTAGCACCGTCCTCACTGTGACATCCACCGTGACAGTGATTTACGCTTCCCCTCCATCCTGGGGTCCCCTGGGGGACAGCCAGGTGGCGGAGCACACCCCTCACGGCTGGGGAAACACCTGTCTCCTTCCCACCCCTGCCCCTCCCCTGCCCATACCCCCATGGCCTCTCTGCTTTGGCTGCACTTTGAAATCACCCCCAAAGCTGGGAGTGTCCCCCTACTCATTCACCAGGCTGCACATGTGCAGGGATCTTTTAACAGGCGGGAACGCGGTGAGCACAGAAAGAACGGACGTTCAGCTTGGTTACAAGGGGCCGAGGTTACCTGAGGATCCACTTACCATGTTCTGTTGGCAAAGCCAGTAAAACTGTTGGAATTTCTGTGACATCAGAAGCTGGGCACTGCCAACAGCGCTCCTGATTTTCCCGAGAGCTGTTAAGAAAAAAACAAGGTCAATTAAAAAACAAGAGCAAAAGCATCACACAAAGGGGATATGACCCAAAGAGCAAAAGCTATTATTCTATCATCTCTGTTACTGGAGGTGAAACTGTTGAGTTAATTATGGCCACGGGCTGAACTGTCTTTCTGTCTGCTCCATTCCTGAGCAGGAAGGAAATTCAAAGACGACCTGTCCTACGGAGAGAAGCAAGTCAGAAAGAGAAAGACAAATACCGTGTGCTGACACATATATATGGAATCTAAGAAAAAAAAAAAAAGGTCATGAAGAACCTAGGGGCAAGACGGGAATAAAGACACAGACCTACTAGAGAATGGACTTGAGGACACGGGGAGGGGGAAGGGTAAGCTGGGACGAAGTGAGAGAGTGGCATGGACATATACACACTACCAAATGGAAAATACATGGCTAGTGGGAAGCAGCCAACAGCACAGGGAGATCAGCTCAGTGCTTTGTGACCACCTAGAGGGGTGGGATAGGGAGGGTGGGAGGGAGATGCAAGAGGGAGGAGATATGGGGACATATGTGTACGTATAGCTGATTCACTTTGTTATAAAGCAGAAACTAACACACCATTGTAAAGCAATTATACTCCAATAAAGATGTTAAAAAAAAAAAAAAAAAGACGACCAAATGCCAGCTACTAGGATGCTTCAGTGTTGGGGGAAATTTAGCTTAGAAAGGTACTGCTAACACCACCAAGCCCTTCGGGGGTCAGCAGGGTGACCAGTTCCCCCGACCTGCTCACATCACCATCCGTTCGGTGGTCGTGAGAACATCCCGCTTTGGGGCACCCTGTGGGCCAGCTCAGCTTTCAGGGGGTAGGAAGTGTCAGTTTAATCCAGGAACGATTTCTAAGTTGTAAGACTTTAATCAAATAGCACTTAAAAAATGTAAATAATATAGTTTTGTCAGTGGAAAGGATTTAACCAATTATCCGATAGCTGTGACAACTCTGGGATTTTCACTGGGCAGATAAAAGACTTTGGGCATGAAATTTCTGGGAAAAACCCACACCTGCTACCTCCAGGGGCCTCCATACTTCCCATCTTTCTGCCCCAGTCCTTCCTTAGCCTGTGTAAACGTAGTCATTATTTTGGAAATAATAGCTTTGGTGGATCCCAGCTCCCGTGATCCTCAAAAGCACGTAGCAATCTGTAGGAGAACGTTTCTGGCGACTATACCCAGGCCCACTTATCTCTGATGTTTTGTCTATAAGCAACAGTTCCCAGCTATTTCACTGAGCTTACACAGCATCTTCCTCTGATGGCCAGAAGCATCTTCTCTTCTGGGTCCCCCTCGAGACTCTGTGCAGAACACAGATAACAACCAGCCACACGGACCCCCTGAAGCTCAAAGTCGGGCCAGTTTGCTAGGCTGGCCATTCCCTCAGGCTTTCAGGAGAGCAGGGCAAGCTTGTCTCCAGTGCCCTGCGGGCAAGCCTTCAGGAAAAAGGGGGTTTTAGCCTGGAGGTTCGTCCGTCAAGCAGACACAGCCATCACCACTAACAGGCTAGTTAAGTACTTACTCTGGACAGAATGCTTACGTCCTTGAGGTTTTATCTGGAGAAGAGCCCACAAAGGCCAGCTCCATCAGCACGTGAGTCACCTGGGGGTCTGGTTACAGGCAGATTCTGACTCAGGGGGTCTGGGGTGGCGCCTGAGACCTGGCATTTCCACAGAGGTGGAGCCTGAGTCCAGAGAAGTAAACTCAATTTCGTTACCCTTCTCCCCAATTTCCCAAACATTAGTAATTTTGACAGGCAGCCTTCAATAAAATGACTTGAGACATTTAACGTGCGTTAGAAAGTGGCATCAAAGACTGATTCCTGAGCCTGGCCACACAGCTGCTGAGACCCTGTTCCTCGGCCTCCCTCGAAGGGAACGGAGTCACAGACACCGTTGGGAAGGGCCTCGATACCACGTAACCAAGTGTCACATGTTGGAACTGATGTCCCAGAAATAAACCCATTGCTGTGAGGGGTGCTGAGGACACATCCTAATGTAACAGAAATCAGCCACACAACAGAAGGGATAGCACAGCCTTCATTTTTACAGGGTGAGGATGTGGCCCCACAGACAACGTGTTCGTAACACGATGCTCTCCTGGGGAAGTTAATGGACTGCAACACTTCTTAGTTTGCCTGTGTTTTCTTACTTGTCCAGATTGTTGCTCTCCAAAGTTTTATTATGGCAAATTTCACACGCAGAAAACTTGAAAGAAAGTATCACAAGCAACTCCACCCCATCCCTTAGAATCACCAATCTCGGAGCGCGTTTATTTTCCTGACCCACTTGGATAAGCTGTGGCCAGAGCCCCATCTGCCATCATCCTGTACGACCACAGCGCCATGACTGCTCCTAAGAAATGAATAGTTCCCTAATATCATCCAATTCTAGCTTGCTCCTAAAATATGAAGAAGAATTAAAAATGTAACTTTTAATACAAGTGAGTTAGCTGGATAACACTCTGGCATCCTTTCAGACTTTAAAAAAAAATGTTGTCTTGTCAGCATCTTGACACCTGGGCCCTCGTGTCTCCTACCAATCCACTGCGGGAGGGGCTTACTCCCCCAGACCCCCCCATCCCGCCCACCTCCTCTGTCTGCTTTGCCTTCAGCCTTGCAGGAGGGCAGTGGGGTTGGAGCACCTCCTGGAAGGGCCGAAAATACTTCCTACTTTGTTTCCCCAAACTGAATATGTTTCTGCAGCTCTGGTCCCACTGCTGCTGAGTGGAAGAGTTAGTTTTGTTTTTGAAAAGTTGAATTTTCACTTGTAAACCCCTGTAACTTGCATGACTGACGAAAACCTTTCAAGAGACTTGTTTTAACCAACCTGTCACTGCAGGAATATATAGAAGTGACTCACGGATAAGTGCACTTCTTTTCACTGACTCTATGCTTCCTGAAATGGTATTTATTTATTTATTGTTAATTTCTCTAAGCCTCAGTTTCTTTTTTTTTAAATTTAATTTTATTTATTTTTTTATACAGCAGGTTCTTATTAGCTATCCATTTTATACATATTAGTATATATATGTCAATCCCAATTTAAAAAGTCAGTTTTACCCATTTTGAGGTTTTAATCCCCAATCTTCATATTCTTCTTTAAATGTACTTCCACGGAAGTGTTAATATAAAGTACTTCACTTTATCATCTTTAGCACAACATGGATAGGTGGGTGACATGTGGGTGTTGACTTAATGCAGTGGAGACTTATTATAAAGGGTATAAATTGATGATTGCTAGAGAGAGATAATAGCTGTGAGAGTGTAGCTAATGACCTGATTGCAAATGGCAGGAGAATTTGCTGCTCAGTGAATGGGGATGATTCTATCTGATACCTATAATGTAAATAGCTTCCTATAATTGCAAGGAATTTGAGGCGAAAATTCAATTTATTCTTTTCCACTATCCTTCCCTAATTTTGTCACAGTTTAGACACTTTCTTTCAAGAGCTACAGATTAGGACGTATGCTCATCAGAATGCAAACCTACAAAGAACCTGAGACAACCCTGGCCTTTGATGTACAAAGAAATTTGATGAACTGACTTTGCTCCTTTAATTTATTTTTCACGCGTGTTCCACAATTTTCAATTCTATCTAAATTTGCTGTGAAATGCCAGGACAACATTTACACTATTCTTTTCTTTCAAAATTCGAGGTGGGTTTTTCTAAAATCGGCAGACTGTTTGAAATGATCATTTGAAGATGTATTACTCCGGGATCTCTTGGGATTCCTGCCTGACTCATTTCGTAGAGCAGGCTGGGGGACACGGCTGCTTCCACAAACCGCCTCGCTTCCGGACCTCTGGCTTTATCGTTTTCGTTTCGTTTCGTGTTTCTTGAGCACACGTTTCTTTTTATGCTCCAGTTTGCCTGCGGCCACTGGGTGGCTGGGCTGTGTGGGGACATCTCCGTCGGGCACTTACCACATCCTTAGCAAGAGCCGGGACACAACCAGGCTTGTGTGTCCTAGCAGGGGTCTGGAAGCAGTGGCTGTACGTTCCCTGGAGGACTGGTCAGATCTCAGAGGCTGTAGCAGCTGTGCTGCTCAGAAGCACCATCATTAGCTCTGGTCTTCAACGTGCTGTCTTTGCCGATGGGGACTCCTGGGCAAACTGCAGACCCAGGGGCAGTTTCTCTGTGGCCCATGATCTCCTCGTCCCCTGCATTGCCACGTGGCCCACGAATCCTCGGGGTCACTCTACTTGTTGTCTGCTCTTCCCTGGGCACAGCGACCGAGCCACGCCCCCTGCCACCGCCGCCATCCAGGGAGCATCGCCCCTCCGCACGGAAGGACTGGGGGACCCATGCTGGACACCGAACCCCGACGCCGGCGTTAACGTGACTAGTGAAGCCGGGGTCCCTTAGATGAGGAAGGAAATCATCAAAGCCCCCAGCTCTGTGAGTCTGTGGGTCCATGCATCGGACTTGGTGATGTTCAGATTATTAGCTTTGGGGCAGAGCTGTTTTGGGGGCGAGAGAACGTCCCAACACCTCTCGAGAGACCCCATTGTTGAGTTCCTTATACCATTCATATTTCTACAGACCTGCTGAGTAAGATCTTTGTGGTTCTGGAATCATTTCTTTTATCTCAGAAAACATACTATTGTTTTTATGCCACTTACCCGTTTGGTTTAACATAATTAACACAAAAATCCCAAAACACTAGTCTAGTGATGGTTTACAATCCCTCCAGAAAATATAAATATATTATAAATATATATAATATATTTATATATTTATATAATATAAATATATTATAAATATATATTTATATATCTATATAAATATAAATCTAAATAAATATATATTTATTATATTTATATATAATATATAAAAATATATTATAAATATATATGAATATATTATAAATATATATGAATATATTATAAATATATATTTATATATTATAAATATATATGAATATATTATAAATATATATGAATATATTATAAATATATATTTATATATTTATATAATATAAATATATTATAAATATATATAATATTTATGTATTAACAATAGGAAGCCTGCTTTAACATGACTTAACTTAAACCAGTATTTAACTGGGCTCACGATGTTATTATTAACCACAGAGGGCTGAATGAATCTAAATTCGTTCAATCGATTCAGTGAGCTGTGATTATAAAATTACAGCTCGGGAGAAAAGTTATCTCATGTAATGGAAATTTCAATATTCCAAGCTCAGGGTTTTGGTTCAACAGCCATTTAATTTAAGCTTCGCTTTTTGAAAGGGCCGTAACCAATAACCCTGTATCTGTTCTTAAAATGAGGACTGGACTTGCAGGTGATCTGACCTTTAAACATGACTAGGGAAACAGCTAAATGTGACTGGTACGGTGCTAGTTTAATGGGCAAAGCATACAGTTCAGGTTCAAAACAACTGTTCTGTCATCCTTGGCCACAAAAAAAGAAAGCCAGGCAAATAAGAGAAGAAATTAAGAAAATCATAAAAAGGATCCAGCAGATCTGTTCTCTGTTCTTTGCCTCTGAGCCTCATAGAAATGCAGTCACACGTAGTTATTAAACGGTGGTAGGAAAACCCACGCAGAGTCATGATTATTGAGCTGGTGCCTGAGGAACGGGGTCTTCCCCAGCCTGGCCGAGGGCGACTGCAGGATGCGTGGGGTTTAGATGCTACGCTTTAAGAAGGTGTGAGCAGGGCTCTGACCCCACCCCCCCCCCCCGCCGGGTGTGAAGGCTGCACCTCTTCCCGCCTTCTTCCTCTCTCTGACCCTCAGCTGCACAGGGCTTCTGCCAGGCACTGCTGGTGGATAATCGATGTACCAAGTGTGAGCCTTCCAGGAGCCTAAGATGTCAAACGACAGCGGGGCCGGGCGGTAAGAGCTCTGGGAAAACGCAGAGCCGACCCCGCCTTTGAGCAGCACGTCCCCAAGGCAGTGGAGGACGACAGAGCCCAGGGACTCGAAAGGTAGTGGCTCAGCCTTCCCCTCGGTCAGGTGCAGAGTCCACGTCTAAGGGAAGGTCTTCCTGGTGGGTCTCCCAGCCAGTTCTCTGCCTCTGCTTGTGCCCCTGATCCTGCTCTCTCATCACCATCCCCCCACCCCCACCTGCTTGACCAAACCCACCTCCCCGGAAGGTCCAGCCCAGATGCCACTGTCACCAGGAAGCCTTCTCGGACTTTCCCTGCTGGCAGCATCTCTCAGGCTCCTGGGAGGGTCTTTTAAAAGCACTGGATCTGCACTGCTCTTGCTACACTTTATATTTCTCACTCGCCATGAGCAGCTCTGCCCTGGTCTTACTTCACCCCTTCTTAGGTCACTGCAGCTTCCGTGCTATACACTCCTTTTCGTATCCACCTGCGGTCTATCGAACGGCTCATAGTATGGGTTCAGCAAATATATGCTGGGTGTTTACAAGATACAGAGAGTCCAGAAGAAGGTCCCAAAGGTGCGAAAAAGGAAAAAAGCTTGTGTATGGAAATACAACTGAGGGACGGCAGAAACTCCCTTCCCTCTCTGCCTTGTTGAAGGAAAAATGTGTTCTCCAGATGTCCAGTAATAAGACAACTGAACATCCTAAGTGATGGACTGGGGTCACTGCAGATCATCAAATCGTATTTTAGACACAGTACACTTACGGCATTACTCCCAGAATTTTCTTGAACGCCCCAGTGGCAAGAAAATCATAACTTAGGACAATGCTTCAGCGCTGAAGCCTTTTAATTTCACCTCTTAATTTCCAAGGGCTGAGGCACAACCCAAGTATGTATTTTAAGGCTCAGGGATTCTCTCTGGACCACAAATGGGTGTCACAGATTCAGAGAATCAGAATGAAGTAAACGGCCAGGGATAGGGGCTCCGCATCTTCTAAAAGAGCAGAAGAAGACAGTGTTAGGATACAAAGGACAAGTTCCCAGGAATGGAACATCTGGATTGAAGAATATCGGGCAGCGTGGTGGGAAAGCACGGCTTTTGACAAAAGACAGCTCTGACTTCGAGCCTGGATTCCACTGCTCTACTCTGTGGAATGTGGTGCAAGATTTTAACCTCTCTGAACCTGTTTCTTTAATTCCATAAAGGTGACAGTATTTTCTAGGTATCATGATATGCTGAGCCCTTGAAGATGTAAGTGATGCACTTAGCGTAGCCCTTGGCACTGTGTTCAGTACATGACGGCTTAGAGATTTCTTTTAAAAAACATATCTTTAAAAAAACTATAATCCTTGATAAAATCATAACTGAATTAATGGTACACACTAAATATGGAAAATCATGACACGGCAGGTTTTGCTCTGTGTTGTCTTACAAACACAGCAAGGACTAAAGGCCTCCATCTCTTCCACGCACAGAGGGAGACCAGAATCCTGTGGATGTGTCCTAAATGGTGTAAATCCACATGATTCTAGAATAAAATGCTACAGACATACTGTGGGGTAAGCCCTGACAAGGGTTACCTCTTGCTGAACTGTCCCCCCATCTCCTCCCCTTCAAAGGCATTTCATGGAGGAACCACAGGGTGTAGGAAACACATCCCGACTCACCAACCTCAGGCTCACGTCTTACAAGCCCCGAGGACCGCTCACCAAGCCCGGGCTGAACGCGGGGGTGTGTACAGAGCGGGAGCTGACAGTCTCCTTCAAATCCCGGGTCAACTCTGGGTAAAGAGTATAAATCCCTGATACAATTCAAACGGTTTCGCCCCGTTGAAGCACATACTGACAAGTGAAGAAAGGCTGCGGGAAACGAGGGATTTTTAAACATCGGATTGAGCGCAGTCACCGTCGGCTGTGCCCTCGGCAGGTGA
The DNA here is from genome assembly GCF_059928025.1 of Delphinapterus leucas. Taxonomy (NCBI): domain Eukaryota; kingdom Metazoa; phylum Chordata; class Mammalia; order Artiodactyla; family Monodontidae; genus Delphinapterus; species Delphinapterus leucas. The sequence continues at coordinate 10,738,001 of NC_143149.1, forward strand.
CACGTGTGGACAAACGCATGGGGGCGGTGTGACTTTGGCAGCTACATGCAGCGATGCCGCATGGCCGGGGCACAGGCTATGCTTCCTCCAAAACCCTCAGCGTCTAGTACCCACTCCGGTGAAGGAGGCGTGGGGTGTGATGACTGACAGAGGGATGTGGGAGAAGAGAATTGGGGATCTGGAGGCATGGCGCCCTCCCCTTTCTTCCTAAGTTAACGATGTACATTTTAACAACTCAGGATCAAAACACCAACCATTCTCTTGGGCTCCTCAGTGGCCAGGGCCGCTGTGTCTATAAGTTACCGTCCTGATACTTTCATCCTTATGCCTCCACTGCCAGGATTATTGACATATTCTCCTACAGCAGAGTTCTGGACATGCAATGTCAGGGCGACATTTCCAAGGACATCAGGTGTGCTTTTGAACTTCAGGATTTATAGTGATCTAGCAATTGTACAAAGGACTTCATGGAAAAAGAAAAAATTTAAAAGAGCATGCTTTGTCGAGGTAAGACATTCAGAAACGCCTCTGTGAAACTGTATTTGGTAAAGACAAAATTTGTTAGTTGTATGTACGTTGCAATCATTCTTGTGGTATTCTTGGTCTAGAAACAAAAGTCAGGAGGTATCTGTTTCGAAATCAACACAGCAATTCATAAAGGATGCTGCTTCCGGACAATCCTGACAATAAGTTTCTTCAGGGAAAGGGGAGGCTGGTGCCTTTCTGCGCAAGAGCCGGAGACCCACCTGGCATAAAGGGTTGGGAGCAGATCTGCGCTGCCCACACGAGGTCGGGGAACTTAGATCCCCACCCGCCCGGGGATGGGGAACCGGGAGCCGCCATCACCAGCTGGCTGGTTAGTCGTCTACCGTAGCCAACGTTTCTTTGGCATAAAGCCAATGCAATTTCTTATAAACACCGGACAGTCATGATTCTAGAAAACAGCTGAACTGCTCCATATCAAGTCTTTGCCAGAATTCAAGAGAACCGGCACGTGGAACATGAGATAAACTACATCCCTGTGAGCACAAGCCATCCTGTTATCCAACAAACAAAACAAAACAAAAGGATGCCCTTTAATACTTTAGCGATTGCTTTTCTTCTCGTTTACTGTGTCTGAGAATTGGGGGGAGGCAGTAGGAAGCCCACTCATTTAAATTTACTCAGGGACCCAGGGACTCTGCCTGGGGATTCTGCCATTTGTGTTACGGCAACATCAAGAGTGTCTACAAGCCTCAGAGGAGACCTGGGCCCTTACTTTCCTCCGCGAGGTCGTTCTCCTCCGCTTCCCTCTCCATCTCTTTGCACCAGCCTTCCATCCTCTTCGTCTCGCTGTGCAGCAGCTTCAGAAACCAAGCGCCGTCCCTGTGGCACGGAGACATGCGGCCGCCATCCACCGTGTCCATGGACGGCTCCAGCCAGGGGTCGGGAGGGGGCAGGTCGGCAGTGTCCACGGGGGTCCGATAGTCCTCTCGGTAGCTGAAGAGCCCCTGGGTCCGGACGGTCCGCACCGCCCCGTACTGGGTCGGGGTGCTGGGCTCCGAGTGCCTCTGGAAGGAGGACCCGAACTGTAGGCCCTTGTCCTCCGTGGCGACATGTCCTGGGAAGCCCTCCAGCTCCAGGTCCGCCTGCACCGCGGCCGTCACGCTGTTGGAACGCTTAAAGCGTCCGCACCTGCAAGGGAGGCAAGGGGGACAAGTGGGGCCTTTGCGAGGTGGCCTCGTGTGGCAAAACCTGGATGCACTCATCAGGAGTGCGCCTGGGCCACAAGCCAGCACCTCGCAGGGAAGACGAGTGTTTTCACCTCTATTCCAAGCACTTTGGTGCTTCATCTATGGCAGAACACCATTTGGCTTTGCAAACAATGAACCTCTACCTTCTACCTAAGTTTCAATGTCTAAATAATGCCCACTTAAGACTTAAGTTTATTGCACGACACAAGGAGGCTTGATGTATCCCGTGAAACCACTATCTTGGAGTGGTCACTTGCCTTTCAGAAAGACGCTACAAGTTTACTGTCTTGTTTGTGGCATACACGTAAAACGAAGCCCTGCTGCTTCTTTTATGTCTACAATTCTTTTAAGTAATAACATCTGTGTCCTACTGAGTTTTGGTGGCTATTCCTGCCACAGCTTAGGACATGAGTTTCTTCTCCTATCTGAATAATGTAATATCATCCCGATTTTGTCTTTTATGCAAAACAATGAATCCAAATTCTGACCTCAGCAGGTGTTTAAAAAACATTTTCATCGTATGTATTTAAATGTCAGTCATTCCACACAGCCAGTTACTGAAATGACTGGCAGAAGTGAGCTTATAACAGGCGTGCAGATTTTGCTGGTGAGAACTGTGTGTGTGCGCGCGTGCGCGCACGTGCATGTGTGTCTACACATCCAAACTTTGCCCATGCTACATGTTTTGGCTCCGCAGCAACTGGCCCCCCAGATGGCACACAGCTGTGAGTACAGCTGGTTAATGGACCTGCCACCATCTCCTGCCCTGGAGGCAAAGGAGCTGAGAACAAGCCACCGCGGGGGATGGAGACAGCCAGCCCAGGTCCCCAGGTACAGACGATGACGACGTGCGGGTTCTGAGAGCTTGGCGTCCTGGGGAAGCCATCAGTTTGTGTTCTGAATTCCTTGGCAATCAAAATCTTTGCAGGTTGGTCCTAAAGCCCTCCACTGTGAGCGAATCACCGGGGCTTCGCGATGTAATGTGCTCATCAAAATTTGTGCTTATGAAATTTACAAGATATGCTATTTTAAATATAAAATAAAATAGTCATCCTGTTTTTGTTACAAAAACAACACTCCTGTAATGGACTTCTCTGTGTTTGACAGTTTGAGGGGTTCCTTTGAAGTGTCACAGTCCCAGCACAGCTAAGGTCTTAAACTTCTTTCAGTCTCCCTCCCTCTCTCTCTGTCTTTCCTTTTACTTTTAACATGATAAGGTGAGAAAACCTGTGTTTGTTTCACCCTCAGCCTGTTTTTTCCCTTTGGATAAAGGACTGTAACATTCAGAGCTGCCAGCCCCCCTGCTTTCGTAGGTGGTAAATTACTTTAGAAGAAGCGGGTCCCCTGCCGCTTGCAGAAACAAGGCATAGGAGGACGTTAATTCACACTTACAATGATATACGTTGAAAAGTATAAAGATATGACCCTGTTTCCTGGCCTGAATTATTGATGGTCAAATGGCCTGAATTATTGATGGTCAGTGTCGTCTAGACACTTGCAGTCAGGTTACAAACCAAGAGCCCCGCTCGGGAGATGGCGGGTATTTGGGGGGCTGGTTACCGTTTCTCGTTCTCCACCTGCACGCCAACAGACTGGTACTCCCGCAGGCCACGGCTCTCCGTGTCAGAGTCGGTAGCGGTTTCCACCTAATTCAACACAGAACACCTTATTTTAGAACCGAGACAAGGGACCTGGGTCAGGGACTATTTTTGTGTGTGTATTCATTTGTGGTAATTAATTATGTATCTGTTTAATTAATGCAGAGATGCACCTGACCCAGGAAAATGACAGAGGGAGGGAAATGCACTCATAGTGGTATAAGTTGCTACTGTGTTTCATCAAATTCTGTGTCACCACTTGAACTCAACACGGCACCTCAGTCTTTTAAATGTATGCAAATGAAATGGCTTTGTTTCGCTCCGGCAAAAAATAGGCTTGGTTAGATTGCATTATGAGAGGACTTAAAAGCTCTTATCACACCCTACAGGTACAGCATGAACCAGAGAGAGCTAAAAAAACACACACGCGATTTAATAGGACTGTGCTGATGGCTGCATCCACATACAAGAACACACGGAAGGAATTTAGGCATTTACCAGGAGCACCGAGGCAACCTCTCCATCTGCGCCTACACAGAGCTGTCTCTCTTTTTGCTAATGATGTGCCCAGAGCAGGGCGATGTCAGGACAGAACAGAAATCGTACATTCTACACACAATCCTTATGGCGGCTGCGCTTGCCAAAAAGTCTCCCCAAACCCAAAGAAGCATTTATGATCACCACTGGTGTAAAGTTAACTCATGAGAGAATTCTAGTAGCGCAGGTTTTCTAAACAAATAAACAAACAAACAACCCCCCACCTGCCCCGCAAACTCTCAGTATGAAAAGTCTGCAAAACCAAAGGTTAGTTTAGTCAAATATTATCCCAGCTACTACACTGTCCCTTTTCCTTTTCACAAAGAATATTGCCTATTGTCTCAAAAGGACTTTTGACCCCAATCCACAAATGTCATAACTAAACTGTCAAACACATCTTTTCTTAAAAATATTAATGATCGCTGCAAAGGTAAGATACAAACCATTAAACGAATAATCAGGACGCTCTCCTGTGAGTTATGAGAAAAAAGGTGTACTTAACAATCGTGCCTGTAACTTGGGATGCCCCTCGGCTAAGCCTTTGTCACTGGGGGCTGACTCATTTTGTGGCGAGTAGAAGTCGTGGTACTAAGAGCGAGCTGGCATTGGTTTTCCGCTGACCCCGCACCGGGTACCATGCTAAGAGCAGACAAGTGTTACTACACCTGGTGCACATGATACCCTGTGTCGTTTCCAGCCACATCGAACACTGAGGAATCAGAGAAGGTGAGTAACTTGCCCAGGGGTGCACAGCTTGTCGGGGGCAGAGCCATGCTCTGCACTGATCCGCTGTGGCCAGAATCAACATGGCCACATGGAGACCCTGCAGCTCCCGGTGGGCTGCGGAGCTGGGGACAGCAGCCGGGGGCTCCCCACTGTTTATTGGTGTAATTCTGAAAACATGCACAGAAGTCATCTCTCATTTGTGTTGCATATTTTGGCGGCTGGAACAGGAAATAGGTTGACTGCAGGGGGGAACGTGCTTGAATAAAATTCCTAACCTTGCTATTGATCACCACGTCTTTCGAGTTTCAAGTGGGTCATGGCTCACATAAATGTTACCTTGCTGGGTGGGGAGACTGTTATTGTTTTACACAAAAAGACTGCAATAAAAGTTAATATATTAAAAATGTTACCCCATGTCAGTGCAAAAGGAGCTGCCTTGTGCTTTAACTGCTATTCTACTCTATGGCTATAACCTGATTTATTTAATCAGTCTTCAATGGAGGGATAATTTGGTTATTACTAGTTTTCTGACATTGTCAATGACACCGCTATAAATACATGTCTGCACGTGCATGGACTTTGGTGACTATACTCCCAGCCCATGTGGTGGCTGAGGCAAAGGTATCCCATTTTACAATTTTGGTAGGTATTGTCGAGTTTGATAGATACATAATATGGGTGAATTTGCTTCATTCGTATAGTTTTAGAGAGGTTTGTAATGGAAAGAGCATTAGCTTTTCATCATAAAAATGTTCCAAGTATTCGCCTTACTTTTTCCAGTCTTAGGATTCTGGTCTAAAGAAGTTACCTCAACTTCTAACAAATTATAAGGTGACACGTGGGGACAATAGGAGGCTAGGAAAGTAGGATAATAGTAACATATGGTAAGTTTTCATTTCTCATGACACAGAATAGCTGTGCAGCTATGAAAATGATGGCTTAAGAATGACACCACGAAAGATGCTTACGATACAATGTCCACTAAGGAATGTAGACTAGCAGGTGGCGTGAGCGGTCAGATCACAAGACGTGTGTGCACACATACAACATACACATCTTCACAGATACATAAACATGCCATAAAGTGACGAAAAAATACAACCAAGGTATCACAAAATGCTTTTTTCTTCCTTTCTCTAGTGTGTACGTTTTCTCTTATAATTCTCTTATTTTTACAGTGAATGAGGAAAAGCAGCTTTGGAGGCAGTCAAATCCTGCCGCTTGCCAGCCGTGTGGTACTTGGGTAAATCTCTTAAATTCAGTGGAGTCTTTTCTTCCCACTCTCAAAAGCGAGGGAAGCGCTGGGCACCTGGTCTGATTGACGTTAAGACTCTTTGGGTGGAGCCAGATTCAGCTCAGTTTCTCCACAGCACATCTAATGCTCTGCCCTCTCACGCCCGCTTTTAAGATCATCAGCTATATTAACAATAAAGTATTAAATTCAAGGAGTTTATATTTAATGAATTTTTTAGATTTTACAGTGTTTGTCATATGAAGCCTTTGTCAGAAACACATGAAGACAGCTCTACTTTTCAGAAGGTAAAGGTGAAGGGGGATATGATCCAGTGGTACAAGGCCAGGATGAGCTAAATATTTATCATTTCAGAAATCCTGGGACAGCTCTATGTAGATGGGGAAAAAAAGTAAATTTGGGACAAAGAAAATGAATTACTGTTTCGCACGGTGGAAAGGAAATCAAAGGGATCTTTTCCCGAGAGAAAATCCTGCCTAGGAGGGTAAAAGGATTCTAAAGGTTTGGAGAAATATATGCGTACATTCATTTTTTTACAAGATCCACGGTGTTCCAGGCATTGAGAAGAAAGATGAAATCAGCAAAATCCCTGTATTTTAAGCGAACTGTCTGTGAAGCAAACGCTGTACTGGAGGTGCTCACTGATGAAAGGGGAGAGGGCCACCCCAGCACTGCAGGGAGTGGTGGGCGCCGGGGTCCAGAAGCCCCCGCCTCACTCTCCCCGGGCCCAGTGGAGGGACGCATGCTGAGCTCCGGGCCAGGAGGGCGGTCCCGCACAGGCCAGTTAGGGAACAAGGAGTTTGGTGTGGCCGGTGTGTGTGTGAGTGCACACGTGTGTGCGTGTACATGCCTGCACGCATGTGTGCAGCGCACGCATGTACACGTGAGTGCACACGTGTGACTGTGCACGTGTGCGCGTGGCCCGCGTTTTTGGGAGGTGAAGGCTGATCGCCGGTAGTTGGAAGCACCAGAGAGAAGCAAGCTGTTACCAGGATATTTGCTGGAGCTCCAATCTCAAGTTTTTGCTCTAAGCTGAGCTTATTTTAGGCTCTGCCTTCAAAACTTCACACAGAGCAAAGCGGGTACATTGCTTCCCATACAAAGTCCCCGGAGTTCCCTCAGGGACTTATTACAAGTCCAACAGTTAAATATGATTTGCCAGCCCTGCTCTGTGAGATGCTTGCAGCCCCAGCAGAAGCAGTTAGGAAGGTGGGCGGGGGGGGGGGGAGGGAAGGCTTGCTGGAAACATGAAACGGCTGGGACTCCGAGGGCGTCCTGGGTCAAGGTAAATCAGCATCACCACAGAGAGGACGTTTAAACCCAGTAGCCAGCTGGTGACACCGCAGAGTGGGAATCGCTCCCATTTTAGAGATGGGGTGACTGAGGCAGACGGGATTGAAGGATCCCTGACATTAAACCACATCACAGGGTCTGGGAACAGTAAACGTGTTCTACAGTTTCACACGCACACACACGCGCACACACACACACACACACACACACACAAGTAGAAACTGCAATAACAGACAAACCACAGATAAAAACAAAAGTGAGCACAAAGAAAATAGCTAAATGTCACCACCATCGTGAGGAAAAGTGAGGTAGGGCCAGGTGTGGGCTCCAGGTGAGAAGACAGGTGTGCTGGCCGGCATATGTCACCAGGAGGGACCCAGGTGTAGCGCACACCTGCAGGGCCTGGGGCAGGATGTCACGAGAGGAGCCCTGAGCTGAGCCCCTGAGGACCCTACACATCAGTGCTCATCCTGGGCCCGGGCTCCAGGGAAGGTGCAGGCAGGAGGGCGCACTCTGCTCGGTGGGAAGGACAGTGTCTGTACAATGAAAAGACTCTGCACTGTCTAAGTTTCCCCGACAGCTGTGGTTCTGGGAACCCGTCAGGTCCTGGTTCTGGCAGGCCAGGCGGGAACCCGCCCCCCAGCGCTGGACGGGCTCGCAGAACACCAGCCACCCTGCCCTGCAAGCTGAGGACAGCGTGATGGGGCCGGGGGCGTTGCCGCCCTCCACGAGGGGTCATGGGGTGAGAACCACAGCAGGCTCCCGGGGGGGTGTCACCGCAGGACCCTCATTTCTTCCCCTTCTGTGTGCAGCAGGAGACTGCAGGCTGGGGTCCCATCCGCCCCCTGTGGCTGTCGACCTGTAGGCAAGTCACTCACTCCCAGCCTCGGGCTCCCCGTCCCTGACAGGGATGTGGCTCCAGCTGGCCCGTGGGGCTACCGTGAGGATGAGGGCAGCTCGGGGCGGGGCTGGGACGCAGACTCAGCAGATCCACACGTGGCCCCAAGCCAGCCCCCTTCTTCGCCCTCAGCGTCACCTCTACTTTGTGCCCTGCCCATCCTGACGCCCTCGAGCAGTCTTCTAGAGCTTTCTAGGCATCTAGGGGTGGTGCTTCCATCGGCTCGGTCTTCACTTCATCCCTCTTCCCCCCTGTGCCCTCGAGCTGGCGCCCCACACCCATCTATCTCCCAATTATCCTGACACTCGAGTTTCTTGGACGACATCTTCTTTGGCTTCCAGCTCACTTCCCTTGGCCACCGCGAGGTGACAAGCTCGCATCGTGCTGTGACATGCCACCAGGAGGAAAGCGGAACCCCTGCATTCGCACGCTTGCCCACACTCGCCCACCGACACTGACCGAGAGCTCGCTATGTGCCAGGCGCTGTGCTAGGCGCTGGGTACCAAGAGGCGGCAGGTGCGCCCGGCCGGCACGCGATGCGCAGCTGGGGGCGGGTCCGGCGAGGCTGGTAGGGAGGGTGGCCTGGGCAGAGCGGGGGACCTTCTGGGGAGAGGCACTGCGGCCGGAAGCAGAATGGGGCGTGGGGGGGGGTGGCTCCTGGGGTGACTTGCAGGCAGGAAGTGGTGGCCGGATAAACTCGCTTTATGGGCGTCTGGAATTACCTGAAATTATCTGAATTACCTGGAAAGTTCCCGCTATTTTCGGGTAAGTTAGCAACTCCTCGTGTTTGGAAGTCGACACTCCAGCCTTGTTTGTGGCTGGGTGGGCCGCGCCCCTGTGGGAGGGGGCGGGTGGGCAGACCGGGGGGCACACGCGCCCAGGAAGGTGACCTTGGCCTCCTGAGCTTGGAGGCCTCACAAGTCTCGTCTGGAGACGTGAGTCTAACGGCAGAGCGACCCCCGAGTGAACGCCAGCTGACCCCGTACCAGTACCCCCCGCCTGGCCAGGCCTCGGCTGCAGCAAGTCGCCTGCCCGTTTGAGCCCCAGTTTCGTCCTCATCAGAGTGGGGCTGATTCTGTGTCATCACGGGATGCAAGGGTTCCCTGCAGTAATATGGGAGCACCTAGCATAGAGCCTGGCATATAGAATCAGGACAGAGAGAGGTGACATAAGCAGTTGTATGAATAATCCAAAAAGGGAGAAAAAATAAAATTCATGCGTACTTGGCTTTGGAGTATATTTTGGTACTTACATCTGACCTTGGGTATGGCTGATGCTCTGGGAATTCAGAATCCTAAACAAAACAACGAAGCCACAGTGTGGAGAACGGGTTCAGAGGACCCAGACCAGCGGGCAGTCTCCCCAGCCTGCGTCCCCCGGCCCCCGACGCCCAGGACACGGCTCCCCCTCACACCTGCTGAGCTCGCAGGCCCTCCTCCCTGGCGCCAGGGAAGCCCTCGGCTGGACTTGGGCTGGTGGAGGCGCCCGTGCTCGCCGAGGACGCCACGGGGAACCTGCCTGGCTGGCCGACACCACCTCTTGCAGGGAGTCACAGCAGAAATCTTGGGAAACGTGGTCCGCGCGAGGCCTGTCCTGGGCCGTCCCCGGGTTGGGGCAGGAGTTGGATGGTGCTCTTCCTAGCCAGGTGCCTTCCCCGCCCCTGCGCCCGAGTGGACGCGGTGGTGGGAGCTGGCGCAGGGGCAGCCTCTGCGGCCTGAGCGGAGGTGGCTCGGCCCTCAGTGCTCAGAACACAGTGAACCAGAGCTAACCCACCAGCGTCCTGGGGTCGGCGCGGGGACTTTCGGGGTCACCTCGAGTGGCTGTGAGCCCCTTTTTCGTACAAGCAGCCCTTCCCTGTCATTCACCTTTGGTCCCAACGCCCTTCCTCCCCACTCTACTGCTCGGCCACAAGACTAAAAATCAGGTTTCAACCACAAAACCTCCTTCTTAAGTGTCAGAATAACCTATTTCCATACTCTCCAAGCAGCTGGCAGCCCCTGGAAATGCCTGGGGGGGGCCCTCTGGGTGGCGGGTGGGCCTGGCCGGGGCATCCCGCCCGCTGCACCCACAGGCCGGCCTCCCCTGAAGGCCGGGCCCCGGCTCTGGATCCTCTGGCCCCCGCGGGGTCCCTGCGAGGGCCCGGGCCAAGGCCAGCAGTGCTTGGTCTGTGTCACCGTGGGGGGCACGCGGGAGGTACCTGGACCCCGATGGAGGAGCGCCGGCTCTGGAGGAAGCTCTCGGCCTTGGACACGAGGGTGGCCTTGTCACTGGTCCGCGCCGAGCCGCCCTGGCCCTCGGCGGCATGGCGCTGGGCCGCGGCCGTCTCCAGGGCCAGGCTCATGGCCTTGTTGCTGTCCAGACTGTCCGTGGAGTTGTAGAGGCCGCGGCCGTCCTGGGGCCACGGGGCCATCCTCTGGGCGCGGCCGTCCTGGTAGGCGTCCTGCGTGGACTCGGTGCTGCTCTGCGCCGTCACCGAGATCAGAGGCTTGGAGGTGGCGCGGGGGGGGACGGGCGGTGGCGTCTTTTTGTAGTTGGTGTAGGACACGGCTGGAAGAGAGACAGAGGCCCGTCAGCGGGGCCGGGGCCCCGCCGCCCGCAGGGAATCTGGTCCACGACCGAGCCCTCCCTTGGCCACTGGGCAGGTCTCTCCCCGACGTCTAGCCTAGCAAAATGAGGCGGACTGTGGGGAAAACCCTTTATGCTCAGAGAGAGTCGACAGGGATGTGTGTATAACCGCGAAAGATTATAAAAACACCCCCAAATCCAGCAGAATAAGTAACGTCTGACTCAGCAGGGCAGGAGGAAGCCACACCATCGTCTACACGCCGGTCATGGTAGCAGGCGAGATGCTTATAACTCCAAGTTAAAAAAGCGGGGCCTACTCGATTCTATCCAGCCTAAGATGGAATATATTGTAAAGAAAACCTGTGAATGAAGAAAGGTGAGACGCACATTTTAACCACGGGCATCATTCCTACTAACGCTTCTGATGAACAGGTATTCTTTTAATCACGGAGGAAAACACACAGTATCAGAAAGCTCTTTGCTCTCCATAAGTACACGCTCCCTGGGTACAAACCGTAGGAGGCAACTGAGAAGGGACCCGGGTCTCCACGTCTACCTGGTTCATAACCACCACTTCGCCTCCTCTGAGCCCTGCACACACTGGAGTTCTACACATGACGCTGACAGTAAACCCCCCAAAGAAAATAAGTGCAATTCGACATGAAATGATATTAAATGCCTCTTAGAAGGCACCCAAAATTCATCAGATATATTTGCTGGGCTCTGGGTGTTACCAATTTTCACAGCAGGAATATATCACATCTGCTCTGAAGGAATGGGTTTTCCATAGGTGCTGGTCGTGTTTCTTTACCTGGAAGGAAGGATTGGCCGAAGTGTTTCCGAGAGGGACCCGGGCACCCTCATCACCACGCAAAGCATGCACACCCACGCAGGGTGCAGGCGTCGGGGGCTGTTGGCCTGGGGACCAGACGTGCCCAGGAGGACGGCCTGGGAGGGCCGAGCCTCGTCCGTGAGGGCAGACGGAGCAGCTGTTTCCTTTCAGGGCCTCCAGACACTGTGCCCGGAGATCACCATCCTGCTGCGGTGTGGAAATGCACCATTTCCTCTCCTGTTTGTGGGGACTTCAACCAACATTCCTAACCTTTACCCTCTGCGCCAGTGATTTTTAAATCTGCGTGAATGGATTTTCCCAAGAAATAAAGCCTCAAATGTCATCCCAGATGAACACAGGCAAATAAAACAAAATGAGTTTGTCATGTCAGGATGATCTTAAGACATAACAACTTCGCATGAAAATTTATGAAATGCACACATTTTCGAAAGGATGCACGGGAAAGAGGCGCTGAAGGGTAGGAAGCACAGGGGGGCACACGATTATTAGAAAAATGGGCTTTGAATATGGTTTACACCCGAGAAACCTCTAAAAGCATTCTCTTTAAAGACACTCACCAAGCTCTAGAGGAAAACTGTGGAAAGCTGACTTTATTCAGGGCTTTACTGTGGGAGATTCCGGTGTTTAAGGAAAGGCTCCCAACCTCCAGCACTTACCACTAGTTGCTGTTCTAAATAAGCCCGAGTCCGGAGGCTGTGTCGCCAGCCGAAGGAAGTGGCCCTCCCGGACGTGGGGCTGCGAGTGGCTCTTCCTGTTTCCCCCGGAACGTCATCCACACCCCAGGGTCCTTGTGCCTCAAGTCCGCTTCTTAAGGGCACCTTCAACATCCTCTCAGCAGGCCTGTCCACCTGTGCTGTCCTAGTGGCTAAAACACTTTGGTTTAAGCAGACCTCTGTCCATCCGGGTTCAGTCAATCACAAGGCACCCACCACCGACCCTGCGGTCCCTCCTGCCCTGGTCCCGCCCTCTGTCCTGTCCTCTAAAGCCTGCAAAGCCTCGGGACCGCCAGACCTGCTCGACGCAGCCTTTTAACCTCCCTCGCACACCTACCGTCGCGGCCCTGCCAGGCCCCCTCAGAGCACACCCAGGACTGAACGGGCTTGCTGAAAGCCCGGCATCGTTCCCATGGGGCCCAGGTCACTAGGACACAAGGTCCTAGGAGTCAGGGAGCCCGGCCCCATCACCAGGCTAAGGAACTGCTCCAAGAGAGGAAAACTGCAAAGCAAAGAATACCTGCCTCTTCAAGAACGTTAACTGGTGAATGTTTTATAAAAACATGCTGTCACAGACATAGAGAATGGACTTGAGACACGGGGAGGGGGAAGGGTAAGCTGGGACGACGTGAGAGAGTGGCATGGACATATATACACTACCAAATGTAAAATAGATAGCTAGTGGGAAGCAGCCGCATAGCACAGGGAGATCAGCTCGGTGCTCTGTGACCACCTAGAGGGGTGGGACAGGGAGGGTGGGAGGGAGACTCAAGAGGGAGGAGATATGGGGATATATGTATATGTATAGCTGATTCACTTTGTTATAAAGCAGAAACTAACACACCATTGCAAAGAAATTCTACTCCAATAAAGATGGTAAAAAAAAAAAAACCAAACACGCCGTCAACCTGTGGATGCTGTGACTCCGGATGCTTGGAGTTTGCAGCTTCTTCCCCGTGGGCACGAAAGTCACCGGCTGGAGAGCGCGTGGAGAACAGGGAACCCGCCTGCACTGTTGGTGGGAATGTCAACTGGTGCAGCCACTATGGAGAACAGTGTGGAGGTTCCTTAAAAACTAAAAATAGAGCTACCATATGATCCTGCAATCCCACTGCTGGACACATACCCAGAAAAGACAAAAGCTCTAATTTGAAAAGATACACGCATCCCTATGTTCGGAGCAGCATTATTTACAAGAGCCAGGACATGGAAACAACCTAAATGTCCATCGACAGAGGAATGGGTAAAGATGTGGTACATACATACAATGGAATATTACTCGGCCATCAAAAACAATGAAATCTTGCCACCTAGAGATTATCATGCTAAATGAAGTAAGCCAGACAGAGAAAGACAAATATCATATGGTATCACTTATACATGGAATCTAAAATATGATACCATGAACTTATTTACAAAACAAAAACAGAGTCAGACATAGAAAACAAACTCATGGTTAACAAAGGGGAAGGGATAGATTAGGAGTTTGGGATTATCACATACAAACTACTCTATATAAACTAGATAAACAACAGGTCCTACTGTATAGCACAGGGAACTATATTCAATATCTTGTAATAAACTATAATGGAAAAGAATATGAAAACGAATATATATGTGTATATATATCTGAATCACTTTGCTGTACACATGAAACCAACACAACATTGTAAATTAACTATACTTCCATAAAAAATAAATAAATTTTTAAAAAAGAAAGGGAAATCTCCCATATTTCCATTCTGGTTCTTTTAGAGCTACAGTAAATCTTCCTTGCTTCAGACATAAAGTGATGTAAGTGATGTAAGCTGCCTTCTCTCAGCCTCAGTTTGCTCATCTGTAAAAGGGAAGCAGCCACAACGTCACTTATCTGCGGTCGCGAGGATGACGGGGAACAAAGCTCACGCAGGGGCGGCGGAGCGCGGTCTCGGGGAGGGCGGCCCTGACAGCCGAGGTCGCTTACAGCTGCTCATGGCTCCTTCCCCAATGGATAGAAAGACAAACACCCACAGCAACCAGCACTCGGCGCCACCTCATTTCTTCGGAGGCTGTTACCAGGTCACCGTAGGGGTGTTTATGAGACACAGCCTCGGGGAAGAACGATCAGTGTGCACCCCACCAGGAGCACACCCAGGGGCACGGCTATAACTGGGAGAGCGTCTCTGTGGCCATCTGAGCTCTCCACCCTTTAGCCTCATGGAAGCTGCAGAGCAACCTTGCCCGTTGATGGCACTTGTTCTTCCATTTCCCAGATGAGAAAACGGAGGTTCCAGTATCTTTAAACATTTTCCTGAGGGCAGCCAGAGAGTCAGCGGCAGGACGGGACCCAACACACCCCCAGCTGCCGACTAGAGAGACTCCTTCCTCCTTTCCCTGACCTCGACCCGGCTCAGCCTGCTCTAATCCCTGGGGTATTCTGGATGGGACCCCTGCATCTAATCCCCCGCCATCCTCTGAGGCAGCTGTCCTCAGGTAGGCAGTGTAGACTCGGGTCCCGGCAGCCTTGCCGGCTGGTTTGCACCACTGGCTGTGGAGTTCCAGGGCTGCCACGCTTCCACGATCTGTTCCAGGGGACGACCACGTGACGTCCCCCCAGAACGTGGGGCTCCCCTGAAGACATGTGGGCCGACGTTTAGCTGAGTGGCCCAGGGACCGTTCCGGCTGAACACGTGAGGATGTCCCACCCCCTGGGATCCAATCACCATCTTCTCGATGGGGGAAGTATGTGCAAGGGTGGGACAGTTTTAAGCCCCCGAATGTATTTATCACTTGTCACTTGATTCCCCTTGAAATGGCGCCAGTGAAAATCCAACACATACATTTATAATGAAATAAATAGGCACTACCTAACGTTTTGAGAATAAATTTACACAAGTTAAAGAAACACATTCAGAAAACACACATAAAGATTTCCAGGCACCCAGATATCAGATCCATTAGTACACATGAGTACAGAAGTCCAAATGGGGTTTGTAGCTTCAGACGTAAGACAGGCGTTTAACACACATTTTGAATGTCCCTTTTGCCACCCTCTCAGGCCCTATAGGCACACGATGTGATCCCTCGTGTGACTTTGAATGAGGCTGTTTACTGCTGACAAGGCAACACTTTTATATTCTTGGTCAACTGCATGCTTTTGAATTGGATAATTTAAAAATTAAGCGTCGGTTGTCAGTCTTGGGTAAATAAAAATTAATGTACACGAACTACTTTAGATAAGTAAAATAACACGGTGACAGAATTTTTGAAAAATAAAGTGTATCGGTGTACTCATTCATAAGTCCATTCTTTTGACCAATACATGTTGGTACCTACAATCTCATGGAGTAGAATTGTATATTCTTAAACGCCTCCTTAGAATTCGAATTAGAAGCTGGGAAACATAGTAAAGAAAGGACTAAAAATGCTAATTTGAGCATGTTAATTTGCTGCCACGGATTAAAATAAACCACTATAGGTAACATTTTACACATTCAAGAAAAATATTCGATTATTCAGTTGAACAGTTTAGGTAATGATGAGTGAGCTCATTGTTAGTTACAGGCTGTATCATCTATCATTTTCTACATGTAGGTCAGACAAACATTATATACGAATGAAAATTTTAATTTTAACTTAGCAATGTAATTCTGTCAAAGTGTATACAGCTTCAAAAAGCAGATGAATCAACAGAGAGATTTCGAAACATCCCAAGATTTGTTTCAATAAAAGTGATCGAAGATAAATTTTGAAGTAAAAAATGAAATGATTACTTAACATCTTTAGGTGTCTGACGGCCTGACTACTCTATTCTTATTTTTTAATTGCGTCCAGGCAGGAACATTCTTTTGAGTTTAAAAGCCTGTCATCGATCTCTTTCACCATGTGTCTAATGCTGTGAAAATCCCTGGAGATTTTCGAGTGGCTTCCTGATTCTAGGGAGAGAGATTAAAAGGCACTTGTGTTTTAATCCATTTCCTGAGTTAGTCTGGACTCTGCTTATGTCTTGGGGATCAGATGAGTTGGTGAGACTCACCCTGAAAATAATGGGGGTGACAGAAAGCAGCGGCTCTGTGACGTGCCTTCTCTCAGTCTATTGATACCAATGTGAGACTTTGTGCCACCAAGAAAAGGTTAATTACACTATTTAAGATGGAAGGAGCCATGCATATAATACATTTTAGGGAGATTTCTATGAAAATTGTACTAAACTAATAGTAGTGATACTTAAGGGACATGTTTCTCTTCCCTGTTAGAGCGGAATGAGAACCACGTTAGAGGCAGGTGAAAACCGTACTTTCCCAGATATATGCGGTATATATATGCGGGATTGAGTTAATCTCATTGGGACCCTTTCTGAAGAAGTGGCTCAAAGCCCTGGTCAGGAGGGTGTGAGCTGGGCAGATGGGGAGAGGCTGCAGCTGACCCTGCTGGCCAAGTGAACTGTGCCCAAAATCTCGTAGATGATTTATCCTGATTGCGTGAGAAGGGCCGCATTCCAGACGGCTTTGTCCAATAGCATAGCCCGGAGCCAAATTTAAATGACCTAAACTTCTGAAATATCTGAACACCTCAACTCCACTTAAACATCAGTTCCTCGGCATTTGAGCTGCATTTCAACTGCTCAAGAGTCACGAACAGCCAATGGGGACAGTACTGGACAGAGGCCAGAGAACATTCTCATTGCTGGACGGTGCTGGTCTAGAGGTTTTCTCCAGGCAAAGTTGAATCAGTATGAGCAGCCCCCATCTGTTCAACAGATGACATAAAGCAGAGGACATCGGTCATAAGGACTTCCCTTTAGGTCTTCAAAGTGTTGGGTTAGCAAATCTACTGACGGAGAATTTGGAGAAACACATCTTATTGGAGGTAAACTAACTTGAATGGGATGAGATACACTGCTGCTCAGTCTATACTTCCACATGGCTCTGAGTAATCTCAAATGTGAATACATCGTTACTTTAAATGCGTGCCTAGTTATCCCTCCACACCTGGAATTCTGGACACCATTTCTGAATTCAGTCCTTACAAGTCATTTGCAAGCCAAAAAGGAAATTTAAAAATTAGCATTCTGTCATATAAATACGTAATCAAGATAAAATATTTTTCGAAAGTCAGGCATCGCCGTTCTATATGAATGTAACAGCGACACTTAAATTCACTGCACTCTTAATTAGAACTTCAAAGATAACAGCATAAAAGGAATTACAGTCATCAAGCCCATGAATGTCTAATGAGAGTCTGGATACTGGAGAAACCAAACCAAAGGCAAAGATTCGACATAAAACATTAAAGCTATTTTGACACTTTAATTAATGTTAGTCTCAAAACATAAGCGTAGATCAAACAGGACACAGAAGTCTTATCCCACCGGGGTGCACACAGTGGTTTCCCTAAAGTTACAAAAACTTGCCTGGGTCCCCCAAGTTCTGGGGCAACATTGATGGGCTGGTGGCACAGACATCTACCTCGGATGTGTTAATTGGCAAGAAATTATAGTCTAACCAGCATCTAACATCTTGCAGACAGTAAAATGAAGTGATGACAGCTGTTTCACGGTTTGAGGCACTTCCTGTTTTCATTTTAAATATTTAAAACTCACTTTGCACAAGAAGAACTTGGATTTTCTGAAAAAAAAACTGAGAATGAGCCAACTTTTAAGGATGTGAAGAATCAGATAAGTTTCTAAGTACAGAATTCTGAGTGTTCAAGGGCCCAGGCAGTAAACAAAACGGTAACACAACAGGGAATTGATTATAATGACGGTAAGCGCTGAGCTTACAGAGATCAGATAACAAGACAAAACGATGAAAACGTACGGGTAGCAGAGGGTGTCTCTCCCCCCCCCCCGCCCAAATCAAGTGTCCAGTGTGACACAACCGTGTCCCGCGTCTTTTGAGAATGGGAGGCTTTAAACTTAGATGAAAAAATTTTTTGAAAAGAATGATTTATTTCAGTGGAAAAGCTGACAGACCAATCACAGGGACACAACTGGGTGACTTGGGTCAATCTGTTCGTGGAGAATTTGCAGATCAAGTAGTGGAAGGCGCTGTCCTGTCCTCACAAGCAATATGTGCGCTGCTCTTTGTTTCACTTGGGACGTTTAATCGTGAATAAAGTCTACATTAAAATTGTGCCAGAATTGTATTTTTACCACCAAGATGTGGGAGGGGGTAATTCTTGGGTGGGGTTTTGTTTGATGGTGAAATCACCGATTTTCATGTCTGCTCATGGCAAATAAGGAGTATGTAGCTGTGACCCACTGGAGTTAAAGTATCCAGAGTTACTACACTACTGTCTCTTGACTCAAGGAAAGAAAACGACCTTCCAATGAAAAAATAAATAAAATGATAAAGCTGATGCTACTTTCAAGGGTAAAATCAACCCATAACTTCTGAGCTATTTACACCTACTGATGCTCAGCGTCTAATGAATACATCCTAAATACTGTCTACTTCTCCCGGAAAGTTCCGTAAGAAGGTTGGAAGACCCCCCCAAACCTCTAATACGGACAACGTAGTCACAATCTCAAGGTGACTGCAGTAGAAACAGATACACAGTCATCGATCCTGACGCACAGGACAAGCGTCAGAGGCATCTTCTGTGTGTGCCGCGTTGAGATCAAGCAGTCAGCTGTGCCAATAAATCAGAGCTCCCGGCTGGGGGCTTCCCGGTGGCCTTTCTGAGCCTGCTTGAATCAGTAACCACTAACAGTTTGAGCACGAACAGCTCGTGCGGCCAGGATGCTGGCAGCCACTAGGGGCGTGGGATGGGGTGTAGCGGCTCTGCCTGGACGCAGTGAGACGGCCGTCAGCGGCCATGGGGCTCCAGGCCCCGCTCACCTTCTGCAAAGGATGGATCCAACTCCCTTACGAAGCTTGCAGACCCAGCACAAGGACAAATACTGTGCAAAGACAACGTGTCTGTGAACTCCTGCTTCGTCCTGGCCATGGAGCTATATCTGCTCTGAATTCCCCATTAATAATGGGACCCTGAAAACCAGAGGCCTCTAACAGCGTGAAGGGCTCACTGCAGCCTCCGATCTCCAGGAAATCGTGTCCCTCCCTGGCCTGCAGGAGAGGGTGCATTGAGAGGAGAGGTTGGCATGGAGACTGCACAGTGAGTCATCCCCGAGCCCGGCCCTGAGATAAAACAGGGAGGAGATGAGACATGGACCAAAGTGGCCATTTACTGTGCTTTTCAGAAACTGCTGGCAACGTGTCGGTCTGCCAGCTGCCTTCCATTCCTGGGCTCCACCTCCCACGATATTCTTTATTAAAAAGAAAACCTGACTCTGACACCTGGAGCTGGAAAACAGATGACGCAGAGTCTGTAATGAAGCACAAAGAGATTCTAAATGAGTCCCCACAAAGGGCTGGTTTGCTGATCCGTGCGTCCCTGGGTGTTTGCTGGTGACTGCAGTGTGCTGTCAACGTTACATGAAAAGTTTTATTCTCAGCTCTAAACTCGTAACATCAATCACAGAGTCAAAACCACCTGCACTGGGAACAGCGCTACCACCTGAGGGCAGCTCAGAGAGGAAAACATCCCTTACTAATTAACCCGTTTGTTCATTGTTTTCATTAAAAACTCACAACTATTTCTTCAATGTTTAGCACATTCCAGGCCATGGGGACCCAAGAGTGAGGAAATCCTGGCTTTCCTGGTCTTTTGTCCCAGGAGAGGAGACGCTGAGCCAGACGCATCATTAAAACACACAGGATGCTCTAGGTGACAGACTCCAAGTGCAACTTCATGACATGTTTGTGAAAAGTACCACGGTGTGTATAAAACCCAATTGACTTTTCTAGTTTAATATTCAGTTAGCACCAGGTTCATGGAATTATTTTCTTAAAGGAGAGAGAGAAAGAAACACAAACATCTCTAAATTCCACACCTGCATGTTAATGAATGCATGACTAGAAAAAAAGCCAACTTAACTGAAGGGAAAAGAGGAATCATTCAAATGGGGCTTCAGAAAAGGAACTCCCTGATCTCCAGTCACGGGCAGGGCTTCTAAGTGCCTGGAGTGTGGGCGGGGCTTGCCGTGGGCGTCCACACCTGCAGGACAGCATCCATCTTTCTTCTCCCTAACCTTTCATATTTGGCTCTGATGAGCACAAATCCAGACTGAGACTAGAAACAGAAGCTTTTCTGCAGCCTGGAAGGTGCCCAGTCAATCAGGCATTTTCCTGCGTCTAACTCTCAGTGGGGAGAAGACTCCACCTGCCCCGGTGGTTCTGCGGATTCGCGCAGTGAACAAAGACATCAGGGCGGCGTGTGAGGTGTCTGGTGGCCGAGCACTGCAGGCAGGAGCTGAAGGGCCACGCGGACCATCCTCGCGAGGGATGGAAGTCCAGTTGCCCACAGCTGCCTCTGTGGCCTCCACCCTCTGGGCACCCTGGGGCTTTGGGCCTCCCTGACGATGGAGCTGACACCTGACTGAAGACCAGGACAGCTGGGGTCGCTGATCAAGAGCTGAGCTGAGCTGAGCTGGAAGACACTCTAGCCTTGACGCTGAGGACCCTGGACTCCCATGGGACTTTCCCGCTGCTGTGACAGGTCTCGCTCATTTCTGCCAGCCTCAGGGCTGCCCACTGAACACATGGAACCTAGCGGGTTCCCCGTTTCAGCCACGCAGGACACCTGTCAATCCTATTGGCTTCAGCACTTGGACCTTGGGTTGTAGGTTTGAGAGAGTGAACGGGTTTCTTTGTTAGCACTACTCCCCAGATGCTTGCCGTGTGATGCCAGAATTATGCTGAGTGGGGATTTTCTTGGCAGAAGTGGGTATGGAGACCTAGATTTGGAGCAATAGTAATGGAGCCTGTATCTGTCCTTTCCCAAGTATCTCTGCTTCAGAGACTCTGTCCCCACGCTCCTGTCATCTACATACGAGGGATGCAGATGTAGGCTCTGAGCATCCTTTGAGAAGCACACAGCACCTGCCTCTTCAATGACCCCAAGTGCCAAAGTAACTCATTTCCTTTTGCCACCGTCTGCCACCTAGTACAAGCCTTCCAGAAAATTCCCTCACAGTGACAGCTAAGCCTCAGTCTGCAGGAAAGAGTGTGTGGGAGGAGACTTCTCTGTCCCACAGTTAGGATCTAAGTCCATGCCGTAAATATTCGGAAGAGAAGAGAACTTAGAGCATTTCGTGAATCATAGCCCACTTTGTAATAACTCACCATAGGGATCAAATGTTAACTACCAAGTATTAGCAGAGAAAATTTGAGCATGGTGATTATCTATTTGCAGATGTGTCCAGAGCTTCTAAATCTATTTCAAATTCTGTTTCCCTTCATTTCATGAAGCATCCCTTTAGTACTTTAGAGACTTCAGACACAAAATAAAAATCTGTGGATCTGATTCCGTTGATTGTGTGACTGATCAAAATGGCAGTGCAGGAAAGACCTGCTATAA
The DNA here is from genome assembly GCF_059928025.1 of Delphinapterus leucas. Lineage (NCBI taxonomy): Eukaryota > Metazoa > Chordata > Mammalia > Artiodactyla > Monodontidae > Delphinapterus > Delphinapterus leucas. Next base: position 10,759,571 of record NC_143149.1, read on the forward strand.
ACCCATAAACCGATAAAGAAAACACCAACTGTCCATTAGAGAAAGCGATCACAGCACACACAGACAATTTAAAGAACTGGAAAGGTGGCCTTGCCCCATATTTGCCGTATGGGTTTGTCTCCAGGAATTCAGCGGACCTACACCTGTTCATGCCAGAAACGAGCACTGTTCCTTAGCTGGCGAACCTTTCCCTTCTTATGTCTTACACTCATGGTAACACTGGATACGATCAATCAGTTCATTCTTCCTTATGTAAAAAAGTAATAGACTTCCAAAAAGTAATAAACCGATACAGAGAAGTATAAATGTTCTTTACGATAAATCCGCTGGGAATTTCAAAGCTCTCCCATTATTTGTGTTTAAAAAGCACAGCATGGCTCTGCATCTTAGTGGCTATGTTAGGATGAAATAAATCCAATGTTATTTATTTTATAAAGGAATGCTTTACACATATGAATATGTGTTTCCTATGGTCCATAGAACTACTTCCTTACTATGTTTCCCTGCCACCTATCTGTCATCTGAAAGGAATCCAGGCAGATATAACCCAAATCCCTAAAACCATAAACCAAGCCCACCATGTATATGTGTGTAGCACTCTACTTTTCTTGGCTTCTGAAAAGGGGTTGAAAGATTAACCTCAACCTCATTCAATCTCTTCCTCCAAACCTGGGAATGTTAAAATGGCCTAAACAAATTCTGTTTTGGCCTAATACCTCTACTGAAAATAAATGATAACCAGCCAGCACTAACTATAAGGTCGAGTTTTGAATAGCTCCAGTATCTTCGTAAAGGCAAAAGGAAGTTAGCGGTGGAATTTTTTCCTCACTTAAAAAATATTTTTAGCTATGTGTATTTGGCTTTTGGACATCCTCAATGTTAGAGAAAGGCAGTTCCCTCAAATTCAGTTATATGCCTGAATAATTCTTACCTTTTCAGGGAATCAAAATCAAAATTGGAAGGATCACCTGAAATGATTTTGCAATTAGTGGGCCGCTAAGGACCTCTTTTCAGAAGTTCTCAAATGTCATCTGAGGAGTAATTAACAGGCATGGGTTGCTGCCATTCTGGGAAAACCTCTGCACTTGACCTACATTGCAGGATAAAACTTCGGGATATTATTTGTATGTCTTTTCCCACAATCCTTCCCGTTGCAAGCAGCTCTGGGGTTCCTCTCTGCAAAGATTTTGTTGGGGGAAGGTAACTCCAGCTTAACCTTGTCTTGACTTTGGTAAAAACCTAGACTCAACAGAGGTTGCCCAGGGGTCAGCGGGGAGAGGGCAGAGAGCAGAGTTCTGCAGAGAATGGCGGCAGGAGGAGAACCTGTGCGTCTCTGAGAAGCTGAGTCCTGACCATGCAGTGGAGGCCCAAGAACCCTGAGGCCACGCGGAAAGGGACACGGAGACCTTAGGGCAGCGGGTGTCCGTGACCGGGGGCCTCCAGATGCCTTGATGCCACATGGGAATCCTGGCCTTGTAATGCCCTGGGTTCACCCCAAAATGACCAAGGCTGAATATCAGGCAGGAGGGGTGGGACACTCAGAATTGGTATTGAACTGATTTAAAGAAAATAAACTACTGTGTTATTTCTTGCCCAGCTAAGTTGTAGGTGATCCACTCACATGTCACACTGAATATCTGATAAAGAAGTTGGTGGGTACCATGAGTTGGTACCGTCCAAAGAAAAACATCGAGAGAAAAAGCAGAACGGGAGGTCTGAGCGAAGGGCTTAGCAGAGGGGGAGTTTAAATACTGAATTTTAAATATTAAGTGAGTGCAAACTGTTAGTGTAAATAGATTTAAATATTTCATACACTGTAAATTCTCAAGTCAACCATTCTTACATTCAACAAATATTTACTGAGTCCTGTACAGCCCAGGTGTACAGATCAGGAGACTGGGCAAATCGAAACTCAGCGGCAGCAAATCCCAAAGTGCCCAAGTGTGGTCCTGACCTTGGCTGATACTAGGGAATACAGTAACCAAAGATCAACGACGCCCCAGGACCATGGGTTTGTGCACTGTCTTGGGCAGGATGTGCCAGCCTGTGAGTGGCAGCCTTGCTTAGTAGTGACAGTGGCATTTGTGATCTCCAGCTGCTTTCACCAGAGCCTGGTGGGGTAAGACTGGTCATGTAGCTGCAGGTGCCCGTGTGGCCAGCGCGCCATCAGTGCACCATGAAAGACCCCACCCCGAGCACACCTCGGGCCTCCTCGCCCTGCGGTGTTTGCACACATGCTGCTGCTGCTATCAGAAGGCATGTTCTCTGTGACTAGCAGTGAGAGGACAAAGAAACCCTGGGCCTCTCTGGATGCATACTGCCCCCCTGTTGTGTACTGTGTCCTTTGATGCAAACTGAACACTCGTGGGTGGTAAACTCCAGCCCCTGCTCTAGAAGTTTCTGATACAGTGTTTAACAGCCCCTAAAGGTGCCCGCTCTCGTGGCAGTGGAGGAAAGACAGTCAACAGTAAAAGTTAAAATAATTTCTGATATCGATTATCTATAAGGAAACCCAATACTGCAAATACTGAAAACTGCACACATCGAGCAGAGAAATCCTGTGATACCTGCCGCTGGGCTGTGACCCGTCAGCAGCTCGGTCAAGCCGACACCCTCCTTCTCAAGACAACGTTTTAAATTCAAAAACTAAAGTGCAGAGGATTAAAAAGTTACATAAAATATAATCATCAAAATGTTAAAAACGTTTGTGATATGTTCCTGTCCATTAATGCAGTACATGATGAGATCCGGCGACGGGACTAATAACTACTGTAATTTCAAAGCCTGATGAGCGTAAACGGTGTTTTCAAGATCCCTGCAGGAATCGTAGGGCGACTCTGAACTGACACTCCCGCACGCTGAGTCAGACGCACTGCTAACGTGAGCGTGTTCCGTAGCATTCCTAACCCAGGGCATTGTGAGTTACAGTTAGACATCAGAAAAAATAAAGATCCACTTTTTATCCCAGCTCAGTTCATGTGGCCCCGAATTCCTGGATATATTAGGGACCCCCAGGGGCCCATGGATTCCAGGTTGGGGACCTCAATTCTGGAGCCCGTGGCCTCTGTGGGGAGACTGTTGCCAGCTTCCTTGTTACAGTTTCCTGCAGGGCATCAGCTGTAGACCCGCCAGGTGAGGGTGGGAACCTTCTCCCTGGAACTACATGCCCTTAACCCAGCGGTCAGGATGAGCTCCGGGCCCTGCAGCTCTGCTCCTGCTGAGTCCTGGGCCCTCCCTCAGCCAGCTGACTGTCTCTTGGTTGCGTCTGATGCTGGGCCTCTCACTCCCTCCTTTATGGTGATGGACACTGGCTTCTCCGGCTGCCACCCTCGGTTCTCTTCCTAGACCAGAATTTCACTTGCCCTCCGGCTCAGGCACGCTGACAGCCCTGGTTAACGAGTCACCCATCCAGTGCCAACCCAGTCCTGGCAGCGGGGACACTCTCAGGGACTCACCTGAACCGCCAAGTGGGACTTCTTTTCTCTGATGTCCCCGGGCCCCAGGGGAGGGTGTGGCCCCCAGAAGGTAGCATTTGCTGCCTTGGGTGTGAGCCTGGGCCACGCATGTCCACAGGGAGCACACTGTCCTGTAGGCCAGCTCCCTGGACGTGCCTAAAACCTGTCACGTGATTGTTGGTAACCGCCGGCCTTCTGAAAACGAATAGTGTTTTCATACTTTTAGATCTACCTGATTGACCATTTTCAACGTAGCTTATCAACATCTGTGAAAACACCTTTCATCTTAATGAACCCTCCCCCTGCCCCGTCCCCCCAGCCACAAGGACAGAAGATTCTGATCCATCTCGTTAAAGTCCAGGTTTTTGCCAGAGAGAGAGAAGGCCTGCTGGTGAAAATTCTCTGTGTAAATACTCTGACCATTTAAAATACAGAACCTGAAGAAATATTCTTTGGAGATACTGTATTAGTCACGTCCGTCCAGAGAAACAGACCAAGAGAATGTATCCATACATAGAGAAAGAGGTTTCTTGTGAGGCATTGGCTCATGTGACTACGGGGGCTGTCAGGACCGGAGGTCTGGGGGGCCTGTCAGCCAGCTGGGAGAGACAGCTGATGGGTAAGTTCCAGTCCGAAGGCAGGCAGGCCCAAGACCCAGGAAAAGCTGATGTTTCAGTTCAAGTTCTAAGGTAGGAAAAAGCAGATTTCCTACAGTCGGGCAGGGGGAATCCTCTCCTACTCTGGGGAAGGTCAGCTTTTTGTTCTGTTCAGGCCTTCAACTGATTGGGCACGGCCCACCCACATTACGGAGGGCAATCTGCTTCACTCAGTCTATTCACTCAAAAGTTAACTTGTCAAAGAAACACCCTCACGAAAACACCCGGAATAACGTTTGACTAAACATGCAAGCCTGGCAAGTTGACACATAAACTTAACCATCACTGGTATCACACATAGAATTTTCCAACGTTCCTCAGCTGGAAACACCTTAGTCCTCAGCCACGAGTCCAAAGCAAACATCAACCAACCACTAGCAAACAGAATGGGAAAGACAGTGATAGCATAAGACAAACAGGCTTCAGGCAGTCTCCTCTTCCCTTTCTGAACGATGCTTCAAAGGATAATTTTTCTTAAAGGCGAATTCTCCAGAAAATAGAAATACCTAACAGGAAACCATTTTGTGTAAGTCCAAATACACCACATTAAATTGTCAAAGTGTTTCTTGGAAACCATAAGCAAAGAAGAAAAATCTGAAGTTGCAAAAGTAACAAGTGCATTATATTTTTTAGTACATTTTAAAGATAATGTATGGAAAATTATTAAGTCCAGATAATCAATAAACTCTGTGTACATACAGGACTTTATGCACACATTTCTCTGATTTCCAATGTTAATTCTTTTCTACCTCATCGCAAGGAAAGAAAACTAAATCCTGACGGTGAGTGATTTGATTGAAAAGCATTGCTACACTCTTTCTTCCTGAGAGCAAAATTATTTTCTTTTCGAAGTTCTTAGAATATTTTATAATTTTGTGAATTTAAATAACTTGCTTTAATTTAATGTTTTTTAAACTAACATTGTAAGAAATAAAAGCCATAGTATTGATGCTTTCTAAACATATTTATAAGAGGATGTAAGTATATGCAAATAGTGAATATAATTTGCTACCGTAGCCTAAATGTTTTGCCATCTCATATCTCTATATCTTTAAAAAGGGAAGTACTTTTTTTTATTTTTTATTTTTTTGTGGCCAAGCTCACGGCTTGTGGGATCTTAGTTCCCCGACCAGGCATTGAACCCGGGCCCTCGGCAGTGAAAGTGTGGAGTCCTAACCACTGGACTGCCAGGGAATTCCCAGTACATTTTAAACATAAATGAAAATTAGGATTTTTTTGTTTTAGTAAATATGTACTTTTGTTGGAATGCATCTGATAGGGGGGTAGGAGGGAAGGAATTAGATGAAGAGCAAATCAGTGAAGGCTTCCTGGAGGAAATGATTCCTCGGTTGACTCTGAAAGCATAGCTAAGAATCAGGCAAAAAAAAAAAAAAAATCCGAAAAAGCAAATTCTGGTCTCAGCAAATAGGATATGCCAAAGCCCAGCAGTGAGAGACTGTGAGGAGGGGTGAGTGCCAGGCGAGGGGGTGAGAGGGCAGCTGGGGGCCGGGCCAGGTCATCCAGGTCACACACTGAGTGCAGACACTGTCGCCTCGGCTCATGGAAACCAGGAAACCATGGGGGTACCAGGTGGGCAGTGCTGGACCAGGCTGAATTTTCAGAAAGTTGGGTGGAGGGTGGGTGAGAAGGCACTTAGGGGACCAGCTGGAGGGCTAAGCAGAGCTCCAGGTAAGCACGGCCAGGTGCGCAGCAAAGAGGGGGACGCAGGTGCAGGGGGTGGGCTGCCTGGGAGGCCTGAGGGGTCGGCCCCACAGCGTTTGGATCTCTACAGGATCCTAAAATCTAGCTGAATGATTCATTCATCCATCCGTTTCTTTATGCCAGCATGAATTCATTCATTGAATCACCGATTATTCAGGACGTAGGATGTTAAATGTTAAATCCGACTGGTTCACTTCTCCACAAGTTAAGCAGTTATTTCTTACAGTGACTGATCACTCCTGCTGTCGTGATGGCCCCACGGAATCCCCAAGGGTCCTGGCTCGAGGAAGGAAGGAGGGTGGGAGTTGGAGGGGACGTCATGGGGGAACAGGCTGGAGTCACGTGGCCAGAGCTTAGGAAGGCGCCTGACTGCACACGATGGAGACTGTCTTGGGAACTGGAAATCATGATGTGTGCTTCAGGGACAAGGTACCATAGAAACATAGACAACCAAATAAAACAAGGTTTATGGCTGTTTCCTCTGTCGTGCTTTGAATGGATTTTCCCTTCCTTGTAACGACTTCTGGAATCAGTTCTGACATATGTTGAGACAATTTTTGACCCAGAGAAAAATCAGTATAATCTAATTTTATAGAATTTTCCTCCATGATACCAATAACCTTCTCTCCCTAGGAAAATCGGGTGAAATGCATATTTAGACAAGTAAATCTATCTGATAAATCATTTCACAGATGAGAAAGAAACCATGTGTGAAATGAAAGTAGATGTTTTCAAAGCCACTTCATTTAGCGAGAGGACCCTAATCAGTAAGTGGGTTTTTTCGTAACAAGAGAAATAGTGGGATGGAGATACGCCCACGGTTGCAGGTCCCAGGGCTGAGCAGTGGATTCTGGTCCTATTTCAGCTCCCTGGAGATTAGATCGCAAGCATCTGTTTCAGCTGAATCACCACCGCCTTGAAGGGTTGAGGGAAAAACCGGTGAACTCAGCCCCCCAAACAAGCAAAACATTTACTAGCAGCATGAACCTGGCAGGGTTGAAAATAGAATGCCTAGCATCAGAAAATCTACAAACAACAAACGCTGGAGAGGGTGTGGAGGAAAGGGAACCCTCTTGCACTGTTGGTGGGAATGTAGATTGACACAGCCGCTATGGAGAACAGTATGGAGGTTCCTTAAAAACTAAAAATAGAGCAACCATATGACCCAGCAATCCCACTACGGGGTATATACCCTGAGAAAACCATAATTCAAAAAGACACATGCGCCCCCCAATGTTCATTGCAGCATGATTTGCAATAGCCAGGTCATGGAAGCAACCTAAATGCCCATCGACAGATGAATGGATAAAGAAGATGTGGTGCATATATACAATGGAATATTACTCAGCCATAAAAAGGAACGAAATTGGGTCATTTGTAGACACGTGGATGGACCTAGAGTCTGTCATACAGAGTGAAGTAAGTCAGAAAGAGAAAAATAAATATCATATATTAACACATATATGTGGAATCTAGAAAAATGGTACAGATGAACCAGTTTGCAAGGCAGAAATAGAGACACAGATGTAGAGAACAAATGTATGGACACCAAGGGGGGAAAGTGGCAGGGGTATGGTGGTGGTGGGATGAATTGGGAGATTGGGATTGACATGTATACACTAATAGGTATAAAATAGATAACTAATAAGAACCTGCTGTATAAAAAAATAAAAAAGAAAATAGAATGCCTAATACATATTCTAAAGCTCTTAATGAGGCTTTCATGCATATGGTTGATATTTAATTATTATTAGAAGAATATTAATACTACATATTTGCATTCATATAGGTGAGACAACAAAAGAACACCAACTTTCATGTTTCAAGCTCAAAAAGAAACATTTAAATAAATCTTATTCTTCAAAATAATCACCGGGAATGTCTTTGCAAATAACGTTTTTGGGGAATTATTTTCAAAAGCTAATTTTAGAAGTATAAAAGAAAATCAATGTGTCAAAATAATCTCTCTCTCCACACATATGCACACGTCAACCAAGGATAGCAATTAAATGTTATATGATCTTCCAAGCAGTATTTTAACACAAAACCATTGAAACCCCGTTTTTGCCTCTCTGACAGGAGACTCTGAATCTAACTGGAAGTTCAGCTTTAATAGAAAGTGGGCATTTACATTCTGCTCACTTGCATGCTTTCGTTTTTCTACGTTTTTCCAGACAGAGGTTTCTCATTTCTTTGGTATTTTTCACAGTCTTATTAAGTAGGCTACTGTTGCATGCCATCTCAATTCTATTTAGGAAAGAAATATAAATATTCAGTTTACAATGCTTAGAGTAAAAACAGGGAAGGGAGGAATTAAGGATTCATCTGCACCTACATTTCTTCAAAAAGGCAACTTGTAATTCGATATCTCAATTATTTCAAGGCAACTCGATATTTCTCCTAAGGTTTTCCATCTCTTCTCTTACTTCCCAGACCATTCCCTAACTCTGGAAGGCACACCTGCTCTCTGGCTCTACCACAGTCTTGAGGAAACTGTGACTCCATAACTAGGCCAAGATCCAGGAGACACTTTGAAGAGAAGCATTATGGTTTTTTTTTTTTGGTGCACACATGTTGGGAATACAGAAATGTACTTGGTAAAATGATACGTACATAAATTAGAACTGTAGTCTGAGCTCTGCACTGGTTCTTGTATTACCTCTATGAAACCTGTTTTATTTTTATTCTCCCTGGAATGACAGCTCTATAAACTATAAAGTCATTTCCCACTAGGTAATTATTGTTTCAAAGCATTTCTGAAGGCCAGGAGAGAGCTTAATTGTCACTTGCTCACAGGAGACACTCAGCGAATACGGGTGACTGTATCAGTAATTACCCCTTAAGTGTGTTTTTATAAACTGCAAGGACGGTAAGGCTCGTTACTTCCCTAAGTTTGCTCATTTTCCACATTTTTTTCCACCCCTACGAGGGGCGGTCCCCAACTTCACGGACAACAGGGTCCCCAAGGGGTGCAGTCCTGCCACCCGCAAGCCCCCGACGGCCGCCCCTGCAGCCCCGCGTGGCTCCCGCAGGGCCGGGCTTCCTGAACAGCACCCATGGTGACTCCCGGCGTTTCTTCGGAAGGAAGGCCCCGGGCTCAGCCGTCGGAGGGCACCACCACCTCCACCCCGGGCCACAGGACAACATAAAAAGATCACCGAGGCCCACAGCACTCTGCTCACTAATCCTCAGGCTGACCTAATCATTTACTCAGAGCTACCACTTCTCTTGGACACCACGGAGAACCGCGAATCTGACAAGCTAACCTGCCCAAGGTCTTAGAGGGATGATGGAGTGGGTTTGAATCTGGTTCGCCTTGCGTCCCACCTACAGGTGCTGCGTGGGACAGCAGAGGTTTACAGCAGCGGCCTGAGGCCTGCAAGTTGTCATTACACGCAGTCGCCCCAAAGTCGTGCTCACTGTCTTGGCTTCAGACACACCCAGCTCCGTCCATGGCCCGGTGACACGGGCCCTCCCCCACTCTGGTCCCCAGTGCTGTCACCTGAGCCAGCTTCTCTCCAGTCCTTCCCAGAACTGTCCCTGTTCCCCCTACCCCACACGACCGCAGGTCCAGATCTCACACTCTTCGCATCACTGCTTGTGCCTGGGCTGCTTGGCTTGGCCTTTCTATGCGGCTCGGCGACTCTGATGCTGGCTGTTTTAGGGGTGCTTATTCACTGTGTTGTATAAATAACCATAGTGCAGTGATATTTAGTTTAGGTGGTAAATTTTCAAAGGGGTGGATGTGGTTTTCCCTAAGAACTGAAGGAAACTGTGACCTTGAACCTGCACAGCTCCGAAAAGATGAGTGAATTTACATTAACAATCGATTTGCCCTGCAGCACTGAACCGTGGTTATGCATCTCCTCACCAGGCCACAGAGACTCAGGCTGGACCTGCGCCGAAGGACCCTAGGAGGCATCGCACGTCAGCTGAGGCTTTCCTGCAATCTGTTAATCTTTGGGATTTGAAACACAATCACCATCCAAATTTTCCTATATAAAACTTTATGAAGACTCTACTTGAGTATTGTAAAGTACCTTGACAAGCAACAGCTTTCACCCTAAGAAGAAGAAAGGTTATCTAGGAAAGAAATGTTTCAAAACATCATTGCAAACAGGACCATGTCACAAGCGTAACTGGGAAGTGTTCAAACATTTGGAGGGTAACTTACACCCACTCCTCGCAGGACAGAGGTGGCACATGCCTGTACGTGCCCCCGGAAGGTCAGAGGGTGTGCCTTACCTGCCGAGGGTCTAGCAGTTGAGCTGACGTCAGAGGGAATCACCATGGGGATACGTTCATCGTCTTGGGAGTAACCAGCTTGAATGGCTCGGAGGTAACTGTGACTCCGCGTGCGGAAGCCTCCCGGGAGGTCCAGGGCATCCATGGCCTGAGACTCCACTTCACTGAAGACGGATTCACACACCGACTCGAGCTGCCCATTGACGTCCGCCTCGCTCATCTGGAACGACCGACAGCCCGGGTGACGGCGAGACCCAGCCGAGGTCATCACGGCCACGTCGCAAAAGAAAAGAGAGCACAGGTCACCCCCACCTTCACTTACCAGCTTCCATTTTCAGCGTAATTAATGTGAAATCAGCACTGGGAATCGTTACGCTTGGGAAACAGCTTATTGTGTTATTTCTTACAAAACACTAAGGAAAACCGCCAACTCCCAAGATGTCCTTGAAAGCCTGTGGACCCCGAGGCAGAACTTTAAAGCATGGCTGGTAGTTACTACCAGCGCAAGAGAGACGGGGAGCTTAAGAGTTTCGCACGCTGTTCACAACGTTAGTCTTCCCTCTTTCTCCATTTCCAGGTGATGCCTTCGCGTCCTGGACTGTTTACAGCTCAGACAACCCCAGGCGTGGAGGCTGTACCCGCGAGACTCATGGAAACGGCTCAAGCTATCTCACGCTGCTTTCTCTCAGCGTCCTGGAAACTAGCGCCCAGCTCGGCAATGCGCTCACATCCTTGTCCCAGGAGAGCAGCACAGGCCCGTGTCCGGCACGGTGCTGCTGGGCACACACAGCACGGGTATCACCCAAACTCCGGCGGTGCCGTTTCCCTCCTTCAGTCTGGGGTGGTAGTGCCTGCGCTTTGTCTGATGGTTCCGCAGGTAAAGTCATTATTTTCAAGCCTGAGATTTAATTTCCAGGTAGAGAGTCACCCTGGGAACCTAAACGTTCCAACTGTATTTAAAAAAGGAATGATCAGGCTTTGGCTGGTGGAGGGGTCGTAGGAGGTGTGCGCGCAGGGGCCCGACCGTCGGGGGAGCTGAGGGCCTCCGTGCGTGCAGCTGATGGCGGGACATGCCTTCTGAGGTTTCTAGGTGGGAACGCTCGTGTGTTTCCCAGGCGCCAAGTCTAGAGGTTTTAACTGGAAACCCAACAAAGTGACATAGAACACTAATGCAAGGTTAAAGAGCACGGGGTGGGGGAGGGATGGAAATTTTAAGAACGAAAAGCCCCAGTTGGGCAGGTGACGTGCAGCTGCTCCCAGGCCCAGGGTTCGTGGGCAGAGGCGGGGGTGGACCTGGGGGGCTGGTGTTTGCCCCGTGGTTGGAGGGGACTTGGATGAACGGCCCCGCCCTCACTGCTCCTGTATTTAGGGCCCACCCCCCAGGGGGCACCGTACACGTTAACACGGAAGCGTGTGTGGGGATGCTTGCGGTGACCCTGACACGGGAGGGCTGAGGCTCTGGGGGGCGTGGGAAGGTGTGAGTGGAATCAGGGCTCAGGCAGAGGCCACAGACGGGGCTCGCGGAGGGGCCCGGAAACCTGGGCTGGTCTCCCTGCGCAGGCAGACCCTGCCCTCCGACCCCCTCTGCTCCCCAGCACCCAGTGACCCCTCCCAGCCGTGTCCTTACAGCTGCCACGACCTGGTCACTGTCTCAGGCCAGCACGTCCATTAGTCATTCATTCCACTGCTTGAAATGTCACCCACAACTTCCTGAACACCCCCGGTTATGCTGACAGGTAAATTAAAAAGTATTGTTTTAAACACCAAATTAATCCTTTCCCTCTAATTGTTCACAGAGTAAAAGCAGGTAAAAGAATCAGATTTCCCCTTCAATAAGGAAGACACCTTCTGCCCACCTCTAATTTCACACTTGGGTATGGGTCCTGGCTTCTACCTGAGATGCTTTACCTGGCTCCCCTGCTTCTACCTGAGATGCTTTACCTGAATCCCCTGCTTCTACCTGAGCTTATTCAGGAGCTAGAATAATGGCTCCTTTCCTTTCACTGGACAAATCCCAGTGAGAACAGCCCATGGAGGAAGGTGCTGAGAGGGACTTAAAGGCGGGACTGCTGGCCCGAAGCCCAGGGTAAGAAAGAGAATCTTCAGGTTGTTCAGTCAGAAAAGACCAGAGAAAAATTAATGCGCGACTGCATCACCCGAGGGTGTCTGACGTCGGAAAGAGACACACAAATTCAGGGCAAAGACGAATGACGACACCCCACCACGATCGCCTTGGGTGCCTAGTGAGGGAAACGCATCTGAAACACTCACACTGGTCTGAAATATGACATTTTCTGGAGTACAACTTCCTTTCAATCTAAGTTTTCCCTTATGTGGAATTATATCAAAAAGGCTCAGATTGTGTTATGTCATTTACGTCAAAGATCCACGTTAGACAACCTGAAAAAGCCAGAAACAGTCATGCTGCCAGCGTCCACCAGCTCCAGGACGCAGGATTTCGGTGGATCCCTCCCTTTCTGCAAACCCGCCTGCGCCCAGGAGCTTCTCCATCGGGAAGAGACACTATCGACCCTGCACGTGCATTCCACAAACGAGTGATGGACATTTCCGTGAGGACCATTCGGCCAATGCTTCCAGCTACAAAACTGATCAGTGAGGTTCTAGAAATGAAGGGGACTTTTTTTTCACCCAAACAAGTAGTTGAGAAGGATCTCAAACTGATCTAGACAGGAACTGAAATGACCTGTTCTCTGAGAGCTGATTGGTTTACTAGCTTGAGGGAGATTTGGAAAAGTGGGTGTTTTGCTTGGCAACTCAAACCACAGCTCGGGCCCACTGGAAATGTCCCAGGAGGACGTTAAGCCAGTGCGGTAAATAACCAGTGTGGGCTGAAGCAACCAATTTCTTTTGTGAACTATAAACGCAGAAAAGCACTTAAAGTGCTTCTGGAGAATGTGGGCACCGAGAAACGAAAGAAGAGAAAATTGGGAAGATGGTGAGAAAGGTGACTGTCCCGTTGGTAGCAGAGAGGTCGACATACAGCTGGGGGCGGGCTCCTCGGGCGTCAGGATGGATGACAATTCCAGAGCAAGCATGACGGTGAGGGTATGGGGGCCCTGGGACCGTGCGCACAGCTGCTAGGGGTGAAAAATGGGGCGGCCGCTGTGACAAACCATATAGAGTTTCCTCAGAAGGTTAAAACTAGAACTCCTGTCTGATGCGGCAACGCCACTTTTGGGTATACGTGCACAAGAACTGAAAACAGGGACGTGAACAGACACTTGTACACCCGTGTTCACAGCCGTGTTACTCACAGCAGCCAAGAGGGGGAAGCAACCCAAGTGTCTGTTGATGGACAAACACAATGTGGTCCGTTCACACAATGGAACATAATTCAACCTTAAAAAGGAAGCAAATTCTGAAACAGGCTACCGTATGGATGGACCTGGGGGAAAGTGAAATAAACTAGACACAGAAGGACACATACTGTATGAGTCCCTGGAGGCCTCAGATCCACAGAGACAGAAAGTAGGCGGTGGGCAGGGGCTGGGGGAGGGGAAAGGGGAGTCAGTGTTCAGTGGGGACAGTGTCAGTTTGGGAAGACGAGAAAGTTCTGCAGATGGCGGCGGTGTTCGCCCAACAATGTGAATGTACTTAATGCCACTGAACTGGACACTGAAGCGTGGTTAAGATGGTAAATTTTATGTTATGTATATTTTACCATAATTAAAAAAGGGTGCGTGACAGAGAGAAGCTACGATCACACGGAAACAGCTTTTCAAAGATGAGAAAAAGATAAGAGACGACGGCAGGAGCTGACACGGAGGAAGACAAACGTCCTTCCTTCAGTGAGGGAGGATGCAGGGGGCCCCCCGCCCCCGTTCGGGTCTCCTGACATCCCCCTGCCCCGGCACCCGTCCTGATGTGTGCCGCCGCAGCCCTGAGCCTCCCGCGTTCCTGGGAAAAGGGAGCATCGTCAGAATTATCCGAATGGTGGATGAGCAGAAACAAAGCAAACGCAGACTGTCTAGGGACCGTGACCTCAGGAGATTCGGCCAGGCGGAGCCTCAGCACAGATGCCGCCCCAGGGGCAACAGGAGCAGCTCAGAGCCTCACTCACGCCCTTGGCCTCGGGACCTTTTTTTTTTTTTTTTTTTTTTTTTGGCTGTACGCGGGCCTCTCACTGTCGTGGCCTCTCCCGTTGCGGAGCACAGGCTCCGGACGCGCAGGCTCAGCGGCCATGGCTCACGGGCCCAGCCGATCCGCGGCATGTGGGATCTTCCCGGACAGGGACACGAACCCGTGTCCCCTGCATCGGCAGGCGGACTCTCAACCACTGCGCCACCAGGGAAGCCCCTCGGGACCGTTTTGTCTTCCCGCCCAGGGAGTGGGCGTAGCTGTCCCGTCCCCAGAGCTTGCCCGCTCCCATGGCAATGGCCACATTGTGAATCCCAGGGCGAGACTGAAAATATTCCATCGCACTGGCCATACGTTGGGTCATAGGCACACTGAGAAGCAGGCAGCGGCGTGCACGAAGCGGCGACTAGGATGTGAGGGGTGAGGAGGGCCGGGTCCAGTGGGGAAGAGGGAGAAGGTCTGTAGGGACGCGGTGAGGCCCCCCGGCAGGTCCTCCTCTTCCATCTGGGGCCTCCGTCTCGCTCAAGCAGTAAGAAGCCAAGGGGGAGGTTTGGACACACCTGCCACCTGGCATCTTCAAAGCATAAGGGAGGGTGTGACCTTGCCGTCTTTCCTGGAGCTGAGAGGGTGTCTGTCCCCAGAAACACCAGCAAACTTGGGCAGCTGGCGCTGGGAGATCCTGTGTGTCCCCTCGGGGTGGGACCCAGACCCTCCACATGGGGGGCGTGACACAGGGAAGGAGGCTGCTCAGCACGGAGTGGACGGAGGCCAAGACGGCCAGCTAGTCAGCCACCCCGGCTCAGAGCAGGTGGGAGAAAGAATGACAGAGCCATAAATGCAGCCCCTGCCCCCCGCAATTAACCTTATAATGTTCCCGGGGGCGCAACCAGGCCAGGATGACTCCAGGCTGGAATGTGCGTCTGCTCGCGGCCTGCGGCCCTGGCAGGGGCCGACTCAGGGCGGGGTGGGAGGGCGGAGGGACCCCACCTGGCTGACGCAGCTGGCCTGGCTGAGGGTGCTGACGGCCCGCATGTAGCTCTGGTTCCGGGAGCGGAATTTCGGGGAGCTGTAGTTGGCAGAGGGGTCCAGGCTGTGGCCGGCAGGCCCGTCGCTGGCAGCTTGCAGGTAGCTCTGGCTACAGGAAAGACACGGAGAGAAGAGAAGAGGCTTCCGTGAGCATTGCCGCAGGGCCTGTGCGAGCATCGCCCGGAGGCTGTTACCAAACTTCGTCCTGCGGTGGACACACCTTTGCCTCATGTAAACATGCCTGACAGACACTCGCATAGATGCGATTTCCTCAAAAGCAACAGGGGAGCCTATTTACAAACTTGCTTTGAAACCTGACTTTTTATGATCGGGTAGTGACATCAGGATCACTCCACATAGAATAAAAAAGTGCTGAAAGCACAGGTAACTCACACACCGTAAGAGTGAATTGGGGTCAAAAAACCATGAGAGTCTCATAAAAATCACGGTAGCTTTTAGCAACTTTACACACTCAGAAAAATAAAAGAAAAAAATCAAAGGCTTGCCTTCAGTTTTAACTTATGAGAAGTTGTGCAGATCACGCGATACAGGCAGAGAGCAGACTGAGAAATCAAATCCACATTTTGTTATCATAATGATCATTTTCTCTCAAACAGCTTTAAAAATCTATTTCCTCTGGTATCCCTTCTTGTTATTTTGCAAAATGTTAGAAGTACGGGAAAACCTTGAGGGTGTCTGGCATGTAGAAGGTTCGGCTTAGCTTACGTTTCTGACTAACTGAACTCCTTTCAGGTTTTGGTGACAGACTTTCCACAATATAGTAAGAATTCCTCTTATTTGACCCCAAACTGGAATAATGTGGACACAGATCATGAGTTTATTCTTCTTTCGTATTGCAGCTCACAATGGGAACGTGAAATAGGATCAGTGCACAGGCCTGTGTATAAAAATCAGGTTGCTAATTCTGACTCTGTACTTGGCTGAAGAATGTTCCCTTGTTTTTCAAAGTAAATTCTTGATGTAAATTGTTTTCTCTGTGTCTTACTTCTTTAGAAATGGGGCAGAAGAGAAAAAAATGGGCTCAATGAAAAGTTCTGATTAAGCAAAGCCCATTTCTTATAAAGTCATTACTTTGGGTAAAATTAATAATATGTATTTTTAGATATTAATAGAATACAATTTATATCATTACTTATTATAATAATAATTTTTGTTTTAAAACCAGGTGTATAACATATTCCAGCTCCTACCTTCCTTCTCTCTACTCAAAACAAAAAAACAAAGAAAAAAAAAGAAAAGAAAGGAAAGGGAATGGGAGAGAAGTGAGTGTGGAGCCAGCTCTGACCTTGGCTCGTAAAGGGTGCAAGCCCCTGCCCACGTCCTCGTCAGCCCCGCTGCTCCGGGCTGGGGTCTGCACCAGCACGGCCGCGGGTCCCTTTGCGCCTCCGTGGGCCCGCAGCTGTAAGCAGGCAGGTGTGCGACCACCCACAGCGCCCACGGCCGCCACGTGGGGCGCAGGCTAGCTTGGACGTGACCTCGTCAGCCTCACCTGCACCGTGTTTAGTCCAAGGCCACCTGCAGGGGCCTGAGCATCGCGGCCTTGGTGGTGTGTGTGGAGGTGTGCTGCCCGGACCCTCAGGCTCTCGGCCTCATGTTTGTGTTTGCAAAAATGAAACCTTTCTGGGTTCCCCTCTCCTTCTGTTTCCTTGAATCGCTGACCTCACACTACGATTTCTACCTGTTAGCACTTTTAGCTTCCTTCCTTCCGATAGAAGAGCTTTCCCTGCTGAGTAACACCGCTCTTCACCGTTTCAACATTCTCAAATTGAAGTTCTGAGAATCTTTAAGAGAAGGGCTGTGTCTTCTTGATCTCTGTATCCAGATTTCCAGCCCACAGCCTGGCTCCGTGAGCCGGGGGCTGACTCAGAACTACAGCAAATGCCCCTTTGGTGGTGGCTGGGTGGGACCCACACACGATTCCATGTATTTGTGATTCTACGTTTCAAATGCATTTTAAAAAACTCCCAGCTATCTCCTTATTCCAACACAGGGTAGCCCCTTAAAGAAGAGCTTCCGCTATAGAAAGCTAATCAGGTTGTTTTCTTTTACAGACTCACAACAGTTAACGTTTGCTATACACTGTTATGCTGGATCCCTGCAAGCTTCTGACCCGGTACCAACCCATTCAGCGCTCGCGGGAACCCCACACGGTAGGGCCTCGTTGTGCAAACAGGCAGACCGAGGCGCACCTTGCCCAGGTGCCCCCGGGACGAACGCAGAGCTACACTCCGGGGCCAGGCAGCCTGGCTCCGAAACTCACACTTTTAGCCCCAAGATTGCGGCTGGTGAGTCACAGGAGCAGACGGCCCGAGAGGTCTGGTCCTCTATCACCAAATGCTTTACACAGTTTTAAAAAAAACCCAACTGTGCCTCATTAGGGTTAATAGCACTTTCAACATTTTAATAGCTTGGCATCTTCTAATACTGCCCAGGAAGGCCAGCGATCCTCAGGAATCCCAGACCCCAGATAGATCAGGAGCTGAGACGGGGAGGAGAGTCGACGGTGGAGGGGCAGGGCTGCCGGGACCCACTGGAACCGGGGCCGGGACCCCAGGACCTGTCCCTCTCCCTCAATTCCTGACGACAGAGTTCTGCTCTTCAGAAATCCGTCTTCGGGAGTTGATACCATTTTGAAGTTCCCTTGAAGCCCCTCAGTTATACCCTCCTACTTCGACATCCCAGTTGTCAGGCGTGGAAATACATCTTCATGCATAGACTTTCCGGTGGCTCAGAAATTCTTAAGAGGAAACCATAGAACGTTTTCTAAAATAACATGAAACATTTTTTTCCAGGTTTTTTCCCTTTCAAATGATGCCCATGTTAGACAGTCATATGTGCGTAAATGAGATTGGAAACCTATTTTGGAAAGCTGTAAGAGTGAAAAGGAGTCGTACAAAAGAGGTTTCCTAGTTTTCTACTTCTTCCTTTCCCTCTGCAGACTGTGTCAGAGTTGTTTGCTGGATCACAGGCTCACAAACCTCTTCTGTGACTCTGGATCACTGTAAAAACAAATTCACGTAACAAAATACATGCCAGGCCTCTGTATTCAGCTATTCAGATCCACGTGGATATGCTTGAATATTTAGACAAAATAAACAATTCTCTTTTTGTCACCTTAGAAAAACAGTAAAGACTCTAAGTAGGTTGTATGAAGGAGAAATAAAAGTAAACAATTTTTTCTAACTAAATGTTTATTCTAGATACAGAGGGCAACTTTACATCTTTATAAATGGAATCTGACTGGAATGGCGTGCATATATGACCACTGTCTTCACTGCATTACATGGAGAATGGAACATTCTAAACATCATTACATCATAGGGGTGTGAGAAAGTGTGTGTGTGTGTGTGAGATATAGATGTGTGTGTGCTACTCCTCCTACAAAATGGAAATTATTCTAATGTCTTTCAGCACGCATGTCACATAAGCTTGCAATTAAGTGATTTCAGAAAATTTTTTTTCCAGATTATTTCCATATTTAGACTAAAAGTGTCCTTTAAGCTTTAATTGGAGTCGCAGGAGATGAAGGTGTGCTTGTGCCCTAATTACACCATGCTGGGCCGGGGTGTCTGTTGGTGACAACGCAAGCGCTCAGACCCTAAAAGTGACACTGGAGGACCTGGCACTCGGGGCCTGGGGACAGCTGAGGCCTTCCCGCCTCTATGGAGCCTTCTGAAACGGGTCAGGAAACAGGCTCAGAATCAGGTTCCTTCACCTGACTTGAAGGCTGGCGGGGCTCACGGAGGAATGGCTCATGTCACGTGGCTGGAAACGCATCCGGAGAGGAGGTGGCTGACGTCCGGGGTTCATTTGCAGCCCAGAGTCCGTGAACTTCCTATGCTCTGCCGAGGGTGCCCTCGCGTCCTGCACTTTCCCCTCGTGCCTCGCTCGACCGTTTGCACCTGCCGCTCTGATTCTGCTCCTCTGTTCCTCACGTGCATTATTATACTGACCAGCACCCCCTGCGGGGTAAGGCCTTTTTACCTTCCCACTAAATTCTGCAGATTTCCTCGAGCGGGTGCAAGGAAAAGCGTCAGGCACGGAAGACAGCAAAGATGGAGGAATAACTGCTGGATAAAAACGCAGGGCACCCAGTTGAGTTCGATGTTCAGAGGAACAGCAAGTACCTCTTAATATCAGTATGTTCCAAACGTGTCCCAAATGGGATATCCCTATACTAAAAAAATGCACTGTTGACCTGAAACTCAAATTTCACTGTTTGTCTTTCTTACATCTGGCAGTGCTACAATGGAGGTGTGCTCAGGGTCATGGTGTCGGGGACGCAGACGGGAGCGTAGGTGTTCCTAATGCACAATGTCTGGGAGTTTGGTAGAAACGTCTTAGGACACACCTGGGGGAGCTGACGGGGGGGGGGGCTGCTCAGATGGGGCCCTCATTATTCCGGGTCAGATTTTGTCCGAACGAAACATTTCAACCGTTTGATTTTTTTGAAAAGAACAAACCTATGTGAAGTCATCAAAAGAACATATTTTTTTCTAAAATAGAAATCAAGGAATAGAAAAATAAATACCACTACATTGTGATAAATTGAGACAAATTGATACACGTGAAATGCGCAGATCTCATATTCAGGACTCAGGGAACTCTGACAGTTTCTTTTCTGTAACCCTCAGCCACGTGCTCATCGGCATTCTGGGTTGTCACTGTCCTCAAGCTGAGCCATTGTACTGAAAGTGAAGTGGTGTCTCGTTCAAGTTTACTCCCCATTTCCTGGATGACTAATGATGTGATGATCGGTTATTTGTACATCTCCTTTTGTGAAGTGACTTTTCAACTTTTGACCCCCATTTTTAATGGGGTTATTTGTCTTTATAGCTTTGTTTTGTGGGAGTTCTTTATGTATTCTGTATTCAAATCCTTTGTCAGATATGCATTTTAAACATTTTCCTTCACTTTGTGGCTTGCCTTGTCCCCTCCTTATTGGAGTCTCTTGGTGAGCAGAAGTTTTAAATTGTGATGGTTAGACTCACTCTTCTGTCACATTGATATATTCTGTCTTTTTGAGTTTTCCTTATCCTGAGAGATTTCACCTCCTGCGGGGCAACTGGAAATGCCTGGAGATATTCTGTTGTCACAACTTGGGGGGGGGTGCTGGGCAGAGGCAGAGATGCTACCAAAACTCTATCGTGCACAGATAGTCGTCAACTGAAAAGAGTCGTCTGGCCCCAAATATCACTAGTGCTGAGGTTGAGAAACCCTGGTCTATTCTGACACCAATAGCTCTCTGTCTTAAGGGCAGATGGTCTCCAACCCAAAACAGCATCATCCATATTCTTCTCCAGTGAGTGCACATTGGGCATTCATCAAAATAGACTATATTATAAAACAAACCTTAACAAATTTGAAAGAACAGAAATCATACAAAGTATGATCTTGGACCAAAATAAATTAAACTAGAAATCAATAACAGAAAGATTTCTGGAAAATGCCCAAATATTTGAAAGTTAGGTCTGCAGTGACTCAATTTCGATATGAAAACAGGTTCTGAAAAGCGACCTGTTTGGTCCATCTGATTAGACTATTTGATGTCCATGTGATGAGTATTTGTTCATCTTTATTGGCAAGGATTAAGAGATGAGCAGATTATCAAGACTCCTACATCTTTTGGTCAGACTATGTATTTTGGCAGAGTATGTGAAGAAGAGACTCAGTTTCTAACTGAAGAACTCTACCTTTTCTCTGTCATGCTGAAAAGCTGATATATAATACTATGTAGGTAATATTCCTCCCCTTAACTATGCCTTTCTTGGTTTTGTATATGTTGAAAGAGATAATATCTTTTGAGGAACTTTGGCATGGATTTGGTTTTAGTTGTTTTAAGGAATAATTAATGAAATGCCTTTATCCACTTTCCAAACTTTTTTTTAAATATATGAATAAAACAGACCAAGGAGCTGGATCTCCTGCTATACTCACATGCCTGCTATCTATCAACTAAAGCTATCATTACCGTCTTGGACAAAGTGGCAAAAGATAAAATAAAATCTTTGTGTGAATTAGTCAGTAGGGTCTGACACATGCTAACAATGTTGCTGACTAGCATAGCACCTCAGTATTTCAGCACCTTAGTACAATAAATTTCAATCAGTCGACAATAAAGTGAGTGTTTCAACTAGAAAAAACAAAGACAAAACAAAACAACATCAGTCTTCTGAACTGGTTCAAAGAGGAAGTCTCAATGGAAATTTAAACCTGTCCTGTACAGATAAGCAAGGGGAGGGAGAAAATCTAGAATGAACCATGTTGTATTAGATTACAGTCAGAGACATCGGTATGAATTCATGTTCAGCTTGATACAGATGCAGATGGGTAGACAAAGTAAATGATTAGAGATAGAAGCGTGTACACCAGCTCTGCCTGCTAAGGAAAGCAGCAGTGAGCACACCCAGTGCCCAGATCTTGGTTTCTAAACACCATTCTCCTGAAAGGCAACAGGGGTCCTTGAAGAGACAGCTGGTTCCAGGGCTGGAAAAAAATCAGATAGTGCAGGTTGTCTAACTTTGTTCTTCTTTGTCAAGATTGTTTTGGCTCTTCTAAGGTCCTTTGCATTTTCACACACATTTTAGAATCTTCCTGTCCATTTCTCTAAAAAGTGAGGCTGCTTTGAATGGCATCGGCTTTGACTGAGGTTGCACTGAAATGACCTCAATCTGCAGAGAATTAACATCTTAGCAACACTGCAGTTTCCATCACAAGTTCTCTCTCCATTTGTGTTGGCCTAATTACATGCATACATGCTCCATGTATACGTGCACATCTCATACATATACAGTGAATTCACAGATAAATGTCTCACACAGATATCTAGCACATTCATAACACACTCCAGAGTGTATGGCTGCTTTCTGTAGCAGAGGTAGTTCTCCGGAGCTCCTACCTGGGGTGTTTTATTTTTACATTATGTGGTGGTGGTCTTTGTCATCTGTTTGGCTCACAGACGTCTCGGTCCTTTTGTTGTTGTTTGTTTAGAGAATTCGCCACTGTGACAGGCAGAGGTGGGCTCCTCTTGCAGGACTACACACGTTAACTAGTTCCTTTCTCAGACTCCCCTGGAGCTGGGGGAAGGGCACATGACCTACGCTCCTCTGATGAGATGCATTCCCCCAGACCTGGGTGAAAGCCAGGATCACGAAGCAGGGTCCACGCTAACGGCCGTATCTCGTTTACAAGGTCATGTGGCCGGGGTTCAGCCCGTGGGTGTCAAACCGGGAGGTGTCTGCACAATGGGGCTGGCAGGCACTGGCTTCACTATGGCAGTTCCTCCCAGTGAGGCTCTTTCCCTGCTGGAGATCCTCCCTTATTTTCCCATACATGTCCCTTCTGCTTATTTTAAGAGCCCGCTGTTGAGTTTATGACCCTCTAAGCCCTCTGTGTGATGATGAAACTGTGTTTCATGGATGCCGAGTATTCCAAGTGGCAGCTGAAGCCACACCTGGATTTTTACAGAGAACAGCGTCCCCCAGGGTCCCTCTGGCTCCACTGAAAGGCTCCTCGGGTCCATTTTACTGAAAACACCGTTGATCCCAAGACCCTCTAAGGCACATATCACAAAACTGGCCTTACTACCCATATTTGTATTAGAAATTGCTGAGTGTAACCAGAATAGAAGGTATCCACTTAAACCTCTGACATTCAGCATTTCTGAGGTTTATTCTTTGAAATTCAATTTGCTAGCATCTTTCACTACAATTTATTTTTCCAAAGAGACACAAAATAGAGGTCAATATTAGTGAACTGTGTACGCAGAGTCCGTATAAACAGAGAGGAACCCAGAGGCCTGCAGACCAACATCATCAGTAAGGACCACAGCAGAACAACCTCTCTGAGGAGATGTTTTTCGGTGTCAAAATGCTCTCCCCAAATATGTTTACCCAGCAAAATGAGTCATTCATCTAACACACATTTATTGGGCACCAAGGACAGAAACAAGATGATTGAATACTCGCCCTTGTTCTCAAGGAGCTTGCTGGGTGGCACATAAATTTTAATAGAATTTGATTTTCCAAAGGATATATTTAAAGAGACCCAATGTCTTTTGAAAAATCCTCTTCTTTTCCATTCAAATTGCCTTATAGTTCAACTTATGAAATGTATTTTAAGGAAAAGGTGGCACTATTGCTCAAAGGATTATGAACTAGATTCCACTGTAAGGAAAGCAGAGAGATTAAAAAATCAGAAAGAATGACGAGTATTAAGGAAAAGCTCCAATTATTTATCTTTCATGTTATGACACTCTAGCAGCACCAATGCTCTTGTTACAAAATGATGTGCCTGTAAGCCTTCAGAGATGAAAGCATAAATGGATATAAATAAGAAAATTAAAAAGGTAAAATGAGGGATACATTTTATACAAACATATTTATATTTATACATACAGCACAATATAGTATAGAATACATTGAAAATTTACATTATTAAGTAGATGAGGCTCAGCCAGTTTAAAAACAGTCTGGGAGCACAATAGCCAGGACATGGACGCAACCTAAGTGTCCATCGACAGAAGAATGCATAAAGAAGATGTGGCACATATATACAATGGAATATTACTCAGCCATAAAAAGGAACGAAATTGAGTTATTTGTAGTGAGGTGGATGGATCTAGAGTCTGTCATACAGAGTGAAGTAAGTCAGAAAGAGAAAAATACCGTATGCTAACACATATATATGGAATCTAAAAAAAAAAAAAAAGGTTCTGAAGAACCTAGGGGCAGGACAGGAATAAAGACGCAGACATAGAGAATGGACTTGAGGACATGGGGAGGGGGAAGGGGAAGCTGGGACGAAGTGAGAGAGTTGCATGGACATATATACACTACCAAATGTAAAATAGATGGCTAGTGGGAAGCAGCTGGATAGCACAGGGAGATCAGCTGGGTGCTCTGTGACCACCTAGAGGGGTGGGATAGGGAGGGTGGGAGGGAGACGCAAGAGGGAGGAGATATGGGGATATATGTCTATGTATAACTGATTCACTTTGTTATAAAGCTGAACTAACACACCATTGTAAAGCAATTATACTCCAATAAAGAGGTTGAAAAACAGAAAACAAGCAAACAAACAAAAAAAAACAGTCTGGAAGCTCCTCAAAAGGATACATCTGATGTTCCCAAATGACCCTGCAGCTCCACCCCCAGGTATGAGAGAATGAAGATAAGCGTCCATATAAAAACTTGTGCAAGAATGTTCACAGCAGAATTATTCATAAGAGCCCCAAAGTGGAAACAACTTAAATGTTCATCAAGTGATGGATGGATAAATAAATGGTGATGTAGCCACATGATGGAATATCATTCAGCCAGAAAAAGAGAGGAAGAACTGACACCCACCACAAAGTGGAGGAACCTTAAAAACATGCTGAGTGAAGGAAGCTGGACACACAGGGCACGTATTGTAGGATTCCACGTCCATGAAACATCCAGAACTGGCAAACCCGCGGAGACACAAAGCACATTGGTGGCTGTGGCTGGGGAGGGATCTGGGGAGTGACTGCCGGTGGGTGCGGGGCTCCTTCAGTGTGAAGACACGTCCTGACATTGATCACAAGGACCTCTGTGAATATACTACAAGCCACTGAATTGTATACGCCAAGTGGATGAATTGCATGATCTATAAACTATATCTTAGTAAAGCTGTTAGGAATCAGACAAGAAAAGGACAATATTTAGTTTTCTGTCACTTGTCAATTGAAGTGAAATGTATGTCCACAAGGATGATTTGGGAGGAATTTTCCAAAGGAAGCTGAGGCCCCACCCACCAGTTCACGGTGTGTTCACGGGCCCTGGGCATCACCGAGAGGGGAGGGCACAGGTGACCACAAAACGGTTTCATTGTGCTCATCGCCTTTGAGGCTGTCTGTGATTCTCTGGGGAAGGGACGACAACCCACTTACTTCATGAAGGCAAGGGGATCCTTCCTGAGAGGGGACCCAGGGCCCAAAGGTCCCAGAGCAGGCGCTACAGATTCTGCACAAAGATCACTACCTCCAAAGCCTGCACGTGTTACTTTAGTTTTATACATATATTTTAAAACATTTGCAATGCATTATTACAACTGTGTGATAAAATAATATTTCAGAAGAATACAAAACCGCGCAACGGTTTCTCTCCAGAGCAGAGAGCTGCCAGCTTTGGTTCTGGCGCCATCACTGACCCAGGGCCTCAGAGCCAGCACAGGGCCTCGTGCTTTGTTTCCTCCCTTAGATGAGAGAACTTTAAGTCACGGGGCTGGGGGTGGTCGCTGAAATGGAGCAGAGTGCAAGGTCTCAGATTGCTAAGTGGAAAAATCCTACCCTGAAGCGGCATCTTAGGCAAACAAGGATGGGGAAAGTTTGTAAAGCTAATGGAAAAAGTACAGGCTGGTCTCACTAGACGGTCCGATTGGTGCAATCGGGAGAATTTCTTGCCACCATCCGCTTTCTGAGCTGTGAACAAAAAGACCTCATGAGGATATGGAAATGGCCTTCCTTCTCCGGGTTGTGATAAACCTTCTACTCTGAAAGGACCTGCACGTCACCATCCACGTGACCGGAGACAAACACAAAAGGAGGGCTTTCAGCTTCACCTTAACATGAGCCCCCCAACCAACCCCTGCAAAGAGGGAGGGGCTGCGGGCCGAGAAGAGCAGAGGTTTGCAGCCAGGGGACCTGGGTCCGGGGTCTGAATTTCCCTCTGTCCACCCTCGCAGTGTGAGGCTGAGCGCGTCGCTAACGTGCTTGACCCAGACTTTCTCCCTGTGACAACAACCAGCCCAGCCCCACGCACTTCAGGGTCGTGCAAGCGGTTCAGTGACTCGGGCCGCGGCAAAGGTTCAGAGAAGCTCGCTGCCGAGTCATGACCTCCATCCCAGTTCTCTTACCAGAGCTTCAAAGACAGAGGCGACCGCAGTATGTACCTCGTCACACCACGAGCCCCGTACAGAGTGTCAGGCTTCCCTCCGGCAGTGCTGGGCAAGGGCTCCGCTCAGCGACTATTCTCAAGACCATCGCAGGGGAATCTTCCTCTGGCCTGAGATCCTTTCATTGCTATTTACATCCACACCTTCTTCTATGTTTGAGATGGTTTTTTAAGCAAGTACAGAGCTTTTTTCTTTATTAAAATTTCTGACAGTTGCCGGTTTATAGTAAAGGCTAGTGTCGGGGCAGCAGGAAAACATCCATTTAATGGTCTCACAAGTGCTAACCTGTATCACAATCCCCTGGGGGCTTGCCAATAATGCAGGTTCCTAGATCACATTCCCAAGATGGATTTAAGGGTGGGGTCAACCCCAAATCCAAATTTTAATAAACATTCTAGGTGATTCTATGCCAGGTGGTCTATGGACCAGCCCTCACTGTGAGAAACGCAGGTCTACTTGGATAGAAGAAGAGGGGACCCCACTGAGGGACCTTTTGGAGAATCTAGATGTTTATTTCATCCACAAACAATAATAAACACACTCTTGGAAAGTCTTTCCGCTGGTGCTGGGAGACGAGGTTTGTATCTGCGTGACGGGCAACCGCCGAGCACTTAGAGCTGGGCCCCCAGGGCACAGTTCACTCAGCCCTGCTTCCTGGAGAGAAAGCCTGAACCCACACAGATGCTGACCACCTCCGGTCAGAGTCCAGAGCGTCTGGTCACCGGTGTGGTCGTTGTTTAAACATCTCGGGCACCCCTGTGCCAACTCTGCTCTGAGCACTGAGAGTGGTGACGTGTGACTGTGGAATCCCTGACACAGGGCAGGTGGGGATGCAGAAATGGGGCCCTGAGGTCCTTGTAGGGCGGGGAGGCAGGGTCGGGAACTCTTCTCTTGGAGGAGACTCGAGTGTAGTCATTGCTCTGGAGCTCATCAGACATTAAACAGTCACGTGTTGACTGGCGTATCCTGCCCGGAGAACAATGAGGGAACGTGCAGCCCGGCTTAGAAGCATCCTAACCCTTTCCCAGGCCTGGTCCCTTAGACAAATAATCACCAAGACAGGACGTATTGACTGTTCAGCCCTGAGCTGGGCTCGGTGCCTCACCCGAGGGCGGGGAAACAGGACACCAGGTCAGTGACGTGACGCTTATACTGATGTCATCGCCCGGCCCAACGGTTTTACCAACGGCCAGGACATTAGGGGTGTGGGTCAGACAGACCTGCGCCTTCAGGAAAGGCGCTCTCGGGGCCTGTCCGAGGTGGCGTGCGGTCCAGTGACCAGCTTTCCGAGTCCCTGCTACGTAAACATTCAGAAGAAGCCTACTAAATGGGACAAAACGAGCACTGCTGGTCGGGCTAACCAACCTGTATGGCTTATAGGTAATGGCGGTCCCTTAGGGAGTTAATTCCATTAACATGCTAACTGGTACATTGGATGAATACCTTACCACTGATTAACTTGTTACCTATGTATTTAACTACTGTACCTCTTGGGTGCCACCACGCTGGGCACAGACGTGAAACACAGAACTCGCCTGCATGTGCACGGAGCTCATGCTCTCGGGGGGGAAGAGACTGCACACAGACGATGATAATCGACGCTAACTAAATACCTTTGGATCGTGGTGCTCAAAGAAAAGTTAAAGTCCACATTCAATGACTCCAACGTACAGTCGGCAAAAGGAAGCAAGATAATGGCAGTGTGGAAGAAAACGGAGAACCCCGAGAATTTGGAAGTGACGGGTGCAATCAGCCAGCCGTGGAAACAGCTGGCTGCCCTGGGAAGCACTGCTACGGGTCCAGCACCCGTATCGTAATCGTTTCTGGATTATCCAGCACAGTTATTGCAAGGACGGTGACTTTCTCAGAAATTCTGCTGTCTCACACCCAGAATCTGACTGTTTCTTGCTGTGGCTTTTTCTGCCCTGCTGTGGCCTCCATCACCTGAATCAGGAAGGCTGGTTACTGCAGCATGACTGGTCTCCCTGCCTCTGCCCTTGCAGCTTCTCCAGGCCAACTTCAACCCTGGAGCCAGCGTTCCTGCTGACAAAGAACTTCTCCTTGACAGGCTTCAGTTGGGCCCCTCCGAGCCCCGGCCTCCTGACTCTGCCCCCAAAGAGCCCAATTTTAGGGAGAATCCAGCCAAGTCGGAGTAGCCAGCATCCCTCACCCGATATCTGCTCACTCCCGGTTCCGATGGGGTTCCCTGTGCCCCACTCTCCTCCAGGTGAGGTCTGATCACCTGCCCGCCTGCAGCAAGAATCCTGTAAGGTGAGTTTGGCCTTACTGAGCCCTGATGTTTCCTCTTGGAGACTTTCCGTCCGCGACCCCACCCTGCTCCCGGGCTGGAACCCCTGCTTGTCCTTGTGTGTTCACAGTTGGGCCTGGTCCCTCTACCCCTGTAATACCCATCGCAGTGGTGGCCACACCCACCGTGATGGCTCTGGACAAAGTCGGCCTCACCCTTCTAATCAGGGTCATGGGTGACTTTTCTCCCTAAGGCTGTTAAGACATGAATTAGATGACTTCACCTATCTGCTCAAACCACTGGCTCCCTCTGCCCCCGAAGTAACGCGCCAATGGATTTGTGATCGTGTGGATGGTGGGGCCCGCTAAACTGCCCTCCCACCCAACCTATCGCCCCTCGCCTCTCTGACAACGTTTCCCCTCCTGGTGACTTATTCCAGCCTCACCGGACCCTGCTTCTCCTGTGACTCTGCAGCACGCCCCGCTCCCCACCAGGAACTCAGACATCCTCTCAGAGGTCCTCATGCCAACACCTGCGCCTGGCTGTCCCCTTCCCGGGAAGCCCACCCTGACCAGGCCACTTCAACTGCAACCCCCTCCCCAAGCCACCCACATATCCACACTCGCAGGCCTACCAGACCCCCAGACTCGGATCAGTTTTCCCTGTGGCACTTCCCGCCTCTAACATGCGATGCCCTTCGCTCATTTATTACTGACTAGTTATCACGTGAATGGTGTGTCTTCCTCTGTTGCACACTAAGGACCACGAGGCCTGGGATTTCCGTCTGTTTTGTTCATTATGTTTCTAAAGCACCTAAGCAGTGCCTGACACCTCACAGGAGCTCGGTATCTGCTTGACGGGAAATGAACAAATGCCCTGAACTGGACTGGGCAGTGCCAGCCTGGATGGGCCATGGCCATCCCTGCCTGGCTTGGGAGGGTCTGGATGCAGCCAACACACAGCAAAGCAGGAGTGAGTCTGCAGGATTGCTGCCTGGACCTCTGCGGATGCAGGCCTCAGGGTGTCTCCAGCCCTGGACACTTTGGTTTTATCAGTCAGCACATTCCCCACTTTGCTTGAGCCTTTCACCTTCAGAGCTAAAGATCCTGGATCAGACATGACCTCCAAGCAGTGATGTGTAAACGGATGGCGGAATTGCTGAAGAAAGACCCGATTTCAGTGACATTTACCAGCCACAGCATATCATTAGCTACAAACAACGTTTTGCAATAATTTTGAACCTACAAAAAGTTCCAAGAATATTGCAGAATGTTTCCATACACCTTCCCCCACCGCTCCTTAATGTTCACATCTTACATAATGGTAGTGTAGTCAGAAACACCAGGAAATTGGAACTTATTAGAATTTGACCAGTTTTCCCACGAGTGGTCTGTTCATGGTCCAGGATCCATCCCAGGCTGCATTTGGTTGTCCTGGCTCCTGAATCTCCTCCAACCTGTGACGATTCCCCTGTCCGCCCTTGTCTGTCATGACGGATCTTCGGAAGAGTGTTCATCACTTACTATGTAACTATGCCCTCACT
This sequence comes from Delphinapterus leucas, assembly GCF_059928025.1. Classification (NCBI taxonomy): domain Eukaryota; kingdom Metazoa; phylum Chordata; class Mammalia; order Artiodactyla; family Monodontidae; genus Delphinapterus; species Delphinapterus leucas. The sequence goes on from NC_143149.1 coordinate 10,789,499, forward strand.
TGGGGTGTGGACTTTTTCCATCATCAGGTGGAGGTGATGCATTTCTGGTGAGAACCCCTCAGAAGCTTGCTCTGTGCATCGTATCCAGGGCGTATGATGTCTTTGCATCTCAGAGGGTTGATGTCAACCCTAATTACCTGGTTAAGTGGGGGAGGGTCCTTCTGGTTCTCCACTGTGACATTTCTACTGTTCCCTTGATAACTAATACACGTCTTGAGGCCAAGCAGACATGAGCCTTCGCTCGCCCATCGGTCACTCTTGCTGCGTCAGTTAACGTGGCGGTGCCGGCCCAGGCGTGCTTTTCTTTCCCCTAATCCTCCTATGTTAAAAATTCTACTGCAAAAAAGCACTATCCTGCTTCCCCATCATTTATTTATTCAGTGCTTTGGAAGTATCAGTATGGACTCACGGGCGCTTCTTTTGTGGATGACAATCCAATACTTTTATTATTTCTTCTGTGGCTCAAACTGTCCTAGTTTTGGCCACTGGGGCTCCTTCAGTTTAGTCTGTGTCTTTCTGACATGTCCCCACCATGCCCACCCCTCCACCAGGCCCAGAAGACAGAGAGAGCGGGCACTCGGCAGGTAGGCAGCACCGGGTCTGGGAGGTCTGGTCACCAGGACTGTGGGGGCCACTCCTCTGCGCCACTGTAGACTCAGTGTGTCCAGGCTGGACTCAGCACCTTCCCGATGTCTGCTTCTCCTGCCCCCTCTCACTGACGCACACCCCCAGCCCCACCCAAGTTGCAGCCTTGGGGGTTCGCCTGTGCCTGCTCCTGTGTCCGGCTCTGTCCCTAACGTGTACCTCCCAACACATTTTCTCCACCCCGACTGCCATCACTAAGGCAGCCCCTGACAAGTCATCTGGATTTCCTCATAGACACCTAATTCTGTCCACCCAGACAGACCGATCTCTCTAGAATAGAAATCTGCTAGCCTCCTTGAAATCTTCAGTGGCTCTGTATGACCTTCAGGAACCATTTTTAAAGACAATTATTAGCCTCACAAAGGAGCTGAGCGGGACACAAAGTTACAGTAAAAATTATCTCTAATAACCACACATAATGGGCCCCAGCTAAAACTTCCTTATAAGCAATGCCATCCATCAAATATTATTAAGCACCTAGTCTGTGTCAGGATAACGAAGACGTGTTCTGTGCTCTCAGGAGACTTAGAGGGAAGTCTGGTAACGGAGGCCACATCGAATAAATAAATTCCACGTCAGCTGGTGTGCACAGAGGACGGGGTATGTAGGGAGGACACATTCTGTTCTACCCTGCAATCACCGCCTTTGTTCCAGTATTTTCCCTACTAGCACCTGAGATTAAATGCCACTGAGGCAGTTAAATACGTATTTCCATTTTTCTCACTCCATTATATTTTCTGACTCTTGATTTTATAGGTTAAATATTTGATTACCTACCACTGTATAAAATAAGAGGTACACGCTACTTAAGAAGAAAGGGTTCTTTGACTATTGCAACGTTTAATGACAAATGCTGAATTTAATAACTATTTGATACTCACTGTACAAACGTAAGAATCAATAGTAGAATCTACTACCCTGTCGTGATAGGAGATAATCACTAAATGTACCTCCATTTGAAATAAAAATAAGAGTGTAACTGTACCACAAAGAGATCATAAATGGGGTCCCAGTCAGCTAGCAATGTTTGCTGAACATTCACTGGATGACAATTACAGGGATAATAAAAAGAAATGAGCATACACTGTCATTCAATTTAATCAAGAAGTAGAGAAAAACACAGAAGATAAAAAAGAAGAATTATGACATCAACTGTGCAGGAAAATGACAGATGGAAAACTCTCAGTATGGGAACTCACCCGATGCTGGGAAGGGGGCCCGATGCTGGGAGGGGCATCCGTGCTGGGAAAGCCCTTGACTGTCTGGACCAGGGGTATGTTGGAGGCTCCTTTTCCAAGTACTCCTTGTGGTGTTGGACTTAGAAGTGATTTTAGAGAACTCCAGGTAAGTAACCCTCAAATGCTCATCCCTTTCACTCCATCATGGAAGAGGTTCCCTGGTGACAACACCAAGCCACAACTACTCCCAATGACACACATCTCTCCACCAGCATCTCTTACTGTAAGTCTCACGTAACATGACTCTTGGAGACACAAAATGTGGGAATACTACTGGGAATAAATTTCATTTTATGGCTTTAAAATCCACATAAAATTATAATTCCACTTGCAGCTGAAAAGTCTAATGAAGTCACTGAGCATAAATTTATTACTATTGTAACTTTACAACACAAGAAAATTCATTTAAATGCAGTGTTATTATTGGAGAGACAGTAATTACAGGTTACGAGGGGGCTTAGAAGACAATACAACTGATTTTCGATATCTTTTCTTATTTTAACATTAATATATGCTTTTGGAAAAAGTTTAAAAATATTAAAAAAAAATAAAATTCAGCTACAAATCCACCACCCAAAGATAACCATTACTAATATTTTAGCAACTTCCTTTTTTTTTTGGCTGTGCCACTGGTTTTCAGGATCTTAGTTTCCTTACCAGGGATTGAACCTGGTCCAGTGGCAGTGAAAGCGTGGAGTCCTAACCACTGGAGTGCCAGGGAATTCCCTAGTGACTTCCTGTATTAGTTTTCCACTACTGTGTCTGATGGTTCATTTTATGTATCGACTTGGCTACACTGTGGGACCCATATATTTGGTCAAACAGTATTCTAGATAGTGCTGTGATGGTTTATTTATTTATTTTTTGGGCTGCAATTAATATTTAAATTGGTGGACTTTGAGTAAGCAGACTGCCCTCCATTATATGGGTGGGCCTCATCTAATCAGTTGAAAGTCTTAAGAGGAAAGACTAACCTCCTCGGGAAGAGAAATTGTGCCTCCAGACTGTCTTCAGACTTGAGCTACAGCCTAAATTCTTCCTTGACCCTCTAGCCTGTCAGTCTGCCCTGCAGAATTTGAACTTGCCAGCCTACACAATCATGAGAGCCAGTTCCTTACAGTTAATCTCTCTGTCTCTGTCTCTCTCTCCACACACACACACACACACACACACACACACCCTATGTTTCTGGAGACCCTGACTAATACACTGCATAACACATTACCATAAATTCACTGGCTTAAGGCAACACTCAAGGGTTAGCTCACATCAGAACTGTAGGTCACAGTCTGGCCCGTCATGACCGGGTCCTCTGCTCACGGTATCACAGACGGACACCAAGCCTCCAGCCAGACTGAGTTCTCACTGGAGGCTCTGGGAAGAATGAACATAAGTGTTTTTTTGATACATATTGCCAAATTTCGCAATAAGAGAGATTTTAAAAACACTTTTAACCATGATAAAATGATTATTTCAAAAGCAGTTTAGCTCATCAAAACCTCACTTTTTAAACTCTGTGAAAATGATTTCTGTCATTTAAAATTAACTGTTTAGTTTTAGATGCCTAGTTAATATCCTGGCACTCTGTACATTTATTCATTTATTTACTTGATATCTTATTTACACACCCAGCCCTTAACATACACTTACTTATTGGATGAACAAATAAATGAAGAATTCATATATTAATTATCATACACCAAGGAAGACGATGATTTCAATAGACTAAATCATCTTTACTACATTTGGGAGAACTGCATATAATGTGATTTAGTAAAAGTCACTGCTGCTTCAGGTTTACTATTCGGCTTAATTTTATTTAATTTTGCACCCAGATCTTACAGATTTGCCTCTCTTTGCTCTAATCTCTTTATTCAGTGCATTCTCTGGAAACAGTCAGTGCTTTGACAGCCACTGGCTTCTGGTTTATTAACAGAAAGCCCTGTCTGACCTCTCACAAGTGCTCAGCTGATCCATCTGTGTGTCACTGTTAGACGTTTGAAGTCCACAGAGGTAAAGACAGTGACTTGTGTTTAAAGAGTGATTGCTTTCAACACTCTTCACTGTTCAAGTGTGACAAATTCTTTGTCCATTATGCTATCTGAACTCCGGCACTCAGCATGGGGTGAACTGAGGAAACGTCCTCAGCTCTGTGCTGGAAAGCACATGTCACACTTAGATGAATGGGAGCACAAAGGCCAAAAGTAGCTCTGCGGTAGACTGAAGAGTGAGTGAATGCATATGCAGCCGTGAGAGTGACCGGGAATGACGACTTTTGGGGGAATCGAGAGCTCATACAATGAGAAATGGGAAGACATTGGAAAAAAGAACAATATTTTATCTGTTTCTCTAAAATCAAGTTCCCTGCCCAAAGGGCTGGAAAGGAAAGGTGGTCAGTATTAAAAACTCTACACAATACTTAAGTTTCAAAAAGTAATTAAAAGGAAGAAAAATAGTTACTAGTGGCTACTACATTTATCCTAGTAAGTTGATCTTTCCTTCATTTAATTCATTCAAACCCTTGATCAAGGTGAAAATCAAAACAAAATTGCAGACTATCCAGAAAGTAGGGACAACAAAAGCATCACCTATCAGGGTATGTGTGAGGCAGGTATAGGTACACCCTTAGGGGTATTCATCATAGTCTTAAACACTTTCACTACTAGTAAGCATTCAGCTGAAGGACGAGAGAAATAACAAGTTAGATCTAAGGAAATACAAAGAAAAAATTAACAATAAGAGCATAATTACTGAATTAGAAAACCAGAAAACAGTAGAGAATAACAACTCAACACAGAGCTGATTCCACAGTCTGAGAATCAAAAGCTGAGCATTTACTAGAGAAACAATCAAAATAAATGAAGAGGTGTGAGGGTGAGATCCTGGTGACATCCATGAATAGAGACAGAAAAAGGCCACAGTGCTGTACAGGTCCACCTTCCTTCACAGGCAGACGCCTGCGGAGTCTGCAAAGCCTGCAGTGGGATTGCTTCGCCAGTGAGTGGAGACCTGAGGGGCACAGCTCCAGGTGTCCCTTGGTCCCTACCTCCTGTTCAGTCTCTGATGAGAGACATTTTCAGCTACCTGGGAAGCCAGGAGGTCGCACTCTTCAGAGCTGCAAATACACACTCGCAGTGCTGGCAACAGCTTTAACGTGACCTGGCACAGAAAAAACCCCCATGGTTTCCTCCAGCTGAAATGGAGGGTGTGGAAGTCACCAGACCATGGGTAGCAGTGGAAACTGTGAAAGAGAATACTTCTCCATGGAGCATATGGTTCCCTATTGGTTGAAGATTTGCACACTTAAGGTGCGTGATATTTTCAAGGAGGCTAGCATCTGGTCCTTTTGGGACTAATTATTAGAGAGTTTAAGGGGTTGAGTGAATGTGAATGGGCTTTCACACATCTTTTCAACTTATAAGTTTTACTTTTAGAAACTTTAAAAATGATGATTTTACTGGTGCCCTTAATAGCAGTTCACTTATTAAGTTGATTAACAATGATCCCTGACTAGGGATTCATAAGAAGTCAGTTTTCTTCATTCATTCAGTGTGTATGGGGCCCGTATAAAATGCCACACAGTGAAGATACGATGGCTGTTATAGACAGGACATCTCTCTGTTAGGGAAAGCAGACACGCGTATGGCAGAGGCAAGGGCGGAGGACTCGGGAAGCGCCCGGCAGGGCACTGACTCAGGAAGACCCCCAGAAGGAGGGAACCCTGAGCTGGTGCTGAAGGGTGAACAGGAGCGCGGAAGTGTGAGCCGATGGTGCAGTCAGGAGACTGCAGGGAGTTCAGCAGGGCTGGAAGGCAGATTGCCAGGAGGCTTGGGAAGGGTGAGAAGAAAGGCTTGCCAAGCTGCGAGGGGCTGGAGGGTGAGGGATCTGCCCTGGGGCTCAGCCAGGTGCCCTGGGTGCGAGGATGCTCAGAAACTGGACGCTAAGGGGAGACAAGCCTGTGATACACTGGGCCTGGGGTCGGTATGTGAGAGATGCTAGGAGCTGGCGGGGGGTTTTGCCAAATTCAAAAGGGAGCCACACATCAGGAAAGAGCAGAAAAGTCAAGATTGATGGCCCTAGAAATGGGGAAAGTGGCCTTGCGGGATGCTCAGTGAGCTGTTCTAGATGGATCCTGCACGCCCTGTGCCTTTCGGGGTTTCTCGGGTTGACCCCACTGTGGCCCCGAAGCAGACCTGACCCCTCCCCAGCAGCCAAGGGGCACGACCAGTTACTACCGGCCAGTGAATTCCAGGAGAGTCACAGGGCAGGTGTCTAGGTCATCGAGATGACCAAGTCAGTGTACATCTGGAGAAAAGGAAGCTCCCTTCTCCGAGCGCACATGAGGAGCCAGAGGGCCCATCTGAGCGCATCTTCCCAGCTCTTCTCCAGCGCTCACCTCCCAGCCGGGGTTCTCTCCTGTGACTCGTTCGATCTCCTCTCCAACCAGCGGCCAAGGGGAATGTCTTATGTTGCCTGATGTGAACCAGCAAAAAGGGCGTGAGGCTGCAGGGCTCTCCCCTCCTCCTGTCCCGGATTAATGTTTATGCCTCGCCACAGAGGAGCTGCTTGCACACACTCCATTTTACCGCCCTCTGTTTTTGATTTCGCAGGATTGGGTTTTCCAGTTCTGGTTCAGTTGCCCACTGTCAGCATCCCTCCCTTTCTGCACAGCTCTGGGCATGGTGGCAGGCGCACGGTCCTGTAGCTATCATCACAACGCAGATATGGAACGGTCCTTTTTTTGCACAGCCCCAGATGTCTGTCTGTCCTCGTACTATCCCATATTCGTGCCTGAAGAACTTCCTTTAATATTTCTCCTAGTACAGGTCTGATGGCAATGTTTTTCTCTGCTTTTGTTTTTGTGAAAAAGTCTTTATTTCACTTTCATTTTTGAAAGATACTTTCTCTAAGTCTAGAATTCTGGGTTAATAGGTTCTCTTTTAATACTTCAAAGATGTTACTTCATTATTTTCTGGCTTGAATACTTTATGACAAAAAGTCTGTGAAAATTTTTTGTTCCTCTGTATGTAATGTGTCTTTTTCTCCAGCTTTCTTTAAGATTGTCTCTTTACCCTTGGTTTCTGGTAGTTTGAAAATGATGTGTGTGGCTTTTGTTTTGTATCTGGTACTTATCTTTCTTGAGATTTTCTGAGATTCTTCAATCTGTGATTTAATGTCTTTCATTATTTTTATGAATTCTTGGGCGTTATGTCTTCAAATGTTTCTTCTATTGACTGCTTCCCCTTCTCTTTTCCTCCCAGGATTCTGGTGTGTTGGGCAGTTTGATATTTTCCCACAGTTCTTGAATGCTCGTTTCCACTTTTTATTTCTTACATTTTTTTCTTTGCGTTTCAGTTTGGTGATTTCTGTGGACCTATCTTCAAGCTCACTGATTATCACTCAGTTATGCTGAGTCTGCTGAAGAGCTCAGCAGCAAAATTCCTTACTTCTAACACCATGATTTTCATCTGTAGTATTTCTAGCCGCCTCTTTCTTCTAATTTTTCTCTCTCTGCCAACTTCCCTTCTGTGTATGCGAGTAGTCCACGTTTTCCCTTAGATCCTTTGGCATTAATTCGTTATTTTTAGGTTCTCTCTGATAGTTCTGTCAGCGGTTATCTCTAAATCTCCTCTTGGCTGCTCTGTTTTTTGAGAGTGGCTTTTATTTTCTTTTATTGTGTCTTCTAAGTTCTGATATTTCTGAATAGATGGCACATTTGCATAAATGAAGGTTAACACTATATACAGAAAAGGGACCTATTGAGATGTGCTGGTCCCAGCCCTATTGCACCTACTTCCTCTTTACTCCTTAGAGGTAAACATTTTTATTAGTTTCTATTTATCCTTCTATTGTTTCTTTATGTAATGTAAATATGATTATTTATATTTATATAAATATTTATACTATAATTTATAATTTATAAAAATTTATCATATAAATATGATATGAGTTTTAATCTTATCTTCCCATTTTATTATAGAAAAGTGGCAGCTATATACTAATGTCCTATGCTTTGCTTTTTAAAGGTGATGTAACCTGGATCGCTCCAAATCGGTACATAGAAATCTTCCTCATCTTTTATAGCTGCCTAATATTCTAGTATATTCTATGAATAATATTCTACCATTTTAATGCTTGTATATCTATTAGTCAATCAGTACGATAGTGGTGAACTCTGGATCGTCTTAAACTTCTGCTATTACTGATGATGTTGCAATGAACATCATCTTACTTGTGTCACCGCTTACAGGTGTATCCAGAGGCTAGGCTGTCCTTACAGTGATATACAATGGAATTGTGCGCATGCTTGACAGCAATTTCTTTAGAATAAGATTTTACATTTTTAGCTTTAAGTGGAATGCTAAAATACTCTCTAAAAGTTTCAATTATCGATAAGGTATGTAAACAGTCTTGTTAAAAAACTAAATTAAATTATTTTTGGCTGCATTGGGTCTTCGTTGCTGCACGCGGGCTTTCTCTGCTTGCGGTGTGTGGGCTTCTCATTGCAGTGCCTTCTCTTGTTGAGGAGCACGGGCTCTAGGTGCGTGGGCTTCAGTAGTTGTGGCACCTGGGCTCAGTAGTTGTGGTTCGCAGGCTCTAGAGCACAGGCTCAGTAGTTGTGGCACGCAGGCTCAGTAGTTGTGGCACACGGGCTTAGTTGCTCTGCGGCATGTGGGATCTTCCTGGACCAGGGCTCGAACCCGTGTCCCCTGCATTGGCAGGCAGATTCTTAACCACTGTGCCACCAGGGAAGTCCTGTAAATAGTCTTTTCTGGCCTTTGTCCATTTTTATAGCTACAGTGCTCACTTTTTCCTTACTGATTTGTAAGGCATCTCTTCGTATTAAGAGTACGAAAATGTGTCACCTGTATTATGGAACATTTTCCCAGGTTTTTATGGTTGTTTTACTCTGGTGACAGTACTTTTAGCTTGTTGATTTGTTTGTTGGCTTTTACCATGAATACGTTTTTAGTTTTATGAATTAAAATCTGTCAGTGTCTTGTAGTTTCTCACTGTGGAATAAGGTTTGGATATGCCTTCTCCAACCCAAGATTGTAAAATATTCATATATACACGTTCATGTATCTATATACACATATACATATACATACACATGTATATACACATACATGTATACACACACGTATATATATATACACACACACACACATACCTGTATATACTCACACATACAAATATGATTCTTATGCTTATATCTGTAACCCACCTGAGTTTATCTTTACATATGAAGTAGTTCTTAAAATAAGCTCTCCTTTCTCTATAAATTTAAAATGCTACCTTCTTGAGAGAATGACTCAGAGATGTTCAAAATTATTCGAGCTTTGACTTCTCAATTCAACTAAGCAGAAAAAAATGCCCCAAATTAAATTAGTTGGTCTACCTTTCATAATTATAAAAAGTGAATTCTCCAGATACTAATACATAAGCTAATTTAAAAATCTAGTAAATCAGATTCAGTAGCATCTTGAAATTTGCACTTCATTTAAAATAATTCTAAATTGTGTCTGCCTATGGGCAGGGTCTGACCCACAGAGAGACAGGGTCTGTCCCCGGCCTGGGGGTCTGATTTTCCTGATCAGTCAACAAAACTGTTGAGAATTCTGAGCAGTAAGACAGCTGTGACAGGTCTTTACGTGTCTGTTTTTGTTTCATTTTTCTTTCGAGAGTGAAAAGACTTTCTCTCACCTTGCACTCTATAGAGAACACAGCAAGGTGAAAGCGAAAATCCTTGTATGTGTAATAAGGACATGCACTCAATTATTAATGAGAAGACTGACTTTTTTCTCGGTTTAACAGCAGGAAGACAAGACAGTGTTCAACAGAATCACTGTTCCCAGAGGTCAAGCATTTTGAGTGCGTGCAGCCTTCACAGAAGGGGTTTTAGATTATACGGCTCAACAGGGCTGGTAACAGGCAACTAAACAGCCAATCTCGTTTCAGGTCTTAGCTGGGCAGATTGAAGAAGGGCTGCTGGGAAAGTTCATTTTATACCAGTGTTTACTGTGACTTGGGAGGCTCGTAAAATTCCTAAGGTTTCAGTGTGCCCATATGATAATTCAACGATAAGAACATCATCAATCCATCAAATTAAAACTAAAGTATAATTACTAGGTTCATCTGACTATTTCATCTGCATTCTTAAATACCATTATGAGTGTGAATAGAATTAACGGTGCATACTGAGAATAAAACCTAAAGGAGGTTGGCAGACACCAATTCTTATGTTTATCACTTGGCTCTTAAACCGTTCTGTCAGTCAGCTCCTGCTGGTGAAGTTCTGTCTGTGGTGCCAGAGGGAAAACATTCAGTGCACTGCTAAATCTGATGGCTTTCAGTCATATTTTAAACACAACTTTAGAACTACCACTTCCTTTCCCTCAGAGGTCATGCTGGGCCCCAGGCACACGACCCTGCTATTTGGGTGAGATACTTTCCTCGGACATGGGATTAAAAGAACTTTTCATTTCAAACCCCTGGTCCCTTCCGTGGCCTTCAGTACCTTGTTCCTCTGACTCAGGGTTCTGTTCCATAAAATGGGCACAGTTTTTATTTCCCTGGGTAAAGAGTTGAGTTTTCATGATGCCATTTAGGACGAAAATAAGTGAAATTATATTGAAACCTATAAAATCCTAAGATGTGCTAAGAGCCTAACAGGCAATAATAACAACTTACTTGATATACCTCCCAGTAACATATTTTAAAGAGAAATTTCATATGTTAACACAAAGAGCGACTTGTTATGGGAGTTTCACGGACTTTGCAAATTAGCAGAGGAGTCCTGCAGGGCACGGTGTCGTCTGGACATGTCACAGGGTGCTGCCCCCACCCCTTCACATCTCCATCGCAGTGTCAGATTTGGGGGAAAAGAATAATCCACACACTTGTAAGGAGAACTTAGCACAGTGCCTGGCACGTGTCGGAGGGATGAACGGAGTGATAAACACAGAATAACGGGAAGAAGGGCCCGACCGAGGGCTTATCTCTGCAGACAGAGTGGGCAGTGTTTGCAAGGCCAACGCAGACGTAAGTGAGCTGAGAACAGGAGCAGGTGTTAGGCAGCATCTTCTATTCATTTCCCCCCAAGTTTCCCGAGGTATGAAGTGCAGTGGGTGTGCTGGGGTTAGAAGCCTCTGTGGATGAACCCCCGGCTCCACTTCCACACGCGGATGGTGAATGGTTACTCTGTCCGGTGGCCTTGCCTCTCCATCACTCTCTTGGGTTTTTGAGGGAATTTTTACGATGGTGGGTAATGATGCGGGTTTTACGAATGTAAACTCCTAACAATATCTTCTGAACATCGTCAGCACTGGCGCCTGGTACAGATGAGGGGAGGGACGAGAGGCAGGTGCTGACCGCTGAAGAAGGGAATCGTGGTCCCGCGGGGAGGACTCAAGGGTTGGGGACAGGGCTCCAGGGAGCACGACCAGTCTGGGGTCAGCAGACAGGGGTAAGGGACTTTGTCAATAGGAAAACAAAGTGCGTAATTCTTTTTTTTTTTTTTTTTTGCGGTACGTGGGCCTCTCACTGTTGTGGCCTCTCCTGTTGCGGGGCACAGGCTCCGGATGCGCAGGCTCAGCGGCCATGGCTCACGGGCCCAGCCGCTCTGCGGCATGTGGGATCTTCCCGGACCGGGGCACGAACCCATGTTCCCTGCATTGGCAGGCGGACTCTCAACCACTGCGCCACCAGGGAAGCCCCAAAGTGCCTAATTTTTTTTTTTTTTTTTTTTGCGGTACGCGGCCCTCTCACCGCTGCGGCCTCTCCCGCTGCACAGCACAGGCTCCGGACGCGCAGGCCCAGCGGCCATAGCCCACAGACCCAGCCGCTCCGCGGCACGTGGGATCCTCCCGGACCGGGGCACGAACCCGCATCCCCCGCATCGGCAGGCGGACTCCCAACCACTGTGCCACCAGGGAAGCCCCCGTAATTCTTAAAAGGCCTGATCCCTGCTCACAGTTCAAACACTGCTTGCTTTTATTTCTTTTTCATGGTTTGCTTTCAAAGTGCACAATCATGAAATGAATCACGAACTTTTAAGATGAGGAGTTAAGTCGGTGGCCCTACCCAGTGGATCAGAACCCCGAGACCTACTAAGCACAACTGCTGCCCAGGGAGGTGGGGTTTTCAGATAACCCAGGGTTCTCAGATGTGTCTTCAGGCACCCCCAAATGAAGCTGGGGAGACCGATGCCTGGTCCAGCCCTCGACGGCTGCGTGCCTGGGTCAGGTGATGCCTCTGGTTCCCCACCCCTAACCCCTCACTTCTTAAGTTCCCAGCACAACCTTCCACTGACAACCTCTTCCAACGGTTTGCTTTCTTTGCTTACACGCCCCCTTCCCGTTATCCCTCTGTGAGCTCCACAGGGCGAGCCTCTGGCTTGGCTCCTAGGCACTGATTCACAAACCTCCCCTGACCACCTCCTCTGTGTAAGGCAGCGCCTTACCTTAGGGGACCCGTAAGGGACGAGACAGGCGTCGCTGCCTCCCTCATCTGTTCGTGCCTGGCATCCCCAACACAACTGCCGAGGGATTTAAGTCAACGAGGTCATAAAGGTACCGTTCACGTTTGTCAAATGTAGGATACGGGTCAATTCAAAATTTAAATTTTTCATCCTGTGAGGTAACATTTAACGGACGACTGGATTTATCAGGAGAAATCACACCATTGTTTCACATGTCGCCATGTGCACGGGGCACGGGTGGGGGATGACACAAAGGTGACACCCTGGTCACAGCCTCATCCTCTCACTACGTTACAAGAACAACTCTGGATGCAACACTGGCAAAGCACTGAGCTGCTGTTTCACCCTCTTGCTGAACCTTCACACCAGAGAAGCCACAGCTCGTGGTGGGAAAAGCAGACAGTTCTTTGCACTTGTATCCAGACTTAGCTGGAAGGACCAAAAACACACAAGGTGACTGCTAAGAATTACAGTCATATTTCCATAGTTCAAATGAATAGCCGAGTTCCTAGTTTCCTCTGTTTATATTTTGGAAATTAGTTAAATTTATCAACAGTGTGTCTTTGCATGCACCCCTATGTTCATTGCAGCACGATTCACGATAGCCAAAACATGGAAACAACCTAAATGTCCATCGACAGAGGAATGGATAAAGAAGATGGGGCACATATATACAATGGAATACTACTGAGCCATGAAAAGAATGAAATAATGCCATTTACAGCAACATGGATGGACCTAGAGACTGTCATACTACGTGAAGTAAGTCAGAGAAAGACAAATAACCATATGATATATCACTTACGTGTGGAACCTAAAATATGGCACAAATGAACCTATCTATGAAACAGAAACAGACTCACAGATACAGAGATCAGACTTGTGGTTGCCAAGGGGGAGGGAGAGGGATGGAGTGGGAGTTTGGGATTAGTGGATGCAACTAGTATATATAAACTGGATAAACAACAAGGTCCTACTGTAGAGCACAGGGAACTATATCCAGTCTCCTGGGATAAAACATAATGGAAAAGAATATCAGAAAAGAATGTCTCTGTGTGTATAACTGAGCCACTTCGCTGTACAGCAGAGACTGGCACAACATTGTAAGTCAGCTACACTTCAGTTAAAGAAAAAACAAAAAAAAAACCAATGTATTTTTGGACAAATATATAAAGTACATGCTATGATATTTGTAAAATTAATCCAGTTCCTGCCCCTACCCTGCAAAAAACGTGTTGCCTACATGTGCACTTGTAAAGTTATAGTAAACAAAAAATTCCCCATTGTGATTTTCACACACACACACACTCACACAGATGTGCTCCTGATCAATTGCTGGAATGATCTGAGAAGACACGGATGGGTCATTGGCTATGATAGGTACTTGAAAATTAATATTTGACATAGAAACTGCCCAAGTGTATTTCCTTAATTACTATGCAATGAGTAAATAACCGAAGGTCTGATTGCTTTTTTTTTAAAGGACTTGAAAATTGACGGCCATTGAGCCTAATATTTTCAACCCAGGGCTTTTTCCAGCGTGTTTGGACAACCGGCCGCAGTCAGTGTGAGAAGAGCCCTGGGCTGGGGTGAGGGAGGCACGTGGGGGGCTTACGTTTGGAGGTCTCCCGGCGGCCTCTGTCCGATGGACTTGAGCAGGGGCTCTGGCCGGAGCGCCACCTTGGGGGGCATTTTGGGGCTGGAGTCCGACTCCCCGCTTTCCTCGTCACCCATGGCTTTGATGTAACTGCCACTCCTCGTCCTTCTGCAGGGAATTTCCTCGTCTTTGCCCCCCGTGGGGTACCCTCCCCACTCGTCCTGGGGCACCTAGGAGAAAACAGATAGGGCGTGCGTCAGCCTTGGCGTCAGAATCCCGTTACTGCCTCTTTGGGGACAAATCCTCGGAGCTCGTGAAGACACAGCTTGTTATGGTCACTCAGCTGTGAAAGTCACACGCTTCTTAGGGGTCTGTCATTCAAATCCCCAAAGGACATTAATATACAACTATTGTTTTCTCCCCTGTTATAAAAGTAATAAACGTTATGGGAAAAGTGAGACAATGTTAGAAAGAAAAACCCGTTTGTAGTCTCAAAACCTGGAAAAAAGCACCACTAACATTTAGATTTATTTCCTTCTGGTACGAAGGCAGTTGAAACTTGAGAAAACTGGAAAAAGAGGTCCCCAGTGTGGAGAACAAGAAATAAGAGGAAGAAGGAGACCAAAGGAGGACGCCCTGCTGCGTGGTGAGGGCTGACAGGGGCGCACCCCACAGTCGGGCCCCCACGCCAGGGCCCTGCACTCCCGGGAAGCACACACTGCACTGGGTGGGGACTCAGACCCCGAACGCTGTCCACGGTGTGGGTCCCAGCAGAGCGACGCCCCCTCAGCGCTTCTGTGTCACTTCCGGGGTGCATGGGCTACGCCGCGTAGAGGATGAAGCAGGCCTGTAACTCCGTGTCCACCCCCCATCTGGGAAACCCGGCATCCTCACAAAGCACAGACAAGTCGCAGGGTGTCTACACCGCATGCGCCTGCCCCATGCAGCTCACCTTCCACCAGCCATGACCCTTACAAAGACCCAAACCACGCCAAGCAGCGGCCGAGGGTAGAGGGCTGCACGATTCCGCACGTGCCCGCACCGTCACACGGAGTTCTGCAGTCCAAGGACCTAACACACGTGCTCTCTGTGCTGCAGGACGTGATCTCCCAGAGTACTCTTCACGGAGACAGAGGACAGTGCAAGTCTGTACTGACAGTCTTCGGAGACAGGGTTCTTCCTGTGGTGACTATTCAGAGACTTACGGACACTCAGATCATCCTAAGAGGAGTCCTGCCATTTTTCCAGGGTTTTTAAAAAATTTTATTGAAGTCTAGTTGGTTTACAATGCTGTGTTAATTTCTGCTGTACAGCAAAGTGACTCAGTTATAGACGTATATATATATTTCATATTCTTCTCCCTTATGGTCTATCACAGGAGATTGAATAGAGTTCCCTGTGCTATACAGTAGGACCCTATTGTGTATCCATCCTATATATAATAGTTTGCACCTGCTAACCCCAAGATCCCAATCCACCCCTCCCCCAGCCCCCCTTCACAACCACAGTCTGTTCTCTGTGTCTGTGAGTCTGTTTCTGTTTCGTAGATATGTTCCTTTGTCATCTTTCCAGTTTTGATGGTGCCAGTGGGCCCATTTGTCACCATCCCCGCCAGGGAAGCGCATGCCTGGATGGAAAGGCAGAGTTTTCAGCTGAAGGCACCTTTTCTCCATTTTCTTAAAACACATCTTCAGACATCTCGCATGTTACAGCCCAGGAGGGGAAACGGGGGATGGGACAGGATGTACCTTCTGCGGTTCCGGCCAAGACAAGCAGGGACAGGGCGGCCCCTCACTGAGAGGTGAGGGGGCGGGCATCAAGCCCCTCCAGGCCCCATGGGGACATGTCGTGGGTCCTGCCTGCAGTTTGTGTTTTAAAACAGCTCCCCCTCCGCCCACCCCAAGCTGGCTTAGGTCCACGGGAAGTGCGTGGAGACATCGCAGCCACACACAGGAAGAGGAGGGGGCTTAACAGGGTGGAGATTCCAGGTCCTCAGTGGACCTTGGGGGTCCGCAGCCGAGTCCCTGCAGCTGCAGAGCAGGGGCCGTGTGGGTGGCGTTTCCAAGCTCCTTGTTGCCGGGTGCTGAGTGCCTGTCTCCAGGGGGTTTCAAGAGGACAGTGACCCTGGGGGTGGTCCAGAGTGGGCGGGCGGGCACGAGGCCACAGACGGCAGTGCAGACCCGCCAGAGACACGGTGGGAGGAGAGAAAGGCCCGGTGACGGAGCAAGCAATCAGCCCCCGGGGAAACAGGCGTAGATTTACACACATAGAAGGTATATCCTGACGCTCAGGATTTGGGGCACGAGGAAGAAATGACTAAGGAAGAAGGAAGACTGAGCTTCTCTGGGCATTTAGGTCCTCATCCATGGGTTTTCTTACCAAAAGTCAGTTTTCCACCATCAGAACAAATTACCAGGATGGAGACAGATGTGGGCACAGGCATTTCCACGCCATTTCATGCCAGGTGGTAATGTGGGTCCAACATTTACAGCCACGTATCAGAAGACTTCAGACTGTGGGCGCCTCTGACCCAGCAATGTCCCCAGGCAACAGGATTCATGCCAGGGACTGTGAACCATTCATTAGGGTCAAAGGAGGAAAACTGATAATATCTGATGGGGTGGCGTGAAATATTTACTACAAGCATGCCATGGATACTGTGCAGAAGAACTAATATTTAGCCGACGAAGGGTGTTCATGGGTGGGAGCATTTTTAGAGTATGCACTCCATGTTCTTATACTTTAACGACAGATATGCCTGCAACATGCATAGACACATAGCCAGAAGGATGTGGAATCATCCCTGGGAGATACTGACTGCGGGTTTCTCAATGATTTTTCTTTATACTTATGTCTTCTCAGTTTTCTACATGGACCATATATCTTGCTAGGGTAGTAAGAAGTAAACTTTAGAAAATTTAGTCCCGAATGACAGTACATTTCAGCAGGAAGGCAGGCATAAAAGAAAGTGAATTACGGTTTAATTAGGGCTACAGAAGCAGGTGTGGAGGGAAAACAGGGAAGCAGCCAGTGGAAGCTGTGGACAGAGAGGAAATGATCTGGGAAGGCCTCCTGGAGGAGGGGTGTGGGCTCTAATTTCCTGGGATTTGAGCAGCAGGCAGATAGCCAGGACATGGAAGCAACCTAAGTGTCCATCAACAGATGAATGGATAAAGAAGATGTGGCACATATATACAATGGAATATTACTCAGCCATAAAAAGGAACGAAATTGAGTTATTTGTAGTGAGGTGGATGGACCTAGATTCTGTCCTACAGAGTGAAGTAAGTCAGAAAGAGAAAAACAAATACCGTATGCTAACACATATATATGGAATCTAAGAAAAAAAAAAGGTCATGAAGAACCTAGGGGTAAAGACGGGAATAAAGACACAGACCTACTAGAGAATGGACTTGAGGATATGGGGAGGGGGAAGGGTGAGCTGTGACAGGGCGAGAGAGAGTCATGGACATATACACACTAACAAACGTAGTAAGGCCGATAGCTAGTGGGAAGCAGCCGCACAGCACAGGGAGATCAGCTCGGTGCTTTGTGACCATCTAGAGGGGTGGGATAGGGAGGGTGGGAGGGAGAGAGACACAAGAGGGAAGAGATATGGGAACATATGTATATGTATACCTGATTCACTTTGTTATAAAGCAGAAACTAACACACCATTGTAAAGCAATTATACTCCAATAAAGATGTTAAAAAAAAAAAAATGAAGAGGGAGGCACCAAAGGCCCAGGAAGGAGGAGGCCGGGGGTTCCTCTATGGGCCGGGCGCTCCCGGGAGGGAGGCTGCAGACGGCAGGAGACAGATGGAGAGGAGCCGGGAAAGATGCGTCCCCACTGGCAGCTTCATGGAGTTTTTGTGAATTAAAAACATGTTTCCGTAAAAAAAACAAAGATTTCTTCCCCAGCAGCTTGTGAATTAACTAACAAATGAGAGCAGCTTGTATTTTTTTGTTTCTGATGTAAGCCGCCAATTTCGCAGTCTCTGACAGGAGAGATTTCAATACAGAAGGAGTGTAAACCAGAGTCAAGCGTGGGCTCTGAATACCGCTTCCAAACCACATGTCTCCAGACTATCAAAAGAACAAGGGAGTGACACGAAAATGCCACCGTGCCTGAGTCAATAACTCTTTCTTGGGTACATTACAGCATCAAAAACCTGCAATGGCAGGTAAGGGTGGCCAGGGTTGGCCCCAAACCAACAAGTGCTTTAATGAACGAACAAATGAACTTCCTTTCACAGTGACCACTGACCTCTGCTAATCCATGCGGGAACTTTGCTGCAGTTAGCGATAATTATTACTTTAGTTCCTACTTGCACAGTGTGATATTTACGATGTCTAAATAGGCATTTTCCTAAGGTTGAGTTGAGTGTACAGTTCAGTGTCTCCTGCTCCTTGCTTGAAGGAAACTTCAACGCGGCAGGTTAAAATGTCCTTTCTTCCTTTCAAGCAGCAAGGCACGGGTGACAAGGGCCGGGGTTTCGTAATAATATTCTCTTTCAGGTGTTGAAACAAGGAAGAAAATGCCATCAAACGCTGCGTGTCCCTGTAGGGAAATGTCTTCTCCATTCATTCCAGAAAGTTTTTGTGTTTTGTTTTAAATGTATACCAGGCACGCTCGCCACTGGGAATATAATTGAGAGCAAGACAGCTGGGCTTCTCAGTTCCAGGTTGTTACAGTAAACAACAACGGTTCCAAGTGGGGACACCCTCTAGGGCCACCCAAGACATCCATCGGGGGCAGCCGTGAGTGCCACATACTTGGGGGACACGACCAGCATCCTGGGGGCCAGAGATGCTCGTTCTCAGGAAAGCACGACACAATCCCATCCCCATGAAGAACTGGCTTGTGTGCTGTATGCTTTTCTGTCTATAATGACCTGAGCCTTGAATCTAACTCTTCTTTGTATGTAAACTAAAGTCTTTTTGCTTTTTTCATTTGCATGGTTTTAATGAACAGTGGATTTTTCAGGAATGCAACTAACCACGTAAATCAAGGGAAGAGAGAACTTTGTTTGGTGTGATGCTTCCCCAAGAACTGTTGACCATTGCCGATAATCCCATCTGGTGGGTGAATCTGCTGGTGGTGCGTGAATCATTACTACTCCCTCCACGGGTCTAAATTATTGTGTCTTCATCCGGAAACAAGCTTCCGAATACTTCCTTCTGTACATGTTTGTCATGTGCCCAGACATTTTTATATTAAAATTCATGTTCTTAGTTAAAAGTGACCCTCCTTTTATTTCTCTGTTTTATTAGCGTTTGGGCACATTATACACGTAAACAAACCTATACAGCTGACCCTTGAACAATGCAGGTGTTGGGGTGCTGACCCTCCATGCAGCCAAAAATCCGAGTATAACTTGTAGTCAGTCCTCCATATGCTTCGCTCAGCATCTGAGGAGTCAACCAGCCGTGGATCATGTAGTGCTGAGCATTTACTACTGAAAAATTCCACCTACAAGTGGACCCATGCAGCTCCAACGTGTGTCGTTCAAGGGTCAAATCTATACTCAGAATAGTGTATGTAGGTCGGTTACACATGAATTTCATTTTAGAATAGTCCAGGAGACACCGTGAAATATTTGCTATAAACAGGATACTTGGTTTGACATGTTTAGGAGCCATGGTTACAGGCAGGAAAGTTGTTTAAACAATAGCGCAATGGGTATAAATGCGTGGACTTTGGAGAGGGTTTGGTTTAGCTATCAACAAGCCTCCTAGGACCTGAGAAGGCGTCTCACAAGAAGGTGTCTCACATGTTCCAGAACCACTGCGTACAAAAACAACTTTCTGAGGTTACCAACTTAAAACAAGGGATCAAGGTTAGCATTACCCCTGATACGACATATAAACATCACGTACCCCTTGATATGATGCACTGAACAGGA
Source organism: Delphinapterus leucas (assembly GCF_059928025.1). Classification (NCBI taxonomy): domain Eukaryota; kingdom Metazoa; phylum Chordata; class Mammalia; order Artiodactyla; family Monodontidae; genus Delphinapterus; species Delphinapterus leucas. The sequence continues at coordinate 10,809,369 of NC_143149.1, forward strand.
CACGATATCACTTTTGGGTATTCTTGCCAAAAATGCATAACTTTCATCATGAAAACATCTGAGAAACCCAAATTGAGAGACATTCTACAGAATAACTATTATTCTTCAAGAGTGTCAAAGTCATTAAGGTAAGGAAAGATTGGGGAACCACCATGTATTGGAGGAGATTAAGGAGACACGATAACAGAAAGAGGCCATCGGGGAAAACTGGTGAAATTCAAATGAGATCTGTTTTTAAGTTAATAATATTATAACGTTGTTAATTTCCTGATTTTGATAATGGTGCTATGGTTATCTAAGTTGTTAACACAGGAGAAATGGGGTGAAGGGTATATATACCTCAGTTTTCTTTTCTATTATTGCAACTTTTATGTAAATCTAAAATTATATCAAAATAAAAAGAAAAAAATTAAAAAAAAAAAAGGAAGGCGTCTCATAAGAAGGCTTCCCAGCTGAGCTCGGACACCTGGGAGGTGGGTGGTGCTGGGAGGGGTGCTGAGGGCCGGGAGGCAGGGCCCGGGAGGAGGTGCAGGCGGAGGGGTCCCTGCCCCCAGCCCAGGAGAGTCGGCTTCCGATGAACCCAAGTCCACCTAGTTCTAACTCTCACGCTCTTGGGACGACCCCAGTGGTTCTCAGCTGGGGGTAATTCTGTCTCCCGGGGACACTTGGTGACGTCCGGAGACAAGTTTGGTCATCTTCAAGGTGGGGGGACTGCCTCCTGGCCGCTGGAGGCTTGAGGCCAGGGATGCTGCTAACATCCTTCCCTGACCCCCGTGCACAAGAGAGAACCGCCAGCCCAAGCGTCAGCTCTCCTTTGATTTCTACCGTGCACATTCACAGCCACACACAGCCCTCGTCCTTCCTAACTGGTAAACGTGGGCAGGGTGGAATGCTCACCCACACGATATTATTATAGGGTTACATTCACAGCCACACACAGCCCTCGTCCTTCCTAACTGGTGAACGTGGGCAGGGTGGAATGCTCACCCACACGATATTATTATAGGGTTACATTCACAGCCACACACAGCCCTCGTCCTTCCTAACTGGTGAACGTGGGCAGGGTGGAATGCTCACCCACACGATATTATTATAGGGTTACATTCACAGCCACACACAGCCCTCGTCCTTCCTAACTGGTGAACGTGGGCAGGGTGGAATGCTCACCCACACGATATTATTATAGGGTTACATTCACAGCCACACACAGCCCTCGTCCTTCCTAACTGGTAAACGTGGGCAGGGTGGAATGCTCACCCACACGATATTATTATAGGGTTACATTCACAGCCACACACAGCCCTCGTCCTTCCTAACTGGTAAACGTGGGCAGGGTGGAATGCTCACCCACACGATATTATTATAGGGTTACATTCACAGCCACACACAGCCCTCGTCCTTCCTAACTGGTGAACGTGGGCAGGGTGGAATGCTCACCCACACGATATTATTATAGGGTTACATTCACAGCCACACACAGCCCTCGTCCTTCCTAACTGGTGAACGTGGGCAGGGTGGAATGCTCACCCACACGATATTATTATAGGGTTACATTCACAGCCACACACAGCCCTCGTCCTTCCTAACTGGTGAACGTGGGCAGGGTGGAATGCTCACCCACACGATATTATTATAGGGTTACATTCACAGCCACACACAGCCCTCGTCCTTCCTAACTGGTGAACGTGGGCAGGGTGGAATGCTCACCCACACGATATTATTATAGGTTCACACAACGACTGATGATTTTCCAAGCGCCTTTCTTACACTGTGTTGAGTCTCACCACAAAGGGTGATGCATATGAGTTCAACGAGGCAGAACGGTTGACAGGGCTCACGGCTGGCAAATACTCAAACCCCAGCATCCTTCAGTGAAGAATTTATCTCAACAATATTTCCCAAGTGCCTGTCACAGGCCTGAGACCATACGAGGGACTCAACACGATGCACTGAGCGGGCCACGGCCTGCTGGAGGTGATCCTGTGTGCTGGTCATCCATGAGTCCCCCCTGTTGGCACTGTCCATATCTGCTGGGCACTGTCCCCATGTGCTGGGCACCGTCCATATGTGCTGGTCACTCTCCTACACGCTGGTCACTGTCTCTATGGGCTGGTCACTCTCCTATGGGCTACTCCCTGTCCCTGTGTGCCGGGCACTGTCCCCGTGTGCTGGGCACTGTCCATACGTGCTGGTCATGCCCCCCATGCCCTCTCCGGTCCCTGGTCTCCTCCCCCCACACCCTTCCCTGTGCCCTGACACTGAGGGAGCCTCTTGCCAGTCTGGGTCCCTTAGCCTCCGGTTCTGGTTGGCTCTGCCGAGGGCTGCACTGCGGGGGGAGTTGGGGGGGGCAGTGCGGAGCGCCTTCCAGAGCTCTCTCCAGCTTCGGGCCCACGGTCTGCCAGGAGCTGCCTCAACCAGGCCTCCGAATGCTGGGGGTCCTGCTTCCACGGGCCCCCTCTCTCCGGACCCTGCCCACAGGCCTAGGATGGTAATGGTTTCCCCTGTGCTCTGGGAATGGCTCCTTTCAAACCCTTCCCAGGGGATGCCACTGCTCTCCAGGACCCACCCATCCACTGTCACGAAAGAACAGAGACAGCAAAATGACCCACGATGTGAGCGTGTCTTATGTGCTGATGAAATCGGCCAAGACGTGCACGTAGAAACACAAGAGACCGATTGTGAGAAGTGCCCGGAAGAGGGACGAGGGTTTCCATGGGGACTCCGGGGGAAGGGACCCTCCACCTCAGCAGGTTTGGGGAGTAACCCAACCCACAGAGGGGCCAGAGAAATCTCCTAGTGGCCACGATGCCAGCCATTCCTGGCGGGGACAGCCCCGGGGCTCCGGGGGTCTGGGAACTGGGTGAAACAATTAAGTTTGTGAGAAGCTTATCAGAATTACTGGTTTTCTGTAGTTGGATGGTCTTTATGAGCCCTAATTCCAACCATCCTGAAGAGTCATGAATCCCGTGAGAGCACAAGAGGCTGGGGGCTCATCCATCCTCCTGATCACCCCGATTCCAGAACCACCCAGATGCCTCCAGTGCCTGGAAAGACGCTGGCTTTGTTGAACCGACATCTGAGTATCTTTTCACTGCTTCCAGGTGTCCTGCGGCATCACAGGACAAACGAGCCTCCTCGTTCCTTCATTCGGGGCTTTATTACGAGTCCGACCCCACCAGACGCAGGAATGATGCGGTGACGGGGGTGCGGAGTCCTGCTGGGGAGACAGATCGTAGACCGGGGAGCAGAGCAATGCAGGCGGAGGGAGGGACGGGGACACGAGACACACTCAGGACAGTTGGGGCGGCCACGTCAGCCAGGGTGTGGAAGGTGGTCAGTGTCACAGCTCAGCTCTTAGTCAGAAGTCAGCTTTCACTTCTGATCGCGTGGAAGCACACGTCCAGGGCTCTGGAAGCCTGAGGCCCCTTGAAGTGCTTACTGCAGAAACCAGAGGAGGCCCCCTTTGGTAAAGGTGGATGGTTTTTCTAAAGCACAAACAGAACCCACTGAACGAATGTCACTGGGAAATGCAGTGTTTGTAGGACGTACTTCAGTGCGCGCGCCGCGTACTTCATCAACTTTATGACCCAGCTTCCGCTCTGGGATGGAGGATGCTCACGACTCACGGAGCGTTTGGAGCCCTTTCCCGTGAAGGACGGTGGGGCAGTCTCGGTGCCCAGGTCTGGGGGCGTGCGGACCTCGGTGGGATGGAGGTTGGGAGCGGGGCTGAAATACTCTGCAAGTGTGGGAAGATTTTCACGCTTCCCAGTGGCTCTCGCCGCTCCACGGTCCTTCTGCCCCTCCCCTCTGGCGGCTCCCTGGAGTCTCATGTTGGGACGGGAACTCTTCCTGAATTAAACACCAAAGAAGATGCTGCCTTTGGAACAGCAGCGTCATTAGCACAGACGCACCGGGGTGAGACCCCCCGTTGCCAGGAGACCCTGCGGGTCTGGACCACCAGTCGGGCAGAGACAATCAAGAGAGGAAGGCGGGAGGGAGAGTGAAGGAGGCCTGCGGAGAGGCCAGGAGACCAGGACGGGAGAAGGGGGTACCGAGCTGGTGCTGGCCCCGGGCTACGTGCCACTGCAATGCGATGTGACGGGGGCCAAGGCCTGTGTTCCTGGCATGTTCCCACGTGTCCCCGCCGTGTTCTCTAGACGACGCAGTTGCCCTCACCTGTCCTCCCATCAGGGCCGGGAGGGCACCTCCTACCTTCGTGTCCCTAGAACCCAGGGCAGCACATGACAAGGGGGCCACCTGTTCCCTGAGCTAACCCCCCGCAGGTCACCCGCCCAATTAACGTGACATTCATTAACACTCTGACCTTAGACGCTTTGTCTGCTGATGGAGAAACTACCAAAACAAGCTCTTTCAAAGAAAAGGGACCATAATTTTCTTTCAATTCTGCCTATTGTCTGTTTTGACCTACTTAAAAACATAAAGACTCTTGCTATAATGTTAACTATGTATTCTGTACAAACCAAAGGTAAAAATGAAAAGCAATCCTTTGTTCGGCTCCAAATCTCTCTAGCTTTTGGTGGAAAAAGAAAAGCGTACGAGCATTTATTTCTCCCTTCTGTTCTTGTAAATCTTATTCCTACTGTAGCATCTACAGACAAATTCTTCCGATCCCCCTACCTTCTGGCTGTGAAATAAAATCTGCGCTGGCGAGGATCCAGAGTTTTGTATCCTTCCCCAGAAAGCATAATGCAATCAGCACGGTGAAGCCCTGTAGCACAAGGTCCTGGAAGTCCTAGGCCAACAGGACAAAGGAGCCTGGGAAGGAGGCGGAGCTCGCGATGCTCCTGGCCTCAAATCTCCCCCTCCACCCGTCCCCCCGTGATCCAGCGGGGCCCCAGGGAGGGGGGCGCTTGGTGGGAACCCGTCTCCTGAGTGAGCGCCTCACCCACGTTTCTCTGGGGCCACGTGGCGCCGCCCTGCCTGCGATGTGGCTCCCACCGCGGGCGACCGTGGCCCAGACTGTTCTGAGGCTGCATCGTGAGTGGCCTTCAGAGTGTCCCTTCACGAGGACCACGCGGCTGGGTCTACGACTGCCCACTCCGAGTGAGGCCCTGGGGGGTTTGCGGGCCTGCATGATGTCATTTAACACCGGGGGTTGTTCCACCAAATCACAACTTTTCACGGGACCCAGTCACTTGTCATTTCTCACACACTATCATATAAGGACGAATGTTCCGAAGTCTGGAAATGGGGTTTTGCTGGAGCCACGGCTGGAGGGACGACCCTCTCGCTCCAGCAGGTGAGGTCCTTAGTGACTCTCACGCTAGCAGTGGGGGACCACGGGCGGGGGCGCTGATGGTGGAGGCCCGACCACCGCCTGACAAACACGAGGGCCCAAGATGCGGCTGCGTGACCCCTTGAGACCCCACAGTTGGAGCCCAGACTGCGGGGAATGTCAGACAAATGGGTTCCTACCCACCCCCCAAAATAAAATCCCTGGGGAGGACAGTGGTGGCAAGAGAGAGCAAAGAGAAGGAGACAGAGGAGAAAGCAACAGATTTTTCATGGACAGGTGACCCCACCCCGCGCAGGCCCCTGATCTGGACGCCGATGCCAACACACCGTGAGAGAGGACTGTGGGCAGACAGGGAACCCTGGACATTGACCAGATATTGACACTCTGAAGAACTGTGATTCTTTAATGTCTTAACGGCATTGCAGTTCTGCTTCCAAAGGAAGAGCCCTTACCTTCCAATGTGGGTCTTTTAGAGATAAATACAGAAACACCTACCTAGGCTGTGTGGGCTTTGTTTCAACATAACCTGGACCGGAAGGCAGGTGAGGTACTGATGGGACAAGAATGGCCCTGAATCGATCGCTCCCGAGGCTGGGTGATGAGTGTTTGGGGTTCATTATGTTGCACTCTTGCCTTTATATTGGATTACTAGTTTCCATGATTAGCAGATGTTCGGTAAGTGGAGAGGGGACAGAAAACGTTTAAGAGGGAGGCCCTGAGGGGTACGAGGTGCCGCAAGAAGTGTTGTGGAAAAGTCAGGTCATTGAGTCGGGCACCCAGGGGCCCCATACCCCAGCTGCAGGTCCATCCTGATGTGCTCAGGGGACACTGCATTGGAGATTTCCCAGGACCAAACACGGACACAAACAGGAGAGTTTTGCTTCTCTCACAATGACTAGACTGGGCCCTGGATGGATTCGTCATATTTCTTTAGAGATGTACAGGTAAAAATTTCATATTTCTATATCACTGGCATTTGCTAACTACAAGCAAAATTTAAGTCTCTCCCATTGCTACAAAAATACTATTTTATCCATCTGCCAATTCGTCTCCTTGAATAAATCTTCCTATAAAAGCAATTTGGTTAGCATTTCCTTTGCAAACAGAACCACTGGGTTTTGGACCACGTTCCAGGATGGCAATTGGAGTTGCTAGAATGATTTGCAGCCACCTGACGCCCGAAAAGATTCACAGTTGTTTATCTGTTCCATTAATTGACCGTCTGATGACTCAGCCAGCATTTAGCGCGATTACTCATTATTCCGTGAGGATTTCTCTAACCCAGAGCACAGCCTACAGCAACTGCTGTTGGCCAAGTCGAAGGGATTGTGAATTGGAATACAAATTATACATACACTGGAGGAAAACTTCAGACTTTCCAGCTTTGCTAACAGCACTGTTAGCTAACAGAAGTGATTGCAGAGGCCTCTTAAAAGGGGTGGGTGCCTCTCAGTGGGTGGCGCTCCCCTAGCTCCCTCGGGGGTGGCATGGTTAGGAGGCCCAGGGGAGAAGGGAATGACCTAAAACAGAGAATTCACAATATGCCACCTCCAGCCAGCCACTGCCTTTAATCTGTTTTTGCCTTTGGTGAATGTAGTTCATCCGCACCCCAGGGGAACGCATGTGGTTTCCATAATCACGCTCCTTGGCTTAAAGATGCTACTGTCGGGTAAGACCTGTGAACTCACTCAAGCTCACTCCTGGACCAAACCAGCCACTTTCAAATGGGGAAGCACTACCATGGGCTGACACACGTTTGTGGCCGGTGCTACATCCTGGCCCGTCGTACCCAGGGCTACGGTCTGGAGGAAGGACGGGGCGTCCTCCAGGGCCCTCCCCACTCGGCCTGCCGAGACGGCACGCAGTGCCCTCTCTTACCTGCAGGTAGTGGCAGGGCCGCAGTGGCGGCTTCAGCTCCGGGGGCCCCAGCGGCTTGTCCAGGTGCAGGGAGCTCTTGCGGTAGGCCTCCTTGGCCTGGCTCACCGTGAGTGTGGACCAGGAGCTGCGCTTCATGTACTTGGCGTCCGGCGCCAGGGCCAGGCCCTCACAGGCTGAGCACTTGACGTCGCTGTTGCTCTTGGAAATCCTCAGGGAGAGGTCCCCGAAGGGGCCGGCCAGGGCGTCGGGGTAGCAGTGGGCCGCGGGGTCGGCGGGGTGACGGCTGAGCACGCTGGAGGCTCGGTAGGTGCTGTCACTGTCCAGGTTGTCGTCCGAGCTCCACCAGCTGCTGAGCCCCGAGCGGTGCCGGCCCTCGGCCTTGCGCTCCCGGCTCTTACTCCGTTTGCCGTGCTTGGAGTGGTGGCCGTGGGCGTGCTCGTCCGCCCGGCCGTCCCCCTTGGTGCCATTGACGTGGCCCTTGGACGAGCCCTCCAGGGAGTGGGACTTGGTGAAGAGCTTCTGCACGGAGTGGACCAGGTGGCGGATGCGGCCAGGGCTCTCGCTGCGCTGCTCGGCAGCCGCGGAGGTGCGCTGGTACTGCAGCGTGTGGAAGCCGTCCCTGTGCAGGGGCAGCTGCTTCTCGAACTGGTCCAGCAGGTTGGCCGGGATCCGGTTGGTCTTGGCGCCAGCGTGGGCCACGGCACAGTCGTCCCTGGTGTCGTAGTGGGAGCTGTAGTGCATCCGGGGAAAGGTGCTGCTGGACACATGGTCTCCCAGCGCCACCGGCAGCATCACGCAGTCGGAGTGGACGGAGGCCCGTGGGGAGCAGCGGTGACGCTCCATCGGGCAGCTCTCGGCCGGGCTGAGCAGGTAGGGCTGCCGCACCTCCGGGCCACGGTGCAGGTAGCTGTGGCTGTGCTCGCAGTCCTCGGGGGGCGTCAAGCCACAGGTGTGGCCGGAGCACAGCGGGGGCTGGTTCCGACTCCCGGGTAAGCCTTTCATAGCCCTCAGCGCAGGGGAGTACCTGTCTTCATTGAAGTGCTGAGTCGGGGACCATGAGTGCGGCTGGTCTGTCGAGAGAACACAGAAGCACCGTGTCAGACTCGGTGGGAACACGGACGGGAGCCCTCGCTTGACACCCTTCCCTCTACGCGTGGACTATTTGTATCCCGTGGCCACTCCTGGTCTGGACGCTCAAGTGAACAACCATTGTTTTATACCACATCGCCCGCTCCAAGGTGTTAAGAGCATTAAAAGTAACTTTGATATTCCCTGGTGTGGTTTGACAACTACGAATACTTAATGCCTAACACATTCATCAGGTCTCCTGACAGCAAGATTTTGTGGTGTTAAACAGATGAACAATTTGGGGGAAAAAAACAAGTTACATTTCAACTAGACTTGCGTGTTGTGGTTCAGTTTAAGAAGTCTGAGAAATCACACCTGGTATTTCATCAGTGATGCTGCCTGGTGGGCTGACGCACCACGTGCTAGGGTGTTGGTCACGAATCATTTAAAGCTGTGTCCTCACTACGCAGGCGAGCAGCGGGGGTGACTTTCTCAAGGCCACCGTCCGCGTCAACGTGAGGATGGAACCAGGATGTCCTGACTTCCTATTTCAGATGGTTGACTTTGAGTTGTACGGTTCTACTCAGAAACGTCAGGGAAGAAAGGTCTGATTTTGTGAGCTGCACTATTGAACACAGACCCCCGAACCACCAGAGCTGATCTCTGCAAGATGCTGGGTTTGCTGCTGCTGGGTGTCCCGGTAGGAAGACAGCTGAGCTCAGTGGTCGAAACGGGGGCCTCTGGGCATGGGCTAGTTAGGGTTAGGGTCCCAGTTCTGCCAGCACTAGCGTGGGACTCCCGGCAGGCTTCTGTCACCTCAACTGCGCGCTGGCAACAAGCAGAGGTCCAGGAGGAGGACCCGCTCAATGATTATTTTTAGCTACATTACGATGATTATAATTGTTACCATTTTCAATTCTCTTGGGTCAGCATGTATAAAGTCCAGGGTTTACTGGATTCCAGGCTTTGCTAGAGAAGCCCCTTGCTCCACTTCTGCTTCCTGATGTTCCAGCGTCTCTGCTTCTGTTGCTTCCAACTGGTCACCAAACAGATGCAGGAGACACAGACTCTATTATAGTATATGATATGCCTATATACTATGTATGCATAATGCACATATCCATATAGAATATGCAAACCTAGTATATAATATGCATATAATATAATCTATACAGGAAATCCAGACTCTATTATAGCATATGATATGCCTATATACTATGTATGCATAATGCATAGATCCATATAGGATATGTATACACAGCATGTTATTTGCATATAATATATAAAGGAAATAGACTCTATTATAGCATATGATATACATATATAGCATGTACACATAATGCATATATCATATATAATATGCATACATTGTATATAATATGCACACATTGTACATAGTATGCATATAATACATACAGGAAATACAGACTATTATAGTATATAGCAGGGGTCCCCAACCCCTGGGCCACAGACAGCTACCGGTCCATGGCCTGTTAAGAACTGGGTGGCACAGCAGGAGGTGAGTGGCAGGTGATCCACGGAAGCTTCATCTGTATTTACAGCCGCTCCCCATCGATCGCATTACCGCCTGAGCTCCTCCTACTGTCAGATCAGGAGCGGCATTAGATTCTCACAGGAGCGCGAACCCTACCGTGAACTGCGCATGCGAGGGGTCTAGGCGGCATACTCTATGAGGATCTAATGCCTGGTGACGCGAGGTGGAGCTGAGGCGGTGATGCTAGCGCTGGGGAGCGGCTGCAAATACAGGTTATCATCAGCAGAGAGGTTTGACTGCACAGAGCCCATAATAAATCCATTGCCTGCAGACTCATATCAAAACCCCATCAGTGATTAGCGAGTGAAAACAAGCTCAGGGCTCTCACTGATTCTGCATTATGGTGAGTTGTATAATTATTTCATTATCTATTACAATGTAATAACAGAAATAAAGTGCACAATAAATGCAATGCACTTGAATCATCCTGAAACTATCCCCACCCCCCCTCCTCCCCCGTCCGTGGAAAAACTGTCTTCTACAAAACTGGTCCCACGTGCCAAAAAGGTTGGGGACCACTGGTATATAGTATATATATATAGTATATAATATGCACATGTGGCATGTAATGTAATGTATACCAGAAATACAGACTATTATAGTATATACTATGCATTTATAGCATGTATATATAATGCATATATCCATATAGAAAATGCATATATAGTATGCGTATAATATGTAGAAGAAATAGATCCTATTAGAGTGTATAATATGCACGTATAGCATGTATGTATAATGCATATATTTGTATATAACATGCATGTATAGTATATAGTATGCGTGTAATATATAGAGGAAATAGATCCTACTATAGTGTATAATATGCACATATAACATGTATATGTAGTGCATATACTCATATGTAATATGCATATATAGTATATAGCATGCATATAATATACACACAAAATAGCTTCTATATTATAGTGTATAACAGGCACACATAACATGTATACTTAATGCATATATTTGTGTCTAATATGCATATACTGTCTATAGCATGTGCAGGAAACACAGACTCAGGATGGCAGGCTCCCTGAGGCTACCTGCTGGCCCCAGCCCCGTGCCAGGCCCAGAGCGTATGCTCCAAGCTGCGTGGTGACCAGATACACCGGCAGAGCCCCTCACTCTAGGTTCATCTCTCAGCTCTCCTGGGAAGTATCCTGTGCTTTGTCACATCAAACTGCTGCTCCTTCTAAAACTTCCTCCGCAGGTCCTCTCCACGCTCTGCTCCCCAGGCTGGGGTGCTTTCTCCAGGATTTGCTCTTCGAGACTCGGCTCCAGCACCACCCACCGCAATTCAGACAACGCCTGGGCCCCCTGTGCGCTGTCCTCAGGCTGAGGGTCCAGAAAGGGACGATAAGGGGATCTTCTCAACGCGTGAGAGCCTCGTCTCCTCAGGAAGGAAGCTGTCTGAGCCCCGACCCACCGCGGTGTCCAACACCCTCTCCCCAGGGCCACTGCCCGCCTCGGCACCACTGTCCTCCTCCATCAAGAGTGTCCCCCACTCACCCTTAACTCACAAAGCCTCGCCTGAGACACGCACAGAGCCACCCACCCTGACCCCCAAAGTGGCCTCCAAGGGCCACTGTGCGAAACAGGGAAGAAAGTTGAGAGACATGAGGCTTCTCCCTGATGACTGCCAACCCAGCTCTCCCGGTGACCCACACAAGGGAAACGTCACCCCCTGCCAAGGACACTGGCCCAACGACTGGTCCAAGGTGTGGAAATGGAGCAGGACCCCATGGGGCCCCCCAGGTACACAGGCCCTGCCGTGTCCCCCGCTTCTTGCTGGTAGAAAAAGGCTTTCGTTTCCTAGGCCTTCCACGAGTCCCAAAGAGCAGACTCAAGCAATTACTAGTTAGGGAAGTGAGGGAATTGCAGAAATAAAGGAAAATCAGTCAAGCAAGAAAGGTAATGAGAGATTAAACAATAGTCCAGTGATAAAACAGAGTCCTAGTTCCTCCTCAAGGGATGTGCCTACCATCTGACACATAGCTTGGGGCTGCTCTGTAGAAACTAGGACCCCTGCCCGGGTGGAAGAGGGTGACTACAGGCTGAGACCCCAGACAGGTCGGAACCAGGAGGTTGAGGATTGAGATCTCTGGAGCATCACCCCGTTGCCTCACCACCGACCAGAAAGTCAAGAAAGTCACGGTCCCTGCAGCTCTCACCCCAGAGGTTGCCTTTAAAAACCTTATGCTCAGGCCAGCCAGTAACACGGATCAGAGACAAACCTACGTCTCCCATCTTCTTGGTTGTTGCCTCTGGATCAATGAACCTTCTCTGCTCCAAACTCTGACCTTTCGATTTGTTTGGCCTCGCTGTGCATCTGACACACGGACTTGGGTTCGACACCAGTGTGGGTTCCAAAGGTCCCCTTTTCAGGCTCCAGAACTGCCACCTGTCAGGCCAGCTCAGATGTGGGAACGCATTATAAGAAAGGGACTCGGTTTCACGGATCCCTGAGAAGTTAGGGGCACCCTGGGAGCAACTGACAGCAGGAGAGAAAGTAAACCTTTTCTGAGGATCCCAGGGGCCTGTCTCTCATTCTCTCCTGCACGTTCAGAGCAAATGGTCCCCAATTCCAGGGTCCGTGGGCCCTTTATCTCCAAACAGAGCTTTGCTTCCTCCCAGTGTGAGGTGCTTCTCTGTCTCACGGGAGTGGCCATCCCATAATAGCTACGCAGTGTCTGTCCTTCTCAACAGCCAAGTTATAACTGGAGCGCTTCAATATATCAGGAAAGGATATTTCTGATTATATTTTAATATAATTAAAAGCAAGTTTTCAAAGGAAATTCAGTATCCAATTGATAAACAGCAAAAACTGTGCTCTGTAATGTAGACTTTACAGCAGCATGAAGTTGGCATCCTATTATCTTTTGCTTTATTTTTCCATTAACATGTAATTTAATACAATTCTAATCTTCCTCCATATTAAAAAGCCAGCCCATTATTGCTCCACTCACGTATCCCGTTTCTACCTAATGTTTAGCCTGCAAGCTACACTATGAATGTGGCTCCATAAAAGAACAGCATAAAAGAGAAAAGTTTAACTGAAATGAATTAAATTTGATTATGCCACATGTTGATAATATTCTCATTTCCCCTGAATTCCCTGACATATGCGTGGAAGCTTACACATTACCTCTCAAAAATAAAACAGTGACAACACACAGGATAATAATCCGCCGTAAATAATGGTGATACCAAAACATATAATGAGGGCTTGTACTCTATAGGTTTTTTAATAAGTCTACATAACATATAACAAATACCTTAGGGGCTGGTAGTTTCTCTTTGTGAAAGTGAGGTAACAAACACAAAATGCGGAAGGCGTCTTAGCTTCCTAATTTACAGCTATTCACTGAACCCTTTTTTGCTATTAAGCAAAAGAAAACAGCAATTATCATCATTAGTCATTAACTGTCTCCCCAAATTCAAGCTAGAATGTAAATGCACATTCTACTGCTGGATTTCATGAGACTGTTGCCATACCCAGTCTAAAAAATATATTTTGAGTGGTGGAATGAAACCTTTTAAAATACAGCTAATGTGATGCAGTGCTCACTGTGTGTGAATCGTGTCACAGGCTTTACCCTCCTGGCGGCCCCCTGGGAGCAGTGCCTGTCCCCAGTGCAGGCTGAGGGGGCCAAGGCTAGCAGGGCAGTTGGGCAAGGCTCCCCAGGTGGCACCACACGCAGACACACACATGCACATGTACACTCTCATATCAGAGCTGCATCGGAACCCCAGCATCCCAGCTCTGGGCTGCTGATGGATAGGGAGGATGGAGGGGGCCCCTGTGCCCTTTCTGGTTAAACCAGGCTCGTGGTTCCAACACCAAGCCCAGCCTGAGCCACCCAGGCTGGACACACACTGCGGCAAGGGGCCCAGGTGTTTGGGGAAAGCGTGGAGGCCCCTGCCTCCGGGTACAGACAGGCATGGCCAGGCCCTCCCCAACCCCACTGTGGGTGCTTGGAGGTCCTTCCCCCGAGGAAACCAGCTTTGTCTCCCTCTGCCGGAAGCTCACTTACACCCAAGCTGCCTGCCTGCCTGCATCTGCCTCTGATTTTATCCCCCATCGGGGGGAGGGACAGACCTTCCACTGTGTCACTTGCCCCTGCCCTCACTTGGGAAGGAAAATCCTGTAGGAGGGAGGGGGCCGCTGAACTAAATGGAAAGAACAACCCAAGGAAGACAAAATGAAGGGGCAAAAACTTTATCCAGTGGACCACGGTGTTGCTTGCTAAATAAAGAAGGATATATTTTCCCCAAACTAGTGGAACTTATCAACATTTCCTCAGAAATTTCAGCTGGGTCTTGTGCAAAGCCGTGAGGCCTCCCTGGTGGTCCCTGGAACCGCCACTCCCTTTGCCTGCTGACTTGTCCTCCTCACCACTCCTGTGTCCTCCCCGCTGGCCCCAGCAGCACTGGCTCAGCCCACTTCCCTTCACGACTCCTCAGGAGCTGCAGGCCACCTGGCCATCTCGCCAGGACCTTGCGACACAAGTGCAGGTCAGGGAACCCAGAAAGAAAGAGCCAAGTGGACCTGTTCCCGTATGTAACGTGTGAAGGTATGAAAGATGGGGCCCACCATGTCAAAAGGAGCCTATCTGAAGCTCCTTTAAAAAAGTTTCCTCAAAAATTAAACAGAAACGTTCAAGATTTGTATCCTGACAGCTACAAAATAATTGCTGAAAGAAATTAATGATGCTCTAAGCAAATGGAAAGATATACCCAAAAAAGAATGTATAACTGAATCACTTTACTGTACAGCAGAAATTAACACAACATTATAAATTAACTATAGTTCAATAAAAAATAAAGATATCCTATGTTCATAAATTGGAAGAATTAAAATGGTTAACATGGGAATATTCCCCCAAATGACCTACAGATTCAACAATCCCCATCAAACCCCCAACTGGCTTCTCTGTCAAAATTCAAAACCTGATCTTCAAATTCATATAGATAGAAAATGAAAACTAAATCTAAAGCTAGCAGGAGGAAGAAAATAATAAAGCTCAGAGTGGGGACAAATGAAATAAGAAACAATAGAGTCAGTGAAATCTTCAATATACGCAAATCAATCAACGTGATACACCATATTAACAAACTGAAGGAGGAAAACCATATGACCATCTCAATAGATGCAGAGAAAGCTTTTGACAAAATTCAACACCCATTTATGATAAAAACCCTGCAGAAAGTAGGCATAGAGGGAACTTTCCTCAACATAATAAAGGCCATATATGACAAACCCACAGCCAACATCGTCCTCAATGGTGAAAAACTGAAAGCATTTCCACTAAGATCAGGAACAAGACAAGGTTGCCCACTCTCACCACTCTTATTCAACATAGTTTTGGAAGTTTTAGCCACAGCAATCAGAGAAGAAAAGGAAATAAAAGGAATCCAAATCGGAAAAGAAGAAGTAAAGCTGTCACTGTTTGCAGATGACATGATACTATACATGGAGAATCCTAAAGATGCTACCAGAAAACTACTAGAGCTAATCAATGAATTTGGTAAAGTAGCAGGATACAAAATTAATGCACAGAAATCTCTGGCATTCCTATACACTAATGATGAAAAATCTGAAAGTGAAATTAAGAAAACACTCCCATTTACCATTGCAACAAAAAGAATAAAATATCTAGGAGTAAACCTACCTAAGGAGACAAAAGACCAGTATGCAGAAAATTATAAGACACTGATGAAAGAAATTAAAGATGATATAAATAGATGGAGAGATATACCATGTTCTTGGATTGGAAGAATCAACATTGTGAAAATGACTCTACTAGCCAAAGCAATCTACAGATTCAATGCAATCCCTATCAAACTACCACTGGCATTTTTCACAGAACTAGAACAAAAAATTTCACAATTTGTATGGAAACACAAAAGAGCCTGAATAGCCAAAGCAATCTTGAGAACGAAAAACAGAGCTGGAGGAATCAGGCTCCCTGACTTCAGACTATACTACAAAGCTACAGTAATCAAGACAGTATGGTACTAGCACAAAAACAGAAATATAGATCAATGGAACAGGATAGATAGCCCAAAGATAAACCCACGCATATATGGTCACCTTATCTTTGATAAAGGAGGCAGGAATGTACAGTGGAGAAAGGACAGCCTCTTCAATAAGTGGTGCTGGGAAAACTGGACAGGTACATGTAAAAGTATGAGATTAGAACACTCCCTAACACCATACACAAGAATAAGCTCAAAATGGATTAAAGACCTAAATGTAAGGTCAGAAACTATCAAAATCTTAGAGGAAAACATAGGCAGAACACTCTATGACATAAATCACAGCAAGATCCGTTTTGATCCACCTCCTAGAGAAACGGAAATAAAACCAAAAATAAACAAATGGGATCTAATGAAACTTAAAAGCTTTTGCACAGAAAAGGAAACCATAAACAAGACCAAAAGACAACCCTCAGAATGGGAGAAAATATTTGCAAATGAATCAACTGACAAAGGATTCATCTCCAAAATTTATAAGCAGCTCAATAACAAAAAAACAAACAACCCAATCCAAAAATGGGCAGAAGGCCTAAAGAGACATTTCTCCAAAGAAGATATACAGAATGCCAACAAACACATGAAAGAATGCTCAACATCATAAATCGTTAGAGAAATGCAAATCAAAACTACACTGAGATATCATCTCACACCTGTCAGAATGGCCATCGTCAAAAAATCTAGAAACAATAAATGCTGGAGAGGGTGTGGAGAAACGGGAACACTCTTGCACTGCTGGTGGGAATGTGAATTGGTACAGCCACTATGGAGAACAGTATGGAGGTTCCTTAAAAACTACAAATAAAACTACCATATGACCCAGCAATCCCACTACTGGGCATACACCCTGAGAAAACCATCATTCAAAAAGAGTCATGTACCAAAATGTTCATTGCAGCTCTATTTACAATAGCCAGGACATGGAAGCAACCTAAGTGTCCATCATCAGATGAATGGATAAAGAAGATGTGGCACATACATACAATGGAATATTACTCAGCCATAAAAAGAAACGAAACTGAGTTACTTCTAGTGAGGTGGATGGACCTAGAGTCTGTCATACAGAGTAAAGTAAGTCAGAAAGAGAAAGACAAATACCATATGCTAACACATAGATATGGAATCTAAGAAAAAGAAATGTCATGAAGAACCTAGGGGTAAGACGGGAATAAAGACACAGACCTACAAAGAATGCACTTGAGGATGTGGGGAGGGGGAAGGGTAAACTGTGACAAAGTGAGAGAGTGGCATGGACATATATACACTACCAAACGTAAAATAGATGGCTAGTGGGAAGCAGCCGCATAGCACAGGGAGATCAGCTCAGTGCTTTGTGACCACCTAGAGGGGTGGGATAGGGAGGGTGGGAGGGAGGGAGACGCAAGAGGGAAGAGATATGGGAACATATGTATATGTATAACTGATTCACTTTGTTATAAAGCAGAAACTAACACACCATTGTAAAGTAATTATACTATAATAAAGATGTTAAAAAAAAAGTTAATTCTTCAGAAAGATCAATAAAACTGACAAACCTTTAGCTAGACTGAAAAGAAAAAAAAGACTCAAATTTCTAAAATCAGAAACCAAAGTGGCAGATTACTACTAATCTTATATAATTAAGAAGGATTATAAGGGAATACGATGAACAATTGTATGCCAGCAAATTAGATAACCTAGATGGAATGGACAAACTCAAAGAAACACACAAATTACTTTGAGAAGAAAGAGAAAATCTTGGCAGAACTATAAGACAGAACTATTGGGTTGGCCTAAAAGATCGTTTGGGTTTTTTGTGCAACCCCAAATTCGCAGGATCCAAGATCAAAACACAAAAATCAGTTGTGTTTCTACATATGAGCAATGAACAATTTCCAAAAAGGAAATTAGGAAAGCTATTCCATTTACAATAACATCTAAAAGAATAAAATACCTGTGTCTACGTTTAACTAAGAAGGTGAAATGTTTGTACGCTGAGCATGAGAAAGCAGTGCTGAAAGAAATTTAAAAAGACCTAAAGAAATGGAAAGACATCCTATATTCATGGATTGGAAGACTTAATATTTTTAAGAATTCAATACTATCAAAAGTGACCCACAGATTCAATGCAATCTCTATGGAAATTCCCGCCGGCGATTTTGCAGAAGTGGAAGAACAAATCCTTAAATTCAGTGGAAATTCAATGGGCCCCAAATAGCTAAAACCATCTTGCAAAAGGAGAACAAAGTTGGGGGACTCACACTTCCCAATTCCAAAACTTGCTAAAAACCTACAGTAATCAAAACAGTGTGACTCTGGTATAAGGATAGACATATAGACTAATGGAATAGAATTGGGAACCCAGAAATAAACCTATACATCTATGGCCAATTCATTTCTGGTACAGGTGCCAAGAGTGTTTAGGGAAAGAGTAGTCTTTTCTATAAAACGTGCTGGGACAACCAGATTTCTACCTGCATAAGAATGAAGTCGCACCCCTATCTCACACTGTGTGCAAAAATGAACACAAAATGGATCAAAGACCCAAAGAAAGGCGTAAAAGTATAAAATTCTTAGAAGAAAACACACATGTACTTCTTTGTGAATGTGGATTAGGCAATGCTTTCTTAGATATGTCATCAAAAGCACAGGAAAAGAAGAAAAAAACAGATAAAATGGACTCCCTAAAATTGAAAACTTCTGAGATTTAAAAGACACCCCCAAGGAAGTGAAAAGACAACCCGGAGTATGCGAAAAATACTTTGCAAATCAAGTATCTGATAAGGAAATTGTATCTAGAGTATATAAAGATCTCTTATGACATAATTATAAAAGACAAATAGTTCAAATAAAAATGGGCGAAAAATCTAAACAGACATTTCTCCAAAGAAGATACACGAAGGGCCAATAAGTACATGAAGAGATGCTCAACCATCACGGGCCATCAGGGCAATGCAACTGAAACCACAGTGAGATACCATTTCACATCACTAGGGTGTCTAAGTAAGAGACAAAGTAACAAGTACTGATGAGGATACAGAAGAAATGGAACCTCATTCCCTGCTGGGGGCGGGGGTGTCAGATGATGCAGTCGCTTTGGAGACTTCTTCAGAAGGGTAAACACAGAGTAACCATGTGACCCAGGAATTCAAACGTGAGGTACATGCCCCAGAGGAATGAAAGCAGATGTCCCCACAGAAACTTGTATGTGAATGTTCATAGCAGCGTTATTCGTAATAGTAAAAAGAAGGAAACCACCCAAATGCCCATCAATGGATGTACAAAAGTGGTTATGTCCATCTAAATGGAATATTATTCTCCGATAACAACCAATTAAGTATGGGAACACCGTACAGCATGGATGGACCTTCAAAACATTATGCTAGTGAAAGGAGGTAGTCACAAAGGACCACATATTACATGATTCCGCTCATATGAAGTGTGCAGAAGAGGTAAATCCATAGAGACCAGAAATTGATTGTTGAATGTCAGGGGCTGGGGCAGGAGGATAGGGGGTGACTGTCAGGGTGTGGGGTGATGAAAGTGTTCTAAAAGTGACTGCAGTGGTGGTCGCACATATCTGTAAATACAAAAAACACTGAATTGTACATTTTAATGGTGAACTGTATGGTAGGTGAACTATATCCCCATAAACGTCTTATAACTGAATAAATATATACGAAGACATAAAAACACAAAATTGACTATATACAAAGTTCGCTTTAAAAAATTTTCCTCATGTATTTAGAACTCAGTAAAAGACCTGTTTAGTAAAATTTAGGAAAGCAGTATGCTTGTTGGTTTGCTTTTAAACGTCCTCTCTCTCCATGGTAGGACGGAGGTGATTGAGCTGAGTCCCATTAATTTGACTGCTAGGGAGCTCAGGGCCAATTTGGGGTCCACAGACAGTCACTTGTTTCCCTTTGCTCCTTCATTCTTACTGAAAGTTCTCAGATCATGGTTTCAAATTTGCATTTATATTTCATCAGTATATTTTACATGTTTTTGTTATTCACACGTCACATTCTTATAAAATGAGATGAGGAATAAATTAGGGAATAAATTAACTTTAAGTGGTACGATAATATTAGTTCAAGTTATACAGTAAACCGATGAGAGCTGTTGAGTCACCAGCCGGACGACGGCTGGAGAAGCGCGAACGCACTCCGGCTGCACTGGGGTCAGGGTCAGGAATCCAGCGAGCTGGGGGCCAGCACTTTGCTCACTCCTGTTATCCAAGGTCTGACAGCTTATGCACATTTGAATTTCCTTACCCATTTGTGGTTTTGCCTTTATTTGCCAAACAGTTCAAAGCCCTTCAAACCTGGGCTATGCACCAGTATCACCCGGGAAGCATTTCAAAGCGCGGTCCCCAGGCATTACCCCAGACACGGTGGGACTCTGTCTCTGGAGCCGTGGCAGCTCCCCAACCCGTAAATGTCGGACGCTGCCCTCGGCTTCACGTGGGGCACTGCTGTCACTTGTCAAGTCCTCCCCTGTGGCTTGTGTCCCCAACTAGCGCCTTTCACCTCTGAGTCACCGTGTACCTGGTGGGGGGGGGTCCCTTGAACGACTGTCACGTCTCCATCATGGCTGGTAACTGAATGAATATGTAAACAAGCAAAATTAATAAAGAGGATTTGTGCCCCGGGCTTTGCCAGGGGCAGGACTCGCAGGGAGGGCTCCAAGGTTCTTAGGCAAAATTTATATCCTCTACCAGCTTCTAGGCTGGAGTTGCTGGAATCACAGAACTGCTTTCCAGCAGCTGGAGCCTTTTGAAGGGAAGGTTCTGTACGAAACGCTCGCCGCTTCCAAACTGTGAAGCACTGGGGGCAGTACTGTTGAAACGGCTCTGCTGCCGAGCTTTTCTGGCCCTTCTCTCTGCTTGTTCTTTAATGCTTTTTTTAAATTCTGCTTTTGTAAAATCACGGCCCTCAAGGGAAAAAACGTTCAAAGCTTGTGCGCTTTCAACCCGTTTTCAGAGGCACAGCCGCGTACCCCCGGGCGCTAACGCTGCCACGGTTCTTAAGCTGAGGGCCTTCGGGCCTGCGGGGCTCAAGACCCTCCCCTGTGTTACAGATGCAGGTCAGCTCCCTGGGCCCCTGGTACTGTCCGTGGAAGCAAAGTTCTCAGCTGCTCCCTGACCTCAGACGGGACAGGCCCGGAGGAGGTGCGTCTGGGCCGTGATCCAGGTGTTTTTCTTTTACTCGCGGGGTCACAGATGCCCGGACGGAGCAGCCCAGGGGGAGAGGCTGAGGCAGGTCGTCCGCGGTGAGAGCCTCTGTCGTCCCCCTCCTCTCGTAATGACCTGACCTCATGGTTCAGTCACCAGTCCACCCTGCATGTCCCAGAACCTGCCCAAATGCAGGTGGTGACAGAAACCAGGGGCACGCCGCAGGCCAGGGACGGAGGGAAACGCGGACAACCAACCCGGGAGGGGTGACAGTGTGTGTGAGAGCCTCTCCCCTCTCGTGAGCCTCGGGGTCTGGGAGGGGTCGGGCCTGGGCCGGGGAGGGGCCTGGCGGGGATGCGCGGACAGGGTGGAATCTGCGGGCAGATCAGCTTGGAGGCTGCACGGACTTGGTCTACTCCCCGGAGCCGAGCAGCGGCAGAGGGCCGTGTCTGAAGCGCTCCGGAGCTGTGAGCACCGTAGGGGATGAGGCCACGCGCTCAGGCCTCCTGCACGCCCCAGCCCAGGGGACGACGACAGGCAGTGCCCTGCACCCACGTGCCCTGTTCACAGGTCGCAGCTCTGACCCCCAGAGAGTCTGGAGACGGGGCCCGTGAGGAGAGCGCTGAAGGTTAAATGAGGTCCCCGCAGGGCCCTGACCCGCAGCACTGGTGTCCTCAAGGGAAGCGGGGAGGACACAGCGAGGAGGGCCCTCTGCCCCCGGGCACCCTGGCCTTGGACTCCCAGCCTCCAGAGCGTGTGAAACAGACGTCTGTAGTTTAAGCCTCCAGCCTGTGGCGTCGGCTGTGGAGGGAGCGGCAGCGGGGTGGGCGGAAATGCCGGCACGTGGGCAGTGTGACCTCCAACGCCACCCTCCCCCGAAGCTCACCGTCGGCGTGTCCCTGTGAGGAAACGGGGTTCAGAGGGGGCAGTGGCAGCCCTGAGCCCGGGCCCCAGCATGGCTCTGAGGCCTCCTCCCTGCCCACCTGTGACGCGGGCTCCAGGCTCCGCTCCTGTGGATGTGATTGCTGCCCGCTACCTCCAGGCCCATCCAAAGCGGGGTCCGTAATACCGAGTCACAACCGTGTTGTAACCCTTGGTCACTCCTGTCCCCGTATACAAAGGTGTCCTCCTCTCAGGAGCCTCATGGGGGTGTGAAAACCAACACCGACACGTCCACAAGTCCACCTCTGACCCCCGAGCCAGGGCCCCGCGAACACACGTTGTTTCAGCTTCTTCGGGTCCCTTTGGACACGAACGCTGTTTGTTACGAAAACAAACAAAACCCACGAGCGTCGGATCCCATCCTGGGGAGGCTGAAAGACAGGACGAGGAACCCCTTCCGTGACAGGAGGGTGTGTGCCGGAGCCAGGAAACCTAGGCTCCGTCCTCCGACCCCGCAGACACGGCCTCCGCGATCCGGCAGCTCGGTCCTTTCAGAAGCTCCGGGGGAACAGCGTGGGCCTCCGTCTCGGACGACAGGGTTTGAATCGTGAGGGTAACATCGAATTCCTAGAGGAGGGGTCACAGCACCTGGCAGAATCTCAGTAGACAAGGCAGCGCGAGCCGCCCCCACCCTCAGGAGGAGGAGAGGGTCACAGCATCTCCAACCCCCGCGGCCCCTGCAGGGCGACCACCACCCGGGAAGAACTTTCCTCTCCTTACAAAGAGCTTTACCGGATCGTACGCTGAGCCTTAAACAGAGAGCAGCACAGGGATCGAAACAAACTTAACATGCTTTCCATTTTCCCTCCATTCAACTCTGGTCTGGTTTCCAGGGAATTTCGGATGGTGGAGGGAGCGTGTTTGGCGGTGAGAAGAAGGCACAGCCTTTCTGAGGCACAACACAGCCTGCGGAGGAAGAGTACCGCGGCCGTAAAGTAGTTCCTGAATGCACTGTAGAGCTTTGCGTTAATGCAGAAGTGTATTTTGGGTGGATTTAGGTGGAGATAAAAAGAAGACAGAATTCAGCATGGACGGCAGAGTAACCAGGAAGGACAGGAAGAAGGGAGGAGAGAGGAGGGGGCAGCCTGCAGGCTGCAAAAAGGTTCCTGGCCGAGGGGATGCTTTCCCTCTGCCAGAAACCTGCGGTGGGGGGGGGGGGGGGCTGCCCCGCCCACTCCACGCAAGGCCACGCCCTCCGCAGGGACCTGCATCAGCCTGAATCCATGATCTCCCGCGAGGCGAACAGCTCTCTTCCCTCCAAGGTCCCCCCTGTTCCCAGGGCGGTGCTTCTCTCTGCGTGACCCTCCGCACTTTACTGGACCCCACCCAGCCTTGAAGACCCACTGCACGGGCTTTCTCCTCCCACGGGTGTTTCCCCAGACCCTCCACCTAAACTCACTCATCCCTCCTGTGAACGTAAACAGAGTGTCTTGGCTCTGACAGTTACACATTCATTCACACATTCTTCCATCTACCCATCCTCACCCTCAGCCGCCCAGCATCCACAGGGCACCAGCTCGCGGTCAGGTGTTGGGACCGTCCCTGTTCTGAGGCAGCAATGCCTGAGACGCTCATTCCAGTAGAGGAACGAGCATGTGAGCAAACAGAAACCTCTGTGACGGAGAGAGGCACGTGCAGACGGCGGGGAGTTGGGTGAGAGGGACCTGGGCCGGCGAAGAAGGGTCAGGGGGTCATCATCCACAGCTGACACGTGACAAAACCACTGCTCTAAGAACGCGATTTCCCAGGGTCAAACGGCTCAGGGGTCCAAGTTCCCGCTAGACCCCCAGTGCCCTGACTTCAGCTGTCCTCCTTCCGCCTGCCCGCAGCTTCATCCAGGACAGCGCTCACTGGTCCCTCGCCTGCTCCAGGTGCTGGGGACCCCACGCTGCTTTTTCCTGCTCCTCTGAGCTGACGCTCGCAAAAGGTTTAATCCCGTAGATGGATGAACTGAATGGGGGCCGAAGCTGCCCCCTGTCACCCCTGTTGCATCCCGGCAGGGACACCAGCCTTCTCAGGTCTAGCCACTGCGGGACAGCACGTGTGTTGTCTACAGCCTGCTTCTCTTCTGGCTTCTCCACCTCCTGGAGAAATGGCTCACCTCCCAGCCAAGCCCGGTGCACTCACAGTCTAAGCTCGGGGCCCTGGGGACGGGGACAGAGCTGGCGTGCGCTGCCGCCCACACTTTGCAGGCGTCTGGACTGTGGGTGCTCAAGCGTGGTGCACCCAGGGGGGCTGCGAGAGATTCTCAGAAACACCTCTTCCTGCAGCCCTGTGGCCGCCTTGTTCAGGTGGATAAAAACGGCCGTCTGTACAAGCACGTCAAGGAACAGTGCAACCCCAATTCACTATTTTTAGTAAAACCAAATCCACTGCCTATTCTTCCAACTATGCACATGTGGACAAGAGGTCAGTGTGCTGCCCCAAGGCACAGCTGCCTGACCACTCATGACCTGCCCACATGTCACACGACCTTCCATAAACCCTGCTTCCCGGCCATCCTTCAGGGGATGAGGGATTGAGGGAGGTTCCTGTTCCATCGTGGCGTGAGGCCAAGCCAGCACATTGCGGGTGCATTGATGATGGAGAGAATAAATCACACCTTCTTTCTCAGGGATTTGAAATCCAGACATTTGGAGAGAGAGCTTGTCAGTGCCGTAGCAGCAAAGCAGGGGGACATCTCAGAGGCTGTGTGGGATGCCCAGGTCCGAGGGCACGATGCCCAGAGCAGCAGTGACCCCATCTGCACGGCCACTCCATCTGGAAGGATGCTCTGGTCCCCGGCAAGCAGCAGCTGGGTACATGCTGACAGGGTCCTGTCTCCTTGAACCCTCGTGACCCCTGCAGCAAACTGACCTGAGGCATCTGTTCCTGGCAGCAGAAAGAGCTTCATAAGGGGACACTTGGGGGACGAAAACTGCACCTCAGGCAAATGGAAGCAAACTGCCAACTTGCAAACCTAACTGACCAAAGGAGGATTTCACCCATTCAAACCACAGTCTCAGCTAATATTTAGGATTTTATTAACTCCTGTAATTTGTTCCATAGTGTATCCTGCAGTGTTGATTTCGCGCACACACACACCCTAGTGATTTAACTTGGCTCTTAGATCGGCAGTTTCAATCAATAATTTGTAAGACATGCAAGTAGCTTTCTTTTTTACCCCCATTAACTCCACACAGATCAAAGTTCTACTTTAAAAGAAAAGTTGCACCTAGATGTCTTTTGAAAGGACAATGTCAACATGTGGAGTTTTGTGATTCTAAACTCAGGTGCCGAACTCTTCAGCTACTTTTCAGAATTTCCTTATATTTTTGATTAAGCATTTATGGTGAGCACGTTGGCAACTTAATTATACTTAATTACCAAATGACTTCTTATTTATGGGCTAAATAAATAGTTTTTTTTTTTTTTTTTGCGGTACGTGGGCCTCTCACTGCTGTGGCCTCTCCCGTTGCAGAGCACAGGCTCCGGACGCGCAGGCTCAGCGGCCATGGCTCACGAGCCCAGCCGCTCCGCGGCATGTGGGATCTTCCCGGACCGGGGCACGAACCCGTGTCCCCTGCATCGGCAGGCAGACTCTCAACCACTGCGCCACTAGGGAAGCCCAAAAAATAGCTTTTAAACAGATCTTTATTCTGCACTCAAAAACAATGGCTTCCAAAGCACAGAAGAAAATTGCTATCAGTTGTAAACCCAAACCCATTACTCATGAGGCCCAAAGTCATTTCTGACTCTTTATTAGGAAATTTGCCTTGTGAAATACGCGTGTAGCTTCACAAAATTATAACTGTTTTCCAATTCTCTTTCTCCCTGAGTTCCTTTGATACAAATCAGTCTCCTTAATTTAAATCAATCTCTCTCTCTCCTTTTACATAGTTTTTGATGATTATCTTATACTTCTGCCTTGACAAAAATTTATAAGCTGTCAGCAATGTCTGTTGCCAATTCCCAACGTATATATCCAGTAAAAGAATGCTTGTTTTAAAATATTTGATTTTTGACAATTACTTCATAAGCAATTTTGAAATAGGAATTCATAGTAAATTTTAAGGTAGTGATGATTACCTTAAATGTCTCAATTTATAAACTTGAAGTTTTATGAAAATGAACTTCATTTTAAGATTTTAGATGATGGAAACTCATAATACAATCCCTGGTGTAAACATTTTAATTTAAAATCCATGCTCTCCACCGGAAAGGAGTCAAGACAGGATTCATTTAGCGCCAGCGGTGCCTGGCAATTTCCAGCAGCAGAGGGCTCTTTTGCTAAATCAAATGATAAAGGAAGCAACACCAATATGGATTTACGCCATTAGCTCATTTTCCCCCAGTATCAATGACTACGACTGAAGCTTCATTAATAGGGAACATTTCTTTGGGGAGAATGTCTCACTGGAGAACATTTAGATCAGCCCTATGCATGCGAATGACGCATCTGGAAATAGTTTACATGTGGGAAGAGGAGGGAGAAGTACAGAGGCAGGTGCGCGGGGCCCACCTGCAGCAGGTGTGGTGCTGACGTTTCCTGTTCTCTGTTTGACCATACTTCTCCCTCCTACAAAGATCCATTTTCAAAACCTCTGAATAGAACTGAACCTTCTTTTACTGTGTTACAAGTCAGAGAGAGAGGTGTGTCTACAAACCAGCCCCTCCTTTCTACTCATGTAAAAAATAAAATTGAAGTCAAAATAAATCTGCACATTGCTACGAATCAAATAGGTATGTTAATAATTAAAACAAGCTGTTGTGGCCAGAAAGTGGCAAAGCGTGAATCCTTCACTACGGGAGGGTGTTTATAAATTAGTATGACCTTCTGGGAAATAAATGAGGCAAAATCTTAGAAACCATGAGAATCTTTATACCTCCCAGCCAGGGAAGCATGCGTACAGTCTTCTGCAGAAGGAGCAATCTCAGAAGATGAGGTCACCTCTGCACAAGGATGTTTCCGGTGATCTTAGAAAACCGACCTCCTGTTTGTTTGCTGGTTTATACGCTGACACGTTCCAGTGAGGATTTAGTTTGTTTTTACAAATACAAACGAGAAAGCACCAACCTCAGATGGGTTGAATGGCAAATTCTACCAAATATTTAAGGGAGAAATTATCAATATATCAATTCTCTACAGTCTCATCCAAAAAAACAGAATCAGACGGTATATTTCCTTACTCATTCTACTAGGCCAGCATCACCTTAATATCAAAATCAGACAAAGATATGACAGTAAAGGGAATCTATAGACCAATATCTCTCATGAACACAGATCAACAGACTATTAGCAAATCAAATCCAACAGTGTGTCAAAACATTTATATACATCATGACCAAGCGGGATTGATTCCCTCTTGGAATGCAAAGTTGATTCAAAATTTTAAGATCAATTATGTAATCCACACATCAACAGGCTAAAGAAGAAAAATCTATTCAACATAGTATTGGAAGCCCTAGCCCAGCAATCAAACAAGAGAAAGAAATAAAACGTATCCACATCAGAAGGGAAGAGGTAAAACTGTCATTATATGCAGAAGACTTGATACTCTATATAGAGAACCCTAAAGACTCCACGCAAAAACTATTAGAACTGGGACTTCCCTGGTGGCGCAGTGGTTGAGAATCCGCCTGCCAATGCAGGACACACGGGTTCGAGCCCTGGTCCGGGAAAATCCCAAATGCCGTGGAGCAACTAAGCCCATGTGCCACAACTACTGAGCCTGCGCTCTAGAGCCTGTGAGCCACAACTATGGAAGCCCGCATGCCTAGAGCGTGTGCTCTGCAACAAGAGAAGCCACCGCAGTGAGGAGCCCGTGCACTGCTACAAAGAGTAGCCCCTGCTCGCCACAACTAGAGAAAACCCGCGTGCAGCAACGAAGACCCAACACAGCCAAATAAATAAATAAATAAGAGTTAAAAAAACCCCAAACTATTAGAACTAATAAATGAATTCAGCAAGGTAGCAGCATACAAGATTCACATACAGAAATCTGTTGCATTTCTTTACACTAACAATGAAATAATCAGAAAGAGAAAGTGAAAAAAGAATCCCATTAAAAAATACCTAGGAATAAACCTAACCAAGGAAGTGAAACACTTATATGCTGAGAACTATGAAACATTGATAAAGGAAATTGAGGATGATTCAAAGAAATGGAAAGCTATCCCATGCTGTTGGATTGGAAGAATTAATATTGTTAAAATGGCCATATTACCCAAAGCACTCTACAGATTTCATGAGATCTCTATCAAATTACCCATGACATTTTTCACAGAACTAGAACAAATAATCCTAAGTTTTACATGGAATCACAGAAGACCCAGAATTGCCAAAGCAATCCTGAGGAAAAAAGAACAAAGCAGGAGGCGTAACCCTCCCAGACTTCAGACAATACTACAAAACTACAGCAATCCAAACAGTGTGATATTGGCACAAGAACAGACAAATAGATCAACAGAACAGAATACAGAGCCCAGAAATAAACCCATACACCTACAGTCAATGAATCTTCAACAAAGGAAGCAAGAATGTCCAATGGAGAAAAGACAGTCTCTTCAGCAAGTGGTGTTGGGAAAGCTGGACAGCCACATGTAAACCAATGCCGTTAGGACACACCCTCATACCACATACAAAGATAAAAAAGTGGCTTAAAGAATTAAATATAAGACATGATACCAAAAAACTCCTAGAAGAGAACATAGGTAAAACATTCTGTGACATAAATCGTACCAATGTTTTCTTAGATCAGTCTACCAAGGCAAAAGAAATAAAAGCAAAAAATAAACAAATGGGACCTAATCAATTTATAGCTTTTGCACAGCAAAGGAAACCATAAACAAAATGAAAAGACAACCTACAGAACGGGAGAAGACATTTGCAAATAATGCGACTGACAAGGGATTAATCTCCAAAATATACAAACAGCTCATACAACTCAATATCAAAAACTAAATAACCCAATCAAAAAATGGGCAGAAGACCTAAATAGGTATTTCTCCAAAGAAGATATACAGATGGCCAACAGACACATGAAAAGATTCGCAACGTTGCAAATTATTAGAGAAGTGCAAATCAAAACTACAATGAAGTGTCACCTCACACTGGTCAGAATGGCCATCATTAAGAAGTCTGCAAATAATAGTTGCTGGAGAGGGTGTGGAGAAAAAGAAACCCTCCTGCACTGTTGGTGGGAATGTATGTTACTGCAGCCACTATGGAGAACAGTATGGAGGTTCCTTAAAAAACTAAATATAGAGTTACCACATGATCCAGCAATCCCACTCCAGGGCATATATCCAGACAAAACTATAATTCAAAAAGATACATGCACCCCAGTGTTCATAGCAGCACCATTTACAATAGCCAAGACAACCTAGATGTCCACCAACAGATAAATGGATAAAGAAGTTGTGGCACATATATACAATGGAATATTACTCAGCCATAAAAAGAATGAAATAATGCCATTTATAGCAACATGGATGAACTTGGAGATTATCATACTAAGTGAAGTAAGCCAGACAGAGGAAGACTAATATCATATGATCTCACTTATATGTGGAATCTAAAAAAAGTGACACAAATGAACTAATTTACAAAACAGAAACAGACCATAGACATAGAAAACAAGTTTATGGTTACCAAAGGGGAAAGGGGTCGGGGAGGGATAAACTAGGAGTATGGGATTAACAGATACACACTACTATATATAAAATAAATAAGCAACAAGGATTTACTGTATAGCACAGGGGACTATATTCAATATCTTTTAATAACCTATAATGGAAAAGAATCTGAAAAAGAATATATTAGCTACCTGTCTATCTGTCTATCGGTCTATCTACCTACCTATCTATCTGAATCACTTTGCTGTATACTCAAAACTAACACAATATTGTAAACCAACTATACTTCAATAACAAATCAATTATATAACCCACACATCAACAGGCTAAAGAAGAAAAAAAATCACACGATCATACTGATAGATGCAAACAAAACATTTGACAAAATCCAACACCCACTTACGATAAAAACTCTCAGTGAACTAGGAATACAAGGGAACTTTTTCAACTTGATAAAGAACATTGACCAAAAACCTACAGTTAATAGCATACTTGGTGGTGAGGAACTAGACATTTTCCAGCTAAGATCAGGAACAGGTAAGGATGACGACCCCTCTCACCACCTACTCGACATCACACTGGAAGTCTCAGCTAATGTAACGAGACAACAAAAGGAAATAAGAAGTATACAGATTGGGAAGGAAGAAATAAAACCATTGTTGTTTGCAAATGACATGATTTTCCATGTAGAAAATCCCAAAGAATCAATTAAAAAATACCTAGAAATAATAAGTGACTATAGCAGGGTTGCAGGATACAAGATTAATATTCATAAGTTAACTGCTTTCTTATATACCAGCAATGAGCAATAGGATTTTGAAATTAAAAACACAAAACCATTTATACTGGCAACAAAAAATGAAATAATGCAGCACAAATCTAATACAATATATACAAGATCTATATGAGGAAAACTACAAAATGCTGATGAAAGAAATCAAGATCTAAATAAATGAAGAGATATTCCATGTATACTGGAAGACTCAATATTGCCATGATATCAATTCTTCACTACTTGGTCTATAGACTCAATGCAATCCCAGTCAAAATCCCATCAGGTTATTTTGTGGATAATGACCCACCACCAATTATAAAGTTTATAAGGAGAGGCAGAAAAGTCAGAGGACTGGCTGCCTGACTTCAATACTCACTACCAAGCTACAGTTATCAAGACGGTATAGTGTTGGTGAAAGAACAGACGAACAGATCAATGGAACAGAACAGAGAGCCCAGAAATAGACCCACACAAATATAGTCATTGATCTCTGACAAAGGAGAATGGGAAATTCAATGGAGAAAGAATAGGTTTTTTTTTTTTTTAAACAAATGGTGCTGGGGGACTTCCCTGGAGGTCCAGTGGTTAAGACTCCATGCTTCCAATGCAGGGGGTGAGGGTTCGATCCCTGGTCAGGGAACCAAGATCCTGCATGCCACATGGCGCGGCCAAAAAACCCCCCCAAAACAAGAAAACAAATGGTGCTGGAATAACTAGGTATTCACATGCAAAAAGAAAAAACCAATCTGGATACAGACCTTTCACAAACATTAACTCAAAATAGATTGTAGACCTAAATGTTCAATGCAAAACTATAAAACTCCTAGAAGATAAGAGAACATAGGAGATAATCTAGGCGAACTTGGGTTAGACAATGAGTTTTTACCAGAAACATCATCCATGAACGAAACAGCTGATAGGGTAGACTTACTTACAATTAGAGACTTATTCATAATTCCCCAAACTCGGAAGCATCCAAGATGTCCTTCAGTAGGTTGATGGATAAACAAACCAACAGGCCATCCAGACAATGGAATATCATTCAGTGATAAAAAGAAATGAGCTATCAAGCCATGAAAAGACATGCAGGAAACATAAATGCATATTCTTAAGTGAAAGAAGTCAGTGTGAAAAAGATACACCCTGTATGATCACTATTATATGACATTTTGGCAAAGGCAAAACTATGGAGACAGTATCAGGATCAGGGCTTGTTAGGGTTTTAGGTTTGGGAGGAGAGATGACCAGGTAGAGCACAGAGGGTTTTCAGGGCAGTGAAATTACTCTATGATACTGTAATTGTGGATACATGACATTGTACATTTCACAAACCTACAAAATGTACAACGCCAAGGGTGAGCCCTAATGTAAACCATGGACTGTAGTTAATAATTATAGTTAATAATCTGTAATAATAATAATGGAACCATACTGGCTCATGTACCACATTAATGCAAGACTTGATAAGAGGGGAAACTGGGGGGGGTTGATATATGGGAACTCTGTATTTTCTGCTCAACTTTTCTCTACACTTAAAACTGCTCAAAATAATAAAGTCTATGAATTGAAAACGAACAAAACAGAACCTCCCAAGCGACAACACATGTTTATCTTAGATTGCCTGGCTCAGAAATCTGAACTAGATTCCAGTGGGCGGAAGTCCAGACAACAGCAGGGCTGGGTCCTCCCGGGGGGGGGGCGGGGGGCAGGGGGCTCCTCGGGGAACTGGCTTCTCGCCTTCTCCAGCTCTAAGGCCCCCCCCCCACCCCACGTGGGCTGGGCCTCCTCCGTCTTCACAGCTGCGGTGAGTCCTTCTAACTAGGCTCTCTTCTCCTGTCCCCTGAGGATGCCGGCGGCTGCACTGGGCACAGGGGGTCCTGCACCGTGCACGGCCTGGGGCCCAGGATGGTGCTGGCTGTGCAGAAGCCCCCTTCCTTCCATCAGACCCAGCATGAGCAGGTGGAGACGCCCCAGGGTGACTCATCGTCCCGCCACAGAACGAAACCACGACTTAGAACACGCATGTCACAGGCAGGGCGAGGTGGGGATGGGTCAGAACCCCGGGGTCTGGATCTCAAGTCCAGTTCAGCCCCTCCCCAGCTCTGCCTGAGTGACCTCCACCATGCCTGGCCAGGAAAGCAGTGGGAAGACCACGGGCCCTGGTGCAAGAATTCATTTTACAAAGTATTTAGGGATCAGCCAGCACTGTGAAACATATATGCACAGACATATACTTAACGTGTGTGTGTGCATGTGTATGTACATACATAGGATTAAAACATAATTAATACAGTTGATTTTTTCAGTGGCCGAAGAAGGTGACTAGAATAGAAATATCTCACCTTGGCCAAGCTTGATTCTCAGAACCCTACAGAATTTACATATTACTATCACAGTGTTTGGAAACTAAGAAAGGTAAAGCTCAAAGATTCACCATAACTTACTTAAATCCACAGTAAATAGCAAAAGGAGAAATAAAAATTTTTATCTGACTCCACACCCTCCAGAAACACTAAAGCTGCCAGGAGACCTGGGCCCAAACCATGTTGAGGTCATTTCCTAGCTGATCAGCGGTTTGACAAGTAACTTGATTCTGAGACTCAATTTCTTTATTGGAAAACTGGATCCTCACAATAGCTTTGCCGTGAGCTCCAATGTTATGTAATTGTCCGCGAGCTCTATTCCACATACCTTACGTCCACACCACCCAGACATGTAGTATGTATTTGCTTTTTCCCTTTATAATGTGCATTTAAAAGTTCGTTTTTCATTTCGACTTGGTCTGCCACAGCCAGAGATTAGACAGTTTGAAGACAAAGCAAACAAAACCCCACAATAGCTAATAGGCTCCGTCCCGGTAAACGAGGATGGAGCAGACAGATCTCATTACGCCCGGAATGCAATTTGGGTGCAGCAGCCAGTCCAGCTGGGGCAGGGCAGCAACAAACTCGATTTTGTGCCTGAGTCCCGTGGACAAGTCACCCAACCGGGGAAGGGAACGCTCCGTGTTCTGGACGGATCTGTGGGCGGCTCCCAGTCAGCACCGTCTGACACACACCAGAGTCTGTAATCGAGCGGGGCCATCAGTTTTAATCACTCCTAAATGTTTCTACTGATGTCATTTCAACAAAACAGTCTGCAGATCTGCCTTGAGTGGAATTCAGTTACGGAGTCACCGTGACCCCGGGCGTTCCTTCATGGCAATTGCCTAGTTGCGACGCCCACGCCCCCGGACGCTTACTTGGGGCAAAGCCCCCTAATTCCCCACCCATATGCCATCACTACCCGGGGCCGTATTACAACGTGAGGCCTTGTTTTTGAAAAAGAAACACGGATTTGTGGCTCCTGATGCAACGAGTACGTGGGTACTGACTTCTCGGGTTTTCATGGAACCAACAATCCAAGCGTGACAGCAAAGAGAGGCTTGCAAAGGCCACCTCCTGTCCCGACGAGGACGGTCATGTCCAGAGACGGTGCATCCCTTCTTCTAGCAGGCGCGGCTGCCTCGGGATGGAGGGTCCCCCACCAGGACGTTTACGCAGAGAAGCTCTCCTTAGTACTTTGCTAAGAGGAGCGACTCTTTTCCTTTCCTGGAGGTGGCCCAGGCAGTGCTGTCAGTCATGTACACGGTGGGGAGAAATGCAGTGGGGACGGGTGTGGAAGTAGGGGGGAAAGGGGGCGTGTACACCGGGGGTAGGGGACGGGGTGTGGGCCCCTCTACTGTGGCCTCTGTGCTCACCCTGCGGGTCCTGTCTTTCTCCCATCGCTGCAGGTCTGACTGCTCCAAATAGGCCCCAGGATCCCGCAGATGTCCTGCTTCTGCCTGGTCAGGAGGCGGAGGCTTTGGGGGCTGATGTGGTCCTGAGGGTGGAGGCCTTACAAATGGGATCAGAGCCCTGATAAAAGGGACCCCCGAGAGCCCCTAGCCCTTCCCCCATGTGAGGACACAGCACGAAGACGCCGTCTGTGAACCAGGAGAGGCGTCAGCAGACACCAACTCTGCGAGCACCCTGACCTGGGACGTCCAGCCTCCAGAACTGGGAGAAGCAAATGTCAGTCGTCTAAGAGGCCCGGCCGACAGTGTCCTGCTGTGGAAGCCCAGAGGACCGAGGCTGCCGCCCCCTTTCCTCCACGTGGCTGACAGAATCCACCCCCAGGCCCCAAGCACAGTTCTTCCAGAGACAAAACCAGACACAACTTTCATGGCTCCGGCACCTTCCGTGCGCAGGAAGCCTATCCAAGCTGCTGGTTGGTCCAGCCTCAAGTGGCCGCCTTGGCCGCCACCCGCTCAGCCCGGCCTCACCTGCGCGGCACTGGGAGGGGGTGAGTGCAGAGGCTGGTGCTGGGGCCCCGCGGGTGCCGTGGGCGTGCGGGCCCGTGGAAACGCTTTCTGGTGGTGCCGGCCCTTACCCTCGCCCTAATGAAACCAGGAACCTGGACGATGAAGGAAAAGCTCCCCTTCCGTTTGCTGTTTGTTTGCTCACTTGGTTTACAGAACAACACGTGGGCCCCACAAAATACGTGCAAGGGGCCCTCTGGGGGCTTGCAGGGGCCGCTGTCACTTCCAGACGCGCGTCTGCCCTGTGCTCAGGGTGAAACACACACCACCGACCCCTGCAGCACGTGCCCTTCAGCGCCCACATGACGTGCACCCCCCTCTGGGGCCTTGAGGGCTTCCTTCACAGCGCCCCCCGGTGATCGCAGCTGCCGCTGCTCCGCACGCCGGGCGCGGCGGCTTCCCCACACCAGCAGCCGCTCCCCCGGCCCCGGCACGTGCGTGTGCGCGAACGTGATCCTGTGTCTGTGTGCGTGTGTGTGCAGTCTGCATGTACACGCATACCGTGCATGTATGTGCACGTGGTAGTGTGTGCTTCTGTCCGTGCGTGCATGTGTATGTGTGCATATACATGCACATGTATGCGTGCATGCACGTGTATATGTGCACGTGTATATGTGCTCATACGTGTGCATGTATATGTATGTGCACGTATGTGTGCACATGAGTGTGTGTGCACGCACTGGCCGCCATGCTGTGTGTCTTTCTGGGGAAGGGACACAGACCTGGTCTCTCCCTTCTCCTCCCTGGTGGCCACCCGTGCAAGTCTCTCATGCTGGGACCTTCTTCGTATGAAATGGAAGGACGACACCTGAGCCAGGCAGACTTTCACGCCCAAAGTGGGTTCAGCCACCATCCGTACACACGATAATTCTCTACGGCTTCTGCCCTAGGTGTCCAGCTAGATGCCCTCGTCCCACCCTGATGTGTCACCGTCCCCACGTGATCCAGACTCTGTGTCATCCGTGCATGGTCCTCGCCCCTGTCCCTCCTCGGGCCCTCACCCAGCTCTTCTCCATCACCTGATTCCCAGGCTGAAGTGCCAGTGCCCACATCCAGGATGCTGCACCTTCTCCCATCCCCGTATCATGAGACGGGGGCCACACCAGCCACGGGGTGGCGGCGGGGATGGGGGGAAGGACAAATAAACCAGTCCTACAAGTGAAGTGCTTTAAGCAGAGCCTGGAACTCCAGACCGGCCCATTCAGTGTAGACCCAGGGGCCACCCAGGTTCCCCAGACCCACACGTCTACCATTTACTCAGACACGAGCACTCCTGTCCTGAATCCCTGTTGCATCCTCCTACCCAGCATAAACTGCTTTCACTTTTCTCTTGATACAGTTGCAACCACACTAAATTTTATAACATTTCATTTCGAGTTTTAAAAAATGGAGTTTCAAATGCACTTGCAGATTCTGTGCGATAAGTAATAGAAAGCAGAAAACAGGGCTTCCTGGGTGGCGCAGTGGTTGAGAGTCCGCCTGCCAATGCAGGGGATACGGGTTCGAGCCCTGGTCTGGGAAGATCCTACATGCCGCGGAGCAACTAAGCCTGTGCGCCACAACTACTGAGCCTGCGCTCTAGAGCCCACGAGCCACAACTACTGAGCCCACGTGCCACAACGACTGAAGCCCGTGAACCTAGAGCCCATGCTCCACAACAAGAGAAGCCCACGCACCACAACGAAGAGTAGCCCCCGCTCGCCACAACTAGAGAAAGCCCGTGCAGCAACGAAGACCCAACGCAGCCAAATATAAATAAGTAAATTCATATATATAAAAAAAGCAGAAAACACGTACATGAAATTTAAAAATCCCTGGGCTGCTCGGAATTAACCTCACTTTGTAGGATGTACGTGGCCTTCTGGGAAGATTGGTGTAAGCAAAAAAATGAGGGTTGAATTTAAAATCAGGCAGGGAGAGGACATCTTGTACTGGACAGAGAATCTTATTTCTGACTAATTATGGACACTTGCGTCCCCTCCGATTCCACTTCCTCCCCGCTCACTGTCTAATTCGGCACCAGCCCCACGTCTCCTGCTGCCCGCTCAGCAATGCCCACAGGATGCCTGAGTAGCCCTTCTCTGCAGGGAGAGAAACGTGCTTGGTGAAAGCAAATCTAACCCCCTACATGGCCTAAAAGAACCAAATAATTTGAGAGAATATGTAGAGTTATTTGCATCTTTTGGTTCAACAACTAAACAGCATTTTGTGCACAGCGGGGTTTCAATAAACACTTGAATGGGATGCTGGCTGGCTGGACCTCTGAGCTCTGCAGAGTTACATGCTGTGCTGTTTATCACGATGTGAGCATGGGAGGGTACTGGGAGACGGGGGCCCTGACCTCTCGGCATGGGTTCTGTAACTTCCCCTGGTTCTACGATTATTTACTAAAGAGTGTGCCTTCCAGTTTTGAGGACTGGAGTGTAACTCCTAGGAGCTTTTGCTGAGGAAGGTGGTAGCTCCCAGGCCTTGCTGCAGGTGAGGTTGGGAAGTCTTGCCACCATTTTTGGGTTCAGGAACTCTGTCTCGTCAGTCTCCAGCCTGTACCTGTGTCTTGGAGGTGGGTGTACACTGGGTTACGAGAGGCTGGTGCGTACACAGATGGCTGGTGTTGGTGACAGCTAATGTCCCTGTGACAATACAATGCCTTTCTTCCTCCCTCCCTCCTCCTATTGCTGTCGGGCTGGAGGACACAGGGATGGCATCTTTGTAAGAACTCTGCACAGGCTGGGGCCTGGGGCCATGTGGACGCTCCTGTCCCCTCCTCTACGCCGCCCCTGAGATGCCAATGTACAGTTAGAACAGCATAGCTGCATGCTCACCTCCCAGGCCAGAGCCAGGGTCACTGGGGAGCCAGATTAGAAACTTGGATGTCGGCCCTTCTTTAGAAAATGTTAGCAACATACACACAATTTGTCTAATGAGTCTTCAGATGAATGAGTAAAAGATACTAGAGCTTCCTGGTCTCCCCTTCACGGCCACGGCAGTGAGCTAGTGGGCATGGGTATTTGCAATCAGCTGGTTTGCAGAATTTTCAGCAAGGAGATTGCTTGACAAGACTGATCGCTACGTCGTTTGTTTTTAATTATTAATAACTCTGAGTGTGGGTGCTTTGTATTTTGGTTTGCTGTGAGTTTTGGCTTCACTTAAGAGTATGTGGTGAGGCACGTGGGGGAAAGCGAGGGTTTGGGGCTGTAATTTTCTAAAACTAGATGCTAAAGTATCAATGCATTAAGGCTCAAGGAAGAATTCCCATACACCCATGGATAGAGCAAATTCCCTTTAACCTCCATTCCTAACCTCTGGTAAGTTAATGACAACTTGCAGGAATAGTGATGTTCTGTTTAGGAAACTGTGTGAAATAAACAACTTTGATTATATTGTCAGGGTAAGTATAATACAATTCCTGGGTTATTTTTAGTCTATAGGGCCGTTGTTACAGTTAAAATTTGTGTGTATTAGGTCATATTCCTGTCCTATAATGTAACTAAGTGTCTGCTTTCTGCGATTTGCATATGGAGTTCCACTGCAGTCTCTCCACCCAGGGCTCTCCCGCTGCAGCGTGGGAGCTGCGGGATGCGGGTGAGTGGGCCTCCAGCCTTCACTCTGCCGCCTGGGTGACACAGAGCAGGTGCAAGGGGCACTGATGCAAGGAGCCTTCTGCAACATTGTTAGTTACAAGTTCAATGTTAGTTACAGCTAGCATTTATGTGAATCAAATCTGTGATTTGGGAGAGCTAAACTTGACACAAAATATGTACGCTCTTTACTCCATTTTGTTAAGACGAAGCATAATGTTGCTCTTTTAAATTACTAAACAGACTTTGGGGTTCAAATTTGTCCATGTGGCACATTGTCATAGGCTATACAGCCGTCATCCCAAGGAAGACCCTCACCTGTGGAAACGCTTTTCAGCTCCATTTTGTGGTGAAAATGGGGATGCTTGTGTATAACAAAGGTTTTCTGCTGAATTAAGTCATGGCCTGGAGAGCAGTTTCTGGTCGAGAAGCTGGAGCACATACAGACACGCATCCAATTCCTGAATCCAACCGGTGAAGCAGATAAACACATGCACTCACATACACCTGTTGGTCTATGTTTATTCCAGGTGCAACTTGTTATCAGCCACATAACAATTCAATTTCAGGTGCCAAATACAACAAACTAGATACACTGGACCGGACACAGGGTATTTTGGTTTCTTGTGGAAGGAAGACGTTCCCACCCTGGTTTAGCTCAGGGCCAGAGTGGCTGCTGACTCTTCAGGGACCCGGTTCAATCGCTGACCTCTGTGGGCTTCAGGCCCCGCACAGGTGCACTGAGGATGCTGTGGGGTTCAACTCACTGGGCTGGATGCCCAGCGGGAGCAGGGAGCGCCGCAGGGGTCCTCGGAGACACCCAAGTCCCCTTCCTGCTCCTCTCCCACTTGGTCCCCTGCATTGCCAAGGGCCATCTCACTCTTGATGCCAACCATAAACATGGAATATTGGTAAAATTTCTCAAAAGCCCAGGGCATCTGCTACCTTTCATTTTTCACAACTACAGAGTTCCTCTAGAAGCCCAGCACTGGGTCAGATAATTCTGCTCCCTTCCCTGCCAGCTGACCGTTCATTTCCTATATCCCGGATGCCAGACTTCACAGGCTCGAACACCCGAAAAGATCAGCACGCCGCCCCGTTTCTACCTAATGCTGCATCCACTCGACAACACAAGCGCATCTCCGGATGGCTTCTGACTCACGTTTGAACGCACGTGTGCCTGTGAGTCTCCTGCAGTTGGAGCGGCGAACCCTTACAGGCACACGAATCCTTCAGAATCAAAGCGCAGTCTTGGAATCCGTGTTTTCAGCTTTTGCAACCTGCATACAAATTTAGTAGCCATGGACATCGTGTTCTAGACTAACACTGAGGAAACCAGACGTCCGGGAGCTGGCGCCCATCTTCCGGGATACGATCTCCGCCTACGCATCCCTCACTCTTTCAGGCTTGGATTAGTGAAGGTGGGCGGGTGACAGCACAGTGGTCGTGACGTCACAAGGGTGACAGTACAGATGATGGAAGCTAACCGTGCACCAAGTGCTGATAAGGCTTGCTAAGGTCTTATACTTCTGGGTTTAATCATTCTAATAATCCCGGGAGGTAGGAAAGTCCCCTTAAGGCTTCCGCTTTATTTGTAATAAACAGGGAATCAAAGGCACAGTAAAGTTAGGTGGAGGTGAGGTTCCCAGGTGCAGGATTAGGTGGATGC
This sequence comes from Delphinapterus leucas, assembly GCF_059928025.1. Lineage (NCBI taxonomy): Eukaryota > Metazoa > Chordata > Mammalia > Artiodactyla > Monodontidae > Delphinapterus > Delphinapterus leucas. The sequence continues at coordinate 10,849,241 of NC_143149.1, forward strand.
GAGGGCTTCGGGGCTGCCTCGGTGCTTCTGTCCAAGTCACACGGCGGGATCCCTCTCATCTCCCGCCGGATTCTACAGGGCGCAACTCTGCCAGCAGTTTCCCACCCACGCCCATCGTGCCCCACACACGAGATGCCTTGTACATTGGCACCTAGTCCACACACACACACACACACACCCGAGGTTTCCTTCAGCGATACTTGCCCTACTATGTGTGATGTGCTTTGATATTTTCTACTCTATACATTCCATAGTTTCCTGTTCTTTTTTTATTTAAAAAATCGCTGGTAGCGACCCAGTAACTTGAATTCACGACCCCACTGAATGGGTTGCAGCCCACGGTTTTACAATCAGTGTCATGGAAATATAAACAGGAGAGACAGGAAACGAAATGAAAATTACATGCTGACTCAGCCAATGGCCCATTCAACGGACGGTCTCTTCTCGATTAGATGGCTCATCCGTCACCTTCCTCCCTTCCTGTCGGGATCTGCCTCCACCCAAGACCATGTCACCTAGCGCAAAGGCCATCGCTTACTTGTCATAGAAGCTGACGGGTTGAGGCGCGATTGCAGCAGAAGTGTCATTTCAGGAGGAATGGCTTTGAAAGGCGAAAAGAAGACTTCCCGTATTACTCCAATTTGCATGGGTGTGCGTGTGTATACAAAGACAAATGCACGTGTGGAAATACTTGCTTCCTTTAAGATAGACGGATTTCTGCAGGAATGGACCAGAGAGCAGGTGTGTTGCAGACGTAAGAGCATCTGGGCAGAATCAGGAGGTGGGGCTGAGGGGATGCCCCCTGAGTCTGGCTGGGTCTCTGGCAGAAAGAAGCACGTGGAAGCTGGGGTCTCCTTATGCTCGGCCACTAGACAAGCCCAGCGTCCTCACCGGGTCCCTGGCACCTTTTCTGACCTCACATCACTGCACCCTTGTGACATCTACACACTGTCCGCTAGACCCAAGTCCAACCTCCACTGAGTCATCAAGCTCTGAGCCCAATGCGATTCTATTTTGCCATAATCCCATATTGAAATGCCGATTTTATCAACAGGTCCATAAAAAGATGCTCAAGACAATTAATCACCAGGAAAATGCAAATTAAAACCACAATGAGATATCATCCCACACCTGTCAGAATGGCCGTCATCAAAAAGACTAGAAATAAGTGTTGGTGAGGGTGTGGAGAAAAGGGAACCCTTGTGCACTGCTGGTGGGAATGTAAATTGGTGCAGCCGCTATGGAAAACAGTATGGAGGTTCCTTAAAAAACTAAAAATAGAACTACCATATGGTCCAGGAATTCTACTCCTGGGCATTTATCCAAAGGAAATGAAAACACTAATTTGAAAAGACACATGCATCCCAACGTTCACTGAGGCACTATTTACAACAGCCAGGACATGGAAGCAATGTAAGTGTCCATCAACAGAAGAATGGATAAAGAAGATGTAGTATATATATATATATATATATATATATATATATACACATACACATACAATGGAATATTACTCAGCCATAAAAAAGAATGAAATCTTGCCATCTGTGACAACATGAATGGACCTAAAGGTTATCGTGCTAAGTAAAAATAAGTCAGACAGAGAAAGACTTTTACTAAATGATCTCACATATGTGGAATCTAAAAAATAAATGAACAAAAACCAAATGAACAAATATAACAAAACAGAAACAGAGTTATAGATACAGAGAACAAACAGGTGGTTGTCAGAGGGGAGGGGAGAGGGGAGGAGAGAAATAGGTGCGGGAGATTAAAAGGGACAGACTGCCAGTTACAAGATAAATGAGTCATGGGGGTGACACCTACAGTGTGGCGAACACGGTCAATAATAATGTCGTATCTTTGCATGGTGAGAGAGGGGGTCAAAAGGTACAAACTCCCAGTTACAAGATGACTAAGAACTAGGGATATGATGCGCAACATGATAAACAGAAGCAACACTGCTGTGTGTTATACAGGAACGTTGTGAACAGTAAATCCTAAAAGTTCTCATCACAAGGAAAAATACAAAAGAGAAGACATAGAAAAAGTATCTATATGGGATGATGCATGTTCACTAAACTTATTGGGGTCATCACTTCACGATGTATGTAGGTCACATCATTATGCTGTACACCTCAACTTATAGAGTGGTGTGTGTTAATTATATCTCAATTAACTGGAAGGAAATAAACTTGATGTACAATTTGCAAAAAAAAAAGGCTTATTTTACTCAGAATGAATTCATCTAGCTACTTTTTGATTAGTATTGATACTTTGTGGTTTAAAAAAAAATGATTTCAAAGCCAAAATGTAATCTTGGGAGTTGTCTCTCTTTGTTTTCTGCATTATTTTTTACTGAAATCCCCCAATTTTCGTGCTGTTCAGGGGAGGGTCTGGAAGCACAGGTCTCTGTGAGGGTTGCTCTGTCCAAGGGCACGTGTGGTTGTGTTTGCCTGGGATTTGGGGGACGCTCAGAGCAGCCTCCTGGATGGAAAGCAGCCTCCAGGTTTGCAGGACTGGGGCTGAGAAACCCGGGTCCGGAGCTGACTGAATGGGATACAGCTGGTGGGCTTCACCGTGAGAGTCCCTCTCCCACCCTCTCCTGAGCTTCTCCTCCCTCCGAGGTCTGTCTGTCCCCTCCCTGTGGGCCTGGTGATTCCGCTGGTGGGATCACTGATGCACCCCCGGCAGCCCTGGGTCGGGCTCATAGCCCCGCACGTTCCATACGAGCCTGTTTCTCTCCATCTGCAGAAGCCAGAGGGTGGGACAGTGTCTAACTCCTGATCATCAAGTATTTACACACCGGGCACCTTGTCTGGTCCCGCCGCTCCAGACCCGCGGTCACCCTGTGACCTTTCAGAAGCCCTGGCGGGAGGGGCCTTGGTACGGCCCCCCATCACCCCGCACCTTCCGGGAGGAGCCCTGCCCAGGCCAGCATCTGGGTCCATCACTAGAGCACTTTTTTTTTTTTGCGGTACACGGGCCTCTCACTGCTGTGGCCTCTCCCGTTGCGGAGCACAGCCTCCGGATGCGCAGGCTCAGCGGCCATGGCTCATGGGCCCAGCCGCTCCGCGGCATGTGGGATCTTCCCGGACCGGGGCACGAACCCGCGTCCCCTGCATCGGCAGGCGGACTCTCAACCGCTGCGCCACCAGGGAAGCCCATAGAGCATGGTTTTTCAGAATGCATCCTTAAGGTCCTGAGTTCACATGCTGCCCTGATGGACGTGTTGAATAGAGTTCAGGGGCGACCCCGTGCCCACGCGGCCCTCCCTGCCCGCCCCCAGCCCCCTGGAAAGGTGCGGGTCCTGACGCGTGGCCCCCTCGGTGCTCAGGTGTTTGGCAGCAGAAACGGCCTTACAGCTCCTCTGTGTCTGGAAACCTGCTCATCCCTGGGACCCCAACTGAAGCCGCCCTGCTCACCAGGCTCTCTAGGTCCCTAGTCTGCAGCAATTTGATTTTGGTCACAGTATAGAGAATACTGTCAGTGCCTCTCTAACTGCACTGAATTCCTTTTCTCTTATACACACAGCGGTGACGCACCTGGCTTTTTCTAACTCCTTAGCATGTGGAGGCCGCTGCATCAGGGAGCTAGCTGGTCATGCACGTGGGCGCATCCTTCAGGGCAGAAAACGCTCAGTAATTGTTGTTTGAGTGAAATCTGCTATAGACTGAATGTCTGTGTTCCCCCAAAATTCATGTGTTGACTCCCAACCGCCAAAGTAATGGTGTCAGGGGGGCCTTTGGGAGGTGAGAGGTCATGAGGGTGGGGCCCCCAGGATGGGATTAGTGTCCTTCTAACAGAGACCCCACAGGGCCCCCAGCCCTTCCTCCACGTGAGGACACAGGGAGAAGACGCCGCCTGTAAGCCAGGAAGAGGGTCCTCAGCAGACGCCGAATCTGCCAGCACCCTGATCTCGGACCTCCAGCCTCCAGAACTGGGAGAAGTAAATGTCTGCTGTTTACAAGCCCCCAGTCTGTGGCATTTTTTTTCTTTCACAGTAGCCCAAATGTAGTAAGACAAAGCCACACATGCACTGATGGAGGCGTGAATGCATCAACTAAAGATTTACTGTGTGAGGAAGGGAACCAACATGGGAGAAGGTACCGTAATTCATTCGGCAGCAGCCAGGCTTGGAAACTGTGCAAGGTAAACACTGATATTTAGCATAAAAGCTAGGCAGCGCAGTCCAGAAATCTAGATGAAAAATCCCAATCTCCTAAGTTCTATAGACACGTGTTAGTAGCTTTAAAACTGATTTTGATTTGTTTGTACAAAGTTTTAACATTAAATTGTCAAATAAAATACATCTTTTGGACTGTCCCCTTGATTAGCTGGCATGTGACCTTCCCTCCTCTGCAGCACGTGACGGGGACTCGACGTCACATGCTGGGAGGAGCGTCCCCCGAGGGGTGTCGGGATCCCCAAGGGGCAGGTGGGTAGGAGGGGGCTGCACATCCTGAGGGGTCTCCGCTGTGGAGGAGGGAGGATGGAGGGATGCAGTAAATAGATACATTGTTACTGTCCAGACAGAACCTTGGCAAGGCACCGTGTCCACTATGTCTAGAAACTTCTAGAAATTTCCCTGAAGGAAATAAGTGTGGGTGCCCCTCAAGTTACAGAGTTACACATCTATACGTACGTGTAGGGGTGTTAATAAAAGGACACAAAAATAAATTTCTAAAAGGGGAGTTCTTTTAAAATGAGTTATGTATTATAATTACTTTGAGACATTCATGCAGTTAGATGGTGTGCAGACGTCAAACAACGCCATCTAACATCCTTTATATAAAAGTATTTTCACAACATGAGCCTGTCCTGAAGAAGGCTTTAAGTATTGGCAGGTAGTATTTTATATTCAGGTATTTTTAAAATTACATGGTGTGTCCGTTTTCTCCGTGCCGTCTCACATAATACCTGCCTAACGTTCTTTAATTGATCGTTTCATTTTGTCTGCCTTTTTTCATTTCAGTTTGCAATTGACTTGCCAGTGCAAAATTTGATTCAACAGAACAGTCCTCATAAATGCTTATAAATTGCCAACTCTTTACAACTGACTTAAATTTAACATTCGTGGGAATGAAGAAAACCCATTATTAGCGATCACATCTCCTATAAATGAGCCAATGTCACAAAAATTACTGGTAGGGCAATTTAATTTCAGTGTGTCTGAGGGCCTTCTCTCAAAATGTTTCTCCTAGAAAAAGTGGGTTTTCTCTTCCATTGTAGTCATTTTGAATGTGCTGTATTAATCCACTTTTATCACTGACTTTAATTTCATAGAAACCTTCTTTATCTTCCTCTGTTCCATGGCCATTTTCCTCATCATAAAATTACTTTTCATACATTGCACCCTATGAGCTTCAGAGAATGTCTGTGCCCTAAAATGGAATTGTTAATGGCAAGGGCATGGGGTGTGATACTCACTTCTAAAAAGATGACTTTACTCATTTGTCTTGTCTGTCACTAAAGAAGATTTTAGGGTCTTCAGTAAATGTCACTCACCTTTCCTTGGAGTTTTTAGATACTGAGGCCAATTGGGAAAAAAAAAAAAAAAAGATTGGTATTTTGAACTGGATGAGAGGCAAATGCTCCTGCATTGTTTTGTGCCTTTAGCCTCTACCAGGCTGCAAAACGTCCCTCAGTGCTCTGTAAATGACAATGACTCATTTCACTGCAAGAGCATTGACATGACTATAAAGCATTTTAAATTTTAATGTGGGACGGTAGAATCAGAGACTCGGAGGAGATGTTAAAAACCTGTCCAGTTTCACCCTCTCGATTCAGAGATAAGGAAACTGGAAAACCCAGTTTGGAAAATAAAACGTCTAAAATTATGGTGCTTGCTCCCAACTAGTTATTGTAATAACACTGGGAACATAACTGATTCCTTCTCTCCGCCCTTCCTCCCCCACCCTCCTTCCTTCCTTCCTTTTTTTTTTTTTTAAACCTTCCTATAAATTATCCTTTCACACACTTTACATCAGCATCCCAGACCCGAGGTGCGAGTTAGAATCACGTAGGGAATTTTTCTAGACAATAAGCCCACCAGGGACCAGTATTTAAATGCCCCCCAGGTGACAGGGACCCACGACAGGCAGGTTGACCCTCATGTTTCAGCGAAGGGGCTGCTCGAGACCCCTGGATCGATGCTGAGTTTATCCGGCACTCCCCATTTCTAAAGGAGCATCTGCCCCGTTTCATGTAAGCCCGACTCCCTGTCAAATGGTGATGGCCAGATCCAGCTCCAGCTTCACTGTGTCTGTGGCAGCATACAGATAACATTTCCACATGATTTCTACGAGCGCCGGGGAAAAGAGAATGTGATAGTAACTCGGAGCTCCCTTGGAAGCAAGCGTATAGTTGCACTCAGCACCCAAGCCACGTGGAGCTGGGCTTGCCTGGAGAAACCAGCTGTTTTATGTCAAGTAACAGAGTTACCTGAGAAAAATGCAAACACAAAAGCTTTTCCCTCCCTTAGACTGACTTAGGGTTTCGTGACGAAGGAGGGAAGGAGAGATGTGTCATTCCACATGTGCGGACAGGTCTCAATTATGTTAATGCAGCTTCGCTGATTAATTATGTAAATAACCGCCTTAATGATTAATCTGTGATGATCTGGAGCCAACTGTGTTCTCATCTAGATCTCCCATAACGTTTACAAACCGCTATTTAAAAAAATTTCACTGCGTCTTACTTAGTTCTCATTAGGACCCCCTAAAGTCGAATGTATACTTAAAACATTTTGCGGGGAGGGTCACCGGTGACGGACATGCACGTCGCCCCCGCCCGGAACGCCCGTCTGCTCTGTGTCGCACTGGTGTGTACTCTACCTAGATCCTCCTTGGCCGGCCCCGGAAAGCTGATGCCCGGCTGGACCAGGTCCCCGCCCTCTTCCTCTGCAAAGAGAGAAACAAAGTCACTTTTCAGTATGTTGCTGGTGTGGCCCGCGTAAGCACAACGCATCCCCTACACGCCCCCGCGACGCTCAGGCACGAGCCACGCTTTCCGGCTTACGCCACTGCTCGGGGCTGGCGTTTGGGGCCGAAGCCCAGGAACCACCACCTTTTCTGACAACAGTCCTGCGGTCGCAGGTGCACGTCTGCCCCACGGAGGCGCCGACTTAGGTCGCCGTGCAAGGGTGTTCACAGCTGCTCCTTGGTCTCCTGCAGACTTTGTAGACTTTGTCTGCATGTGAACTGGATTCTGTAAACTCGGCCGCACGATTGTTTCCCGGCTGGTGAATCCCCTGTGAGCCCTACACGGTCCTGAGCACGACTCCTCTGACGTCTGGAAAGTCTTGTACTACCTGAGGCCTCATCTGGCAAACTGGAAGCCTGCGGTTACTGTTGTCATCTTAATGCTCGTTAACCTTAGGTCAATTTTGTCCACGTCTCATTTCCGTCTGTTGTGACAACAGGTCACCGGCATTGATTTTCGATTGCTGGGTCTGTGATTAGTGCAGAAGCAGACACGGCATTCTTCGAGGGACACGTCGTGCGGCTGTATAAGGTCTCAGGGGTCATCTCGCTCTGGCCCTCCCTACCCAGATGAGGCAACAAAGCCAAAGGGACAAAAGGCCTGGGCTCTGTGTCCAGCCGGCCCTGGGGAGCTGGACACAGACACAGCAGCGGCCTTCCGTCCTGGGCTCCGCTCGGCGAACCAGGCGCCTTGGTCTGCCGGCCTCTCTGGGCCCCATGAGTGCTGGCAGGCAGCTTAGATATGCTGATGCCCAGGGACTGTCTGCCCCGCGATGCGCGGAGAGCGGGGGTTGGGGGGGCGGGGGCAGACAGCAGGTCTCCATACAGAGACAGGGAGTTTCAGATAAGCTTCATATATGTGCCATCATTTGGGTGTGTGGTCCATAAATATCATTCTAAATATAATTACATAGTCAGACGTGTGTTCACACAGGCTTCCAACATTCGCGAATAAGCTTTGGGCAAATATTCTAGTAGGACATCCATTCTAGCAATCCTAAATACAGTTACCATGTTGTAGTCGCGGGGGGCTTCGTTTTAGGACATTGTGATCAGCCCACTGACATTTTCACCATCTTCAAGTCAGCAGATAGGCACCTTCCACTTTCAGCAAGTTTACAGGACGTTAAAGAGAGAAAGGTAGGGTTATTTGTAGTGAGGTGGATGGACCTAGAGTCTGTCATACAGAGTGAAGTAAGTCAGAAAGAGAAAAACAAATACTGTATGCTAACACATATATATGGAATCTAAAAAAATAAAATAAAAATGGTTCTGAAGAACCTAGGGGCAGGACAGGAATAAAGATGCAGACGTAGAGAATGGACTTGAGGACACGGGGACGGGGAAGGGTAAGCTGGGACAAGTGAGAGAGTGGCATGGACATATATACACTACCAAATGTAAAATAGACGGCTAGTGGGAAGCAGCTGCATAGCACAGGGAGATCAGCTCAGTGCTTTGTGACCACCTAGAGGGGTGGGATAGGGAGGGTGGGAGGGAGGGAGGGAGATGCAAGAGGGAGGGGATATGGGGATATATGTATACGTATAGCTGATTCACTTTGTTATACAGCAGAAACTAACACACCATTGTAAAGCAATTCTACTCCAATAAAGATGGTAAAAAAAAAAAAAAAAAGAAAGAAAGGTAGGGTGTTTGGCCATGAAAGATGCTGTGGAGCTGTGGAATTTACCACGTCTCAGGTAAATTGTGGTGGGATTTCATCTTACGGGGTCTCCCAGGCACTGCTTTTAAGATATATACAATATACATGAATATACATGTATATATGTCTAATAAATGTCTGTCTGAATTGGGGTATTTTAGAGAGAGCTTATTCGAATGCATTCACATAATTCAGCTGCGCCCCGTTTTTCATGGCTAAGAGTACTTCTTGCACGTTTGAAGTCTTGTTTTACTGCTAATAAGCCATCGATGACAAAGCTGGCTGGTCAGGTGACCACAGGGTAATATGAAACTCAAGACGCCGTGTTTCATTTGTTTAGAAGCATAATGCAATAGGATGCACAGTGCTAATTAAATACGGTTGCCACGGAGACTATGTTCACGTGGTCAGCATTATTAACTTGAAGACCGTCTACGTTAGGTGGGGTAGAAGAGAATTAGGAGAATAAACCGAAACAGTGAACCTTCGATTTCGATCCCATTTATTCTCTTTGAACACACACACACACAGAGAAACAAAGGGACGAGCTTTACCAGTATGAATCTGAACGAGCAGCTGACATCACACAGTGGAACCGCGAGCACGCGCTGAACTGACAAAGGCGCCCAGCGGATGCAGACGAACAGACAAAGCCCAGCGCAGCGCAATCAACCGGCAGCTTCACAAAAGGGCGAGTCTCATTATCCCGAGAACGAGACTCCAAGGACGCCGCCTGAGGCCGTGCGGAGGCCAGCCCTGGATTGTGAGGGTGGACGCCACCAGCTGCATATTCCCCCTCCGCTTGTCCTTCCTCAGATCAGATAAAGTGAGGCCTCGGAGCGGCTACACTTAGGGAAAACCTTTCAGTCAAACACGCGGAATGTGGGTTAAGGGCAAATGCAGTAGACGTTTCTGTTTCTGGTTTTACCTCTTAGCCCCTTGAGCCTCGTTCAAAGCGTGTGTTGGTGTCATTAGTGGCCGTGATCCTGCCTTATCCAACCAGCTTTGTCTTTGCAGCTCACATTTTGTGTATCCGCCCGATACCTACTCACAGCCCAGAGCACTGATCTGGGCACCGTCCTGTTCACATGCACAGACGAGGTCTGCGGGCCGGTCACCCAACGTCCTGTGTCCGCAGCGGGACGAGAACGTCCGAGGTGACCGGCGAAGGAAGCACGTAGGGCGCAGGGCACGTCTCCTCCTCTGATACCTCTCGGTCCCCAAAGCTGCCACTGCCAGGCTTACAGAGATGTGCCAACACGGGTTCTTCCCGATTCCAGTCTCTGACCCAGCCTGCACCAAGGAGAGGAAGCATCTCTCCTGCCAATGCTGCACAGACAAGTGGCGGGACCAGGGAGCAGCCCGGCTGGAGCAATGAGCCGGCAGCTCGGGGCTGTGCGTGCGACCCCCGGGGACTGCGACACCTCCCCGGCCACACGAGCACACCACAGCCTGGGGAGGGGTCGGGCAGCCACCGTGCAGATCACACATGTGAGATTAATCACGCTGTAAAACGAGGAGTGCCTGCATTGGACACCATGTTCACATTTCAGCATGTTTTTTCTTTGCAAAAATAGAAACGTGCCACAGACTGAAAACGTTTGGAAATCATCCACAGACACGTCTGAGTGCATCTAGTGAGTTCTGGTCTTCACTAGAGGATCGGCCCTTCGCTCTTAGGGCTCTGGACCCTCCTCCCTGCACACTGGGTGCTAACAATACCTTCCAGATGAGTTCACCTTACGGATTAATCGTCTTATTTACCAAGTCGCTAACACATGACCTAGCGATTCGATAACACCTCTAGGTGAATTGTAAGCAGGTCTTTTTGTGGTTCTGGGCCACGGTGCTTCTTCAAAGGGTCAACGCCTAATTCCACGTGTGCACCGAACTTCTCCCAGATGAAATCCAGGTGAGGGGGGATCAAACGCGGCTGGTGGAGCTGAGCTACCACCACGGAAGCACCATGCGGGCCCGTCTCTGAAATCGCCTGCACACGTCAGACAGTCGCCACCCTCGTCCCCTGCACCCGGGAGCTGAGGAAGTTATCCGAGAGAATCCTACGATCCAGGGTGTGGCCATTATCTCAGAGGACGACCCGTGTCTGTCGCTTCTTCTCACGGACGCACCGTTCATGCCCCCTCAAGGGGGACGGGGTCAGCTCGGGGTGTCCTCACGGTCAGACCTCACATGCACGTTCCAGGTGGTTGTGGCATCCACACTGTGCAATGAGGACCAGAGAGGCGGGCGTGTCACCTGGGGAAGAGAGACACTGTATGCGGGGGGCCCTGCTGGGACAGAAACGAGAGCCGTGGGTACAAGAGCCCACAGCGGGCACGGAGACAAGGAGGCCGGGATCCGAGGTCCCGAGAAGCAAAGGCCCCACCTCAATGCAGACCAAAGTCGGGTCCCGAGTAAAGAACCCCCCAGCGAGGGTCAGAGCCAAGTGTGCTGGCAGCACCGTGTCAGAACGAGATCTGGCCTCACCGCGCTGCGTGCGTGGACGTGGGAGTGTCTCCTGCTTCGCGGAGAGGGTCCTTCAGGAAGCGACGGGGCCGAGCACCTAACACAGCCCCTGCCCCGCCCCCGCCTTCCTCTCATCCTCCCACTGGGTATGATCCAGGACTCGGCCCCTTTTCCAGTCTCGGGAAGTGAGGGCTGGCATCGGGACCACCAGGCAGCACTGCTGGGTCTGCTTCCCAGCTGGCTTTTGGTCATTTGGCCAGATTTTGGTGAAGCAGAGAAGAAAAGCGATATGTATGATAATTTGTGTGCACGTTTGCAAATCCTCAGGCCTCCATTACCTCACTTCATTGACCCGACCGACCGCTCTGCACTTATGGCACGAAGGGCCCTCTGTCCTGATGGATGCAGAAGTCGAGGCCCGGGAGGTTCCGTGCCTTCCCTGACGTCACATTAGGGGCGGATTCCCGGAGGCTGAGCCTGTCCTGATGGAAGCTCCGGCTCTTTCACCCCACTGTCTGGGGACATCTGTTTGGAGGCGTCAGCAACATGACCCTTCATTTCTTAAAGACATGACCCACGAACGCCCCACTGCCAGGCTCAGAAAAGAGCAGGGAGAACACACACTTCCAGTCTTTGGGCTTCTAAACCCTCTTAAGCACAAGTACAAATTATACCTTTTGAGGGGGAAAGTTGTCTCTGAATCATGCCCACTTGGAAGCAATATTAAGAAAGCGTTAGAAGGAAAAACAATGTTTATACGTGAAAAGGGAAATTGCTCATAAGAAAATACCGGATTTCTTGGTGTAAAGGAGTACAATACCGTTACTACCTCATAAACACCAAGAAAATGAAATGATACGCTTTGTCCACTGTGCCCGGGACTTGGCAGCATGTCTTGCTCCAAACGGTGTTTTTACTTATGAGCTTAATCAGTTTTCCCCCACTGTGACCCTGTGGGCAGTGAGGGGGCAGAGACACTGTCCTTGTGGACACAGGGGCCACAGGCCTGGAGCAGAGAAGTGATTCACCCACAGTCCCCAGCAGAATCGTGATTTCTGATGGAGATTTTCAGTAGCACATCCTTGTTTTTTTTTTTTTCTCAAATGACGCCTACACAGAACTCCAAATATAAGAAAGGATGCTATGGGGGCAGTCTAGGAGCATTGGGTTAAGAAGGGGATGCGGTGGGGTGTCTGACCCCCTTTTCTTCTCTTGCAGCCTTCGGAGCTTCTCTGCAGAACCCAGAGCGGCCAGGACACACGGCCGCCCAGGGAGGCCACAGGGGTGAGTGACCCTCACCGGGACACACGGCCGCCCAGGGAAGCCACAGGGGTGAGTGACTCTCACTACTTTTTGTTGCTGGGCTGATGATACCTTTTGAGCTGAGGGTAGTAGCATGTGAAGCTTTTTTTTTTTTTTTTAAACCACATGGACGACCGGCAAACCTATACAATTTTTTTCATATTTCTTTGCTGCTTTAGTCCATAGCAGGTTTTTTTAAAAAAATTAATTTATTCATTTATTTTTGGCTGTGTTGGGTCTTCGTTTCTGTGCGAGGGCTTTCTCCAGTTTGCGGCAAGCAGGGGCCACTCTTCATTGCGGTGCGCGGGCCTCTCACTGCCGCGGCCTCTCTTGTTGCGGAGCACAAGAGCTCCAAACGCGCAGGCTCAGCAGCTGTGGCTCACGGGCCTAGTTGCTCCGCGGCATGTAGGATCCTCCCAGACCAGGGCTCGAACCCGTGTCCCCCGCATTGGCAGGCAGACTCCCAACCACTGCACCACCAGGGAAGCCCTGCATGTGAAGCTTTTGCTGCTGAATCTATAGCTTCCAAAGTCTGACTGATGTTACCAAAGACCCTCCACCATGCCCACCCTGAGTCCAGCTGCACCTCTGGGTCTTCCCTTGGGATCGGTCCCTCTGACAGTCATTTCTTTCCTGTTCCTTTTCCCCCAGGCCCAGGGGACCGGTCTGGCTCAACCCACATGGGCTCCACACACTTAGCCTTTTTCCAGCCTCACTTCACCTGATCCATCTGGTCTACCCGCTCACTTCAAGTTCACTCACACCTCCGATCCCGCCCAGATCCTCTGCCAACTAAAGAAGGTCACTCGCACTGGGCTCTACAAGGACTGAGCCACAAGCCACCGCAGCTGCTGACCTTCAACCCACCGTGAGAGGAGTCCAGGGCGGAGACCAGGAAGGAGGTGCTCTGTGCTCCAGGAAAACTCGTGAACAGGCCTTCACATAGTTAGGTATTTTCAGGAGATATTACGAAGCCAATTTCTCACACCTCCCCATACTCAGAAAAGTGCTAAGACCATTAACTAAGGCATGTGCTCCTGTGACCAGCAGAACCTTCCAGCCAGCTGTGTGCTTGGTTGCACGCACCCTTCACCTGAATCACACATGTGCTCACCTCCCCCAGCTCTGGGGAGCAGGTCCTCAGAGCCACCGGGAGGCTGTCTCCGGCTCATCGTCCCCGGTAAGTCCCCGAATAACCCTGAACTCACAGCTCTCAGGTGGTGCGTTATTTCCCAGTCTCCACCTCCGACCTCTCCTCAGTTAAAAATTTTGCTTGTGAAAATGTCTCCTGACCGTGTGACTGGTTGGAAACTCCTCCCGGTGGATAGAAAGGGCACAGGACACGGAGCCACGGAGTCAGGGTGACGACCACGGGTGGAGTGACCGAATCTCCAGGTGTGACACCCGGCAGCTACTTCTGGACGCGCCCAGGAGATACTCTGCAAATTCAGTTCTTGAAGAAGCCACCCACAAAGTTCGGCGATCTGACAGTTTGCCCAATTTCTAGATTCTTCTCCGTCTTTAAAAGTTTACTCTGCAGAAAGCACTCAAGTCCCCATTTCAGCCGTTTCCCTAACGACAGGACTTGAAGCTGCTCAAATTAAGGGTCCATCTCTGCTCCTCGAGGATAAAGACACTGATTAATGTGACCGTCCCTCCTCACAGCTGTGCCTGCAGCCTGCATCCAGCCCCCGCCAGGACCGTTGCTAATGGCTTTCCTTTGAAACACATAAAAATGCTCATAATTTTACTTTGGACCAAAGATCAAGTCTCCGAAGAAGCTGCCCGAAAGTCTGCAGAATTTTCACTCCTAGTCAAGTGTCACTTAGGTGAGAGGAAAACTTGGGGTCGCAAGAGGGAACAGCGGAAGCCCCGATGGCGGGTGTCAGGGTTCACACCCCTCGGACCCAGGCAGGGCAGTGGCGTCCCCTGTTTGCAAACTTTGAGGGCCTCACCACGCCTTCAAACAAATCACAAAATCGTCTTCCACAGGAATTCGCGTGCGACTAAGGGCAGCGCACCCTTCACTCTGAATTCCTCTGGACTTGGACACGAGAGGAAAACATGCTGAAGTAAAAAGCAGACTTTCTTATGTAAGGAAGGAAGCTTCAGGATGAAATGTATCTGTCTGCTGTTAAACTTGAACATTCGTCACTTCAAAAGTGACGTTAATTACATTTTATATAATATGTTGTAAATCTAAATTCCACATGAATGTAGTGTCAAATCCTCTGCGCTACCGTCTGTATTTAATAAGGTTTTACACCTAAGTTTGCTGGGAGATATGTCCACCACGTTTAAAGTGGAAATACAGTTGTAAGGACAGAGTAAAGGGCATTTTACGAAGCTTAGAAAAAGCTGTCCTCTGCAGCCTGAGCTGCCGCTGCCAGACCCTGGGTTAGGCAACCACCTCAGAGACGGGAGTGAACCATGCTGACACCGGACACCTTCTTTATCTCTGACGGGTGGCTTTCTGCTGGTTCATCAGAAGTCCCTGGGTAGGGCGGCCAGAGGACACCCAGGCATTTGAATTTCAGATAAACAAAGAATAATATTGAAGTATATCCCAAGCGGTATCTGTTGTGTATCTGAAATTCAAACTTACCAGGTCATCCTGGATCTTTATTTGCTAAATCCTGCCTCGATGCCCTGGGGGCTTTGAGAAGAATGCAGATGCTCTGGCCTCAATCCTGGAGGTGCTGGGTCTGGAGGTTCTGGGTGGCCCGGGGTCAGTTCACCTCACTCCAGAGGCGACTTTCTTGTGCAGCCGGGTTGAGAACAGCCAACTTCACAGAATGAACAAAAGCGACGTATTCAAGGCCCCCATTCCACCCTCCCTCCAGGTGGGGTCCAGGTGGCTGCCGTCCTTGGCCGCTGGGAGGCCCAGCGCGGCCCTACTCCCCGCAGGCACCTTCCGGAGATGCTGACTTTATACCAAGACAGGAAGTGGGATTCTCTGCCTGGAAAACTCTCTCCCATTTCCTTTGTGATACCGCTTACTTTCTGGAGAGGAGTTTTCCAGCATTTTAACGTTATAAAAAGCCACAATGTTAACTTTTAAACACTCTAAATTCTTCGTTTGACGTATCATCTTAATTTCCTACACTTGATGAATGTCCGGCATCTCCTGGCTCCTTCCAGAGACGTCCACCCGAGCGTGAGGGGCTTTGATGACCCAGGAGTAATGAGAGCTCCAGTGATTTTGTGTCTTTTCCTGGATTTTGTGCAAGTGACTCGAGGGTAAGTGGTGACGCTCCATTTTTTCCCCCCTCTAACAAAATTGGCAAGCCTTGATTTTCAAATACCCAATTAAAGCAGAATGGTTAAATAAATTACGGAACAATCACAGCATGGAATGTTAGAGAGCTTTTAGCCATTTTAGAAATTCCCGATGTAATGCTGAGTGAGACAGCCGAGATGCAAACTCTGAGTGCTTCACGATCCTCGTCTGCTCTGGAAAAAAGACGGGGGCCGTTTACCAAGATGTCAAGAGCGACTGTCTGCAGTTGGAGGGATTATGCCACGCTTTATATTCTTCTCTTTAAACTTTTCGTGCTTTCCAGATTTTCTTCAGCAGGCCTGTGTGCGCTTTATAAATACAAAGGGGATTATAAAAACACTTGGTGTTCAGCAGTCTCCAGTAAAACCAACATCTGTTTTCTCCTTTGCTGAAATTGGATGGCCCGGTTCCCAAGTCCACCTTCTTTCCTATTCCGCGTGTGGGCATTAACCGCTCCTCTACTTGCAGAGCCCCTTGCGGCCCCTCCAGGCTTAGGTGGGCGTGGGACTAGGATCCGTCTTTGGGAAAGTGACGGGGATAAAATGTGTCCTCGGCATTTTTACTTTCACTGTCTTTCTTGGGTGTTCATGTGCGTGCTCTCCTTTCCTAGCTCCTCTTTAAGACACTCCTTTCCCTGCGTCAAAATCTGGGCTCAGAAAATAAATGTGCTAAACTCATTCCCAGTAAAGTGCAAAGGGACCCCAACAGCCTTCTTGAACACGGCCTCTGCGTCCAGGGACTGTCTGTGCCCAGAGGGGCAGGGCCTGCTGTGGGCACCACCACGCAGGGCGTTCCACCCCGCGGATCACAGCAGGGAAGGAGGGCCTGGGCCGTCCACCAGCCCCGCTGCGGCCATGACGGGACCCCGAAAGGCATTCTGTGGTTGAACCTGCTTCATCATGGGTTCGTCCTACAGTGATTAAAATTCCTTTCAAAAGATAACATTTAACAGCACAGGGAACTCTATTCAACATCCTGTAATAAACCATAATGGAAAAGTATCTGAAAAAGAATGCGCATAGACATGCAGCTAGACAGACAGAGATATACATAACTGCACCACTTCGCTGTACACCTGAAACCAAAACAACACTGTAAATCAACTATAGTTCAATTTAAAGAAAAAAGAAAAAAATGATATCATTTATTTGTTTTTGGCCGTGCCGCACAGCACGAGGAACTTCCCCGACCAGGGATGGAACCTGGGCTCCCGGCATTGGAAGCGCGTTGTCCTAACCCACTGGACCACCAGGGAAGTCCAAGTCGTCATTTAAAAGGTAGCATTTTCACATTTGCTGTTTCACTGGACCTAGCGCTTCCTGGAAGGGGACTTGAGAGGGATTATCTGAGGGGAGTGGTCCAGGGGCGGCTGTCCCCCACCCCCCGGCTGTGTGAACGACGCTGTCCCACACCTTGCCCACACTCAGCCCCTGAAACCCCCCCCCACCCTCACTTCCACCCCACACCTGCCTGCTGACACCAAGTGCTGGCACTGTGACTCTGAGACGGGACCCACACCCTCCAGGGGCCCACAGTCTGGCAGGAAAATTACATGAAACAGTGGCCGCAGGGCCCAGGAAGGAAGGGCAGGAACAGGTCTTCGCGTGGACGAGTGCCATCCGTGTGACTCCATAGGGCACCTAATTTAAAAATACATTTTTAACTCCCGTCACTCCGGAGTTAGATGTATCATGCCAGCTGTTACACAAACTTGAATAAACTCAATTATGGACAGAATTCATCATATACGTCTATACGTTAAAATATTTCCTAGCCAAAACGTTAGGCTGATTCTTACTTTCTAAAACAAAGAAACTTTGGAAATTTGATTTGTGGTCGGTTGTTTCAGACCCTGAATCTTTGTAAACACCCACTTTCAGTGCCCCTTCGCCGTAAAACTGAATTTTGATCTATATCCCCAGGGCCTGCCATTAGTCATTTATTCCTCTTTGGATATTAATCAAAGTGAATCACATTTGTTAGAAAATGACAGATGAACCCGGGTACCATCATGCATCGACAAGTCACGTCCAAGGCATCGCTCTTCTGTTTTTGAAATACATCACACAACAAGTTTACTCGCAGGAAACCGAATAAGTACAAGGTTTCACGGCAGCAATGCGTTTTTAAAGCCCTCGGATTCCAGATCGAGTCTGGTTTAACAAATGATGTGGTCCTTGACCTGAAACCCAACCAGAAGTGGCGCGCCCATATCGTTTCCATCTCCGAAATGGCTGGTCT
Organism: Delphinapterus leucas; assembly: GCF_059928025.1. NCBI lineage: Eukaryota > Metazoa > Chordata > Mammalia > Artiodactyla > Monodontidae > Delphinapterus > Delphinapterus leucas. The sequence continues at coordinate 10,867,179 of NC_143149.1, forward strand.
CCTGGGTCAGCTGGAGACATTCAGGGAGTGGAGACGCCAGCTTTCCCATCTGTTGGTGCTTCAGGAGATCAGCAGCGGCAGGACTCATGCATTTCAGCATTTTAATGTCGTGTTTGTGACACAAGTGTGTGGTTCTCAACCTCCTGGTTCACTGGCAGTGAATCTGTCTCCAGCAATTTGTGTTTTCTATTATGAAAAACCCTGGCAATTTCACCCCACTTGGCAGGAAGCGCTTCGCTGGCTCAGAGCTGCAAGAGCCAGAAGCGATGGCTGACGGGGACCGATCAGAGGTGCGGGGCCCGCGAGGAGAGTGGCACAGGGGTCCCTGTTCCTGGGGACACGGCATGCGTCAGCTTGCCTGGGGACGGAGAGCAGACAACCTCCTCCCCAGGACCTTCCCCTCTCCAGGCAGGACCACTCTCAAAGCTGCTGGGAACACAATGGACTCCATCCACCTGATGGTGTTGCCGTCCTTTCTAAATCACAGGGACTGGCCATCACCCAGCTCTGAGCTGAGAGTCCCGACCTGGTCCTGAGCACACTTCCTTCCACCTGCCTGGGCTCCACTGCCTTTTACAAACGCCAGGGGAGCCCAGGACCCTTAGCGGAATATTTGGCACTAATACACCTTCACCTTGGACTTCTCCATGGAAATCCAAGGGGCTCTCGCGGGACGCTGCTCATCTGTCCCTTCCCTTCCAGCGTGAAAGCTGAGCCACACCGGGAGGTCTGGCCGGAGTACACGGCCTGGTACCAAGGGCCCGGGCAGGGATGGAGTCTGGAAGAACATGAGACCCTGAAGACAGGCACTGCCTACTTACTGGTTTTCTGAGACCCACCTGAGCCCTTCAGAGGCTCACCCTGTCCTCCACCTGTAAGAGGGGCTGGGTGCCAGACCGCACCCGGCCCTGGCGGCTGAGCTTGTGCGTCTCCAGGGGGCTCAGCACGGTGCCCGCCCCCAGCCATGCTCACACGCCCTGAGCTCGGGACACCCAGCTTCCCCCACATCAACTGGCTGTCTCCACCGGGAGAATGTTTGCTCCTTGATCACGTTCCTGAAATCTGTGCTTTCCTGCTTCTCCTTCCCACGTAGGGCATCATGGCTGGTCCATTCTAAACTGGTCTCCCGGGAACTTGGCAGACGCATGGCTGCTTCCAAACACACTTTCTGCATGTGAATGACAGGTGAGTCCTGCCTGATTTCTAAGGTGGAAAAACTAGAGAAAACCTGCAACTCATTAACCGTGTTTACAGTGTACAGCAGGGCCTGGCTAATCAACCCGATCTAAATTATACTGGAAAAGCTTATCATAATTATCTGGCAAGATGAGAGAAAAAGATGAGACAAAAATACATTTTTTTCTTACAGAAAAATAACAGGGCAGCTGCATTAAAATCAGCCCAATTTTCCAAGTCATTTCTGAAACCACTTGTCAAGGCGAACTCAGCATCCACACAGTTCTCTGAGGCTCCGTGAAAGAGACCATGGAAACGCCTGATGTTAATGGATAATTTTCACCCTCAATTTATTCATTCTCATCGAAATTGAAGGCAACGCCTCCTTACCGACATGGCAGCCACGGTGGCAAAAACAAAGTTTCTGCAGGGCAGATGTCAGCGAGACAAAAGGGCGCGGAAGTCAGGGTGGAAGGTGTGGTGAATTGTTAAGGGGACAAATCAGTGTTCCGTTGCCGCAAGATTTCGATACAGTCTCATGACTCAGTTTGAGAGGAAATGAAAGCATCTCAGAAACCATAAAATGATCTATCGTTGTCCCCGTTCCTCATATATTTATGGCCAGTTAGGTCTGGTTTAATTTTTCATGGAGCTCCCATAACTGTTTATGCACTAACAACATGAATGTTTTTGTATCAGATGCTACAGCCATTTGGAAGAGAAATGCCCTCCCAGCTTATACCTGGGGTCTCTATTCACTGCACTGGCTGGAGGGAGCAGGAAGGACCCTGATGCTTCCGAATCAATTTGAACCCCCTTTGCGTTTCTGGATCGGAGTTCTGGACTATCACTGATGATAAAGAATTAACGCCCCATGAAGGACACCGGGGGTCATTGGGATTTCCAGGGACAGAACCTTCCACTGTAGGTCTAAGCCACTAGGACTAGAATTTTCCTTCTTTTCAAGTATTTCTGGGCAATAAGGATCTAAGGAACTCATGTTAGCATCTTAAAAGAATCACCATTGGGGCTTCCCTGGTGGCGCAGTGGTTGAGAGTCCGCCTGCCGATGCAGGGGACACGGGTTTGTGCCCCGGTCCGGGAAGATCCCACATGCCGCGGAGCGGCTGGGCCCGTGAGCCATGGCCGCTGAGCCTGCGCGTCCGGAGCCTGTGCTCCGCAACGGGAGAGGCCACAACAGTGAGAGGCCCGCGTACCGCAAAAAAAAAAAAAAAAAAAAGTATCTTTGAGACCCACGTATTCTGAAGCACAGAAGATCTGATAAAACTACCACAGTTTCCACCATGCTGTCATGTAAGCAGATGCTAGGGCGACATCCCACCAGGGCAGGGACGGCTCTCTTCTCTGTGCGTGTGAGTGTGGTCACGTGCTGCCCTCCTGAGGAAGATGGACTTGATCCGGTGGAGGCCCTAAGGGTCATAGGTCAGGGGCCAGTCCCGGGAATCTCCTCTCAGCTGGTCATTCTCAACGATGGTGGAGACGTGGCCAGGTGACCATGGCCAGGTCCACTGGGGAGGACAGCAGCTGGGGCCCAGAGGAGGCAGCACCAGAGGTGCCCAGGATGAGTTTAATTTCTGGGCTGGCCGAGGAATCAGAGGTTTTTAAAATTCTTTTTCCAAGAGTTTAGTGCCTTAGGCAATAAAATCCAACAAACTGTCAACTAACTCTGACTTTTCCTCCTAAGATTTTTCTGTTAAAGGCTGTGCCATTGCAAAGAAAAGCGTGCTTCCTCTTTCCAGCTCAGGCCGGTGGGCGGCATGGCTGGTCGGCCATCTCTCGGTTTCACAGGCTCGTGGCTTCACACGATGACCACGTAGGAAGCACATGAAACCCACACCCAGAAACTTTCGGAACACGCTGATGGCTCTCTTTCATTTTTGTTTTTCTTTTATTTTGTTCACACCAGCTCTCCTATTTGGCAAATCATTTATAAACCATCCGCTGGGCTGCCAAAGGATCAGCTGTCTGCCTGCGTGTCTGCTTAAATTAAGTCTCTTCCTTGGTTTAAGTTGTTTTAAAGCAAAACGTGTGCGCGTGCTGGCTCGTCCAGCACCAGGGGTGCTGCCTGGTGATGACGTGATGCTGAACAAAAGCAAGCAAAGACTGAATTGGCCCTGGACCGTCTCCCACCTCCCGCTCTCTCCTCTTTCAGGAAAACACAGGGAAAACCTCACCAAAGTAATGTGCAGTCTCTGAAGAGCCACACCACAGAAGCCAAACCGCACCTTTGGAGACTCCAAAACCCTCACCGGCCACACGGGGTTCCTTGAATCATCAAAAGCTCGGAGGCGGAGGGGGCAGATTTAGTGCAGTTATTACTCCGTGTGCAGATTAGATGCCCGGCTGCAGGGGGTCCTCGGGAAATCACGGTCCTCTCTGGGCGCCAGAGAGAATAATCGTACTGCCGCCCAGGTTCACGTGAGGATTAAACGGACTAATACTTGGAAAACATTTAGAGTACAGACTGGGGTTTTTATTAAAAAAAAGTCAAACAGCACAACCCAGTTTAGATACGCAACTGAGGTGCCCTCACAATAAATCCTACACAATAAATCCCGCCCAAATCTTCCATCCAGAGGAAGGTTTCCACAGCGGATTCTCTTGGCCGCTATTATTACTTTATTACAAAGCAAACTGGAGCAGAGATGCCAAAAAAACTAACATCCAGCTTGGACCTTCGGGTGAGGCACAAGGAAAAACCACCGCAAAGCTGACTTTTCTCCAGCGTAGGGCTGGCCGAACCCTCTGTATAAGACGCACGATAAGCGAGGCAGAAATCGACGACTGGCCAGAACAACACAGAGGAGGAAACTGTTACTGCTTTCAAGGCTCAACCCGCGAGGAAAGTGAACTGCACGTCACCCGCCTCCCGCTTCGGAAGCAGATCCCCGTTGAGCAGGCTCGGACCCCACCCCCTGGACGGCCCGATTCTCAGATCCCCACTTCCGATTCACCACCTGCTACAGCACCGCAGTGGTGTAGTGCCTGGGCAGGAAGTGTTCCCGGCCCCACCTCTCAGGACAGAGCTTCCTCGAGCCAAGACAGGGGTCATTTCTGTCCCGAAAAGGCCCAGGGTGAGAGCTCTGCGCAGATGCGAACGATCACTCTGATGGGCTTCGTATCCGACGCGCCCTTACGATTCCCGTCTGCGTTACCTGGTGGCTGAGTGACGTTCAGGACATGCCTTCAGGGTTTTGAAATGGAACATATTCTTAGACTCAGAGCCCCGCAGTCACCGGGTCACTGGAGGCCGTCCTGTCATCGGGACACTGTCAGGCTGGCCATCTTGGGTTCTGGGTGCTATCACTTCGTGTTATGGGGCCTGACGAGGTTGATAGATTTAATTGTTTCTGCATTATTTAGGGAGTGTTAATAAATTAATATTTCTTGGAGTTTCTGTGACATGAATCACATTTGGCTAACGCTGCACTCTGACCTTCGATTTGTTCCTCGACCTCACAACTCTTCTTAGTACCCGGCTAACGATGCGTCTTCATGAAGGACAAAGATGGAAGAACAGCTCCTCCACCAGGCAGGCCCCCTGGGTTACCAAACACAACACTGCATGGCTCCGACATCAAGGAGCTGCCTAATTTAACTGGAGACCACGCTAATGGAGAGATGAGTATAACCGGGATGACCTCGGGGGAAAGAGTGGCCATAAATTTTGCACACCTACAGGCTCACCCAGGAAAATGAGGGTTTAAAGCTGCAGCCTTAACCTTTTAGGGAACCTTAGGAGAACCTTATGGGAATCTTAGACGGACTTTCTGAGAAAACGGGGACGTCCATACACAACCCTTTTCGCCTGCATCGGGGACGATTTCCTCACAACCCTCCAACATTCATCAGTGTCCTCTGGGGCACAAGCCCCCGAAGTAAAGGGGCGGCAGCCTGTAGCCTGGGACAGGTCACAAGAAGTCACCTGATGTCCAGGAAGACGAGAAATAAGCAAAGACAGCAAATAGTCTCTTTCGTAAGAGAAATGCAAGAAAACGAACAGGATGAAACGGAAGGTATTTCACTAACAGCATTTAAGGTCCTATGAGCGACAGCTCAGATACTGTTAACAAAAATCGTTTCTTGAAATCTGAGCGCTTCACAGCGTAGGCAACTGCCTGGTTAGCCAGACTTGCAATAATAACCAGCAGATCCCACTTGGAACTAGGGCTGGAACCATCCACCCGCTTCTCACAGGCCTCTTCCAGCTGTCCGATGGTGGTGGTCCCGCTGCCACCAACTTGGGTCAATTCAAATGGCCAAGGAGATTTTTTTTTTCTTTTGGCCACGGAGATTTTAACTGATGGGTTAAGACACGGTGATTATCGTAAAAGATGGCAGTTGGGGGAAAAGGAAGGTGGGCCATTTCCGAAGGTCACATTAACCCCTTGTGTACAAAGGAGGAACAAGGTTAAGCCACCCGGACAGAGGGAGACGAACAAACCCTCAAGAAAAACAAAACCTCCGTGCCTCCCACCCTGAAAAATGCTTTTCTGAGTGGCCAGACTCCACTGGCTCTGTCCACGAGAGCAAAAGTAGCGAGAACTCACTCTTCCCTGCCGATGACTGTTTCCAGAACCAGCTCTGTCCTCTTGGTTTGGGTTCTCATTCCATCAGGCATCGTTTTTAGCTCCCCACCGTTCAAATTCTTCTGGGCCACATCATCTCATTGTTGGTCAGCTCTGAGTCCGTGAACCCGTAATAACCCGTATGTTTAAACATGAGGAAATAAATGTCAGGGAAGTAAACTCCTCCGAGCAGATGGGAAGGATGCTGTCTGTCTTCACCACAGGCAGGTGAACTGTGAGAAATTCGACTCCGGATCAGACAGACGCTCCAAAGATGACTGACGTGGCCCCCGAGCTCGGGCTTTAAAGCCGCCTCTCTGAGCCAGAGTTTCAACAAAAGAGCATCATTCCCCACAGTGAAGGCTTAACGGGGAGAGTTCAGTCGAGTTGGGCCACGAGGGAAGGTAAAATAGAGTCAGATGGAGATGGAAGGAGGTGGGGAGGGAGAACGGTGTGTGGACGCAGCAGAACGGGACGGCAGCCAGCTGCAGCCGGGCAGTCGGGCTCCCTCCCGATGGAGCGCAGAGATTACAAAGCAGAGTGTGACTTAGCAAGAACGGGCTAGTCATCTGGAGGAGCACACAGAGCAGCAGGAGTGGGGTCTGACCCAAGGCAAGGCACTGAGGGGAGACTGGCTTCTTAGAAGTGTCACTCCGATGACACTGACACTGACGCTCGCACGGGGGGAGGAACCGCGGGGAAGCGTGTGATCGAAATATCCAAGCTGGTCTCAGCGGAAATTAGCTTGACTCAGCTAAAACCACACATGCTGTGCTCAGCTGAACTGTGAAAATTAGAACCTAGGAGAGTGGGTCAGGGACACCCTAGAAGCACAGAAGGAAAGGAAAAGACTTATTGGCCTCACAAGAGTAGATTTATATTTTAATACGGCTTCAAATGCGCTATAGGAACACTATTAGGATTACGTTGTTGTCTCCCGTAGATGTGCGTGTAAATAAGGCTTCAGAAGGATTTTAAAGCCGAGGCTTGCGAGCTGGATCTTCCCACATCCCCCCAGCTTTCAAGTTTGAACCCACAGGTGAGAAGCACAACTCGGAACTAAAAGCTCGTGGAGCGGCAGGCTGGCGCCGGATCATTGCTCACTGTCACTTTTATTCTGTTAAACTCTTCATTCTGTTGCTTGCGGATTTAGCCAAGCATCAAATATTTAAGAGAAAATAGAATAAAATACCAATATGTGCTTCTGCTTGCCACCAATCCACTGATTTGGCCGTATCTGAGCTGTTCTACGGAGGTTCGAAGAAGGGAAGGCATGACAAGATACCGTGTTTCCACAGAGGTGGTATTAAAACTATTCATCAACCGTGACGTCACAACGTCCACCACTCAGAATGAATTCCAACCCCAGTGGGGTGGCTGCTGGTCATAGGGGTCCATGAGGCTGTACTGGTGCAGAGCGGCTGGAAAACAGCCTTGGGATTAAGGGAAGCGTCTGGCTGAGCATCCCCGCAGCGGACTGGTCACAGCGGAAATATCGGCTAACAGCAGGAGGCGGATAGCCACCACCAGGCAGGACTTCTGCCTGGAGTGACCCGCCGCGATTGAGTTTCGTAGGGTTCCCTCTGCGTGCAACTCTTGCGGAAATGACCGTGGACCATCGGATCGAGGAGGGTCACAGATGGATTTCCGTTAGTTATTTCCTCTTGTGCAGTGGAAGCACTTCAACGAGGCCTGTTGCTGGGGGTAATTTTATTTAGGGCAACAAATCATAAATTTAGTATAACAAATTCCTGGGTAAATGCAGAGGCGGTGCTTCTGACATTGAAAATCATCTTGGGTAAGGGCAGAGCACAAAAGGAATCCTTTAGTTGCTAGAGAACCTCTAGTAAAAATAAGTCACAGGTCTTCTGAGGAAGGTAACCCTTGACAACAGCAGGACAGGTAAAGCCTCAGTAGCAGGGATTTCTCTCTGGGCTGCTTTCCATGATCAACATCTTCGGATAGAAACAGGGAAGCAAAACTCACAACCGTTGCCTGCATGAGGTGCCGGTGCTCACGGGCCTCCTGAGGGCTGGGTGGCAGCCCCCTGGGGTCTTCCTGGGAGGAATTGAAGCAAAACACCCTTCTTTCTTGGACGGGGTTCTCTCCACGCACCACGCGGCTCAGCGCCGAATGCTGTAGCCTATCTCCCCTGGTGCAGGGGACGCTGCTGGCTGTCTGCGGGTAGCCACCCCTGGCCACTGCTCTTTCCCACGCAGGAGCTGGACTGAGGGACACAGATCTAGACCCACAGGACCTTCCTCCAGAGCTCCATGAGGTGGGATCCTGCTAGGTCTTCAGGCCCCGGAGCCTGCTGTGCAGGGCGTTGGTAGCAAGTATTTCTTAGTGAGAGAGACTGACGGCAACTCCTGTGGGGTGATGTGTGGCCCCCACGCCCAGCCCCGGCACCTGCGCCTGTGACGCTAGTCTCTGCAGATGGGGTCACGTTACACCGGGGAGGGTGGGCCCTGAGTCCAGTGCCTGCTGACCCTTTGAGGAGACGGGGCTGTGGTCTGGGGAGGGGGCCACACTGGTGCACCAGGGCGACTGTGAACAAGTCAGTAAACGGAGGCCCCCCTCTGTCTGGAGCTCCCGAGGGGTGTCCCAGAAGTGGGGCCGCTGAACTGGGCTCTCTGGCAGAGACCAGGGTGGGGAGGCCATGGGGGGAGGACACAGGGGTGCAGGGGATGTGGACCTGGGGCAGGAGCAGGGAGGAGGGGCCGGCTGTCCAGCTTGGCCAGAACCCGGTCAGCGAATCGATCTACAAGGACGCTTGCTGAGAAACGCCAGCAGGACTTGGGTTGAGACTTGGGTCTCCCAGGTGTCGTGCCTCGCTGGGCCAGTTCCAGGATCAGAGCTATCTGGGGTTCTTGTTCCCCCCTCGGGGTGACGCCTGCACCACCCAGTGGGTCACTGGGCATGAGCATCGAATAAACTAAGTAAAAGCCTCCCGTGAGACTACCCCTTCGCTATGACTGCACTGAGAGCCAGCACCACGGACTCCAGAAGGACTCCCGGGACCGCAGTCCATCCATCAGGACGTTGGAGAACTTCTCTTCACAAGTGTTTTTATCTCATTCAGTTGCTTACGTATGTTTTACAAGACACACGACACAGCGGTTCTGCACTAGGGCGTCATCGTTAGCGAAGAACCAGCACGTGTCGGGGGCTCTCTTTTAGTCAATGGCGCGAATGATTTTTAGTGTTGCTTAAAATTTCTCACGTGATGCAAGGAGGAGCGGCATTTGTTTCAGTCATTTGCTGGGAAGTAGCATTTTCTTCTGGAATCAACCCCTTTGAACGTAAAATGGCTCCGATAAATCACGTGGCGCTGTGCCCTGGGCTGGGGGCCTGGTGTGTTTCTGGGAGATAATGCTTCTCAGAAAGTAGCCCGGCGGATGCATCTCCCTCGCCGGCCCTGGGACTTGCTCAGTCCCGGCTCCCGCACCCTCCCACTGGTACCTGTTGCCGAGCAACCCAGGACGTTTAGCCCAAGTCCTGAAGGCTGAGTTACAGCAGCAGAGGAATTATATTAATTTATATCTGCCTGATACAACAACAATCCAGTGAAAACTGGGCTCTTTTCAACATGAACCCAGCTGGTCTCCCTTCTTTCTCGTCCTTCACCGGAATCTGTCATTTCACCAAGCTCACCGACTCCTTGGTTATGGAGGTGGGAAACCTAGCCTGGGAATTCCAATTTCAAAATTTAGCTTGTTGTTTATGTTCCACAGAGAGTGTGTTTCCTGAATCCCTATCAGTTCAGACTTTTGTGTGGAAATTATATCGAATAAGAAAATGCACTGGTGACAGATGATGAACAGTTTCTACGTGGGATACTGGAGCCTTCATCCACAAAGTACATTCCCTGAGTTAAAAACTAATAGTAATTCTTTAATCTTGATTCCATCTCAAGTTCTCTAAAGAGATTGTACCACAAAGTGGATTATGAGATTTTGTCTCTTTAAGGTTGAGGAAATACTGCCCTAATCCAAAATCCAAAACTGTAAAGAAAAATGCACCAGCGTTATCTACGGCATCTCCCTATCTGTCTATAGAAAGCAATCAAATCCAGCATTCCTACAACTAAAACCAGAGCACGAAAGCCACGAGTGGATGAGTGTCAGTCGTGGTGCTTTTGACGTGACCCCCGTTGTCTGCAGGGGAAGTTGCAGAAAGAGGACCCCCTAACTCCAAGCTGGGGACGTCACTTCGCTTTGCAGGAGCTGTTATTAGGACAATGTGAAGGAAGATGAAAAAGGCCTAGCAAGTGTCTGGATAAATATTTGTTTAAACAGTTTTAAAAAATTAAAACGACTAAAAGCTCCATTAATATTTGTTCCTTCACAGCTAATCAAAACAATTAGTTACAAGACACAAGTTCAATACTGGGCTGCTTGCATACAGGGGTAACAGCTACGGTGTGTTTGGGTGAGTGGTCTTAAATAGAAAATAACTTTAACTTGACAGACTCAATTCTTAAGCCTATGTAACTCCATGTTTCAAAGGAAAAATTACTGGGGACAGATGCCCGGAATTTAGGAGCCGTTTCAGGGAACGTGGTAGGAGGTTCCTGGTGGCATCATACACGTTTCCTGTTGTCTGGTTACTATCAGAGTCATTGTGTCAATACCAGGACAGGATCTTGTTACTCACTTCATTCCATTAAATGCCAACGTGTCTGAAGGCAGCAAACCTTCTCAGCACTGTCTGCCCCCATGAAGGAGACAAGAGGACTTAAAGCCCCAAGAGAGGCTCCAAATGAAGCTGCAAGGCTCTGCCCCTGGGGTAGGTCTGCTGGGATTTCATGTGTTCATCCCATCAATCAGTTTTTACAAATAAGCCATGCATGGTATGCAGCTCATCTGAGGAAGAAATGAATCCAAGCTCACTTCGAGTTTCCCCGACAGTGACAAACACGCTCTCTCAGAATGAAGCCCCTTCAGGGACCCCCAGATGCAAAGCTGACCGTGACGAGGGGCATCAAACCTTCAAAACAGGTACAGGATTTGTGACCGGCGACAACCCTCGACACAGCCAGAGGACATCACAAGGCTCGGAGGAGAGCTGTGAGCCCTCACGTGGATGGATCAGGACAGCTGGGTGCCTCTCCAGCCCGGCGCCTCTTCCCATCTGGGAAGCAAGTGGAAGATTGGCCAGGACACCCAGGGATGTCCCAGGGCCTGTCCCAGTCTCCCTGACAGGAAAAGCCCTTTGCACCTCAGGGTGCTGAGCAAACCCTCCGAGTCCTCTGGCCAAGCCCGCCCATCATCGCCGAGTCACTAAAGCTGAGACACAACCCTTTCCCCGGAAATTCACCTGCCACGTCCAGCCCTGGCTACCTCAAGACGGTTCGGGGACATTCATGGGAGAGTCGGGGATTGCTTCAGGCTGGTAAAAAGTACAGACACATCTACACAGCATTTTCCAGAAAATTTTAGGGTTTCATGAACTCCCAGAAGCCGAGCCATTATCCACAATGCCAACCAACACCCCACGTCTAAATATGAGGTTAAACCATAGGATCTGCCATTTCGAAAGGTCAAAGTCAGTGAAGTATCCATCATCTCATCTTGTTCAACAGACTAAAAGGAGAGGAATACTACATATTAGAATAACTTCCACCTGAAATCAGAAAAGGTAGTACGTTTTTATCCTGACTGAGGGAAAAGGCTCAGTTATTCAGAACACTAAACCAACCAAATGACTAAACTGCTAGAAAATTTTTAAAAAACTGTATATTTCCAAACACACTGGAGGAAGAACACGGAGGTCTTGTGAAGACCAGAGAACAGACGCGCTGACAGGAGTGGTCACTTTTATCACTCGTCCGCATCAATTTCACGAGCCATAGAAACATGCATTCCCTCCAGAACGGTATTAAGGAGGAAAACGACCAAGAGTGTGTGGCCTGTGACAGCAGTCCTGTCTGGCCCTCATGAAGACACACTTGGAATAAGAGAAGTCTCTCAGGAGGAAGGGGTGAGGTGCTGGGGGCAGCGCTGCGGTCCCTGGCTCTTCACCAAGGAAGCTAAACTTTGCGTTAGAAAAAGAGAAACGTGGCTGGTAGCCGCAAATGCAGAGGAAGCACCTGCAAGGAAGACGTGATTTTCAGTAAATATCACATCTCAGTCTGTCTCAAAATGAAGCTGGTTGAAACTATACTTGCAAGGATCCATCTGTCTTATCAGAACTGAAGGCTTGATTTGGTGCCATCAGCTTGTCCTATTAGTATTTGAAATGGATCTTAAAGCTACTAATTAAGGAGATAAACCTGTGTTTCTAGGAGACGGGGTATAGACTCACAGGCGGGAATACATTTCTCATTACATTTTTTCTCTTCTGGTGTGCACGGCCTGCACGAGAACTCAGTAAGGCACTTAGAACAGGAACAAGGAAGGGGTCTAACCCCCGGTTTTCTCTCTGCGGCTACTTCCATGGTGGCCAACTGAGGACCGTTTGTATGGATTGGGACTATAACTTGAGAACAATCCTTTGGGTTTAGACCTTTAAAAAATGTCAATAAGCAAGATGAAAAAAATGGGATGAAAAAGAATACAGAAAAATGCCTGAGTTGACATATTTAATCTGCGGGAAGATAGGATGCCCTTAAAAATCCTATCACTCCACTGAGATGGGAGTCTTTCACCAAGTCTCCCAAGGCTCAGAGGGAACAAAGACAGTGGGTCCTGTAAAGCCCGCGGTCTGCAGGCCTGGGGGCGGAGGCAGCTTGGAGCTCCGACAGGCTGGCTCAGGCCGGAGCACAGAGACTGTCGTAGCTCCTGGGCTCCGTGGATTGACTGCAAGCACTGGGCTCGCCGGGGAGACCCTGCTGAAGTTCTCCAGAGAAACTGCTGTTTGGCGATTATCAAGCATAAATCCTACATGACTCATCAACAATCTGTCTCATTTTATTTTTTAATAAATGCAGTTTGTGTTTCTTTGGCAGCACATTTTTTTTTAATTAAAAAGCTCAGTTTGCTGCAGAAAGGTAACCCTTCTCATCAAAATTTTTTAAAACCAATTTTTTACTATTAAATTGGACACTTCCGAGACTACATTTTCACAGTCCCAAGAGTTCCTTATTTGAAAGCAACAGTGCAGGCACCCGTCAGTTTTGAACAGCTATGTGGTTGTCTTGAAAACGCTGCCGTAACACCTACACTGTGTTATTCATTTAGCGAGACTGACAGAATTTCAGTCATAGTTAAAAGGGCGAAATGAGCAAACGCAGCATTGGCAGCTTGGAAGGAGGAGGCGGCTGGTGTATGGAAATGTTTCTTTCTAACCTGCAACGCCGTCTGTGATCACGAGACGCATCCTCAGGGTAGGCAGTGTGCCTCGCACACGGGGCTTCCGCAAGGAGAGGGGAAGCTTCGTATTTGCAAAATACTGCAGAACCTGCAGCGTTCTCAGGAAAGAGCTCGCTCTTAAACCATCGAGGGGGTCGCTTCCAAATCCAGTGCGAGATGGTAGCGGGAGCTGAATCCACGGAAACCACTGGAAAAACCTACAGGTCGGGCAGCAGGGGTTCCTCAGAATCAAAGCAATGGGTTAATGCGGGGTTAAAAGTCAACAGGGCGAGTTGGATCTTTTCCAGTGGGATGTGCTGTGGGGGCCTAAGCAGCATCAGGTCCCCAGCTGAACCTCCCAACCGCACACATGGTCTCAGCCACACCGGGAACCACACGCTGGGAAGCAAGGACATGCCGGCTACTGCCCTCCTGGCGCTCAGGTTGGCCGGGGCGCCTACGCTGAACAAGAAAGGACTCGTAAGATGAGCTTTACTAAAGGGAGGGTACGCTGTGCTCTGCACACTTAGCAACGAGGCTCAGCCTAGGCTGTGGGTCTAAGTGCTTCCCGGAGGAGGTGACAATTTCATCCCAGAAAAAAAAAATGGGTTTCTGGGCCTCTAGGGGGTGGGAGGCCTGGGGAGGCCCTGAGAAGTGGGGGCAGGGCTGGTCAAAGAGGAAAGGACTTCAGCCACTCAGCAGAGCCCAGGGAAGAAGGAGGGCGAGGAGCTCTGCCTCGGGAGAAGGACTGCAGGGCACTGCAGCAGCCCCGACGCCTCCTTTGCCCCCAAGCCGGGTGACGTGGAGGCAGGACAAGGGCCATGGGGGTCGCTCTGTCCACACACTCGCACCTGGATCCCAGCTCTTCCCCAGTCTGGAGTCGCGACAGACATGGATGGGCTGGGGCCCCGTGTGGACCGGGATGCCCTTGGTTCTCTCTCTGCGGCACATCTGCCCCTGCGGGGTTGGGAGGCGGCCGTCCGAGTGCTGGGCCTGAAGCCGGCAACGCTGTGGGCACCCTCACCCCCACCCCACACAATCTGGCCTCCAGATCCCTGAAGCCAGTCCCCCCAGGACGCAAAGGACCCATCCAACTCTGACGAGGCTGGTGACCAGGAAGCGAGGTGGGACCACAGCTCTCCCCGGAGTCGCCGCCAGGAACTCTGCCGGCTTCAGACAGGCCCTGGGCAGCATCCCTCCTGACTTGAAGACCAGAGGATCCGGGGAGATGTGTGCCCTTGGACACACCAGGCTGCACCTCAAGGCCTGTCCAGAGCCCTCCTTGCAGGATGCTGGGTCCCAGGTCGGCTGCAGTGCTGGACGCGATGGCTGCGCTGAACCCGATGCGTGGGCAGACGTGCCGGACCAGGAGCTCCAGGGAGGCTGGGAGCCAGCGACGCTCCCGCTGTCCTGGTGCAGCTTTTGCTCGGTGAGGACGATGCAGCTTCCCTGGACAGCAGGGCTGGGCTAGACGGTCTAGAGGCCCTGTGCCCTCTGCCATGGGCAGCTGAAGGGACGCGCACCAAGGGTGCTCGGGGCTCGAGCCAAGCAGGACTCGGCCTCCGACTCCCCGGGTCTCTTCCCACTGCTCCTCCACCCTGCCTTCTCCAGACTCCAAACTGGACCCAGAGGAGAGAAAACGCCTCAAGTCCCAATGGGAACACAGATTAGGGAAGACGTGAAATAAAAGCGGCACATCGCGTATCTGGAAATGCTTCACTGTTTCCTTTTCACCCCCTGCAATGCAGCTCAGAAACGTGTAGGCATTTTATTTGAGAAAAATCTGTTTCCCTTCAAATAAACACTCACCTCAGCAAATCCCTACCACCCACTACAACGCAGGCTCATGGCTGTGTTTGGTTCATTTCACAGCCAGCAAAGCCCTTGCCTTCAAATACACTTAAGGATGAGAGGTTTCAGTATAGGTCTAAAAACTCAAAATTCTACAGGGGAAGGAAACCTCACTCAGCCCAGGCTGGATGCTGCTGGCAGCGGGAAAACTGCGCTCTGAAGAGCCAGGCCGCTGGGGAAACCAGAAGGCCACGTTCCCATGGAGTCTCTCTGCTTACACGCTTGTCACCGGCATTGACAGCTGGCTCGTGAGAAGACCCCGTCCTCTCCCCAGCCAGTGTCCGTGCTCTGGCTGTTGGGAAGTTTCGTGGTTTTGTATTTCCCCAGAGTCAACCTTTCAACAGCAACCACCTGTGCCCCGTATTCTAGCTGAATCCCACCGCCGACGTGAGCCTTTTCCATCGGCGCCTCACACCCTGTTCGCCGCATCTGGCTTTTTGTCTGTGCACGTGTCCAAATTCCAAGACACACAAAAACTCCAAAGACAAAAATATCTTAATGCATCCGAACATCCGGTTTCTATGGAGACGGAAATCAAAGTGAACTAATGAGAGGAGTTTAAAACATTTTTCTTTATACTCCCAGCCTGATGCTTTACATTTTTGGAGTATGTTGAAATGCCCGCGAGCTGGTTATTATTCCAAACACACTTTGCTAACGTGCAATCCCGCATTCTAATGAGAATTATTGATGACAGCTCATTTTCATTGCCATGGCCTCACTGACCCTTACAAATGCCGATTACACGGTAAGGTGGTGGTTTCGAAACTTTTGGGCTCTGAGAAAGCTCTCTGTTCCTTCTCAGGCCCAGATTCAGTGTTAGCCTGGGTCAACAGGGTGCTACAGACACAGATTAAATGTGCTGCTCCTTTCAAGGGACCCCAAGAGATGTTTTGTAAGATGTCACCAAATTCAGTTGGCAAATGACGGCACTCCAGAATAACCCACTTAATTTCTGGGCCTTTCGTTCAGAATACATAATGACTGTCAAAGCACTCACACACGCGCACACACCCTGGCACACACTCCATTTTGTCATTCGTGTTATAGAGGAATTGGATTGACCCTGACAGTAATCTAGTTAGAAAAGTACATTTCATCATGGCCTGTATTGCTCTCAGAGATGTCTACAGGAAACACAAGAGAGATGGTGTTCTTTCATGCTCAAAGATAACTGTGATGGAGCAAGTAGACTGTCTCACACATGGCTGGTACCCACGTAATCTCCCCAGCGGTGCTGAGCTCCAGTCCCGGTTCCCTGAGCTCAGCAGGGCACCCCATCCCATCCCACCCCTGGAACGTCCTCACTGCAAACACCTGAGCTCATCTCTCCCTCCTTAGAGATGCAGCTTGAGGGCCGTATCCTCCGCGGAGACTTTTCCTCCGATTTGTGTCCCTCTGTACTCTCGACCTACTTCCAATGCTCCACGTTATGTCGTCGTAACTCGTCTCTCCTCTAAAGGGTGGCTTCCTTGTGCCTCATTCACCTCTGTGACCTGAACCCAAGCACCACGCCTGGCAGACTTTGAAGCTCCGCAATCCGAGATGTGTACAGTCTGCATCCGTGGATAATACATCCCCCTGGTGCCAAAAGAGCGGTTGTCCAGCTTCATACGGTCTGTGTCGGTCATGCGGAGCAAAGCCCAGGTGATGCCGGAGGTGCCGGTCCGTGGGCCGCACTTGAGAACCACCGATCCCGGCTGGGACGTGTAGCTCTGCTTCCCCGCCTGGAATCTGCAGAAAGTATCTTCCAGCCAGGTCTGTCTGCCCCCAACTTCTCCATTGTCCTCTCCCGTGTTCCTGGCTTCAGCCCCTCCGACTGGGGCTTGGAGACCCTGGTCCCCAGGCCCTGCCCCTGTCCCACCGTGTGTGAGTGTGGTCCTTCCCTGTGTCTGCACCTGAAGGGCCAGGAGCCTGGCCTCGTTCTCTTCCCCCCTGGGGCTGGTGAGTCTATCACACACACAGTGTCCACGCCGTGTCCTGTGTCTGATAAGCTCCTTTGTCTGGTGGTGCCACCTACTACATGGAGGCCGCGCCTTTTGCTGGACCCTCGTGGTGACCGAGACAGGGCTCCTGGGCAGGATGGCCTGGTGAGCGTGTTGGCTGCAGCCGTGCCCAACGGCAATTTGAGGAGATGGACTGAGGCTCCGTGGGGCTGCAGAGCACCAGTGCTGGCGGGAGGCGGGTTGACGAGGAAAGGCTGGAGTCCATTCGGCGATGGCCTTCCCACCTCCTGGGTGTCTGAACTGAATACACGCCTCAGCCCAGCTAAGCCTCAATTCCTTCTCTGCAAAACGGCAGCAAGAATACCGGGCTCAAGCTTGTTGTGACTTAAAGATGCTAAGGCTTGTGAGAGCCCGGCTGAACACCATCCCAGATTCATCCTCATCTCAACCGTGCCCCTGGCTGAACCCCTTCTGCTCCCACACACACGCAGAGACACAGCGCCAGTGGCAAAGGCTCCTGCCCCTCAATCACGCCCAGCTCTGGTCCCTCTGTCCCTGCCCCAGAGGGTGACCCGCCACCATCACCACGTGGCACGGGGACAGCCCCCAACGCCTCGAGCGAACGCTCCGCCCTGCCCCACGGATGCTTCCCTCCTTCGTCTTGGGTCCCTTCCTCTTGTGTTTCTGGCTATTTCCTCGGTGTTCTCACTTGTTGAGACCTGTGTGCTCCACGGTTACGATGCCTGATTCCCGTTAGTTTCCATCGTGATGAAGAGAGGGAACCAGGGACCTGGGACAGGCCCAGTACAGTCCAGACCAGCCACACTGGCCCGCACTGGAGCGCGTTAGGGTGTGTGATCTCAGCCCCACCACGGAATCGGCAGCCACGGTTTACAAGCCTCCCAGGTGATTCACAGGCACCAAGCCACGGCCAGAGGCAGAGACCCGATTATAAAGGCATTGTCACCGGCTGCGAATCCGTGAGCACATGCCACGGTCCTCTCTCGATGCTCCAGATGCGGGGTCCACAGCAGGGAAATTGATCCCAGATTCCGCGTGTTGCCGGCTGAGTCAGAACAGAGATGACAGAAAGGAAGCCTCTCTTTCGTGGAGGCTCGTCCGAGCCACGCCCCAGGCCGGTACCAGCCTCCAGCTCCCCCGGTGACAGATAAGAGCCTGAGGCTCAGGAAGTGTCAGTAACTCACGGGCTGTGTTCCCTCGGAGCCAGGAAGGCACCCAGTTGACTGATGCGAGGCTCCTGCCCTGCCCGTGGATGCTTCCCGGCCCTGGTGCAGCCTGGCTCCGCTGTGAGCAGGGGGGCTTGTGCGGTGAGGGCTTTGTGACCCTGCAGCGCGGCCACCCCCAGGGCACGGCCGTGCCTGTGTCTCCCTGGCAGGTGTGGGCTGGAGCCTCTGCATGGACCCAGAACAGGGGCGTGTACCTCAGACCCTCTCAACAGCACTAACGTCGAGGTTGCAGTGATGTCAGCTGCCTGTCTTCTCTGTGACGCCACCACCAACAGTGAATGAGGCTGGTAGAGACGCGTGGGTTAGTGATACTCTCCCAAGTCACGCAGCCCACATTCCAGCACAGGGGTCTAACGACGGGGTCGGGGCTGCACTGCCACAGAGGGGCCCAGGATGAGAAGCCTCTCTGGGTGGGCGTCCCTGACTTGCACGTGGGGTGGGGCACCGTTTTGGATTGATGCCCAAATCGATTTTCTCCTTGGCTAGGATTAAGATAGCCTCAGAATTACTAGTCCAGAAAAACCTAATCTAGAAAGGGCTCAGACTTTGATACGAAATCATGTTTCAATATCTTCTCCTCCGACAAGAATGATCCAGGCCTCAAAACGACAAGTGCCGTAGATTAAACCTTTATTATTCGCCAGATGCTGAGTGAAGCGCATGCATTTTATCCCATTTAACGCTCAAACTAATCATACGAGTTATAGCGCCTATTCTTCCTGTTTCACTGAATTTAGGACTGAAAAGGTTACGAAATGGTCATCAATCCCCCAGGTGCTGAGTGATGGGAGTGGGTCAAACTCAGACCTGCCCTGAGAGTCAGGCAGGTGGCGGGGCTCTGGGGCTGGATCTGAACAGAGGCTACGGGGAGAGTTTATGGTCGTCCACGCTTCCTGGATACACAGCCGCCTGCACTGCCGAGCCAATGAGATCCCAGCTTCACTCTCTTATTTCTGATGTCAGAGGAAAAAAAAGATGATCTACTCGTTCTTGGGTCCTGCAAATGAATAAGTTCGATTCCGTGGAGGTCAAGTCCTTCCTATTTGCGTGTGATGGACTAAAAAGAGTTGACAACACTTAATGTGAGAAGGAGAGAACATCACTGGCTCTGTTCACCTAAATTTGAATGAACAGTGAACATTGCAGCTCGTCCCTAAGTCACAATCCCTCTGGGGAAATGAAACGTTCTCCAACCTCGGAAACGATTCCAGACTTCAAACTACGCAGGGAAAAGCCCTAGGTCCTCCCTTCCTGACATCGCCGTGTGTGCACACGTGTGTGCGTGTATGGGCGTGCATGTGCGTGAGGCTGGGGGCGAAGTTCAGAGCCAACGGCACATGCTGGCTGTGCAGGTTCGCTGGGCTTTGACCGTCCCTGTCGGCTCAGAGAAGGAAGAGCCGTACGTGGCGAAGGGCAGGCAGCTCCAGGACCACCCTGACGTCCACGGCCAGTGGCACAGAATGACCTTGGAAGAGGGAGAGCGGAGGAAGAGGTGGACCCCTGGCAACCACTCAGCTGTCTGCACAGGAGCTCCTGACTGGACAGCCACACCTACTGACTCTTCGTATTTCAGCCAACTTTCCCGACACCCCCGACCCGGTAGAGTGTCCTGGGGGGGGCAGCTGCAGGGGTAGAAAAGGCTTGGTGCCGCGCGTGACCTTGGGGTGGACGTGAGCTGGAACGGGGGTCATCCCTGCACGGCTCCCCAGCCTTGAACAGTCACCTCACTGGGCTCCGCCTTCTTTGCATATAAAACTGTGACCGTCATCACAGGTACCTTGCTGGGTGACTGAAAACATTAAATGAAAGAATGCACATCGTTCATATGTACGGGATGTTCAGTGAGTGCTGTGCATTCGGATCACAGCGACATGGAAACCGGCGTATATTCACCGACTAAATGATGACACAGTACAGGACGCTGACCTGCGCGTGTGCACAAAGGTCGAGACTGAGATGAAGCACAGCACTGACCGGACGGCTGACGGGGTCTGTGTGAGGTTTTTTCTTTTTGTTGCTAAATAGGACCCGTGGACTCACGTAATTTTAAAAACTGCCATGGAAACCAACGAGAAGTAAATGGGCTGGAATTCACGATGACGGGGACTTGCAAGTTTACAATTTGAAGGTGTGATGAGTTTTCAAATAGAGAAAGTCATTCTATAAATACATCAGTGCCTTAACTTAAAAATCACGAGAACATGTTCAACAAGCAGTTTGTAAAGGACTGCTTGTTACAGCCCTTCTTCTAAAATAAAAAGGAATTATTGTTTGTACTTTACTACTTCTCTCTCTCTCTCTCTCTCTCTCCTACGTATCTGCCCAAATAGCATTTTTCTGCCTCTCAGGCTTTTGAGCAAAAAGACACATAAACGTCAGATGAGGAGAATTTTTCCTTTGCCCCTCGGCTGCGGTGACAGCTGGCATCCTCACACAACTTCACTCTGTAGCATTTCTGTCACCCCAGAATAGTTGGCACATCCATTATTTAGAACTGCGACGTCAACTAATTACAGGGCAGAGCACTGTGGGGAGGAAAGATCAAGTCTGCAAGGGAAATGGCGCTGTGAGGGGGGGAGATGCGAGGAGGGGCCCCCCAGGCGGCCTCTGTCAACACCACGGGGAGTGATGACTGCCCTACGGGCCCCTGCCCCTGTCAGCCGTGCTCTGAGATGCTCGCTTCTGGAACCAGCCCTTCTTCCCGTGAGTCTTCATAGGACTTGGAGCTCAGTGTCTTTCCCTAAGAGCCATCCTTCGGAGTGGCCGGGAGCCTGGTTCTGGTGGCACGTCTGGTGCCCCATTTCTAAGTGTGGCTCTGGGACCACAGCCCGCGGTCCTGGGAGCTCATGAGACTGCAGACTCTCAGTGCCCCCGGAGCTCGGGGACTCATCCAGGCTGACGCACAGGCGCGCCTTCCCTGGCCGCCTCCCCAGCCCGTTCTTCCCGATGCTGACCCCACAGCAGCTCTGTCCATCTCGAGTCCCCCTGGAAGGCCAGCTTCTGATCAGCCTGGGCAGACTTCCTGGGTCTGCTCCAGCCCGGCAGACGGGCCTGCCTCAGCCCTCCGTCCTGAGTCACATCAGCGTCACCCGAGGGCCTGGGACACCCTCTCTGGCCCGACCTGTCTCAGACAAGTGCACGGGCATCCCTGGGTGAGGACAGCACTCGGGCAGGTGTGAAGACTCCCCAGGTGACGCCAAGGCTCAGGCTGGACTGAGAACTGCGCTGCAGGGTCAGGGTGACCACAGAACCGAGTCTCCCATCCTGGGCGATCTCGAGAGGAAACGAGAGCAGTGAGGACAGTCACGCCAGGATGGCGGACAGAGCGCCCCTGCCCGGGGGTTTGGTTCCGTGACTACGCTAAACCTCACGCTTGCACCGTTTTCAGGATGGGTATCGGCTTCTGAAGGAGAATATGAACTTCACCAGGGCACAGACCCTGTTCTGACGGTCTCTGAACACCCAGACCCACCATAATGTTTGACGTGTAGTTGACGCTCAGGGGGCACTGAAAAGTACACAAGGTGACACACGGTCAAGAGTCAGGGTCAACATTGGAACCCAGGCTTGCCATCCTTCCAATGCTCTTTCCGGTACATCTTTGCCAACTTTCCAATACTTTATCAGGGTTATCAATGCAACGCACTGGTTTTCAAAGGCAGTGATGAAAAGGTGAGGGTAAATGAGAAAGATGAACCTCCACGTGAAAAGTAGGTTTAAGAAGAATAGCAAAAAGAAAAATCAACGTTTCCAAGACGGTTGCTCTGAAGTTTATGCATTTAGGTTTATTTAATCATATTTTCTCTGGGCTGTGGCATTTATTGGGGTGTATACGTCCCAACTGCTGGTGGTGTGATTATGAAAAGAGTCCGAAGGCTAGTTGGGAGTAAGCATCTGAGAAAAGAAGAGACCGTAGTTAATGACACTGTCATTAAATTATGGGATTATAAGCCTGAGAAACGAGAAGAAGAGGCCCGGTGATAATGTGGAGGACTCCTCAGAATGTTCCATGAGGGGTCTGTCTTTTTAATCCAAGAAGGGATACAAAGTTCCACCACAGAAATGGTGCCAGAGGAAAGATGTCGAACAGAACCGATTAGGGAAGGCGTTAAATGTGGAAATACTTCCAGCAACGGGAACCCCTCCACAAATTCCCTTTTAGATAATAATCAGAGGATTTAATAGTATTGCTAGGAGTTAAAAATTGAGAGTAAGCACCCATTTCTCCGGGCTTGGTCCAGTACACTGTCACGTTGTTGTAGATTCCACGGATCCCGAACAACCCGTAGGGTAGGGTAGAGGGAGGGCAGGGGGTCATGCTTTTCTCCACCACAAATTCAGCGTAGTCGGGAAGTTCAGGAACGTGGGAAAAGCCACACAAATGTCAGAAGTATGTCGACTATGACGCTTAAGCCACAGCTCTATTTGTTTTGTTACAGAGCTAAGATTGCAATTTAAAAGATCAAGATGGGTTTTTATTTTTTAATCTGTTCCACTTCTAAGTAATGTGACCCTGAACATTTAGTCATGCCACCTCGATGTTACAGAAAAAGACTTAGGGATTTGAAAAAATACCCCTAGAACATAAAGTGAAAAGGCTAGAAATACAGAATGATGTTTGATACTATAATTAACTACGTGCGGAAGGAAGGGAGGGCAGGGTGGAAATATAAATATCCAAACATTCACTGGGATCCTCTTTGGGGGGAAGGACTGTGTCTTTACATGTTCCTCTGTGTTACCTAAACCTTCTATAATGATTACGAATTACTTTTGCAACATGAAAAAAATGTTATTTTAAAAGTATATATTCGAGCTGCCCAGTATTATCTGTAGTACTAAAATGACAGTATAATTAACGGTTGCCTAGCAAAGACAAAATATTAAGCGGATGATCAATGAAGTTAACAGCATCACAATTAGAAGAGTAACCTTCACCGATGTATGTGTTTACTCTCAAAACTATTATTTATGGAAAAAGGTTTAAGCATATCTATGTGATGAAAATGACTAGATGCTGGATAGCGTGGGTGAGTGGTACAGTCAGAATGGCTGAAAGGGTCAATAGCGTTCGGATCTAAGTAGTGATAAGACATCTCTTTGGTCCGGTTGAGGAAAAGCCACACGTCACTCTGCACCTCCAGTTTAAGAAAGTCCTCCTCTATGTTATAAACTTGGAAAACAAGTTTCAGTTACAACAATGACACTTATTGAAATGAGAGGCTGAAGACACTTGTGTTATTTAACAAGCCCAGACATAAGTAAGGTATAATTTTATACTATAAATAGTATGTCCATAATTAAATCTGTAGAATCTATGAAAACTTGGAATGCATTCTTTTTTTTTTTTTTTTTTTTTTTTGCGGTACGCGGGCCTCTCACTGTTGTGGCCTCTCCCGTTGCGGAGCACAGGCTCCGGACACGCAGGCTCAGCGGCCATGGCTCACGGGCCTAGCCGCTCCGCGGCATGTGGGATCTTCCCGGTCCGGGGCACAAACCCACGTCCCCTGCATCGGCAGGCGGACTCTCAACCACTGCGCCACCAGGGAAGCCCTCGGAATGCATTTTAATGGAGAGATTAGCACTAAATAAACGCTGCACATCAATTACACTAATAATCTCTTCATTTAAACATTACTTCCTCAAAATTGTGTTTCTTTGAGCTTGATTTTTATCCTCAGATTACATTTCTAATATAAAATTTTCCTTTCAGTGGCTTTTACATACTTGAATTGTAACCACTGACTATTTCATTTTTCTGCATAAGCACCACCCATTTGGCTAGAAAATCCCAGTGGGGGGAAGGTTATTGTGTAGACGTAGGTTCTTTTACGTTGGCTTCGTTTTCTAAAAGCTATTTCAGAAGTTACTCCTCCAATCTGGGCATAAAAGTAGCACTTTAGAATGTGTGATTAAATGAACAGTTATCAGAATCTGTGTTATAAAATAGTACTGCACACACCAATGAATTCCTCAGGGATAAACATGAAAAGAGCTATCGGTCATTGTAAGTCAAGAGGCGCCTGGTACCTCATCCACAGAAGCTGGTTTCTAGCAACATCGCCCTCCTCCTGCTGGGGTGATGGGGGCATGGAGCTCCAAGCTGCACCCACGACCCACTTCGGAGCAGAAGAGCCAATGCTCTCAGGCTAAGCTAGTGGCGGGTCAGCCACCTTCCTATCAGAACAGCCCACCGTCTCTCTTAATTCCTGCAAACTTCCCCCTTTTGCTCTTAAATGATTCTCACAGCACACGCACATCTTCCAGCTAACAGGTCTCCTCCCTTTTCCCTTCTGTGGATGAAGAGCTCCCACTCTGTTTCTGCACTTGTGCTAGGATGGCAGCGCATCCACTGTGAAAGGCACCTATGTGCCATCCTCCGGCTTCTGCACATGTTCTTGAAAAGTTAGCTTTGATGAAACATTCAGCTCGTAAAATAGTTTGTCTTGCGAGTCCATTTTAAACTTAGATTCAACAGACCTTACGGCACAGAATTCAACGGTATGTTAAAATAGAGGCTGAACTCAAACTGGGCACCCAGTTAACTGGCAGCGCAATTGGGGACCACGTCTGTAACTTACACGTTTGGTGGAAGTTGTATCAGGGTCTTTTTTTTCCTCTTACTTTAACCAACTTCTTTTTTTCTTCTTTAAATTAAGAGAGGTAAACGCCAACGTTTCCACTTCTTAGCAGGATGAGAGGTGAGAGCGGCTGAGAGCAGAGGTTGGAGCCAGAGGGCTCGTCTCAGCCCTGCTCTGCCCACCACTAGGGTCTGCCCTCGGTACCTTACTGACCTCCGTCTCCATCTGAACTGAGGACAGCGTCAGGGGGTATTATAGGTGTTAAATGAGTTAAAATCTCTAAAGCATTCCGAGCACTGCCTTGCACATAGCAGATACTCAAATACCAAAATACTGTCACCTTAAAAACACTGGATTCATTACTCAGCCATAAAAAAGAATGAAATAATGCCATTTGCAGCAACGTGGATGGACCTAGAGATTATCATACTAAGTGAAGTAAGTCAGACAAAGACAAATATATGATATCACTTACCTGTGGAATCTAGGAAGTGATACGAATGAACTTAATTACAAGACAGAAACAGCCTCAAAGACGTAAAAAACAAACTTATGGTTACCAAAGGGCAAAGCGGAGAGAGGGGAGGAGACATAAATTAAGAGTTTGGGATTAGCAGATACATGCTACTAAATATAGAACAGATAAACCACAAGGACCTACTGTAAAGCACAGGGAACCATATTCAATATCTTGTAATAACCTATAACGGAAAAGAAGCTGAAAAAGAACATATATCTGTGTAACTGAGTCACTCTGCTGAAAGTAACACAACACTGGAAATCAACTACATTTTAACAAATAATAAACAAACAAACAAACAAAACTGGATTCAGGTTCATTGCCTAGTAATGGACACAGGAAGCAGGTTCGCAGCCTCAGAAATCTCTCCAAGTTCTCCTAAACACTTGGCATCTCCCAGAGCCCTCACCATGCTGTTCAAGGTGTCTGCACATGTTGAACTGAACCCAGAGTGTAGACAGAGGTAGGTGGGATTCAGGAACTCTGCCTGCGTTGTACTTTTGTTTCCACACTTCAGCCCTTCGCTCAGACCATCCTTCTGCCGCAATGGCCTCAGTATCTGTCTAGAAAACAGGGTAATGCCCTGTGCCTGAAAACACACAGGCTTTGGAACTGGGAACTGGAGGAGCCTTCGAATCCCAGCTCAGCAAGTGATGACTGTGCAACGTTGAACAAGTGCCTGAAGCTCTCTGGGACGTTGAAAAAGTGCCTGAACCTCTCTGAGCCCTGGTCCCCAGTCAGTGCGGAGAGACAGTCCTACCCACCTGCCTGGGTGCTGACGGAATTAAAACCAGAGCACAGAAAGCGCCCGGCTCGGTGTGTCCCTGGGGGCACCGCAGCCCTGTCAGCAGGGACAGCACCAGTGCTCATCCTGGGAGCCCGGACATGTCAGCACCTGCTACTCCACTGACCTCTCCGCGCGCTGGCTGGTCCGCAGCCCGGGGCACAGCTGCCTGGGCTCCGCCAGTGAGGTGCCTGGCTGGCCGCTACCTCAACTCCACTCTGACCACACTCTGTGCAGCTTCTGCTTTACCCTTTTAATTCCTAGCTCCTAAAAAGCACGCTCTACCTGGTCAATTATCATTGAAGACGAAGCCACAAGTTTTCTGGCACAGATCATTATTTCCTATTTCTCCTGTTTGTTCTCATCCAAGTCCAAACGGAAGCTGAGATTTCTGTAAAACCGAGAACTACTTTTAAATGGCCAAGCATATTTTAATGAAATGCTCCTATTTTCGTGTCTATATTTCATGAAAGTGATGTTATTTCTAATAAAGAATATTGATTAATATCAGGATATCAGTATTAGACCCCATTTGCATTCCAGCTCGATCCCGCTCAGGAAACAGTTGTGAACTAGTTTCCATAGCAACGAGCAGCGTATTTTTAGCGAGCGCTGCTGCCTTCCCTTCTGTGAACCTCACTGTCTTCAGCCCGCAGACGCAGTGATTTTCTCAAGAAGCACGTATTGGGAGAGGTCGAACACCACCCTTGAGAGATCTTGATATGCATTGCCCTGTTTCTGCTCCCCTATGCAAACTATTTCTTCCTTTGTTGCTAGTTTCCCTAAAATATTTTCAACATAATTAATTCTTTTTAAAAAGAAAAATTGGGGCTTCCCTGGTGGCGCAGTGGTTGAGAGTCCGCCTGCCGATGCAGGGGACGCGGGTTCGTGCCCCGGTCTGGGAAGATCCCACATGCCATGAAGCGGCTGGGCGCGTGAGCCATGGCCGCTGAACCTGCGCGTCCGGAGCCTGTGCTCTGCAACGGGAGAGGCCACAACAGTGGGAGGCCCACGTACCACAAAAAACAAAAACATATATATGTATATGTATATATATATATATATATATATATATATATATATATATATAAAGAAAAATTGCATGGTTGAAACTGAGTGGTGAGTCACCCCTTATATGTATGCAGTGGGTTTTCCTCACAAACCACAGCTCTTTGGGTCTGGGTATGGTTAAGTCAGACCAACAATTTTATCCTTTAGAAAAACTCCCCTCAATCCAGGCAGATGGGCTCCTAATCTAAGCAGGGGAGCTGGTGAGACAACAGAGAAAAGCCAGTTGCAACTGGCCTCGTGGTTTTAATTCTCAGTAACGTTAAGATCAGGAAGGGCTCTGCAGCTTCCAGCCAGGAAGCAGAGTCGCTCGGTCACCTTGCTGCAGAGCTGGGATGTACGTGAGGCCTCTCTGACCCCCAAATCTGCATGTTTTCCAGTACACGGCCCCGCTCTGCCCCTCCAGGCAGGGAAAGGGAGAGAGAAGGACCACAGTGTCTGAAATATAAAAATACAGGTGGCAGCTCTGTCCCTGCAAAGTTCAGGGTAGAAGACGAGAGTTGCCTCTGGGGACAAGACAAGCATTTTGAAGTGGAAACGCCCATCATATGGCAAATCCTGTGCACAAAGTAAGGATTTTATTGTATTCATTTTGGGCGAAAATATTTATTTTTACTATACAAGCTGGGTGCTTTTTTTTGTTTTTTTTCGGTACGCGGGCCTCTCACCATTGTGGCCTCTCCCGTTGCGGAGCACAGGCTCCGGACATGCAGGCTCAGCGGCCATGGCTCACGGGCCCAGCCGCTCCGTGGCGTGTGGGATCTTCCCGGACCAGGGCACGAACCCGTGTCCCCTGCGTCGGCAGGCGGACTCTCAACCACTGCGCCACCAGGGAAGCCCAAGCTGGGTGCATATTTACTGAAAATGTTGGTGGCGGTGAAATAACCTTTCCTCACATAGTCAGGGACCGGGGGCGGGGTGGGGGGGGAAGGAGCTGGCGGCCATACGAGGCCGAGGTCCAGTCTGGAGAGGCGGGAAGCCCCAGGCAAGAGGACCCCAGCATCCCGGGACCTCCACAAAGTGAGGTCCCCTCAGAACCTGCTCAGAAACAGGGTGAAACAGGGCTTCACTTAAACTGTGTTCTTGTGCCATAAACCAACGAGGATCTGACTTCTCAGTATTAGAAGTAATTGATATTGCTGCGAGCTTTAGAGATTATAAAAAACATTTGCTCACTGACGATCTCATTTAAGACAGATATGCTTAGGAAACAGGCCTCGTTACCCCTATTTCACCCTGGGGTTGCAGTAGGTGCACAGTCCCCAGTACAAGGAACTTGATTAAGTCTCACAGCTAATGTGGGAAATCTTAAACTCCAATATCCTGACCTGAAATTGCGCGTCTGTTTACTAAATAAGAGAATAGCTTTGGAGGGCACTGGGTCTCTGTATCAGAAATCCCAACAGTCAGGAAGAGGGGGTGCCGTCGCTGTTACAATGTTGGCAACACTAAAGTTCCAAAAAGAAGAGAGAGAATATCTGTGTGTGCATCTGGACGGACAGCATCACGGCTCCATTCCCAGCGGCAGGTGAGCGTTCACTGGGTGTCCTCAGCCCCACGTCGGGGTCCCCCCGCCCATGACAGCAGGATAAGGACGATCCCCATGACTCACATTCATACAGCACTTTCTATTGTTCAAAATGCCTTCACTTTAATTTGCCAAGCAGTATATTCAACGGCCCTGTGATCGATGTCGGCAAAATGGCCCGACCTCCCTCAGGGACAGAGACACTCAGGTGGACTGAAGCGCTGGCCTCCAGCGATGGGTCACCATCCACCATCCAGAAACCGTCCAGGCTGGTTTCTCCCATCACCTGTTCTGCAATTCAATGACCCCGTCTTCATGGACTCTGATAATCTGCCAGGGAAGCTAAGTGCGATTTCCTCAGGTCCCTCCAAGAAAGTTCCGTGTTTGCCAAGAGAACACCTCCCCGTAGAGCCGAGCTGCTGGCGGTTACGATTGGTCCCCTGATGGCAAACACACGACCCCATGCGGCCCTCTCCCCACGCTCGGCCGCGGACCAGTTGACTCCTAATTAGGTGCTGGTGCCGGAACTGTCTGCAAAATGTCTTTGCTGCGGGGGCTGGGGGATGGAGGGGCTCAGTGGCATCCTGTTTCCTTTTTTCTCTCTAATGATATTTACATGACGAATCTTGGCTGGCGGCTCTCAGAAAGGCATCATCCTCTCCGTTTTGGAGCGCTTCAGGTGCCCCAGGGACTGGGGAGCACATTCGCCCGTTGTACTAGATTGCATACGCGTCCTGGGGGAAGGGTAGCAACAAATAAACATTTGCCGCATCTGATAAAATCTGGATTCCTGCAGAGACGATGGCCAGCCCTGTGTCCGACAGCCCGGCTGAGGCCAGCCAGCACGGTGTGGGCACCTCAGGAGGCTTCAGAGGTTGGCAGAACACGTGTTTGTGGACCCAGAAAAAAATTCCCGAATCAGCAAGTCTGTGCTTTTACTGCCCAGTGTTTGATAGTTTTCCCGTATTGATTACGAACGTGCCTCAAGCACGCTGTCAGGCTGAAGGGCTTTCCCAGGTGGCTCGTGAGACAGTGGGTGCAACTGAACCCCTGCAACAATCACACCAGCGCCAAGCAAAGCGATCACAGGCTCAGCAACAAGGCCTTGCGCAAAGGTTTACTTCCAAACCACGCTGTTCAAGGCGCAGGCTCGGCGGTCTGCGCACATAGGGGGCTGGCAGGAGCCGTTCATCCATGGCTGACGCTCCGCTGTGGATCACGTGTGTCCGTGACCAACATGCTTCACCCATGGGGATAGCTGGGTGGGTACAAGAGTAGTTTCAGAGCACCTAGAGAGGACTGGATGGGTGCCGTCCCCAGGAACGCAGGAAGCGTCTTAAGTGGTCGATTTTCAACATTAAATCCTTTGAGCGTTGGAGGAAGGCAAGCCTGGCAGACTTTCTGGAGGAGACATGAGCTTTCCATTCTAGCTCCCCTGCATCTGCTGCTCTTCAGAGCATCACTCTGGAACGTGTGGTCCAGCCAAGGTAGCCCCTAAAGGGTGCTTTTAGAAGTCTTTGGACTAAAATGCGCCTGAATCAAGAAGGGAGCGGGCAGCAGGGTCATCTTCATGGGAGGTCCAGAGGCCCAGGGATGAGCAGTCTCCTGTGGCCATGAGTGAATTCACAGCCAGCACCCTGATCACCCAGGGCCCCAAAGTTAAACTGGACTGGCCAACTCCCTCTGAACCCAGCTTAAGCCAAACACACCGCAAGAGGAAATAAACGTGCTCTCCAGGCTAACAGGCCCTGCGTGAACCACTGCCACCCTGGCATTTTATTTCCAAAACTCAAGAACATGCCAAATACAACAGACGGGAAAAAATAGCTTGGTGTAAGTGCTTTCAATGGGGAAATTTCATATGTGTTTTACTATTAATAAAAAAAAATGGCCCTGGCTTTCTAGAAAAGCATAAAAAGAAATTAAGTTTCACAAATTCAATACCCAGCACGCTTTTCTCTCTACCCCCCAGCCGACAATTTCAGAAGACTACACCGCAGGAATCGTTACGGGACAATTAAAAAGAGACGTGCAGGCAAAACTGTGGTTTCCTGGACTGGACTAATCTCTTCGCTCTGAGCCCTTGATAGTAACTCGGTGCTTTATCCTTCCGCCCTCTCCTTCACGGCACGTAGCATTTCTTGAACGTAAGAGCAGCTTCTCAGATTAAATTTGGCAGCAGTTTTGTAGAGAAAGCAAAGCAAATCAATGCGGAAGTTTTAGGTGCTATACTCTTGATCTTGGCAACTGGCCGTTACAAACGGCCTATGCCAGTGGGATCTGGAGAAAAGGAAAAGCAGGGAGAGGAACACCTGTTCCCATCATGAGCGTGTGTGGTGGAAACCGCACCAGGCGGTCGGCATCCTGTCCGAGCCCGGACGACACTGGAACAGTGACCGGCCAGCACGGGGCTCTTGGTGCCACCACTGTCTCGGGGCTTTGCGATCATCAACCGATTTAAGCACCAAAGCAGTCCCTGATGGAGCTACACTGGCCTCTGCACTTTGTGGATGAAAACCCCAAAGTGAAGAAAGAAAGGGTGAGTGAGCGGCCCGCACACCCCAGAGTCTGCAGGGAGAGGAAACACTCAGCCCCGCTCCATCCTGGGAGCAGCAGGTACCAGCCTCACCCAGCCCCTCCACATTTCAGGGGGAGAAACAGGAGCTGCTCTGCCCGCAGAGAACCAGGGTGCGAGGGTCCTGTCCACCGAGGTGGTGCTGCTGTGGATGCCCTGTTACTGCGGCTCGTGGCACTGTCGGCCTGAGGGGGTGAGGCTGGGGCGAGCGTGGTGTCGGACACCCAGCGGCTGTCCATGCCCGTTGGGCACACATCGTTGAGTCCGGAAATAAAACGCTACTCTACTCATTGCTAAAAAGTTAAGTTTAGCGATTTCCAGCCTTTAAAAGCATCCTAAACATTTGAATCAGGGCTTGAACACAATGGTTCTAACCGAGAGGAGATGCAATTTTGACTGATGGCCTGAAGATGCACAAAGGGCAGGTCAGTTGAGTGCTCTACACTTGAATCCCGAGAGCAGTAAATGAACGTTTGTGATGGGGTTAATGATCGCCACCTTGGCTTGCGTTCTCCAGTTTACAGCGTCACCTTATTGCACGTGCAAACATTTCCTCTGCTCCTCACAGGAAGGGGGCGGCTGCGGGGGCTTCGCCCTGTGGGACCCCCCTGACGCCCAGAGACAGAGCCGGCTCTCCTGACGCCCCAAGAGCAGAAATCCTTGGTCCAGGGCGAGAAATAAGCCCTCTCCAACTCCTCTCATTATTTCTTGTGCTTGATATTTACGAAGTTGCTGTTCCATTCCTGGCTGAATGTTGTCTTTTATTTTAAAGACAAACAGCCTTTGAATCACCACTGAGTCGTTTTGTTTTTCTTTGGAATCTGCAGTTGAAAGCCGTTTCTCAGTGGAAACAAACTTGTGTTTGTGTTAGTGACGGAGGTACACACTTCACATGATTAACTCTGATTTTTCTCAAACAAAGTACACAGGCGGGTTGTAAACTATCCTGGATCTTACAGAAGAGCGATGACACGCTGGGATCTGTAGTCTGATTCTCATTTTAAACTCCGAGTCCCTGAGTCTGGAGGTATTCTGGGTTTGCTGGAGGTACAGCAGCCACAAAGCTTGTGGATCCAGGTTTTCTGAACATAATCCCGGCTCCTGCCACCAGGAGACCTCGCACTGGTTAAACAGTCCCCCGCCTGGCAAAGCACATCACCACAACTTCCTTGTATTCTAGAACTGCGTGCCTGTTCACACACACAGCGTAAACATGCCTTAAGTTCCTCTACTAAATGTAATGACGCCTTTTAATATTTAAACTGTATTATTATTTTCTTACTATTTTTAGCAAGGACAATTTCTAATGCCTATTAAAGTTGAAATTAAAACCTAACCAAAGGGATCATGGCTCATTGAGGGATTAAAATCTTTTGCAGAGGGGCTTCCCTGGTGGCTCAGTGGTTAAGAATCCGCCTGCCAATGCAGGGGACACGGGTTCGAGCCCTGGTCCGGGAAGATCCCACATGCCACGGAGCAACCAAGCCCGTGCTCCACAACTGCTGAGCCTGCGCTCTAGAGCCTGTGAGCCGCAACTACTGGGCCAGCGTCCTGCAACTACTGAAGCCTGCGCGCCTACAGCCCGTGCTCTGCAACAAGAGAAGCCACTGCAATGAGAAGCCTGCGCACCGCAACAAAGAGTAGCCGCTCGCCACAACTAGAGAAAGCCAGCGCGCAGCAACAAAGACCCAACGCAGCCAAAAATAAATGAATAAAAAGTAAATAAATTTATAAAAAAAAACCTTTTGCAGAGAACCTTATCTTTAAAGTATATAGTGAAACAATTAATGAGTAATAGAATTATCCCAAAAGGCAAATTGTACTGCAGTGGTTTATTTTACCATATTGTCACATAACCCTTCTCCTTAAACATGAATTACGTTTTCACCTATAAGTTGTCTCTCCACCTTCTATTTGCTTTCATTCCACAGCACAATAGTAACCAGTGTCCACCTGGAAATTATCCAGAAAGGCACAGGTAATGAATCCAAGGTGCAGCCTAATGCAACAAGCAGTAAAGAGCTCCTAGAGTGCTAAACACAGAACAGTGACTACAGACACGATAACTGTGTTCCAACCTTTAAACGCGCTAAGAGAGTAAAACAATGATTTCAACCGCTAAAAAGAAAGGAGATGGACCTAGAGATCATCATACTCAGTGAAGTAAGCCAGAAAGACGCATACCATACGATATTGCTTACACGTGGAATCTAAAATACGACACAAATGTACTTATTTATGAAACGGAAACAGAGTCACAGACATAGAGAACAGACTTGTAGTTGCCAAGGGGGAGGGGTGTGGGGGAGGGGTGTGGGGGAGGGAAGTACTGGGAGTTTGGGATTAGCAGATACAAACTAGTATACATAGGATGGATAAACAACAAGTCCTACTGTCCACCACGGGGAACTGTATTCGATATGCTGTGATAAACCATAATGGAGAAGTATACGAAAAAGAATGTATATATAACTGAATCACTGTGCTGTACAGGAGAAACTAACACAACGTTGTAGATCAACTGTATGTCAATAAAATTAATTTAAAAAAAAGAAAATTCAACTATAGAGCATAAAAGAAGAATTATGTGGCATGACAGAGGTGCTAATTATCGCTACCATGGCAATCACAATGCAACACATCCGTGTATCTAATTAACATG
Source organism: Delphinapterus leucas (assembly GCF_059928025.1). Classification (NCBI taxonomy): domain Eukaryota; kingdom Metazoa; phylum Chordata; class Mammalia; order Artiodactyla; family Monodontidae; genus Delphinapterus; species Delphinapterus leucas. The sequence goes on from NC_143149.1 coordinate 10,900,997, forward strand.
TTGTGCACCGTAAGTTTGCCCATGTTACATATAAAAGATATTTCTAAATAAATAAATAAAACGTATTCTGAGCATCTACTTTTGACCCCACCATTAATGACCCAATCACCTTGGCTGAGTTAGATGAGTATTTCTTGAATCTTTTTAAAAAAAGTGAACACAAGATCTCTGCCTTTCTGCCTGAGAGGAGAGGGTGCTGGGGGAGCACGTGCTGACCCCCTTCTACACGGGGATGGGCTTGGGAGAGAAGAGCTCTGCTCCGTCGTGGATGCCGTGCCTGCTGCTGGCTGGCCTGAGCCGAAGGCTGGTCTGTCACGCGGACACAGCATGCGCCGGTGCATTTCTCCAGGCATTGCTGTGGCTGCCAACGGTCGTCTTCAGGACTTATTTTTTAGTAAGTTGCTGTTGTGAGAACGTTTCACAAAAGGGCAGCCCTCAGCATCGCTGAGTACTTTTCAATTAATCCAGCCTTTCATTCTATCGGCATCATTTAGTGTCTCCTGTATCTCCTGTACTTTATCAAGCGCTGCAATCACAAAGACCAGTAACACGGTCTCGGACCCCAGGAGCTTACCGTGGGCGACAGAAGCCGTCATGGAGGTGCCCACATCTCGCTGGAGCGGGGCGGTGCCCGCTGGACGGATGACGGGGGCTCCGGGAAGCTTCGAGTGAGAGAGCTGCGTCTGCTCGTATGGGAAGTAAAATACACGTCCTGACACAGCTCCTATCTGCCTCATGCTACCCCTAAACCTGTGCTCTGATACGTTTTCTGATATTCAACCATCTTTTCATTCCCAAGCTCAACCTTACTTGTTCAAGAGTAATCAGTACATGAAAATTCAGAGTATGTGCATATTTACCGTGTTTAAATTTTTATTTACTATGCACCTTCGATTTTTTTAACATTTTATTTAATGTTTTCCATCTGTGATCACAAATAAAACTGACTTGTAATTATCTTTCCTTGTACCGACCGTGGCCTGTCTTGGTATCAAGAAGACACTATTCATAGTATTGGCTGAGCATCTTCCCTTTTCTGTGTTCTCTAGAGGCTCCCCTTAAGGCTCCCCTTCTAGTGATAACATTCTTTCCCTCCCTTCCCTTCCATTCCCTTCTTTATCTGCTCCCCTTCCTCAAGAAGAGTGGAGATTCAGATTATTTTTATTATGGTTTTATTTACTAGTATTTGGTTTATTGGGGTTCTCAGTTTATTCTCCAGCCAATTTAATTGTTTAAAATTGTCCTTTTTAATCTATATTTTAAAATTTTATTATCATGAAATGGCTCACTGTATTATTTTTAAAATTTCTACTGTGACTTTTAAAAATTTCTGCTTTGGGGGATCAGTTTTTCTATTTTCAAGCTTTTTCTGCTCTCCATTTTGATTAATTTTTCTTTTACCTTGATCATTTTCTTTCTCTTTATTTGGTGTACTCTGTTCTTTTTTTCCAGATCATTTTGCTATTTACTTAACTCATTTACTTTCCCTTATCCTTGTCATTTTCCAATAAATGCATCTACGGAGCTTTAAAATTGCAGTCTGATTAATATTTTAGCCTTATGCCCACAAGTATTGATACTAGTTTGTTCGGTCCTTTTTAATTCCAAATACTTTATAACGTTCATCGGGGTGTCATTAAGTCATGAATTACAGAGAAGACTATTTCCTTTTGGCATCTGATTGTTTTCCAAGTGTACAGGTGTGTTTGCTCATATTGTGATTTCTAGTTTAAGTGCATTATGTTTAGAACAAATAGTTTCATCGTATTATATTCATTCTTTAAGTTTTTTGTGGTTGATTTTTGAAAACGTTTTACTCAGTATTTGTCGATACATTGTTACAGTACATTTGTCATTGTGTCACTCGAATCATCTATAGCCTCTTTTTTGTTGTTGGCTTAATGACTTGTCTCTAAAACATATATTAAAATCTACCACCGTAGATTTGTCAATTTCTCCTCTGGGTTTTATAGAATTTGATGTATGTCGTAAAGAGCACATTAGCTCATGTTGATTACATGTTCCTGGTTGAATAATCCTACACAGTGTTTCGTATCACCCTTTTTATGCATTTTGTCCTTATTAAAGTTATTTGCTGAGACAGAGAAGAGTCTCAACGCTTTATCCTAAGGAAATCATTTCTTTCAATTATTCAAAGAAGCATTCAAAAGGTTATTTTTAATCCTCAATAATTAATCAGGCTTACAAAATAATTCTGTTGGTTTAGCTGCTTGCTATCATTGCTTGTACCCTGTACCTGCCCTCTGTTATTTTTTTCTTGCTTAAATATACAGTTTAGCAACATTTCAAGTATAATAAAAGGTTGTGCTTTTGTATATCTGATACTATAGTATTCTACAGTAACTAAATTTTTATCTAGACATGAAGCTTTAGATGGGAAGTTATTTTTCTTCAACACTTAAGGGCTATAATTTGACCATCTTCTCATGTGATTGTTGCTAATGAGGAATTTACTGGGGCCTGATCCTTGTTCCTTTGGAGATTTTCTAGCTCATAGTATGAATTTCTCTTGATCACGGATGGTCTTGAGTTTAACTACAGTCTGTCCAGGTTTGCAGTGTTTCCCTTCCAGGCTGTAGGTAAACATTTTCAGTCTGGGGATGGCTGACGACTGTTCTCTGGCCACTGCTTCCTTGTCCTTCCCTGGAATCAATTCTTCTGGAAGTCCTCCCTCATGTACTTTGGAGTCTCTAAATTCTTCCTCCTTGTCTCTTAACTTCTGTTGCATACTTTTCATAAATCGATCTAGAGTTTATCCTGCCTGGTGCATTACTGTTAAGCTTTAGTGACTGTAATTTACCATTATTTGGTTCCCTCATTTTTTGGTATCTGTTCTTGACTCTCTTTTTCCCTCATCATTTTTATTCGTTTAGGATGGACGTCCCTCTTCTTTACTTCCACGCGGAGCTTCCCCAGACCTGTTTTAGGTCCGTGTCACAGTCCCTCCGTCACTGGCTCTGCGTTCGCAGTGAACCTGTCTTGCACTCCACAAGCCTGCATCTCCTCACCCGGCAGCCCGTGCTGCTTCCTGCAGGGACCCTAACCCTCCCTCGGTGGCTCAGAGCTCTGTCCTGCTGGCACAGGAAGGCCACCAACCCCACAGGGACCTGCCTCAGGTGTGACTCTGCGTTTTGTCTTGTTTCCCCGTCTCTGCTGTCCCCTGGTTGCAGGCCCTTAGCTCAGGCCATGCGCCCTCTCAGAACTGAACTCGTGGCTGCCTTGGATGGCGCTGGGGTCCTGCAGCCTCCACCCCACAGGCATCTCCTTGTGGGTTTATCCTTTCAGTGGGACACGGAGATACTCATTCTGATTCACGACCTGCACAGCCGCATCTGGACGCAGGACAGGAGCCCAGCTTGCCATCTGGGCCACGCCAGGTGTTCAGAGGATGGCCTCCCGCACAAGGAGACAGCACGCTGGGCACTGCAGGGGCTGTGGGACCGGAGAGGCCAACACCCCCGACCCTGCTGCACAGATGCGTCCTCCCTCCTGGGCCTGCAGGGGAGTGACCTGTACACGGCACCCCATGGTCCCCATCAGATGCTTATCTTTCTCTCAGCCCAAAGTGAGTCACCAGCAGGATCACTGTTACCGCTGGCCATGCTGCCTGGTGACCCAGCCAACATTCTTACCCTTATCAAATTTCCAGGGACCCGCTGGAGAGTTAACACGAGGTCACGTTCTCACCCAGCAGGGGGCAGGGATTTACTCCTCCTCTGCCGATGGTGGGCACGGCTGAGTCATTAATGTTCTTTAATACACAGATGTGCACGTACACGTATACACACATACACGCACAAATACACATTAATATGTATATTTTATATATAATATATATTAGCTTTCATTGAAGTCAGTTCAGAGACTGCATTCACAATATTATCATGTCCGAAGCTATACAGTTAGGTGTAATTTATAAACGTAAAAGTCCTCCTGTTGGTCAGTGCTGAAATATAATTAAAACATAAATCGTTTGCAAAGTTTGCAAGTTTACTAAGAACTGGACACTTCATTTTCATTTTTTAAAAGTTGTGGTAAACTACACGTAGTATGAAATGGGCCATCCTGCCCGTGGTTAAGCGCACAGGTCAGCAGCGTCCAGCCCCACGCACACCGCTGTACCACCACCCGCTGTCCGTCTTACAAGACCGACACTCTGTCCCCAGCAAAAACTCACTCGGCCGCCCCTGCCCCAGACCCCAGCCCCACCCGCTGCGTCCGGCTCTGTGAGTCTGACTATTCCAGTCCCGCGTGGAGGACGAATCACGGAACAGCCGTCCTGCTGTGACCGGTTTACTTCGCTCAGCAAACGTCCTCGACATCCACCCACGCGGCAGCACCTGCCCCAACTTCCTTCCCTTTTAAGACTGAATCATACTCGACTGCACGGGTTTAAAGAACTGAGCATTTTAATTCTCATTATTTCGTCTGGAAACCACAAACACCCCACGTCCCCAAGTGTCAGTGTGGTCCGGCCGGAGGGAAGTGCGTGTCTAATGAGGACTGAAACACAGTAGGTGCTCAGTACAGACGTTTTAATAAACTTATTTAAGTCTCCTTGAAATTTAAGAATTAGCACAGAGACAGAGGACGGGCCTCTCTCACTGGAGCAAACTTTTTATTTACGCCCAATGATCAGCTCAACGTCCAGAAGTCCCTAAGTTTGGGTAAAGACAGAATTATCTGCAGCCGTACTGTTTCCTCCCGGGGGGCTTCCCGTCACCCACGTGGAGTCTTCACAGTGAATGAGGACACTCACAGGACACGTCTGATCGCTCCCTTCCAGAAAATAATAAACAAGGAAAGCCTCAGTCCGATGGGTTACTCAACGTGAGCACTGAATTATTTAGCTGTGTTTTCGTGGTTGAACTCATTCAAATCCCGTGTGTTTACAGAAAGAGTACGTCCATTTTTCAACACTGCTTGGTCATTTCAGGCTATTTTGAAGACGTACTTGTGCTTTCCTCAGCTCACCGTGGGGAATGATCGTGTATATGCCGGTACAGTTTTTGAAGAGAGATTAGCTTAACCTTCAGGAAATTCTTCAGTGACCAGGGGTAGCTCAAACAAGGGGGCTATTTCTTCTGCCCCACCTCCCTCGCGCCACAGGTTCTGGGCACACTTGTCGATCACGTTGACAGTGACGGGGCATCACACGTGGGTTGGTGCCGGGTTGCTACGCCCACCGAGCGAGCTCTACCAGAGCTCAACACGCAGAAGCCCGCCTGCCCGAGGATCCTCAGGCGGTTCTGACAGTCAAGGCTACTACGGAGCCAGGGCTTGGGGACAGGTGACTTGAGGGCCAAGAGCTGGTAAAGAAGGGCTGAGCGGCCACCTGTCAGACACCAGGGCACGGTCATCAGAAGTCAGTGAGCACAGGAAGGGGAGCATGGGGGGCAGGAAATGCAGTTCCAACCCCACTCCCCCGTCCACGGAGTTAGCATCTCGAGGGCGGTCCCCGGGGTAGTCCACAGGGCTCTGCACCCATAGAAGCCCTCATACCTTTCCCGTTCAGGAGACCCGTCTCCACCCGCTGAGAAAAGCTGGGGATGGGAAGGACAGAGTCAGGACCTGCTGGAGTTTACAGCCCCACACACCTGTTTACATTAAAACGGTAAATCTCTGCTGATCGAATTAAAAAATATGTATCAACCCACCAACTGACCTGCGACCTCTGTGTTAGATGCTGAGATTTACTTACCCATTCATTAATCTGAAAACAGATCGTGCCCCCTAAAAGACAGACACGAGTCTGTGGTGTTGGGGTCATCTAAGCGTTTCAGAAGACCCACACTGCTTGTGCCCAGATGTCTCATCGCTCCCCCCGGGAGACCTGAATTGTCTTGTTCATCTACCTGTCTATGTACCCGCTCAGGTCCACGTGAGAACAAGACCTCGACAGTTCTCAGCTTCATCGTGCACTTAGCTGATGTGATCAGGAAATGAGACAGTGCTCACTGTACGAATAAATTAAATACTTTAAATCAAGGAATCAAAAATTCAGAATTCAAAGTCTTTGGGTTTATAATAATACTCAAAAAAGAGAAAGGGAAAATAAAGGAAGATTCTTGACCGTTGGAGGCTAGCTAATAAATCTAGAAGGACTGGTGCAATTAGAAAATCACCATTTTCAAAACCAACGTAATGACTGAATCAGACAAGGGCTTGTGTGAAGTTTGTTGGCCAACAGGATATTTATGTAGAGTTGAACTATCACCTCACAACTGTCCACTAAGTGAAAACAGGTAAATACACCTTTCCAAGGGAGAGAGTTGTCACCAGTGAGTGACACAGTTTACCATCACTGATGGTGCAGACACCTGCCAACATGTGTCTCACAGTGTGGTGTGATGTGAGCGACACATGGTCCCTAAGAAGTATTCTTGCCAAAATCATTTGGCCTGAGTCTAATCCAGGCATGATTTTCTGTTTGGAGGAAACACAGAGGTAGAAGGAGCAAATTACACATCCGGCTTGGGCTCTGTCAAAAGACAGCATGACAGAAGGTCCAACATTTAAAGACACAAAAGTGATAAAATAACCAAATGCAAACACACGAAACTTGAGTGAGTCTGGATTTGAAAAGCAAAGTAAAAGCTGCAAAGCTATAAAAACTGAAAAAGCCATAAAAGACATTCCTGGAAGAAGTGGAGAAATTGTAACAGAGACAGCATATTACAGAATATTATGGAATTATTGTTAGTTATCCAAGGACAATAATCCTAACCATTTTCATATAAACACCCTCCACGGTCATGGCCTCACTGCCCCACCACTGCTCCCGTCGGCAGCCTCAGCTCAGATAAATGCAAAGCACCTCATGGATGTCACCACAAGGACTTCCTTGCGGGCTCCTGGTGACCCCCCTCCACCCCGGTCTTCACTTCCTGGAAGACCCTTCTCGTCTTACGTGGCTCCGTCTCTCTTCCCCCCCAGCAGTTCCTTAAAGCTTCTGCATTCTCTGCAACTTTGGACTCTTTCCCCCTAACCCTTGGCAGGTGAATTCACTTAATTCATTTACAAATTGCTTCCTCCAGGAAGCCTCCCCTGACTGCTCTGGCACTGGTTGGACAGGCTTCTGGTGTGTCCCCAGCAGCCTGTGTGACCTTGAGAGAGCGTATATCCACTGCATTCCAGCTGGAACTGCATTGGACAGTAAACTCCACGGTGCAGACACCCCAGCCAGCACCCGGCCCCTTCCAGGCCGTCAATGAATGCAGTTCCATGGATGAGGGTGGCTGCCCTGTCGGCCCGCCCTGAGGGAGCTGCCTCTTTCCACCTTCCTGGCGAGCCGCCCCTCCGGTGGTTTGATCAACTCCTGCAACAAGGGTTTCCCTGCGTCCAGAGTGGCTCATTCCCTTTCCGATGGCTCATCCACGTGGTCCTACTTCTGATCGTGAGAACTCTGAACCACCGGCTTCTGAAACAACGCAACCCACCCTTCATCCCGGAGTGTTTCTAGTATTTGAAAACAATTTCTGAGCTAAGCACTCCCCGTGCCTTCAGTTTTTCCTCGGTTGACAATGAATCGCATCCTCCCATAGTTCGGGCTGCAGCCTGGCTGTGTCCCCCACCAGTGTGGGGCGGGTCCGCGCCACCCGGGGCCTGCCCGCCCTCTGAGCTGACAGACGGAGGGTTAGGCTCTCTGATCCACCCAATCCCCGGGACGTCCACTCCACCACCCGCCCCTTTTGGTAAAGGGAGTCTTCCGGCTTCATGGAAGGAAGATGCAGGTGTGTAAGTCTATAAACACAGAAATGCGGATTCTCGGCATCATGCGATCTGAGTGAATCCACCTCCATCACGGACATCGTGGCTTTCCTTTCTAAATATTCACAAACTGCATCTTAAAAGGCAGGCTGTGTGACTCTGCCTGCGGTGGACGCAGACTTCACCGCTACATAACTGGTTGTTAGAATCCCCTTTCTCCCTAGTTTGAAAACCGGACAGCACATTTTACCCATCTCCGGGCACCTCTTCCAGTGCCTCCAAACTCCTCCTGTCGGTGCATCAGTGACCAGACCCACTAGCTCGTCAGCTCCCCGGGATGGACTCGTCTGCAGGCAAACTCATTTAGGACAATTATGCTGTCAGACAATCTCCTGGCCTTTCTCAGACCTCAGCTCTCTCCACAAACATGTGTTCCCCTCTTTGTGTCAGAAGATCGCTCTCCTTGGCAGAGAGAGTGGATTCACAAGAATCACGGCCCCCTTCCTCCCGCCCCTCCCCTCCTGGGGAGGAGCCTGGCTGCGCCTCATCTTTGTGCTTCACCGTGACTCAGACTCTGCGGTCTCAGTCTCAGGTACGTGGGGCGGTTCTGTAAAGGTCATTTGTACGCAAGACCCAGAAGCTGTCAGGGAGCCCAGCCCAGCCCTGGACGGTCCCCACTGGAGCCTGTACGGGCTGGGCAGTGGGGCCGACCGAAGAGACTCAGGATCGTGGGCACCAGTCCGATCACCCCTTAGGCTTCCCTGGGGATCTGACCCTGAACCCTAGGGAAGGACGCATGGAACGCAGAAGGAGCCATGTTCAATCACACGCTGGCTGCGTGGTGAACGTGGAGTGAGAGAGAGGCGTCTTTCCACCTCGTCTGTGTGCATGGCGGGGCTGCAGAGGGCAGAGCCCCACGGCTCCCGGAGGCCTCTGTGCCGGGGCCGCTGTGCCCGCCGATAGCCGAGCAACGGCTATGGGCCTCCAGCCTCAGCGCGCGTTGGTGCCGGGGCGTCGGGGCCGCTGAGCTCAGGCTGTTGGAACCAGAGTGGGTATGTCTCTCCCTCCTGGAGGCCACGTGGCGTCGGGAATCACCCAAAGTCCATCAGCTCCATCAGGCCCCAGCCTCGCCGCCTGTAAAACGGGGGCAGAATCCCGCTCACCTTGCAGGGGTGTTCTGGGGACTACACGGGATAAAGGACACACCCGGCCCTCAGTACCTGGTGCATAGTAAATAAACAGCAGCGATTATGATTGCCGGTATGCTCACACGCCACTTTGATCATTTACAGTAAACCCACATGCTTGCTTCTTGATCATCATTCATCTCTCTTCTGGCTTTTTCGCAACCTTTGGTCTCTTCCATATATGGGAACAGAATTTTCATCGTATTCCCAACTTTAATAACTGGAGCTCTACCCTCCCCCCAGTGGAGTATCATGGTGGTATAGCCCGACTGAGCTACAGGATAAATCTGATATTCTCTTCAAGTGTCGTTGACTGACATTCTGATGCTGTGTGGGTTTGCTCAGGTGTCATTATTCTGGGACCCTCTGATTTTGATGTTGATGGATGAACTGCGGTCAAAACTTTATTCAAAACATCTCACGCATGCGCGACATATAGGCGTGTTTTCCTGTTTTAAACGCGCTGGATACGAAATTCAAAGAGGAGCGCGTGGCAGCCGCAGCCGCAGACGATCACAGCTCCCATCATGGGACGTAAAGGAGCTGGACGTCACGCCGCCTTCCAGGGAAAGGAACCAGCTTTCCTGTTTACAAACCACAAAGTGAACACGTCTGGAACGCATGCCTTGGACAAGTGGTTTCACCATTTTCTGTCTGTCACTTTTTGGAGTGGCTCAAGTTTTCTCGAGTGAGTGTTTTATTCTGAGTTGAAAAGATTATAAGACAACTGGCCTCCTTCTCAGGAGGGTGTTTCCCCTTGGGAAGCTCCCTTTCAGGGCAGCCTTAGAGCAGCCCCTGGAGCCGCTCAAATCCCAGACAGGCGAGTTCCCTGCGGGGCTCAGGGAGGTGGGCAGCGAAGACAGCAAACAGGACGGAGCAGACGGGCTGCCGTGGAAGTGGTCCAAGAGGTTTGCACCTGGATGCCTGTGGGGTTTCGACCAAGGTGCGTGCGGGGGCGAGGTGCACTGCTAACAAGACCAACACAGAACCAAAGCGGACGAGAATGTGATGTTTGGGGAAAGGCGCGAGGCTTGATTTGGTTGGAAGAAAGGGTGTCTTGGTGGAAGGAGCGCAGCTGGGATGACAGATTTGGCCCGGATGGTGCGGGGTCTTGGCCTGGAGGCTAAGGAACCTCACTAAGTCGAGCACAGAATACCTGACGTCTTCAGGATGTGCCGGGGACACCTTAAACATTTTGAGTAGGGTAGCGGTGTGCGCGAAATGGTAGTTCAGGACATTTTATGTGGGATGAATTCGAATGGGAAGAAATTCTAAGCGGTGAAATGAACGGAGATGCTAACATAGTCGTGGAGGGGAGAAAGGATTTTCTAAATGTTGACAGAAAGATTTGTTTCAAGTTCGTTTACCTAAAACACTGTGAAAGTAGGCTTAACTCATCGGATTTGGGGCTTAAGAGAGACAGGAGGGCAACACAGCCGTGAATCAGGCTTCGTGACCGGAAAAAAAATTACTTCTCCAAGATGAGAAAAGTTAAATCCATTCACTAGATTTTTTCAAAAAGACCTGAGGATGTATTCTAAAATGTAACAATTTTCAGGTCTCAGAACACTGAAAGCAAGGTCCTACCCTAGTTTTCAGGCGTATAGTTTAATGAATGGCTTAGTTACAACATGCTGAATACCTAGTTCTTCACTGCTCAGTGGCGCAGACTATTACACAGTAGGGTTTCTTTTTTTTTTTTTGCGGTACGCGGGCCTCTCACTGTTGTGGCCTCTCCCGTTGAGGAGCACAGGCTCCGGACGCGCAGGCTCAGCGGCCATGGCTCACGGGCCCAGCCGCTCCGCGGCATGTGGGATCCTCCCGGACCGGGGCACGAACCTGCGTCCCCTGCATCGGCAGGCGGACTCCCAACCACTGCGCCACCAGGGAAGCCCAGTAGGGTTTCTTTTGGCCAACCAAGATCAAGATCTTTGAAAGTGAATTTCAAGAAGGATACAGTACCTGTGGCAACACTGACTGACCGGAGATGGGGCGGGAGTTAGGTTTCTCCCGCTAATGAAGTCACTGTGTTCTCGAGGCCAGGGAGTTCTCCATCCCGCGTTGAGGACCTGACGAGACCCAGACTCTGCTCCCCAAACACGTGCTGACTTCAGGTCTATCGTTCTGTTCTGCGTGATGGATGAATGTGGGCAGCAGTCATATTCTGAAAATACGATATTTCACGAGAGCCAAAGGCTCCTGGTGCTATAGCGTCTATGTTGTGAGCCTCTGAATTCTTGCCAGTGAAGATGGGGCAGTAATTGAATTCTTCAAATACATTAGCAGCATTTGTATCAACGTTGATCCATTTCCCTGAAATCATTCCAGGACCTCTCGGTCTGTTCAGAGACCCCCGGGGCATCTCCACACAGACCTCTGCCAAGTGGGCGGCGGGGCTGCCCCCGTGCCGATGGAGATGAGACTCTGAGCCCATCACCGCTGCTTCATCCGCCCCTACTTCCTCCCTCCCTCCTCCCTCCTGGCTCCTGTTTCCTCCAGTTATTTACATCTGTAGTCTGCCTACTGCACTGACCTGGAAAAGGGGCCACGTGAACCTGGCTAGAACCACTCTCATGAGAATGCATATGTATGTGTCACTGAGTCACTCGGCCGTACAGCAGTAATTAACACAACACTGTAAATCAACCATACTTCAATAAAAAAATAAATACACAGAACCACTCTCACGATACTAACCCCTCAGAGCAGAAGGACAAAAAGACATGGAATCAGAGAGAAACTATGTGGGCCTCAGCTTTCAGCATAAAGGCAGGATGACCGCGTGGCGAGGTCCCTGCAGCACTGGCGTCGGCAGGTGACAGGTGCCGAGCACACCTGGCCTCCCCGCCCCGTCCTGGTCTCTTCTGTTGGGTGCCCGGGTTGGGGTAGGGAGAGCACGCCTGGTGCACAAACAGACCCCACGCGGCCAAGTCCTGCAGCACCAGGGGCCTGGGCTTCCTAACCAAGTATGCCTGTTACTGGGAACAAAAGCGCATTCTTTAGAGATTCGAGCAGCGTTCACACTAACAGGCTTCGTGCAGAGAATGGATTTATGTTCATACTTTGGAACAAATGCGTGAAGACAGACAGGACGTGCAGGAGGAAGGGCTCGAGCAGGACATTCACGGAAGGAAGTCAACGGCCAGAAATGTTCCTTCCACACGATGCCCAGCCCAGAGGCCGCCACGTCCTCATTCCTTTTTTTACTTCTGTTGCTGCCCAGTAGATGTTTTGGCTGAACTGCCTTGGCGTTTGTCTCTCTGTGGACATTTTCAGCGGTGGAGACCATGGCCCCCACCTCCTCCCTCCATGGCTCTGTGACCTTGGGGGGGTCATTTCAGGGCTGTTGGAACTCCGCCTCTTCACCCACAAAACAGGAGATGCATACAGACTCTCTGAGTCTACCAGCACACGAGAGGGCCAGACACAACTGTGTCAAAGTGTAATAACCCCACAAATGTAAATTACAGTATCACCGCACAGAAGATTTTTGAAACCTCACTGCCATAGAAAAGCGCGTATTGGGACTTCCCTGGGGGTGCAGTGGTTAAGATTTCCTCTTCCAGTGCAGGGGCCGCAGGTTTGATTCCTGGTGGGGGAGCTAAGATCCCACATGCCTCGGGGCCAGAAAAACAAAACACAGAACAGAAGCAATGTTGTAACGAAGTCTTCACATCAAAAAAAATCTTTAAATAAAGCACATATTAATTAATCTATGACAATGGAGGCAGGCATATATAATGGAGAAAAGACAGCCTGTTCAATAAGTGGTGCTGGGAAAACTGGACGGAAACAAGTAACAGAATGAAATTAGAGCACTCCCTAACACCATACACAGAAATAAACTCAAAATGGATTAGACCTAAATGTAAGACCGGATACTATAAAATTCTTAGAGGAAAACGTAGGCAGAACACGCTTTGACATAAATCGTAGCAATATCTTTTTCGATCCACCTCCTAGAGTAATGAAAATAAAAACCAGATAAACAAATGGGACCTAGTTAAACTTAAAAGCTTTTGCACAGCAAAGGAAACCATAAACAAAATGAAAAGACAGCCCTCAGAATGGGAGAAAGTATTTGCAAACGAAGCGACCAACAAGAGTTTAATCTCCAAAATATATAATACAAGCAGCTCATGCAGCTCTATGTCAAAAAAACAACCCAATCGAAAAATGGGCAGAAGTTCTAAACAGACATTTCTCCAGAGAAGACATACAGGTGGCCCAAAAGCACATGAAAAGATGCTTAACATCACTAATCATTAGAGAAATGCAAATCAAAACTACTATAAGGTATCACCTCACACTGGTCAGAATGGCCATCATCAAAAAGTCTACAAATAGTAAATGCTGGAGAGGGTGTGGAGAAAAGGGAACCCTCCTACAATGTTGGTGGGAATGTAAATTGGTGCAGCCACTATGGAGAAGAGTATGGAGGTTCCTTAAAAATCTAAAAATAGCATTACCATATGATCCTGCAATCCCACTCCTGGGCATATATCTGGAAAAGATGAAAACTCTAGTTTGAAAAGACACATGCCCCCCAACATTCATAACAGCACTATTTACAGTAGCCAAGACATGGAAGCAACGTAAATGTCCATCGACAGATAAAAGAATGTCCAAGGATGGATAAAGAAGATGTGGTACATATACACAATGGAATATTACTCAGCCATAAAAAAAGAATGAAATAATGCCATTTTCAGCAACATGGATGGACCCAGAGATTATTATGCTAAGTGAAGTAAGCCAGAGAAAGACAAATATCATATAATATCCCTTATATGTGGAATCTAATTTTCATAAAAATGACACAAATAAACTTATTTACAAAACAGAAACAGACTCACAAATATCAAAAACAAACTATGGTTACCAAAGGGGAAATGTGGGGGAAAGGGAGGGATAAATTGGGAGCTTGGGATTAACATACACACCACTACATATAAAAGAGATAACCAACTAGGATCTACTGTATGGCACAGGGAACTATAATCAGTTAATAATAATAACCTACAATAATAGGTTATAATAACCTAATAATACGGGTAAAGAATCTGAAAAAGAATGAATATATGTATATGTGTAACTGAATCACTCTGCTGTACACCTGAAACTAACACAATATTGTAAATCAACTATATTTCATTAAAAAATTTTAAAAAGACCTAAAATTTAAAAAATTAAATAAAAATTAAAAAGCACCCAGAGATGGAAACAACTTAAGTGTCCATCATCGGATGAATGGATAAAGAAGATGGGGCACATATATACAATGGAATATTACTCAGACATAAAAAGAAACGAAATTGAGCTATTTGTAATGAGGTGGATAGACCTAGAGTCTGTCAGAGTGAAGTAAGTCAGAAAGAGAAAGACAAATACCGTATGCTAACACATATATATGGAATTTAAGAAAAAAAAATGTCATGGAGAACCTAGGGGTAAGACAGGAATAAAGACACAGACCTACTGGAGAACGGACTTGAGGATATGGGGAGGGGGAAGGGTGAGCTGTGACAAAGCGAGAGAGAGGCATGGACATATATACACTACCAAATGTAAAATAGATAGCTAGTGGGAAGCAGCCGCATAGCACAGGGAGATCAGCTCAGTGCTTTGTGACCGCCTGGAGGGGTGGGATAGAGAGGGTGGGAGGGAGGGAGACACAAGAGGGAAGAGATATGGTAACATATGCATATGTATAACTGATTCACTTTGTTATAAAGCAGAAACTAACACACCATTGCAAAGCAATTATACCCCAATAAAGATGTTAAAAAAAAAAAAAGCACATGTTAACTTAAAACTTCAAATGCTCCACTAATCACTGGAGATCAGTTTCCATGGAGACTACGGTAAGAACCTAGCAAACGTCACTCCAGGTCAGGTTAATAACCCTTGCGTCTTTGACATTGGCACCGTAGGGCACCATGTGGTTGATGTTCAAAGTGGGCATTTAAAATAATTTGAAAAGTATTAACAGTCCCTCTAGCTTACATTATGAAACGTCCATTACATTTCTATCACCTAAAAACATCTCAGACTCTTCTGAAGTTATTTTTATATTCGGCCTTCAGCACTCTACTGCCCATCACGCGTCCCCAACCCTTATTTTAAACACTTTGCTTTCAGTCATGAAGTTATTCTTTTAAGCCATAAAGGAACAATAGAAAGCCAGAAGGAGAGAATTAGAAATGAATGTTTAGTATCATAAAACCAATTCCTGGCTGCCTGGACTCAAGCTAAGTTCATAGATGGGAGAAAAGATATGGACAGACACAGGGAGAAGCAGTGCTGCTGCCTGTGTGTGCGTGTGTGTGTGTAAACATACACACACACACACAGACTGGACACGTGGAAGACAGTGACCAAGGCTCTTTGAACTTATTTCGCAAGCCGTTTGCTGCCTTCATGTCAAGACGTGTTGAGGACAAAAGCCACCTGGACTTGAAGGGAGAGTGAAAGTTCTGAGGAGGCCGCCAAGCACGCAGCATGGTCCAGCGAGCGCGCCCGTCCCGCTGGCTTTCTGCTCCCAGCTCATGGCTGCGCTGTATCTCGGCCTGTTGGCACCCAGCACTCCACGTGCTCCTGTCTCCCGGACTTGGCAGGCTCTGTGGGGTCTCGTCCTGACTCTTACCTTCAAGCTTCCGGTTCTGGCTGGACACGAAGAGCTCCTCGGGGCCTCTTCTTGGCTGCAGCTTCGGACACGCTGGCCCCAGTCGCCACCCACCAACAGGCTACGGAAACAAGACCAGCCTGCCACTGCAGACACACAGTGTTGCCCATGCACAAGCCACACTGCTTCAATCCCGCTGAAAGGTCACGTAACCCTCTGTCCAACCTTTCCCTGTTTTTTCTGACTCTATCTTTCCTAACGTAAGTTCCTTTCTCCAACCCTAAATATTGTCGTTTTCTTTCTCTTGACCAGCTCAAACTCTGACGTTATAGAACTTCAAAGGAACATCTTTTCCCAACAAGAGGAGGGGGCAGTGTTTTCATATGGTTACCACGTTTTCACTTGATAACATCCATGTTTAGTGGAACCTGTGGATTATTTGCTTTAGATCTCAGCATCCTGATGGTTGGTGTCTTCAAGGAACAGCTTATTACCGTTTCAAGATTCTTTTTGCAAAAAATTAAGATAAGGCCTCATAGTTTCATGAGGATACAGTTGGTGCTACACATCTGTACGTGCACTTCCTTACTTAGGCCCATCTGAGGCGTGTCTGCTCACGTGCCCTGGCGAGGCCCTGGGTTGTTCAAGAGAACCACGGAGTCAGAGACTTGGGGATGTCTCCTAGTCCAAGATGATCTATAAGTATGACAAATAGTCCAGTACTGTGGGTGAGGATTTTATTCCCTTTACGTCATTTCTCCATCCAGAGAAGGGCCTTGCAACACTTCGTATTTCTTGACTTCAAGACGATATTTTTCTAATGTAAACGTTTTTTCATTTCTATTATAACTGCATTTGACAGATTTAATGTGAAACACTCAACAGCTTTTTGAGAATCTAAATAAAATATGCAGAGTGATTTCTGCTTGTCCTTAAATTTATTTGACTCATCTTGAAAACTGTCTGTTTTATCCTATGTCAGCACTGAAGCTGCACTTCCTCTAATAGGTGAAGATTATTTATGTTACGATAAACAGTCATCCATCCCTTCCTCTGTCCTCTTATGTATCCATCCACTTGCCCGTTCTTCTAGTCATCCTTCTAGCCCTGTTTCTTCTTTTATTGACTTTATTTATTTAAAAGTGCTATTAACGAGTAATTGATAGTAGAGGGACTGAACAGGGCAAAGGGCCACAAGATGAACAAGAGGTGCCGTCACTGTGTAGGAGCCACAGTCCAGTGAGAAGACAGGGGCCGAACCAGAACATAACCTGGTAAACGTGAGAGCAGAGGCTTGCGAGGAGCACGGGGACCCAGGGGAGGAGGCCACCACCTACACGGGGAGCGCAAGGGTGCCACAGAGGAGGTGGCCTGGAGTGGGTGTTGGGGGCTCTTCCCGGCTGGGGCGAGGGATTCAGGGAAAGGGAGTGGCACTGATGAGGTGTTGCACATTCAGGAAATGGCATGTGGACCCGAGCGATGGAAACATGGGGTATCGGACAGGAAGTGCCGTGAAGCAGGAAGGATGTATCCGAGCCGGGGTGGGGATGACAGCTAATCATCGCCTTGAACTCATTCAGTTTGTACTACGCCCAAGAACAGGGCCACGGATGCAGTAATTCCACATGTGAACACCCCTGAACTTCACAAGGAGCCCTCTGGGAAGGCTCAGTTGTTACCACCATTCCTCAGATTAGGGCCCGAGGCGAACAGCAGTTCTCAGCGGGCCAGACATGGTGGAGGACGTGCGGTCCCACCCGCTCCGTCTACCGGTCACGGGGGGAGCTTCGGGGATCTCGAAGCACTGAGTCCGTGAGATCAGATACGAGCGTCAGCTGCACAGCACGTGTCTGGGCAGAAGACAGCCTGAGGGCCGGGGGTGGTGGGCCCTCAGGGTGGTGCGCGTCCACAGGAAAGGTGGGAAGGAACTGCCCGTGAAAGGCGCCGTTAGAGAGGATGGTGGGGTGGCAGGGAGGGTGCGCCTGAAGGAGCCCTGAGAACGAGGTCCTGCAGGGGGAGGGGCTGCCTAGCAGAAGGGCCCTGTGCTGGGGGAGGGGAGGTCCACAGAGGGCAGGGGTCAGGACCGGATGTGGGCTTGGCGGCAGGGCGAGCAGTATGGGTCCCATCAGAGGTGCCATCAAAGCCCGGCGCATCCCCCATAGCACCCACTTCTCTGCCAGACCCTCGCCCTGCTGTCGGGCTCCAGGAGCAGAAGACTGGAAGTAGGCGATACCGATGTGGCTGCACACACGCCACGCACGGGTGCCCCAATTATCACACGGGTGGGGGACACGTAACACAACGAGAGCAGCACAGCCAACGGGTCACAAGGGCAGAGTCGACCGTGAGAAAATTATCTTTGGATGAGGGGACTTAGTGCTTAGCTTTCTATAAATTCAGGGTCTGGGAAGTTCATGAAAACAGTTTTGGAAGCTACTTAAATGAAGGTAGGAACATCTTGCTGAGCTTGTGGGTCGTGTGGTGTAGACACTGCGGTTCAACAGGTGGTTCTAAGCAGGAGGGGAGGGAGGGGTGGGGATGGACGGGGCCAGAGGACAGCGGGGCATGCACTGGTGTGACACCTGGTTGCCTTGTTTAATCCCCCCAGAGCCCGCCGGTTTAGCTTTCTTACTCTGCTTTACAGACTACGCACCTAGGCTCAGAGAGGCGACGGCAACTTGGCTGAAGTGAGAGTCAGAAATCGCGGCTCCAAGAGTGAACCCTGGGTTCTCAGGTCCCGAGGTCAGTGCTCCTTTTCGCTTTTCTGGTGTTTTAAGTGGAAAACATGTATATATTAACACTAAAATTCCCTGCTTTCAACACTACGTACAATTTTTTGGTGTTTTGATTATAGTCATCGGTTTTCTTCGAGTTATAGCAGTATATAATTTAGCTGTTCGCTGTACACGATTAAAATACCTAAGTTCAAACAAATATAAGCAGTGATTTTCAAATCGAACAGCTGAAATTAATGATTAAGCGGAACAATTAGCCTAAGATGCTTTTCATTAAGAGTCACGGGGGCTGCAGGGTCAACAGGCCCAGGGTGGGAGGTCAGTAGCCGTGGGTGGTATTTCTTGTGGTGACGCCTGGATTGTGCCTGGCGAAACATTGAAAATACTGGAGCTCGGTAACTAAAGGCCAGAGAAATATTGATTTAGCTGCTGAGCCAAATTAATTTACAATACCATGGAATTATAACAAGGTAACTATTAAAATATCTTCAAACAACTGTCTTTACAACTCCACTAGCACTCGCTGTTCCTTCGAGAATAAGACTGTTTAGGACGGGAAGAAACCAGACACTGGCTACGGAGTATATGCCGGGAGGTTAGAAGGAGGAATGGTGGCGATTTGGGAAAATCCCGGAACAAAACAAAGGGGATCACGAACCAGCAGCTCTAACTACGCTGATGTGACAGAGGGCCTGGTGCTGGTCACACACGGCCGTGGTGACACTGAAGTGTGTGTCCTGTGATCTCTTCTTCTTTACGAGTGATCCTGGGGGTTTACGAACGTGACTTGGCTACACTTCACTCCAGGAAGAGAGCCGATCTGATACCTGGGCTTCAGCACATTTCTATCCCGAGCTCTTCGTGAATGGAATATTCCGCAGATCAGCTCCTGAGGGAGGCCCTTCTTCAGTCATCCTATTCAACTGTATGATGCTAAAACAAGTTATTTCTGCAGAAACAGGGGAAGGGGGGCATCAAATAAAAAGGACGAGCCTAAATACACAGTTAAGGGATAAGAGTTAATCAACATTTCCTGTAACCTTTCACCATGAGCTTAGCGGGACCACAACAAGCCCACGGATGCTGTCTTGCGTGTCAGGACCGTGCCGGTCTCATTGCCCGTCTCCTCAAAGCCCATGGATTCTGTGTGGTTCTGGTGCATGTGAGACTCTGACAGCCCTTCGAGTGACGGGCACCGACAGGGGCTGGTGGTCTACACAGAGGGCTGTGTCCTCTTGTCCAGGTGGTGTCAGAGCCTGAAATCGCCTGGAAGGAGCCCTGTCTGGCTTACAGACCAGACAGATTTCCTAGTGATCCGCCACGGGTCTGCACACCTGCAGTGATGAGCATGCAGACAGGGAGGGTGTCCAGCACCTCATCACACTCGTCTTCTTTCCTGAACTTGCCCCTTGAACTTGGGGGATTTCGGAAATCCATCTTTCCTGAGTCCACTTCCTCTGGCTCTCAGTCTCTCCTGGACAAATACCTTCTCAGGACTGACCATCAGGGTGCGACAGTGCCCGACACAACGGGGATGGCCGGGCGGTCTTCAGGAGGGAGACTGAATTCTGGAACCAGGACTGGTGCCCCCCTTGTCACAAGTGGATTCACCTCTCAGGGAGTCAGTTGACGCGTCACCGATGGACACAGACGAAATGCCCATCTCCTCCATGTCGGTGGACCCGTGAGCCCAACAGGTGGCAGGACTCAGTGCCGTGAACTGTAGCTGTTGGCGCTCTACTGTCCGAGCCGTTAAAACCTCGATCTTAAATCAAATCTTCCAATTAACACAGTGACAGTAGCAGGTGACTGGTCTCTCGGTGTCAGAGGGGCGGGGTTCACCAGCATCCCTGGACTTAATTTCCTCAGAAAACTCTGCACTGTCACGTGGAAGCTTATAATCTAAACACACAGGAAGGTCATCAGATGAGTGAGGGGCATTTTCAAAGTTATAAGTGATCAAATGTGGCTGCGCCAGACAATAGGTCAAAATTGTATCAATCTTTGCCACACAAGGCTGCTGTCACAACGCACAGCAGCATTCCGATCCTCTGGACCACAGGGCCGTCGTCCTCCAGAAGCTCAGAGGCAGAAGCCCCCTGGGACCCCAGGATGCCACTCACACCTCACTGATGACCCCAGGTCCTGGCACAGTCAGAGGGGAAACGACGGTCTTGGGGGACAGAGGTGAGCTGCGAGTCTGGGATGTTTCCAGAAAGGATCGTCGATGTACTTCGGAGGGCAAATGGAAACCATCAGCAGCTCTTAAGGGGGAAGGAACACATCCTGACTTTCAGAAGGAGAGAGAACTTTGAAAGTGGAATTGGGATTTCCCTGGTGGCTTCATCCTGGTCCAGGAAGATCCCACTTGCCACGGAGCAACTAAGCCCACGAGCCACAACTACTGAGCCCACGCGCTGCAACTGCTAAAGCCTGCGCGCCCTAGAGCCCGTGCTCTGCAACAAGAGAAGCCACCGCAATGAGAAGCCCACGCACCACAACGAAGAGTAGCCCCCGCTCGCCACAACTAGAGAAAGCCCGCGTGCAGCAACGAAGACCCAACGCAGCCATAAATAAATAAATATTAAAAAAAAAAAAGAAAGTGGAATCGAGGGAAACTGAACGTGTGATGAGTGAGGCAGAGCCTGAAGAACACAGGGTTCCTGGAGGAAAGCTCCACTGCAGCTCTGGAGGGGAGGGTGGGTGGGAGAACTGGGCCGTAATAAAGACCAGCCTCTCGACCAGGGATGCTTCCCCAGGGGGCATCTGGCAATGTCTGGAGACACGCTTATTGCCCTGATAGGTAACCAGAGGGTGGAGTTCAGGGATGCTATGAAACATCCTAAGGTGTGCGGGACAGCCCTTCCCCCAACCAAGAACTACCTGGGTCATGACCTTGACAGTGTGACTTGGGAAAGCCCGCAGTGAACTGTCCAGCACCCAGCAAGCCGCGCTCGGTGAGTCTGGGTGACAGCGGTGCTGTGACATTCTCATCAGCCCAAATGCCTTCCTGAAGCCTTTGTTCCGCATTTATAACAAAACTGGTCTGTCTGAATTTTGGGGAATAGCTGTGGGAAGCGCATCACATTTTTTGGAGACTCAAGCCCCCTTCAGACACGCAGACGTGTGAGCACGTTGGCAAAGTCCCCAGGAGCAGCAACAGCTGTCCCCACGACATGGAGCCCAGAGCCTGGGGCTGGGCTATTGTGCCCCTGTCCAGCTGAGCCCCATCCAGCGTGGCTGCTGAACCAGGAAGTGCTGACCCAGGACCTGCCGCGTTCCCGGAGCTGCAGAGAAAACCTAGCTCTTCATTAGCAGGTCCGGGCAGTCTCTGCGGGCTTCCAACCCACGTAAGGTCACAAGAAAAATTCAAAGTTAATAGGAAAATAACCAGGCTATTTTAGGCATTTTTGGACGAGGGTTATTTACTTTCACTCCACTGCATCCTTACACAGGGCAACAAAGCACAGCAGGATAATGACACTTAAAAAAGGGCCGTGCAAAGTGGGAGCAGATTGAGGCTGGACTCTGTTATAAAACGTGGCTGACTTGACCCGAAAGCTCTCCTGAGCGCTGCGAGCTCGTGGGAAGTCAGTGCAATCTTCTTCCCAAGAACACAGGTCACGGCAACTACCACAAACCGGTGTCGACACTGACCCAATCCCGGCTCTGACTGGTGGGAGAGTGGCCACCTCTGCCCCTCCCCCTCCCCCCGGCATCAGTGTTTCCCTCTGAAGATTCGGGGGCTGGATAAGACCACGTGCCAGCTCTCTGTGCTCAGTCCCGTGATCCGGGTTCTTCTGAAAGATGTCGCAGCCCTGGAACAATCTGTTGCCCATCTTTCTCCCCAGTTCCTAGGGCGACACTGTGACCCCTCCATCAAGGTGGACACATGGTCATGGGAGGGATGGACAGACAGAGACTGGAGAACAGGGCCACACGGTCACTGCGTCAGTGAGCAAGGGTCACTCCCAAAGGTCAGCTGCCTGGAAGAAGGGCTTTCACTTACATCTAGAGAAAGAAACTCCCCCTTTTCTGACGTTAGCTCCTTAAATAACGGAGTAAAAGGAAGATGAGAAAACACGCCAGCGGCTCCGCCCCAGACACCTTTCAGGGATTCACCCTCCTTCCTCCTGTGCACCTCTCTGCACCCTGGACGGACTAGCTCAGCCTTGAATCAACGCCGACCGTGTGCTCAGAATGGCGGCTCGGATCCAGGGTCAGACCTCAGGCCCTCCTGTCCTCTGTTGAACCTTTGTGTCCGGGATGGCCCACGCTCATCCCTCATCCCTCAGAACGCCTCCATCTGTTCCCACCTTGAGATTCGAGATGGAACACACGTCTCTGCTCAGGCAGGAACTGGCCTCCTGCCCCTGGACTCAGGCTCCAGCCCAGGCACCCTGCGGTCTTCTCTGCGCCCCAAACACGCCCGCCCAAACCTTCAAGGTGGTCCCACTGCCGGACTTGGAAACTCAGAGTGCACGGCCTTGGGGTCCAGGCCTGTGGATGCTTCTGAGGTCACCCCCAGCTCCCACCACGACCCCTAGCCCATCAAGGGAGTTCCCCATCATCCCGTCCCGGACGCCCTGCCCTAAGGGTTCCTTCTTCTCTTGGAATGTCTTCTCCTGTCTCCTCACTGTGCTTCTTCCAACCCGTTTTTTTTTTGTTTTTTGTTTTTCCCAACTCATTTTTGACGTCTAGTTTATACTGATCTTTGGGAGCTGCTCCAAATAAACCCTATGTGGAGTGACTGGTCTCCCTGGTACCTCTCAAAACACGTCCTGCCAGTCCCCTCCCTGGGGTCCTGCTGTCTGCAAGCTGACTTCTTAGTTTTGTTGAAATCTGTTCCCAGGTCCCTGCCTCACTGGTCCCTTACGAGGGCAGTGATGCCAGCCTGCAGTTCCTGATGTGTCTTCCTGAGCGCAGCACAGTTTGTTTACGCTTATTATGGGCTCAGTCTGCAGGCTGACAGATTTGAATATTGGGTTCATACAGAGGTGAGGGCTTAGACCCCCTTTTGTGTTCTCAGGCTGACCCCTCAGCCAAACACCATGTCCCATCCACCATAGTCGCACCGGAGTCCTCGGCGGCCAACCCCGCGGTTGACGGGAGGTGAAAGGGCAGAAGCCCATCCTCAGGGCAGGCAGGGGCCATGCAAAAGAGGAAGCACGAGGTCAGACACAACACTCTGTAACTGCGGGGCAGGACACGGGGGTCTCGGGAGGGGCAGAAGGGGTGCAGAGGTGGCCCTGGATATGACCCCATACACAAAGGTCATGACTGTTTTTTTTTTTTTAATTAATTAATTTATTTCTTTTTGGCTGTGTTGGGTCTTCATTGCTGCGTGCGGGCTTTCTCTAGCTGTGGTGGCTTCTCTTGTTGTGGAGCACAGGCTCCAGGCACACGGGCTTCAGTAGTTGCAGCACACGGGCTTCAGTAGTTGCAGCACACAGCCTCGGTAGTTGTGGCTCGCAGGCTCTAGAGCACAGCCTCAGTAGTTGTGGCTCACAGGCTCTAGAGCACAGGCTCAGTAGTTGTGGTGCACGGGCTTAGTTGCTCCGCGGCATGTGGCATCTTCCCGGACCAGGACTCGAACCCGTGTCCCCTGCATTGGCAGGTGGATTTTTAACCACCGCACCACCAGG
Source organism: Delphinapterus leucas (assembly GCF_059928025.1). Classification (NCBI taxonomy): domain Eukaryota; kingdom Metazoa; phylum Chordata; class Mammalia; order Artiodactyla; family Monodontidae; genus Delphinapterus; species Delphinapterus leucas. The sequence goes on from NC_143149.1 coordinate 10,924,920, forward strand.
GAAGCTGTTTCATTTTAAACTTTCACAAAAATGGAATCATTTTCTCCAGCAAAAGAGGTAGGAAGAAAGAAAAGCAGGATTATTTTAATAAATAGATAAAAAGAGATTATGCGTGATTTTGATGAAGGAAACAGGATGCCGTGTAGGTGACAGCGTTTTCTGCGTCTCCCCAGGACACCCCAAAAACTGCTTGAATCTGCTTTTCGCCAACATTACTGCTCGTGGCAGAGATCCTTGCAGACTGAACTGGCTGACGTCTCGGTAGCCCCCTTGCTGATGTCGGGATGACGTTTCCTTTAAGGCAGATGCTCCGCCAAGGGTGCTATGAGCCCATCAACGGACATAAGCATCTGAGTCTCCTTCCTGCTTTGACACATCTGTGGAAAAGTCCACCTGGACATGCTCTGTGCTCACAGCCTGGGGTTCTGGTGCCCCAGCATTAATGTTTTCAGCGAGAATTGTCCATATTTTCTTTCCATGACTCGTGTCTGGTTCCCTGTGCTCACTGAATCTGGATGCAAAGTGGGTTGGCTGTTCTTTGGTGGTTACAGTCAGGCCTCCTGGTTTTCAGAAGACGGTGCCACCTGGGGCGGACCTGCTTCTAATCCTGCAGGGATGTTGCCCCTGCAGGATGTCTTTGCCCAACTGTAACCGCACGCTCCCCGGCTACTCGGCTGTTACATAAAGGAAGGTCTAGGAAGCTGCTGTCCCCGAAAGATGCTGTGAGAGACGAGCAGCTTGTCTTCTGTTGCATCGACTCTGCAGAACCGGAGGCCTGCGAGGATGCAGTCACTCAACTTGTCCCATCCAGGCTGCTGAGCATGGCTTGGATGAAGCTGATGAAGCCACGGGGACAGGGTCACTGGTAGCATGTGGCCTCCGCCCCCGCTGTCACTTCAACACCGTCTCCCGGTCCATCTGGGGCCTGCTCAGGCCCCCCAACCCCTCTCGTGCACCGTGATTCCAAAGGTTCGCCTTTTCTTTTACCACCTTCCCTCTGTACGTCCTCCGATGCCCCCGAGATCTGCACCTTCCTCCCCGCCAGGCCCTTCCCCGCCTCCGCCTGGGACGAGGCCACTCTCTTCACCACCGCCCTCCCGCGGGCACCCCTGCCCACTTCTTCCCTGTCTAAGAGCTTTTCTAACAAAGATGCCTGAGTGCCTCTGTTAGGAAGAAACTACCTCCTTCCATCCACCCACCGCCTGGCCTCAGCCCCCCACCCCGAGCGCTCACCCCAGGAAGCTGGGCGTTTTGCCCCCACGGTTCACGTGCGAGTGGGCACACGCCGTGTCCCCGACCATCCCAATTCCATCCCAATTCCTAACTGCTGAGCTCCAGGCCCCACGAGCGAAACAGCCCTCGTGCAGCTCTGCGGGATGCGCTGGGCCAGCGTGACGGACCGCCAGCCCGACCCCGCTGCTTCCCTCACGGGCTTGGAGCTCTTCCCGGTTCTTAGCGCACCTCGGGTCGGTCTCCAGGTAAATCAAGCCCAGCCCAGGACCAGACCTCACTCCTCTCTCTCTTCCTTCCAACATCCACCCAGCCAGCTGATCCTTTAAAAGTCTGCTGAAATTGACCATTCGGCCGCCGTTCAGCGGGCAGCTCGGGGGCATTAAGCGGCTTCATGGTGTTCTGCCACCGTCACCAGCACCGTCTCCGGAACTTTCTCATCCTCCCGAACTGAAACCTCGGACCCGCTAATCCGACATCCGACGTCAGCCTTTGAATCTGACAGATGTTTCACATCCACCGGCTCCCACTCCATCCCCGTCACCAGCGCCCAAGTTCCGGGGTTTCCGCTCCCTTCAAACTGATTTCATTCTCTTCTTTTAATGAAAAATTTCATCTTTATAACATTTTGCACATTATAAAATTTTACAAAAATCAAACACCAAAGGGCTTATGAGGAAAATCGGCAACGCTGGGTCTCAGCCCTATTTCCCATCTTGAATAGCCATCCCCAGAGGCAGCCCCCTTTTACTATTATCCTCCTGATTTATAATGACCATGATTAGACAGTTATTTTGGGGTATTTAAATTTTTGCTTTTGAGCTGCATCTGCATTACAACCGGTATCTTCTTTCCTCTTCTCTGTCTCTCCAATATTGTAACATTTGTTAAAATCAACATTTAATGCTGGAGAGGGTGTGGAGAAAAGGGAACCCTCCTGCACTGTTGGTGGGAATGTAAATGGATACAACCACTATGGAGAACAGTACGGAGGGTCCTTAAAAAACTCAAAATAGAACTACCATAGGACCCAGCAATCCCACTCCTGGGCGTATATCTGGAGAAAACTCTAATTTGAAAAGATACACGCACCCCCATATTCACTGCAGCGCTATTTACAACAGACAGGACGTGGAAGCAACCTAAATGTTCATCAAGAGAGGAATGGATACAGAAGATGTGGTACACAGACACAATGGCATATTAATCAGCCATAAAAAAGAACAAAATAATGTCATTTGCAGCAACATGGATGGACTTGGCTTTTCTCAAGTCTTTGGTGGGAGCTACAACTGACTGGAGCAAAGCACGGAAAAGCTATGGGGGCGCCGGGTGAGGAAATCCGGCTTCT